>NW_023276807.1:111605473-112854827 GCF_003668045.3 Cricetulus griseus
TGTGTGTATGTGTGTGTGTACAAGAATTCGAGTACCTAAAGAGGCCATTGCATTGCCCTGGAACTGACATTATAGGTAGGTGTGAGCTTTCCAATATAGGTGCTAGGAATGGTTTGGAGCAATCCACACCCTAAATTGTGAGGCCATCTCTCTCCCCAGTAAAAAGAAAATCTGAAAGATGATTATAAGCTCTGTCAGTGCAGTGAGAGTTAAAAATAATAGTAATTAATGTTTATTTGGCAATTGCTAAGTACAAGATATATATGCTATTTCACTTTATATGGTAAGATCAACTCAGAGATCCATGTACTCCATGTAACTTAAGGGACCTCAAGTGTCACTGCTGGAAATACTCTGAGATAGCCTTAAAGGAAGTATAAACAGTACTGAGTTGTAGCAAAGGGACCATGAAGAAAATCTTCTCATTTTTCTTTTGGTTGTAATGCTTGATGAAAATGGCATTGACACATTTTTCCTAGAAAAACCTAGAGTATGGGAGGACCTTCTCTTGTGGGATCAGCACATTGGAACTTCAACAGATTGGAAACATTGTGGTATTGGAGGATCCACATTGAAACTTAGGTTCCATTTGCACACTACTCAGGAAACTAAAAGCTTGCTTAAAGCTTCTGGCATGAATGTAAAAAATCTATGAAGTGAATTTAAGTTAATTCCCTGCTCTCAGGGCTCCTGGAGAAGTAGACGGCTTGAAGCCAGATCACATTGTCCTTAATTGACCGGCGCCATCAGAGAAAGGGAAGAACCTTAAGAGGTGTCCTCCACATAGGTCATCTAAATAGGTGAAGTGAATCAAGGCTTGTCATGCTTTACTCCACCTGGCATAAACCATGTATCCATTGGGAATACACCTGTGATTTTTATATTCAGAGTACAGGGGAGTAAACAGCTTATTTGACAAGGAAATCGAAAGTAATCTGGAAGATAACAGCCCTTGAGAAAGATTAAAATGATAAATAATTATTATAAAAAGACTAAGGGGGCCTTTCATTTTTATGTTTTAAGTGAAAATTAAAACCAAGGCCCCCAGCTTCCAGAGACAGCCTTTTCCAGAGCTGGAGGCACTGGCAGGGTGGTAGCTTAGACTGTATAATTAGATGGTGACTGATAGTTAATCTTGGCCATTAAATTAGTTCCCTCCTAGCATGGCTCCTTTATCTGGTTCAATTCTCCATAGCCAAGGCTCCCCACAACACCCCAAAGCCCAAAACATTAATTTTATTTTGGCTTAATTAATTTCCCTTCTGAAATCTCACCTATTGCCTCTGCTCTTTGTTAAGCTTATTAATGCATTTCTCAACAGATTATATTTGTTTTTTCTGAGCCTGGAGGAAGGGCAAGAAGTGCACAATTCCCTTAGAAACATTCTTCAAGGTCTTGATGCAGAACCCTTCTTTCTTTGCACTTTTTCTTAAAATCTGCATGCATTTGACCTTATTGTGCATGGGTAACATTTGGAAAGGATTGCTGAAATAGATATGAATCCAAAAGGGATGGGTGTGTGTTCACTTAAGGTTCTATTTGAGTAAACAAGAATGAACATGCCTCACCAATTCATACTGTCACCAGGGTGACAGAATTCCTTCCTGGTAGAGCCCTTGCCAGCCTACTACTACTACTTCACAGCCTACTGTGAAGGAGGCAGAAGCCACAAGTTTTCAGAGTTGACTGGAGAGGAAGATAGGGTAACCCTGGACTCTACCTTTGCCCAGATTAATGTCATAAGATTTCCTTCTGAAGGGCAGCATCAGAGGAGAAGCTAATTTGAGCAGAAAATGTTAATTAGCTCAGATTGGGAAATGTTGAGTTTGATTTGCCTATGGGACTTTAATAAACATGACCTCAATTTTCATTCTTCAGTGGAAAATCTCCTTAAAGAGATGTTTACATTCACTGTCTTAGATTGAGGATCACAGAATGAGACCCCAGTAGGAGGATACATGTTGAAGCCACTTACTCAGAAGCAGTTTAGGGGCAGATTTTCACTAAGGCTAACATTGGCTCTGGCTGTCAAGGTGCAATAGCAACAGTGTAAATCACAACTTGGAAGACTCAGAATGGGAGGAAAAGACAACAAAGCTTGCGGCGTTGGAATATGCATTTTCCTTGCTTCATGTATTCTCTTAGAATTTTGCAAGGCTAGCACCATGTTTTGGTTCTCTATCTAAATACGTTGCTCCAGAAGCATTCACTGACAACCCCCTGAAAAACAGTTTTCTATTACCATGCAGAGTAAACAAAACCCTGAGTGAGTATGGGTTGTAGATTTGGGTCCAGCCATATCAAGGACACCAGTGCCTCAGACCCGTGACACTGGTAAAGTCTTCCCCAGATGAGGTTCAGAAAGATGGCAATGCTTTCATGTAGTTCAAGTATGAATGTTTAGGAACCATTGGCCAATGTATGCAAACAATGTCAGCCACAGCTTCTTCCACCAGGATATCTGCAAACTGAAACTGCTCCCATCTGGAGATCTCCTATTAGCAATACCTGCCTCCTCTTTGGCTGTACACAGCAAATATAATGAGGTTCTGGACTGCAGATAGTGCCCTCCTTCAGAGCTACACAAGCCCACATGACCCCAGCTTCTATGTACATGTGTCTGTGTGTCTGTACTTTCATCATTCCCTCATCATCCCTGTCAGGTCAATCTCTGAAGTTATGAAAAGTTTGGCATATTACTGGCATCACCAGGGCTTTTGGAAGGCTCCAGAGTCCCAGCACCCCTAATGTCATTGCACTATGACCTTACTTTCATGTTCATCCCAGTATTTTTGATGTTTGCTGTTGCATGATGTAACATAGACATGTTTAGAGTTGTCAATCTCCCTATTCTTGAATGTACATTCCTTGAATATCAGGATTAGCGTAAAATTTTGATTTATCTCAGTCTTCCCTTCCATTGGAGAGACACAAGCTGAAACAGATTTCATGGTTTATAGGTCCAAGGGCATACAGAAGGCCACACATGGCAGTTACAGAGTACATGAAAAGAGAAAATGACCCACGAGCCAAAGTTACACACATATTCCTGTGGCCTCCTCTGTTTATATGGACTCATAATTCTTCACACTGTCAAGGTTGTAATGGGCTGTACTTTTCCAGAAATGAAAACTGAGGCTCAAAGATGGGATAGCACTTTCCAAAAGTGCCACAACTCCTGAGTGGCATAAGGACCAGAGAGTTATAGATCAGTCCAATCCTAGAGCAAGCCATTTACTATTCAGCTGTCTTCCATGAAGGTTCTCAGAGCAGAAATGAACACCTGCACTTTGATGACAATCTGAGCCCTGGAGTTCTTAGTTCCAAGACACATTCTTGACAGATATAATCACTATTCTATTTCCCAGGGGTCATAGCTCTATATCGGCTCATCTCTGTAGACTATTCCTTACACTAAGGGCACAAAATCCCCCATCACAGACTCTAGTACTGTGCTTGTATGAGAAATACATATGTGAGGATAAAAAGGGTATGTAAGGGGCAAGGGAGGAAATGAAAAGATGATATTATCACAGAGCCCATGATTATAATCACCTTTCCAACTTGGTATGGGAGTAATATGGAAACTGAGAAAGTCTAGCCTTGGTCTTCAACTTGTATAGCTCCCCTTTGTTCTATGATTTCATGTGTGAATAGACAGGACAAGATTTTCTATAAAGCTCCAAATAGGGATGGCAGCATCCATCCCACAGAATTAAACATCTCAGCCTAGCCAGGTAATATCATTGGCATGAAAATGGAGTTCCATGAAAACCAACTCCAGGAAGCCAACACACATAGGACTCAGGTCAACAGCTAATTTTGGCTACAAAGAGGGCATGTGATAGTCTCAAGACTGTCACTAAGATTCATATGTCTAGAAGCCAATTACAGATCTTCAATGGACTTCAGCTTATTTATCTATAAAAAAGGATATGCCAGAATCTTGTTCAAGGATTTGTGTAGATTAAATCAGGTCATGAATAAAATGACCTGGATGGTATCTGACTGATAAGAAGTAGTCCTTCCTGGATAAGTTCTTTTCTTTCTTCTTTTTTCTTTTATTCTTCTCTCATACATTATATCCTGAGTACAGTTTGCTCTCCCCTCACTCTTCCCAATCACTCTTCCATCTCCCTTCCCCCTAAAGATCTACTCCTCAGTTTCCATTAAGAAAATAAAAAGAGTGCATCTCCCAGGGATATCCACCACACATGGCCTAACAAGATACAATAAGACTAGTCACAAACCCTCATACCAAGGTTGGATGAGGCAAACCAGTAGGAGGAAAAGGGTCTCAAACACAGGCATAAGAGTCAGAGACACCCTCTCATTTCTATTGTTGGTAGTCCCACAAGAATATAAGGTATATACAGAGGGTCTAGTTCAGACCCATAAGGGTCTGTGTTTGTCATTCTATGCTCATAGATCAGTGTCTAACACAATTGTCATCAGAGGGGCATCAATGCAGTAACTAATGGGAGCAGATGAAGAGATCGATAGCCAAACACTGGATAGAGCAAGGGGAACCCCAAAGAAGAGAGTGAGGAAGGATTGAAGGAGCCAGAGGGGTCTAGGATACCACAAGACCACAGCCCATAGAATCAAGTAAGTTTCTTCTTTTTAAAGATTTATTTTATTATTTAGTGTGTGTGTGTGTGTGTGTGTGTGTGTGTGTGTGTGTGTGTGTGTTGTCATAGATGCCTTCAGGGTGACAGATCCCCTGAATCTGGAGTTACAGGCAGGTGTGAGCCACTTGATATGCGCACTAAAATCCAAAATCTAGTTCCCTGGAAGACCAACAAGTGCATTTAACCACTAAGCCATCTGTCCAGCAAGTAAAATCTTTAATCACGTCATCAAAGTGCCTTTGTCATAGAATATAATAGATGTCCAGTTGTGGTGATTAGAGCGTGGACGTTGGTAAGGGTGAGTCATTATTTGTCCCACCACACCCACACAAGCTAAAAGCCAATATCACCATTTAGTTTTAAAGGTAGAATAATAATAATAATAATAATAATAATAATAATAATAATAATAATAATAATAATAATAATAATAATAATAATAATAATAATAATAATAATAATAATAATAATAATAATAATAATAATAATAATAATAATAATAATAATAATAATAATAATAATAATAATGTCATGAAAAAATAAGAAACTGCCTGAAGGTCACATACATGGATGTGTAAGATCAAAGATGAAAGCAAAAGCTGACTGAATCATGTTTTCTGAGACTACAAACTGAGATATTCAGTATGTGTTGCATATAAATCCAAAAGCTTAGCCTAAAGGAACTTCAGAATTCATATTCCCTCTGATGTCATGTGCGTCTCTGCTCAGGGACCAGAGTCAAGGCATAGTTCTAGCTATGGTAAGCCTTTTTTCTCTGGTTGTTAGGTGAAGAGTAAAGAAGTCACAGAGCCCTGAAAGGATGCAAGACAACGTAAGAAGTGAGTATTTTGTAAACAAGATTTTTTTAAAAAAAAGAACAGAACAAGCTCTGCTTCTTTATCTACAACCTCAGAATAATAAATACAAACCCTGCTTCAGATCCAGAAATAGTCCCTATTGGGCTCTTCCCTGGCAGCCCAACCATCAAAATCAATGACAATCATGTTGGCGTTTTGCTAATTGAACCAAACAGGAGGTAACTGGTCTTGAAAAATTCTATAATGAAGTAATTAGTTACTCCATCAGTAAACGGAAATAATAATCACAGATTGTAAAAGCTGAAAATAAACTTCCTGATTATAAATGAGGGACCTGCAGCCCAACAGTGTCTGAACCAATTGGCACAGCTATTGCAGCCAGAGTGGGGTGCCCAGCAGGTCTCCCAGATGCTGGTTTGGGATTCCATCCAGGACCACCAACCCCTGGAAGTTTGAGTATCAAATGCTAGTCCTTTTTCCTAAAACCTGGAGCAAAAAGGATGAAATGGAGAGCAGGAGGGCATGCCTGACTGTCTTGGCTCCAGCTGAAGACTATGAAGAATGAAGTAGCTAGACTTCTGATCTGAGTCTGCATCTGCACACCATTTGTTGGGATCACCATGTTACCTACCTTCTGAGAGCCAGTCTTACTGGATAATGGCTAAATAGCATTTGTAAACTTTGTGAGATGACAAAAATAAATTATATACAATGAAATTAACTAATTACTATTATTGACAACATCTGAATGACTCTTTTCTTTTTTGTTTTTCTTTCTCTCCATTTTTATTTAAATTAAAAACAAGATTATTTTATATGTCAATCCCAGTTCCCTCTGCCACCGCTCCTCCCCTGCCCAGCCCCCAACTAACACCCTACCTATCCCATACCCTTTCTGCTCCCCAACGAGGGTGAGACCTTCCAGAGGAAGTCTTCATAGTCTGTCATATCCTTTGGTGTGGGGCCTAGGTCCATTCTATGTGTCTATGTTCAGGGAGTATCCCTCTATGTGGAATGAGCTCCCAAAGTCTATTCCTATGCTAGGGATAAGTACTGATCTACTACAAAAGGCCCCATAGATTTCCAAGGTCTCCTCACTGACACCCATGTTAATGGGGTCTGGATCAGTCCCATGCTGGTTTCCCAGCTATCAGTCTGGGAACCAAGAGCTCCCCTTGTTCAGGTAAGCTGTTTCTGTGGGTTGCACCATCCTGGTCTTGACCCTTTTGTTCATCACTCCTCCTTCTCTGCAACTGGATTTTAGTTCAATTCAGTGTTTAGTTGTGTGTGTCTTCTTCCACTTCCACCAGCTGCTGGGTGAAGGCTCTAGAATGGCATATAAGGCAGTCATCAATCTCATTATCAGGGGAGGGCATTTAAGTTAGCCTCTCCTCTTTTGCTTAGATTGTTAGTTGGTGTCTTCTTTGTAGATCTACAGACATTTCCCTAGCACCTGTTTTCTCTGTAAACCTATAATGGCTCCCTATTATAGAATCTCTTATCTTGCTCTCCTCTATTCTTCCCCCAAACTTGAACTTCCTGCTCCCTCATGTCCTTCTCGCCCCTCCTCTTCTCCCCTTTTCATTGTCTTAGCTCCCTCTCCCCTCCACAAAAGGAGATCAAGGGGATACAAATTGGAAAGGAAGAAGTCAAGCTTTCATTGTTTGCAGATGATATGATAGTCTACATAAGTAACCCTAAAAACTCTACCAGGGAAATCCTACAGCTGATAAACACCTTCAGCAAAGTGGCAGGATACTTAACTCAAGAAAATCAGTAGCCCTACTATATACAGATAATAAATGGACTGAGAAAGAAATCAGAGAAACAACACCCTTTACAATTGCCACAAACAACATAAAAATACCTTGGAATAACACTAACCAAAAAAGTGAAAGACCTGTATCATAAGAATTTTGAGTCTTTAAAGAAAGAAATAAAAGAAGATACCAGAAAATGGAAGGATCTCCCATGACTCTTTTTCACTTGCTCAACTTTTGTAAGAAAATAATATCCCCTATTATATAACAATAACAAAACTATAATATGGTCTAAATTTAGGTCTCAATTGCTTCCCTCACCTGTTGCAGGTATCCAACTGTTCCATTTCTTTCCTCAGCCATGGAAATTCATTTATGAATACACATATGAGCCAACCTCAGCCAACAAGCAGACCTATCTGACACCTTTGCAAGAACTACTGAGAAGTACACCCCTTTGAAACACAGAATCTCTACACCACATTGGCCTTGACTCTTGGTTTCATGGGAGGAAAGGTAAATTTGAAAGCAAATCTATTCCAAGGCAACCAAAGTTTGGTTAAGCCAAGACAAAAAAATAGACAGAGTTGGGAACAAAAGAAGAAAGAAAACAGGTGGGGCAGTGGTAGCACATGCCTTTAATCCCAGCACTCGGGAGGCAGAGGCAGGTGGATCTTTGTGAGATGGACACCAGCTTGATCTACATGAGCTAGTTCCAGGACAACCTCCAAAGCCACAGAGAAACCATATCTCAATAAAGAAAGAAAGAAAGGAAGGAAGGAAGAAGAGGGAGAGATGGAGAAAGAAAGGGAGAAGGTTGAAAGGGCAAGAGAGAGAGAGAAAGAAACTAGATGGTAGAGAATCCTTACAGCACCAATCATTTGGATGGTTCTACCTGAATTTGCTCCAACTCAACTGATCCAATAGGTTCTCAAGTTTTGGAGACAATTTGTATATAGTCACTCACAGCTTCAACTGATAACAAAATTGGTACCCATCTTGGTAAGCTTCATGTGGCAACTGCTAAAACGTGAACCTTCACTATCCTGAGGTGAGAGATGAAGCAGTGAGTTGGGGAGCACAATTCAGACCCCATGAAAAGTTTGAAAATCCTTGTATCAATGTGAATTCTATCTCATTCCATCACTACATGTTAAACATATGATGAGGTGTTCACAGTTTCCCACTTGGCCCAGTGAAGACACTTTGCACTAGCTCAGTTTCAGGCTGTAGATGTTGTGTGTTATTCATGAATTTTCTTAATTTTTCACCCCATCCCTTTCTTATGTAAAGGATGTTATAATCAACATCAATAAGCTGGGAACAGTGAATAAACATACTAAAATTCAAACAGCCAAAAATGACTAAATCCTTACTATATTTTGATCAAGAAAAACTGAACTTCAGTATCACTTTTATAACTATTTCTACAGGTTATATATTTTGTGCACATTTTCCGTAACAGCATCCCATCCTACTGAAAGTATGCAATTCATGTGTCTCTTTGGGAATGGACACAAATGATGAAGAGATCATTGAAAGTGGACCAGAGCTTCTAAGCTTATTATTGGATTTTGGTGAGAAACATGTTTATTCCCAAGTGAAGGCACATTAGTTAAAAATCTTCTTAGGGGCCAGGGAGTGCTGGCACATACCTTTAATCCCAACATTCAGGAGGCAAAGGCAGGTGGATCTATGACTTTGAGGCCTAGTCTACAAAGTGAGTTCCAGGACATCCAAGGCTACAAAGAGAAACACTATCTTGGAAAACAAAACAAAACAAAACAAAAGTCAGCAACAAAAAAATCCTCATAAGGTATTTGCTCCCATCATTTACTCATTAGACCCTGGAAATTTATTTCTATCCCTCCATCCCCACCCTGTTGACCCAGCACCGATAGCAAGTAACATTATAAAAGCAGAAATTCTCTGTTTAGATGGGAATAAGAGACAGATGGAGACACTTTAAAAAAAATAAATTAGTGCAGCCTGTGTGTGAGGGATCTACTCATGTACTAAACAACCAGTTCTTTTCCCTGGAAAGCTGACATTCTGTATGGGGGAGCTTACATATCAACCCATCCATCAGTCAGGAATCTATCATAAATGAGGTTAGTAAGTTGTTAAGAAAAAGCATGAAGTGTGTAACCGCATGAGAGAGATGGTAAAGATAACTAGAATGTTCAGGGACACCCATCTTTCTGGAGGTGATATCAAAGCAGAACCACAGGCAATATAAGACAAACCATGTAGTGTACATGGGAAGGCCTTTTCATATATGTTCAGTCAAATGTGGAGGATCTGAGTCAAGAGAAGGACTCTTTGAGTGAGTAAGCGACAGGAACCAACGGGACAGAAGAAAATAAAAAGGAGATAAAGGACAGGTTCAAGAGTAGGCCCTGTTGTAACAATAAGTCTTTCCTCTAAGCCACCTGAGTCCTGCTGCCACATGGGCACTTTCTACCAGGCCACCCAAGTTCTGCCCACCACCATGTTAAAGTTCCAAGTAACACACAAAGATTTATATTAGGTACAATGCTAATTGGCCAATGACTAGGATTTCTCATCTGCTAGTTCAGTCTTAATTATCATAAATGTATATATTTTATAAGACTTATCGGATGCCAGCGGCAAGCGTCCTGTCTTCCTGGGCTCACATGGTGACTTTCTCCTACCTTTCCCAGAATCCTCCTTGACTCCTAGTCCCACCTATCTTGTTTTCCCATTGGCCAACAGTACTTTATTTATCAACCAATAAGACAATCATATGCACAGAAGGACCTCCCTCATCATCTCCTCTTTTTCTGTCTAAATAAAAAGAAGGGTAACTTATCTTTTATAATAACTGAAGAAAAGTATAACAATAACTGTCTGTCTTCAACTCTATCAAAGACCACAGAAGGATAATATATAAATTCTAGAATTGACACTACCTGGATATTCACCTAAAGTTCCTCTGGTCACCCAAAGATGTTGGGATATCCATCTTCAGCCTATAGGCCACAGTGTGTCTGGCACACTTCTCCATTTCAGCAGGAACCCTTCAGTACTGTCTTGTTTTGTAAGTAGAGGACACTGTCGCCACACCTGCTAGAGGCTGGTTCCTGAGGTAGGAAAGGTTTAAGAGTGAGGGGCAGTATGTGGGCTTCCCTTCTTCCATTTCATCTTTGGCTTTCTGTACTTACTGCTGCCCCATCAACTGGCTAGGTCGCTCTGTAAGTAAGGTTTTTCCCTAATGAATTCCCTTGTATTGTTACCTGGCTCCTTATTGGTAATTCCCACAATAGTACAGCAGTCACTTTCTAGTGGGTCCTGTATGTCCAGTTTATATAGCAACAAATAATCCAGGCAAGAGCAGTTTCTTGCCCAAATGGCTAATCTTGCTATGTTGAAGGCAAACTCCATAACGAGTTTCTTCCATGCCGATCCTCCTTTTTGACTTAATTTGTGTGCCTGGAGCAGTTGTTTCTCACTGTCAAGAAAAACGCTGGCTTCTTGATATAATATATAATAAGAGAAAATATGGAGACTGTCTTTTGTATTTTCTTGGCTCTTTCTCTCAAGGTGTACACCCTCTCATAATTGTTTATTTCCCCATGGTTGCCTTTCCCGGTATGCATACATATACAAGCAAACATTTCTCTGCTAACACTTATGTTTGAGTCCCACACAGCCAATGAAAACCCACCTGACAGTGAGCCCTGGACACTCCGGAAAAAAATGGACCACACCTCCTCAGCTACTCCATATCCAACTTGCTCCATTTCAACTGATGCTCCAGCCAGAGCTTCGGGTGCAGGTACTGATTCCAATCAACACAAGAACTTCAATCAAGTTGAGGACTTCAACCTATATCTTCAATCAAGTAAATCCCACCTAACATGGACTGGAGACAATCCATTCCAGACTTTCACTATACTAACATTTTCTTCCTACAGGACTTCCTGCTGAAATGTGACAACTTGGAGAATGCTACACTCCCTTTCCCCCATTGTTGTCACTAAGGATAATGTACACCTAGTTAAGGATAGTTTCCTATTGTTTATGGTTGGGATTGGAAGGAGGTGTTCAGGCTTAGACACCTCTTTCATACAACTTTTGGCTTTAGTTATATAGACATAGTTAGGATGTGACATAGCAGATTATTGTATCTTCTTGTGTTTCACCTTTATGACTGTGAATTTTGGATACTTTACGCTGTTAAGTTTTAATCCTCTTTTAGACTAAAAAGGGAATTGTAGGGGTCACCCTGACACACCTCCTGACATATTGCAATCTCTTCTAGGTGAGAGCAAAGATGATTTAAGTAGAGTGGATTATCTGATTTAGAATTTAAAAGGATTACTCTTAGTTAACATGAAGAATAAACTATAATAGGCAAGGACTGAAGACAGGACCAACTTAGAGTGATGGCAAGGAATTGAAGTGGAATAAACATGGCTGTGCTAAGAAGCAGCCATTTCTAAGTGTGGTGAACACAAAGCAGGGAAGAGTTGTTGAACCACCAAAGACACAAAGGCAGCCTTGGATCACAAATGAAAATACATTTGTTAACAACATCTGCATGATTGGAAAGGACCATGGACCCAACCTCCATCTTCCCTGAAAGTTGGTCCATAACTTCTGCTAAAGTCATTTTAGAGCTAGCACAATGGCTCATTGAATAAAGCCTTACTACACAAAACTAAAGACCGGGATTCAGATCCTCAGAATCATGTAATCTCAGAGCCCATAATCCAACACTCAGGAGGCAGACAGGGAATCCCTTGGGCCTGCTGACTACTTAGAATAGCTGTAATTTTTGTACCATGGGTGCAGTGACAGACTATGTTCCATTTAAATAAAAATGGTGCAAGATCCAGACATCAACTTTGGACCTACATATATACCCACACACATGTGCAACCACAAACATGCAAATAGGCATGCAAGAATGTACACACACACACACACACACACACACACACACACACACACACCATGAGTTACTTGGTAAATTAAAATAAAGTTGATTCTTTTAAATATCTACACTGGGGCTGGAAAGATGGTTCAGAGGTTGATAGCACTTGCCGCAATTGTAATGGGACCCTGATCATTTCCCAGGACCTGCATGACCAGTTCCATGAAATCTGACTCCTCTTCTGTCCTCTAAAAGCAGCAGGCATGTACATGCTGCACATTAATACATGCAAACAAAAACTCATATACAATAGATAGATGAAAGACAGATAAATAGATACAAGGATAGATGATAGATAGACAGATAGATAGATAGATAGATAGATAGATAGATAGATAGATAGATAGACAGGTAGATGACAGACAAATAAGCAAATAAGTTAATCTGAAACATCCACAGTGGATGGCTTTTCTGAAATAGAATTGGTGAATAAGAAATCTCACAATGAGTGGTCTTTCAAAATGTGCCTCTCTCAACATTTCAGATGAGCTGTGCATTTCTTGCTATCTGTTTCTGAATTCTTATCAACCAGTTCTTTCTGCCCTGCCTAGTTTATATTAAGGAAGGTTGAAATAACTTAAATAACACAATAATCTGCTAGGTGAGAATATAAATTGTGGAATATGAAAATAATATTAATATTAAACTCCGTAAAGCTCTCTGAGAAAATCTTAGGTGCAAGCAATAGTTTCAATAGGTTATGAAGTAGATTATGACTGCTCTTTTCAATTTTTCTTTAGTGAATTTTTGTTGCCTGTTAATAAGAAAAATAAAAGAAATGTAATACAATGCAATATATTTGTTTCCTCCACTATTATTATTAATGAATACAGACTCAAATCATTCCCTGGAATTCATTTTTTGTTTGTTTGTTTGTTAGGTTTTTTTTCCCCCTCTGTATTATTTTGGAGCCTGTCCTGGTACTCACTCTGTAGACAAGGCTGGCCTTGAACTCACAGAGATCTGCTTGCCTCTGCCTCTTGAGTGCTGGGATTAAAGGTATGCACCACCAACGCCTGGTGAAACTCATTTTTTTAAAAGTGCTACTATTTCTGAAGGAAAAAATGCTAAAATGTATTAATATTTACCAAATTTCATAGAAAATGTGGAGATGGAGAACTAATAGTAATTTATCTTCATCGTGAGCAAATTTATTATTGGCTGTTTTTGATCAAGTTTTCATCCATACACTAGTAATGGAGCAAACCATTCTGTAAATGAGAGCACAGGTAGTTGTTATGTTTTTATTTTAAAAAAAAGGAAAAGAGAAAGCTTTAAGATGAGACATGTTAACTAGTTTATTATACGGACCCGGCAGAGTAGGGAGACTAAGAGAGAAGAGGAACAGGGGTAATGGCTGACCGCCATGGCTGGTCACCATAGAGGCAGAGAGAGTGCATAGGTGAGAGAGCCAAGAAGAAACAGAGTAGGAGAGTAGAGAAAAAGCAGAGAGAGAAGTTGGAGTTTTTAAAAGGGAAGACTGTGCATGAGCACTGAGGTTCCACGAATGTCCAGAGTCATCATGGGTGACATGGAGATGACGTAGCACATTTTCTTGTGCATGCCCTGAGTATTGTCAGGGGGAAGGGTCTGTCTCTTAAAGAGGTAGAGCCGATCAGCATCAAAGCCTGAACCTTTCAGTAGTCAGTCCCAAGTTTTTATAAAACACTATTTGTCATCTTCCTTTTGACTGAGGGAAATGCATGTGAAATGCATACATCATTTTCTCCCTCAAGTGGTATGATCATGAGAGTTCTTTCCACATGGATTCATTGCTTGCAGAAACAAAAAACTGTGTCACCTAATCACAGTGTTGTCAGGGGTAGCTGGAAGCAAGTGCTAATTGCCATCATTCTTTCAAATTGTTCTTGAACAACTTCAAATTCCCATTGGCATCTTCCAGCTTCCAGTCTGGGTGCCTACTACTTCTCACTGAGCTCCTGGTTCCTGTGGGGACATCTTATGTGTGATTCAGGAACCTCATGAGCTCAGTGTGTTCTAAGAAGTGATTCAGATAGTTAATGCCTGCTCACCACTACTCCATACCCAGGGAAATATTCAGCAATCCCCTCAGGGATGTGATGCAGCCCTTTGGTCCAAACAGCACTCCTATCACTGATCTTTTGTTTTTATTATTTTCTATTTTTTTATTATTTTTTATTTTATTAGTTCAAATTAGGAACAAGCTTGCTTCAGATGTCAATCCCTTCTCCCTCTCCTTCCCTTCCCCCCAACATCCCACCTGCCCCTAGCCATCCCCCCTCCACTCCCCAGGCAGGGTAAGGCCCTCAAAAGGGGCTCCCCAAAGTCTACCACATCATCCTGAGCCAGGCGTAGGCCCTTGCCCATGTGTCCAGGTCAAGACAGCATCCATTCATATGGGATGAGCTCTCAAAATCCCTTCTTTATTTTTAAGACCTTACATATTTAATACAATCACCACACTTTTAAATGAGTCTTTCTCAGAGTATTTGAAGTAAGTGCTTGGTCACCAGTGAGATATACAGCATGCATGGCTCACGCTTTCTTCATTTAACACATTCCAGTGCAACCAAAAACACTCTAAAAAAATCTATGAATTGTATATATTCCTCTCCATATGCCTGTGATAAAACCTCTTGCAGAGTGCTGCTTAGGGAACAATGGTGGATGTGGAAACTGCTACCTCAACCAGCAGTATATGTACAATCAGTCTGACTCAAGGATATACACATATTCTGATTTGTTTTAATGTAGAAAGAAAAGTAAATTGCAGCAATAGAATAAAATATTCATGTTTTCACATAGTCCTGTAAATGGAGCAGGCTGAGCTACATCTGGGTGGTGGTGATAAGGCTTTGGTTGTCACAATACATGAAGTTCATATTATTCTATGTTATATTAAAGGGGGACAGAAACTATAAAATCCAAAAGTCTACTCAACTTTTGTTATTCAACTGTTGAGAACCCTGATACTAATCATTATTCAATGGGAAGTGTTATGATAAATCTTTCGGCCAAAAGCCGCCTGAGCCCCACTGCCACGTGTGAGCTTTACCCAGTCGCCCACCTGAGTTAGGGCCCAAATGAATACAAAGAAACTTGTATTAGGTTCAAAGCTGCTTAGCCAATGACTAGGACTTTTCATCTGCTAGCTCAGTCTTAACTATCATAAATCTATATATGTTATAGGACTTATCTTATCCGACGCCTTATTGGCATCCCTCCTTGCCAGTGGATCACATTGTGCTGCTGGAGGAACAAGGGGAAAAAAAGGATGCTTCCTGTTTCTCCTTCTTTAAATATGAGTCTCCTTGATATGTACTTCCTGCATGGATCACTACTTCTCTACTACATTTCCCAGAATCCTCTTTGACTCATAGTCCCATCTAATTTGCTGCCTCAGTGGCCAAACAGTATTTTATTCAACAATCAATATGATAAACATACACAGAACATTCCCCATCAGGGAAGCAAAATGAGGGGAAGGCAGGGGGAGAAAAGCTTGGTCAATACTTTGCAAGGGCAAGCCCTTGGCCCAATGGTGCTAATTGACTTAGGTTTACTTTAAAGCCTTATCTTTTTTCTTATGCATATAAATGTAAATTTTGTAAGATTTAACCTAACACATTTTCAGCTAAGCAGCCCGCTAATTTCTTCCCCTCATAAAGTGTATTTACTGTTAGTTCAAGAAACAAAACTTGACCAACAAAAGTATGGTGATTTGAATGAGAAGTATCCCTGTATGTTCATGATTTGAATCCTTGTTCTTCTATTTGTGTTGCTGTTTAGGGAGGCTATGGAACCCTTAGGAGGTACAGTCCTGGTGGAAGAAGAATGTCCCTGAGAATAGGCTTTGGGAGTTTATAGACTTGCCCTACTTCCTTGTCACATTTGCAGATTCAAATTAAATCAGCGAGTTTCCTGTTTCTTCTGCCTCCTGTCATGTCTCTCCCACCATTATGGACTCTAACCCTCTAGAATCATAAGCCAAAAGATATATGTTACCTTTGTTCATAGTTTTATTGTAGCAATAGAAAAGTAACAGATTGAAAAAAAAAAAAGATAGGGAAAAGAACAGAGGAATGTTATCTTCTGGGCATGGCCTAGTGTGTGTTAAAAAGACCTCAAGGCTCCTACAGCTGCCTGAAATGGTCTATGGAAGACTGAGATGGTCAGCAAGGTCTTTCCCTCCTGGCTGAACTATTGACTACTGAGGGATTTTTGGGAGGTGAGGCCATTGTTGCCATAATGTGTGCCAACTGAGGTAGGTACCCTAAGTTCTAGGAGATAGTTATAAATCTATGGTCACACTGATAATCCTAGTCAGACTCAGGACTTCTTAAATAAAACAAAACAAAACACCCACAAAGAGTCATGGGAAGATGAGTTAATTGGTCAGGAGACCGATTCCTGAACATAACACCAGTAGTACAGACACTGATATCAACAATTGATAAATGGGACTTCCTGAAACCGAGAAGCTTCTGTAAAGCAAAGGACACAGTCAACAAGACAAAACGGCAGCCCACAGACTGGGAAAAGATATTCAACAACCCCACATCTGACAGAGAGCTGGTCTCCATCAAATATACAAAGAACTCAAGAAGCTAGTCTCCAAAACACCAAACAATCCAATTAAAAAGTGGGGTACAGAACCAAATAGACAGCTCTCAATAGAGGAATCTAAAATGGCTGAAAGACACATAAGAAAGTGTTCAACATCCTTAGCCATCAGGGAAATGCAAATCAAAACAACTGTGAGATACCATCTTACTCCTGTCAGAATGGCCAAAATCAAAAACACCAATGACAGTTTATGCTGAAGAGGATGTGGAGAATGGGGACACTTCTACACTGCTGGTGAGAGTGCCAACTTGAACAGCCACTTTGGAAATCACTATGGTGACTCCTCAAGAAAATGGGAATTAGTCTATCACAAGATCCAGCAATTCCACTCCTAGGCATATACCCAAAAGAAGCACATTCATACAACAAGTACATCTGTTCAACGATGTTCACAGCAGCACTATTTGTCATAAGCCAGAAACTGGAAGCAGCCTAGCCCTTTACCAAAGAATGAATAGAGAAAATGTGGTACATTTACACAATGGAGTATTACTCAGCGGGGAAAAAAAACAATGGAAACTTGAAATTTGCAGGCAAATGGATGGAACTAGAAGAAACCATTCTGAGCGAGGTAACCCAGTCACAAAAAGACAAACATGATATGTACTAGCTTATATGTGGATTTTAGACATAGAGTAAAGGATTACCAGCCTACAATGCACACTGCCAGAGAAACAAGGAAACAAGGAGGACCCTAAAAGAGACAAACATTGTCCCCTAGAGAAGTGGAAAGGGTCATGATGCCCTGAGCAAATTGAGATCATGGGAAGAGGGGGGAGGGAGCTATGAGAATGAGAAGGGAAGAAGAGGAAGGATGCAGAGGTCATGAGGAAGCAGAAAGGTTGAGTCAGATGAAGAATAGAAGAAAGGGTATGTGATAGGTAGGGTTTTAGTTGGGGGGGTAGTAGGGGAGAACTGGAGGGGGAAGGGAACTGGGATTGTCATGTAAATCAATCTTGTTTCTAATTCAAATAAAAAATGATTAAAAAAGAAAGTAAATGGATAATAGAGTGGGGGGGAGAGTATCAGGGAGGTTTTAACAATCAAAATCCTAAACTGTCAGCAGATCCCCAAAATGACAAGTGTTGGATTTTCCCACAGAGTACTCTCTTATTAATCCTTCATCCTTGTGTGATGATCTCCTACTATGGTCTATGTCTTCTGTCCTGAACCTTCACTGACACTACTTACACCTTCCCAAAGCTGCCAATGCTTACTCAGAAATAATCCTAATAGCAAGTCATTGGAAATTCATATTTAATCATTTGTTTGTGGAGTGAGGCTGTGGGATAAGACTGAAGGCAGTCTTACTTATTTTTATAATCATGCAGTTGATTAGAGATTCCCACTAATTGTGGTTAGGAAAAATATTTATGGAATGAATGGATAAATGGATTTTTCACAAGTTGTTTAAATAGCACAGTATTTTAGGTGATTGGTGAGACTGAATGAAGAGCAGAGGCTCTTGGTCATATTAGTAACTATTGTTGAATTTTTTTTATTTTTTTTTCTTTTTATTATTATTATTGTTGTTAATTCAAGTTAGGGAACAGGCTTGCTTCACATGTAATTCCCCTCTCCCTCTCCCTCTCCCTCCCCTCACCCCCATTCCTTCTCCCCCACCTCCAACCTACCTCCCACCCCATCCACCCACCACTCCCCAGGCAGGGTAGGGCCCCCAACCGGGGCTCCACCAAGTCCACCAAATCTTCATGTGCTAGGCCTAGGCCCCTTCCCATGTGTCCAGAGACAGAGCGCATCCCTTCAAGTGGGATGGGCTCTCGAAGTCCCACACACACACCAGGGCAAAACGCCAGTCCACCTCCGGAGGCTCCCAGGAGTGCTGGGGCCTCCCCATTGGCATCCATGATCAAGGGGCTGGATCAGTCCCATACTGGCCTCCCAAAGAGCATCTGGGATCGATATGCTTTCCCTTTTTCAGGCCAACTGTTTCTGTGGGTTTCTCCAACCTGGTACAGACCCCTTCGTTCTTCATTCCTCCCTCTCTTCAACTAGGTTCCAGATTTCAGCTCAGTGTATTTCTGTGGATGTCTGTCTCTGCTTCCATCAGCCACTGGATGAGGACTCTAGGATAGCATAGAGAGTAGTCATCAATCTCATTCTAGGGGAAGGGCTTCTAGGCCATCCTCTCCTCCACTGCCTGGACTGTCAGATCGTGTCATCCTTGTAGGTCTCTGGAGTCTTCCTAGTTCCAGATCTCTTCTCGGACCTATAGTGGCTCCCTCTGATATGGTATCTCTCATCCTGCTCTCTCTCCTCTATTCTTCCCCCAACTCAATATATCTGCCCCTCCATTTCCTCTCCTCTACTCTTCTTCTTATGCTCTTATTGTGGCAGCACCCACTTCCCTACCCTCATGCTCTCAATTAGCTCGGGAGTTCATGCCACTTCCCATTCCTGGGGTCCATTTATCCCTCAGAGTCATTCATGATTTCTAGTTTATTTGGGGAAGAGGATTATAGGCTGGTAAACCTTTGCTCTATGTCTAAAAATCATATATGAGTGAGTACATACCATGTTTGTCTTTTTGTGATTGGGTTACCTCACTCAGGATGGTTTCTTCTAGTTCCATCCATTTGCCTGCGAATTTCAAGATTCCATTGCATTTTTCTGCTGAGTAGTACTCCATTGTATAAATGCACCACATTTTCTCTTTCCATTCTTCAGTTGAGGGGCATCTAGGTTGGTTCCAGGTTCTGGCTATTACAAACAATGCTGCTATGAACATGGTTGAACATATGTCCTTGTTGTATGGACATGCAGTATTTGGGTATATACCCAAGAGAGGAATGGCTGGATCTTGAGGTAGATTGATTCCCATTTTTCTGAGCAACCGCCATACTGATTTCCAAAGTGGTCTTACAAGTTCACACTCCCACCAGCAATGGAGGAGTGTTCCTTCTTCTCCGCAACCTCTCCAGCATAGGTTGTCATTGGTATTTTTTATTTTAGCCATTCTGACAGGTGTGAGGTGGTATCTCAGAGTTGTTTTGAGTTGCATTTCTCTGATGGCCAAGGATTTTGAGCACTTTCTTAAGTGTCTTTCAGCCATTTCAGATTCCTCTGTTGAAAAATCTCTGTTTAGTTCTGCACCCCACTTTTTAATTTCATTGTATGGTGTTTTGGTGGCTAGCTTCTTGAGCTCCTTGTATATTTTGGAAATCAGTCCTCTGTCAGATGTGGGGCTGGTGAAGATCTTTTCCCATTCTGTGGGTGGTCGTTTTGTCTTACTGACTGTGTCCTTTGCCTTACAGAAGCTTCTCAGTTTCAGGAGGTCCCATTTATTGATTGCAGACCTCAGTGTCTGTGCTTCTGGCATGATGTTCAGGAATCGTTCTCCTGTGCCAATTTGTTCAAGGGTTATTCCCACTTTCTCTTCTAGAAGATTCAGTGTGGCTGGGTTTATGGAGAGATCTTTGATCCATTTGCACTTAAGTTTTGTGCATGGTGACAGGTATGGATCAATCTGCAATTTTCTGCATGTCCGAATCCAATTGTGCCAGCACCATTTGTTGAAGATGCTATCTTTTTTCCATTGTATGGATTTAGCACCTTTGTCAAAAATAAGGTGTTCGTAGGTGTGTGGGTTAATATCTGGGTCTTCAATTCGATTCCATTGGTCTATCTGTCTATTCTTGTGCCAATACCAAGCTGTTTTCAGAACTATGGCTCTATAGTAGAGCTTGAAGTCAGGGATGGTGATGCCTCCAGAAGATCTTTTATTGTAAAGAGTTGTTTTGGCTATCCTGGGTTTTTTATTTTTCCATATAAAGTTGAGTATTGTTCTTTCAATGTCTGTGAAAAACTGTGTTGGGATTTTGATGGGGATTGCCTTGAATCTGTAGATTGCTTTTGGTAGGATTGCCATTTTTACTATGTTAATTCTGCCTATCCAAGAGCATGGGAGATCTTTCCACTTTCTGGTATCTTCTTTAATTTCTTTCTTTAAAGTCTCAAAGTTCTTATTGTACAGGTCTTTCACTTTTTTGGTTAGTGTTACCCCCAGATATTTTATGTTGCTTGTGGATATTGTGAAAGGTGATGTTTCCATGATTTCTTTCTCATTGAGTTTATCATCTGTATACAGTAGGGCTACAGATTTTTTTGAGTTAATTTTGTATCCTGCTACCTTGCTGAAGGTGTTTATCAGCTGTAGGAGTTTCCTGGTAGAGTTTTTCGGGTCACTTATGTAGACTATCATGTCATCTGCAAATAGTGAAAGTTTGACTTCGTCCTTTCCAATTTGTATCCCTTTGATCCCCTGTTCTTGTCTTATTGCTCTAGCTAGAACTTCAAGTACAATATTGAAGAGGTATGGAGAGAGTGGACATCCTTGTCTTGTTCCTGATTTTAGAGGAAAAGCTTCGAGTTTCTCTCCATTTAGTTTGATGTTGGCTATTGGTTTGGTGTATATTGCATTTATCATGTTTAGATATGTTCCTGTTATTCCTGTTCTCTCCAAGATCTTTATCATGAAGGGATGTTGGATTTTGTCAAAGGCTTTTTCAGCATCTAGTGAGATGATCATGTGGTTTTTCTTTTTCAGTTTGTTTATATGGTGGATTACATTGATGGTTTTTCGTATGTTGAACCATCCTTGCATCCCTGGGATGAAGCCTACTTGATCGTGGTGGATGATTTTTCTGATATGTTCTTGGATTCGATTAGCCAATATTTTATTGAGTATTTTAGCATCAATGTTCATGAGGGATATCGGTCTGTAGTTCTCTTTCTTAGTCTTATCTTTGTGTGGCTTGGGTATCAAAGTGATTGTAGCCTCGTAGAAAGAGTTTGGCAATATCCCATCTGCTTCTATTGTGCGGAACAGTTTGAGGAGTACTGGTATCAGCTCTTGTTTGAATTTCTGGTAGAATTCTGCAGTGAAGCCATCTGGTCCTGGGCTTTTTTTGGTTGGGAGGCTTTTGATGACTGCTTCTATTTCATTAGGGGTTATGGGTCGATTTAAACTGTTTATCTGATCTTGATTTAATTTTGGTAAGTGATATTTATCCAGGAAACTGTCCATTTCCATTAGATTTTCGAATTTTGTGGAGTACAGATTTTCAAAGTATGACCTAAAGATTCTCTGGATTTCCACAGTGTCCGTTGTTATATCCCCCTTTCGTTTCTGATTTTGTTAATTAGTGTGCTCTCTCTCTGCCTTTTGGTTAGTTTGGCTAGAGGTTTGTCTATCTTGTTGATCTTCTCAAAGAACCAACTCTTTGTTTCATTGATTCTTTGTAATGTTTTCCTAGTTTCTACTTTATTGATTTCAGCTCTCAGGTTGATTATTTCCTGGCGTCTACTCCTCCTTGGTGAGTTTGCTTCTTTTTGCTCTAGTGCTTTCAGTTGTTCTGTCAGTTCTCTAATGTGACTTTTCTCTAGTTTCTTCATGTGGGCACTTAGTGCTATGAACTTCCCTCTTAGCACTGCTTTCAGAGTGTCCCATAAGTTTGGGTATGTTGTGTCTGCATTCTCATTAGATTCTAGGAAGTCTTTAATTTGTTTTTTTTTATTTCTTCCTCAACCCAGGAATGGTGCAATTGGGTGTTATTCATTTTCCAAAAGTTTGCAGGTTTTCTGCCATTTGTATTGTTGCTGAATTCTAGCTTTAATGCATGGTGGTCTGATAAGATACAGGGGGTTATTTCAATTCTTTTGTAACTATGGAGGTTTGCTTTGTTGCCTACTATGTGGTCAATTTTAGAGAAGGTGCCATGTGGTGCTGAGAAGAAGGTATATTCTTTTGAGTTTGGATGGAATGCTCTATAGATATCCGTTAACCCCAGTTGGGTCATAACTTCTTTCAGGTCCTTTGTTTCTTTGTTAAGTTTCTGTCTGGTGGTCCTGTCTAGTGACGTAAGGGGGGTGTTGAAGTCTCCTACTATAAGTGTGTGTGGTTTTATGTGTGGTTTGAGCTTTAGTAATGTTTATTTCACAAATGTGGGTGCCTTCGTATTTGGAGCATAGATGTTCAGGATTGAGATTTCATCTTGATTGACTTTTCCTGTGATGAGTATGAAATGCCCTTCTTCATCTCTTTGGATTGATTTTAGTTTAAAGTTCAATTTGTTAGATATTAGGATTGCTACACCGGCTTGTTTCTTGAGGCCATTTGATTGGAAAATCTTTTCCCATCCTTTTACTCTGAGGTATCGCCTGTCTTTGAAGTTGAGGTGTGTTTCTTGTAAACAGCAGAAGGATGGATTCTGTCTTTGTATCCATTCTGTTAGCCTATATCTTTTTATGGGTAAGTTAAGACCATTGACATTTAGGGATATTAATGTCCATTGTTCGTTGGTTCTTGTTTGTTTTGGATTTATTGTTGGTGGTGTCATTGTGTGTGGATTTTGCCCTCCTGCTTCTTTTTGTGTTTGGCAAAATTAGATTATCTATTGCCTGTGTTTTTGTGCATGTAGTTATGTTCCTTGGGTTGGAGTTTTCCTTCCAGAACCTTCTGTAGTGCTGGATTTGTGGATATGTATTGTTTAAATCTGTTTTTGTCATGGAATATCTTGTTTTCTCCATCTATAATGATTGAAAGTTTTGCTGGGTACAGTAGTCTGGGTTGACATCCATGCTCCCTTAGTGCTTGTAGGGTATCTATCCAAGACCTTCTGGCTTTCAGAGTTTCCATTGAGAAGTCAGGTGTGATTCTAATTGGTTTGCCTTTATATGTTACTTGGCCTTTTTCCTTTGCAGCTCTTAATATTTTCTCTTTATTCTGTAGATTTGGAGTTTTGATTATTATGTGTCAGGGGGACTTCTTTTTGTGGTCCAGTCTGTTTGGTGTCCTATAAGCTTCTTGTACTTTCATAGGCATATCTTTCTGTAGGTTGGGGAAGTTTTCTTCTATGATTTTGTTGAATATGTTTTCTGTACCTTTGAGCAGTGTTTCTTCACCTTCTTCTACACCTATTATTCTTAGGTTTGGTCTTTTTGTGGTGTCCCATATTTCCTGGATATTTTGTGTTAAGGATTTGTTGTACTTGAGGTTTTCTTTGGTTGATGAATGTATATCCTCTAGCGAGTCTTCAATAGCTGAGAGTCTCTCTTCTGTCTCTTGGATTCTATTAGTTATACTCATGTCTTTAGATCCTGATCGTTTATCCAGTCTTTCCATTTCCAGCATCGCCTCATTCTGTGTTTTCTAATTCAGCTTTCATGCTTTGAACTGTTTCAAGAGCTTCCTTCACTTGTTTGGTTGTTTTATCTTGGGTTTCTTTAGCTTCTTTAAGAGATTTGTTTATTTCTTGAATTTTTTGGTTTGTCTTTTCCTCCATTTCGTGTAATTTTTTGCTTGCTTTTTCTTCTATTTCTTTAAGGGATTTTCTTGTTTCCTCTTTGAAGGTCTCTATCATCTTGCTGAGATAATTTTTGAGGTCCATCTCTTCTTCATGCACTATGTTGGGCTTTTCAGGTCTTGCTGGAGTGGAGTCCCTAGATTCTGGTGGTGTCATATTGGTCTTTCTGTTGTTGAGCGAGTTCTTATTCTGTCTTCTTCCCATATCTTTTTCCAGTGAGTGAAGGTAGGATCTCTCTATCTTCTCTTGTTACTCTGTGGTGTGTGTGGGCCAGGAATTCAATGTCCAAAGCTCTGGATGTTCTTGCCTCTCCTCGTAGTCTCCTCACTCTGAAGGAGTTAGGCCTCCATGGGGATCGGGTGTGTGGGGGCGGGACAGGAAGTAAGAGTGGGGTGTTTCCAAGCTCTGGGGGTTCCTCACTGCCTGGGCAGGTCTACCCCAAGCAGGAGCAGGCCCAGGGAGATTGGGATGGATGGGGCTTTGATAGGGAGTTGGGTAAGAGCAGTGGATCACTCACCTCCTGGCGGATCGGTCGCTGGGAATGGAAGAGTGCCTGTACCCAGATTCAGGGAGCTCCTCCCTGCCTGGGCATGTTTGTTTCAAGCAGGGACAAGCCTGGAGGGATCTGGGTGAATGACGCTTAGGACAATAATTGGGTAAAAGCAGGGGGTCGCTCACCTGGTCTGTGATGAGTCAGCAGAAAGGGAAGGAAGTGTAGCCTGTACCCTATTGTTGAATTTTAATAGTCTGAGTTTTTATTATGGTGTCTGTATACAAAAGGAATACATACATACTTAGTATACATAAATGGGCACATTTATCTTTCTTTCAAAATGACTTATTGAATTTTTCTGTGCTGCTTACCATTCTTATTTCCCACCTTGACTTAGCTTTAAGCCAAGCAGTTTCCTAATCATTTTATATCTTTTCATCTGTATGCACCTGTGCATCTTTCCATGATTTTTCTCATTTCAAGTCCCCTTTTTTGGCTAAATTTCATCAGACTTATTTCTCCTAGCATCTAGGCTTAATTCTAATAGAACATCCCCTCTTCTCTGCAGAGCTCCTTGAACTTGGTGTCCTATTAATTTTCTCATTATATATCCCATTTTAGGATAGTATCCAGGAAAAACACAAGTCAAAGGGGAAATTGGCAAAAATAAATAAAAGAATGAATGGAGAGAGGTGGAAATATAAGTGGCTAGGTGAAATATTCATGAATAAAATGAATATGAAGAGAAGGGAATGGATATGCCCCTGGGAGGTAAAGGTATGCAACCAGCCTCATCTCAGCTAAATCTCCAAGATGGTATTGACAATACAAGAAGTAAGAATCAGAATGGGCTTTGACTCATTCTTCTAGGTCTACGAAGGACTGTGTGACTGAGATATAGAGCACCCATATGACAAGATCGACAGCAGATACTACTCTGTAAGCACAACCTTCTCTTTGATAAAAACCCATATAATGCAAACTTCTCCAAAACTCAGTGCTTTGGAAGCTTCCTGTAATTAAAATTGTCCACAGGTGAATATCTTCCCCAGTGACACACATCACATCTCTCAAATGTCAACACTGGGACTTTGCCAATTCTAAAATAGTTTCAACTTTGCAGACTATGTTACTCCTTTGGAGAGGAAAATAGGAGAAGCGAGCCTTAAAGGCAGTTCTTTTAGGAACCAATCTTTATGTTTCTCTTGGTTCCTGGATGTTGTTTCCACTGGGCATTTTAACAGAAGGGATTAGTATTAGAAATTAGTGAAATAAGTTCTAAATAACTGAAAAAAAATAACTTTAAGAGGGGTCATAGAAAAGTGAATGAGACAGCAAGGTGCATGAGGCAGCTGTGGGATGAGAAGGTTGAAATGCACTGGGGTGGGGGTGGCTATAGAAACATTGTAAGCAGGCAGACAAGCCAGCCCCTCTGTCCTACAATCCTTCAAGCCTTTTTTTCTTTTAGTACATTTCACTGGTGGACCCCAACAGCTGGCAAAGTAGAAACATGTGCAGATCCAGTCCCAGCTCTAGCAGGAAGATACAGATGGTGGAGTCGGTGCTGAGAGACTGAGTCAGTGGCTTTAAGAGAGATAAATACAGGAATATTGTTTCCTAAAACTTCAGATGCTTGCAGTAGAATAACAAAATATTCTTTAATAACACTGAGATCCAGCAGAAGAGCAGCTGAATAAGCAAAATGCAAATGGGAGACCAGGAAGGAAAGTTAATTTTCTCTCTTTACAATGTCTTTCAGAGCCAGTAGAAAGAGACTCAAGTGGAAGATACCAGATTTCAGAAAATTAAAATGTTCTTATGACATAGACTAAGTATGTACATAAAAAAAATCTGCCAGAAGAGAGTGGGGTTGGAATGGGGGAGATTTGTTCTTTTCCTACTGAGACTGAGCCAATTTATACTCAGTAGGAAGACAAATAGCATACTAGTTGAAAGTAGGGCATCTGACTAAGGGAAACCTACTACAAATCCTGTTGTTACCCTGTTACCTTGAATGGTGCACTTCATATCCTTGATTTATATTTCCTAGTTATTACAATTAAGACACAAAATTGCATCTACTGCTTGTCATTTAGGATCATTTTAAGGAAGAGATACATACAATAAGTTGTTGGAATGTTACTCTGGTATTTTGAAAGAAAATGGCCCCCAAAGAGAGTAGCACTGTTAGGAGGTGTGGCCTTGTTGGAGTAGGTGGGATCTTTTTAGAAGAAGTATGTCGTTGTGGATGCAGGCTTTAAGGTCTCTTATATGTTCAAGCCATGCCCAGCAAGTCAGTCCATTTTCTGTTGTTTCTATAACATGATGTTGCCAGCTCCCTGTTTGCCTGCATGTAGGCATGCTCCCTGTCATGATGGAAATGGACTGAACCTCTAAAACTGTAAGTTAAATGTTTTTCCTTTATAAGAGTTGCATAGTCATGGTATCTTTTCACAACAAAAAATAACCCCAAATAAGACAGAAGTTGGTACCAGGGCCTGGGGTATTGCTGTGATATGATAGATCATGTTTTTGTTTAGAATAATATGGACTTTGGGAGTTTGGGTTAGGAAAGAAGTGGAATGCTTTAAGTTGTGCCTAATGGCCCATAAGAGTAGGAGCATGGAAGACAATGGTGCTGGGTGAGATTTGAACTGTAGGGGCTTGGTTCAAGAGGTTTCAGAGGAGAAGAATGTTAGTATGTGACCTGGGGACCAGTGTTGTGATATTTTGGTGAATAACGAGGCTAACTTTTTGCCCTAATCAAAAAAGAATGCCTAAGGCTAAAGTGAAGAATTTTGGATTAATTCTGATGGTAGAGGAAATCTCAAAACAGCCTAGTATAAACTCTGTCTTGTGGTTATTAGTGTTAACTCTGATGAAGATGTATAATGAAAAGGAGCAAGCTGAACAAATAAAAATGCAGAATGTACAGATTGAGAAAGGGGGCACCAGGAAGTGGAACAGAGATAAATCCTCTAATCCTGTGTTCAAGGAGATAAAACTAAGAAATGGAATGAAGGAATGGTGACCTCAGGGCAAGATCCCACCCATCTAAGTTTCCAACTTGTGAAAAGGAATTAAAGAAAGCTTAGAACAGGGTATAGTGGTACAAACCTTTATCGAAGCACTCTGGAGACAGAGGTTGGCAGATGTCTGGGTTTGAGGCCAGCTTGTTCTACAGAGCAAGTTCAAAGACAGCCAAGCTTAGACAGTGAAGGTAACCATTGAAAACAGAAATCTTGTGAAAATACAATTGAACCAGGGGACCATGTTCTATCCCCAGCAAGCAGCAGAACTTGACAGCTTAAGCCACATGGTTCTGGCTTTAGAGTCAAGGAAAGCCACTGCGACCAGGCATGTGTCAGGGGTGTCCCTGATTGGAAGCATATAATGATCATTTTTATAGCTATGAAGGTAAAGCCTGGATTGCTTTGGAGACCTGTATTGGAGATGTCTGAGACATAGGATACCTGAAGAGGAATATTGCTAACAGAGAGAGGAACCAGCCCAAGAGAAAGAAGTGTGCTGCAGTCAACAAAGCTGAAATAAGTTGGAGATCTGAAGAGCATTTTCACATCAGACATGGAGATTCCGAGTTTGGAGTTTGCCCAGCTGGTTTTCAGCCTTGCTTTGGTCCAGTATTTCCTCACTATGCTTCCTTCCCTGTGTTTTGGAATGGTATTATATATCATGTGCCATTATGTGATGGAAGTATGTGGTCTTCTGTTTGGGTTTTTGTTTTTTACTTTGATTTTATAGGGGATTACAGTTAAGAGATTTCATGAATCTCAGAAGAGACTTTGAAGTTTGGACTTAAAACATTGTTGAGACTGTGATAGCTTATGGAACTTTTGAGGTTGAACTGAATGCATTTTTGCATTGTGATATGGCTACAAAGCTTTAGGGGTCAGGAAGTGGAGTGTGGTGGTTTGAAATAAAATGCCCCCCAAAGGAGTGGCATTATGGAGAAATGTGGCCCTGTTGAAGTAGGAGTGGCCTTGTTAAAGTAGGTATGGTCTTGTTGGAGGAAGTGTGTCACTGTGGGGCAGGCTTTGAGGTCTCTTTTACATAAGCTTCCCTCAATATGACACTCATACTTACTGTTTCCTGCATAGCAAAATGTAGCCACTACCATGTTTGCCTGCACACCTTCATGCTCCCCACCATGGCAATGAAGAACAAAACCTCTGAAACTGTAAACTATCACCACAATTAAATGTTTTCCTTTATAAGAGCCGCCATAGTCATGGTGTCTCTTTACAACAGAAACACTAAGACAGTTACTAATCACACACAGTCAGTATCTGTGGTTACCAATACCAGGGACCAGTTTTACCCCATTCTACCACCCACCATCCCTTTCTACATTTTCTCCAACAATTACGATATTGGCTGTATATTATGATTTGAATATGGAATGTCCTCCATAGGCTCATGTATTTGAACATTTGGGCCGCAGCTGCTGGCACTGTTTGGGAAGGTTATAGAACCTTTAGTAGGTTGAACTTCACTGGAGAAAGCGCAACACAGAGGGTAGGCATTAAGAATCTATATCACAGACCCACTCCCTGCCCATCATCTGTTCCTGAGTGGGGATGCAAGGTAGACACATTGTCTCCCTTTCCTGCAACTATATCTCCCTTACCTGATGCCATGTCTTCAATGCTTTAATGGACTATGTCCCCCATGGAACTGCAAGACTGCAAAAACCTTTTCTTCTTTAAGCTTATGTGAAAGTGTTTTATTATGTAACAAGAAAGTGACTAAGACACATTCATGAAAGGCCATGTGTCATGGAAATTTCTCAAACAAAGGAAGTTAAATTATTTCCTGTTTTCTACATATGGATTTGGGAGTCCCATCTGTCACTCAGTCTTTCTCCTGAGAAGAGAACAGTCTAGTGTCCTCTCAGTACCATAAAATGATATTTTCTACTTAAGCCCTGAGTCAAGATCTCTTGGTAACTTCTGCAAAATAGTCCTAGTACAAGTCAAGCCAAAGTCAGAAAAATAAAAAATTTAGATAAAATTATTTTCTTTATGCAATAGCTGGAAGAAAATTAAATTCTATTAATGTACTGGCTGGTTTTGTGTGTCAACTTGACACAAGCTGGAGTCATCAGAGATGAAAGAGCCTCAGTTGAGGAAATGTCCCCATGAAATCCAGTTTTAAGTCATTTTCTCAATTAGTGATCAATGAGGAAAGACTCATCACCATCCCTGGACTGGTGGTCCTGTGTTCTATAAGAAAGCAGGGTGAGCAAACCAGGGGAAGCAAGTCAGTAAGTAGCACCCTTCCATGGTCTCTGCATCAGCTCCTGCCTCCAGGATCCTGTCCTGTTTGAGATTCTGTCCTGACTTCCTTCAGTGATGAACAGCAATGTGGAAATGTAAGCCAAATAAACCCTTTCCTCCCCAACTTGCATTTTGGTCATAGTGTTTCATCACAGCAAAAATAAAACAAAACAAAAATAAATAAATAAAAATAAAAAATAAAAAAGCTCCAAACAAAACAAAAAACCCTGACTACAACAATTGAAATATGTAATAGTAAATTACTATCATAAAAAAGTTGTATGAAACCAAACTAGGATTCAGAAATGGGGTGGGGGAGGTTTGCATGGAGAGAATGAGATAGTAGGGCAGAATAAGGTAAGGGAAAATATCACTAACATTAAGAATATTCTTTAAAAAACACAATGGAAATTACTATCCCATGAGTTCTACAAATTGTATATTTTATAAAAAAAAAACCTTAAATTTTGAAAATAAGATTGATAGAAAGCAAAAATAAGTTGGCCACCTGTCACTGGAACATAGAAACTATCATGGAATCATAACAAATCCAAATGACAAAATGAAAAGTCAGCACCACTGACTCAATCACATTGTCAAAATCAAGCTATAGTTCACAACACTGGATTCTTCCCATAAGTTATGTTACCATTTTATTTTCTTCTTTTTATCCACATGCTCCTTCTTTGTAGGTGTGATATTTTTACTATAGCTGTTGCAAATGGTTATACATGGCCAGTGTTTAAAATGCTTTATGTTTTCTCAGAAACCTAGTGATGCTCTCAAAGCATACTCAGATTTTATGACCAAGCAAATACACCTCCAGAGGTAGGCACTGCTCCACATCACAGCTGTGCTCCTCCATCCTAATCTAAACAACAATTACAATAGAGGGCTCATGCATCAAAGCACATTTTCCCTTCCTACAAATCACACATGGTTGGAAGAATCATAATTTCTAAAGGATCAGTTTTGAAAAAGAAAAGATGGTGAAACAGGAATAGCCTTGAGATAAAATTTAAGTTCCATGTTTATTCAAAGTTAAGGTTTTCTCAATTTGACTTTTTTTCCTTTTTACTGTCTTTTTATTTTTTTGTTTTTTGTTTTTGCAGTTCACTTCAATTTTTTATTGTAGTACCCATCAGCAGTGACATCTTCAGCTCATGACTCAGTTTTGCAATGATTTCATCAGTTGGGTATCACACTCATATCAGAAGAAGGATTTTTTTGGTTCCCCCTCTTGCTGATAGGAAACTGGCAGGGGTATTGAGCGATTTCTTGAACAAGGTCATTCAACTAGCAAGAGAAAGAAACTGGGAAGGGAGCCCAGACTGGTCCAATGCCAAAGCTCAGACCTTTTTTTCAGAAATCCCTATTATCACCAGGTCTTCATTTTCATCTCCTTGTCAGCCTCAGGAAATCTCTTGGAAAATCTGCCATGCTTAGCAAAGATTTCTTAGTTTTCATTCCACAGACACAAAACACAGAAGTTCCTGCTGAGTCTTTTCTGCACCTAGAGTTCTTATGGCTGGCTAAGCAGCAATAGAGCATCCCATATATAGAAGCACTTTTGGCTGAGGGCCTGTGCACTCTCTTGTGGATGTGGATATGGGGGGTTATGGGACTCTTCCACCTATACTGTTCAGTCCTACTGAAAGGGATAGTAGGATACAAAATAGTACCTATAGTTTTGGATCAGGTTCCCAGTGGGTAACACTACAGGGAAAAGGGAAAAAGGAAATGACAGAGGTAGTAGATAGGCAGAAAGAACCAAGAGTCCCACAGAGAACACTAGTAACATGCAATGGCTGTGAAACCCACTCACACTTCAGGTGACCTCCCAAAGACTCTTGTGATAATAAGTGAAAAGGAATAATATGAAATGAAAAGCCACAAGCTGTAAAATGGTATGTACAAATAAATGCCCAATAATCTGCCAGACACAAAGGTGCTTTACCGTGACCCATATTATTTATTCTGCTACATTGCACACCTTTATATGGCTATTCAGGCAAATTCTACTAATCTTTGAAGCAATGCTGCCTCCCATGTCTAAAATTATTAATTTGTGTTAGAACCTTTGCTAAGCCACATTCCACTATCCCCTCATTTAATCCACATGACACCTTTTTACAGGTGAGCAATATTAAGCTCAGAGAAGTAAAATAGTAACTTCAAGGTTGCAAAGCATAGCCTTCTTATCATAACTTGTCACATCAAAAAAACCAAGATTGCTGTCTGGATGAAATGAGGAAGAAGAAAAGTCTATTGGGGAAAAATCCAACATCCAGCAAATAGCAGATCTCCACTATGTCATGAAGCAAAAACACCAATGTGGTTTTAAGATCTTGATTCATAAGCCATGCTTTATAATTAAATATACTTGTTATGCCAACTTCTTCTGGATGGCATAACTGCCTCTGAAAACTAATAATAATAATAATAATAATAATAATAATAATAAGAAGAAGAAGAAGAAGAAGAAGAAGAAGAAGAAGAAGAAGAAGAAGAAGAATCTGTCTGATAGTGCCACTGTAGGTTGTAGGTTATGCATTTAGATATTCAGATTTCTACTATGGCCTTCATAATCTCTGCCTTCTGGTGTCACATCATATATGACCCCTTCCTCCTTAGTGTGATAGATATCTGACCTGCTTCAAATATGTATGCCAAGAACTCCAGTGACTTTTATTAAAAAATACTTTGTTTTAGCAAAGCAGAGCAGGGGTAGGTGGAGGAGTCTCCTGTTGACCCACAAGAAGTAAATAGCCATGCAATCAACTGCTCATGAATAGGACCAGGAGTACAGGCAGGCCTAGAGCTAAGGAAAGGTGACCTCCTTTTGGTGTTTAGTGATAAGCCAGGAGCTTCAGTTACACAGCCACAGGAAGTAATGCAAATGCACCTGAAAGCAAATGCTTTCCTGGGTAAACCTCCAAGAGATAACACAATGCCGCTGACAAGCTGATTTAAGCATAGTGAGCCCTTGACCAACACAGACCTTCATCCACAGGAACTGACAGGTAACAATGTTCTCTGCTGTAAGCTGGCGAGTTGTAGTAACTGGAAATGTAGCAGAAAATGACTGTTACATGCATGCAAGGCACTGACACAGATTTTTTTTTTGGCAAGGGTCTTCAAAAATATTTGTTATGCCATATAAATATACAGACATAAAAATGAACATTTACCTAACACTCTAGCACTAATGACTGATACAGTTACTGGATGGATGTTTTTCTATAGAGTTAGGAAGGTGTTTTTTAAGTATTAGTAGTTAATATTTCCTGTTGGTGTGTAGTTACAGATCAATATAGTTCTCAGAAATTCAACCATGCTGCGACCTAGAATTCAACCATGCACCTAGATTATTTAAAGCCAAATAAGAATGGAATCTGTGTAGTGTATAAATCAGAAATTCATGTTGTATGATAAGCCATAATATTTTTAGACTTTCCTCATGTTACTAAATTAAATCACAGTTTTAGCAGATTGAATAGAAGAAGCAAACGTTCCATTTAACAGCCATGATACAGATATACACATGCTTTTTAAAAAAAACAACCCATTTTAACAGCTGGTTGGAATTCAGCCTGAGATAGATTCATAAACATGAATTTTATAACCTGCTTAGTGAGTTATTAAGCCAGGATTGAGCCTGGCTTTAATGTATCAGTCATTCCAGGAATTCAAAGAAAATGCCTTCAGAATGGATATGGCTCCTGCATGTAGGTCATTGATGAAAGTGTGGGGATGGCCCCTTCAAGTTACAAACATAGAGAATTGGACAGCAAGACTATACTCACACTAGCAGAAGGACTGAGTGACAAACCAAAAGGAGGCCTGTGTCTTGCCACAGAGTTCTTCTTGGCTACAGTATGGAGTGAAGGTCCTACCTGCTCAATTGTCCCTTTCAAAACTCAGCCTTGTGGTCTGCTTTGCTTGTTTGTTTGTTTGTTTGTTTGTTTGTTTGTTTGAATCAACCATAAAGAAAAAAGTCTTTTTAAACCATTGCACCCAATCTTTCAGTAAGGAAGTCATTGGGTCCCTGACTGATACCAGTAAGAGTTAATACAAAGAAACCTAACAAAGTATAGTGACTTAGAAAATGTGTACACTCAGAAGGTGGATCTGATACTCATGGTGTGTGCAGTTGTTACATAGCTTTGACTTTGTTCTGTCATAATGATGTAGGATTCAACATCATGAAGGCTATGTTCAATATGGAATTAGCTCCAAAAGATTAATGATGCCTGTGGTTCTGAAGGGCTTTGAAAATAGCAAAAAGGTCTAGAAATGGGCTTTAACCACTGCAGTGAGCACTTAAAATCCCAGTCAATGCAATGAAGAAGAGCCTGTCTAACTACCTAATTATCATCCAGCAGTTTTCAGATTTGCCTTCCACTCATGCTGATATTTTTCTCTGCTAAACTACTACCAACAAAGAACCACTACATCAGAGTACACTCTCAAAATCAGCCTTCTCAGAAAATTACTGAGATGGAACAATAGATAACCCCACAACTGATGTCAAGGTTTTTCTATGTGCTAGTCTTCAGTACTTACAGCCAGCTCTATACATTTATTAGTCTTTCATTTACTTCTGTCTTTAGTATAATTGTTTTTAATCTTCTGTTGTAAGTCCCAAGAAAAAGCAAACAAACAAAATAAAACTATTATACTAATTCCAAAGCCTATTTGCCTATATAACAACAGACATGTGAAAGAATAACCACAGGACTAGGGACTCTTGCCACTGTCTGAAGGCAAAGTGGCTTGCCTAATGATGACCATGATAAGCAGCTCTGGGTGCATATTTCATAGACTTAAAACCTTGTTCTGCCACCCATCCTCTATTTATCATCCTAAGCAAGTTGCTCTCTATCACCCACAATAGTAGAATAACAGTAGCAAGTAAGTCACAAGACTATTAAGAAAGTGACATGGGTGAAGAGCTTCAAACAGTAGCTGACATTTGGTTAGCATTCAATAAATGCTAGCTCTCTTTATTACAAAGGGCACCAAGCATTTCAATCCAGATTTTCCATCTCTTTCCATAACATGAGCATTAACTTTTCCTACATATTTTAAAGAGACATCTAATAAAATATCTCATATCTGATGACTTTGAAGGGAGTCATTTGAAAGTTGTCATAACTGTTTTAGTTACTTTTCTCCTTGTTATGACCAAAGACCTGACAAGAAGCAACTTTTGGAATATTTTATTTTGGCTCACAAATCTAAGGAAATACTCCATCACAGTGAAGACTACACAAACATGAAACACTTACCACATTGTATCCTAAATCAGGAAGCAGAGAGAGGTGAATGCTGATGTTTAGCTAGCTTTCTTCTTACTCAATCTAGGACTTTGACTATGGAATGATGAAGCATGCATTCAGGGTGTGTTTTCCCATGTTAATAGTCCAATGTAGACACCCCCTTACATACATGCCAAAAGCTTGTTTCTTGAACTGTATTTCGTCTCATTGATAATAAACTTAGATTGTTATCGTATATTTAGAGGATTAATTGACCAATTTTTAATACTGAGTTGTGTAGTACATATTGATTTTCTTATTCAGCTCACTCTCCTCATTACCAAGGTGAAATGTGTTTGCTTCTTTACAATGCCCTGTGACAGTTTCTTTCCAATCCAGTTACTCTTGCCTGGATCTTGGTCCAGACTGCCTGGGTTTTACTCTACTTCTCTCTGCTTGCTTTACAATATCTCTGTGAAGTATTAAAAAAGCATTTACTCACTGTGTCTCAGTGTTATTAGCTGAAAAGTACAGAGAATCTTTGGATTCAACCCTGTATGTTGTTGGGCTCACCTAGCATTGGCATAGGGAAGGTTCCCATGAATTCTCACCACTATTGGTACCCTGGAGTCACAGAGCAGTTTCTCTGTCTATAGCTTTTCAGTAAAGATTTGTTGAATTTATGTTCTAGCAGCAACAGGAGTAAACAGTTAGAAATAGATGGATGCAATGTGGAGTGCAAGGCACACAGTATGCAAGGAAGCTGAAATATGTGTGGACCTAGCCTCGTAAGCCCAACCAAGATGTCAAAGCACTCCCGATTCCATAGTTTACTTGACAACAAAAGCCAATAAGCCACCTTAATTTGGAAAATTCCACTCATGTGCCTACTCTCTCCATGGTACACATACCCAGTGGCATTTATACCAGCCATGAGTCCCAAATAGTGACGAGAAAGAAGGGAATGGAAAAGAAAGGTAGAGAGAATGTTGGAAATCTAAACCAAATTGCTTATTGATGGAAAGTCCCCTCTAAGTCCCTATAATTTTTTATTTTGGTTCCATAGAGTATGTGCCAAGAGGGCAAAAAGAACAGATTAAACCCTCCTATCAGATCTGGTAAACAGCTAAGCCAAGGAGCTTATGAGAGGGATTAGCTTGCCTGCAATGTGCACGTTTTAATACACAGGATGCCAGTGAGAAACAGGGACCCTCCTCAAAGGCACTGCCTTTCACTGCCCTGGGAAGGGGTAGGTCTAAAAGAAAAAAATTAATCCTTGAACAGAAATTTTGTCTCCAAGAAGTTACAAGACATTCCTTCTGCCTGGAATAGAAGGAGGCCTTGGAATAGAAGGAAGCCTACTGTCAACTTCACTCATGAGGTTACCGTTTGTAAACAGGAGAAAGTTTTGCAACATTCTCAAGGCAAATAGTGACCCGGATATGTGTGTTTTCTACAAGTTTTACAATGCTCTTTGGCCTTAGGCACCTTGTCCACAGCCCTGAGCTGTTTCTTCATAACATGTAATATTAACATTTTAGGAAACACTTGCTGGAAGTCTCAGTATTTCTTCCATTTTACCATCAGCCTTCACTGTAATCAAAACATTTCTCCAGATAATTTTAGTTCTAAAATTCACAGTGTATCAGTATGTGCCCTGAAGCATCTGTGTTTATTACAATCATCTAAACAGGCATATTTAGTGATGAGAAAAATCCTAGTCCCTAGTAATTGGATTCTACATCTTGAGCCCTGCGGTCTGATCTGAGAGATAGTGAGAGAATTTTAAGCACTTCAGAAGAGGACAGGAGATGGTCTAATCACCTGACCCCTCTGCAGGGTTCCGTCATGTTGCAGTTTTTTGTATATCATAGTGATCCTTCAGCATAGAAAGAACTACATAAATATAGGTAGTTAGTGACCACTATAACATAGCAGACGTACAGATGCTGTGATGAGGATGCTCAAATTTTTCACTCCCTCAAGGAATTTGTGTACAGTGAGGGTGTGGGCAAGGGAGCTAATGACCACAGTCATTATGATCAAAGGTGGTGAAAGAGGCTTGATGAAGTCTCCTGGGAAAGTATCTATCCCTTCTGTCTCTTCTGAAACCAATAGGAAAGCACCATGGAGAAGGATTACCCCTGAGAGGAATCTCGTGGCCTGGCAAGAAGAGACCCCAGGGAAAATGAAGGAGAAGTGTGATGGTAGCCACTGGACATTGCAGGCACACAGACTTAACTGTGTCGCTGCTATAAGTCTTTAGTTCAAGCACAATACTTAAGGGCATCTCAGCACCAGAGCAGACTTTCTTGTGTCTTCATACTACCCTGAAGAGTAGCAGAGACTTGGGATAGAAATATTCTGTTCCGTACTCCCCACATCCTTTTCCATGTCCCTATTTTAAGGGGACACACTGGAAAGACTGGCCTTCCCTTCAGATTTCAGATTCGTTTACCACCCTTTGAACTCTCCATGTTTATGCTTAAAGAAAGTTGTTACTTCTTCAGGATCTTTGAATCCTTGACCATAAGAGAGTAGGCATGCACGAAGTCAGCAGTAATGATACAGAGGAAGGCCTGCTGGGTTTCTTTGGGAAGAAACTTCTCTAAATGGTTTGTGAACATCTATGCAAGAAAACACTGGGATCCAGAAAGTCAAAGGCAGCCCTCTGCCAAGTACTTTTCCCATTAAGTTTTAAACATGTATGTCTTTTAAAAGGAAATGCAATCCATATGTTTCCAATACGCTTGCATTTAATATATCCAAAATGCTATGTAATAATTTCTGCCACTCACAAAGTGCTGTATAGCCTAGATTTTCTTTTCTTGCTCTTTCTCTTGAAATAGAATTTGTAAGTTTGTTCTATGGTAGACAGAAAATGAAATAGGTGGAGAAAAACATTTCTTTTTGTTTGACAAAATGACAAAAGATCCTCTCCCTCAACGAAGTCTTCTTTCATGGCCCTCAGCTGACCATGTGGCATTCACACCTACTGTATTAACTGGAAGGATAACTTCATATCTTCCCTGACCAAGGTCAACCCCTGTGTACAACCCTCATTCTGGGATCATCATCTACTTGTCTTCACTGTGACTTTGCAAATGCATGACTCAAAGGGAAAATGATGGGGTAGAGATTTGATATATCTATTCTGCCCTCTGGTCCTTTGCCATAATTCACACAAAAATGCAGATTGCAAATTCAACCTTCTGAAGGACTAACAGTTTCTAATACCATGTTTTAACAGAAAAAATGAAATAGGCAAGCTCAGCTCAAATAAGAAATATTAAGCCTAATGTATATAAAATATTGTTTAAAAATAATTGATATAAAATAATAACATTTTACATTCAATTATTTGTATGAACTCTTTGAAATTTGGGGTTTTTTCAAATTGGCACATTTTAGCAATATCTTAAGGTTTCAAATGTATATAAGGTAATTATACATTGTTCTAGAAGGTTCCATGCTTTGAGCAGATGACTCCACAATGACCCTGCTGTGAACATGAACACTATCATTTAGATAAGATTTACATGTGTCCATAAAAAGTTTGCATGTTTGCAACTTGATCCTCAGTATGATGACTCTGAGAACTCACAAAACATTTAAGAGGGGATACTCAGTGGTTGAAGTAATTAGGTGAGATGCCTCTGGAAATAATTCAAATAGAGAGTAGAGGCATTGTAATAAATAAGTAAGACTGTCTTCTCTACATTTCCTGACTTGCTGTCTCACTACAGAATCTCTGCCTCTTGAATACACTGTTACTATGAAGACATCTTTCATGATGTAATGTTACTTGAAGTCTCATCTACCGCTAGCTGGTGTCAGTGCCGGGGTCTCAGATCTCTAAAGCTGTTTTGAAATAAACTCTTCTTTACAAGTTATCCAGCACCAAATGTTTTGTTACAGCAACAGAAAATAGATTATGCATACATACAGAGACATTAGGAACTAAACCCAAATTTGTCATGTGATCTAAGCCTATGAAGAGCCATATAATTCAATATGGAACAGCAAATATTACAAGTCTCTTTCATACTTATACAAAGATAATTTTTAATGCAACATCATGTATGCCAGTATGCTGTCTAAATACCATAGGTGATTAGAAGTTGTTCTGGATAGTTTATATCAACTTGACACAAACTGGAATCATCAAAGAAGCAGGAGCCTCAATTGAGAAAATGCCACCATAAGATCAGGCTGCAACACTGTAGGGCATTTTCTTAATTAGTAATCAATGGGAGAGGGCCCAGCCCATTGTGAGTGGTGTCATCTCTGGGCTGATAGTCCTAGGTTCTATAACAAAGCAGACTGAGCAAGCCAGAGGAAGCAAGCCAGTAGGCAGCACCCATCCATGGCCCCTGCATCAGCTCATACCTCCAGGTCCCTGCCTTGCATAATTAAGCTCTTGCCCTTACTAATTTTAATAATGAACTGTGAATGAAATAAACTCTTCCCTCCATAAGTTGCCTTGGCTATGTTGTTTCATCACAGCACTAGTAAACCTAACTAAAACAGACAATGTTACTGTTTGGTTTTCTATAACCTGAGCCCTTGAGTGAGTTCTTTGGGTCTTTATAGGCAAAGATTCATCCCTTCAAGAGATGATGCTGTTATTGGTTAAGTTATCTGGCTAGGTTCTCTCAGGAGACTTGTCTGGATGATTCAAAGTACCCCTTGCTGGGTCTTTGGCATTTAATCCCCACTTCTTCCCATTTTCTATTGGCCCCATGGTAGCTACTGTGACCCATAGTGTGCTGTCTCTACCTGTGTGAACTTAGCGATGACACAGGCAATTTATTTTCTTGTCCTTTTGGGAAGGATTGATACCTCAGTGCACATGGACTATTATGAATCCTTTTAAACCCTACCATACAGTGCAATTACCAGAGAAAATTCTTGAATAAACATCCTCTCCTTGCTTTGTGCTCCCTCACTTCCCAGGTTAGATATGATACTCCATCCTCTAAAACTACACATTTCCCTTGCCTGGAAAGCTGGCTAACAATAGTACCCTCCACATTACAAATTGAGAATGTTAGGATATGTTTCAGGAAACCAGGAAAGATAAATCACTGTTGTTTTAAAGCTTTTCTATGGAAATGAAAAAAAATACATCGCTTTAGTCTAGTATTCCTCCTATCTCCCTGCAATGTCTGTTACTGTCAGAGATCCTGCAGTGGGCTGAATGTGGGACCCAAAGGAGTTGTGTGTTATGGCTTTCCATTTATTCATCCATTCTTGCTGCACTAGAAGAAATTAAGTTTTCTACTCTCCCCTTGCATACCATTAAGTATACCTATTGCCTGTCTTTTTTAACCCAATTTATGGATGCCACTTAAATTTATTTGCTTTGCATTCCATTGTTTATATTTTAATACCTAAATACCTTCCAATGCTTGGCTTTTAAAATATTATCTGTCTCTGACCTGTATAATAACAATAAAACCTAACTTGACACTTCTAGGAATAATTTTATATTTTAAGCAGTAGTTTGCCTCCCCTCTTGAAATATTGAAACCCAGTGTTTCCATGTGTAACTAGACAATTTTACTTTTTCTGTTTTGTTTTCTTCTGTTTCTCTGAGATAGGATTTCTCTGTAGCTTTGGTTTCTCTGTAGCTGGAACTCTTTCTATAGACCAAGCTGTCATTGAATTCACAGAGATCCTCCTGACTCTGCTTCCCTAGTTCTGGGACTAAAGGCATGCACCACCAGCACATGGCTTGTATAAATGCAATTTTAATAGAAAGAACGTATATTGTTTTATTATTTCAAAACTACTGTCCCTAGCATACTGTCAATAAATATTAGTTCCTATAATTTCTTATTCCTGTTACCTACCTGTCTGCCTGTTTCCAGTGTCTTTTTAGGCATAGAAATCTTTTTTTTTTCCTCTAGCTCACCTGCAGCATACTAAATCACCTTTCTCAGGCACCTCAAACTTTTCCAGAATGCCAGAAAGCATGACAAGAAGGGACCATTCCTCTTTTTTTCCTTTTGGGAACTCCAACCTCGATTTCTAAGACTCCTATGACCCATCATATATGACTTCCAAGGCTCATTCTACAGGTAGATTCTGTGCCCTCTCCTCCTTCTGCTGTCCTAACTCCATTATCTTAGAACTTTGGGCTGCTGTCATTGCTGAACTCTGCCTTTAACTTTGCAGATTGACTCACCACCTTCCTCTCCTTTGGCCATTGCAACCCATCTCCTGAGGACCTGCATCAACTCCATGTTCTGTAGGTAGAGTACTCACCCACCCTTCTCTGGCTTTTAAGTCAGCCAACCCAGGACCTTCTTGTTTCCCTTTAGCACTCCATTCCTATTATCTGAAGACCTGCACCAAGAACCGGCTCACTCAACAAGGAGAGAGAACCCTCACTTCCACGTACCTCTTATATTCTACCCTTGCCCTGTGAAGATCTGTGTGGAGCATCTGCTCACTCCACAGGTAGCTGCTTCACCTATTCCCTTCCTAGCACCCTAGCCCCATTGCATCAGGATGCCATGTACTGATTAACTACTATCTTCTAGGTCAGAGGCCACCCATCACCCTGCCCACTGTTACTCAAACATCTGTGTGCAAGAGTCCTTATGGAGCCTGTGCAAGCCCTCCCATTTGGAGGTCATACCTCTGCAATCCTGATCACCCTATCCCTATTCACTTTATCACTACCTAACTGGAGTTCCACAGAGCAGAGACCACTGCCATATAGGTGACCGTTCAAACTTCTGTACCTGGTACAGAACACCTATATGCTCCCTAGTTTAAAGACCACAGTCTACCAACTCCATGCCACACATTGCTTCTAACTCACACAGAACAACTACTGCTGAGGTTAGAGTCCACAGATGAACCTCAATACTGTGATTGTGAGTGACTTCAAACATGACTTTATCCAATGGACCAGTTACCCAGACAAAATATAAACAGTAAAGTTAAATGACATTTTACAACAAATAGACATAACAGATAACCCCAGAATTGTCTATCCCAACACTACAGAGTACACATTATTCTCTGCAGCCCACGGAACTGTCTACAAAACTAGATCACTTGTCAGGAAATGAAACAAATCACAATACAGGGAAATTGAAATAAATCCTTTGTATTCTACTTAACCACAACCTAACAAAGCTTGAAATTAATAGGAAGAAAAAACAAAACCCTCCAAAAACATACAAACTCATACAGAATAAACAATACATTCTTGGAAGATGAATGAATCATTTAAAAAAAGAAAAATTTTTAAAAATTCATAGAAATAAATGAAAATGAAAACATATCATAGCCAAATCTCTGGGATAAAATGAAAGTAGTCATAAGAGAGAACTTTAGAGATCTAACAGTATAAATTAAAACTCAGAGAAAGCTCAAATAAATAGCTTAATACTGCATTTTAGGAGTATGGAAAAATAAAACAAGAATGAATGAAATCCAAAAGTATGTGAAGAAATAATTAAAACAAGAGAAGAAATTAGTGAAGTAAAATAAACAAAATTATACAAATAATCAAGATAAACAAGATTGGCAAACCCTAATCTAAAAAAAAAGAGAGACAAGACTCAAAACAGTAACATTAGAGACCATATGAAGATATGAAACAGACAACCAATGCTTCTCAACCCATTCCATAATAAATAGAAGAAACACTCCCAGACTCCTTTTATGAAACTGGTATCACTCTAATATGAAAACCAGGTAAATACAGAGGCAAAAGAAGAAGCCCAAAACCAATGTCCCTGGTGAACACCATATTAGTTGAGGTTTCTATTGCTGTGATGAAACACTACACCAAAAATAATCAAGAAAGGAAAAGGGTTTGTTTCATTTACTCTTCCATGTTGCAGTTCATGAAGACATGACTCCACTTAACTTCCCCTGAATATAAGAAAGCCTCAGATGCAGTAGGAAAGGATGAAGCAAAGATCCACAAAGTAAGTATACAAAAAGTGTGTGGTATGATCCTTCTTGGTTTGGTACTATTCAGAAATGTTTGAGTTCTCTACTGAATACAATCTGCTGCTGAGGCTTCTCAAACATTAAACCAATACCAGGGGAATATACTGTGTATTGAGAATTCATCCATAACCCATTCTAACTGCCTTGGGAAACTGAAATTTGCTCCAATTAAAGGTCTTTTGTCTATTCATTAAGTTGAGTTTTTTAAATCTAAATGAGAGATTGTGATTTTCTTCTGTATAGTTAATGTAAATCTTCTGTTAACTAGAGAATAAAAGGAAAGAAAGGGGGAGGGGAAAGGAATGCAGGACAGAAAAGGGAGGGAGGGAGGGAGGGAGAGAGGGAGATATTCATGTTATCTGTCCCTGCTGCAAGGCAACCCATTAGTCACTATCCCACTGCCCTGTGGGTCAAAGTGTTCTCATTGCCACTCTGGCCAAATTTCACACATGATAATTATGTACATATGGCTTTGAAACCAGTCATTTTATTTGATGTTAGAGAAGTCATGTCCTGGGAAGATCTCCCATGTCTTTACTGGCATACAGAGGACATACACTATTTAAGTTTTTCAGAGTCTTTCTTTCCAAAAACATTTCTCAGTGCCTTAGTAAAGGAGTTACTCCCAATAATACATGAAAATATAGTTCAGATTCTTTTAAACATGGAATGCATTTAAAGGACTAAAGGATATAGACAAACACAAAATAAATTTTATTGTATAATAAACAACTTCTATAATCTCAAACATTCAGTCTTAGGCATAGCATATCACAGAGGCTGCATGACATCAGAAAGGGTTTGTCTCACACCAGTGACCCCAGCACAAAACATTCTGTTCTACTCATTTGTGGTCTGTGGGTACTCTTGTGATTGCATTGTGTACTTAGAGAGACATATAAAGAAAAAATCATTATCCTGCCAACTCAGAAGAACTTTGAACTTGATGGAGTCTTGCATTCTTTTCATGTATAGACTGTATCTCCTTAAAATGATAGTCAGTTGAAGTTTGGATCTGTTTTGTGACTTTATCTGAGTGTAGTTAATCTGTTGAGGTGTTTCAGTGACATATAACACAAGAAAATGGCAGATGTATCCCACCACCGCCATACTTGATTAGTGACAAGTGCAAATTTGCTCATTTATTATCATTTCCCCATCACTGCAGGTTCCTAAGAGAACATGTGACTTCTGAGTGAATATACAAAGGTGCACACACACACACACACACACACACACAAAGAGAGAGAGAGAGAGACAGAGAGAGAGAGAGAGAGAGAGAGAGAGAGAGAGAAAGAGAAAGAGAAAGAGAAGCTAATTAATGAGTTCTAACACTTTTCTATGATCTCTCCCCCAGCTCTCCCCCTGCAACATTGAGACTGATATATCAGAAGCACCCAGGTAACAAATCTTGGCTGACTGTCAGGCTGGACAAACTCTAGTAAGAAATACAACTGTTTAAAAAAAGAAATGTCCTTTTAAAAGCTCAACACCAAACATTTCAGTATCTAAGACATCTTTGTAACTCTACTTGTCACTACAACTGCAACTCAACAGTCACTTCTAAATTGCAACATCTGTCACATGAAGCTGATTCTATTAGACAGCTAGTAGGACAAAAGTTACAACCACTATGAAAACTATGACTCAGAAGCCTCAGATCTGAGGATAATTAAACTCACAGCTAAAATGGTGCAGGAGTAAATATTTAAGTTTAATTTACTATTGTATGTAGTACAGGACTGATTACTTTCCCCCAACATGTTAGTCTTTGATATAATTTCCTTTTCTTGTGAGTTAAATTTACTTGATTATCAAAGTTTTTAAATGGAAGTTCCAAATATTTTTGTGTGATTTTTTTGTCTAATATAAAGAACTTTCAATAAAGTTGTAATGATTTTTGTTTGTTTGTTTGTTTGTTTGTTTCGCTTCTGCCAAATGCTTGGAGTCTAATGAGCTTAGGCTGTATTTTAAAAATAAAATTTCATGTCAGTAACAGAGAAAGCCAGATGTTCTTATGCCAAAAGATGCCATTAACAAGGTGATCTAGTTTGGTTTCTATTTCTGTGGTAAAGGCCATGATCAGAGCAACTTGGGAAGGAAAGGGTTTATTTCATCTTATTGTTTCCAGTCCATCATGAAGGGAAGTCAGGGTAGGAACCTGGAGGCAGGAACTGAAACAGAAGCCATGAAAGACTGTGCTTACTGGCTTGCCCTCTCTGGCTTGATCCACCAGCTTTCTTCTATCACCCAGGATTGCCTTGATGCAGGCTCCACACATCTGCTCGGGTCAAAGTTGTCAGTGTATTAGAGGTAGCTCAGAGTCCAAAGCATGCCTTTTGATTCTCAGGGAGAATCACCCCACAAACGCAGCAGTCAAGCACCTTCCTTGTTCCCAACACCTGATAATCCTACAAAATAAATTCTGATCTTCACCAACAATATGGTTTGAGTTTGAAGTGCCCCATAGGTTCATGTGTTGAATACTTGGTCTCCAGCTGTTTGGGGACATTGCTGAACCTTTAGGATGTAGAGACCTACTGGACAGAGTTTGCTAGTGGGGTAAGAATTTGAGGGGTTTTGTGGCTGGCCCCGCTTTATGTTCTCTGCTTCCCCAGAAGCAGAAATGTGGTAGGCTGGCCTTGAGTGCCTGCTACCATGCCTTCCTTGCAGCAATGGAAAGTAGCTCTCTGGAACTGTCAGTTTCCTCCTCTAAGTTGCTTTTTGTTAGAGTATTCTATGACAACAGCAGAAAAATAACAAATACAACCAATAAGGGGCAAAACGTCCTCCTGAAAAGTCAGGGATCACACAGACACGGGTCATACAGCTCCTGGGAGCATTCACTCCAGTCCTCAAGAGGTTCAGTAATAAAGAAGCATCCCAAGGGCTATCTGAACCAGACAGCATAGCAAACACTGAAGGCACAACAGACACAGAAGCAGGGACACTGAAAGACCCACAATGCTGATGCTCAAGGAAGACCTGGGCATTGCTGCATCCTCTGCATTGAGAGCAGTGTTGTTGATATTGTTGACTATCAGCACCTAACCAAATGATGAGTCTGATGAGAAAGAATATCAAAAGCCCATGTATGAATGGCCTCAGCTACTGTCACACCTTCAGGGGTCAGACCTCTCCCAATTCCTCTGGGTTTCATGAGATCTAGCATTGACTTGCTCAAGAAAATTCAAGGCATATGTCTGTGTCTTGAAAACAAAGAATCCCGTACAATGTACCAGTGAGGAATTCCATTCTGTTGATTTGTCCTGGCACTGACTTTCATAAAACAGTCAGAGAACTCTGGGGATAATTAGGTTAAAAGTACTGGGTTCAGGCGTCTATTTACATCTTTTTTATCATATGACTCTTGCAAAGTTATTCCACCTTCCTGTTAATTTTTTTTACTAGACTTAAATATTTGTGTGTGCACATTCTTATTCACACATACACCACAGCATATGGACAGGAGTTGGAGGACAGCTTGTAGGAGTCATTTGTCTTCTTCTGCCTTGTAGGGCCTGAGGATCAAACTCAGCTAGTCAGGGTTGGCAGCAAACATCTTCGCATTCTGAACCACCTCCTTGGTCCCTACCTTCAACCTGTTTAAAATGGCAAACCCTCACATACTGCATCCCTCCCTAACATCCATGCCACTGCGTTTTTTTGTTTTTGTTTGTTGTTGTTGTTGTTGTTCATTCATTTTATTAGTGGACCTTCCCAGTAGAATGCAGGCTCCATATAAAAATGACTACATAGGCCCTGTCTGTAGTATAAAAGAATATAATAGTTTTCATGGCAATTGCTGAATGTGTCTGTTGATTTGATTATAACTTGTCAGTAGCAGCCCCCTGAGAGTCCATGTACCCTGTGAATTCATGAAGACTGTATTAGGAAATATTAGGTTAAAATTTGAATATCATGGAAAGAATAATGATAGGGAACATTTTAACCATCATGTTACTTTTATAACTCATACATCTACTATGTCATTAAAAAGAGAAATTGGTCTTGCTTAAAATTTCTGCTTATTACTGCTTTTCACTATTTTCTTGAGTTGTCAATGTCTTCCTTGATCAAGATTTTAAAAGTACAATTTTTTGAATAAGCAAAGCAAAATAAATAGTGAAAGAAAAGTATCTTTGGTGTAGGACTATCATCAATTTAGTTGATGTTTTCAAACCATACATTACAAACTTAAAATTAGTCAGAGCCCAAGATATGAACATGTTGCATACATAAATAGCTTAAAGTGTGTTTAATGCATGCTGTCTCCTCCTTTCATCCATCTAAATGAGGATAAGCTATTTCCAACCCCAGAAATAAGCATTCTAAGTAGTGCTGACTCTGCTTAAGAAACAAGGATGTGTTTGTGCATTTTAAGCCCAGAGTTTTCAAACATCTTATTGTCAGCCTGACTGTTAATTTTGAAAGGTTCAATGGATATGTAGGATTTTGAAGATCCCAGTAAGTTCCCATTTAGTCAGTGTTTACAGCAAGACTCAAAAAGTTGGCAGTCATATGAAGCTCAACATGAAGCCGAATCTTTACGACAGATACCACATCTATGATTCTTAGCGAAGACAACCAAAGTTCTTAGGATGAGTTGTTGGTGATGAGGGAGGCTCAGTGAACAAGGGAGCTTGCTTTGCACATACAAGGGTCTGGGTTTGACCCTTTAAACACAAGTTTAAAAGAAAAGCCAGCCCAAGGTTCAGAAAATAAAAAGACTGCAGTATGCTAAGCACAAAAGGGAATAGATACACCACACTCCCTCCTCCTAAGGCTGGTGATAACTGAGGAAGAAGGGATCAAAGGAATGGAAGAGCCAAAGGTGATGGTTGACTACAAGGAAACAATATTCTTGACACAACTGAGCAGCAATCCATGTGAATTCTCACTGGATGTGACAGTATGTTCAGTAGCTGTGTAAGTCAGAGCAAGTCAAAATTTTAGCATCTAGAAGGCAGGTGGGGCATTCACCATGGAACCATTGGCAATTGTTAGCTTCTGGAAGAGGTGCAGTCAATTTTCTCTAGAACTGTATCCCTAATAAGCCAATCACACTCCAGTAGAAGAACACACACGAAAGAATATTTGGAAAGCACAAACTGAACATGATTGGTATGGTGGTTTGATTGAAAAATGTTCTTCACAGCCTTAGGCATTTAGATAACTGGTCCCCAAGAGTGGGCTTTGAGAACTAAGGCCTCACTTTATTGGTAGTTCAGTGTCTCTGCTTTGCACTTTCAGATCAAGATTTGTTTGTTTTATTTGTAAAGGTGTTTTGCCTCTAGGCATGCAGATATGCCATTGTGTGCAGTGCCCTCAGACTCCAGGAGAGGGCTCCAAATCCCTTGGAACTGGCGTTGTGAGCTACTAAGTAGGTACTGGAAACTAAACCCAGTCCTCTAGAAGAGCAGATAACAATCTTAACCCTTGGGCCATCTCCCCAGTCCCTGGATTTTAAACACAACAGCAAAAACTGTTCTTTACATGCAACTACTTCAGACTCAGATGCTATCTTGGTTAATTTGTATATACTATCTTGATTAATTTGTTCTTTCAAAAATCTCACAGTCTTGTAAAGATTATTTTTAGGGCAGGGAGACTACAGCCCAAAAACTTAATAGATATTATCAAGCAAAGTGAGCTTCCATTCCAAATTAAGCAAACCATTAAACTTCTGTCGCTAAAGGAAACAAAGGTTTGGATTTGAGGTTTTGTTTTAGTTTTATATAAATAAATAAAAAATCTTTCTCAACTGAATCCAGAGAACTCTCCATAATGTTCTTCCTCCATGTGATGACTGGCACTCCAAACTTACTGTTGTAATTAGCCCATGCTGTACTCTAGTTACTCCGTATTGTGTAAAATAGTGATTGTCTAGGCTGAGTCTTGTCCTAGGAAACTCTATTTTACAAGCAACTTTTGACTCCATTTTGAAGAAGGAGGAGGAGGAGAGGGGGAGGAGGAGGAGGAGAAAGAGGAGGAGGAGGATTATAGCATCTGGATGGACCAGAGACTAAACCATCTATCAGACACCATCCTGTTCATGGCACTAGAGAGGCAACCACTGTATAAGTTAACGTGATAAGTTGAGACTTTGGGGGCACGTGCACATATTAATATCTTATCAGGGAAATCAGGCCCAGGAACTGTGGCTATCCATAGGGAAAAGACCCAGGCTTACTTAAGCCATATGAGGAGAATATGGAGTATCAAAGATCCTATTCAAGTCTTTTGATTCATTCCATGTTCCATTTTACCATTTCAGGTGACAACTATATTTTAATAGTAGGAAACTCTGAATGTATCTGAAATATTTAAAACCACTAACCAACAGTAAGGAAGGATAAACACTTAAATATAGAACAAGTGAGCAGCTCCTTCCCACCTTAAATTATACTCTACTGTCCATGACTCCAAGATAGAAATCTAATAATCCAAATAATCAGTGTTAGCTTGTATCAGTTAATGTATATCACATGCACTTAAAAAATTATGTGCATAGTTTGTTTCCTTTAATTCTCACAGGAGCCCAGTGAATTAAGCAGTTCTGTGCTGGTACTTATATGAGATAAGTTGTACTAACAGAACCAAGTAATCTAAGTTCACACTGTGAGCTGCAACTGTGAACAGATGAAGAAATATTCTTCACCTTCATTTTCTTGTCAGATTGCTTTTCCTAGGGCCCTTTATATACAGCATAGACTCTACTTACATATAGTCATGTGTAGTAGGAATTACAATGTATAATGAATCAGAAATAAAGCAAAGCACTGATTGGATCCAGAAAAGCAGACACTGAAACTTAATGCTTTGGGTAAGTGTAAGACATTACAGCTGTTCAAACTAATTTGAACCCTTGCAGAAAGAATGAGAGAGTCAAGAAGCAAAGGTTTGTGGAACTTTGTCAGACAAGCAAAATGGGAGCATTCAGCACCCTATAAGGTAAGAACTCAGCCACAGAATTCAGGCAGTTTCTTGTCCTTGTCTATTATTAGCAGCGTTGCTGAAGTTCTATCTTAGCTACAACAGTGTCTGAAAGATCACAGAATCTTCCTTTCTCTGGCTAGTTTTCCTACAGGGGAGAAACAACATAGTTTTTGGATAAATTGCAAGTGGTTTTTCACAATATAACAACTTTGTCTATTTGTAATAGCCAGAAACTGGAAGCAGCATAGATTCCCCTCAGCCGAAGAATGGATAGAGAAAATGTGGTACATTTACACAATGGAGTACTACTCATCGGGGAAAAAAAAACAAAAAAACAAAAAAACAATGGAATCTTGAAATTTGCAGGAAAATGGATGGATCTAGAATAAACCATCCTGAGCGAGGTAACCCAATCGAAAAAAGACAGACATGGTATGTGCCCACTCATATGCGGATTTTAGACATAGAGTAAGGATTACCAGCCTACAATCCACACTGCCAAAGAAGCTAATAAACATGGAGGTCCCTAAGAGAGACATACATGGTCCCCTGGAGAAAGGGAGAGGTTCAAGAACTGCTGAGCAAATTGGGAGCACAGGAAGAGGGGGGAGGGAGCTAGGAGAATGAGAAGGGGAGAGGAAGAGGGATGCCTAGGACATGAGGGAACAGAAAATATGAGTCAGGGGAAGAATACACGATAACAAGAAAGGAGATATAATAGAGGGAGACATTTTTGGTTTACAGAGAAATCAGGCACTAGGGAAATGTCTAGAGATCTACAAAGATGACACCAGCTAATTATCTCAGCAATGGAGGAGAGGGCATACCTTAAATGCCCTCCCCTGATTATGAGATTGATGACTGACTTATATGCCTTTATCCAGCAGCTGGTGGAAGTTGAAGCAGACACCCATAACTAATCACTGATCTGAACTGGAACCCAGATGCAGAGAAGGACCAGTGAAGAACAGAGAGGTCCAGACCACGTTGGTGAAACACACAGAAACAGCTGACCTGAACATCCGGGAAATCTTGCTCCCCAGTCTGATAGTTGGAATACCAGCATGGGACTGATACAGATCCAAGGAACATGGGTTTCTGTGAGGAAACCTCAGAAATCTATGGGACCTCCTGTAGAAGCCCAGTATTTATCCCTAGCATAGGTGTGGACTTTGGGAGCCCAGTCCATATAGAGGAATACTCCCTGAACCAAGAGACACGGGAGTGGGCATAGGCCCTACCCCAAAGGAAATGAAAGACTCTGATGACACCCTATGGAAGGCCTCACCATCCAGGGGGAGCAGAAAAGCTATGTGACAGATAAGGTTTTAGTTGGGGGGGGCTGGTAGGGGAGGAAGGGTGGGAAAAGGGAAATGGGATTGTCATGTAAAACAATCCTGTTTCTAATTCAAATAAAAAAAAGTTGGAAAAAAAACAACTTTGTGTTAGCAAATAAGCACCAATCATGTGCCTTCTGTTGCTAGTTCATTATACTAAGATTTCTGAGATTATAAGAGATTCCATATTTCAAGACCCAATAGCATTAGATATAGTAATAAAAAAATCACTGGTCATACAGGAAAAGACTATGCTTGTTACTCATGGTTGGCATCATGAACAAGTCAGTTAATCTCAGTGAAACTCACGTGTGTGTGTGTGTGTGTGTGTGTGTGTGTGTGTGTGTGTGTGTGTGTGTGTGTGGTGAATATATGAATATAAATGGTGATGTGAATACCTGAAAGCACAATAAAGATCAACTAATGTTGTCCATGGGAAACAGAGAGCACCTAAGATCCCCTCACTCTCTCTCACCTCAATATCTTTGTCATGAGCGTGCTGCCCCACTCCGTGCCCTTTTACAAGGCTAACTGTCCAAGAAGCTGCATACATGTCTCTAAGCCCTACAAATGGACTCCAGAAGGATAAGGATAATGTCTTGACATGCAATGTTGCATGCCCAGGGCATACTGAAAATGAGATTTCAGAGCTTGTGAGTCCAGAAAATAAAATTATTACAAAGAAAATATTCATCCTTCCCCTATAACGAGAATGTTGACTACCTTAAATGCCATCCTAGAGCCTTCATCCAGTAGCTGATGGAAGCAGAAGCAGAGATCCACAGCTAAACACTGAGCCAAACTCCTGGAATCCAGTTTTAAAGAGGAAGGGTTGACAGACAAAGGGGTCAAGACCAACCTGGGAAAACCCACAGAAACAACGGACCTGAGCAAGTGGGAACTCATGGACCCCAGTCTGACAGCTGGGGAAACAACACAGGACCAAACCAGGCCTCTTAAATGTGGGTGTCAACACTGGGCAGTCTATGGGACCTCTAGTAGTGGAACCAGGATGTATCCCTAGGGCACCAATGGACTTCTGGAGCCCATTTCCCATGGAGGGATACTCACTTAGCCTAGAAACACAGGGCAGGGCCTAAGCCCTGCCACAAATGACTGGACAGATTTTTGGTGATCCCTCATGGAAGGCCTCGTTCTCCCTGGGGAGTGGATGGGGGATGGGATGGGAGGTTGGTGGGGACATGGGAGGATGGGAAGGAGAGGGAACTGGGATTGATAAGTAAAATAAGATTGCTTCTAATTTAAATAAAATTTATAGACATAAAAGATGGCAAAAAAGAAAATATTCCAAAACTGAAATTTTTTTAAAAATGTTCTCTTAGATGCATTAAAAGGTTAATGAAAAGTAATCATATATAAAATTTAAATGCCAAAGGAAACTTCAGAAAGTGAAGCAGAGCATGGAGTTGCCTTTAGCTAAGACTGCTCAATGAATTCCCCTGGTCTTGAGCCCCATCGAACAAGAAGACAGGTCTAGTCTGGTGGGAGATTCCTACATCTAATTTTGGAACTCCAAAGTATTATTTTCTTAGCTTAATGGTGCACTAACCCTCAAACAACTATAAGGTGTGACCATGCCTCAAAACTCTGCACTGCATGGAAGAGAAGAAAATTTCCCAACCTCCTTAACTATAATTGGGCTTTAGTGAGTTTTATTCCACATCTTAGTAGCTGGGTGGTCTGAAAATCCCTTACTGAACCTTTGCATTAAAGTATCACAGATTGGCAGAAAAAAAAATCTTGTTTAGAGGAACACAGTTTTAGAACAGGCGTCCAGTGATTATTCATATCAGAAATAAGAGAATAGAGTGCATGTCTCCTTCCATCTGATGTTGCTGGAGGTCCATAGAATACTAAGTCACCAGAAAGACCATATTGGTGGTGCATGCCTTTAATCCCAGCACTCGGGAGGCAGAGGCAGGTGGATCTCTGTGAGTTCCAGGCCATCCTGGTCTCCAGAGCGAGTACCAGGGTAGGTGCCAAAGCTACACAGAGAAACCCTGTCTCGAAAAATCAAAATAATAATAATAGTAACAATAATAATAATAATAAAATAAAACAATGAGAGAATCAAACTCTCACTGTTCACAGATGATATGATTGTGAATACAGCAAAACCAAAATCCACAAATTGATCATTAGACTTACCATGGTGTCAGAGGTTCTTAATATAAACTTATACTAAAATGAGCAAACAATAAAGTTGAATTAAAAAGAGAAACAATTGATAATGGCATGAAACACCAAGTATTTATACATAATCCTAGCAGCCATCAGAAGGGTTTTATTGGTAACCTTCTAAAACCATTTGGAAAAACATTTAAAGTGCAAAATTTCATAAGTGCTATTTTATTCATAAGACTTAATATTGCTGTCATGAGAAGAAAGAGAGGTGAGAAAAATGGGGCCCACACATTCATAGAAACCTGATTTATGACATTGAAGATCAGTGGCAAAAGGTAAACAATGTCATACTCTTAAACCAATTGGTCACTAATGCAAAAAAATGAAATTTGACCACTATCCATATCATAAAGAGAGAAAATCCAGGATAAAGTGAAAGGCAAGACTGTAAAGGGGAAACAATACAGGGGAATTCCAGAATCTCTTTTCAACATCTGGGTAGGCAAGAGGTTCAAAACAAGAAATAGTATGTGCAAACTGTAAACATAGAAAATTATCTTTTATCATAATATTAAACAAAGAGAGTGTCCCAGCTGCTTAGAAAACCATTACTCTATTCCAGACATTGAGTAAGCACTATATATACATTATCTCATTTAGTCTTCTCATGTCTTATTCCCACCACAAAGAGGTGAAGACTTGGCACAGAAAACACATTGCATTGTTTCACAAGTGTTGATGTGGTTTCTTCTGCTCCCTCAAGTTTGCCAAGCCCTGTCTGTCAGCATCCCATGCAGAATCTAGACATTCAAAATGCACACAAAGAAATTCAGGCAAATAAGGAACGCTGAGAGTGGGAGAAATAGTCTTCCCCAGGGAAGGGCACACCAACTGATTATCCAATACCAAATTGTCATCCCTGAAAACACATATGCAGGTAACACATACAGACTGAGCAGGTTTCATGTATGTATTTTGGAATATGTGTGTGTATACATAAGCATGTAACAACAAATGATGAAAAGTAGAGGTCATGAATTTAAAAGAAAGCATAGAAAGTATATGGAAAGGTTTAGACAAAGAAACGGGAAAGAGAAAATCATATAATTATAATCTAAAACAATGAAAGAATATTTTTAAAATGCCCTCAGTGGTCAATGAGATAATCAAATTATTCCTTTGGCCAAGAAATTTCAACAATCCATTTAATGACTTTCAAAGATGATGTTTGAGAATTAGAACCCTGTTAGTTGGCTCTGATAATTAATGAAAATCAACAGATAAGTTGTTAATCACTGAGAATACTATAAATACAGTAATTCAGGACAAGGAAGCCAAGACTATACAGACATTGCCTTCCTATTTTCTCGCAGGGTAATTAAAAACACAATAAGCTGTTTGGGAAGGGGCAGAGGAAGCCATCAAGGACAGAGAAGTCCCTCGGTGACACAGGGTCTTCATCTATAAACATCCATTGTGCTTTCACATCCAAATACCTGCTCTGCATATTTCATTTATTTCTCTAATGAATGAGAAAAGTGAGGTGCAGGCTTGTTTTCTAATACAAGGAGGACATCCATCTAGAAAGGGCAACATCTGCATTTGAATCCAGTTTGTCTGTGTTTAAAACCATTTTAATCTGATAGATCTATCAAGGAAACCAGTTTAATCTGATGGAGCTACCAGAAAGAAATCACCTTAGTCAATGCTGTATCTGTCAGGTAAGATGTTCCACTGGTGTAATGGTATAAGGTACATTTATTCTTGACTCACTTCTCTCTTATTCTCATCATTTTGTTGTCTTGATTGGGCCTGAGGCATGCCCAACAAGAGGGATGTCATGCCTGGACAATAAAATAGTTTCAAAACTCAAGCTATGAAAGTCATAGGCACAAGAGAACTTACTGATGTTGTTTTGCTTAGTAGTCCTATTGTGAAAATGCTTTTTAAATATTCTTGTTTGTATCCATAGGTTTGTAGTGTTCTCAACCTTGGTCAGAAAGGCTCTTTGTTGGAATTTCTAAGGTTAATAAAGATTGTAAATGTTAAATGTGCTGAGAAGAAACAACAGTGTGTATTCTGCCATAGAGACAACATGCACACACACACACACACACACACACACACACACACACACACACACACACACACACACACACTCAGGGATCCCTAGGAAAGAGGAACAGTAAGAACAGAAAGCCAAAGGATGAAAAGTTCCATGAAATACTGTTCTTGTGACAAGATGTGGCTTGTATACATGAACTCACAGAAGTTTTGGTTATCAGCACAAGATCTTCACAAGCCTGTTTTTAAAAAATAGCATATAGGGGTTAGGCGGTTCATGGCTCTATCCTAAGCTGAGGAACTATAGGCAGTTGATGGCTACTGGGGGAATAAGAGTCACTTTTATTTGGGGAGTAGCCATTTGTAGGCTTCCCATATGCAAGTGGGTGGCTTCAGACCCATGTGCACATGGGCAGTGCTAATTTGTCTCAGCATGTTACAATGAAAAGAACATGAAGTTAGGAGTGAAATGTATGGGAGGTTAGAGGGGAGAAATCCCTGAGACAATTCAAGGGAGAGAATGGGGGAGTGGATACAATCAAGATATATTATATATATATATATATTATATATATATATATATATATATGTGTGTGTGTGTGTGTGTGTGTGTGTGTGTGTGTGTGTGTGTGTGTGTGTGTGTGTGTGTGTGTATGCATTAATTTAAAAAAATATTTCAAAAAGAAGAAAGAATCCACACTATATCCATCTTTCCAGAGGGTGCATTGCAGAGGGCACTGTAATATCCTTATCAGCTGTGGCATCAAACAAACTCACATTTAAGATCTGGAAATCTTATGTCCCACCTTTGTAATTTTCATCTGGACAAATGTAGTGATGATAATAACAATACTAGCCTCAAAATGTTGTTGCAGCGACTGTAAGAACACTAACAGTACAATGTTTGCTCCCTAGTCATAAGGAAACAAGGTATGCACTATTACTGTACACACTTCCTTTCTCTGGGTAAAAGAGTAGTGAATCAGGCTTGGCTTCTCCACTAAATAGCTGAGAGGCCTTGGCAAACTGGTTCTCCCCATCTAGGGCTCCATTTCCTCGGGGTCTCAATGGCAGTAAGTCAGGTAGCGTTAGGAAGGGCAGAGCCACAAGACTTGAATGATAGGTAGCAACCATCTTCTATGATCCTAAGAAGCAGAGAGTGGGGAAGACAAATGTCATTCTTCTATCCTCTCAAACAACAGGAATGTACACCCTTGCCACCCAACTCGCTAGGATCTGGGAAGGATTAATAGATGTTATACACCATGTTCTGTGCAAAGCTATTACTGCCTTACAGGGAAAACTCCCACTGTTGCCAGCAAACAAGACTGATGAGTTGATGAGGTGTGAATATTTTCCATGTAACAGTATGTAAACACTGCTCTTTTCATCCAAGTCCTCACTCAGCACACACACCCTTATGCATTTATATGAGCCCATTTTCTTCATGGCTATGGATATTCTGTGCTTGCCCTTTCCAAGAGTTCTAAGAATGTGCTGACCAGAGAGCCCTTGCTGAACCTCTAAGCTGATTTCTGAGGCGCACCACATTCTTTGCAAGAATGTTACTAGGCAAATTCACATTTTGTGCCAATGTATACACCTTCCCTCTAGCCAATATGAATTGCATCATTTGAGGCCAGGGGCAAAAGAGGCCACTGTGGGATAAGAACTAGTGATCAAGAGGCATATTTACTAAGACATAAAAATAGAAAAAAAAATCCTGACTCAAGTCATGTCTCTTCCACACTTGCTTAGTGAGTAAAAAAAAATTCTAAGTATTCATGACAATGAATTTTCAATAAACAGTTCCATCATCCATTCATTGACTCAGCGAGGGTTTGCTGGGTGGTAGATGCCATATACCATGCCATATGAGGATGCAAACATAAATATGGTTTAGCTCTAGTCTTCGTGTCATCTGTCATTCCTGAATGACCAGACGAATGAAGCTATGGCAGTTCAGAGGTAAGTATATGACATATAGCTTTTCTTTCCCTCTGTTCATCTGACCATTCCTTTACAAAGTCTGGTGATGACATAGTTTGTCCACTTTTCCCTTTAAGAATCCCTTTTTGATTTTGTTTCCAGATTCCCACTTACTGCTGGGTACAACTCAGACTCCAGGGCCATGACTCTCAGAGGCCCTGTTGCTGTCTTCCTGAATGGGCTTGGATGGATGAGGGCCAGGGCTTGTTCTAATGCCTCCAAGCAGCCCTGCAGGGAACTGCAGCATGGCTGCACAAAGCTTCTGGTGGGATGACCTTCGTGGGGTGAAATATATAAATCTATGTGATAAAAGTAATAAATCCTCCCCCCATCAACCCGTTTACAGCCTCAATCCAACCAGTTCATGACCAGTGAAATAGCCCTAATACCAATAACTCATCATGGATCATGGTTTGTAATTTTACTAATACAAAGAGTGTATTCTTCTCCTTCATCGAGGAAAGATTTATTCTTCCTGAAGAGGCAGTTATCTTTCTAAAAGTTAGGTCACATTCTGCAGGAGTTTCTTTTTTTTTTTTTTTTTTTTTCTGAGACAGGGTTTCTCTGTAGCTTTTGGAGGCTGTCCTAGAACACCCAATACTTCCATTAACATTTCAAACACAGACTCTACATGGAAGTATTAAGATGTTGGCTTCTTTCAATATTTCTTCTACCCCTCCCCTCTTAGTCTCCTAATGGGGACTATATAGCCTTCTTTCTATATGAACCAGCTGCCTTTAATACCTACAATTCATCTCCTACATATCTTCACATGCTGGCACTTTTTGTTATATTTCAGCTCAAATACACCCATTTCTGTAACTATAAATTATCTCACACTACACTAGCAAAATACCCACCTTAACTTCTTGAATGGTTGCTATTGTGACCTGAAATAACATGTATCTCTCTTTGCATTTGGATTTGTACATCATACCCACCAAGTTCCTGAGCCCCAGTAGGAAAAGCATCTTCTTCCCTTATTTACTCTATCCCAATAGGTAAAATAACTGCCTTCCAAATGACAGAGATTCAATAGATAAATAGATAACTGGCCTGATAGGACAAAGGAAAAGTGTATGAATTTAACTGTTGACATTTTGTTGACTAACCACCAATCCACAGCCTGCCATTCCACTAAGAATTCCATCTTCTTTCAACATCCAGTACTGACCCAAAGCCTTTAACCACAGGGAAGAGCCAAGCATAGAATACGTATCACTCACTCTTTCCCCAGGCACCCAGTATACTTAGCAATGTACAGCTGTATGCTTCTCAACTCTGTCTTTTATGCAAACCATTCAATAAAGTACTATGAGGTAGGCTGTGGCTCCTAACATTTATCATAATAGCTCAATCCCCTCAAATTCTTTTCCCCTAAGAAAAATGCAGAAATGTCCCTAACTGTGATATAACTATTTGTGTCTTATTAGTATTTATATGTTGAAAGCACAGTCTCAATGTGTAGATTTAGAAAGTATAGCCTTTAGTATTATGAGATCAAGAAGGTGGAGTCCCCATAAATTGGATTAGTATTTTTATTAGATATGCCTGGGAGACCCTGTGCACCTTCCCCATATAAGGGCTTGCAAAAAGTGAGTAACTTTCCAGACAGAGTTAGAATGGCAAGATTCCAAAGCCAAGCAAGAGTGTACAAAGGCCTGAGAATCCATGGAACTTCAAACAACTGCAATGTAAGGAGGCCTCATGGAGGGAAGTTAGTATAGGATAAGCATGCTGGGAAGAGCTGCAGCCACTCATTCATGATCATGGACATCCCAATGTTTACAGATATGAGAACTGCCTGTTATTTATAACCATATTGTGTATGGTATTATGGTAGTTTGAATGAGATGTTCCACCATACACTTGGCATTTGAACACCTAGTTAGTTAGTGTTTATGGAGGTTCAGGAGGTATGACTTCCTGGAGTAAGTTTGTCACTGGGGTGGGTTTTGAGAGCTTAATGCCACAGTCTTCTTACAGTTTACTCTGTGATTCATGCTTATGGAGAAAGATGTGAGCTCTCAGCTTCCTGCTCCAGTCACCATGTCTCTGCTCTGTCTTTAAGGACTCCACCCATCTGGAACACTAACCCAAAAATGAGCTCTTTCTTTTATAAGTTACCTTGGTTGTGGTGTTTTGAAAGAAAATGGCCCCCAAAGGGAGTGGCACTATTAGGAGATGTGGCTTTGCTGCAGAAGGTATGGCCTTGTTGGAGGAAGTGTGTCACTGTGGGGATAGGCTTTGAGGGCTCACATATGTTCAAGCCATACCCAGTGTCACAGACCACTTCCTATTGTCTGCAAGCCAAGGATGTAGGACATTTGGCTACAGCTACAGCCTTGATGATAATGGACTAGACCCTAAAAATGTAAGCCACCCCAATTAAATATTTTTCCTTTGTAAGAATTGCCATGGTCATGGAGTCTCTTCACAGCAATAGAAATCCTACTAAGACACTTGGTCATAGTGTTTTATCACAGCAACAGAAAAGTACAATCCAAGTAGATGAAGATACTCCTTCATTCCTGATACTCATGAGTAGAGAAAAACAACAAGCTTCCACACTTCCAGGAATGTATACACCTTTGCAAGCAAGAGGCCATCTTAAGCTATACTAAGCAAAGAAACATGTTCTTTGACAGCAGTGGCACACTTGCTATTGCTCACACTGGCCAGGGGCTGCTCTAAAATTAGAACTCCAAACTGATTGTCCTGTGTCTTTAATGATTTATGAGCAGCAAAGGTCACTATAAAACTCCTCTTCACCAACTGGCCATTAAGTACTAGTAATGTAGACTTGAAATTTATTTTCCTTTCTTTCTCTTGTTCCACTCTTTGACTCATGCTGCTTCTTTCTTTATCCTCCTGAGATCTGTTGACACAGATGTTGTCTGCCTACCTTAGGGGGAGGGCTTGTTTTTCCAGGAAGAAGTTGTTCTCCCAGATGTAGGTAACTGGCCAAGCAAGTGTCTGGGCTATCTGGGATAGAAACCACTCACAATTCCAGGGTGACACCTGAGTGTAGCAGAAATGGGAGGAGATTTTTTTTTTCCAGATAGCCAATACTGAAGCCATCCCTAAATACTGAGTTGGGCTTCCAGGGAAGAAAAGTTGAATAAAATTTCAGAGAGAAGCAACATGGGCATAAATCCAGCAAACAAACAAAAAAAAAAATGCAATGTCCTGAGAACTCAGGGAACTTCATACAACTGTGGTGAAAGTAGGGCTCAGCCTCCCAGAAGGGTAGTAGAGACATGTGATGAATTAAGAGGAGTCCCTGTGGATAGAAATTTGATGAGCAACAACAATCAGTCTGAACACTACTCTAAAAGCAAAAATAACCAAGTAGAACATTTTATAGAGAAAGGAAAGGAGCCTGGATTTTAGCAGTCAAGCTGGGTTAGACAAAGCCTGCCCCTCCCCTGTGGTGGGAGTGCCTGGCCTGGTTTGTTTTCTTCCCTGGCCTCTCCTTGAGCACTGAGTCACTGCTAGGTACCAGGATTTCTAAGAACAGCAACCACAAACCATTACCTGAGAAACAGGCTTGGGTGTCTTGCTTTGCTTTGCTTTCACAGTGGAAGAGACTTAATTGAAGTTCCAGTAATTAAAACAAGCAAATGCTCCTTGTGTAATGGGTTATTAATTAGCCCACCTGTGCTTGGGATGTCTTGTTTAAGGAGATCTTGATATTTAAAGGGGATCTGTGATGTCAGAGGTATTCTTCTTCTGCCTCACGCATGACTGTCGATCCTTAACCAAAATAAATTGAAGTTCACTGGCTAGTATTTAGATGATAAGCCTGACATTTTCGTTTTTAGACTATTAATCATTTGCTGTATGCCAGTTCATGTTTGAAAAAGTAGTCCTTATATTATAGGTTACCTTCATCTTTCCTCCAATACTTCTAAAAGTGTTGATTGAACTAACACCTTTTCTAAACAATGCTAATGTTTCCAAACCACTGTTTACTTGCAGTTTCCTGCTTATATTTTCACAGATTTAAAAGAAGATTTTTTTGTAAAACTGGGGAAAAAACAATGTCACCCATCATCAGAGAAGCTTCCTCCTGCAGTAGAGGGAAGCAAATACAGAGACCCACAGCTGTTGGTAGGGTAATGAACTGCTCCCTAATTAAATTCTAGATCTGCTCTACATGAGGGAATTCATTAATAGTACGGTAAAACTAATCCAAATCCCATAGCTGAAGAGGTCTTTAGCCCTATGGGGGACTTAATACTATTGCTTAGCTAAATTGTCTCTCATCAAACCACCTTTTACCTATCTGTATTGTACCAAATAGGCAATGCCTACTCTCAGCCTTATTCAGAGACGCTTCTCCTTGAAATGAATAAAGATAAATGAAAAAATATATATATATAGGTTCATACAGAGAACAAAGGTAATTGAGGACTTAACTCTGAATAAGACATGTATCCCACCCCTCGAAAGGCTTGGGGAGCACTGTATAAAAGGAGTCAGAAAGAATTCACAAGATGGAAGATAGGGAGAAGGTCTTAGAAATGCCATCTTCTAACTGTAAGACCCCCCAGAAAGCTCAGGCTTCTAGGATCTTAGCCCAGGACCGAAACCACCCCAATCAGCAGGCCGAGTCAAAAGTGTGATGCAAACTGCATGAGGCTTTATTGTAGTTGTTTAACAAGCTAACCCCATGTTAGCTTGGGTCTTTCATCCATCCACCATGGTGGATGGCTACAAAAGACAGTTAGAAGCGGCTGCATAGAGATCTTATAGGGCAGCGTAAGGGGAGTGTCTAGGGGTACGCACAGGCTCAGGATTGGTGTGCCTCCAGGCTTGGAGGGTTTGCCCTGTGTTGATTGGTCAACTGGTTGTTATGGCCCATAGGCCCTCCCAGGGTGGTTGCTATGCTCTGCGAGTCATTGCTGTGCACTTGTCCATAAAGCACACCCAGAGCCATAAAGCATAGCACCACTAGCTAACTTCTGATTGGTTCCTTGCCACGAGGCAGGCATCTGACCTCTAGTGACCAAGGCAAGGTCAGAAAAGCACGTGTTAATGTCATGGCTGCGGAAAAGGGCAGGCATCTGACCTTAGTGACCAAGACAAGGTCAGGCAAGTGCGTGTTCGGCTGTTATGGATGCCGAAATGGGGAGCTGGTACCTTCACTAACCACTGCATTGGCAATCATGAACTCATAGCAGTTTTGTCTACTAGCATCCAGCCCATGCAAACAAGTCCTCCTCTTACTCTGCTATGAATAATGGAGAGGATCATGGGGACTTAAGACTTATTGTAACTAACAGGTTCTGAGAGAAGAGGCGTTGAATACAGTTATGTAAGCCCAGTGGGCTCCAGTAGATATTTCCAAACCCAGGTTTGATTAGATGGCCCTGTTTAAACTCTGAGGAAGACAAATTTTAAAAAGTAATGAATAGGGAAGAGATTTGAAAGGGTGGGAAACTGGTGGGGGTTGGAGAAAAAGAAAAGAAGATGAAGTGAAGATGAGCAATCAGAATTCATTAGATACAGGTGTGAAATGTCAGAGTATGAAATTTATTAATAAAAGAAGATGTATATAATATTAGTGACACATATAGTTAACAGTCATAGAAGATAATATAAAATAGTCATATAAGGTAATTATAATTATGATGGTAATAATAATAATTGGTGTGATTTATTATGTTCTCAAAAAAGACCATGTAGTATGTTATTCCATTTCTATATTTTCCAGATAAAATTAATTCCATTTTTATTCTCAACCTGATATATTAGAACACAAAGGTTGAAGGACACAAAGTATATTGTCTAAGTTGTGCCAAAAGTTAAAAGATAAAGGCTAAATTTAATCATAGAAATATTTTGGTTCATAGCTATTATCAGAAGAATGGAACATGTATCCATTTCATAAATACCCACACTCTGTTTATACCAGTAAATAAGATACTCATTCTTCATGTTGCCTTTAAGAAGCTCATGTTTTCGCCGGGCGTTGGTGGCGCACGCCTTTAGTCCCAGCACTTGGGAGGCAGAGGCAGGTGGATCGCTGTGAGTTCAGAGGCCAGCCTGGTCTGCAGAGCGAGTGCCAGGATAGGCTCCAAAGCTACACAGAGAAACCCTGTCTTGGAAACTCCACCCCCCAAAAAAGAAGAAGCTCATGCTCATGTTTTCTATCCCAGTGAAGGGCATAGAAAAGTAAAACAAAAATGCACAATTATTTTGATCAATCTTCTAGTTTAAAAAATCACAAGTGTGAAATTAGATATCTGACAAATAAATATGATTATGTACATACCACTACCCTCAGTACACCATTTCCATTACCCACAAAAGCAACTTCACAGCCCCCTTAACTCAGCCACTCCCTACTCCATACCCACTCTTAACAACCAGGAATCTGAGTTCTGTCACCTTCATACCCTGCCAACTGAGGAGCAGTTTTATATAAACAAGAGTTGTACAATGCATTGAAGTTTTTCTTTGCACAGAGGTTCTGAGAGCTTCCACGGCATTTCATAGTCCACAATATCTTCATTTATGAACACTGTGGCAGGATTTGTTTCTCCATAAGCAGCTGATACACTTTTGGGTTGTTTCCAGTTTCCAGTTATTTTGAACAAAGCTGCTAGAAATAGACAAATTATAGTATGGGCATATGTTTTCATTTATCTTGGGAAAATTCCTGCAAATAACCTTGTTGCTGCTTTGAAAAGTATATATTTTACACAAAATGCTACTCTATTTTCCAAAGTGACTATTCATTTCTGAGTTTCCCACAGCATTCTAATCTCTGCACATCTCTGAGATCTGTCAGCTAAAACTTTCCCCAGATTCTCAATCTTCTCTATGTTCCAGTGGCTTTCTTTCTTTAACTGAGGACCAAATCCAGGGAATGCCATTTGCTTCCAGTGTGTTTTTCAGACTAAGTCTTCTCAAGTCTCACCCTAACGATGCAGCTCTTTCTAAAACTTGGGCCACCAAGTAACCCTTTGTCTAATGCATGTGTGTTGTCCTTACCCAGCACTCCCCTGACTGTAGCATCTATATCCTTGTCTTTCTATCATTATTCCTTCCACAATACATTTCTTTTCTTTCTATAAACGATTTGAGTCAGGGACAGTTCTAGATACTGGTTCATAGAAACAGACAAAAGGAAAAGAAATGCACTAAGATGGTGACAATTGGCCAAAGTGACAGGAGTCAAAGCACATCATAAATGTGTGTTCAGAAAGAGAATCCCAGGCAGAATCATCATACAGTTGTAAATTCCCAACTATTCAAGAAGGCAAGTGTGGTAGCTGGTCTTATGTCAATTTGACACAAGCTAGAGTTCTGTGAAAGGAAGGAACCTCAATAGAGAAATTGGCTTCATAAGATCCACCAAAGTAAATGCATTGTTCCTACACATAAGGAATAGGATATGGCTAGTGTAAAACCTTACCCGTCTTGTATTAAACTTATGATCATGAACTTTCGCCTGCCACACAACCCTTTCACCCTGTTTACCAACCTTAGCTTCTTTCTTCAATGAACATATTTTCTCACTTTGGGGGGAATATCATTTTTATAACTTCCTGGAGATTTTTTTTTCACAAACACTAACTCCAGATCTCAATGATTGAAGGATTTTTTTTTTTTTTTATTAAAGGAAGTGTGTTTTCACATTCCCAACCTTTCTGAAAGCAAGTCTACTATCCTGCATTCAGCTGTCTGAACATTTTGGCTTGCCTCTTTTTAAAACTGTTCTGGGTTTTTTGTTGTTGTTTGTTTGAGACAGGGTGAAAAACTGTCCTGACTGTCTTGGAACTTTGTTGTGACCCGGCTTGTCTCAGCTTTAGCCCACGACAGCCATGAGGTTCAGCCTGAGTGGGGGTGTGTGGACCTGGAAGCTCCCAGCAACCCAAAGGTGATAAAGATCAAACACAGGCATCTTGTCATCTTCAGAGAGCTCTCAGTTCCATGTTGTAGAACTAGAGTGATTTCTTTATTAGCCATCTTTTCTGGTGTTTCTTAACCATCCTGCCATGACCACAAGGAAACCATCCCTCTTTGTTCTCCTCTCTCCTCTGTCACTCGCCCCTCTCTCCTAACCTTCCATCCTCACAAGTTACTCATACACCTCTTGCTCCTCCGCCCAGGAGAGGGCCTATTCAGATGCTTAGGCACATACAGATGCAAATAAGAGGCATATTACCCTGAGACCATGTTAAACAATAGTAGCCTTACTGGCATTAACAATACAATGCTGAGGCCGAAGCTTTCCCATGCTCCATGTTTAGTGAGACCAAAGGGAGGATCTCAAAATATTCCATAGCAGAAATACTTTGGTCCCCCACAGAACTTGCTCTGTAGACCAGGCTGTCCTTGAACTCACAGAGATCTACCTGCTTCTGCCTCCCAGGTGTTGGGATCAAAGGTGTGCACCACCTCACCCAGACAGCTTGCCTCTTCTTAAGTAGATGAGCATCCCTGTTCCCATCTGCCTCAGTCTATTTTTTCTGCTATAGCAGAATGCATAAGATCTCATCATAGAAGTTCTATAGAAGCCCAAGAGCAGCATGGCACTGACCTCTGGCAAAGGCCTGCATGGTGTGAGGTCATAGGAACACAGGAGACAAAGAGGATGGGGATAGGTGAATGTATAACTTCCAACAGAGACTGTCTCACTATAGCTGCTGCAAACCTGTGATAATGCAGTATTCCATCCATAAGAGTGGAGCCCTGTGACCTGACCACCGTTTGAAGGTCTCACCTCTTGATACTATTACAATGGAAATTTGACTTCACAGTGAGTCTTGCAGAGAACATTGGAACCAGGGCACTGGAGACACTTCTTTGACCAGAATCCTACCTGTTCTCATCGCTTGCTAAAGAATATTTCTTCTGCAATATTATTTTCTCTCACTACTTAAGTCTTTATAATTCCCTATCTCTTAGACTTTTCCCAACAGCACTCAAATGCATCCTAATAAATCCACCATAAGATGCTTCCACTTGTCCCTTGTCACCATGCAGTTACTGCCTCATTTCTTTTTTCCCTTAAAAAATGCATTTCCTCAACATCAAAATTCTAGATTCAAACTTTTCTTTTTGTTTTGCCCATTTTAGAAAAGAAAATGCAAATCAAAACATTCTCTCCATCTTGCCACTAAAAATACTTCTTCAAAGTCATTAACAAACTCCATCTAGTCAACTTTAGTGCCCAGTTATCTTTCTCGTAACTTATTAATTATACAAAAGCTCCATGGCATTTGAAAGCATTTTTCCTTCTTAAATTTTAAACAGGGTCTTACTCTACAGCTTTAGCTGGCCTGAAGCTTGCCTTGTAGCTCAAGCTGCTTTTGTTCCTCAAGTATGATGATTATAGGCATGAGCTACCACACCCAACTAATCACTTCTTTTTTGAGGTTTCTTGGCACCACCTTTTCCTAACTCCTCTGTTACAACAGGGCTGGTTTCTCAGTCTTTTTGAAGCATCTTCTTAAAAGCTCCTGACACAGAATTGCCTGGCCTCCTCTTCCCACTCTCCTGGGAAACTGTACCCAGCCCCAGTGATAACAACAACATCCATGTACAGTGTTTCACAGAGCACCAGGAGGCCTAAGCTGGATATATAATAGGCATCTCATTCTGAACATAGTGCTAACAAACTCCTGATAGTCAAACACTATTATCCTTATGCCCCAGTCCACTCAAAGCTACTCAATTACTTTATTAGTTTGCTGGTGAAAGTAATGCAAAATACTACCAACTGTGAAGATTAAACAAAATACATTTTCTCATGATTCTTGAGCCTAGGCATCTAAGATCAAGATGTTGGCAAGTTAGTTCCTTCTGGAGCGTCTCTGAAGGCCTTCAGGTGGCTGCTATCTCTCTGGTCTTTACATGATTACACCTTAGTACACACATTCAAACAGCATCTTTCCAGGCCTTTTGAAAAAAAAAAAAAAGAAACTTCACTTTGACTTTAGTACCCATTATTGGAAGAGCTTTTCTCCCCGAATCCTGAATTACTACTGTCAGAATGTAGCATGTGGATTTGGAGACAGAATACAAAATTGCAATTGGCTCTCAACAAAAAACTTTAGTTCTCACCCCAATTCCAGTTTTTCTATGTGTGATTATTAAATGACGATATAGTTTCAATAATATATGAAATATAAGACCACATAACATAGCCACAAACACAAATTGATCATAAGCTAGGTTCTTGTATGCTGTGTACTTTTGATGCCAGAGTCTTCCTCTAACCTGCATCTATACTTAAACATAGTAAAACATAGTGACAAAAAGAAGAGAATTAATTTCTTCAATAGCTTCCCAGTGCTCTCAGAATGCATTTCCCATTCTCCCTCCATGGCCTACATGATCTAATGTCTGTCCCTCTCAGCCTAGTATTACTAAGTTGCTCTTTGATTGCTAAACTCTGTGATGCTCACTTTCTTACTGGTCTTTATTTTTTTCAGATTTTTTTTTATTTGAATTAGAAACAAGATTATTTTACATAATCCCAGTTCCCTTCTCCCTCCATTCATCCCCTACTACCACCAACCCCAACTAAAACCCTACCTATCACATATCCTTTCAGCTCCCCTTGGATGGTGAGGTCTTCCATAGGGTGTCATCAGTCTATTGTATCCTTTGGGATAGGGCCTAGGCCCACCCACATGTGTCTTGGCTCAGGGAGTATTCCTCTATATGGAATGGGCTCCCAAAGTCCACACCTATGCTAGGGATAAGTACTGAACTTCTACAGGAGGTCCTGTACATTTCCGAGGTTTCCTCACTGAAACCCATGATCCTGGGGTCTGGATCAGTCCCATGCTGGTATTCCAGCTATCAGTCTGGGGAGCAAGAGTTCCCTGATGTTCAGGTCAGCTGTTTCTGTGGGTTTCACCAGCCTGGTCTGAACCCCTTTGCTCATCACTCTTCCTTCTCTGCATCTGGGTTCCAGTTCAGTTCGGTGATTAATTGTGGGTGTCTGCTTCTACTTCCACCAGCTACTATGAGGGCTATCAGGTGGCATATAAGTCAGTCATCAATCTCGTTATCCGGGAAGGGCATTTAAGGTAGCCTCTCCACTGTTTCTTAGATTGTTAACTGGTGTCATCTTTGTAGATCTCCAGACATCAGACATTTCCCTAATGCCTGATTTCTCTGTAAACCTAAAATGTCTCCCTCTATTATGGTATCTCCATTCTTGTTATCATCTATTCTTCCCCTGACTCAACCTTTCTGCTCACAAGTTGCAATCACACTCCACATAATGAGGATTCATTCAACAGTTAGCTCCATATTCGATATTTATCCCATAAGATTGTAAGGGTAGAAAAGTGCTGATTAATCTACATTGCCAGTTTGACATGATTTATAATCCCCTAATAGATAAAGGGGAAGAACCACCCTGAGTGTAGGTGGTACCATCTCCTAGGCTATGGTCCCACAGTAAATAAAAAGAGGCCAGAGGAGCAGCAGCATTCCTCCCTCTGCTTCCTGACTGTTGGTGTAATGTTATCAGCTACCTTAAACTTGTCTAGCCACAGCTAGAGCTCTTGTCACCACCAACCCTTCTGCATAATAAGCTGCTCTCTCAAAATATGAGCCACAATACATTCTCCCTTCCTTAAGTTGCTTTAGTTATGTATGCTGTCACAGCAATGAGAAAAGTAACTAACATCTGCAGTGACATCATGGTTGTCATATTATGTTGTGGGTTTTGGTGACGCTGGTGATGGTCACTGATTCATGGCTGTGTATGTATCACTGTTGTGGGATATTTGTACACTGTGTAAAAATGTATTGCTGTGACTTGTGTAATAAAAGCTGAATGGCCAATAGCTAGGCAGGACTTCTAGAGACAGAGAGGACTCTGAGAAGAAGAAAGGCAGAGTTGCCACCAGCCAGACATGGTGGAAGTAGCATGAACAGTATAGTACAGAAAGATGACGTAAACACATGAGACAGAATGTAGATTAAAATAAATGGAATAATTTAAGTTATAGGAGCTACTGGGACAAATGTAAACTAAGACTGAGCTTTCACAATTAATGGTAAGTCTCCATGCCATTATTTGGGAGCTGCAGTGCAGAGAAACACTTGTTACTTGTCACACTAATCTGTTTGTTGTCGTTACACATTCACACTGCTCCTTTCTCCTCTTCTAATGATGTCAGTTCTATTGAATACAGAAAGCATCATAGCCCAATTTGACTTCATCACAATTATATTTGTAGTACCAATATTTTTAATTATGGTTACATTCTAAGGTACTGGATATTGAGACTTCCTTTGGGGGAGGATCATAACCCAATCCATTTTCTGTGATATTGGGAGACTAGCAAGAGAAGGGAACATAAGTCCCTTGGCATATTTTATCTCTTCAAAGTATCCAGAAGGACAGATGCATCCAAAATGCTCCAATGCTCAAGATGGGGAGTAAATTTAATATGGATTCATTGACAATGAAGCATTACAAAGGATTTTACAACCTTCACCAATCAAAAGTCAGCAACAGCTGGCTTCCCCCCAGTGCCAAGTCAGCTTTCCTAAACTTTTTATGGCTGGCTTTTCAGTGGCTGTTGATGCTTTCAGAATATTAAGTAGTGTTTAGTCACTTTCTCAGGGAGGGCTTCTCATTGTGGTTTCTAAAAATGTGCTGAATGTGTTTTCAAGGAGGAAAAGTGCCAGAGGGCCTTTGGTGGAGCAGGCTGAGCCTTGTAATAAAAAACAGATTGCAGGGATTCCTGCTTCTGACTGCAACAGCCAGCAAAGGTCCCAACCACCAGCTGACAATTAGCTTGGGCAAAATCACCATCTGATGAAACTTGTACTGGACTCTTCCAGTTCTGTCAAATCCTTGACTATCCGTGGGACTGGATTCGTTGGTATGGTAAGGTGTAGTGAGAGATCTTACTAGGTACCTGTGGCATTGACCATGCCCATTTGTGTGTGGTCACAGGTGCGCACCTGAGCATATGGGACTTTGGTCTGGGGACAGGGACAGGCTTGCTCTCCCTGGGTTCAGGTCAGTCGATCTCAGAGAGCAGCTGAGATTGGATGCTCGGAGTGCTGGACCTGGGTTATAGGTTTCTCATGTAAGTGATGTCTCTCCAATAAAATTAACCTACATCATCCCTCTCCAGTGTATTGTAATTTGCACTACCACATTCAGGAGACCAATCTTCCCAAACTTGTGGTCTAGAAACCATGAAAGTCCTGCCATGGACTCAGATGGCCAATAAAAAAACACATTCTCAAGAACAATGCTATGAACCAAGGATGAACTTTGGGCCTTCCCTCCTTGTGTCCCCTGGAAGACCTCGTGAGCTCTCACATATACTATAATGATAAAGTTCATAGCAGAATCTGACCCAGACTCAAATGAAAAGGTATGCATATTGGATGGATTCAGGGCTAGCCTATGGAAAATCAGCAGGACAGAATAAGATGATGTCCATGGAAGGAAGCAATGAGGACCTGAAGTGCTCAAGAAAGGAAAAGCTATTATGATTGCAATCTCATGATGGTCAGATCAGGATCCATGGGTCTACAGTCAAGATTTTGATCTTTGTGTCATCTTCTCTCTTAAGAAAAACAAATTACAAATAGGAGACAGTTCTTCCAATATAAGAAAGCTGCTCCCAAAAGCAGAGAGATGGGGTAGTATGCTGAACAACTAGAAGCAGCAGTCCCCTTAACTAAGCTGGGTTCAAAGAGCCAAGAACTTGATACTCACCATCTCCCAAAGGTAGGTACCACAGTCCATTTACCCAGGATAGGACCAAGAAAACTAACTATATATGGTCAGAAATGCTCTAGATATGACTCATGTATCAAACCGTGGACAATACAAGCCAGATGGAGAAACAACCTAAGGGGAAAGATAGACTGTACATGAATTTCAGAAAGAAAGACTGAAGATCAAGGACAAGGGCTACTGATGTCCCTTTCATCTTACCTAAAGCTAGCCATCTGATACAAAACCCAAAGGCCAGTGCCCTCTGATACAACTCTTAGAGAAGAAAGAATAATTCTCCGTGGCCCTCTGTAGTAGATGATTTCTACTCTGAGAGCACTTTCCAACCTCTATACATCTTGTAGAAAGAGTCACCCCCCCTCCCCAAACTTGCTACATGAGATAGACAGGTGTGTATACCAAAGAGTCTTCAACAAAGATCAGGATTCCTGGAGTAGGTAAATATTCATGTTGTTTTCACAAGTGCTGACAATATGAACTGAGAGGATGGCCTGGTAGCCAAAGGGAGATCTGTGAGCTCTGACAGTTAAGATATCACACAAAGAATATTCCAGAGGCAAAAAAGCATAGCAAGAACTCCGTATTTGCTAAACTGAGCAAGTGGGAGCTCACTGACTCCAGACTGACAGCTGAGAAACCTGCATAAGACTGAAGTAGGCCACCTGAACTTAGGTGTCAGTTGGGGGCTTGGGCAGTCTATGGGGATGCCGGCAGTGAAAGCAGTATTTATCTCTAGTGCATGAACTGCCTTTTTGGGAGTCCATTCCTGATGGAGGGACACCTTACTCAGCCTAGATACAAGGGGGAGGGCCTAGGTACTGCCCCAAATGATGTGACAGACTTTGATGATTCCCCATGGGAGGCCTCAACCTCTCTGATGAATAAATGCAGGGTGGGGTGGGGAGATGGTGGGGGGGGATGAGAGGATGAGGACTGAAGGGAAAGAGATTTGGGGTTGGTATGTAAAATAAGATTGTTTTAAAAATTTTAAAAACGTGAAAAAAGAATGCTGTGTTTACTCAGGGAAGTACAGAACTTTCCAAGACATGAAAGGTACAAAATTCTTTCAAATTAATCATAAATGTAACTTTTCTAGATGATGAAGTTCAAATTTCTAAATAGCTACCACCCCAAAATTCACACACAAAATTATAAGATAAATAACAAACATAAAAATAAATGCAACAACTATATGGAGAATTTTTTCATTTTTTATTTAAATTAGAAACAAGATTGTTTCAAATGCCAATCCCAGTTGCCTCTCCCTTCCCTTCTCCCCTGCCCCCCACTAACAACTACCTATCCCATACCCTTTCTGCTCCCCAGATAAGGTGAGGCCTTCCATGGGGGATCTTTGGAGTCTGTCATATCCTTTGGGATAGGGCCTAGGCCCTCCCCCACGTGTCTAGGCTGAGGGAGTATCTCTCTAAGTGGAATGGGCTCCAAAAGTCCATTCCTATGCTAGGGATAAGTACTGATCTACTATAGGAAGACCCATAGATTTCTCAGGCCTCCTCACTGGCACCCACATTTATGGTTTCCCAGCTATCAGTCTTGGGACCATGAGCTCCCCCTTGTTCAGGTAAGCTGTTTCTGTTGGCTTCACCAACCTGGTCTTGACCCCTTTGCACATCACACCTCCCTCTCTGCAACAGGATTCCAATTCAGTTCAGTGTGTAGCTGTGGGTATCTACTTCTACTTCCATCAGCTGCTGGATGAAGGCTCTAGGATGGCATATAAGTTAGTCATCAATCTCATAAGAAGAGGGCATTTAAGGTAGCCTCTCCACTGTTGCTTAGATTGTTAGTTGGGGGTCATCCTTGTACATCTCTGGACATTTCCCTAGTTCCTAATTTATCTTTAAACCTATAATGGCTCCCTCTATTATGGTATCTCTTATCTTGTTCTCCTATATTCTTCCCGTGACTCAACCTTTCTGCTCCCTCATGTCCTCTGCATCCCTCTTCTTCTCTCCTTCTCATTCTCCTAGCTCCCTCCCCCCTCTTCTCGTGCTCCCAATTTGCTCAGGAGATCTTGACCCTTTCCTCTTCTCCAGGGGACCATGTATGTCTCTCTTAGGGTCCTCCTTGTTTACTACCTTCTCTGGCAGAGTAGATTGTAGGCTGGTATTCCTTTACACTATGTCTAAAATGTACATATGAGTGAGTACATACCATGTTTGTCTTTTTGTGATTGGGTTACCTCACTCAGAATGGTTTCTTCTAGTTCCATTCATTTGCCTGCAAATTTCAAGATTCAGTTGTTTTGTTGTTGTTGTTGTTGTTTTGTTTTTTGTTTGTTTTTTTTTTCTGCTGAGCAGTACTCTATTGTATAAATGTACCACATTTTCTCTATCAATTCTTCAGTTGAGGGACATCTAGGTTTCTTCCAGTTTCTGGCTATTTCAAATAATGCTGCTATGAACATGGTTAAACAGATGTCCTTGTTGTATGAATATACATCTTTTGGGTATATGTCTAAGAGGGGAATTGCTGGATCTTGAGGTAGACTGATTCCCATTTTCCTGAGAAACCACCACATTGATTTTCAAAGTGGCTGCACAAGTTTGCATTCCACAAGCAATGGAGGAGGTTCTCCTTTCTCCACATCTCTCCAGCATAAACTAGAATTGGTGTTTTTTACTTTAACCATTCTGACAGGAGTAAGATGGTATGTCAGAGTTGCTTTGGTTTGCATTTCCCAGATGGCTAAGGATGTTGAACACTTTCTTATGTGTCTTTCAGCCATTTTATATTGCTCTATTTAGTTCTGTACACCACTTTTTTTGGTTTTTCGAGACAGGGTTTCTCTGTGTAGCTTTGGAGCCTAGCCTGGCACTCACTCTGTAGAGCAGGCTGGCCTTGAACTCACAGAGATCTGCCTGACTCTGCCTCCTGAGTGCTGGGACTAAAGGCGTGCGCCACCAACACCCAGCCTGTACACCACTTTTTAATGGGAGTATTTGGTGTTTTGGAAACTAGCTTCTTGAGTTCTTTGTAAATTTTGTAGATCAGCCTCTGTCAGATGTGGGGTTGGTGAATCTATATGGAGAATGTTAAGTTGTTACTTTCTAGTGATTTAATTCAGATTAATGGAAGGAACAATAGCATAGACTGTATATATAATTCCCCCCCAAAAAATATTCACTGTATACCTAGTAAGTATTTCTTCAGGAAAAGAAATATAATTTGCTGAGGACATAAAGAGAGGTCTAACCTTACTCATTGATTTAATAAGTGCAAATTAAAACAGCAAGATATTTTCATTTTTCCTATCAGGTTGGCAATTACTAAAATGAATTACTAAATATGGCTTTGGCAAGATTTGTAGGAAACAATATATTCACCCAGTAGTGATAGGACTATAAAGTGGCATAATATTTTTGAAGGTCAATTTTTCAACAGGTCAGTATCTATGAAAATAAGTTTAATTCGGAAATTCCACTCAAAAGAATCTTTTTTTCAGTTGATTTTTCCACATATTCAGTTAACAATACAGACTCAAGGAGACACATTGTGGTTGGAGTTTTCCTTCTACTACATTTTATAGGGTTTCATTTGTGGACAGACATTGTTTAAAGCTAGTTTTGTTATGAAATATCTTGTTTTCTCCATCTATAGTGATTGAAAATTTTCCTGGGTATAGTACTTATGTATGGTATTGTATCATCTGCAAATAGGGATAATTTCACTTCTTTCTTTCTAATTTTTGTCCCCTTGATCACCTTTTGTTGCCTTATTGCTCTAGCTAGAACTTTGAGTACTATATTAAATAGAAATGGAGAGAGTGGACAGCCCTGGCTTGTTCCTGATTTTAGTGGAATTACTTTGATTTTCTCCCCAGTTAATTTGATGGTGGCTGTCAGCTTGCTGTATATTGATTTTATTATGTTTAGAAACAGTATGTTCCTTGTATTCATGATCATCCAAGACCTTTATCATTAAGGGGTATTGGATTTTGTCAAAGACTTTCTTAGCATCTAATGAGATGGCCATTTGGTTCTCTTCTTTCAATTAGTTTATATGGTGTAGTAAATTGACAAATTTTCATATAATTAACTATCCCTGCATTTCTTGGGAAAAGCCTACTTGATCATAGTGGATGAAATTTTTAATGTGTTCTTGGATTCGGTTTGACAGTATTTTATTGAGTATTTTTCATCAGTGTTCATGAGGGAAATGAGTCTGCAATTCTCTTTCTTTGTTGAGTCTTCATATGTTTTGGCTATCAGGGTAACTGTAGCCTCAGAAAAAGTATTTGAGAATGTTCCTTCTGTTTCTATTGTGTGAAACAATATGAAGAGTATTGGTATTTGCTCTTCTTTGAAATTCTGATAGAATTCTGCACTGAAGCTATCTAAACAAAAATAGAGGAGTAGATGGAGGGAACAGAGGGGAGGTGGGGGAGGGAACAGGAGGAAAGGAGGGAGGGGAAACTGTGATTGGGATGTAAAACAATTGAAAATATTAAATTAAAAAAGTTTTGAAAATCTTCTAAATTGGAAGTAGTCTATGTTTAATAACAGTTGATACAAACATAAATAATTAAATACCATAAAACATTATAAAGAGTATCCTAGCATAATATAATGGAAGTGGTATGTACTGGTATAAAAGTATCCACAAACTATTAAATTAAAAGAAAAACCAAAGAAGATACACATTTTTTTTAAATGTTTTCACTGTGTTAGATACATAAGCTTATATTTATGACATTTGTAATGATTTGGAATTCATTTTATTTATTTTCTTATATTCAGATCCTTAAATACATGGATTTTATTACGTTCAATAACTTCTCATGTGTGATGTGCTTGTATATATGTATGTGTATTCCTGTGCACATTACAATGAGTGTCAGCATGCACACAGAGATCACATGACAACCTTAGGTGTCAGCCCTCACCTTTCATCTTATTTTGAGTCAATTTCTCTATGTTTATTGCCTCTGGGTGTGCCAGGCCAGGTGTACCAGAAGCTTCTAGGGAGTCTCCTGTCTCCACCTCCCATCTCACTATAGGTTAACCAGTATTGCAGACACAACACACTCAAGTGGAGTTTTTCATAGGGACAGCAGGTCAGCTCTGTCCACCAGCCATTCTCAAATAACCACACAGAGACTTATTACTAATTATAAATGCTCAACCAATAACTTAGGCTTGTTACTAACTAGCTCTTTCATCTTAAATTAACCCATAATTCTTATCTATGCTCTGCCACATGGTGGTACCTTTTTCAGCAAAGCATATTAATCTTGCTTCTCTCCAAGTCTCCTGGTGACTCCAGAGATTCCTCCCTTCTTCTTCCTCACACTCTTTTTTTGTCTGCTCATGCCATCTAACTTCTGCCTGTCCAGGTATTGGTCAATCAGCTCTTTTATTAACCAAGGAGCATGATAGGTATTTACAATGTACAAAGATTGTGCCACAGCAAACACTTGCTAGCAGATGCAATTTTATGTGGTTTCTGAGCATTTGAATAGAGGCCCTCATAGTTGCATAACAAGAGCTTTACCCACTAATCCATATCCTCAGTCTAAAATCCATAGATATTTAAAAATTTATTTGTTTATGGAGCATTACACTCATGTGGACTATTATGCTTTCTCCAGAACTACTAATATTTTTATGATAGTTAACTTTTCAGTGTCAACCTGATTGAGTCATAGATATCCAAATTAAATGCAATATGTAGGCATCTCTACCATTCAGTTGGTGGGCTATCCCAGAGTAGCTATCTCTTCCCATGTGAATGAGTGCCATCTATTCTGTTTAGGGCCTAAAGGTCCCAAAATATAGGGTAAAGAGAAATTAACAATTGTCTTTCATGCTTTCTTCTAACTCTGATTGGTACCCTGCTTCCCAGAATTACAACTGAGATTACATCTCCTGACCATCTATCTATCTTGGATGTCTAGTTTACAGATGACAGACCTTGAGACTTTCAACATGCATAGTCTCATTAGGTGAATGTTATTTTTATTTTAAATATGTTTATGATTATGTGTGTATGGTATTCTCTCTCATTATTTCTCATGTGTGAATGATTGTGTGTGTGTGTGTGTGTGTGTGTGTGTGTGTGTGTGTGTGTGTGTGTGTATGTGTGTGTGTGTGCATTCAGGTGCTTACAGTGGCCAGAAAAAGCATCAGATACCTTCATGTTAGGATTACAATAAATTATAAGTAGACTAACGTGGGTGCTGAGAACTTACTTCCATTTTCCTGCAAAAGAAGCCAGCATCCTTAATTCCTGAGCTATCTCTCCAGTCCCATGAGCCCATTCTTAATAATAAATATATAAAGCCTATTGTTTCACTGGGTAACTTTAACTAATACACTTCTTATCCCTGCTTAATTTATTATTTTAATAGAACCCACAATAGGTTCTCATACATAGTGTATATCCATATCCCGGCACAGGAGTGCAGATATGTAATCTCAGAACATGGGAGATGGAGGCCAGATGACCAGGAATTCAAGGTCATCATCAGCTATAGAATGTTCAAGGCCAGTCTGGGCTTAGTGGGATCCTGTCTCCACAATAAAAGCAAAACAAAATAAAAGCACATAATGCATATCCAAGGGAGAATCTTCTTTTTCCTTCCAAATTCAAGAAGTTTGCAATTTTTCTATTTGAGCATTGATGTAAGAGCCCTCTGCACTTCGATAAACCTAATATCTGGAAGTCCTAATAAAGAGAGACATGGGACTTTCTCTCAGGACCAGAAAGGAAACATCTCCTATGAGAAAAGAGACTTCTAATCCTTGCTTTCTGATAATAACACCACTTCCATAAGCAAGACTCAATGAGTAAAATCCCTAAAGCCAGACTGGTTCAATCTACCGGGGTTGTTCTTTCTAAGTATGTTTTAGGAAATTAAGAAAATGTGATTAACATGGTGGTTAATCTTCATCGTCAACTTGACTGGATTTAGAATGACCTAGCAGATTGACAATGTAGACTTCTAGGTTTATGTTTGGGAAGGCATTTCCAGAGAGGATTAACTGAAGGGAGAAGAGATATCCTGAATGTGCATGGCACCATCCCAGGGGACTGGGGGTGGGCCCAGTTGGAATAAAATGGTCAAGAAAGGAAAACCAGCAGAACAATGGCATTTCCTTTCTTTCTGCTTCCTGCTCCTTCATAAAGGAAACTATTCTCCTCTGCCACACCCTCCTTCACATAATGAAATAAATCTTCTGAATTCGTGAGCTGTGTGTTTCCTAATTTAAAGTTTCTCTCAGGCATTTTGGTAGTGGGCTGGGCACGTGACCCCAGGCCATTTAGGTCCTAGAAAAATACTCACTAGAATCTAGAAATGTTTAGGGAGGCCTTACCCCTCTGAGGTGTAGATGTGGGGTTGGAGAAGGAAAGGAGGGTGGAACTGGGGTTGGTATGTATAATAAAAGCTAAATTTTTAAATAAAAAAATAAATCTAGAAATGTTTAAAGCATACTGAAATATCCCAAAACAATGCCACTGAAATTATTCTTGCTCTTCTTCAGGGATGTGGTAAAGGACAGCACAACCATCCAGATTTAAATTCCCAGCTTATAATATTTGTTTTGGGGACACTTGTATCTGTTTCTGAATTTGTGTAGTTTCCCAGAGATGAACTATCTTTCTGGGAAGAAGACAGGTAGAGGATTTGTGTATGCATGTTTCCTTGACATCTGACCACGAACTTGACCTGTTCCATTTCAGTTTGTTGAATCCTCTCAATGCCTCTTTGTTATAAGTGGAGGAAGTAAAGTAATTCTCATGAACATTTAATCAATTTCCTGTTGGTAAAGCTCAGGGATAGAATTTGAACCCAGAGCTTTCTGGATCCCAAGCCTAGGAACATACAGGAATCCTAAAGAAGAAATCCATCTCAAAGCTCAGTGTTACACAAACAATAGTAATCAAAATCATCAAGTTATTATATCAATGTGGATTCTCCATCATATGCTACATGGAAATAACAATGACCAGATGAGAAGAACTCATTAAGGGAATCCATAGTAGTTGTGAGATTATTCTGGCTGCCCCCAACCTCCCTCCCTGTTGTCTGTTCTCATTTTATGTTGGAGTATAGATTGGAAATCCATACAAGATTTCTGCAGCCATGACCACTAGGATTCCCCCTAAACTGACCACAGGGTGGTGTGTTAAGTGTAGTATGGTATCTGAGACTCACCTCACCTATCCTGTCATACTGCTGTCCTTACCTTGCTCTATGACCTTAGACAAGTTACCTCACATCACTGAGCTTCTGTTTCACCACTTGTAAAATGAAGATAATTATTCATAGTTAATAGATCATGGTAAGGATTAAAGTACATGTGACAACCTGAGGAGAGCATCAGCACAGCACCTGATAGCCCATCCACATTCAGCTGATATAAAGGCTCCTGTAGGTTTCTGAGAAAATAGGTTCTTTCATCCCAGAGTTATTTGTTTGCATGTTTTAAAGATTGATTCTCACCATGCAGACCAAACTGACCTTGAATGTGTGGCAATCCCCTTGCCTCTGCCTCCCAAACACTGGGGTTACAAGAATATGCCACCATGCTCAGTACAGCAGATTGCATTAGGTTCCTATAATCTGATCTCAATGGAGGAATATGTGAAATGAGAGTACAGTGGGACCAGAAAACACACATTCATATTTCAAACTAGGAAGAATCCAGTATGAGAAAGCACAAAGCCCAGTAGTTTCTTAAAGTGGTAATGATAGATTGTCAAAAACAAAAAAATAGGTCATTCGACCTATGAGATGCCTCACTGGGTAAAGGTGCCTACAGCAAGTCTGATAACTTGAGTTTAATTACCAATCTCCCCATGATAGAAATAAGCACCAACTCCTACAAGTTGCCCACTGATTTCCACACAAGTAGTATGGTATACATGTTCACATGTACATACACACATGAACATAAAATAGATAAAGTTGTTAAACTATTGAAAAACACCTGGGGCTGGGTGGTTCAGACATTGAAGGAGCTTCCTCCTCTAACAAGGGACCCTTGCCAGAACACACATAGTGACACACAGTCACCTCTGATTCCTGTTACAGCAGGTCTGACACCCTTTCCTGCCCTGCATGGGTTCCTTAAACACATATGGCCCATATAAACTCACATAGGCAGACACACACAGACACATACATAAAATGATAAATAAGTAAATTAAACATGTCATCTAATAGAAACCTATTGATCAGCACTTTTGAAGGTTAGAGGTCAAGTCAAAATGCTGGCAGGGTCCTGTTCCTTCTGAAAATTTCTTGGGGAATTAAACTTCCTTGCTTCTTCCATCTTAGCTAGCTACCAGAGCCCCTCAGCATGTCATACTGGACAAGGGTCTCACTTTGCTGCATTATGACTTCACCTAAAGCAACTGCCTCTATGACTCTATTTTCAAATAAATCAACATTTTAGGGTAATGGATGTTAGAACTTCAATATGGCCTTTGGGACAAAGCACATATATACTAAACTTTAATAAGATAGATTTTCTTCATCTCCAAGTTCTAAGTTACATCTGCCTGGTTAGGCCATTGTACTCAGTTCAGAAGCCTAAAATGTACACATTTCTCTACAGTTCTACAGTTAGTGCTGTCAGGGTAACAACCACTCTGGAAGTATCTATACAACAGAAATCTCAGAGAGTCTGTTCTTCAACAGTAACCAGCCCACTACTCCTGTGGGAGAGAACAGACCTAAGACTTGTGGGTTCCCGGAGCTTAGACTGAACAGAACTGGAGAAGACTCTCTCTGTTCCTACAGAGACATAAATTCACTTCTCATTGAAAATATGCAAATTTCCCCTATAGCCTCATGGGACAGACATGGTGGACACAAGGACATGGGTGTTCTTTCCTTCGTCCACCCACATTCTCGCAACCTGTTTGCAACTCTTATGTTGGCCATGACTTAGACCCTGGCATTGGTATTTCAATGGATCTGCATTCCCTGTCTGCTCCCCACACTGCCCCTACTCAACCACATTTCCACTCAGCACCTAGTTTGCCTTCTGAAAATGTACATATGGCTTTTCATCTCCCTGTTTGGAACCTGAGAAAAGCTTCTATTTCTTTTGTATGGCAATCAAGTCTCTGGATATGGTTTTATTTGCTCTGGGTCTGAATAGGAACATTTCTGTAAACAAACCCTCTCACCTCAGATACAGGTGGGTAAGTGGCTCAAGTTGGGTCAGTCGGATTTTCTCACCCGTCACTGTGGTTGATTATAAGAAATATCTCAACTAAGAGAAGCTAAACATTTTTTAAATGTATCAATATAATGGAAAACATCATTTCTATTTCAAGTCATCAGGTTGAAGAGAAATAATCCCACACTTCTCTATGGCTGTGTTCCCTACTAAGTAGAATTTCTTCCAGAATTCCTCATTCCAGATTTGCACCAAGAAAGAAAAATGGTAGCTACCAGAGGGATGCTGAGAGTAAGACAAAATGTCAGACAAAGAAGCACAGGTAGCAACTTAAGCTTTGTTCAGGTCCAGATTCTCTGGGACCATCTCCATTCCTTGCCACACATATCTGCCCACATTGCAGCTAAACAATCAATAGTTGGGTTTCTTTGATGTGAAAGAATCCTCATCAGTAGGACAATCCTTGACATCTAGCTTCAGCTTGTCTGCTCAGTCATACTCACTTCCCTCCCTAGACTGTGTGGTCAGTCACACTGCCAGTGGACTCCAGTGCCCTTTCACACTTCCATGTTTTGCATAATTCCATATCTCTTCTGGGGATCTCTCTGTCTTTAAATTGAATGTTTACTCCTCTCTTCTCTAGAGGAGATGCTGAGGCTTGTCTAGTGCTCACAGGAATGACAGCCCATTCCAGAAATGAAATAACACAGAAAATAGTGTTACCATGTAAGGTAGGCACAACAGAATGTTGAGCTAAAGAGACCTAGTCCCTTTAGCTCCTGAGAGCAGTGGAAATGGATGAATCTTATAATACCAAAAGGATTTGATTCTGAAAGAATAGTAGTTGGCCAGAAAAAGACAGCAGAAGCAAAAGACTAGAAGGCAGCTGGAAAATGCCCCAAACAGACAAAGAAGGAAGAAGAACCCAGTGATCTCACTAATGGAACAGAGCTTGAAGATTAGGATTTGAGCTAAAGAAGTGGAAAAGGGAAGAGATGGATTGCCAGAATGCCACTGGGGAGGCAAACCATCCTGAAAAAACACACACAATACATATATGTGTGTGTTTATGTGCGTGCGTGCGTGCGTGCGTGCGTGCGTGCGTGCGTGCGTGCGTGCGTGCGTGCGTGCGTGCGTGTGTGTGTGTGTGTGTGTGTGTGTGTGTATCAAATTAACAGTGGTACATGTTTGCAAAGTACATTGTGATAATTGATAAATTTGTCAAAAGTGCAATTATCAGGTTAAAGTAACTAATATTTCCACCTCCTTAAATCATTTTTTTATTGAGAGTATATAAACTTCTCCTATCATTCTTTAAAACTCATTTGATTTGTAAAATACAGTCATTCCACTATGCTATAGAACATTCCTCCTGCCTAACAGGATTACGTACTCAAAGCCCCTCTACCTCTCTCCTCTCATCTATTCTAGCCTAGAGCAAGCACTATCCTACCCTCTACTATGAAATAAGCATTGCTTTGCTCCCATGCATGAATGAGAGCATGGAATATTTAACTACATGAGTTGGCTCATTTAACTTTAACCTAAAATACTTTAAATCAATACAGCACAATGACCTGAACATGAACTTTGGAACCAAACAAGCCTAAGCTACCAGCCTTGGTTCCTTGGAAAGAATCTGAAGGTAAACACTTGCATGAACATGTTTCATTATAAATCCCAGAGAATAAGAGGGAGAAAAAAGAGAAAAGTAGTAGTAAAGAAGAATGGTCAATAAGAGGTATAGTGCCTGTTTTACATAGACTGAATTAAATCATATGTTCACTAACAGTTTATAAAAGCATTCCTTGCTCTCTGCATCTTTGCCAGCATTTGTTAGTTTTGTTTCCTCAATTTTAATCTTTCCAAATAGGATGAGATGTTATCTCACTGCATATTTCATTTGCTTTCTTACTTAGGGTTTCTATCACTGTGTTATAACGCATGACCCAAAACTTCTTGAAGAAGAAAGTGTTTATTTCAGCTTAGAATTCCACATCGCAGTCTATTACTGAGCAAAGTCAGGAACGCAAGGTTGGAACCTGGAGGCACGAACTGAAGCAGAGTCCATGGAAGAGTGTTGCTTACTAGCTTGGTCCTCATAGATTTCTCAGCTTGCTTTCTTGCACATTTTAAGATCACCTACCCAAGGGTGAAATTGCACACAGTGAGCTATGTCCTCCCACATTAATTATCAAAAAAAATTGTACCCACAAACTTGCCTATGATTGACATTTAACAAGCCAGCATATTTACATCTCCCAGTTAATAAGCAAAAATGGGCCTTTTCATACATCTATTTGCCTTTTTAAGATTCTTTTGAGAAAGGTCATTCAGAATATTTTCCCATTTTAACTGGATTGTTAATATATTTTATGTTGCTATTTGAATGCTTTATATATCCTTAACAGCTAAACATACAATTATTGTTTGATCTAATAACCCCACTATTAGGTATGTATCTAAAGGAAATGAAATCAGCAAATCAATGATATATCATCACTCCACATTATTTTAGCACTATCAAAATAGTCAAGGCATGGAACCATCCTAAATGGCTATCAATGAATAAAGAAAATGTGATATGTATACAAAATGATGAAATCCTGTCAGAGCAAATTGTGTGAGAATGAATGACATTATAGTAAGGGAACTACATAAAAAGATAAATAACTCATATTCCCATACATTCATGGAAACAAAAACACTGTCCTCACTGTGGTAGATAATATTCAATGGCACCAAAGGTTGGAAGGAATGAAGATGGGAATAGAAGTGGACCAAGACACAGAAAAGAACAACTGGACAGGAGAAAATATTCTCTTGTTTTATGGTATAGTAGTGCTACTATAACAATAATAACATACTATATACTTCCAAAGAGCTAGATAAACCTTGAATGTCCTCAATACATAAGACATGATAAATGTATTAGGTGGGGTATATGCTAACTGACTAATTTTCTCATTACACACTGTGGGTGAGTGTATCACTCTGCCATATAACCATGAACAACAATTAATAAAACAATTTGAAGAGAAAATAAAGCTGAAATTGTGACTCAGAGTGGTCGCCTGATATGCACAAAACCCTGAATTCAACCCATAACACTCAAAACATGAGCTTGTTTTGTTCTTCAAGAAAAATGAATAAAATGCCTCTCTTCACAGCTTGTCCAGGGAATGAGATGCAGATAATCACTTTACTGGCTTTCCAGTTCCCTCTGGTCAGCTTTTATTCATAGGAAACTAGTCTGTCAGTTCTCTGGACTGGTGTGCCTATGTAACCAGGTGTACTGTGAAGCTGATGTCACAAGGAAGCCTCAGGAAGGAGGGGCTGGAAAATACACTATGGGAGCACCCAGATTGAGGTGCTATCAAATGACACCTGCCTCAAGTTAGTGGGAGTTATGTTGAGCTGGTTGCTACAGCAACACCCAAATGTGATCTATATGTAACTAATAGCACCTTAAGATGCATACAGTCTGATGTGGACTTCATCATCTCTCACAGGCTGCCATTTCTTCTGGGTGCCTCAGTTTCCTATGAAAAGTTGGAATAGTTGTATGTCACTTCTGAGAAAATACCTCTGATTAGGAGTGTACCTGCTGTACAGAAAACACTCAGTCACTGGCAGTTATTATTATTATGTTCATCATCCATGACAATGGTACAGAATTACTTTCTGTCAGTTTCTGCTTTGAGTCATTGTTGTTCACCTATTATTACTATAAAGTAGCTTATTATGAAAAAATCACAAGTAACTTTGTTTTAAAAATAACATGTAGCCTTTTATTTATTGATTTATTGCAGCACTATTCACAGTATCCAGGAAACAAACATCTAAGTGCCCACTGGCTGATGAAAGGATAAAGACAGTGAATGCTGTACCTGTTCACAATGCTATACCCTTCAACTATAAAAGAGACTGTCATTGCATCACTTGTGATAACCTTGATGGAGTAAAACAAGTCAGGCACAAAAACAAATAGTGAAGGTTGTATAATCTTACATGAGTGTGGAATCTAAAAGAAAGTTATTTCATTGTAAAAAATTTATTTCATTTTCTATTTCTACAACTTTCATAGCAAACATGACTTTCTAGTAGAAGGTAACATCATTTTATGTCATATATAGTTAAATTTTTAAAGTAATGAGTTACAACACATTATGCAAAGTTAGCACAGATGGTATAGAGTATAAGGAAATAGGATCACTCTATGGCTCCTTATAAAGTAGTCACTAGGATGGGTGTCATCAGAATTTTGAAGGTTCAGTGAGAATAAGTTTGATATCATCTGCCTCTTTTAGCAAAGTTCCTCAAGACATAGTAAGGTCAAATAAAATATAGCCTTATGTGTAAAGTAATCACAGGGAATATAGTTTTGTTTTGCCCTTTCCCATCACCTAGATTTCTCCTATACCCATAATTGAAAGTCTTGACAAATTATAGACTAACCTAATCCATCATCATGAGCTACAGTGTTAGCATCAGATAAAGTGTCTGTTAAATGGGAATAAGTGTACTGCATTTTGAACAATGCTTTTAGTTTCAGATAGCCATAAAACTGGGGGAAGTGGAATAGAAAAGCTCATAGGGATCTGCAATTAAATCCAAGAAGCCTGGTGATTAAAATATCTATGGGTTAATAAATGTCTGCTCCATTAAGCTACTAGCTCTGGGGTGATTTGGGTTAATCTCTTCTCACCTGCAGAAAGAGATGAATCGCAGAGAAAGGCAGAAGTAAAACTAGTTGGAAATCAGAGCATCAGTGTGAGAAGGGACAGCTAACAAGTGGCTTGGAGGTCCTAGGCAAGCATCTTCCAAAGGAGGTTAAAAGGTTACAAAGGACACACACTGCTTACGGAAGCAGTACTATTATTTTTGGTAATAGTCAATATAGAGATATGTAAAGGTAAAAATTTCAGAATAAACTTGGAATCTGGGCATTAAGTAATCCTTTGTGTTCTTTCTATTTGTAGACAGAAAAACTCAAAACAAAAGAATATAGAACAAAGTAGTAAAGAAAAAGTACACACAGGTAAGTAAAATATAAAGTAAAACAGGATAGAGTTGATTGCCATTGACAGTGAATATGAGCAGGCATTGTTCTAAATAAGCTAAGTGTTTATACTACTGACCAAGTGGTCATCCTACCATGGAGTTATTATTTATCCCTATCTCATATAGCAGGAGAATGAAGCAACAATACAGAATGAATTCAGAATAATAGTCAGGACACCAACCTAGGCATCCTGTCCCCCTTGGGACTATGTATTTAAAAAACCAATTCCTTTCTGCAAAAGCAATTTGAGTCAGCTAGAGAAGGAAGGAGGAACAGTTAAGGAATGGCCATGCTCATGAATAATTAAACTAAGTAAATTCACAAACATATAAGCTAATGAACAGATATCACCACTTTTCCAAGAACTCTATAAGATTTGTTTTGTCTTATTCTAGACCATATAGTCTTATTCTAGACCATATCCTCCAAGAGGCCTTTAACTCTGATCAAAACACCATGAAGGGAAGGCAGGCAGTCATTTCCATCTGTGTAGGCATGGTCATGGAGGAGGGTCCATGGTGGAAAGGATAAAGAAAAGAGGCCATTAGCACAACTGCTCCTTTTCCTCCAACTGTCTTGGCACTTACCACTCTATGCTGGCAAGATCCTGAGTCAGTTGTCCCAAACAGATTGTACACTTCTTATTCAAAATGATGTTATTTGGTTATGTTCTGTGGTTCATAGGAGGAAAGACTATCATCAATTATTCTCACCTCTTCATTCCATTACTTACTAAGTTGTCTGTTCAATACTTATTAAGTTTAATACTGTCCCAGGTCCCTCATTGAAAAGTATCACTGGCTTTGGTTTGATGACCCTAGGAACAATGATTGGACACAGATGGGCAGGCATGCAAGAGCTTTATTTGAGGTCACATTTTCTTATTTGGCATATTTGAGGACAACTGGTAGAAAAACTGACAGATGAGATGCACAAGGATAGAAGTCAAAAGGGGTATGTTTTTGTGCTGGCTACTGCAAGGCTCAGCCCTCCATGGGCAGCTCTGGGGTGTGCTAAAAATTCTTCTGAGGGATTCTGCACACAAAGGTCATGAACTGGGACACTCTTCCTTCCACTCATATTAGTTGAAGAGAAGAATGCTTCTGGAGACACTACCCTATTGCCATTTCTGGTATTCCTAACCGTGATACATAAACAGAACAAAATAATAATCATAAAAAAAACTCAGAAAAATTGTGCTTGCAGTAAGACACCATGGACACATCCCGTGAGATGCTGACAGGATATGAGCTAAAGGAGGACCCACTGCATCTGCAGTAAAGAAGTGGTAATTGTTTTTTCTCTCTACTCCCTGACTACATACACACACACACACACACACACACACACACACACACACACACACACACACACACACACACATGCTTATAATTTTATACCTCACAAGCATCTTTAATAAGTTATGTTTTATACTTTATGTGTATGTGTGTATGGGTATTCTGCCTCCATGTGTGTCTGCATATTGTGTGAGTACAGTGCCTTCAGAAACCAGAAGAGGAATTCAGATCCTTTGGAACAGGAGTTGGAGTTTTGAGCCTCCATGTCGGTGCTGAAATCAAACCTAACTACTCTGAAACAGAGCCAGTGCTCTCAACCACTGAGCTACCTCTCCAGTCACCACACAAGCATACTTTTTTTCAACTTTTTTTTATTTGAATTAGAAACAGGATTATTTTACATGACAATCCCAGTTCCCTTCTCCCTCCATTCATCCCCTACCTCCGAACTAAAGCCCTATCTATCATATATCCTTTCTGCTCCCCCTGGATGGTGAGGCATTCCACAGGGTGTCATCAGAGTCTATTGTATCCTTTGGGATAGGGCCTAGGCCCACCCCCGTGTGTGTTGGCTCAGGGAGTATTCCTCTATATGGAATGGGCTCCCAAAGTCCACACCTATGCTAGGGATAAGTACTGAACTACTACAGGAGGTCTTGTACATTTCCGAGGTTTCCTCAGAGAAACCCATGTTCCTGGGGTCTGGATCAGTCCCATGCTGGTATTCCAGCTATCAGTCTAGGGAGAAAGAGTTCCCTGATGTTCAGGTCAGCTGTTTCTGTGGGTTTCACCAGCCTGGTCTGGACCCCTTTGCTCTACACTCATCTTTCTCTGCATCTGGGTTCCAGTTCAGTTCAGTGATTAGTTCTGGGTATCTGCTTCTACTTCCATCAGCTTCTGGATGAAGGCTATAGGATGGCATATAAGTTAGTAATCAATCTCATTATCAGGGGAGTGCATTTAAGGTAGCCTCTCCTCTGTTGCTTAGGTTGTTAGCTGATGTCATCTTTGTAGATCTCTAGACATTTTCCTAGTGCCTGATTTCTCTGTAAACCTAAAATGTCTCCCTCTATTATGGTATCTCCATTCTTGTTATTATCTATTCTTCCCCTGACTCGACCTTTCTGCTCCTTCATGTCCTCTGCATCCCTCTTCTTCTTCCCTTCTCGTTCTTCTCCTAGCTCCCCCTGCCTCTTCCTGTCCTCCCAATTTGCTCAGGAGATCTTGACCCTTTCCCCTTCTCCAGGGGACCATGTATGTCACTCTTAGGGTCCTCCTTGTTTATTAGCTTCTTTGGCAGTGTGGATTGTAGGCTGGTAATCCTTTACTCTATGTCTAAAATCCGAATATGAGGGAGTACATACTATGTTTTTCATTTTGCGATTGGGTTACCTCGCTCAAAATGGTTTCTTCTAGTTCCATCCATTTTCCTGCATATTTCAAGATTCCGTTGGTTTTTTTCTGCTGAGCAGTACTCCATGTGTAAATGTACCACATTTTCTCTATCCATTCTTGGTTGAGGGTCATCTAGGCTGCTTCCACTTTCTGGCTATTACAAATAGTGCTGCTATGAACATCGTTGAACAGATGTCCTTGTTGTATGAATGTTCTTTTGGGTATATGCCTAAGAGTGGAATTGCTGGATCTTGTGATAGACAGATTCCCATTTTCCACACAAGCATTCTTTATCACAGAGTTTAGCTAGCTGCTTATAGTCTGTCTCCTCTTTAGAAGGACAAAGCAGAGTCTCCTGAAACCACAAGCTTTTGAAGACTATAATTCCTCTTCAGATATGTAATTTAACAAAAGATACTTCAACAGCAAAAACTACATAAGGAAATGCAATCAGGTTGTGATTTTTCTCATGATAATTAAAGTGTGTGTGTGTGTGTGTGTGTGTGTGTGTGTGTGTGTGTGTGTATGTATGTATGTATGTATGTATGAATATCACATTAATTTGAGAGTTCCCTAGCAACTGGGCTTTGCTGATGCCTTGGGCGCATTCTTGAAATTCCCACTGGGCATTTGTATACTACTCACACACTTGAACTTCGTGTGGAGAAGGAAGATCTACCTTGTTTACTTGAGGATCAGTGGTACCAACAATGCCTGGAGAAATTGGTCATGTATAGGAAACTTAGCTTGCTTTGTGGATTATTGAGAAATGGATGGTAGATAGATAAGTTGTTTAAAGAGAGAGAAATTTCAGAACATGTAAACAGATTCAAAAGAAAATTATACTCTAAACCTATTCATAGATGTTGCCCAAGGGTGGTCATTAAAGCTTCAGAGAATGAAGCTTTAATGTCTTGACTATCTCAGGTTGAGAAGCACAGTACAATTAAGTTCTGCTGTAAGGTTGGACCTCTTGCATCATAGCCTCTTAAGGTAATCTCATCATCTCAATGTGCAGGGTGGTCGAAGAAGTTGTCAGTGGCTTTAGGCATTGTCACAAATAATTCATCCCTTATGCTTGGACTTTTGCAAGTGAGAGGGGAAGGATAATTGGGTCTTCCTGGCAACCCATATCAGCTCCCTGCTAAGATCCTTCTACTTCCTTTCTATCCTTGCCCAGTGCCAAGGCCAAAGGGTGATTATTTGGAAGCTAATGCCTGCTGTTACTACCCTGTCATGATTGTTTTCCCAATCTATGCATCCTATGCCAGCTACTTCAAAAGGTTTAGAAGTCACTGCTAATTTCAAAGCTAGAGTAAGATTGACACTGCAATGCTTCCCAGCTGGTTTTTCTGGGCAGCCGGCCTCACCAGTGCCTTCACAACCTGCTTTCTCTTACATCTTTGAGTTTGCAAAACATAGGCTATTAAAACATTCAAACAGAACAGAACATGTTTCCAAAACAAAGAAAGCACATAGATATAAACATGTTCTCTGTTGCAGACATTTTCATTAATAATGAACATTGGGAAATTGGGGCTTTGGAGTCACTGAGTCCAAGGTTCAAAGTTTAGGTCTTCTATGTATTAATTGAGTGATCTTAGAAAAACTCTTTGTCTTTCTCTAAAACTAAAATTAAAGTACTCCCTTTGAAAGACCCAGGGAAATGCAGAGGAAGAAACCTCAAATTTGACCTTTGGGTCACACCTAAAGTCAAAGCCTGGCTCTCCTACATTTCAAATAATGACTGTAGACTTAATTCACCGAACCTTCCAGAGACTCAGGCTGCTTTTTTGTAAGTGGAAATGGTAAGACATATCTCATAGTATGCTGTTATAGGGATTATATCCTTTAATATATATGAAGTCCAGCACCCAGTACCAAGTGAATGTTTGAGAAACTGATAGATTAGGCAAATGAATATGAAATGTAAAACATGATTTAGTGTCTGCCTTTAACAGTGCATGGAGCAAGTAGCAACTATGGTATAATGGTTTTCATGAACATGTCTGTGTCCACAGCTTGTTCATAGTCAGTCACCCCACAGCTGATGTTCAATCCTATGCTTAAAGCAGTAACATTAAAGCATGGCTCATAAATCCACAGTTCAACTGGGGCCTGGGAGTTCTAAACAGGGGTAACTTCAGTACAGGGATGTTGCTGACCCTAATGATTCCCATCTTTAAGAGGCAAGCTCCTGCTTGTTTGAGCTGAGATGGGCAATGTCTCAAAAGAGAGGGAGGAAAGACCTGGAGCTGGCACTTCACAACCTCTGCTACATTTATTGGCCACACAACATCACTAAGCCTGCTCAGTATACAGAGTGGAGAGACAGCCTACATCCATCAATAAAAGGTAAAAGTAGTTATAAGCCAAATGGGCATGATCACAGTGTAGGCAGGAAAGGAATGTGATCATTATTATAGCACAACACTGCCTCTGAAGTAAATTATAGTCAATCCTTTTTAAAATTGATATATTCTTTCACCATTCCATATATATTACTTCGACCATATCCACCCTTATTTTCTCTAATCCCCTTCCTCATCCTAGCAAATCCCTTCTTCTTTCAACAAATTCCCCTCCTACTTTAACAACTATTTTATTTGTACAGATAGTTGCATTTAATAGGTGTTGCCATCATAGGCCGAGGTGAAGGGTTATTTACTTGAATAAGACAACTTACCAGCTATATTACTGAGGAATATGACTGCTCTTCCCCAAGCAAATTTTAATGAGCTTCCTTGGAGAAGAGCAGAGCCTACACACCCCTCTCCTATCTACAATGGAATAGATGGGAATGGGGTGCAGCTCTTAGACGGTTAGCCACTGCTGCTATGAGTTTATGGGGGCAACAATCATGTCATGTCCAGAAGACCACAACATTTCAGACCACTCCTTCCTATTCTCTGCTCTCACATTCTTTCTGCCTGCTCTTCCATGGCATTCCCTGAGCCTTGGGATGGAGGAGGATGTATGATAAAAATGTTCCCTTTAGACCTGAGTACTCACAGTTGCTTATTCTCATCACTTGGTGTTATGTCTTGGCACTAACTGTTACTCACTAACACTTCTCTAACCCAGGCTGAGGGCAGTTCTACTTAAAGGAATAAACATGAATATTTAGAAGGCAATTTAACATATACCAAAACAATAGTATTGAATTCCCCCTTAGGGTTTATAACTTCCTTTTTTTTTTTTTTCCAAGACAGGGTTTTTCTGTGTAGCTTTGGAGCCTATCCTGGCATTCTCTCTGGAGACCAGGCTGGCCGTGAACTCACAGAGATCCTCCTGCCTCTGCCAACCGAGTGCTGGGATTAAAGGTGTGTGCCACAAAATCCCGGCCTGGATTTATGACTTCCTAAGCAAGAAGCTGTTGACAGGTTTACAGTAACAGGAATGAACTTCTCCTATAGAATGGAACTAAAATCTAACAAGAAAATAATGGTTAACCACATAACAGTGAAACCACCATTTCAGCAGTGGATGCATCTTGCCTGGAAGGTTGGTATTACTACTTGAAGCGTTCGCAGTGGTGAGACTACTGACTTTTCTCTCTACAGCACCCTCTATAGTATCTTCTGAAACTATGAAAGTTAGCCAAAAGGGAGTAAGCTCTCAACTTAGCTATAATTTGATTTCTCTATGTCATGCACCCAAGGCATGTGGTGTCTTCAGCAATATGTTCTAACCATCTCATTCTGGAGGACAATCAAGAGCAATGCAGTAGCCTGTATTGTTTCAGGAGCCTCTGGGCTTTCTGTGACCAACAAACTAAGGAAGTATCCCACACCACTTGCCACTGGGAATTTTGTTTAACAACCCCTGACTTCTGAAGGTGGCCTTATCTACATCTCAACTCAAACTGGTCTTTTTTTCAATTTAGCTTACAAAACTTCATACACCATTTTCACACAGCTTTAGGTTTTGGTTAATTATTCATTCCTACCCACTCAATTCCCAATCCCTCCCATGCCCATTTCCACTTAAAGCTTTCCATCTTCAATATTGCCTTCCTCTACTTTCATATCCAATGTAATCTATAAATATCTTTTTGATGAATTCCTCATGACAATTCAGATGTGTTATCTTCATGCCCAGGCTCAGCAACAGTCTTCTAGCTTTAAGAAGTCACCAGTTTTGAACTTTTCAGTTTGAGAAGTATGCTGAGTGGGCAACTTGTGTCATGTGGTCTTGGAAGAACTCAACCAGCATTGTTTTATTCAATAAACATCGACTAATTGGTTTTTCAGAGTAGGTGTTGAGTGGCAATGCTATGTATGTCACTTCGATGAACTAGATGGACACAGGACAAGATGAAGTTCCTAACACCACCTTATTATAAACTGTCAGATTAATGAGCTCAGGCTGGGTTCTTCTTCGCTAAGTATCCAAAACATATTGTGGCTCCCACAAAGGGAGAGCCACAGCCTTCAGGGATGGGGAAAGACCAGAATGTCAGTCCTTGCCATCTTAGTCTTAGGGGAGGCAAATCTAAGCTTGCACAAGGAAGAGGGCTTTTGTTTTGCTTTTCATAAAACCATGGCCTCTTTTCTGAGGCTTTAAAAGATATTTTAAGGGGCTTGGAAGATATTTTGGTGAGTAAAGTGCTTGCTGTATAAGCATGAGGACCCAAGCTCAACCCCTAGCAGTTACATAAAAATCTGGGCATGGTGCTGTGTGCTTAAAACCTAAACACTAGCCAGGATACTCCCTGAGGCTCTCAGACTGGTCTACCTAGTCTAACAAGTGAACACCAGGCCCCAGGAAAACCTTGTCTCAAAAGCAAACTATGTACACTGCTACTGAGAAATGTCACTTAAAGTTGACATCTGGCCTTCCAATACATGTGCACCCATGCACACAAACATACACACATGCACACATAGAGAGGTTAAATAGTATGGGATGTAGAATAAAAGCTTATGTGAGTTCTGCTAGTGGTATTTTCTCTGTGTGACCTTGCTTATCAATCCTGACCTTCATTTTTCCAGCTCTTGGGGTATAAGGAAGACTAGACACATCCTATGTGAAAACCTTGCCACAGGAGGATAATCAATAAATATTTGATACACATCATCAATATGTAAGCATGACTAAGGAAATTTTATTGTGATGTCTTTTAATAATTAATTTTGTGTTCCTTCTTTCAGAGGCACAGTCTCATTCCAGACAGAACTTTCACTTATTAAAGTTTCCAAACTACTTTTCTGTATCACCATGATGAGCAATTACTTTTTTTGGTATAAGTTACCTCCTGAATTATAAATTATAGTTATATAGTTACAGAATTACAAATTAATTAGTATTTTTAGAAACTTCCTCAATATGTATGATATTCAAGGCTAGGAAATGAATGCCCAATCCAGGGAAAGACCACATGGATGGTATCTGCCCTATGTAAAAAATATTGAAGAAAATTGGTTTAACAGTCATTATGACATTAAAATAAAGATACTGTACAGTTAAAATGAGTTATGAAGAAAACAGAGATTTACTTAATAAAGTTTATTATTCTTGTACTCTAAGTTTCAAGACAAGATGTGGGCTTATGGCTTGATTTTACTCCAAACATTTTTCGAGAACCCTAGCTTCTGTATTATAATCCCTCATAAAAATACTCAGAAAGTCACTTGTGCTTATAATTATGCAGCCATTTTATGTGACTTCATTCTCTAGCTCTCTTCATGATCCAAAATAACAGATATAGCCCTACCCTTTATAGCTGCATTCTAGCCAGGAAGAAGAGGAAAGGACAAAGAACAAAAATCCATGTGTATCATAAAATTATTTACATAGGGGCCCATGACACTTTAGCATACATCAATTGACATGTGTCAACAGCTACAAAAGTAGTTGGAAAATGTCTCTTGTACTCTGGATAACAAGTCCCAATTGCTAAGAAGGAAGAAGAGAGTTAATATTAAGAAAAACTAATAGCCTATTCTATTGTTGTTAAACCATTCCATAGAGTAAGAAATAGTTCAGGAAGGATTTCGGTTCTTCTTGGCTCACCTAGATCTGAGCTCCAGATTGTGAGTTTTACTTATTCTTACTTTATTCTACCTATGAAAGGTATTACCATGCCATTAATATGTGGAATCATGAAGTCTGATTCTAGAAATGCCTGGTCCGAGACTCTGCACCTATTCATTCCATTGCACTATAGCAAAATCATATTAGTCACTTTTCTGCTCTGTGACCAAATACCTAATAAGGTTCCCTTCAAGACAAATGGTTGGTTTGGGCTCATGAATTCAGTATTTTCACTTCAAAGTCAGCTGTATCTATCTCATAGTTGCCAGGAAAAAGACAATGAAAGGAAAAGTCCAGGGATAAGATAGATGTTTCACAGATACATTCTTAGTGGCATAGGCCCTCTAGCCAGGCCCCACTCCTCACAGCTTCCATGGCCACCTGCTAATCCATTCAATTGGCAATCCTTTAATGGACTAATGTATTGATTAGTTTAGAACTATCGTGATTCAGTCACCTCTCTCAGTGACTGTATCCATTAGTTAAGAATCAACCCATTAACATTACCTAGGGAATACTACCTAGGTAAACTATAACATAGAGTTTAAGGGATATAATTCTACTTTCAGAAAGTTGATACTTCTGAGACAACAACAAAAATCACAAAAAGTATTTTCTTGCTTTCCCCATCTTTGAAAATGAATACAGTAATACCTACTAAAGTTTAAAGATCAGGAACTTTAATATATAAAATAGCAGTACCCAGACACCCAGAGGAATGGAGTAACAGAGGCAACATATAGTGTTTCCTTGAAAGACATTTGTTGTAGTATTTTATGTAAATGTATCATCACAGAGGGCATTTATTTCTTCTCAGGTCACTCCTTAAAGGTTTTATGCAAATAATGACACTTATATTTAGTTGATAAACAGAGATTAGAGAGGAAAGCACTTTAGACAGGGATCAGCCATCGTGTAGTGACAGGGCATGATATCTGGAGAAGGTGAAGAATAAAAGAAGACCAAACTCCATGAATCTTTGATGAAGGATAGTTGTTATTGTGCTTGCATGACTACTCTGCAAATCTTTCATTCCCCAATGTCATCTCCAAGTTGTGATATAAGCTGGTGGCTCTAGCCACTTCTGGTCATTGTTACCTGGCTCCAACAGTGTAGCTGAAGAAGAAAAGAGATAAAGGTGTGGGGATACTAAGGTATAGCACCAGAGGATGGTAGTTGAGCCTCTGCACACAATCTTAAAAATGATTCAGTGAAACATGCAAAGGGAAACAACAGGGCAGGAGAGCATTCAGTTTCCAAAGGCAAAAGCCTAGATTATCCAGCAGCAAATCTGCCACAGTCTCATTCCCAGAGAATGCCCACATTTTGATTTTCTTATTTCTTATTTCTCTCATCCTAAATTCATTCACAAATCTTTAGAAGACTTCATCAGAGATTTGGTGGTTTCTTAGCAACATGACAGTAGAAGGCACAGCCAAGTTGACATCTACAGTGTGCAGGGAGGGAGAAAGTACTGAGTAAAACATCATTGAAGAAAGACATCACTAAGAAGAAGATAGGATGTTCCAAGAAACAAAAAAAATGTGAAAGAATGATGTGTTATAGAGCTTGAAAGGATGGAAGGTCTTTGGAAACTGAGGCATTCTCTTGAAAGGAACTATAGGACAACTGGCTTTTCCTCTCTTTCTTTTGATTCACAACAAAGGACCATGAGGTGAACAGTTTCCTTCAGGGGAGCAAAATACATAGATAGAAATGAGTTCAGAAGTTCTGATGGCCATATCTGCCACATCCCAGTGCTGGGCTTTACCTAACTTAGCCCCTCTGTGTCTTCTTCCATCACATGGAGATAGACCATTTCTCCTGCCCAGAACTAACACAGCTGATGTTCTGCCCTTCCTATTCTGTTACTCAGAACTAGAAAAGTTAGCCAAGCTTCTCTGCTTGGGATAAGTTACATACGCATAAGGCAAGATTTCCCTAAACTGTCATTAAATGTTCAGTGGAAAGTGCAGTCCTTCAGGCCTCAAATGATGTCCATAGCATAGGGCTAATCCTTGAGGACACGGTTGAATATAGATGAGAAGAACTCATTTCAGCAACTTCAAATGCTCTCAGAATTCATGACTTGAGCACTCTGAACTGAACTTGAACCCTCTGGCATTCCGATCAGCTTATGCAGTTTTGATTGCAAGAAAAGAGAATTTTAAAAAGTCATTAAACAAGGTGAAAACCCTTATTGGACACGAATTGGCTCTTAAAGAATATTACAATGATATAAAGCTCAAATGGGTCAGAAATTTATGAAACTCATTTCCCTTAAATAAAACATGATTTTAAATATTCAAGGGAGAGTATCTGCCAGATGTACTGAGTGTTTTAAAACATTTGAAAAACTGCAAGATTTTGTTCATTTCAAAGACTTTGTGTTGGATGGTGGAATGCCTGCAACATCACTGGCAATTCCCCTGGTCCAAAGCCTACACATTAAGGGACATATAAGGTGCTGTACGTTGTTTGTAATAGCCAGAACCTGGAAGCAACCTAGATGCCCCTCAAGCAAAGAATGGATGGAGAAAATGTGGTACATTTACACAATGGAGTATTAGTTACAGAAAAAAAAAAAACCAATGAAATATTGAAATCTGTAGACAAATGGATGAAACTGGAAGAAACGATCCTAAGTGAGGTAACTCAGTCACAGAAAGACAAGCATGGTATGTACTCACTCATATATGGATATTAGACATAGAGCAAAGGATTACCAGCCTACAATCCACACCTCCCGAGAAACTGGGAAACAAGGAGGACCCCAAGAGAGAAATGCACGGTCCCATGGAGAATGGAAAAGGACAAGAACCCCTGAGCAAATTGGGAGAATGGAGGAAGAAGGGAGGGAGGTAGGAAAAGAGAAGAGGAGAAGAGGAGGGGGAAGGAGGACACGAGGGAGCAGGAAGACTGAATCAGGAGAGGAGTAGGGGAGAGCAAGGAAAGAGATACCTTAATAGAGGGAGCCAATATAGATTTAAAGAAAAATCTGGCACTAGGGAAATGTTCTGAGATCCACAAGGATGACTCCAACTAAGGGTCTAGTCAGTAGTGGAGAGGCAGCATTTGATGCCCTTCCCCTATAATGAGATTGATGACTACTTTAATTGACACCCTAGAGCCTTCATCCTGTAGATGATGGAAGCAGAAGCAGACACCCACAGCTAAGCCCTGAGACATACTCCTGGAATCTAGTTGTAGAGAGAGAGGAGGGGATGAGCAAGGCAGTCAAGACAGTGCTGGAGAAACCTACGAAACAGCTGACCTGACCTAGTGAGAGCACAGAGACCCCAATCATAAAGCTGGGAAACCAGCATTGAACAGAACCAAGCCCTCTGAATGTGGTTGTCAGCTGGAGGCCTGGGCAGTCTATGGGACCTTTAACAGTGGAACCAGTGTTTATCCCTAGTGAAGAAATGGATTTCGGGAGCCCATTCCCATGGAAGGATACTATTTCAGCCCAGATACATGGAGGAGGGCCTAGGCCCTCCCCCAAATGATGTGACAGACTTTGATGATTTGCCGTGGAGGGCCTCACTATCCCTGGGGAGTTGGGGAGTTGGGGGGTTAGGGGGAGGGCATGGGAGGATGAGAGGGAGAGGGAACACGGAGATTGATGTGTAAAATAAGATTGTTTCTATATAAATTTTTTTTAAAAATTAAGCTACTGTAAATCTAGGAACAGAGCCATGCTGACTGTCCCTTTTCTTCCCAATCACAGAATCCACCTGGATATTGGACACATAGACTAAGAAGCCTGGTTAGCAACTTGCCTGCTCTTCAAACAGAATTTGAGTTTTTCGTTTTTTTGTTTTTTAGCAAAGTGTAAGGCTATTTCACAATTAAAATACCCAACACTTAGTACAATGAGACAGTGAATAATCCAATTAAATGATTAAGAGATGAGAAACTAGAATGAATGAAGGAAAAATGAGATAGAATAGAAAGAAAATTAACAGAGTAGTGGATGGTAGAAAAACAAGGGGGTGTACAGATAAATGTGTTGACATTTTGGGGTGTAGATAGGTAAAATAGATTAGATTATAAATTGAAATGTCAATTTATGGATAGGTAGATCATTCCATATATATTTGGATACTTGGATGAATGGCCTGATTCATGAAGGATATATAAATGAGTAATAAATTGGTAACAAGGATAGGTAGCTGGACAGAGATGTATGTATGTGTGCATGAGTAGATGAGTTGGTGAATGAATGGATGGACAAGCCAAAATAGAGACTAACTGAAAATTGATATTTGAAGGAATTATCTGACAATTTCACACTTAGCCTAGTCCCTTTTGAAATAACATATTTCCCTTTAAGATAAATGTTTGTAATGCCCTGATTTCAAAATAAAACACTATATCTCTTTGATTCTTTATACTAAACAATATGTGGCAATTAACAAAACAACTGGTGCTCAGAGCATTTATCAGCCGTAACTCTATAGGTCATGTGTTCATAGCTAAGTCACAAGAACAATATGAGCCCTGCGTCATTATTTCCAAAACAAAGGTGTTTCTAATACTGCAACTTGCCTACTGGGCTAACATTTCTCCTATACTTTCCTAACAGTGGTATTGCTTGCTTTCTGAGGCAGTTGCCCATTCTCAGAGAGCAAATGACAGCTGGGCACAGAATCGAATTCACATTTGCTTGTAACAGGTTCTGCCCAGTGAGAAAAAGGGGAAAGCACTTTAATCTGGAGATTAATGAAGTAGCTGACTAGGGCCTTTGAGATTTAGCCATTCTTCCTGCTTTGGTTTTTGTTGTGTGTGGTCTTAGAGCTGCAACATCAGCTGCTTTAACCAAGAAGGAAAAGCCATGAAATTCCAAGCAGGTTTAAATCCTGCCATCTTACATGAGAACACAGAAAAATGGTTTGAACCCACTGGGTGCTACTCTGAATAAATTTCTCTATTTAACTTCACTATTATAGATTCTATTATATCATTTCACATGTCAAATCAATGAGCTACAGAATCTCACACAAGCTAACAGTCAACACACACACACACACATACACACACACACACACACACACACACACACACACACACACACACGGATCTGAAAACAATTAAAGGTAGCTCATGTGACCATCACACACTACTGCTTTATATTGTCAACTAAATATTTAATTATGAATGCATCCCTAATCATTTCAAGTTATGTCAACCTGTCTTTTTAACTTGCCTGGCTACTTTGAACACATGAAAGTGCCAATCTGTCATATCATCTTGAAAGTAATTTTAAGTCATATACACTATTATTATCAACTGTGTATATTTGGCAAAAACAGAATTTACAAAGGCTGAGTCACCCACCAGACAAACAAACACATAAGTGAGGGAACTGGGGTGGGAAGAAGCACTAGTTTGCTAGCTCTGAAGATGATTCATAATCCACCCTGTGGCCCTGCCTTCCTGTGCAGTGCTCATTTCTTTGACCAGAATAAAAAACCCAAAGGAATCCTCAGTGATACTAATGAAACCTGACTCCTGGGCTGAAAGTAGTCCTGCAGGCCATAAAGGGAAATTGCAAGCAGAGAGGGTATTCAGTATTATCTGGGGTCCCTAAGGCCGGTTCTGCTCAGCTCCAACCTAGAAAGGTCGCTTCTTTCCCCAGCTTTGTGATTCAGAAAGGGGGTGTGTTCTCCCTTCAGGAATGATCATCCGGGCCCCCTTCAGAGTCCCAGTCTTTCTTAATAAAAACTCTCCCATGTCCTGATGCCAGAAAAGCACAGCCAGTGCCCTATTAGGTATCCCCAGAGTCTTCAAGGTCTAGCCCATGTACTGAGGAAGGGTAGGAGTTGAGTCAGAAGGGGAATCAGATACAGAGAAGCCAATGGCTGCAAGGTAGTCAGAAATCAGGCCTGTGATTTGGAAAGCCTCTAAGACCAACTGAGAGAACACCTTCAGTTCCAGACAGTGGGTGTGAACAGGAGGCTCATGGTGTCCATTAATCATTACAGCCACCATCCTCCAAGGTAGGCACTGGGATGATGAAACTCATTTCATTCTGAAAAAAAAAAAAAAGCCTTAGAAATAGCTGTTAGCCAAAAGAGAAACAAATATTCAGAAAAAATAAATGTATCTGAAAAGGAAAGGAGAGAAGGAATGATGGAACGGGGTGGACTATGAAAGGGAGGAGGGAGGAAAGAGATTGGAGGGAGAAAGTGTGGAGAGGGAAGAAAGGAAATAAAGGAAGGGAGGGAGATGCGCCAGAGCAAGGAAGTTAATGAGACAAGCTGTGGATGCCCGCAAGTTCTACACGGTCCCTAAGACCCTGTTCTTCCCAGGTACTATTGTGGGTGTCTAAAGAGAGAAAGCATTGAAAACAGAAAACAAAGAAGGAGAAAAGAAGGGTCAAGAGTCCCAAGGAGCAAAAGTAGAGAAAGCCAGCTTGCAGCACATGTTGCTTCTAAAGGGCACATACAAATTGAGCCAGTTTGTGTGACTGGAGAGGGGACAGGTGCCATTGCTTGATGGAATCTGTAAGCTCTGTTAAATACCACTGGTTTAGTGAGATTATGGGTTTAGTAGAGCAGCAAGCAGGGGAAATTTCCAGGTCATAGGACAAAGAGGTATATGGAGGTGCATGGTGTGTGTGGGGTGTGTGTGTGGGGGTGTGTGTGTGTGTGAGAGAGAGAGAGAGAGAGAGAGAGAGAGAGAGAGAGAGAGGAGAGAGGCAGAGAGAGAAATGAGCATTTGACAACTGAGCATTTGTATGTATGTGTGGTGTGAGTATGTGTGTTGCTGTATGTGTGCATTGTGTATGTATGTATTGTGTGCTGTGTATTATATGTGTTTGTGTGGTATATGTGTAACTGTGTGTGCGTTTGTGAGTGTGTGTTTTCCTGACTTTGTAGCACATATAGCCATTGGCCTGTGTGCTTTTCTCTAGGAGGTTAAGTTTTCCTTCTAATTCTTTAAAAGTGTTGGGAAGTTATATAAGAAAAGATTGCAGAAGCTAGACAAAGGAATTTCCAATAGAAACGTGAATGTCATGGGGGTTCAGATGACACTGCCCTGCATTAGCTATGAGTGGCATAGGCAGATTGTTGTGGGGGAGGGGCATGTACTGGCCTCAGTATGTATGTTTAGTAACCTCCTTGATAGTGAAACAGTCAACCCACCTGCAGTCAGCTTCTCTGTGGAAGTCAACGCAGACAATCCCATTCACCTTTGTCTTCTTCCTCTGTCAGGTTTGCTTCACAGAGGGAAATCTCTGTGACATTTGTGCAATTCATATGTGCTTCTAGGTACTACTCATCCTGTCTGTGGTAGTAGGACTAGCAAATCACATCTTGCTCTGAGGTTGTTTTTCCAACTATAACATGGGACGATAACAACATTCTTTCTTTTGCATTTCAGCATGCAAACATCTCCTCCCCTTTTATCTACAGGATGTAGGCACGCACTATCCCTCAGTTGGAAATATTCTTCCCATGCTCTTTTGTCTTAGTTGCATTTCAATGTTGCTACAATAAAACATTCAGATGGGAGAAAGGGTTTATTTGGCTTAAATTCCAGGTTAGACTAGGCTGTGATAGCAGAGGATACACAGTGACAAGGGCTGGAGAGAACTAGTCACATTACATCCAGAATCAAGAACAGAGAACAATGCATTGGTGCTTGCATGTTAGTTCTCTACTCACTTTCTCCATTCTTATACAAACCAGAATGCTTACCTACCTCAATTACTATAATCAAGATACTCTCCCATAGACATGTCCAGAGGTCAACCTAATCTAGACAATCCTTCCCAAATTATTCTAGACTATGTACAGTTGACAATTAAAACTAACTACCATATATCCTTTATCATCCAGTCTCCTAGACACTTCCTTCTGGCCTTCATAGTCTTGCCTTAGCTTGATAAAACCACATGTTCTCTTAGGTGAGAGAGGGTGTGTGTTTTTGTTTGCCATTGCAGCCTGAGTTCAAGCAGCATGTCTTTCACTTAGAGAGTATCTAAAACCTATTTGAAGAGCTATGGAGTATCCTCCAAAGATCCTGAGGATCAAAGAGTTGAATGTACCTAAAAGGCTATTAAAATGTTGGTGAGGAGTTGAATAAATAGATAGCCTTTACACTGTTGGAGGTAATATAAAATGGTGTGGTTGCTATGGAAAACAACAACAACAAAAAGATTCCTCAAAACATTAAAAATAGAACTGCCATGTAATCTAACAGTGTAATTTCTGGGTATTTTTTTCACAATCATTGAAGCCAAACTCTCTAAGTGTTGCTAGCACTCTGATGTTCACTGTAACACTGCTCACAGTAGTGTAGTAATAACCTCAATACCCATGGCCAATTGAACACATCAGAAAACCATGGAACATGCATACCATGGAATGCTATTCTACCCCCTTTTAAAGAAAATTACACTATATCGGATAATGTACATGAACATCAAAGGCATTTTACTACATGAGACAAGTCAGTCACAGAAATACAGAATTATCTTATTTATATTCTAATTAGTTATTTTCATTATTCTACTTGAATTAACAAGTAGAATGGTGCTGGGCAGTGACTTGAGAGGGAAGGAGAGAGAACTGTAATCAGACATCAAATTTAGAATAGTAAGATGAATAGGGTCTAAATATCTGTTGTCCCATATACCTATAGTCTATAATACTATAGTGTTAAATATTGCATACTTAAAATTTTAAGAGGAAAAATCTTATACATTGATAGGGAGGGACATTATGGGGTAATAATAGAATACAGACAATAAAAGAGAGAAAGAGGGAAGAATTGGGATAGAGGTTTAGGAGGAGAGAAAACGGAGAATAGAAATGGAAAACGGAGAAGGGAAGAGCAGGGGTAGAGAAAAAATAACTATCTCCTGGGGGCTGGAGAGATGGCTCAGAGGTTAAGAGCACTGACTGCTCTTCCAGATTTCCTGAATTCAATTCCCAGCAACCACATGGTGGCTCAAAACCATCTGTTATGAGATCTGGTGCCCTCTTCTGGTGTGCAGATATACATGAAAGCAGAATGTTGTATACATAATAAATAAAATCTTTTAAAAAAAAGAAAGAACTAACACTAACACCAAGATGTTTGAATAAAGCCATATAGAAACCTACTATTTTATGAGCTCCTCTATTTGTGTGTGTGTGCATGAGTCTGTACATACATGTGTGTTTATAGTCATATACATATATGAGTTTGAGTTATCCTACACAAGGGATAATGTTCCTTCCAGAAGCCAGAAGTTGAGGAATAAAAATCCCAGTGCCAAGTATGAGACACTTAACTCTCAAGTTGTTTGTTAGGGGTATCCCAGTGGTTACCAAAAATACACAGGCTTTTGCAATTGCTCTTGGTTTTCCATCAGCACTTAATGGTAAAACCTGATTCTAGAAACACCACACAATTTTGCCATAGGGAATAGAGAAATCAGGTTGGTCCTAACCTTAAAACTTTCCCAGTGGCTAGTTTTCATACTACCAAAAGGTACTATGCAGGCTGTTGACAGGCAAAGTCAGCAACAGTTTTACCCAGCTGTGAACTGTGAACCATAATAATGACAGACATTACAAGATATGTCCATGGATGCAATAGTGGCATCAATGTTATGATGGTAACCTACCACTTTCTTATTGTATTTAAGGTTTGTTCCATACGTGGAAATTTGGGTCTGGTTCTGTAAATCTGGCCAACAACCTGTATCTGGGTAGTTCATAGGTCCAATGCATAAACCTACTACTATTATTTTGTTAAATGAACTACTAATCAAACTACTAACTAAACTTGTATCCCCCTCTACCCATAAATCAGTGCAGCTCTCAGACTTCATCAGATAATTTGGGAAGGTGGGGGTGGGCAGGAGATTATAGTTAATGCAGAAACTCACAACTGGTCAAAGCACAGAGAATAAGTATTTGTGGAGTACTGAGCCAAAATGGGACATCTATATCACATCACTTTCCCAGGGCTCAATGACCATCTCAGAAGAAGGGATGAAAATATTATAAGAGCTAGAAATTGAGGAGGACCAGATCAAAATAGTGTTTTCTGTATATGACAGGACAACTGCATTCATAAACTCATATCCCTTTTGGTTACTACGTAACAGCAAGACATTCAACATTACAAAATGAAGTATCGAGGTGCTCATGACCCCTGAGCACTAAGTATCTATTGACAATTGATTAGTTCTCTGTGGCTGAACAATCAGTTTTATTTTAAGATGTGGCCCCTGGTTTGTTGACCACACCCAAGTAGATGATTTCAAAACCATGTGTATATGAATAGCACAAACTGAAATCAAAAGGCCATGAAATAAATGAAGACAGGAAGTTGGAATGCAGTGGGAGGATGGGGGTGGATCTGGAAAAAGTTAGGGGAGGAAGGAGTGGGAGATGGTTATGACTAAAATACACTGTATGCATGTATGAAATTCTCAACAAATAAACAAAAATAACACATTAAAAATAAATAATAGAGTAAAATTAATTACAACAAAGCTATGAATTTACAATACTTACTTTGAAAGAACAAGCATAGGCATGTTGTCTCTGAGAGTTGTTTTTCCAGGCATGCCCTACCCTTTTTTCTCTAGCCTGTAGTTAGATGTGGAATGTTCCTAACCACTAGCCACTGACAGTGAACTTGAACAGGTAAGGCAATCTGAGTGAGTTATTAAAAGGTTCTAGGAACTGTATCTTCTCAATAGCAGTTTCCTGTTTTCATTTCCCATTTAGTCTATAAGACTGCTGTAGAAAAAACAAAAAACAAAAAAACATGAGACTGTGGCCATAAAAATCCTTCATGGGGAATTTAAAAAAATAATATTTGTTTTCCTAGGACATCTCAGACTTCCTGTTCTTCTTTATTTCATAAAATTTAAACATGGGCTTTTTCTTCTTCATTAGATGAAAAGGCCTCTTCCCCATGCTCAACTTTCCACTTCTCCACTTTTTACTTTCTCTTGCTCCACTGTTTACTTCTATCTAGGAATTCTTGTTTATCAAACTGGTGTTAGTCATCCCTGGTCCATTGGGTGGAGCTCATCTACAAAGATCTCCAGTTGGGAGGATCAGGTCTGCCCCTTCCTTCCCCATCCCTGAGGAGGGAGATATGAGAGACTCAGACTTCACCAGGGTGGGCTATGCCTAGTTATAGACAGGAAAATAGGAAGTAACAAGATCTTTTGCAATCTCTCTCTCAGAAATATTACCTATCAGTGACAAGTCTCTATCTGTTGATTTGCTTTGTTGTATCACAGTTGCTTCAAAACTCTAACACAGAAGAAGCAACTAAGTATGGAGCCAACTACACACATGGATTTCTTGACACAACAGCTGATATACAATAAGCTGTCATTTGGGAATGACAATATTATCTAACATTTGATGAATGATTGTCATGTGATAGGCTCTACTCTAAGCTCTGTTGTCTTGGTTTCTGTTTCATCTCATAACAACTCTTAGGTACTCACCTCAATGTCAGTGCACTGTCAAAGTACAGAGGAGGAAAGGGAAGTGCAGCATTTCTATGACATGCCTAAAGCCACACCTCAAGGAGTTGCCAAAGAGAGACTTACCTCTCCCCACTCTGACACCACTAAAGTTACCTCTTACTACTCTCAAGCACCAGATTCAAGATGACATCCAAACACATCATTTCCTTGAGTTTTAGCACAAGTAAACTATGAACATGCTCAAAAATTTAGAACTTTCATTTTTAAAGAATCACCAACTGGTTCGTTTAGGGATTGAGTGTGAGGGACAAGTGTCAGTTCATTTAGTATAAATGTATTTTATTTATGTATTTTTCATGTTTAGCATTGTGAGAGACATGGCAATGGAGAGAATAATCTCTATTTCAGATTCATTTATTTAAAAGTCATTAGAAATAACAGGAGATAGGGGACAGCTAGAATTATGACCACATCTCAGGATAATGGAGATGACATGGCTTGTCTGAGAGTACCTTGGGTGCTGCTCCTTTTAGGTTTTGCATGCTTGGGATCAAACCCAAAGCCTATTCTGTGTAGAAGCATTCATTCTAGACACAACCCTAGACACCCAGCTCACCTCAGACATGGACACATCATCAGGATCAATCAGCAGGCATGTTTTGTTTCCCTGACCTCCAGTACTTCTCCTTAAAACTCTCTCATGAAGTGACTGGAGAGATATATTAGTGGTTAAGAACACTAGATGTTCTTCCAGGAGACCCAGGTTCAATTCCCAGCACCCACATGGCAGCTCATAGCTGTCTATCACTCCTGTTCCAGGGGATCTGATTCCTACATACAGACATACTTGTAAGCAAAACACCAATGTATATAAAAATAAAAGTAAGTTAATTTAAAAAAAATAACTCACCAATACCAAACTTTATTCAAATCACTATGTGCCTGGTATCTTGAATAAATTACATAATAATATGACTGCCAACAATGATGGACTCTAGAATAAGAATTCTCATTGAGCAGATGAAGAGAGCAAATCTCTGTAAAGTCGTGTGACTATCTGTGTTTGCTGAACAAAGTAAAGAAGATGTATATCTCTATGCTTTACAGATGGCATGTTCCTTTTGCAGTAAAACTTGTGGTCTAAAAAAATCAAGGATCTGTGTTCTGATTCACTGATTTCAGTTCACTAAGAATAACCTTGTAGTTACTAAAACAATAAATGGTTCAATCATTATGCCTCAGGTGAACTTCATAATCCATAAAAGTACTTGATGCCCAGAAACTAGCATATTGGCTAAAAGATCAGTCATTTTGCTTTATGATTAAACTTTACTCATGATTCCTGGACATCCCATTTGCCAACAGCAAGGCTCTAGTCAAATCCATTTGATGTTCCAACAAGGCTCTTGCTCTTTTCTAACTATTAACCATTAAGACATTCTCAGCCATTGAGTATCAGCAAAACAGGGAAAGAGAATTGGCTCACACAGACATTCAAATAATGAAGCAATGTGTCACTGAATATTGACTAGACTTGATAGACAGGAATCAGGAGGAAACTGCTCCTCTTAAACAGTGCTGGTGAAAGAGCCAGGCAGTTCATAACATCCATCAAAATTATAAGTAGACAAACATTTCAACCCATGCTATTTCTCTGTACAAAATGTCCTACAGACAATCTATGCACCATTGTGCAACTGTGTGTCTGTATATTCACTGAAGCATTGTTTGTGAACACAGTAAGAACATTGAACTTTATCACTAAGTAAGTCTCATAATTGTGCCACTAATGGATCAAGCTTTTGTCATGTCCCCGCCAAACACAGATCAGTTTTAGTTTTCCTTAGGTAACTGACCAAGGAGGATTGGAAGCAACCTACAGGGAAGTAACGTGGCTCTTGTATGCACAGAGCAGTCACAGTTTCTCTAAGCCCTCTGATTAAAGAAGGACTTTCTAAAACCCTATCCAGACTTGTGAAGTCCGAATCTCTGCTTCTAAGTAAGCCTGTACCATCACATGGCTCCAAATTCCACATTGGTTTCCTACCCGAGGGAAAAGGCAGAAAGATGAGCAACAGACATTGCCTTGGGCAGCCACTGCAGTAGGTAAAATGCCCTGAGCTCTTCAGGGACTCCAGAGCTGGTTATATGCTTTGCTGAACTCTCCTCTTTTTGTTTTACTTACTTTTCCACTCTCTCACTGGTCTTTGCTCTTTTGGCACTCCACTAACTCTGAGAAAATTAGTCCCTTTGCAAAAGAGAACCGAAACCCTTGGAAGGCAATTAAATGATCCCACACTAGCACAGTCCAGTTTCTTACAAATTCAAGAGCCAGCATGACTTGCTGCTGGCATGAGGCCTTGAGTTCATTTTATGAAATCAAAAGCACCCAACCTATTGTCAGATAAGTGGACAAACTTGACCTCTGATTTCAGCACTCTCCTCTGTGTGAAAGGTAAGACCTAGCTCCTGGCTTAGTCTCTAATACAATCTACACTTACAAACCTTGGAAATCACTGTCTTGGAAGGACAGTCTCAAACAGGAACCTTACAACAAAGGCCATTTTTCACCTCTGAAATATCTAGGCATTGGTATCAACAGAGGCATCCCGACATGAAATACTTTATTATATAAAAGTTTCCTAAATTCAGTTAGTTGTTGTTTAGGTATCCAAACAGTATGGATTATGAAAGTAATTATAAATTTATTTAAGTGTAAATTATTGACTTTATGTTTAAACTTTACTTTATAAATTGTGTGTGTGTGTGTGTGTGTGTGTGTGTGTGTGTGTGTGTGTGTGTTCGTATATACATGTGTATTGTATACTTGTGTGCACACATGTGTTCTAGTGGGCAGGCTAACACTGTAAAATTTCATGAACATTTAATTTACCTTTTATTCTTTTTTGTTTGCCATATTTTCCACATTAGGGACTGTTAGATTTTCAGATCTATATTTAAGCCCATAAATACAAACTCTGGGCAGGCTCTCTGCTTCTGATGCCTAAGGAATGAGATAGTCAGGCCATAGGCATTCTATTTCGTATGTTTCACAGAGGTGTTGCTCATAGTCTTCTTTATAGGCAGGTCATCCAGTGACAGTGTCTGAGGAACTGCACAGTCAGAATTCTGGCTCATCTACTTGGTATGTTTCATAGAGGTGAGTCTTGAAGTCCTCTGTACAGACAAGACTCCAGTGTTGGTACCATGTGTCTGTGGACTTGCACACACTGGAGTCTCATGCCACCTCTGGTTTTCACCATATGGAATGCTACTAAGAAGGTATGAATCTTGCTACTTGCATTCTTTCCTCCTTCACATACTGTCATCATCCTAAAGGCCACATCATGGTAGACTTCAGATGCTGTTCTATGCAGGGCTGTACTTACTAATGCAGAACTTCTCTAACTTAGGGACTTATTTTCTGAAGCTCTCAGGCATGGAATTTCACTGCACACTGATTTCAGCACAAAGCAAAGTCTGAGCAGAAAGGTGACTGTTTCAGGCATCTATTTCACTTGAAAACTAGGAGTGTGCTTAAAACCACTGTTTTGCAACATGAAAGCTATCCAAAAGCATTTTCTCTCAAGAGTCTAGTTCAAAGTTGGAAATCAATGGAACAGTCTAGAATGTTTGATCTAGTTTCCTCTCCCATCAGAAAGAAACTGACCTTGTTAAACAAAGTCTATCTTGCTTAGGCACTCTACTAAGTGCTTTTCAGACCCAGGTAACCTTCCTTAACCTTGTGATATACTTCATAGTAATGTAAAATTCTGAGAACAGTGAGTAACATTGCACACATTTTATAGATAAGGAAAATGCAATTCAGAACAGGTCTTAAAAACTCAACTAGAAAGCTAGAAAGATGGTTCAGCAATTAAAAACACTTGTTTTTCTTACAAAGAATCAAGGTTTGATTGCCAGCACCCACATAGCAGTCAAAATTAGCTGTAATTCTAGTCTCAGAGCATCTGATCCACTCTGCTGATCACTCTGAGTACCAAGCATGCATGTGGTGCACAAACATACATACAAGTAAAACACACATAAGCTTAAAATAAATGGCCTAAAAACTTTACTAGAAACCAATATTAGCAATCAGAATAGCTATTAACTACTGTAACTGCATAGATGTTCTTTGAGATTATTATAGAGTTTGGACTTGGGTAACTTTTTGTTTGAGTGGCAACATTAATCTAGTTGTGTGATATATGATGTTTTTATTTGTGAATTCATTACAAAAAAGTCATTATATAGTGGAAGGAAGGAATAAAGGAAGGAAGAAAAAAGAAGAAAGAGAGAGAGAAAGAGAAAGAGATAGAAAGAGAGAACAGAGGAAGGAAGGAAGGAAGGAAGGAAGGAAGGAAGGAAGGAAGGAAGGAGAGAAACAACTAGTAAGAGCCAAAATCAAAATGAAACTTCTGTTACCCTTTAATTATACAAAACCACCCAAGAGCTTATCTAAAAATGCAAGAAAAGAAAAAATATGTTCTGTGTGTTACAGCTCCTAACTGGAACACTTCTGGGAGAACTTGCTAGTACAGAAAACTAGATTCAAATGTGCACTGTGAGACATTTGGAGATTCAGCTTCTGGCCATCTCAGGGTTCTCTTGCAGTGAGCAAAATATATTGTTTCTTTGCTGATTTTTGTGGATCAGCCTCTGAACTTCCCATCCCTTTTAGTCCCACTTTGCTATTGTATTTCTAGACTCTTGCAAAAGCTCTGCAATGAACCTCTTGATCAAAGTACTTTCACCTCCCTCCTATCTTTCTAGGATAAGAGTGTTGACTGACTCTCCTGTAGATATTCCACTAAGGTCCCTTGAGTTGAACACATGTGCTAGCCACATGACACACAGTGCCTGTGTCCTTGTCAAAGCCTGGGATTGTAGAGGGCAGAAGTGTGCATCTGTAAGCCCTTCCATGGATTCTTAAGCTTCATGGGTACCCTAAGGACATCTGAGGTTTCACTCCTCCCTAGAAAGTCTATACCCAGAGTCTTCAATAAGGTTTCTATTGCTGAAATGAAACATCATGACCAAAAAAGCAAGTGGGGGGTTACTTGGTTTACACTTCAGCATTGCTGCTTATCATTGAAAGAAGTCAAGACAGGAACTTAAACAGGGCAGGATCCCAGGGCAGGAGCTGATGCAGAGGCCATGAAGAGGTACTGCTTATTTGCTGTTTTCCTGTAGCTTGCTCCCCTCACCTTCTTAGAGAACCCAGGATCAGGAGCTCACGGATGGCATCACCCACCATGGGCTGGGCCCTCCCACATTGGTCACTAATAGAGAAAGTGCCTTCCAGTGGGATTTCAAGGAGGCAGTTCCTCATCTGAGGCTGCTTCCTCTGACTCTAGCTTGTGTCAAGTTGACACACAAAACCAGCCAGTACAACCAGTGATGTGATATTAGGAGAAAATTTATTTTACCTTTTTTGGCCTAATTCAGAACAACTCTGAAGCTGTGGCCTAGCTCTTGAACCCCTTTGGGATTGGATGAGGCTGCCAATCCTGTATTATAGAACTTCTCCCCTGACTTGTTCCTACTCGATTTTCCCACCTCTAGAGATCTGTATCTCAAGGAAACCCTTTAAGGAACATTAGGTTGTTAAAGTATTTTTCCAGAATTGACTCTTCAGGAAATCAAACTACAATGTATCTTTAAGAGGAAGTGAAGGAGGGAGGGAGGGAGAAAGCAGGAAACGTGGAGTGAGCAAAAGAAAGAAGAAATCTGTGAGGACAGAGGACACAAGGGGGAAGACAGGATGACATGGAGGAAGACAGTACTTTTCCTAATTAATAGGTGGGTTTCCTCTTCTAGGAACATCAAAAAATAAGTCTTTGTGGATTGCATTTCCAGTGAAGTGTGGGCATTTGGCTATATACATTTTCCATGACAGGGACCTTAATAGGTTTATAAAAATTTGTCAATATCTCTACTCTCCATGGAGCCCCTGGTAGTGGATTAGTATTTTTCCTTGGTGTAAGATGGGACTTTGAGAGCCCATCCCACATGAAGGGATACACTCTTGCCCTGGACACATGGGGAAGGGCCCAGGCCCAGGCCAGGAAGATTTGGCGGACTTTGGAGAGCCCTGGTTGAGGGCCCTACCCTGCCTGGGAAGTGGAGGGTGGACGGGGTGGGGGTAGGTCCGGGGTAGGGGAGGAGGGATGCGGGTGAGGGCAGGGAGAGGGAGAAGGGATTGACATGAGAAACAAGCTTGGTCCTAACTTGAACTAATAAAAATAAAAAATAAAAAAAATTGGCAATATCATATTTTAAAGAGTGACACTGGGGAGATGATCTGTAAATATGGTCAGCATGGCTGGTTTGACACATACTGCCTACCTGTTATGTGGCCAAAAGCTAACAGGGTCTGCCCCCTTCTAAACAAACAATCTTATAAGAATCCTTAGTAAGTATCTCAGGTTAGTAGTAGTCATCTGAACTCACTGTAGGACGAAATATTTATAAAAACTATTCCATCAAATGAATGGCTTAAACAAAATTATATTATCTTCAAAGTATCAAGCAAGTAAATGTGGTCTGCCATTAGTTTCTAATTACCACTCAGACAAATGTTAACAGGCTTTACAGAGAAGAACATTTATCCTGAGCTAGATTCTGTCATTTTGGACTGTCCCTTCCCAATGTGATCACAGTGCCTTGAATCTTTCCTGGAGTATCTTTCCCTTATTTTCAGGCCCATACACCAACCACTGACATATAAATTCTTCTAATAGAGCTTACAAAACATCTTAGACAATGGAGTTAGAACTGTTGGTCCATTCTCTATGTCATAAACCTCATCCACACTTTATTTTCTCCTGTATTGGTTGTTCCATTCGGTCTAAGGCTCCACTGTATCTGTCTCTCTAATCTAGATATTCTGGGCCCTAAATGCAGTTTTTCTGCTTCATACCATACTTTTGCATTCTGAGCATGTGACCTTTATTGATGTGACTTGCCCGGGAGTCACAGTTTGTAACAGCTCTGCTGTAGATAGAAAGGGCTGCTAATGCACTTCCTGAGTGTCATAGTCTTGATCATGTAGGTGATACACCAGATTGCTGTGGCTGGGCCATCCCAGAAGATACTGAATTTTTGTTTTAGCTCTTCCTTTATTGGCATAATATTTCTGTTCTTGGGATACTCATTCCTTTTTTCCTGTACCTACAAAAATAAAAGTGAAACATAGTCACCCGACAAAGTTCCAAATCTGTAGGGGAAGAAATCAAAAAGACAGGTACATTGCACAAAGTGTGATCACTGTTAGGCTGATCTGAGAAAACCTGGTTCAGACCCACAAGTTTTTTGATCTCCTGATACTGAAATCCACAAGTCATTAGAACTATCTACAGCCACAGAAGCTATGATCCAGGGAAAAACCGAGTTCTTGAAACACTTCCTGACAGTGCCTGTAAGGAAGGAAACCTTCAAGCCACTTTCAAACAATCCAGTGAGTGTCAGTCTCTGCCTCAGTGAAGAAGCCAGGGATGATCCAGCAGTGGGTGATGTGGATTATGTGTGGATTACGAGCAGTGGCGGTGGCAACCACTAGTACCAAAATGTGTTTCCTATACCTCCTGTTTGCCAGTGCTCTTCTAAGATCACTGTGTGTTTTAACCCTTTTAGCCCTCATAGAAAACTGATGGGGTAGGTACTATAGAAAACCACCATTTTAACAGAGGAGAAACCTAAGGCACAAGGAAAGTGAACAACTGACCAGGGATCACTCTGCAAGTAAGGGTGGAAGTCAGTCTAACTTATCCACCAAACTGTATGTTCAGAATCTGACACTGGTGGAGTGTTGTTCTTCTTTCACAGCCCCCTCCTCTGACTCCATCTCTGCCTGTATTCAAGGCTGGGAAACCTCTCTTCTCTTCACTGTTGCTCTTTTTTTGATTGTACTGGAGGGTCGTCTCCATCTCCTCATTGTTCTGATGAAAGTGCCTGACAGAAAATTATTCGAGAGAGGAAAGGCTGATTTACTTTCATGATTTTAAAGGCATTTCAAGTCAAGACAGGGCAGCATATATAAAGGAATTCAAACTGTAGTGGCAGTAGCACGAGGCAGAAGTTTGTTCAGATCACAACTACAGCACAAGGATTGGCTATGGGCCTGATCCTCCACAGTGACCATAATCTGCCCCTAGTAAACCACTTTAGCGGCTATGCCATACATCCTAAACGTTCCATAACCAATGCAAACAGTTCCAAAACAAGGGTACCAGGAGTTCAAATGCTTGAACTTTTAGGGAACAAACCATACTAAAGCCTTAACACCACTAGAGAAGCTGCATGGCATTGTCTCACCCATGAGAGCTGCAAGTCTTTGGATCTACATGAATAGCCTTTGCTTTAAACTTCTTTCTCTACACCTTAAACATTAAAGATTTTGTTCCAGTGTGGACAAAAACTAGGGGCTATAAGGGTTAAGCCACTAGGCCACTGGGAGCCAAGGTCTGATTTTTATAGATCTGTTATTAGATAACTTGAAGTGAATGAAATGATGTGAGGGGGAAATAGCTAAAATTGAAACTGATTTGCATCTGCAACCATCAATTACCTACCATCTTGTGGTGTTATTATGAATGCTTTGTGTTAGGCACTGTTGGAAGACATAGAGACAGAGAGCTGAAAACAAAACAAACAAGCAAACAAACTCCTTGCTCTCAGTGACCATAGAGCATAGCCTGAAAGCTCAACTGCAATTCTGTCACTACACAGGGATGTACATCTCACCAGAGGAAATATTTAGAAGCAAACAGAAATTGCCTGTGAATAAAGGACAGAGGAAGTGATTTTCTCTAGAGTTAAGATGCCTGTCATGGGGAACCATTTGGTCACAAATCAAAATTATTGGTGGCTACTCACTGCTTAATGTTGATCAGAATGGAGGGCATGTTTCTGGTGGAGAGGAGAGAATTCACAGAGTTTCTGAGATGGGGGTGGTTGGATCAACAACCCCTATGACTAGTATCAAGAAGAGGTAGAATTAAGGCAGCTGGAGTGAAATCAGGTCATGTGAGGAGTTGGGATTTATCCTAAGCAAAGGGAAACTTTGACTCAGGTGCAAGCCACTCACCACCTCCTACATACAGCACACATTTCTGCACAGCCTACAAGGAGCCAGTATTCATGTACCACAAATATAATAAAGACACATATTAATCAGATTGCTCATTTAAACAAATGCCTGTGAGAATTTATAATGAATACAGGCAGTCTGAGGATGCAGCTTAGTGGTGGAGTACTTGACCATCATAGAAGGCCCAGGGCGAATGATCTCTAGACCCCTGAAGAAGTACAGTTTTATTTTGGTTTGTGGTTTTAGAGGTTTATTTAGTTCATGATCAATTGGTCCTGTGACAAGGCAGCTATTACAATGGAATGGCACAACTGGCCATGGCATGGCCAGAGAGCAACAGACAGATAGAACAAGGCCTGGTTCCTGCTATCCCCTTCAAAGACATAAAACCAATGGCCTAATGTCTTTCTAGTGACCTCAGCTCTTAATGGTTTTTCCACTTCTTGAAAGCATGAAGGAGGGCAGGGTCTAAACACATAGACCTTTAAAGGACAGCTAAGATCTAATGATCTACTGTATAGCTAGAAGGGAGACAGAATCTCTCTGTCCCTCTTAATTTGTTGAGTTGGAGACATAGGATAAAGAACAATTATATTTTACTGTGGCGAAACTGGCTCCTATCAAGTGCTAGTGTAGCACCACATGAAGTTTGAGTCATAATCAGTAAAGATCATGAAGTATGGAGGGAAGACAAAAGCAAAAACAGACCATTACTAGAAAAGAGGAGAGCACAGGACTCAGAAAACACAGTGGGTCAGAAATTGTAATAGGTGGTCAAAACACTGGGCTTTGGACACCTGTCAGGAATGTGGTGTTCAAATCTAAAAGCTTTCAAAACTTAATCTCATTGTGTTAGTTGACTTGAGTTGGTGTACTAAAATACAACAGGCTCCAAGAAAAAAATATTTCCTCAAATTCTCCAAATTTAGAATTATGCCATCTTGGTCTGCCAGAGTTAGATTCTGGGAGGACTCTTCTCTTTTTGTAGAAATATACTTTCTTAGACTTATTGGTGTCTCTACCTACAGACCTATCAGGTCAGAACCTGGGCCTGATAACTTCATTTAAGCATAATATTCCCTGAAACACCCCATCTCAGCATTCAATCAGATTGGATTCTGAGTCTCTTATCAGGACACGGTCTAGTCAATGTCTAGTAGTCATGGTCAGCAAAAAGTTACAGAAATATTTAAAGCCAGAAAGCTATGTTGAACTTCTAGAAGCATCATACTATTCCTTGGGAGAAACTATGTTAAAGAAGGTTGGGCACAAACAAACAAACAGACAAAATACTATGGCACCCTTTATTCTTCTGTAATAGAAATAAAACATGACAAGGACATGAGCATAAAGTACAGAGGCCAGCTAGAAAGATGCAAAGGATATGATGGCCTCTTTGGAACTGTTGACTCAGTGTCTCAAGCTTGACAACTAGACAAATGAGGATGGTTCTCCACTAAGATGAGAAACCAGGCAATGGTGGGGGCAGAGATGGAGTAATAACTATTCAGACCTTGGAATGTTGACCTAGAAGCCAGGGTGTAATATACAGCAACTATGCCTACGCATCATTATCATTGATTCAGAACATCTCTGTAATCAGCTGATAAATAAATTTAAAGATAATCAATAAGGTTCTGGCTAACTGGATGCTGCAGGCTCTTTGTAGGATTTCATTGGTGAAGAAACTGGAAATCTGAATGGTGAAGTGACAAGCCCAGGATCTCAGAATTGGACTCAGGTTTGTAAACCAGATCATTTGTCCCCCTGGGCTCTTCCCAACAGTGACTCCCCTGAGCAGTGGTTCATTTTATCTTGGTTAAGAAATTATGGCTTGTTTCTGCTCCTACTTTTACTGTGTTTCTGCATGCTTGATTGCATGAGCCATGCCAATTGTATTCACATATCCACACCTCAGCTCAAGCTCTGTAGATATTCCCTATGCTCTACCTTCTTGGGAAATGCAAACTAGATAGTTTCCTATCACTACTATGGCAGACTATCACAAGCTTAGTGACTTTAAACAGAGTCAGTATATTGTGGTATAGTGCTATGGGTTACAAGTTTAATGTCCAGCATGGATAAATCTGATGGGCTAAGATCAGGCTTGTCACTTCTGGAATGCTCTGATGGAAACCCTGTCCCTGAGTGCTGTCCCTTCCTGCCCGATGGCCTCTACCTCTATCTCCAAGTCAAGGAATATCAGATCCATCCATGCTGGGACTGCCATCCCTGCTTCTCTGACTTCTGCTAGCTCTTCCACATTTAAGGACCCCTATGAAAGTATTGGTCCACAGGGACAGGACATGATTCAGTCTACTTAAAGCTAGTTGCCTCGAAGCCAGAATTCCATCAGTAACTTCAGATCCTCAACTCTACAAGACTTAACATAGCTTCTGAGGATTTAGGTGTGGACATCTTTCGTGCAATTGTCATTTTCCCTGATATACTAAAAATTCTCAGGGTTGTTTGCTTCTAGTTTTGTTTAGAGTTTTTTGTTTGTTCATTTGCTTCATTCCAGGAAGGCCATGCTTATAGATAGCAACTATGAGATAATTCTGATTTGATTATTAGACAGTCAATAAAAAGGAAACTCCCTTTGATGGGTAGAGTCAAAAACGAAATTGAACACTGAAAAAAATTACTACCATGTCCAGATACAGGTCTGGCTGGTCATTTAGGCCAGTTTTGAGTTTCATCCTCAAAATCTCTGTGTAGTTTCTGTCTGCATTTGGTTTGGGAAATACCTTGTAAGCACAATTCACTATACCATAATAACCCAATGTCAGACCCATTCAACAGATGAAGAACTTCAAAAAGGTAAAATAACATGGTTGTAGTGACAGGAAAGTAAGTAAGGAATCCTAATCCAGGTAGACAGAACTACAGATGTCTGAAATAATATTTTTTCAGAAAAGTTACAATATTTTAGTGACTCTCTGTGTGTGTCCTCAAAGTCGAGATCAACATGCAGTTTTCAGGAGTCAGCTCTTACCATGCACCATATAGTCCCAGAGGGCATACCCAGGTTGTCATAAGCTTTGTGGCAGACACCTTCATCCACTGAGCAATCTTGCCAATCTGAAGTCTGAGTTCTTTTTCTTTTTTCATATTTTTATTGTTTTTGTTTGCAAACAATCATTTCTCATTTTACATACCAATCCCAGTTCTCATTCCCTCCTTCCTCCTGGTCTCCCCACACACATCCCACCCACTCCTCAGAGAAGGTAAGGCTTTCCATGAGGAGTCAAGGAAGTCTGACACATCTCTTTGAGGCAGAACCAAGGCCCTCCCCCTATATCTAGGCTGAACAAGGTATCCCTCCAAATCCCTCCAAAGAGAAAGGGCTCCAAAAAGCCAGTTAAAGCATTAGGGCAAATCCTGGTCCCATTGTGAGTGGCCCCACATACTGACCAAGCTACACTATTGCCACCCACATTAAGACGGCCTTGCTTGGTCCTATGCAGGTTTCCCTGCTGTCAGTTCAGAGTCGGTGAGCTCCCACTAGCTTAGGTCAGGTGTTTCTGTGGGTATGCCCAAATTTGTCTTGGTTCCTTTGCTCATATTATTACTCCTCACTCTTTTCAAATAAACTCTGGGAGCTAGGCCCAGTGCTTAGCTGTGAATCTCTGCATCTGCCTCCATCAGTTGCTAGATGAAGGTTTATGATGATAATTCAGGTAGTCATCAATCTCATCACAAGGGAAGGCCAGTTCAGGCACCCTCTCCACTTTTGCTTAGAGTATTAGTTGGGGTCATCTTTGTAGATTGCTGGGAATTTCCCTAATGCCAGGTTTCTTCCTAACCTCATAATGGCTCCCTCTATCAAGGGATCACTTTCCTTGCTCTCCCTTGCTGTTGTCCCAATTCAACCATCTTCCTCCCTTTGGGTATCCTTCCAATACCACTTCTCCCCTCCTACCTCCTATACTCCCTCCCTCCTCTCTCCACACTTCCAATTTACTCAGATCTTGTCTATTGCCCCTTCCCAGAGGGGTCCATGTATGTGCCTCTTGAGGTTCTCCTTGTTACCTAGCATCTCTGGGGTTGTGGACTATAGACTGGTTATCCTTTGCTTTATGTTCAAATATTCACTTATGAGTGAGTACATATATGTTTCTTATTCTGGATCTGGCTTACTTTATTCAGGATGATTTTTTCCAGTTCCATCCATTTTTGATTTTGTTAATTTGCATGTTCTCTCTGCCTTTTGGTTAATTTGGATAAAGGTTTGTCTATGTTGTTGATTTTCTGGAAGAATCCACTCTTTGTTAAATTGATTCTTTGAATTGTTTTCATTGTTTTGACATTATTGATTTCTGACCTCTGTTTGATTATTTCTTGGTGTCTACTCCTCTGGGGTGCATTTGCTTCTATTTGTTCTAGAGTTTTCAGTTGTGCTGTTAATTCTCTAGTGTGACTATTCTCCAATTTCTTCATGTGAGCACTTAGAGATATAAAATTTCTTTTAGTACTGCTTTCAAAGTGTCCCATAAATTTGGGTTTGTTGTGTCTTCATTTTCATTGAATTATAGGAAATCTTTAATTTATTTCTTTATTTCTTCCTTGATCCAGGAGTGATAGAATTCCTTCAATTTCCATGAGTTGTTAGGTTTTTTGCAATTTGTGTTGTTGTTGAAATCTAACTTTAAAGCATGGTGGTCTGATAAGACACAGGGGGTTATTCCAAATTTTTTGTACCTGTTGAGGTTTCCTTTGTTGCCGAGTATGTGGCCAATTTTAGAGAAGGTTCCATGGGGTGCTGAAAAGAAGGTATATTCTTTTGTGTTTGGATGGAATGTTCTATAGATGTCTGTTAATCCCAATTGGGTCATAACTTCTGTTAGTTCCTTTGTCTCTTTGTGAAGTTTCTGTCTGGTAGTCCTGTCCAGTGGTGAGAGTTGGGTGTTGAAGTCTCCCACTATAACTGTGGGAGGTCTTATGTGTGATTTGAGTTTTAATAATGCTTCTTTTAGGGACATAGGTGCCTTTGTATTTGGGGCATAGATGTTTAGAATTAAGACTTCTTCGTGATGGATTTTTACTGTGATGAATATGAAATGACCTTCATCTCTTCTGATTGATTTTAGTTTGAAGTCTAATTTGTTAGATATTAGGATAGCTACACCAGCCTGTTTCTTGGGTCCATTAGACTGGAATATCTTATCCCAACCCTTCACTCTGAGGTAATGTCAGTCTTTGAAGTTGAGGTATGTTTCTTGTATGCAACAGAAGGATGGATTCTGTCTTCGCATCAATTCTTTTAGCCTGCGTCTTTTTATAGGCAAGTTAAGACCATTAATATCAATGGAAATTAAGGATCATTGAGTATTTATTGTCTTTTTTTATTTGGTGGTGGTGGTGGTGGTATTGTGTGTGTATTTACCCTGTTTTTTCCTTTGGGTTTTGATAAAGTGGGATTATCTACTGCATATATTTTTGTGAGTACACATAATTTCCTTAGGTTGGAGTTTTCCTTCCAGTACTTTCTGTAGGGCTGGATTAGTGGCTATGTATTGTTTAAATCTGGTTTGGTTGTGTAATATCTTGTTTTCTTCATCTGTAGTGGAAAGCTTTGCTTGGTATAGTAGTCTGGGCTGGCATCTGTGGTCTCTTAGGACCTTCTGATTTTCAGAGTTTCCATGAAGAATTCAGGTGTAATTCTGACAGTTTGCCTTTATATGTTTCTTGGCTTTTTTCCTTTGCTACTCTTAATATTCTTTCTTTATTGGGTATGTGTGGTGTTTTAATTATTATGTGATGAGGGGACTTTTGTGGTCTACTCTATTTGACTTCTATAGGCTTCTTGAACTTTAATTGGCATGTCTTTCTTTAGGTTGGGAAAGCTTTCTTCTATGATTTTGTTGAATATGATTTCTGCACCTTTGAGTTGGGTTTCTTTACCTTCTTCTATACCTATTATTCTTAGGTTTGGCCTTTTCACAGTGTCCCATATTTCCTGGATATTTTGTGTTGGAGATTTCTTGAACTTAAGATATTCTTTGGTCAACGAATCTATTTCTCCTAGCGTATCTTCAACCCCTCAGATTCTCTCTTCCATCTCTTGTATTCTGTTGGTTATGCTCGAATCTGTAGCTCTTGATCATTTACCCATCTTTTCTAATTCCAGCACTCCCTCAGACTGCTTTTATTTTTCTCTATCTCAACTTTCAAACCTTGCACTGTTTGACTTATTTATTGCAATTTTTGGTTTGTCTTTTCTCCCATTTCTTTGAAGGATTTTCTCATTTCCTCTCTTAGCATCTCTATCATCTGCATAAAGTTGTTTTTAATGTTGTTCTCTTCTGATTCATCTGTGTCAGAATGTTCAGGTCTTGCTGACATAGAGTCCCTAGACTCTGGTGGCATCATATTGGTTTTTCTGTTGTTGGATGCATTCTTATATTGTCATTTTCCCATCTCTTCTTCCAGTGGGTACAGCAGTTGTCTGTTCTTCTCCTGGAGTGTACAGGTCTAAGGTTATCTTCCCGTGGGACTGATACTCTGATGGGTCTCAAGGTATTCTTAAGTCTCAGAAGCTCAAGGTCAAGGTTGTCAGCGTGAGCCTTGTCCTATGTGGGCTCTCATCTGCCTATACCCTCCCATTAAGAGCAGAGAGGAAACAGGATTTCTGATGTCTTTTCAGGAGGGGCCCAGTTCTCTTCATGAGGGCACTAACTTCATGACCAAATCACCTCCCATAGAGCTCACTTCCAAATCATTCCACTGGGAATTGGAATTTCAACATAAATAGTTTATAAGAATATAAACATTTAGGCCACAGCACTATTATACCTGGAGATAAAGGTATATAACTGATTTGAGACCAGAATGGCAGAGCAGATGATCCCTGGTGATTTTAAACAATAGTCTTTGAGGTAGATTTATAATAGAAAAATCTAGACTGGGGGTTGTATTTTGTTTGTATTAAGTAAATAAAAGGCTCACTTATAACAACCAAATCAGGATGTTTAGAGATGACTCACACCTTAGCAGTCGCTAAAAATCTTCTCAGATGATCCTAGTATATTCTGCATTCGTATCACTACATTCGTATCACCAAAAGATAACAAGAAACAAAAGAATTTTCTGATGAATCTTCAAAGGAGCTCATAGGGCCTACAGGCCCAAAATATTTACTAGCCTACCCTTTGTAGAAGGGTTAAAGACTCCCTCATATAGAGGAAGCATATATTCTGCATTTAAAATCCACTGTGTCCTGCTGAATATACTTCATAGATAAAGCTAAAGCCTGAAAGAAGTTGTCCTTGTCTAGAAATAATGATTGGCACTATTTTTAAACAAACCTCCTCCCACTATCCTAAGAGATCAATAAATGATGGTCAGTAAAAAAGGCAAGAGTAAAAGTGGAAAACAGGGAAACCAGAATAAAATTCATCTCACCAACTCAACAACACTGGACTTGAATGTATTCTATTTTCTTTATCTGTCCCCCACCACCTTTTTTTCTGAATTACCAATTGAACTCATTTGTTTCCAAATCACAACTATGTCTTATTCATCTTATAATCCTTGGGGTTTTTTTTGTTTCTTTTGAGGGGGGGGGGCTGGCAGGCAGGGGAGTTCAAGACACGGTTTCTCTGTGTAACAGTCCTGACTGTCCTGGAACTCACTATGTAGACCAGAATGACCTTGGACTAAGATCTGCCTGTCTCTGCCTCCCAAGTGCTGGAATTAAAGGAATGTACCATCACTGCCTGGAATCCTTGCTTCTGATCCAATGACTGACCAGGATTATGAGTTGAGCCATATGGAAAATCCATATAAAAGGAGTAATGCCACTACATTCGTATCACCAAAAGATAACAAGAAACAAAAGAATTTTCTGATGAATCTTCAAAGGAGCTCATAGGGCCTACAGGCCCAAAATATTTACTAGCCTACCCTTTGTAGAAGGGTTAAAGACTCCCTCATATAGAGGAAGCATATATCATCTGTTGCTCTCCCTTCCCAGATTCACTTCTGTTTCTTTGTACCACCACTTCCCAAACCAGATAAGACACTTACAACCACACTGTGTCCACTTGGCTCTTAGAAGAACCTCAACTAAGATCTTTCTAGTATCTTCCTGACTTTGACACCCAACTCAACACCCAGAAAACAGCACATTCTCAAATATTTGTTTTACAAACATAGACATAGAAACTTGAAAGTGGGTGCTAAGTCACCAAATAAAGAATCTTGTTAAACAGGCAACATCTCTAGGAAGGGCAGTAAGAACAGGTCAATGAATGGATAGACCTGTGAAGGATTCCAGGAGCCCTTCCCTGCCCAATTACATCTCTGGCTTATGAAATGCCAGTATCACTGCATCAGGACTAAGTTTTTCCCTGCAGGCGTTCTCTGTGACAGGGCATAGACTCTTTCTAGGGTTAGATATGTATTACCAACACCTGAATGCTGACCTTTAGGACAGGTGCTTCAGTAAACTCCTAATCTAAACCAAGGAGACAATCTAAGACAAGAGGAAGAGACTAGACCTGGAACTGTCCTGCATCCAGGACCCTGTGTCTAGAACTGCCATATTCCTTTGTTACCAGTTCCGCACAATAGGTAAAAGCATCTTGAGCTTATTGCTCCAAGATACATGACAGGATGGGTCCTGGGGACTGGCATGTTCTTTCTTTAATTATTGGGTCTTTTCTAGTATTCCTAGGAATTCCCCCTCAATCCTTTTGTAATTACACATCTTTTTTCTTCACCAGTTGCAGATTTGCCTTGAAAGTTTGGGTCAGTTGTGAACTATCATTTCATGTTTAAGTGCCATCAAGTTAGCACTGTGTGTGAGGAACATTTCAAATGTAGAAGTGGCCATAGGATGCACCTTCTAAGCCATAAACAGAACTGATCTAAACCCATAACCACATTTATGCAGATGTCTCATTTATGCCATAGCCCCAGTCTGCTCTCCAACAATGACTTAGTACAATGGGACCGTAGATCACTAGTACCAAGAGGTCTAGAACTCCATAGCTCCTTTTCTGGCAAGCTGAGACTGGATAACTCCCGAGAGGACTGACACCCCTTCAGTAGACTAAACAGTGGCCTGGGAGCTTCCACTCCACTTCCTTTCCTGTACCTGCATTAGCGTCAGATTTGCCTTGCCTTCTGATGCCTGCCCTGCCCTTCCCAGTCCCCTCTGGTTTCCTTTCTCACAGGCACATCCTCAAAAGGAACTTCACACCTTTAATCCCATTTTGCCATCTTCTTTGTCATAAATCTAAATAAACCCAGATTGGTTTGTTGAAGTCTCAAAATCTCTATCTCCTGTATTTAAATAAAATTTCAAAAAATTAGTGAGCCTGCAGCCAGTGGGTAATCAGGAAAGATCTAGTACTTAAACTTGGAGTTCCTTTACTCCAGAATGTATGTTAGGGTTGTGTATGTACCTCATAGCTACAGCATTTGCCCAATGTGTTGGATCCTCGGCATCACAAAAACAAACAAGTAAAAAGGCAAAGAAAGAAAGGATGTACTTTCTCTGCATTTGCCTGCCTTCTGGAGCTGCCTGTTGTGTAGTTGCACAGAAGTTTCCAGACATGAAAAAGGGGAGGGAGCAATTTGGGAGGAAGCAAGAGAACATCAAGAGTGGGGACAGACAGACAAGTAGAAGATGTGAAAGTGATCAAATAAGAACAAAATATAGTGATATGTAGGTATGAAAATGGCCCATAATTTAATATGTTAACATAAAAAGTTATTTTTTAAAAAAAAATGTGTTATAAAGAACTGTCAGACATCCTGACAGTTTAGAAAATGCAGAAACTAAGAAAAATATAAATAACAATTACAGTTAATGTATAATATAGGTTAAAAGACAAGCTGAAGAGTTCAAAAGAATGCTGTGGGCAGAGTCCAAGAAAAAAGAACTACCACATACACACTTCTGTCAAGCTTGAACCTCCTGGGAGTTGGTTGTGTTTAGCAAAACACTGCAATGAGATCTCTACCACTGTTGGAAAAAGAAAGAGCACCAGAAACAAAGAATGAAATAAAATCAGTGAAATTCTGATCATGTCTCAGGTTTAGCATCCTTTCACTAACCTGGTGAAATTATCCTACAGCTTATGAAAAGTGGGGTGACAATGGAATGGAAACACTGAAGGAAAATATAGGAAGTCTTCTGTATATGACCCGAATTCTTCCAAGTTACAATGCTTGTTGGGCTCCTGCCCTGTCCTACCCACTCCTGGGAGTCAGTGATGAAAGGATAAATGCCAGGGATAGGAGAAGCCACCCAAGATTAAACTCCTCACCACTTGGTCAGAACCTGCCTGTTGGTCCACATCATCATAAACAGAGATGTGTTTACAAGTTTATCTTTTCCAGGCCACCTTCCCTGACACTCTAAATGGGGTCAACTCTCTCTCTCTCTCTCTCTCTCTCTCTCTCTCTCTCTCTCTCTCTCTCTCTCTCTCTCTCTCTCTCTCTGCCCCCAGCACCACTACTCTCTTATCTTGTCCATCATAGTCTCCTCTACCCTGTGTCATCTACATGGTAGGTATGTACACAGAGAGAGAGGGGGACAGGGAAAAGAGAAAGAAAGAGCAGTAGCTACATCAGTTACTCATGAAGGTGATTTTGGTACAGAGGAGGATCTAAATAAAGACTGGTTTAATGATAATGAATTGATGCATTATTGGATATACCTACTGTTTTATTTTTTACTCTGCCTGGTATAATCCACGTATTTTCTAAGGAGGTATAACAGTTTAAGTGTATCCTTTCCATGTGGTTAAATATAAAAATATAAGTGGGCTTTACTTCTGGCTGCATGAACACCAGCTGTATGTCTACGAGACAAGGTCTCATTCAAATCATGGTACAGTCTCTACAAGAGAAGGCAGCTCATTTATAAGACCACTAACAGAGACAAGGCATAGTTGCAAAAGGCACCTGTGGACCTTATGCTGAGTTACTGATTTAGGAGAAATTGTGGAGTTTGGTGCACCTTTGCACCAGAAATATCCTGTGTGTTCCATCACTTTGTCTTCATAAAAGCTCTATAAGGCAAATCATTCTTCTTTTTCATAGTTAATGAATGCAGGGATCCTGAAAATCTTTTCCAAAGTATGGAGTTAACAATAAGCATGCTCAAGAGTCAAACTCAGGGGGCTGGAGAGGGCTCTTACAGAGGAAGAATGGATTGACTCCCTGCCCTTACAAAACAGCAAGCAGCCCTCCATAACTCAGTCACAGGGGAATCTCACACCCTCTTCTGGCCTCTAAGGGAACTGCACTCATGTGATACACAGAAATACATGTTCACAAAACACCATACTACATAAAATAAAATAAACCTTAAAAAAAATAAGGATTAAAACTCAGGGCTTCGACAGGCATGGTGGCATAAGCCTTTACTCCGAGCACTTGAAAGGTAGAGTCAGGTAGATATCTGCTCTCTGGAGATGAGGCTTGATCCACACAACAAAACCTTATATCAAAAATCAATCAAACAAACAAAAACCCTCAGGACTTCCTAACTCAGACTGCACAGCTTTCTAACCTAAATTCCAGACAAGGTCTCCCAACTCAAGGCCATGGCAAGTCTTCTCTCTAAGAAGGTAGCCAGAGAGAGCAGCATACTTCCCTCCAAGTTTCCCAGATGGAAATTTGTAATCCAGAGGATGCAGAAAGATAAAAAGAGGATAAGAGAATTCCAAGAATGACTTTGCAAACACACTGCACAAAGGGCAAAGGCCTGCATCCTGTCCATATGAAAGGATTCCCCAGCATGTTCCCTTCCTAACATGGAGGCATGCATGAATTACTAGGACCTGGCTTCCTGAAGACTAGAACCATACCTTTTGAAGTTTCTATCCTAAGCACCAAGATCAGTAATTGTCTGCAGACTTGCTTCATATACAAGTCAGAACTTTGCAACTTGAGGCTCTGAAAAAAAAAAAAAGTATTAGGAAAGTGAGAAAACAAAACCCAAGGGAGCCTGGGTGGGTCCTAAGTGCAGACAGGGAGATTTATAAAAGAGAAAAAACAACTATTAAAGAGCTAAGACACGAATCTTTACTGGCAGAAAATATAAGGAGTATAATATCTACAATATCTAAAAGGGGAACATAAAAGCAGGAAGAAACATTTCATGGGTTTCAACATGGCTTGTAGCAGTAGTCACTAGAAAAAAATAAAGTGATCTGGAAGTGAGCACTCAGAGACAGGTAGATCTGGAGAGGCAGTTTGGGACAGAGAACTAGGAGTTCCCAGGCTCTAGATTTTCAGTGACTTGGGGACACTCTCTTCTTCACTAACCCATCTCTGTACACGTGTCAAGAGCCCTGAGAATCCTGGGCAGGCTGTCTGCCTAGTGAATTTCCTTGTCTTCTAAGGAAGAGAGTCATAACCAACACAGCAGCACTGTGATGAGTTTCACAATGGGAGCTGCAGCAGGACTTTGGTGGTTGACATGACTTGGAAAACAGGAAGTCTCCCTGGTCAAGGGATGGTCAACTGAAGTACAAGAATGAGGAAATACTCGCCCTTGCAGACAAGCAGAGAAGGCTCCAGGAAGAGAGAGAAACATGACAGAGTGGAACAGTAAGAATTGAGGAGGGTCCAGAAAACTACAAGGATTTGGAGCTTACAGGAATCTGGCAGTTCAGAACCATTCAGTCAAGAACCAAACAGAAGTGCCACACATTTTCAGGCCACCTGCAGAGCAACAGAGAGCTACCAGCACTTGAAGAGGACCAGGTTTGTTTTCTCCTGGATCTCTGAGAGTTGATTTGGTAATATGAAACTGAAGCCATTGACAGTCCCTGAAAATAATAAAGAGTAAAGCTTTCTTAAGTGATTGGCATATGAGCCAAGCATATCCCAACTCTGCCACAGCCTCACCATGCTGCTGGTCAATGACTCATGGCTTATTCTTGGAGTCACTAGGAAGAAAGGACAGCACTGTGTCACTGAGCAAATTGCTAAGTCTTCAGTGTGTTGTCAGAGAAGTTCGTGGAGCCACATTATAGAAATTTCTTGGACATCACATGGAATTCTCTCATGATTTCCTTCTTCAAAGATCCCCAGAAATGTTGACATTGGGATTTCTAATAGGTCTGAATGAATGACATATTCAATGGCTCATGTTATTTGAAAGTCAAGTTTTTCTTTTAATACAGAGTCAAACAATATGGAGGTTCTACCAGTCAACTAATTTTTCTATTTTCCATCTATTCTCCTTGAACATAAACTGCCTCCCTATCTTATTGACCACAGGTGTCCTCTTTATTCCTAAGCACCAAGTACAGACAATTCATTTCGTTGGCTACATTGTACTAGTATGACTGCCAAGAGGTACCCTTCCCCCACCAGGCCTTACTGTAGATGAAATTCTCTTGCATGTTCCTCTTATGTCCAAGCCACCCTATGGCTTCATGATCTAGAAGAGTTGTGCAATTTGGTATTGGCCTCCAGTGGGTCTGGGATAAGTCCCAGATGAACACTGTGTGCCTGCCCTCTGGACAGATGATCACCCAAGTTCTCTACCCAATGTTCTGAAGCCTGTCGCTTGATCTGTTGACACCATTTGCCAACTAAGTTCATGGCCACAAGTCTAACTGGTAAATCAAGCCACCATGATCAAAGCTTGCATAACCCTGGCTAAGAGCCTTGTTCTGTGACCTGTTTCCTCATCTGCTGTGTAGAGTTAATAATGGTGTCTGCTTTGTGGAGTGCTTGTAAGGGTCAAATGAAACAGTGTGAAAAGTGGTTAATGAATATTTACTACTGCTACTACAGTGATGATGGTGATAGATATAGGGGCTACTAACTTGAAGGACTCTTTTACTGCTTTGCAATAAAGCTTAATGAGTTGTACTATGAGCCTTGACTTCGGCATGTGTCTCTAATATATCCACCTGTGACCTCTACTTTCTAAAGCTGGGGTACCGGTAAAGGCAAATCTCTTCAAGACCGTCATTGTGGCAAGTCTTTTCTACCCTGTGGGACACCTGGGATAGTAGAGTAGAAAGAGTGAATCTGGTCACCTCTCCTAATACTAAAGTAAAGACACCCCAGGGAAGCAGTTACCAGCATGAGGTCGAAGATCGAATAGTTGGAAGAGCTAGGTCTACACTCCAGGACTCTCGATAATTGGTTCTGTCTGTACTGTGCAATGAGGCTTCAATGAAGGGAGCCACAAAAAAATTATCACTCTTTGCTGAGAACCAACTTGTGTTAAGCCCAAGGATGGAGCTTTGTATTCATGAGGCCACATAACTTTCATCAGAACAGCACAGAATGGTGACAAAGCACTTTATAAGCAAGAATATGATGACAAAGTTTGTAAAGCTGTTATCTTGATCCATTTCTGTTGCAATAAATGAGTATTATACTGGAAAACAAAGAATAGAGGTTTTATTCTTTAGGTTCAATAGAGGTTTTACTTCATGGATTTCAAGATGGGGGGGTTCTGTGAGAAGGACATTGGGTTCTGGTAAAGCCTTATTGCTGTGCCATAACATGATGGAAGCATTGCATGACAAGGTAGAGTCAGCATGCCATTCCTAGAATAGGCATGTGCTGTAGGCTGGATTTTTTGTGGTGTGTGTGTGTGTGTGTGTGTGTGTGTGTGTGTGTGTGTGTGTGAGAGAGAGAGAGAGAGAGAGAGAGAGAGAGAGAGAGAGAATGTAGGTAAGAGATAATCTCTCATTTGCAGGCTGAGTTGGTCCTGTGCTTCAACTATAGAGACCTATGATTCAAAACAAACGCTCCTCCCCTGCCAAGAACTCTGAAAGTCAAGGTTTTCTTTCACCCACATTCATCTCTGATCTTCCTGGGTGTCTGGCTAAGTTCCAATACTCTGTGATGTGACCAACTGACTCACCTGGCCTTTCTAGGGGTTTCTCTAAGATTTTGAAGCTAGCTGAGAGGATTACAATCCTGTCAGGGTATAGACTGCCAAGGCCAGTCGGTGCAGCACTGTAGATTAAGTGAAGAAAACTTGAATACTTGATTTATTTTTTAGTATCTTGCCTGTGGTCAGGACACTGAGATCAGCAAAATAACTGCCAGGTGGGTCACAGCATCTCTGCCATTCCAACTACCAACATCTGAGAGCCCCATCTCCCTTTTAAACCCAGAGTGTTGCAGCAATTCTGATACAAGAGCAATGTCCCAGCAGGTCACGTCCATTTTTGAGTTGGCACGCATATGTGGCTAGCACCATCTTCCTCCCTCCCTTCTGACCCCCTTCTTTTTCATGCTTTATCAAGCTGAGCTCTGTGAAATGAGTAGCTGCCCAGGGTCTCAAACACTGATTTCTGCCAAAGATAGAAAAAAAAAAAAAAAGATTCCATTTGCCATCAATGAAGCTTGCATGATAAAATCTGTTTGGAGCTGCACACCAGCCCTGCTGCTGACAGCTACCTATGTGCCAGTGTTTGGATTTTTTACTGATTGCAAAGCACAACCCTTCTCAGGCAGCAGATGCTTCCTAGAAGCAAGCCCCACTGGTCCTGTATACCAGGACCTTCTTTTCTGATGCCAGGCTCCTTACCACTGCAGCTGAGGCACTTGGGTCTAGAAAATGGAGTGAGGTCTCTATGAATTCATCCCATCAACTGCTTTGAGCATATCTCCTGTGTCCTTTTGCTTAGTACTCTTGGGGGGAAAAGAGGATGTCAGCATAAGCATTCATCTGCAAAAGAAGAAATAAGACAAGGAAGAGCTGACAGAAAGACAAAGACAGTACAGACAGCCTCATTTGTGTTTTTCTACAGAGAAATAGAAATGTCAAAACAAGCCATAGCCTATTACTGGGACCCAAGAGCCTAGTGGGGAAGTGAGGGAGGCAATCTAGCTAAGAATATACTTTTATAAAGTTTGATTGGTGCCAGGCTTGGTGGTATACAACTGTAGTCCCCACATTCGGGAGGCAGAAACAAGAGGATCTTGTAGCTTGGTCTACATACCAAAACTTCAAAATATCAAAATAAAGTTTTATTAGAGCAGTAAATACAACAATATCTTTTTTAATTTGTAATTGATTGTTTTGCATTTTGTCTAATAATAGCAAAGCAATGAAAGCATGTGCTCCCAAAGCAGAAAATACTTACTGATGGGGGGATGTCCTTCTGTATATATGTTTCCCTTATTGGTTGATGAATAAAACACTGATTGGCCAGTATCCAGGCAGGAAGTATAGGTGGGGCAACCAGACAAGGAGAATTCTGGGGAGAGGATCAAAGGGACAAGAGGCCGCCAGGAGATGCCATATAGTGGAGGAAGGAGTAAGAGGTCTGGACCTTCTGGGATAAGATAAGACCACATGGAAATACTTAGATTAATAGAAATGGGTTAATAATTAAGAGAGAGCTAGCCAATAAAAAGCCTGAACCATCGGCCCAACAGTTTAATAATTAATATGACTCGGTGTATTTATTTGGGGCTGAAGGGTGGTAGGACCAGGCAGAAAAGAAACTCTGACTACAATTTACTATCAATCTAGTTGCAGAAAAATGTCTGGAATGACCGAGTTCCTATATTCAAGGTCCTTTTAAGTGCTTTACACATTTCTTCTCATTTACTCATTGCAGCAACTTCTGTTCTGTGAGTATTGATAATGATTTGCATTTTGAGACCTGGAGAAACAAGTTAACTACTTTTCTGTCACATAGAAGTATCTATATTTGACCCAACAGCACTTCTCTTTCTTTGTTCCTAAATGCTGAGACTGGGATTTAATCCTGGAGTGAGAGGTCTGAGTGAGCGATGCACTGTGGGAGACACTGTAGTAAGAAGGCATGGCCCAGATGAAGGCAGAGGGCACAAGTGAATACAACCAATAGCATGGGAGAAGAAATGCCAGACTTTCAGAGACAAGAGAACAAGTTTACCTACTAGAGCAGAGGAATTGGTATATATCACAATTGGTATATTCTGGCAGATCACACAACAAAGACCTCACTGCTAGTAAATCCTGAGGCTTTGCTGGGTCCAAGTGCTTAAGGCCTTGACAGGCCAGCCTCACTCTCTGATTGCAGTGTTTTCTGAGGGCCAATGTTCACAGTCTTCAGGAGCAGTGACCTAAGCCAACAGTCTCTTCACACTGGAGTCAAAATCAAACCAGCTACCAACCTGATGTTTGTTTTAACAACACGCTCACTTGTGACCATAGTTTCTGTTTAACCAGGTGCAAAGAAAGGACATAGCACTGGAAACCAGCCCATTGGCATCCTGTTTGTCAGTGGTTCCACATGTGACCTTGGATAAGTCACTTAAATGTTCTAACTCCAATCTCTAACTGTATCAAGTGTGGGGCTTGGGACAAATGTAACTCTACCAGCACAAACTTCTCAAATGTAATCAGACGAATCAACACAGAAACAATTAAGGACCCCAAAGATCACATATCAGCTGATTAGCCAATCAACTTTAGCTTTTAGTTAGATATGATCCCATAAAGTTAAGAATCAGGCAGTGTTGTTTGAATTTGTAAGAACATAGGTATCTGTATCTGTAACTGGAATCTAAATCTTAATACCATGAAATACATCAATTGATCTTAATGTTCACAAGGTTTTTACTTAATGCTAACATGCAGCTGTTAATAAAATAGAAGTAACCAGGCATCACAACAACACAGAATGGTTAATGTCAGTCAGACCAGGAAGCAGCTGAGAGCTTCCCAACCACATGGATCCAAAGTCAAGCAGTTTGGGTCCATACCTGATTATGCAGTTAAGTGTTCATGCACCTTAGCCAACCACTTAGCTTCTCTGTATCCAACGTCCTCACCAAAAACCTATGACTAAAAATAGTGTGTGTTTCAGGGCTGTGGTCCAGGATCAATTTGTCCAGTTCTTATAATGCTATTCAAACCATGTTGGCACACATGAAGTGTTCTTTGAATATCGCCCATGATGATAATAATGAAATGCACTGGGTGATAAAGGCACTGTGTTAGTAAGAGTTCTCTAGAGTCACAGTTGTCATGGAATGGCTATTGATAGACAGACAGACAGATAGATAGATGAGAGAGTGAGAGAGAGAGAGGGTGGAGAGATGGGGAGGGAGGGAGGGAGGAGAGGGAGAGAGAGAGAGAGAGAGAGAGGATGAGAGAGAGAGAGAGAGATTTATTGGCATGGTTTACAGGCTACAGTCCAGCTAATTCAACAATGGCTAGCTGTGAATGTAAAGTCCAAGAATCTAGTAGTTGCTCAGTCCAAGACAGGATGTCTCAGCTGATCTTCTATGTATGTGGAATCCCAAAGAAGTAGGCTCCAATGACAGTGAAGGATGGATCTGATAGCAAGGCAAGAGCAAGCAAGCAATGAGCAAAAGCTTCCTTCTTTTATGTCCTTATATAGACTTCCAGCAGAAGATATGGTCCAGACTAAAGGTATGTCTTCCAACCTCAAGATTTGGTTTAAACATGTGTGTCTTCCTGCCTCGAAATCCAAATTAAATGCCTGTGTCTTCCAGCCTTAAGATCTGGACCAAAGGTATGTGTTATGATAAATCTTTCCACCAAAGGCTGCCCGAGCCCCACCGCCACATGTGCGCTTTATACTAACACCCCCCCCCCCCCCCAGTTAGGGACCAAATGAATACACAGAAACTTGTTTTAGGTTCAAATGCTGCTTGGCCAATGACTAGGATTTCTCATCTGTTAGCTCAGTCTTAATTATCATAAACCTATATATTTTATAAGACTTATCTTATTGGATGCCTTATTGTCATCCCTCCTTGCTGGTGGCTCACATCCCGCCGCTGGAGGAGGCGAAGGGAAAAGAGGGAACTTCCTGTTTCTCCTTGCTCAAATATGAGTCTCCTTGCTATGTCACTTCTGACCTGGATCACCACTTCTCTACTACATTTCCCAGAATCCTCTTTGACTTCTAGTCCTGTCTAACTTGCTGTTTCATTGGCCAAACAGAACTTTATTAAACAATACGATAAACATACACAGAAGTATTTCTCCCATCAGGTATGTGTCTTCCTATCTCAATGGTCTGGACTAGAAGTGAATTCACCTACTTTAAACTAAGCAGAAAATCCCTCACAGGTGTGCCCTCCATTTCTGGATTGTAATTCTTTCCAGATATAGTCAAGTGGACACCAAGAATAGCCATCATAGTACTTACATGATCTAGACTGGGATTGGAGGATATGAGCAGTCAAAGCATACCTGTCCACACTGAGACCCAAAGGGTGAGCAAAAATCAGAAGGAAAATGGTGAAGAGTCGGTGAGGACATTCTCCAGGAAGTAGGTATGGGTATATCACAGTGCAGAGTCAAGGACATATATGAGTTTAGAGCAAACACAAGGATAATAGACAGTAAGACTGAGATAGAAGCTCAAATCTAATCATGAAAGCTATGTAAGCACTAACCACCCTCTCTCACAGTCTACCCCCAAAGAAGAGATGAATAGCCCATCATATAATTTATCTGTGACAAAACTCTGATTTAACCACACCCTGCTTAAAAGACTACACCCAGCACCCGGAGATGGGACTCAAATTGGCATGTAGTCTAGAAGGAGATACTCAAGGAACTCCCAGAACAAAGGGCCCAGGGTGGGTGGAAGATAATAGTGAGTCTCACCCACTGAAGTCAAAGATGGCTACAAAAACTGAAAAAAAGGAGCAGAACTAAAAATATCCCTGAGTCGCAGAGGTATGAAAGTAGACTAAAGAGAAATAGAAGAGAGATTAGTATAGAAGAGAAGCAGCATGGGCCCAGTACGCCAAAACCTGCTTGCATGAACCCAACGAGTGTGCTTGAGACCTAGAGTCCTGACTAGAAAAGGGACACTATGGAACATTAGCAGCCTTGGGTTGAGGGGCAGCAGAAAAAAGGCCTCCACATGGTGTCATGACTGTACTCAAGCATTGTCCTCCATGATAAGGTTGTTATGGTTGTTACTGAGCCATCCAGTAAGGCTAGAAGGAATGGCACAGATAGTATTCTTAAGATATTAAGTCTATAAGCACCACTGAATCTCCTTCCCATTCATGTGTAAATAAAGGTAATAATAGTACTATCTGCAAGTGTTTTTATGAGGGTGACATGAATTAATATATACAAAGTGCTTAAAATAATACTTGAACTATAGCAAATGTTCTATATTATTGCTTAATTTCATTTTAATTATCATAAGGAATACATTGGTGCTTATTCCTAGACCCCATGTTGCTTGCTTAAAATGTAAAGTGACTAATGTATGATTCTCAAACTTAGACTGTTTAGCATCTAAGGAGAACATCAGAAAAGGATGAACACACAACAGCATTAAATGGCTGATAGAGTGGTGAACCATGGCGGCCCTCACAAGAAAAAAAAAGAAGAGGCCAGAGACAGAAATATGGATAATACATACAGAATGTTATGCCCTGGATTTAATATTTTAGTTAGTAGATTTGCTTGCCTTGCATGCATGAGTCCCTGGGTTCAATTCCTACATTTCTAGAAAACAAAACAAAGTCAAAGAACAAGAATGAAGCCAATAAAGCCGTAACCATGGTCTGGGTAGAGATGGGAGCTCTGCCAAGCTATTGACCACTGATTCAAGAAGACAGAAAATGGGGACACTCTCAGTACTGTTATGCTTTGAAATAAATATGTATTTCAAAGACCTAACCTCATGTCATGACCAAGTCTCTTTCCTTTCCTGATATTCCAGCTTTTTATTGTCCCCAATTGATTTACTAATGAGAAGAAGAAGAAGAAGAAGAAGAAGAAGAAGAAGAAGAAGAAGAAGAAGAAGAAGAAGAAGAAGAACAACAACAACAACAATAACAACAACAACAACAACAACAACAACAACAACAACAACGAGATGCCATGAATCTACCCTGTGTGACAAGGAAAAAAAAAACACAATGAAAAGCACCAATGAGTTTCAAATATATTCTTGGTTTTCATTTCAACTTGAAATTTGTCTTTTGGCTGCTGAATATACTAAAGTTAGAACAGCTGTGCTTCTGAAGGGCTCCTATACTAACACATTTAAAGAGAAGCAGAAAGGTCATCAGTTACAATGTAAAGAAAGGAGGCATCTAGAGAACAAGCCAAGACCCCTCATAACCACTTATTTTAACTGTTGTTTTCTGTTGTGTCTGGGGCAATAGACTGTTTGGTCTAATCCCACCTTTAAGAATCCTTTTACCCACTGTTCCCAGAGAGACATGAATACAAATGCATGTGTTTGTTCAAGGCAAAGCTGGGCCAAATTATTTTTCAGTCATTTTAAAACTCGATGTGCTCTTTATATCAATGATTCTCAACCCTTCTAAGGCTGCAACTCTTTAGTAGAGTTCTTCGTGTTGTGGTGACCCCCAGCCATAAAAGTATTTTTGCTGACACTCCATAACTGTAATTTTCCTACTGTTATGAATCATAATGTAAATTTCCTATTTTCCAATTAGGCAACCCCCTTGAAAGGTCATTGAAAAAAAAGGTCAAAAGGTGTCACAACCCACTGGTTTAGAACCCTGGCTTTAGAGAAAAACTAGGAAGAACAGAAAATCATGACCCAGAAATCCAATTTCTTAAGGAATGCTCAGCTAACTTGGGGGTGTTTCCTTGCTGACAATATATCCCCTTGAAATAGTTTTGTTTATTTGCTTCAGGAAGTAAAGAGTTGCTGCCTCTCCACATCCATAATCCACCCTGCTGCTTAATGCTATGCTAGAGGTACAGCTGAGAGATAGTAATAAACACCTTGCCCATGTGTCTGGTTACTGCACTACATTTTTCTCAGGGCAGGTAGGAAATGGAGCAAGCAAGGGGAAACAACATGCTTTAGGCTTTACTCTGAAGGACTGGCTGTGTGGAGAAGGCACCTCTGCACACTAAAGACACTGACTCATCGCTGGCTGTGGGGCAGGCAGAACCAGAAAAGTCAGTTGGACCAGCTCAAGAAGAGGCCAGAGCCAAGGAGCTGAGGCTTATAAAACATAGGGAAACCCTGAGATAGGCTTGCATTACCTGGGTGGCAGCTGATGGCAGACACTCCTAGACCATTTCCCACCCATGCACATCTTTGGCAAGTTCAGCAGGTTCCTTTTTTTTTTTTCTTCCCTGATCACTGTGTAAGAATGCCAGGGACCACTCCCAGCCCATGGTGCTGATAATGAAGGAGGCATGCCTTCTGAAGCTAGTAACTAACCACAACAAGAGTCAGCAATGTTTGCTGTCGAGGACCAAAGAGTAAATGTGTAGGGCCTGTGGGTCACTTAGTGTCTACGTCATGTTGTCTTTGTTGTTGTTAATGGACTGGAGATGATGTGGGTGGTGGGGGTGGACGAAGCTCCTTAAGAAAAGATACATCCCTAGTCAGACACTTATTTCTCATTTCAATGCAGACTAATGATACCTCTCCTAAGGATCGTATGAAATTTTCTGACAAATGAATGTGGAGCATAAGCTAGTTTATTTAATTAAATGTAAAAAAAAAAAAGTATTAGCTCACAAAGAATTAGGTTTCATTTCTTTGCAAACAAATGAGTTTTTGTAGTTTCTTTACTCACCCCCTGCTGCCTTCCCCATCCCCCTCTTCCCCTGTGCACTTTTACCCCAGTAGCCTCCTTCCTACTTCACCATCACCTGTGACCTTTTACCTACCTACCCCCCTTATCAGAACCTCTTGTTTCTCAGATAGTCTCCTATCACATTCCATAGTACTAGATAAGAGACAAATCCAGTCTTAACTGAGGTCCTGAGAAATCTGAAGAGAGCTGAGTACTCTTGATCACACCTCCATCTCTCCTGGAGCATAGGGACTGCCTGACAATGCCATTTATAGTCTCCAGGCTCAGCAGTCTTCTAATGCTTAGGAAGACATCCCTCTAGCCTCAGGCATGGTTAAATATGGTACTCTACAAATGAGCAGTACTGATGAAGTGTAAGAAAGACTCTTCAGAAGTTTTCTAGTGTCATCTATTGTCACTTTGACTAGAAACTCAAACAAGAATCCAGACACATTCCTTTCACTTACAGAATTTTAATTGTGTTGGCTTAAAAATTTTACCCAACATCTAATGAAGATAAGACACTGAAAATACGAACTGACAAGGACCAGAACATATATGGAAGCAAAACACAGGCATACAACTTGTAGCAGCCAGCCAAGGAACCTATCATTTACTGTAACTAGTCCAGGAGGCTTGCCTGCCTCTTATAATCAGATTTATAGAAAGTCAGGCTAGCAGTAACGCATATTCTTAAGTAATTAATCCAGGAAGCCAAACAAGAACCATCGTCATAATTGACCCAGCATGGACAGGACCCATCATGCCCTTCCTTCTAACAGAGGGAAAACAGAACAAAAACAAATATATACTCTTATCACAGAAGGTATCCTGGTTTAAATTAGACACCCTTCAGTCTCCTGAAGCCAATGCCTCCAACTGGGTAGCATGGGAAGGCCTTGTTGGATCCCTGTTCCTCACTACACAGCTTTCCCACTCTTCTGGCCTTTCAGTCGCATAAGTCACAGTAGTAAGCCCACTGCTGTAAAAGCTGGTTCTTATCATTCATTTACTTACACAAAGTTATTGCTTATTCCTCTGTTTTGACTGCTACCATATTAAAATGTCACTATTCCCAATATTTCAGGATTACACTGAACTTAAAAATAGAAAATACCTGAAAATGCTTTAATTCATCATTAATGTTGTCTTTAAGGTAAACAAACCACAGAGCATCCTGAACCAGTATTAGCTGCCTGGCTAGAGGCAAAGTCACTTCATACTATGCTCACTGTGAAATCAAACAGAAGCCAGTGAATTGGTTGAATGGTGCTGTGTGTACAGTGCTATTGAGGATATAAATATGCCAATGGAAAAGAAATAGGAACTTACAGATGATGCAGTTTCTAGAGTACAGATTCCAAAAATACACTGCTATATGAGAAAAAGAATGTCATAACAAACTCATTTAGAGGATGCTGTGTGGGACCAGTTAAACAAGATTTTTATTGGGTATTTAATTTGAAAGAGGGAGAAATTTTAAGTGTATTTCCAAGGATAATTGATTCAGGGGCTCACTCTAGGCAAGGCAACTTTTGACTCCAGGATACAGAGAACCAATCTTGGAAAATGCAATTGTAGAAGACTAAGAAGTTCAGGGACATTTTAAAATTTTAATTGAAAGGAACTAAACTAGACTAATGCAGAAGAAAATGCTAGTTGCTTAGGGGGTCTGGTGGTTTGTTAAGGGCTTAGCACATGCTAACATTTACTATCTCATTTCATGCTATCAATATCTCCTGGAATAAGATATTATTAATTATCTTAACTGTTTCACAGGGAGGGAAGAGATAAATGGGTGGGTAGAATAACTGGCTCAAGAGCCATCTACCTCAGAATGAGGTCACTAACTACCCTGCCTCCACTTAGCTGTCCATGGGGCTGCAGCCCCTGACCCTACAGCCCAAAGAAGGACAGAGGGTCCTTTTACCTTGGCAAGGTTATCTGAGGACCAACTGCTCCCCTAACAACTTTATCAAGGCAGTGGGAACAAGCAGGCACATGTGTTATCACAAGTAATACTTATGAGATTCTGGATTCTCAGTACTCTTTCTTATAAAATGATTAACAGTATTATATCTGATTCTGTAATGGACTAAATTATGCTTCTCCTAAATTCATATACTGAAACCCTAACCCCCAATATGACTATACCTTGAAACTGGAGCTAACTAAGGTTATAAGTGTGGGGCTCTAATCTGGTATAACTAAAACCAAATAAGAGAAAGATTTCTCTGTCTTTATCTGACTCTCTTCTTCTATCTTGCCCATAAACACCTCATATCATGTGAAAGACATTAAGAAATACCATCTGCAAAGCAAGAAAGAAGTCCACTGGAAAGAAAAATCAGTTGGAATGTCACTTTGCAATTTCAGCTTTTAGAACTAAAAACAAAACAAAACAAAAGTCTATCAAATTGCTTGGCCTAGGTAATTTTGTGATAATAGACAGCTAGGTAAGTAAGACAGCCCCTCATCCTTATTACCTCAAAAGTGGACTATATTGGGAAGTAGAACCTTTAGGCAGATATTTAAAGTAAAGCTGTGAGGGTGGGCCCTCATCCAACCTGACTGGTGTCCTTGCAAGAAGCAGTTGTGATGCATAAACAACCATCAAGGCAAGGTATCCATATGAAGAGGCAATAAAAAGATGACTATCTGTAAGAGGCCTCAGATGAAAACCTGCCAGTATATGATCCACAGCCTGTGATCCATCATCCTGGTGTTATTCACACCCCAAGTGACAGTGTGTCACTATCTACACCTTCTACTGCTTGAGAGGCAACTCCCATTAACCAGAAGAGAAAAGCAAGTTTGTTGTCCATTCTGATACTCACCTTTTCTTAGTTCTTTCCTAAGTACCCACCAACCCAAGTTGGTGACAATGAGATATTCATCTTCAGGATATGTTTCCCTGGACCTCATAACTACATGCAGAAACAAGCCTCTTCATTGGCACAGAGTGAGAGCTTGGTACAAGGTGCATTTCGTCTTCATGTTAGGAGATCCACTTACTGAAGTGGACCATCAAATAACTGCAAGTTCACATTTAAAAAATATTTGTGGCATATAGACAACTATAACCATTTCTGCTCAGGTGCTACAAGTTTCACCTGGTAGTCTTTTGCCACAGAAGGAAGACACAGAAGTTCACATGCCTAGTAGCATCTCTGTGGCTTGCTCCAGTTACTAAAGCTCTATTTCTAAGTCCTTTATCTCACATCTGGAAGAGAAGTGGACCTAAATGGATGTCATGTCTTAGTGACATCCAGAAAGTCACTCCAGTGTCCAGTTTAGAGGGATGTCTACTAAATGTCAGAAGGTTCAAATTGTCTTACTGGTACTGAGGGCCAGGAAACATCCAGGAGCTTATGCTCAATTGGCTCTCTGAAGTGCCTTTCAAAGTGGGCTAACATCTTGTTTTGTACAGAGGGTTTCATTTATGTGGTAGTAGTGTGTTCATGGAAGGCCAAAGCACTAATAAAGTAATTTTCACCTCTTTCATGATGGCTAATGTTTCTTAATGTACTCTATTTTCTAGAAAAGAGCATCCATTTGTGCAATGAGTATTTATTGAATATCAATTATATGCTAAGCAACAAAGCTGACCAAACATTCTGCTTTCATGATGTTCACAGTGCAGTCAGAAAGAGAGACAGTAAATGAAATAAATGACAAGGAAATTACTGTAGCATGATAAAAGTGAAAAATGAATATGTCATGGAGGGGCACAAAGAGTTCCAGGTGCAAGAGGGATAGAGGTACAGTTTGGAAGTCCTACCAGTAAGTGGAACGGAAGCTTAATAGAGAATTTAAGGACAGTGACTTGCAGCAGCTAGGTCATCTGTTACACTCTACAATTAGATGTGGTGATTATCCCTGCATACATATATGAATCAATATCTAACTCAAGCAATTCATGAGAAACTGCTCATGTGATTAGGGAGGCCACGTGTTTCCGGATCTGCCAGGTTTGTAGGATGAGTAGGTAGGTAAGCTGGAGGCACAGTAGAGCTGATGGTAGTAACAGTTCAAAAGCTGACTGCTGGCTCAAGACCCGATAGAGCTTATGTTTCAATTTCATTCTAAGGCAGGAGTAAGTGTCTCTTATCTTGGCAAAGATTAGTTCTTGCTTTAGGACAAGGGTATTTTCATTTGTGATTGTTTTTAAAGAGCTAGAGATAGAAGCCAGGGTTTAGGGTATGCTCTACAAGTTCCTACAGTGAGCTTCACCACCAGCCTGCAAGTCAACCTTTTTATTCTGTTTATACCTTCAACTGATTGCCTGAGGCTCAGCTATGTTCAGGATGGCAGTTTGTTTAATTCATTCTACTATTTCAAATGTTAATCACATCAAGAAACATCTGAGAGTTTGGCCAAATAGCTGGGCACTCTGTGGCCTGGTCAAGTTGACAGATTTAACTGTTATGATTGTAAATAGACAATGGACAGTGGTTAAAAGTTGAGATGAGGGGGCGTGGCATGGTTTGGAATGTGTGGTATGGAGCAGTATATATTGGGTGGGATGTTGTGGTATGAAATGGTACAGAATGATGTGGTATAGAACAAAATGGAACAAGGTGATTATCACCTGACTCCATCTTTTTCTTGCTTTGTGATTCACGTTTCTGACTTCTACACTGTTGGACTAGTCATGCATGACTCCCATAGCTACAGGGGAAATTAAAAACTCTTGTGTATAAGAGGCCTAACATGACATCCAGATCAGGAAAAACTCAGGAAATTGTTGAGAGCTTCCTCACCAACCCTAAAGAAACTGCCAGGAGCTTCCTCCAGTGCTGGGGCTAGGGCTCTTCATTAGAAATCCAATTATGCTCTACCAGAATAATTAGCCAGATTCCTCGGATCCCAGACTTCAGGAGTTTCATTAAGATTGCCTCTTACTCTTTGTAGGCCAGAAAACCTCACTGTCTGAAGAGCAAAACCAAAAATTCCCAGCAGGTGCGTAGTCTACATAAACCAGTCAGGGCCCTCTATTTGAGGCAAAGTTATCCCAGGCCTAAGAAAGCACAGGCCTGGGACAAGGGTCAGTCTCAATCTGCTGGTTAAACAAGCTGAGAGCTCTCCTGAAATCCTCATGTAGGCTGACCCAGAGCTGGAGTCTCTTAGCTGCCTTAACTGTCTCTGGATAGTACATGTAACAAAGTGTGTCTTTATCCACTGTGCTTCCTACAAATAGCAACAACATGTATATTACCCTGTCAACACCACAAGAAGACAGGGACCAAGTCCCCTGGACTCCTCTTAAGAATAGTTGTTCCCCCTGGCTCTAGAGGAAGACACAGGTGTCATTGTGGTCCTGCCACTCAGCTCTCTGTCCTGTCTGTAAGTTGGACTTCCAGGTCCTCAGGTCCCCCCCCCCGTCATAAAATGGACTGATAATATAAACAAGTCTCTGAAGACTTTATTTATAAGGAGAATTAATTGAATCTTTATCATGTGCAAGCACAATGACCATGTTGGCACTAATGAATTATGCATGAGCAAGTTGTGAACTGGTAGTCTGTGTCAGGCAAAGGGCCCTGAGCTGCAGAAATTTCCCTTGACATTCTTATTAAGTTTTCAACATTTTCACTTAACACTTGGTTCTGGAAACTCTAATCTGAAATCCCCTTTTCTTTCTTTCACACATAGGGAAAATATGGCTCACTGGGGTTTATTAAACTCTCTAATATCAGCCATCAATAACTAGAGAGTGAGTAGCTTTCTGATCTTGATTTTACAAAGTTCTGGATAGCCCATTCTATGAAACACCATTTACAAGTGCTTAGTAATGTAAGTGGCTGCCATCCTTCATCATCCTCACTTTGTCACCCAGTGGTCTCTGTCCTTTGACCAATAACCTTCATTCCAGCAGCTACTCAGAAATGACCTCTGTATGCTAATGCATGTACCTAATGAGCACATGGCCTTCTTAGACAGGTCTATATAGTCACTGCTCTGTGAATTGGCTAGAGGCAGTGTTTCGTTTGAAGATGACAGGGGTGAGACAGATACCTGTCATAAGTCACCTGCAAAAGTGGGTGGAGCCTGGGATAATCTCTCATCCTGGAAAACTACCTCTCTGCTTCAGGGGGTGGAGATGGACATGAATAAATTGTGAGTCACTTTCCAGGAAATAGCAAGGCTAGGAGACCAGGACAAGGAAGCAGGCTGGTGGACATTTGTGAGCGACTTCACCATCCATGGGGAAACAGGGCAAGTGTCCCAAGAGAGAATTAGGAGTGAAGGTCAGTTTGTAAATCAAGACATCTACAGGGGTGCAGCAAGAGTCTCTGCACTATGTCTCGGCGCTTGCTTTAAAACTTCCTTTTCATTCACACCTCTACTTTTGGTGCATTTTGTTGTAATTTTTAATATGCATTGAACTGCATATAAAGGAACCAAAGGAATAGAGTTATCACCCTGCTTGCAGCAGGTTTTGAAAAGAACAAGGGCAGTATATGTGTGGGTAATTCTGCATTGCACCGTGGGGTAGTTGATTTAGACCTCACAGAGACAAAGGAAAATGTTAAGAGCAAAGAGAAAGAAACTTACCCTTCAGGTGACACATGTTCTCCTGGGCACTGTGTAAGTTTCCACATTTTCAGGAACCTTCAGGACACACCCTCCACCAGGCTCAGCTCAGTAGGTCTGGGTAACATCTGAGTCTACATTGTGGATGGTGTGGACACTGCTGGTGTACAGATCACACTCACAGCAGCAATATCCCAGCTGATCAAAAGTCCCCAGTCTTAGGTCAGATACATTATATGGTGGAGATTTGAAGAGAAGAAAAAACATTTCAAAATGCTTTCACTTAAAACAAAGGCTAAAAATTCTTTGATACACTGCAAAAAGAATGGCTGAGGAGACAGTGTGTGTGTGTTTATCAACAGCTACATTTTATTTCATAGTTTGTCCCATTTTCACCAGAAAGTCCCATTCAAAACAGATGCTCTAAGATATTGTTTTAAGGAAGAGAAAATGAGCTCTGTGATCAAACTAATGAAGGACAAAGGAAGGTACTGGAGGTTGAGAGCATCTACATATTTGTTGACTCTTGAGAGGATAGCAACGGGAGCTTCCTGAATCACTGAGGGGAACCAGAAGCATCTGCTTCCCATTTTGATTGAAGCCACCTTCTAGTTCCTCGGTTTCTCTCTACCTTCCTTCTTTTCTTTCCTCCTGTATTAGCAGTTAAATGCAAATTACATCACTAAATACTGGGTGTAGGGAGACTGTTTTGAAGTTGTCAATATAATGGCAGGGCAAGAAAATGAGCATCATATAAAAATAATGGGATGTTCATCTGTGGAAGCCACTTGGAAAGTACTTTAAAGGAGACAAATAAGCCAACGGAATTGTTTATAAATTTATAAACAAAAGCATTAATTTCTATGATGCCATCTTAATATATTTTTAAAAATTATCTCAAGTCTAAAAATCTTTCTCTAGTAAAGCTGTTTGTTCAGCTTCAGCGAAATCTAAGTTCCATAAATCAGGAAAATATTTGAAGTTACCTCTGATGGTTGTATAATCTGTTTTCTGTTGTTATAACAAACCACCTAGAGATAATTTATAAGTAAAGATGCTTATTTTGACTCTTTCTTCTGGAAGCTGGGAAGTCAAAGAACAAAGCCCCTGGTATCCCATTGGCTTTATCTCACAGTGTGTCACATAAAGACAATCTAGTAAGGATACTAACCTAATAAAAGCATTTTCAAAATCAACCAATGTGGTAAAATGCCAATTTTTACCTTGATATAAACATGTATATGATATATATCATATGTATATATCATGTATAACACACAGACACACAAACCACACACAACACACAACACACACAACACACACACACACACACACACACACACACACACACGGAATACACAATTGTCAAACATTCTACTATGAAGCTGGTTTTAGCCAGGAGTGGCCATATGTAACTTTGATTCCAGCATCCAGGAGGCTGAGACAGGAGTATTACAAGTTTTAAGGCCAGAGGAAAAAGCATGAAAAGGAGAAGATGAGGACTATTTCTTCTGATCTGGTAAAAAGCTAACACCGTCAAGAATAAAAACCACCTTCCTCAAATTAAATAATACATCATAGCATTAATCAGCAAGTCCTCCCCGTGTCCTATAGGAATTTCCCACAAGAAAGAGAGCTTCAGCTTCAGCTCAAATGGTGGTTTCAAATTCAGAGCAAACAGTGTGCAATCCTTGAGATGCTTACAGAGGCAGACACAGGAGGACCACATTCTCCTGGGATGAAAGCTGTTTTATTGTGTATGAAGAAAGACTTTTGAAAGTAGATACAAAACTTGGATGGAGGCTTTGTAGTTCCCAGAAGCTTTCATTGAAGCACCTGCAAAAATTTTATTGACCCATAGCTTTTAATCTGCACAGCCTCCCGAGGGCGAATGGCAAGCTCCACTGTCCCCATTTACCAGGTGGAGAAGCCAAGGATGGAATATATACTGGGTACATTTTTTTTTTTTGAGACAAGGTTTCTCTGTGTGACAGCCTTAGCTGTCCTGGAACTCACTCTGTAGACTGGGTGGCCTTGAACTTACAGAAATCTGCCTGCCTCATTTCTTTTGTTTTGAATAACATAAAACAAGCGACAAAACTAATTTTCCTAAGGATAAAAATAATATGATTTTAAGATGAATGAATATGTGTGTGCATATTTAAACCAAACACCACACACACACACACACACACACACACACACACACACACACACACACACAAATGTAACTATAAAAACTATAAAGTAGGGAGGTTGATATTCCCTCCAAAGGCTCTTGGATGGTTTCTAGAGAAAGCGCTTTCAGCAATTCCCCATCTCTGTATCATTCCACTTATTTAAAAAAAAAAAAAAAAAGATGTGAAGAGAATTCTGGGCACACCCATTTGATTTTCACATCAAATTGATGAGTATTTCATAAAGTAGCTACGGAGTGACTGCCCACAGGTAGTCAGAAACAAGGGAATGGGGGTGAGGCCAGTGCAAATAAATGTGCATGTGCGTGGGGTGGACAGTGAAGCCCTTGAGAAAAGTCCTGGTGGTGTCCACAAGGAGATTCTAGACACCAGACAGGGAGGGAAGATAACCTAGAACCCAGCAAGTGACACACTGGCCCCCTTCTGCTCTGGACAATAGATGGAGATAGAATTCTCCAGTCTCCCCCTGACTAGGTCCATGCTCAGTGGGCATAAATGCTTTCCTCTGCAGCTAGTCTGCCACTTCGTGGAGTTGCATCTTGATGGAGGAGTTCAGAGGCAGTTCTGATCATGTCCACCCAGAACTGGTTATGCCTTCAAACCAAAGGTCTCTTCTGCCTCAATGTTTTTACCTGCTCAGAAGGAAAAAGGTCATAGTAGCTACTTGAGTGGATTGTGAGTGCTGGGGCTTATAGTATTGTAAAGCTCTAAGAGTAATCCAGGGATTCAGAAAGCACTGCTTGTCAGCTGTCATCAACAACAGCCTCATTACTCTTATTCTTGTTATGGATCACTGTATATTAATACCAAGGACCTCCTGAACATTGTTGTAAAGGATCCTCAACACAGAGTGGATGGCCTCACTCCTACATGATAAATAAATCACCAAGAATATCAACCATTTGAGAGTTAATCCTTAATGCCAATCTGACTGTATTTGGAATTACCAAAGAAACACACATCTGGGTTTCTCTCTAGGGGATATTCACAGAGGTTCAACTGAGTAAGGAAGATTCACCTTGAATATATCTCAATGCACATGGGACCAGCCCTGGACTGGAGTCCTAGTGGCACATGCCTTTAATCCCAGCACTCCGGAGGCAGAAGCAGGCAGATCTCTGTGAGTTGGAAGCCAGCCTGGTCTACAGAGCGAGTTCTAGGATAGGCTCCAAAGCAATACAGAGAAACACTGTCTCAAGAAACAGAGAGAGAGAGAGAGAGAGAGAGAGAGAGAGAGAGAGAGAGAGACAGACAGACAGACAGACAGACAGACAGAGAGCTGGCTGAGGAACAGCACTCATTTCTCTGTTTCCCGACTATGGAGACAATGCAATCATTTGTCTCATGCTTCTGTTATTGTGAATTCCTCTCAGGGTGCCCTCTGTCTCATCAGTCCATGAGCTGAAAGAAACCCTTCCTTGAGTTGCTTTCCTCTAGTGTTTTATCACAGCCTTGAGAAAAATACTTAATACAAGGAATTGCTAAGGTTTGCCAACTAGTGATTGGCATTGTACAGGAATATTACATCATGTATACATGTAATATATATGTAATGCCACACTGCAGCTTAAAAATATATACAATCACCTGTCAATTCAAACATGCATGCATTAAAAGGAAAATGGAAGGAAACTTCTCTAGTTGTGAGGAAACACCATCTAATACAAACGCAAGTACTGTCCCACTTAACTTTGAGTTCCTTTATCCTGAATGTGATGCATGGTGCATGGAAAACAGGAGCACATGAACTGAAGTCAGGACATTTATCATGGAAACCCATGGGGAAATCTCCAGAGGACACCCATGGTATCAATCTTTTACAGGATTATTGCATCGTCCCCATTTTTGTCCTCTCTCTCTTTCTCTTTCTCTCTCTCTCTCTCTCTCTCTCTCTCTCTCTCTCTCTCTCTTCCTTACTTGAACCTAAGACAGAGATGACTGAAATCTGACAACAGATAGATACTGCTACTCCTATAATATTAAAACAAAAAGGGGGAACTGTAGGGAGCTGCAGAATACCGCACCCAAAAGATGGCGCCGGTTTCCGCCCTCCGCCAGCCCGACAGCGAGCGCTCTCTGTGGTAAACAACTCCAAATTTGGTAAAGGTCATGTATCCTCTTAATTCTGCTTGGAGACAACCTATCCTGACGTGCCATGTAGGGTTAGGTGATTGGTAGATGTAGACTATATCAGGCCCCGTCTCCCTTGGCCCGGGGCCACCGCTGCCGCCATTATACATTGTACAAAGCAAAGAGGTTCCCGATTAAACTGTGTTGAAGAAGATTCCTCGGTGTGGCGCCTTTCTTGCTGGTCAAGGGTGGACGCCGCGAGGGAAAAAGCTTGTTTCATATGTAAGTCCCTTTTCCCTCTCCCTCCCTTGACAAGTGTTCTTTAAATCCAATTTCTATCGATGAAGACTTAAGTTGTGGGAGCAGAAGTGTGATATCTACTTTATGAATGATTTCTCTTTCCCCCCATAGTGATACCTTGCTGTGTAGAAGACCACAGTGCATCATCATCAAACATGCTTCTTTAGCATGAATATTATTTCAGGTCATTTCCATAAATGGCAAATACAGAGAAAGAAACCTTCTATAGGAAATGTACAGCTGCTAAGGAAATCATCTGTTAGGATTTCCCCTTCTCTGCACCTCAGAGAGTAGCATGACTAAATCACCAGATTCTCTTCAGTGGCAAGGGCACAGGTTTGTATGACAAACATTATCCTTGCATTTCTCCTTGTTTTATTAGCACATTTTATCCTGTTGCAACACAAACTGGGTAAATTATAGACAACAAGTTGATTTGGTCCTTGGTCCTCAAAGTTGGAGTCCATGATCAAGTGGTTACATCTGGTGAGTGCATGTTTACTATGTTACGACGTTCATAGAATGTATCACATGGTATAGAAGCATGAGAGAAAGTGGTGAGAATGAGACCTGAATTTGGGGCCTGAACTTATCTTTTTATTGGAGCCTTTTCTCATAATAACATATATATATGTGGATATATATATATATAATATATATATGTAATATATATATATTATATATATATAATGTCCCTATTTAATAGGGACATTAAACAATACAGGAAGGACAGCTGTTATGTTAGCCAGCTTTTTATTACCTCAATGAAATGTCTAAGTAATGAGTTTTTCAGGTAAATGGACAGTACTAGAATATGTGAGGTAACACAGAGTCAGAAAGACCAATGTCACATATGTCCATGCTAACCCCAAGTCTTAAGATTTGACTCTATAATCTGAAGTAACAGAAGAGTAAAATGGAAAGTAAAGAGAGACTATGATGGGGGATGTAGGACAGGAGCATTAGAGAGGGGGATTGTAAAGTACAATTGCTTTGAAGGAAGAAATGGGAGAGGGACCACAATTGCAGAAGAAGGAAAGAGGAGGGACAAATAACACTAAAGATGTTTGGAAAAGCCATAGGGAATTGTATTATTTTGTGGCTACTTAAAATTACCTACAGTATATGCAAGGTGTGTGTGTGTGTGTGTGTGTGTGTGTGTGTGTGTGTGTGTGTGTGTGTGTCTGTGTCTGTGTCTGTGTCTGTGTCTGTGTGTATGTGTTTTAACTGAAGTTATGTAGACATTGGGAAACATTGCTCCCCCAAAACAAAACCATAGACTATCAAGCAAAAACCACATTCAAGGCATAGGAACCCTCCTTTGAATTGTTTTTCAGGAGGGTCTAAGAGATTCTCAAAACAATATAGACTATTTCCATTGCCCTGGTCCCTTCCAGAAAAGGGAGTAAGACCCTGTTGCTGAAGACACCACACCCTTCAGACACAGAATTTGAAGAATTGATCTGGCTCTGATATGGAAGCCTCCTTACTGAAAGCTAGCTCACATTGTTTTTGCAAGGAGTCATTTAAGTTTTCAGGGGAGAAAATCAATCAAAGATCCTACCCAGGTGTAACAAACATGAACCACAATGACCAGCATGGCAGGATATTCCAATGTGTTCAAAACTGGCACTTACATTCTTGGACTAACTGGCAGCCATCTAATTGGACTTATGCCCTCTAAATAAGAGGGGATTTGTGCCTGGTACAGTAAATGTACTTAAAAACCTGTGACTAGTGAGGCTATGGAAATGAGAGAAGAAACTACTATTTTCACTTCCTATACCAGTATAAACTCTAACTTCCTTCTGAATGCCCATCCATATCCCCACAAATACATGTAGCTCTCATCCTTCACCAAAGGAACAGCTTGCTACAGATGGGGATGATTACAGAAAATCACAACTGGTCAAAATGTAGAGACTGTAGGGTATACAAAAATCCAACTATTACTTTTACAGCACAAACCCTACAGTTAAGGCTCAAGGGCCATCGAGGAAGAGGGAGCATGAAGAGGATAACCGCCAGAGGACCAAGACAAATGCCCTGACATAGTCGCTTCTTAAAAAGAAAGAAAACTGACTCAAATGGAGAGGGAGTAAAGGGTGTATCTGGGAGGAGTTGATGGAAGAGTGGAGGATAAATATGTTCAAGATAAGTTGCATGAAGTTCTCCGAGAATTAATAAAAGTATTAATCAAAGGAGATGAAATTTATTTAGCTGACAGATATGGAGGTTTCATGTGAGGGTAAGATACTTGCCTTGGCTTACCTCTTGGAAGGCCCTCTCTGCTGCATCACTGAGGATGCTTCTCAGTTGCTCAACTGGGGAGGCCCCTCAGCTGCTCCACTGGGGAAGCCTCTCAGCTGCTCCACTGAAGAGGCCCCTCAGCTGCTCCGCTAGGGTGGGCTCTCAGCTGTTTCACTGTGTGTGTATGGGGGGGTTGCAGGGGACACTCAGCTATGGCAGTCAGCTATGGAAAGACCATTGATTGCATCACTGAAAAGGGTCCTTAGCTACATCATGGGCAGACTCCAGCTACATCATGTTGTAGCAATAGTGTGGGGGTGGGGGTGGGGGGCTAATCAGTCCTATTTGTTTATCTCTTGTTGATCCAACTTTAGTTACAGTGGCTTACCCAAGAAAGAGCAATAAACATGAAGAGAAGTTATTTTTAACCTACAGCTGCATTTCCTAGCCCCTCTTGCTGCTTGCTGTAGCAGTGTTGCTGAGATGATTGTGTTCTAAACAATTAAGTGTGGATCAAAGTAATTTGCCCATCCCCTGACCTAATCCTTAAACAATATTTACATAACTGTTGACAGTTTCCTTGCCTGGTCTGCAGGCTTGATAGTAGTGACCACAGAACCTTTAAAGTGTTGTCTTGCCAATCACTAGCCCAGTTGTCGCTGGTATTAGGCCTCAAACCTGGGACAAATGGCTGAGTTGCCTATTTAACATCAAAGCGGGACTTGGCTGCCAGGTTCTCTCAGCATCCCTCAGTCGCTATTTGTTACAGGATATGGCTGGCATGCTCTGCCCCCTACCCTAAACTTCTCCAGGCCAGGAGCTGGCTACCCTTCCCCTAAATGGCCTTCCCTATAAAATCCAGTCATTTTGGTTACCCTATCTTTTTTTATCTATCCTTTACTCTCTTGGTGAGTCTTTTGATCCATGCCACCCCTCTTGGTCTGTGGCTCCTCTATCCTTCACCTTCTTGCCTCCCCTTCTTCCTTCCCCTTTTCCTCTCCCCACATGGCCTAGCTCAGGGTCATACTCACTCTGGACTCAGTCTCTGGCTATGCTCTCCATTTTATTGACAATGAACTGTCTCCTCCACTATACCTAGCAGCAGTCCTGCCCTTCCATTTTTATTCTGTATTTCATTCAATTGGTATAAAAAGTGTCCACTCGCCCTCTGCCCCAGCTTGGGCACAGAACTCTGCTGGCCTTTGAAAGGTTTTGTTTTCAAAACCTTTCAGGCATGCCAGGATCTATGGAGCCACCTCCCTCTGGAAACCCACTTTTCAACTGAAGCAACTCATTGAACATTCCCACAAACATGCCTTGACCCATCCCAGAAGATCCTACCAACTCACTGTGTGAGCTTCTGTCTCCTTTAAACCCCAAAGAAGCCTCTCTGTACTTTAGCCATGATTCAGTGGGTTTGTGCCGTCATGGTATAAACAATAGTATGGGGTTGAGAAATGCCCAGTTCACTTCCTTTTACAGCCTTGAAACCCAAAAGGCTTTTAAATGCCTTCATTTAGAGAAAAAGGTTCAAATCTCATAAGATAGACTAGGTAACTCTGCTAGAAGGAAAGACTTTCCTCCCTTTCTGATGAATCCACGAGCGAATAAAATGAGACACAGATAGGTTTGTGAATGAATGAACTGTGTCACTCACTGTTTTAAACCTCTACCCCATCACTAGTACTAATAAGTCCTGTCTCCTGAGGACCTGGTTGCACGGCTGGGACAGTAGATAGGCAGGTGCAGAAGGGCTGGTGTCCAGGTGAGTAGTAGATGTCCAGAGTAGGTGCCTAACCCAGCCAATGAAGGAGCACAAGCACACCTGAAACTTTGGGGACTAGGAAGAGTTGGGAACAGAAAGGTGGCAGCCAGAGTGGGGGGGAAGAGGTGTGCCTCTGGAACTTTTTGTTTAATCTATAAACATGTTCTTCCTCTTGTTAAATGGAGGTTAAGGGGAAGTCATTAAAGATGTTAGAGCTCACAGTGACAGGAAGATGAAGCAAGCTGGAAGGAAGCCAAGTCAGAGGCAGAGGGACCAGTTCGAAGGCGTGTTCTCTGCCTTCCTCCAGGATGAGGCATCTTCTAATTATAACCTGACCCTGAAACAACAGATGACACAGCATGAGGGGTCTCTGTGTTGTCTGGAATTTCGAAAGGCTTGACAAGACAAGGGCGTTGGTGCATCCTTATTCTGCATTCAAAGTGTTTTGTTATGGAGCTGTATCTTCATTGGCTTCCTCATCCTAATTCCTACATTTCTAATGAATACGCAAGAGAATAAAATGAGACACATACTAACGTTACTGTGTCACCCATTGTTTGGAACCCCTATCTGAGAATTTACCAGAGGTCTCAGTCCAAGAGTGTTTGTAAGTTGGCCTCTTTGGAGTGTCAGAATTAAGAGTCTTAACTCGCTTGGCCTAGAGGGAAGGTTAATGGGGTGTGAGTCACAGTAGAGAGCAAGACCCATTAGTATAAGAGGTTTCATGAGTGGACTGAGGGTAGGTGGGAATGAGAACATGAATGACAAGATTGGGGCGGGGGTGGAGTGAGAGAGTACTAAAAAAGACTACTGGCAAGGGGGGCATTTCAGGGTCAGGCAAAAACCTGTCATAAGGGAATCTCCTAGATCTCTACAAGGATGACCCCAGCTTAGCCTGAACTGGCCATCTCCTGTGACCAGATTGGTGCCTTGCCCAATTGTCATCAGAGAGGCTTCATCCATCAACCAATGGAAACAGATGCAGACCCACAACCAAACATTAGGTGGAGATTTGGGAATCCTGCTAAAGAAGATGAGGAAGGATTGTAGAAACCAGAGGGATCAAGGACAAAACAAGAAAACTCACAGATTCGGCTAACCTGGTCTCACAGGAGACTCACAGAGACTGAACTGACAACCAGGGAGCTTGCATGGGACTGACCTAGGCACTCAGCATATATGTGACAGTTGTGTAGTTTGGTCCTCTTGTGGGACTCCTAAGAGTGACAACAGGGGTTGTCTCTGTCTATTTTACTGGCTTTTGGGACCCTACTCTTCATACTGGGTCTCCTTGCCCAGTCTTAATACATGGAGAGATGCTTAGTCTTACTGAAAATTGATATGCCATGCTTTATTGATATTCTTGGGAGACCTGCCCTTTTCTAAACAGAAATGAAGGTGGATTAGGGGATGGAAACAGAGGGGGTGGGGAGAAGAACTGGGAGGAGAGGAGGGAGAGGAAACTGTGGCCAGGATGTAAAATAAATAAATAAATTTATTTTAAAAAGACTCATTAATATGGAGGTTGAGAAAGGCCCCAGCCTATGACAATCACTTCTGGTTTCTCACATGCTAAATTAAAACTCATGAGTTAAGGCAGGGCTAAATCAATGACTATATGTTCTCCTATTAATGATCTTAGTTGCTTATACATAAAACAAGAGCTAAAGAAAAAAAGCAGAGGCAGGTCTACTCAGGGGGAAATAGAGACCCAGACCATCTTAGAAAAATTAACAAAACGTTTATCTTCTTCCCAAAGTCAGAGTTGGTAGCAAGTAAGTACCTCAGTGATGGTGGGGCCAGTGCTATGTTCAGGCTGGGTCACTTCTGTTTCACTCTTTAGCTGTACAACCACAAGCAAGTTGCTGAACCCTTCTGAGTCATGGCTTCCTTATCTGTCAAATCTATGTAGAACAGTAATCATGGTCAACACTTCCTTTCTTTTACCCTTTTCCATTTTTCGCAGTGTGTGTGTGCATGCACCTGTGTATTTATGTGAATGCATCATATTGTGGAGGGGCACATATATATGTGGATGCATGTGGATGGGGGAGCAAGGTTAACATTGGAAACCATCCACAGTCACTCTTGCTCCTTCTTCATTGAGGCAGTCTCTGGATCAGACCCAGACCTCACCTACATGGCTAGTCCTGTGAGCTAGCTTGATGTTGGACTCCTAATTTTGTTTTTTAAGGCTGGGATTATATGCAGGCTCCCGTGCCTACCTGGCATTTACTTGGGTTCTGGGCATCCCAGATCCAGACCTCAAACATGCAGAGCAAGCACTTTAACCCCATAGACATCTCCCCATCCCCTGGCCACTATTCTTGAACAATTACTGTGTGCTAGGCACTGGACTTAGTGTCTCATTTGTATTATCTCAAAGTGCAAAACTCAGTAATAGTCTAGGATGTGTTTTTGTGGTGTACTGTGGTGATACCAAGGTGATGGAACATCTTACAATTGGTAGGAGATTATTAAGACCTTGGTACTGAGCCCTTGTGATAGGAGTAACCCTGGTAATGTGGAATCAGTGACTAGGGTTTGTAAAGTAACGTCACCCATGTACTTGGTCTTTTCTGCATATGGTGTTTCCCTGTCCTCTTCAGTAGTCAAGAAGGCTTTGATGCAGTGAAACACCATGCTTCTTGGACCTTTCATTCTTGAAAATCATAAGAGTCCCAGTAATCATAAAGCACAAAGCCACAGGAATTCATTACAAAACAAAGGGGTTAGATGTGATAAACTAGTAATAACCAATCTTGGTCCATCATCACCAGCTCTCAGTCTTTTATTCATCTGTGAAATTAGGACTATAGCACCTCTGTCCTGTAGAATCATATGTTCTCCCTCTTTCCCTCTCATCTTTCTCCCCTCTCATCTCTCTATTGTATTTGTCTCTACCCCCTCTTTCCCTTCTCCTTATCCCCTCTCCCCTCATCCTCCCTTCCTCTGTCTAGCTTTACTTCTTTTTCTTTCAGAACATCAGTAGATGATTGGTACATCAATAGGTATAGATAGTTAGATAAACAGATACATTCATGCAAGTATCCAAAATTCACACTTAGTACATTCTATGCATTCAGATATTTTTTGTTTGCTTGTTTGTTTGGTGGGTTTTATTTGGGGGGGGATGCCACTGTTCATTTTCTCAGTATATTACTTTTGTTGTTCTCTGATACCAAAAACTTGTACTTGTGGTTAAAAGGGAAAGAAACTCAAGGAGAAAAAGGTAAGATTTTGTGAGAAATTTCAGACATGCTAATCAAAGAAGGATTTTGTTCCTCTTATTCCTCTCCTCTTCTCCTGGCCCCTTTCCTTCTCTTCCCTCTCTCTCCCCTACTTCTTCCACTTTCTCTTTTTCCTTTACCACCTTCCTTCTCTTCCCCCTTATCTTTTCTCTGCTTACTGTCCTATGCCTTTTTTTCTCCTCATTCTCCATGTATTCATTTGGCCAGCTATGTCTACTCCTAGACATATGTTGACATAATAGACAACTCAGTGAGACAAGATAATACAGCAGGAGAAACTGGACTCTGGAGCCAAAGAATGTGGACTTGACTTTTGATTCTGCAACATATTTTGTGACCTCTGGTAAATTATTAAGTTCTCTATTCTTCACTTTCATCATCTAATAAACACATACTGATAGTATTCAGTAATAGTATTCACCTCCTTACCGTCATAACAACTGACGCAAGCGAAGCACTCAGCAGAGTATCTGGGAAATAGCAACTGCATATTTCTGTCATTCCATATCCTTAGTGTTGAGTTCATTTTATAGATAATATACAATGCCAGGAGGCTATGAGTTCCCCAAGATCATACATCAAAGAGCCTTCCACCAATCTTCAATGAAGTGAACCAGCAGAGACAGCCTTGGGAGTCAATGTGAACTATGTAGCTCCTAGAATGCTTTGTCTTGAGTCAATCAATCATCTAATATTCCAGTGCCTGCAGCATCTGGTTCAGAGAGAAAATTCCAGAAGAATGTTGGAGACTTAAGAGCGCCAGAAACTGATGAGAGAATAAGGAGCAGGAATCCTATGGATTGGGGGGGGGTATCAATGGTGGAGGATGAGAAGGACTAACTTGCCCCAGGAAACACACCTAAGATGCAACCTACAAGAAAATGGGGCCTGCTGACCCTGAGAACAGGTTAATTGTATGTTGTGGCCTAGGAGGGAGGAATAGAGTACAGAATACAAAGCTCTTAACAGGGCCTCAGCCTGTCCAATCCTCCTCCCCACAGCCCAACTTCAACCTTTACTCATTGCTCAGAAGCAACAGAGAAAGTCAAATGGCTGGTTAGGAGGAATACTTGCTAGGTTTGCTGTGATGGGAAGCAGAGTGTCCTGAAAACAGCCTCAATTGTCTCTCAGGCTATGTGTGAATGTCACAGCATCTGTGACTTCTAGGCAGTCTTCTCTGAGATACCATGGGAGTATTTCCACATGACACTAAGGTGAGAAAGCTGAAGTATCTCATCCCTGTAATGATAACTCTGCCAGCTGCCTGAGTTCTGCCACCATGTTAGGGCCCCCAAATAACACAGAGTCTTATATTAGTTACAATGCTGCTGACCAATGACTAGAATTTCTTATTTGCTAGCTCTGTCTTAGTATCAACCATAACCATTAATCTATATATTTTATAAAGACTTACCTTATCGAGGATGTCAGCGTCATGCGTCCTCTCTCCCCCGAGAATCACATGGCGATTCTCCTCTTTTCTACATTTCCCAGAATCCTCCTTGACTCCTAGCCCCACCTATCTTGTTTCCCTATTGACCAACAGTGCTTTATTTATCAACTAATAAGGCAAAACATATACACAGAAGGACTTCCCCCATCACATCTGTTCCATATATAGACAAAAAGGGCTATAGAGCTAGAGAGACTTGCTCAGGGCCACCAGTCAGCTAGCATCAGGAGCAGGCCCTGACACAAGAACCAAGTTCATATGCACCTCCATGTTCTAGACATATGGCAAACCAGAGGTCATATCCTTGGTGGGTCACATTATTCTTCACTAGCCTCATGACCTTCACACCAATCCCACTTGCTAAGCAGGAGGACAAAAAAAAGAGAGCGTGGTTTCAGTATCTCTCCCAGAATCTGGTGTTGTCCCACAACATGTAGCATTCCTTTGATTCTTTGTGCATCACCTCTATCTCTGACTAGATCTTTAGGAGGCATGATCCTTGTCTGACTCTATGTCTAAATATCTCCTTTTGATATAGTCACATTGCACTAGGGACCACCTTATTGGTTTCATTTTAGCATGATAGTCTATAATTTCCAAAGAAGTTCACATCCACTAGCACTGGAATTAGGACTGTTTCGCTTTGTTTTTTCCTAGTGCTGGGTTTTGCTTGTCAGAGTGTGTGTGGTAGGGGTGGGGTTGCTCGAGATTGAACCCAGAGTCATGTGCATGGTAGGCAAACACTCTGCCACTGAGTTATATGTCCAGCCTTCTTTTCACTATTTATTTTTAAATAGGGGCACACTGAATTTCCCAGGCTGGTTTTGAACTTGCAATCTTTCTGACTTATCCTTCTCAGTAGACAGGATGTGCTACCAGGCCCTTTTTTCCTCAAAATTTGAAAGCTCTAAGTTAATCCACAATTCCATGTCTAAGAACCAGCAGTACTGGTTGGAGCTTTTAATACAGAAAGCACCAGGAAACATCAGGGCATCCTGTGAAGCCCCAGATTTAGTTTCAGTGGTTTGAAGGCACTGAGGTTTATTAGTAAACAGAGACACTGTTGATGTCAGAGACCCTAATTGTGAATCCTAAGGTTTTTGTTTTATATTTTTCCCAAGACAAGAACCTCACAAAAATTCAAAAATCATTGCTATGCAAAAAGAGGCTTTGTCCCATCTCAATAATGGAAAGAGTTACTTCTAATATTTTGTGATTACTTTAATGTTGTTCTTTATTTTATTATGTTCTATCCTTTATATTTAATTTCCCATCTGCATACACAGGAAAATACTCAAAAGCTTAATTTGGGAGCCTTCATGCCTGGTAGAAAGGTTTGCAGACAGCTTTCCAAAGCCCAAGCTGCAGGAAACATTCTCATTATTATCTGCAGCCCTGGCCTGTTTAATCTTACATATTCAGGATTATTTTGTTATCCTTGTGTTCCACCCCCACTTACTTCCTAGCATCACCATCTGTCAGCCCAGGCCAACCTGCGCCCAGCCTCCTGCAGCTGTCTCCCAGGAGGTGACCCCAGGCAAGTCACCTGTGAGGGCCTAGTCAGAGTCGGGGCCTCAAGACCCACCAAGGCAGAGGAGCAGCATAGCCTCCACAATGGAACTTGTCCCCAGATGCCTTTGGGAAGGAGGTGTGTCTGCCTTGCACACATCACCCAGCCTCTAGTGGAGGAGTCTTGACAATGGAACAGGGGAAATCAGGCACAAAGACAACAGCTGCACAGCAAGGAAGGGAGAGGGACAGCCTCGCTCACTGCACAGTCTTACTTATTTATAGATGCCTTGGCTCTTTATGTAGCCCAGTTAAGGACGCCTTTCCATAAATACATAGAAACGGATGTTATTCTAGAACCTACTGATAATATACACAGCTGTAGAGGTTGTGAATTAACAGCCCCACTTTTCCTCTCATCGCCCCCTCCCCCAAATATAGAACAGAAAATTAAAAGTGCATGTGCTTTGTTTTTGATGTTTCCATGTAAGAGAGAAATCCTATTTAAGAATGACATGTGTTTTGTTTTTGTATTTTTTTTTTTTTGAGAATCAAAACATAATTTCTTAGGGAATAGAAGATTAAGAAGCAAGGCTACACCTTTGCAAAGGAAAGGCTGGCCTTTCTCTAGGAATATCTATTTAACCCCAAAACAATTCTCTCCATTTCGAGCTGCATGTGGCGGTTTACTTCCCTGCAAAATATGACCTGCCAGACAGAATCCTGGCTCTTTCTGACCCACTCACTTCCAGAGCTTCGAACAAGCCCCAGCCCCTAGCCCTTTGTTGTTTCTCTCAGTTTGTTCTACAGACCCTTAATTCTATTATCTGGCTGTAATTTGGCTCTGTGTCTCTCCAACATTCTTCCCTTTATTCTATCCCCTTTCTTTTTAATCGATTGATTCATCTGTAATTGGATTTTCTCTGGCTCTTACCAGCTATTAAAAGTAGCTGTGCCTGTGTGTATTGTGAGTGAGTGTGCTTTTTAACTAGGCCACACTTTCGGATGCATTGCAATCTTCATCCTGCCTGGAATTTCCAAATACAAATTCAATTCCCTGGGCCCTAGGAAGGCATCAGGTATCAGTGGATAAAATATAAACTTGAAAAGCAGATAGAACCACAACGTGTTTTATTTTGCTGTTTAAGAGTGACATTTATTAAGCTTGTACTGTATGCCAGACTCTGTTGTACTGTATGCCAAGCACTTTATGAAACATTAATAATTCTCAACACACCATTTTAGGTAAGCCTGATTCTGTATCCATTTTACAAATGAGAGCATGAAGCTAGTGACCAAGTTCTTGATGGAGATTCAGTGTTTTCAAGTTCTACACTATACATCCAAACCTGTATGAGTGTGGACAGGGTTTGTTTTCCTCACCTCTTTCATATTTGCCCAATTAAAAGCTTGTTTCCCTTTCAAGGCAACTGTACTGAAGTCTCAGTAGGGGATGTGCAGTGGGGTTAAGTATGGGGACATTGGAGACAATTAAACCAATGACTGAATAAGGCAGCTTGGGGAGCACATGAAGAAAAGCAGAGTGGTTTCTGCTTGTGTTCACTAAGCTGCTGTAGTGTGTTTTGAAGGGACAGAAACAGAAACCAGGCAAACCCAGAACCCGCTGTTGAGCATCAGTGGTACCTCAGATTTGAGACTTCACTCTGCAGCCCTCCTTTTCCCTAATGTAACATGGCAGCAGGGTGTAGCCCCACTGATCACTGAGGCTCTTCTGAAACTGTTAGAGGAGAAGGTCCTCCTTTTTCTCTCACATGTACCAACTATGCCAGAACCACCAGGAAGTAGAAAATGGTTCTCAGCTTCACTCCATGTTCAATTCTTAACCCATACCACAAAAGCACAGAGTAGATGCTCAGATTCCTATTGTATAGACTGGGAAACTGAGCCTTAGAATGCTTCCATGACTTGACCACGAGGCAGAACCAAGTCTCAACACACACTCTCTTCACTGAAATTCAGGCATCCCTAGTTGTTTTCAAGTGTAAGTGTAGAGACTGAGAAGATGAGTGAGCAGGCTGCAGGGAGTAAGCCAGGCACTATGAAATGGAAATTGCTAGACAACTGTTGTACCAAATGGATACCAGGGAATGCTCATTGCTCAAACAATGGTTACATTGTATAAAATTTCTGAATCCATTATTTATTTATTTTCCTTTTATTGAAAATAGATTTTTCATATATTATATTCTGATTACAGTTTCCCCTCCCCCTCATCCTCCTATGTCCTTCTACCTTCCCTCCCATCCCGACATCTAAGGAATGACAAAATAAGATAAATAAAAAAAAAATTGGAATAGGTCAAAACAACCAAACAAGAAAAAGAACCAAAAGAAAACAAAGTACAAGAAATGAATTTTTATGCAGAGAAATATACATTTCCATACTCAGGAATCCCATAAAAACACAAAGCTAGAAACCACAATATATATCCAAAATGCCCAGACTTAACATTGTGAGAAAAGAACCTCCAAAGATGCCATTTACTCCTGGGCATGGGGCCTACCCTAGAGAGTGATTTGTTTCCCCCAGTGAGACTCCCTCTGAGAAAACTAAGTTTTCATCTGCATGTGGCTGCCAATTGGAGATAGGTTCTGGGTTTAGGGATGGGGGTGTGTATAATTCTCCTTTCAGCTCTAGGACCCCTATGTATGTTGTCACAGTCTCTGTGTGTGTCAGGACTGCGTGTCTTGAAGGATTTGAGTAAGAGGAACACTCATCCATTGCTGATAGGAGTGGGAACTTGTACAGCCACTATGGAAATCAGTGTGACCGTACATCAGAAAGATGAAATTTATCTACCTCAAGATCCAGGTATACCAATCATAGGCATATACCCAAAAAATGCTTCATCCTAGTTCAGAAACACTTGCTCAACCATATTCATTGCTGTTCTATTCATAAAAGCCAGAAATTGGAAATATCCTAGATATCATCAATAGATGAATGGATAAAGAAAATGTGGTACATTTATGTACAATGGGATATTGTTCAGCTGTTAAAAAATGAATTTGCAGCCAAATTACATCAAATGGATGAAACTAGAAAAAAAACATGCTGAGTGATATAACTCAGACCCAGGAAGATAAATATGGCATATATTCATTTATATGTAGATGTTAGCTGTAACATCATTGATAAGCAAGCTACAATCCATAGAACCACAAAAGTTAAGTAGAAAGTATCTGACTCCATTTCTTAAATGATCCTGTGGACAACTTTGCAAGGTTATTGCTGAGATAATGCATGGGAAATATTTACATATTTCACTGACCTGACATTTCATAACTTCCTAATCAGGTATGATAGAACATTTATTACTGTTGAAAAGAATGTTTAAGTATAACCTACATGTGCAAAGTTTATGCAGGTGTTTAAATATAGTTACCAGATCCTTTCATATAAGATTAAGATATTCTTTGAAATTTTAATTAAAATAGTATTACATCACTTTTCCCCTTCCCTTTCCTCCTTTCAACTCCTCCCTTTACCTCCCACTGTGAAACTGAAAGCCTTTTTCTTTATTATTGCTAAAGTTACATTTATATATTTATATATATAAATTTAAAAAGGTCTACTTTTTAAAGTCAAACCTTCCAAAGAAATCTAGAAATTCTGAGCAGAACTAGTCTTGACACTATTCAGAATGGCACAGAACACAACTTGGACTATCACTCAAGGGATAGGGTCAGAAATTTAACTCTGCTGTGAAACTGCAGGGGCCATGTCATTTTGTACCTGCTAGAGTCAGGCAGACCCACAGCCAGCATTTGTAAAAGCAATTTTGTAAGGGCCACTTTCACTATCAGTTAAGTCCTTTTGAATCTTCTTTTTTTTTTTTTTTTCTTTTTTTTCCCAGGAAATCCCCCAAAGAATGTACAAAATTCTGCAGATTTGGAGATTTGTTTTAATTCTAATTTTCCCTCAAGCCATGCAATCTAAAAAATGTAACATTCCTTTTGAAGTGGGACCGGCATGTGTGTATTAACTCTAGCATGACTAAAATGGACAGTCCAGATAGGCATAATGGTATACTCTTTTAATTCCAGCACTTGCGAGGTAGAGTCAGGCAGAGTTCTGAGGTTGTCTCTGACTCTTTTGCCTGCTTTCAGGACCCTTGTCTGCCTAATAGTTTGCCTCATCCAACCTTGATATGAGGGTATGTGCCTAGTCTTATTACAACTTCATATGCTATGTTTGGTTGATAACCCTAGGAGGCCTATCTTTTCTGAAAGGAAATGGGAGTGGATCTGAGGGAGGTGCAGGGGTGGAAGGAGTGAAAAGAGGGGAAAACTGTGGTTAGTATTAATATATGAGCGATTAATTAATTAATTTAACAAATAGCCTTGTCTAAATAGTTCTAGGCCAATCAGGGTTACATAGTAAGACACTGTCTCAAAAGATAAAACAACTTTAGCTGGATTGCTGAGGTGTTCTTTGAAATCAAGTATGACTAACAATTTACATTTGCAACTGTGAAGAGACCAGTCAAGTACACCTTGGTTATTATTAACTGGGAGATGCCTGGGGCAGGAAATGGGCATGACTAAAAGTAGGTATTTGAATTCTGGAATTTGATAATAGGATTGCCTAACCATGTGACTATAATAAAAAACATAAAATATACATGCTAATAAGGGAAAATTTTAGGATATTCAGAAAAATGGGGAAAGTTGTAAAAAGGGTTGGCTGTTCTTTATAAATTAAGTGAATCAACTAGGGGAGAAAATCAGGAAAAAAAGATAAGGAATATCCCCAGGGAAATAAAATAATATTCAACAAATTTGGTGAGGGGTAAATTATGGCACAAGTTAGCAACTCAGACCTAGTTGATGAAATAAAATGACCATGTCTAGAATATTCTAGAAGAATATGTACCATGTTGTAAACTCATTATTTCTGAGATTAGAGGTGGTTTATGTTTTCTTTTTTGCTTCTCTAAGGGAGGGAGAAGAAAAGAAACTAGCAAACAATCTAAGGGCAAGCAAGAGTATTGAACACACAAGTTTCGGTTTAAATTTTAAACTAAGTGCAAGTGAAACTGCCAGCAAAGTTCACATGGAGACCAGTGCCTGGTGTCTGAAGAGAGTCACCCACGGCAAGCAAGGCTGTTCTTGTCCCAGCCTTTAGTGCTCCCTCCTGATTGTCCTCCTTGCTTCCACTTCCATTTAGAAAACACAGGGATTGACCTCCTGATGCAAGTGGCACACAAAGCCTGCTGCACTGATAACCCTCTGATAAAGTCAGCCAAGTGCTTCTCTTTGCCTCCAGATTTCTCAGTTCTTTGATGAGTGAGTTTGGGGTTCATTAGTTTTTTTCTACTGATACGAACGAAATCATACCCATCCAAGCAGGGGAAATGCGATGCTTGCAGATTCCCTGCCATGTGTTAAGTATGTTTCTGGTGGTATCGATATGCTATGTGGATGTAACACCTAGCAAGGGGCACAGGAACTAAGTCTTGGGGTCTGTCTCTGTCAGAAATAGCCAGGCAAGCGGGCCAGATAATGTCAACTGACTGGGGATCAGTAGGACCAGGCATGAGTGCCATTCTGTCTGACGCCCGAGAATCAAGGTAACTCTATACAGCTTTCCCCCACCCTTTGTTCCTACAAGGTTCTGTAGCCAGCTAATTATCAAACTGAACCATAGGCTTCTGGAACAGCACCTAGGAAATCAAATTGATCATCTGCCAAATGACTCCTTTACTAAATTGCCAGTGCTCCGTTCTGACCTCCTCCATGGAGGAAGAAGCCCCCCTCCCCAACCCTCCTGCACACATTCACTCCATGTGCTAGAAACCATAATATGAGTGAGAAAGTGGGAGGGGTGGGAGTGGGAGCAAGCCTTTTTCCCTCACTGGTCTTCCAACCAGGAATAGCTCCCCTGCCTTCCCCCTCCCCCAGCCCTGCAGTTGGTCCCATTATCGCTTCCACCCTAGCTAATTATAGTCACTGATTACCTAACATCAAGTCCTACTGTCACCTGCTTTGGCCTGACAGATTATGCCATCTGGGCCACGTGGCCAGGGTGCGGGAAGCATGAGAGGTCACAGAGAGGGGTAAACAGCACTAAATGGGAAGAAATGTGTTTATAGCCCCGACAGCTGACTGGGCCATTAGAGGGGCTTTAGCTGCAGTGCTGCCAGCTGAAGCCTCTCTCCAGGGGCCTCACCACCCAGCGCTATTAGCTAATGGGATGTGACTGCATGTTGCTGCTCAGGTTCCAATCTTGGCCATGCAATGGGACTGCACCCTCTCCTAAAAAGGAAAAGAAGAATGACCTAGGAGAAAGCCACGGCTTGCAGTTTCACCCACATCAGAATACGCCTGGGGAGTAAATGGTCAATAGTCTGAGAATGCAGGTCCGATTGCCACGTCCACTGCTAATTGGTATTGTTTTCAATATATTCATGAAGCCCATTTATGAAACTAAGTAGATTCTCCGTGGTGACTCCAATTTATTAACAACTTTTCTTAACAGCAGCGCCTATGTCTGATGTTCACGTGCCCGAGTGTGACCTGGAAATCGTATTAAGATGCAGGTTTTTAATTTGTAGGTTTGGGGTGGGAAGTGACGCAGGTTTTCTCTTTATAAGGAACTCCCAGAGGAAGCTGGCTTCCTTTGAGTATCCACAAAGTAGTCAGTGAATGGAATTCAATGACTAAATTAACATTAGGCAGAAAACCTACAGACCAGTATTTCTAAATCTATGCAGAATAGAACACTCCCAGACAGTCGAATCGACTCTGCTTAGTGCCCCTGGGAACTCAGTGCCCAGGATTAGCAAACTGCAAGAGAAAATGCCTCCAGTGGCCAGCTCCAACTTAGATGTGAACAGTTTGCATTCCACTGAAAGTTTGGTGCTCTATGACCTAAATTATTATGGCAAATCTTACTGAAGATTCTACGCTACCCTTATTGCTTAACCAGCCCATTAACTTCTTGATTTGCAAAATGCCTTCTCAGCCAGGCCTATTCATATGAAGACACACACACACACACACACACACACACACCAGCTTGAGAAAGCCTTCAAGAGTAAAGAAATGCCCTTATGACATGCTGTCATAAAATACAGGCATGTGGGCACTTGGCTTCCTTGGATAGCTTCTAGCTTTCCCCTCCTCCTAGGTTGAAGAGGAAGTAGAAATAGCTGAGGAAAAAGGCAGACAAGAACCCCTCAGAGGTGAGGAGCTAAGGACTGAATATGTAGGAGGTCAGAAAGGAGGCTTAATGTAAAAGACTGGTAGTATATGAAAAAGAGATCTTCAAGACTGACTTGCTTCGAGTGTTACAGAAAAAAACGGTTTGCCATCCAGCAACCCAAAAGTGAGTTTACATGACAGCAAGAAGTAGACTATGTGAACATTATGTAGAAAGCTAAAATGGAAGACAAAGGTACCATGTGATCACATTTTGTGTTTTCAGATGTATTTATGTACCCATGTGTTCATGTAATGGCACATCCTTTTAGGGGACTGACTATATATAATATTAGAGATTAAGTGTGTAGACATTGGGAACTGGGGGAGGGCAGCTTCATGGAAGAGCTCTTGCTTCATGAGTATGAGAGCTGCAGTTGGAATCACAGAGCCCACATACAGTGCTTTGGCAAGGTGCCCCATGTGTAATCCTAATTCATTTAAGCCTGAGTCAGGGCATTCCAGGGGAAAGCTGGCTGGCTGGACTAGCTGAGTCCATGAGCTCCTGGCTCAGTAACAGAACTTGACTCAGTATATAAGGTGGAAAGTAATCAGGAAAGATACCCAATAATAGCCTCTGTGGCCCCACATACAAACAGCATCCATCATAACACACATTCTAACGTGTATATACAAACACACAGATATACATGCATGAGTGAGTGCCAGTTCAGTCCCTTCAAAGCTTCTTCAAAGCTCATGAGGATTACATGAGATGATGCTTTCAAAGCACCTAGCACATTGGTTCAAAGCACTCACCAATAGGAGCTGTTATAATACAGGGGGAAAGCCTGGGAAGAATCACAAACTATTTCTTCTTCACGGGCTTGGGTATTTATTCTGACTTATCTGACATTACTGGGTTATTTGACTGTCTCCCTAAAGGGCAAGGAATCATCATTTTGCTATATGCATCTCTGTATAATGAGACAATACCATAACCAACTGACTACCCTACTTAGTAAACAGTACCTAAAACATTTTTCCTGGAAAACTTGGCATGCAGTACCACTCTATCAGGCCCATAGTATTCACGGCCACCACTCTAACAAAAAGAACATTTGTTGAAAATAGAATATGCATCCTTGAAGCCAACCAATCAAAATGTGTACACATAGTTCTTAGGGTACACAGCTGAGCAAACAGTGGGTGCCTCTGTGTTCATTGGAAGAAGTCGTTGTTTCTTCCAACTGGAGGAGCCCCAAGCAAGCAAAACAGAGGCTGTGTTCCAGTTCCCACTCACTCATCTGAGGGTCCTGTGCTGGGCACATATCCCACCATGGTCACTGGTAGCCATGATAGCAGGGTGACAGACAGGATACATGCCTCTCTAACAGAGAACTGTGTTAAACTGTCACACGTAGTAAGTAGTGACATAAAATGTGGAGTTGGTGAATGAATGCATGAATAAATGGATTGATGGATGTTACACAGTGACTATTTTTTCTCAGACTGACTTTGGATTTAGTCAAGTCACCCTCTGTGTTTCCCTAATGTTCCTCCTGGTGTCCTTTGAATCCTCATATAGAAAGTTCTCATTTTATTTCTCTGTGGCTACGGGTTATTGAGGACTGTAGCTTGTTTCACCAAGTTGATTTCCTGATGTGCAGGATTCCACAGCAGATGAAACTTGGCCCTGGGAAAGCTTTTATGTAAAATCTCTTTTCTGCTTTGGCTGAGAAGCTCCCAGCATGCCTCTGTCTCTTTCTCATGCTTTCAAGTGAAGACTTAATATAGCCTCTACTTCAGGCAGGCAGAAGCAGTGATTACTGGCAGCCTCACTTGGGTGTCTCATCAAGAGGATGGTGACGAGCAAGATCTGACCAGTGTTACCCAAAGTACTTCAGTAGGTGCTCTACTATCCTGCTGCACAAGGGTTTCTGTAAGGCAGATCAAATAAACCCTACACCTGTTACACTTACCTGGTAAATGAGGCCATTCCACCAAGGGTTCCAGGCTCTTGACCCTGGCCTAGAGATGTGTAAGTACTACATATAGGCTTATAGCCATGCAGAAAACTTCACTAAAAACCCTCTGAGGTCTATAGATGCCAGGACACTGCAAGTATCATTGCAAGATATGACTAAATGCTGTGGGCCTGTCCTTTTCTTTGCAACCTCACAGTATTGTCTCTGGCCTCATAAATCTACTATTAGAAAAATCTTTCCCGATGGGAATTCTATACCCACTCTTGTTGAACCTTCCCTGGATTTCTTCCCTCACCTCCAATAACATTGGAACCAGACCACCTCTCTGCTGGAATGTCATCAGCACCTCTCAGACTGTCCTGTCACATCTTCCCAGCTAGACATAAGATCTATCAATGAGAAAGAAGTTATTTTATTCATCTATTTCCATATAATATGGCAAACAAAATTCTCAGGCTTTGGAGTCACAGGCCTCATTCTCCTTCTCTGCCGGTAACTATCTGGACTAAAGTAAGTTTCCTTTCTTTCCAAATCTTAAGTTTTCTGTCTTTAACATGTATGTGTGTGTGTGTGTGTGGGGGGGGTAATATCTATGACCTATCTCTGAGATGTATTGATGATCCAAGGGGAATAACTATAAAGTGTCTAGCACATGAAACACAGCCTCTATACTGATACTATCATGAGGGAATAGAGGAAGCATCTAGAGAAGCACAGTGGCTCCCTGGTGGCTGCAGCTTGGTCTGTGAGGGGAGGCTAGGTAGAGACAGGGCTAGAGGGCTCATCCTGTTTGAGGTGATCAAAGGCTTCCAGTACCATGCCGAGGAGTCTAGGCAGGACTGAGGACAAAAGCATCCGCCAGGAGGTATTGATCAGGAGAGACTGAGCTGATTGACATCTTAGAGACTTCTATACTGCTGTGAGAACAAAGGGACATCATAAAAGTGAAGTTAGGGGCGATTGTAGTCATCTGGCCCTTCAAGGTCTCAGGGGCAGGGATTTATTTCACTGATGTTTCAAGGTAAAAGAGACATAGTCCTTGCCCTTGGGAAGTTCATGGTTTACTGGGGCCCATTTCTTAATAAAGAGATCTGAGAAGGTGGAAGGAAGGAGAATAATGGTGCAAAAGATGTGTGTCCCAGAAGCTAAAGAAAGCAGTGGTGTCTGCATTTGGTGGGAAGGAGGCGCAGGAAGCCCCAGAGAAGACAAGGGCTGTGAGGCCCCCTCCTCCCATCTGGCCCAAGTGTAACTTCCTGGACATCCTAATGCCGGCCAATGGCACCATATGCAGTGAACAAGAAGGATGCAAGACTCCTTCTTAAGGCCAGGACGCCTGATGTTTCACAAGTCTCTAAGCCCTTCTCACGCAATTGCTGAGCCCTACCACCTACCGTCCTTTGCATCATCATGGCAGGGTGGGCAATTGTGTGATTTCCTTTTCTTTTTATCTATCCATGGATAGATAAAACCTGTTTTAAAAGTTTCTTGGAGAACCTTTTTTTTTTTTTTTTTTTTTGAGACAACAGGATCTCTGAAATGAACTGGAATTTAATGTCATTCCATTAACATTTCAGAAAATGCCAGCAAGAAGCTCCAACCAATAATTACATACAAGAGGGAACAAATTGGGTGTGTTTGTCTTACACAGGTCCACCAGACCCCCCTCCCAAATGCTTCAGAGTAGATTGTGTCATCAAAAACTATTTGAAATTATCCTGTCCCCACTATTATGGATTCAAATGACATTTACATTTGGCCAAATGGTCTCTAATTGAGCCGCCCATTAAGTGACTGCATGTAGAAGCAGTCATGACATGAAATCTCATTTGCAAGCAGAAGACAGGAAGGGGGTGATTAGTTCTAGAAGGTGAGAAGCTCACAAGTCCTCCTCTAGCTCTTTTAGAAAGGGGTGCAGAGGCCAGTGATGGACCTGTTCTTGTTCACAGTGCCAGCAATAACCCCATCCTTGCCCACTTTGCTCGCAAAAGCCCACCATTCCATGTAACTTCACAGATCACTGTCTCATGAGCTACTGTGCTCACTTCACAGCTGGGACAACTAAAGTCATAATTCAAATGACTCACCAAAATCATGTGACAAGCACAGGAAATGGCCACGTTCAAGCCAGCACTTCCTACCCCCAATCCTGGGGCACCCACCACATCATAGGACCTTTAGTAGTGACAGTACAGAGGGATAGATTTGGCAATGGAGACATATATGTAAATGTGGCCAGCACATCTCCAGATATGAAAATGACCACAAAAAGAGGAGGTGACTTGAAGCAGACCTCTCACATGGAGCCCACAGAAAGGCTATAGGGAATGATTGGATGCACAGTCACTGACAGAGTCCAAGTAATGGCATATCCTATACTGCTTAGAAAATAATGACAAGAAGAATGGCTGTACATGGCAGCAAGTCACCAGAGTTTGTCTGAATCCATAGATGCAGAGTCAGCAGACATGGAGGGCCAGCTGTTTTGTTTTTTGAAGGAGTTCCTAAGGTGACACTGAGAATGCTCCGGCTGTTTGAGTTGTCAGATTCAAAGCAAGAAAGAGGTGTTCAGCTCAGAGCGGCAGCTTGAGGGCCCTGTGAAGCACACAGACCCAAACCAATCTTGTCCCACCCAGAAGTGTGCTGATGAAGGGGCCTGCTAGTGCAGTCTGTGAGAGAGAATTTGAGAACAATGGAAGACTCCACTAACACCTGAGTGCTCCAGACTTCCTCAGTTGGACTTGGGATGAAATATAAAGGCTTAAAAGTTTTTACAATACCCGGTCAAGTCCAGCACTAGCTCCTTCCTCAACCTTACCACTTGTCACCCATCAGACCTCCACATAGATCCACTGACACCCAACACACATCTCCCCAGCTGTCCACATCATAAACTGCTTCCTCACTTCCTCTGCTATGGCTCATGCTCTTGTTTTCAATATGTTCTTTGTCCAGGTTTCACTTCCTTCCTCCTACCCCAATCCTTTACCTCCTAGTGGCTCTTCAAGTATCAGCCTATATAGTGGGAAATTACCAATACGGAGTCAGGTAGAAATATAAGGGTATTTAATAGGGAAAAGCCTTACTTACAGAGCGACCTAGCCAGCCGGCGTGGCAGCAGTCTGTACACAAGTCCAAAAAGAGAGACCTAAAGCGAAAACCCAGTCACCCTAAGTCCCCTGACCAAGCCCTCACAAGCCCCTAAGTAGGCATGGCTACAGCTTCCCCTACAAGCCTACAGGTCACTTTCTGGGGCACTAGCTTAGTGCACCTCTGCCCTTCCTTGGCTAGGTTTGCCTGCCTTCGTCTCCCACCTCTGTCTGCATTTCCCCAGCTCTTTCTGTAATTGCTTCATTCTCATTCTGTCCTCACCACCTGGCAATTACTGAGTAGAAACAGCAACTGCTCTCATATTCACTATGGTAACCTCAAGCCAGGCACTGTAGTATATTGTCGAATGATGGAATAGATAATTTTTTAATTAAGTTAGCCAGTGGTAAACTCTACTAAACAAAACAAAAGAAGGACTTGCTCCTTTACAGGTGTTAAGTTCAGTTGGCTTGAGCACCACTAAGATCCCAGCTGGACAATACCTCTCTGTGTTCTGACATATTAGCACAGTAGACTCAAGATTCTGCTGGAAAAAGCAAGTGAGCAAGCATCCTATTTACAGAAGTCTGTCTTAAAGAGGCTTATTTCTATCTGGGTGTGATCCAAGGTACTGAGGGCTTTAAATAATTGGGAAAGACATTATCTTTGGAAGCTAAAATCCAACCCTTGAATACCTTGGTTCTTGCCAAATATCTCCCATAACCCACATTAAGTGGATTATCCTGTCCTTAATCACATGCTAAATGCCTGCATCTGTGGCTGGCATCAGCTGAGTGTGCGGCAGCTGCAGTCACCACTGAATCCCCCCCCCCCATCCTCTGCTATCACAGCAAAAGGCAATGGGTGAAGAGCTCCAAGCAGTGGGTGGGAATCAAGACCATAAAGGTTAAGGTCTCCAGGCAGTCATCCATTCAGCACAAGTTAATGGTCAAGTGTATCCTAGGTGCGAAAGAGAGAAGTCAGACACCTCTCATTCTTCCAAGTAACTCTACAGAAAACAGTACTTACAGAGCTAAAAGTTCCTTACATTTGCTGGCACTCAGACTTGATGTGAACTTGAGGCTCCAATTCGGGAGGCCTGGGGTAGGGGCTGAGAAACCCATGTTCTGATATTCTTTTGATTAAGGTTGCTGCTGCTAGTTCAAGGACCACAGTCTGTACATAGTGCATCTCACTGTAATACACACAGGGACAATGAAAACCTTATTACCTTACTCGGTTGCTTCCTACAATGACGGTGGGAGTAATTGCAAAAGGACTTACTGACCCTCTATTTACCCAATGGTATCTTAACTGTTAAATTCTGGGTTCCTTTATGTAAACCCCAAATCCCCAATTTAATCTCCTTACACTTCACATCTGATCACAGCCATGACTGACTTCTACCTCTGCACACAGACCTGGTGTTGACCAAGTGTTCTCTCAAGCTGAAGATCGTGCACACTGACGGCCATAACTGCTTCTCTGGGATTGGTCTTTCTTGATCTTCAAGATATTTGTGACTCCCAGCACAATGGTCTGAGAGGCATACTGAATGTACTAACCAGCAAGTTTTGAGAATACCAGAGTGCTTATCACCAGGGAATCTGAGCTAGCCATCTAAGTATTTGTCATGCGTGCCACCTATCCAGTGTGTCCCCACGCAAGTGATGCACAGACAACAGAGCACTGTATCAAGGGAAATGAAGGAGAATTGCACTTGGTGAGTATCTACTGTGAGCAGGACATTGTACAGAATTTTCCTTGAGCTCTCATATAGAAGATTCAGGGTAGGTTAAGGTTTTTTGCTCCTGGGCCTTAAAAGATGGTTCATGGTTAAGAACATTTTTTTTGTACAATCATGACCTGAGTTGGGATCCTAGAACCCAAGTTGGGCATCCAGAAAACACCTGTTACTCCAATTCTGAGAAATCTGACATTTCCTTTTGACCTCCATATGCACACAGGCATGAACACCTTCACATTACAGGTGTGCTTATATGCACATGAGTACCCATATATGCATAAATAGATCTTTGAAAACTACCTTCACTCCTGTGTGCTTGTATTCATTTATCATTAGTTAAGGACTAAATATGCTTTAGACAGTGAGTAGCTATAGATGTGGCATATAACCTTTCACATTCAGGGGTCCTGGTGAACAATAAATATCACACTGAAAAATCACTCAACTAGGAAGTTCTACCATAAGGAAAGAAAGTCATCTTCTCTCCAGCCTAAATCCCTCATTTTCAACCCAATGAATTCTTCAGATCTTCAGCTCATCATCTAGAGCACATGGTAATAATATAAGTATTATGACTCACTTGGTGTGTAACAGACCTAATAGGCAATCTTCCTAACATGTTAAGAGAAATCTGATAAGAGGAAACTTCATCTTATACTTGCAGGAAAATGGCCCTGATAGCTGTTGGAGACAGACTGGTGAGCATTTTCCATCTAAAGATGCCCTAAGAAACTGCTTGGTGCAGAGAAAGCAGACAGCCTCCACCTTGGAGAGACTGAGTTAATTGGAAAGAGAACACAGTTATTGCATCCAGTAAGATTTGGAAGCAACACAATAGTTACGTCTGAGGTCAGGAATGCAGCCTTGCTAGAATGCTGCAGGGCTACCAGGGTGTAGGTAGGTGGGGTAGCTCCAAAGTACCTCCCTCATGCTCGAGTCACACCATGTTATTATGACCAGTGTTTCTCTGCACTGATAGCCTGCCATGTGATTATGGCTTTATGGTTTCAGGCCCACAATCATAAGGGATGGGTCACTTGGGCCCTTAGGTAAACAGATGCTCCTGGTAAACACTTCCCTTAGCAACTGCCCAGCTGAGATTAGCCCTGGGTTCTTGAAGCCACCAAACCAGACTCAGTATGGGTACATTGTGGACCTATATTGTCAGAAGTGCTAAAGACAACTGAGATAGTAAGGAGGTCACTGGGCTAGGTCATGAGCACCCTGGTAAGCAAAGGGTGCAGTAAAGTCTGGGAGGAAGAATTGAATAGCTGGCAACTTACCTAAGAGGAGGAAAGAAATCTTGTCGGGTTGGCATGCACATCGATGCATATCCTGAGCTGGGAAATCCCATAATTTGAGGCCGAGGTTGGTATTTTGGAGGAAGATATAGGTAATGTGGGGATCAATATTCCTTTGAATGCTTGTATTTGAGAAACATTCCAGTTCTCAATGTAGAAATCAGAGGTGGCCAATGGCCATACACAATGTATATATGTATTGTAGCCAGAGACATAAAGCATGTCTATTACTGGGACTTGAAGACCTGGAACTTGATGTGCTCACCAAGACAAGACTGAAAGAGAAGAAAAGAAGATATAGGACCAAACTAGGGGCCCTCTGACATCATGAGATAGACAAAAAAGAGGAGAAAAATCCCAAATGGAAAGGGCCTGTGAGATGAGCACAAAAGAGAACCTGGTTTGGGAAAGTCAGGGGCCCAGGTGGGAGTCAGCTTGGGGGTATGAAAAAGGAACACACACTCACTAAAGACGTAGACAAGTGTGCCCAGCAGGCAGATAGCGCAGAGAAATTGAGGACAAATAAATGACCATAGAGTTTATATCTCTAGCATCTATGCTGATGGATAGAGTACATAGAGTACATAGAGTAGATGATAGAATTTGGATTAATTAACTAAAGGATGTAGTTGAAGAATGAGAAATGTAGAGCATTTTCTTTCTAGGTTGCATCTTCTTATTCTCCTCTCCTGGCTCCATGACAGACATTCAGGTATCAATAATTAGTCTTTGTCTCTCTGTCTCTCTCTCTTCCTCTCTCCTTCCCTTCCTCCTTTTTCCCTGCCCCTTCTCTCTATCTCTATCTCATTCTCTAGCTCTCTCTTTCCCTTCCTCTCCCTCCCTCCCCCTTCTCTCTCTATCCTGAAATAGTGTCTCATTATATATATTTTGACTGACTTGGAACTCAGTATGTTGTCCTTAGACTCAGGACATTCTTCCCATTTTGTCCTCTAAGTGGTAGGATTACAGAAGCACACTACACCCTGTTTTGTTGTTGTTCTTGTTGTTGTTTTTCCTTTTTAAATCCAGACTCAGTCTTGGAATTCCTCAACCTAGCAAGATGGCCAGTGCTACTAAGTGGCTGGACTGTTCAGGCACAACCAAGCCTCTTCTGTCCTGAAATGCACAAAGTGAGCAATCAGAGGTACTCAAAACTGTTGTGTCACTGAAGCAGCTTCAGGGGGAGATTCAGACACTGCCAAGATCCTCCAGAGGGAGTTGCTCCTTTAATTAGAGTTTAAGCCAGACAATCTTTGAAGCAACCCAGACAGGGTTCTCACTCTTTCCTAAACTGTACCTGTAACAAGCATAGAGAGGAAACGCCTACCTGGTATATGATTAACACCAGTGAACTAAGTCCTCCCCTAACACTTCCTCCTCTGCATTTCTCCTCCCTCTTATCTTTATTGGCTCCCTGAAATGCCTTTTCTGCAAAGGCAGGCTCTGTTCTAAATCTCTGTCTATGAACACAATTACCACGTCTGCTTCTTCCACAAGGTAAAAATGAATCACAAGATGCAAGATATTAACTTATCCACACAGGCACCCTGTTTTCATCACTAAATGATGCAATCCCCTCACATAAAATAAAAGATGACAGCTTTATTCTTCAGTCCAAAGTACTTAGCATTATGGAGAGACATCTGCTGCAGACAAAATTTGGGTCTTTGGAACATTAATGCTTTGAAATGTATTCTTCACCACCTGGAGGCTCGTGAGTCCATTTCTGGATATTTCCACCTTGTGCTGTCTTGCAAACTATGGAGAACTCAGTTCACAGTGGAGCAAGTAGCAAGTTCTGTGGTCTAGATTCTTACATCCACACTGTAAGGGAAAAGGCCGAGATTTGACCATCAAGGGCCTCTCTGTATCCTCTGTCATCATTATCTGTCCTTCCATAAACATGTCCTATGCTAGGTCCCACAATCATTTTGGGAATAGAATTCACTAAAGGAATAAGGGTTTTGGTTTCTTTTCTCACTCAGGGCTCATAAATGGACTTCAGAAGTGCTGTGTATTCTTCCAAGGTCATCATAAAATACTGTGTGTGAGGGTTTTTTATTATTTAATTCATTTATTTATTTTTCATCTAGAATGCAGTTTCTCCTCCTTTTCCCCTTATTCCCTGAGTATATGAGTTTTATAATGTTCATCAAACTCTGAATCAAAAAGATCAATAGAAATATAATACTGGCATCTCACAGGCCTTTTCCTTTGTCCATATTCACATGAAAATATCACTAAGAACTGTCAGATATTCTGCCTGGTTTCAGTTTTGTCCCCAGCTTTGCTAGTCCAAATCCTATCTCCTCCATCATCGACCTCTGTTCAAGCAACCTTCATCTTATCAGATAACTGAGAACGGTCTCCCAACTGCCTCCCATGGTGCACTTGTCCTCCTACAATCTGCTTGCCACAAAGCAGCCAGCTCACATTTTCAGATCTCTAATCTGATCATTTTGACATTTTGCTTAAAACCCTTTAATGACTTCCCACAGCTCGCCGTGTAATCACAAGCCATAAGTATTCACATGCACATCTGCAGCCACAGTACATTATTCTCTACTGTTCCTTTTGTCTGATGAACCCTGTTACATCCAACTCTCTCTCCACCTTCAAATTCTCCATTTCATCACCCAACCCTGCCCTTGTCCACACTCTGTATTTCCAAGTTTACCAAGCTATACTGTAATGGTAATTTCAAACTATCCTTTTCCCTAACTCTCCTAACCCTGTCAAATCCCATATCTGTAAAACAGTATGCTTTATGAACTTCTACAGTTGCTATCCAAGTCAAAACTATGCATTATGTATGATCCATTGATTAACACTTATCATTTATCCTTTAGCAAAACTAATTGTCATTATAACTTTAGGGTTTAATAGAACAGTAGCCACAGGGGCAATTGGGGCTGGATAACTACTTAGCAAACAAGTGAATGATCAAACAGGCAAGTAAATATGTGGCCAACGATGTAATAGAGGAGAGGGTGAAGCTCTCTGAGAGTGCAGGAGCATTTTCTCAGCACATCAGGCAGAAAGGGGGACATCTCAATCATCTTAAGGGGCTAGTTCAGAGACTATGATGTACCACATGAAAGCAGTGGGCACTGACTAAGTGCATGACACAGCAGCTCACTCTGCATGGAGAGCATGGGGAGGCCCCAGGAGGACTTGACTTTTGACATCAGTCATAAAGGAAAACCTGAAAGTACTCAGATCAAACAGAGAAAGAGACAAGCACAGAATCTTTCAAGCACAAGAAAAGGTGAGTCCAGCCACTAAAGAGAGGAGAAGCTCTATGGGGTGATAGGAGGTTGAATGGAACAGACATTGTGCTGTTTCTTGTATTTCTCTTCAGGGAGGGGAGAGCTGCTGAGCCCAGAAGGACAAGCATCCCCAGGTGTCAGTCTTCAGAAGTGACAACTGTACATGACCTCACTCGATGTCATACTATTATAAGGGCAGTCCATCCACAAGGAATAGCTAAGATGGAGGTGGTGGTCACTTGAATATTTGTGTGTAACGGGGACATTTCTGGGTGGAGATGGCAAAGTCCACCATGGGTCCTATATCACTGTAGCTTTGTGTCTGTGTCTTATCAACAATAAAGCCTGTTGACTTCAACAATAAAGGCTCAGTGTCAACTTCTTAGTGAACTAGACTGCCAACCTGTGATAGGCCACCAAAGAGGATTTGGGCAGAGGTATCCACCCATGGAATACTGACTTAAGGAAACAGAATGAGGGATGGTAAGAATGTAAAGAGGAACTTAGGTTAACTCCGAGAGAGAGAGAGAGAGAGAGAGAGAGAGAGAGAGAGAGAGAGAGAGAGAGAGAGAGAGAGAGATGCTTGCATGGCTTACAGTGAGAACATGGAGAATAAGACCACTTTCTAAGCATTCTCAGGTAAGTGAGCATCAGATAGTGACTATAATGTTCAGGCAGCATCAAAACAGATAATTACTCAGCCAAGAATCATACCAAAGGAATGACATAAAATATTAAAACTTGAGTCTTTCTGCCTGATATAACCAGTCATCAAACTTGCCAAAGAACCTTCTTATGTAAAACACATGAAGCTTCAAAGAAGCCAACACAGATACAAATTTGAAAGAAGGGGAGCAAAATTCATTCACAATGAAGAAGAATGGGGCAGAAATATAACTCATTTAAAAAATGTTTATCTAATGTAGTCTATATGTGAGCCCCTGCAGGAGAGGCTGGGAAAACAGTGGTAAATAAAGCTTTGCAGATACCATGTCAAGAAGCAAGCATGTGTTTGCTGATTTTTCTCTTCAGATAAATAGTGTTGCTGAGTTCAATATGGTCTTACACATCCTCACTATTCAAATGCCTTTCAATGGCATTTGATGTTGTGTGTTACTTCTGAACTGGTTATCCTGAATAGTTATAACCATTCAGGTTTTTCTCATTTACCACACATAAGATAAAGAGTAGACAGCTGTACTGATTGATGCTGCTCTGACCTCTCACTAATCATGTGACCTTGAGTAAATTATGTATCTGTCCAATGGGGACAATTATACCAATTTCTAGGTATGCACTGTGACACTGTGTATTAGCTAGTATACCACAGTGACATAGAAACCTGTATTCCATGTGAATTTAGCTATGCTAAATAAGGGTGAGGAGGAATGTAAAGAAGTAATTGCCTAAAGACATGACCAGTACTGGCTATGTCATTTGGGGGACTTAGAGGAAAAATGAAATTGAGAGGGCCCTCATTCAAATATTAAAATTTTCAAGGGGAATAGGGCAGAGTCCTGGGAATAGCACAGGGACCTTGAGTGTGAAGCCTTTTGCAACTACCTGCTTAGGGTGAACACCAGGATGCTAGCCTTGAGTCTAACTTCCCTGTTCTCATATCTCAATGGATGTTGTTTCCCCAGCATCTCCAGAGTGATGAGCATGAGCTATGGCTAGCAGGGCCATAGAAATAAGCCATATACTTGCTCCCTGTGTAATTGAATGTTATAGCTTAGCCACTGAACAACTTCTTTTTCTTTGAATAAAATTATATATAAAGTTCTTTGACTTCAGATGTTTCAGAGATGGGGGTGGGGAGAGGGAGAGATAGAGAAAGAAAGATTCTCTCTCCATGTACTAACTTCCTCAACACAAAAGGAGGTGGCTACAATTCACAGATGTCATTTCTCGTTGGCCTCTGGGAAAGGGAGTCAAGTTTCTGCCAGAGTCTGAACTCCATCCAAGATATGTCCACACTGCACTGTAGATATTACCACCTTTATTACACCTGGAGCAAGGAAGATATTTGTTCAAAATTACCCAGCAAATAAGTAATAGGTCCAAGATTCAGGCTTGAGCCTTTGGGCCTCACTCATCCAATAATACCTTAATAAATGTGTGTTTCTTTTTTCTTCTGCAAGAATTTCCCCAACCCTTTGAAATGAAAAAATTGTTTAGTGAACAGAAAAACCTGCTTTTCTGCACCCTGGTAGGGGTGAAGGCTGCCTAATTCAGTTCAGGCATGTCAGGCTAGAGGCAGAACAACACATGAGCTTGTGTGTCTGACTTACGCTTCAGGAGTTCTAATTGCCATATAGTGAAAACTTAGGGCTGACAATACTAGATTGCAGCCAGCCAAATGTGAGTCTGTATGGAGGGAATGTTATGAGGGGGAAAATAAAGGTCATATTAGAGTGAGTGATAGATATAATTAATGTTACTGTCAACGAAAAGCTCAGTCACTGAGAGACAAATGAATCAGCAATGGGCTTGATGTTGAAACTAAATGGCATGTTGCTCAAATACCTACTTGTTTTGCAAAAAGATAAAGGAACTTCTTGATCAATGCATACAAAATGTCACTTGAGATCACTATGCAACATGTTGGGGGAAGCAGTTTTCATCTCTCTCTCTCTCTCTCTCTCTCTCTCTCTCTATCTCTCTTCTATCTCTCTCTCTCTCTCTGTGTGTGTGTGTGTGTGTGTGTGTGCATGCATGCTTCCCCCTCATATATCTAACTTTTGTCATTCCCACTGAAGAGTTTTTGAAGCCTTCCAAGTTCCCCTTCCTATCATCACCCTCTCTAGAGTCATCTCAAAATTCTAACCCATCATTCCAGAGGCAATCCTACCTAGGTGACGAGTCTGTCCTGTCTCCAAATAAGAAATTCAGGTTATGAAAGGGCATGGTTTGGGTGGTGGATGATAAGTGTCATGTTGCCAACATTTATTCAGGAATGTCTCTCCTAAGTTGCTTCTCACAAGTCCATTCCACTTGATTTAATTGGTCTTATTCCCTTCTTCGGAGAGTGAATAGGGCCCTGTGCGTCTAGTTTGGGTTTCAGCATAATACAGGATACTAGTTTTCCTAGCCCTAGAAAGTTCAAAGTATCTGATGCACCACAAAATAGACACACCAGCCTACCCAGACCCAAACTGTGGTATCTATGAAAGTCTCATTTCTGTCTTACAATTGTTTATATCTGCCCCTCCTTATGTGCTCAGCATATTGTTTTTAAGAAAGTAGGTCCTCAATGAATACTAACTAATTCCTAATCTATCAGGAATGCTTAGGATGATCACTGATTTGTCATTTTGCCTGGCAGTTGGTGCTTCTTGGAAACAGAGTCAAACTGATTATTTGATAACACGAGTGATCATCTTACCAGACTGCAGGAAGAGTGCAAGAAGAAATATGTTCTGGATTAACACAGATGCTGCTCTGTTAAGTTATTTAAGAATTAAAAATGATGTAGGAGGTGCAATTGATGGGGCAACAAAAATGAAAGGACAACTCTGTGGATCTGTTTCCTGTTGACTAAAATTCATCTGGCTCATTTTGCTGAACTGGAGCTATTAATCTTGACTTTTGGAAATGTATGCCAATAATAATAAAGTACTGCCTTTTGGTAAATTACAATGTGCTGTGTGTTTGCTGAGCTTTTGCAGATATTATCACATTAAATCTTCTCAACAGTCTCACAAGAAAGAAATTGTCATTGTTGTTATTATTATAATATTACCACTCTGTATCCCTCTTTGGAGATGAGGCCTCAGAGAGGCATGATAATTTGCCTAAAGTTGCAAAGCAAGTCATTCGGAGAATTAGATTTAAATCCAGACATGTACCTCCTAAGCCAATGCTTAAAATAAGCTTGGCTCAATAAGATAAATAGAAGTTACTTGGATTATGGAAGGATCCCCCTGTTAAATAATGCCTAACCTGTTCATTCTGTAAAGGATGAAAATTATATTTGAAGACAAAGACAAGATGAAATGTTAGGTCTTAAAACATCACAGCAGATGTAAATTCATACAAACAATTTTATATCCAACTGCTAACAAAGCTTTTTTTTGTTAATAACAGCATGTGCTACCCAATTCACTCAGCTAAAGTTATAACCCAATAGTTGTTAATATTTTCACATGCTATATGTCCAATACCATAAGTGAATTGAAGAGCACTTCCATCATCTCAACAAGGAACGCTATATCCAGATCCACATTTTGGGCACAAAACATTGCACTAGGGCTCAGCACCGCAGTCTCACTAACATGCTGATCTGACATTGAACGAGGTGGGCCTTTAATTTGCCATCCTCCTTATTCAAACTACCATATGTCTGGAATTACAGGCCTGAGTCATCAGGCCAGGCCAGATATCTATTAATGGTTCTACACAATACACAGTTTCTGCCATTGACTTCTTTTACTTACCATCAGGTATGGTTTTCTGTTTGTTTGTTTGTTTGTTTCTTTGTTTTAATATATTGAGGTTACATCACTCAAGGAAGCAACAAGGGCTGACTAAGAAGAGGACATTTCTCAAGTTTCCATTAGTCTGAAAACAGAAACTATTCAAAACGAAAATGAAACCTAAGTTAAAGCAAAGTTCTTTGTATGCGTTAAGGGACGAGGTGTATCTCTCCCCCATACAGGAAAATTAATGCATTTAGATTCTGAACCTAATAATCTCAGATATAAGTTTATGTGAAGATACAGATTTTACATAAGTAAGTTAGTTAAAAAATAGAGCATTAAAGAGGGCTCTAACCCAATAAAACTGGTCTTATAAGAATTAAAAACTTAGATACACACACACACACACACACACACACACACACACACACACACACACACACTGACACACTGGGATATTCTTTCTAGCAAGCCTTGGAGAAAAGTAATCCTGGTACTATTTCCTATGTTCAGCTTTTTAAAATTTAATATTGAAAATTCTTCATGTTGTCACTAAATGTTATCAAAATCTGAATAAACATAATAAAACAATCACAGATTCTAAAGAAAGACTGCCAATACAGACTCCAATTACTGCATGTCACTCCACTGCCTAATCTACTCCTGGTATTTCTAAGTATCTTTTCATGGTTTTTCAAGAATGTTCACAAGTCCATTGGCTCTGGACACCACATTTTCCTCCTTTATAAATGTGTCCATGACTTTGTCAAACTGTAATCTCTTGAAACATTTTTCTATGCAGAGATTTTTGCCAATATACATGCAAAAAATGCTCCCTTCAAACATCTAATGGAAATGATCAATTCCATAATAGTCAAAGACAATCTTTCCCACAAAAGAATTGGAATTTTCAAACCAAAAATCCATTTTCAGGAAAAGTACTTAAAGCTTGAAATACATCCTAGATAAATATATCACTATGATTATCTGTTGGTGTTTAACCCTAAACAAGAATAGGAAAATGGCTTAGTTCTTATTCTCCCAGTCCTCTGAGTAAACCCAACTCAGTTTATGGACTCTTACAGACGGACTTTCTTATGACTGTTGACAATGGTGGTTGGGTAACCCTGACTTCAAAGTTATCTTAGACTTAAGCCCAAGATGAGTCTCTCAAGTGGTAGTTGATGTCAGAAGTTGAATGCAAGCAAACCATGTATGTATGTGTATAGCTATGCTCGTGTGTGTGTGTGTGTGTGTGTGTGTGTGTGTGTGTGTATGTATGTGTGTGTGTGTTTGCATAAAGAAAGAATTGGGAGATTGGGAGACAGTATTAAAATATTAATTGCGCTCATCTTTGGATGATAAAATTAGCCACATATTTATAACTTCTCCTACATTTTAAAATGTTTCTGATGGGTATTATGCTTACACTCAGACGCTCAGATTCAGGAGGAGGAAGAGAAAGAAGAGGAAGAGAAGTGTTTGTGCGAATACCAGACATTTTGGTCAAATTCTAAAATACAAATATGGTAAGACTGTTTTTGTTTTTAACGTTGTTTTTGGTTTTTGTGTTTGCTTGTTTGTTTTTGTTGTTGCTTTGTTTATTGTTTTCTAAGGATAATAAGGATGGAATCTATAGCATTTCTGAGTTTGAAATGACCACTCATGGGTTTCTTTCATTCACTTACTGCTGTCAAGTAGATGTGGTGACCAGAAAGGTACCCACTTTTGAGTCATTCCCTTGCTGTCAAGCTCCCTTAAGCCCTCTTATTTCTCTTCTTGATTTCCCACAGAACAATACATCTCTATCAACCCTTTTGGCCTCTCCCCATTTATGTTAAAGGACATAAGGTATTTCTATCTTCAGCATACCACACATTCCTTTGAGACATCACTGACACTTGTCCATGCCTCGGTTCATTCTGATTCATTGGCTACCAATACCAGTTGCCAAGCAGTTGTCTGTTGACAATGCAACATCTCCATCATACTGTCATTAAAGTAACTGAACTCAGATAGGCCTCAAACTTGGCTAGTGTCAAATGGTGAGCTAGAATCTGTGTTCCTTCTTTCCTGAGTACCTCTATGGCTTCCAGAAAATTCCGAGAAGGGCCATACTCCATGGAACATGTAGACAGCCAGTTATGAGGAACCAGATGCATCCACCTGCTCATGAGATTATACAAAGGTTCACTGAAGAGCCTTCTCTGTAACTGAATTTCCTTAAGAAGCTCTTCTCAGTACTGTGGTCTCAGGAAGAAGGACATAGGTGAGTTTTCAGCTGGAAGAGGCAACAGTATGAACACAGATTGGAAACAGTGGAGAAGAAAGTATTAGACTCTGGGTTAAGCAGGGCTGAATTTAAATTTCTAATTATGAAATGTCTTGGATAAATCACTTCCCTTTGCTGAGTCTTAATTCCTCTTCTGTTAAATGAGCATTTTAACTCTATATGACAGGAGCAAACTAAACCACCTATTAAGAAGACAGCTGTATTTAATTGATATTTTTGACAATGACATAGTGCCCTGGTTGTCCACAAATACAAGATCACTGCGACAATTTTAATCTACCCCTTACTGAACCTACTATCCCTGTTTCTTTTTAGAATTAGACTTCTCCTGGAATTGTTAAGGAACCACTGTTGAAGAGGCTGTGGTGGGGAACTCTCCACTTTATATATTCCTGCCTACTTGTGACCTGCTTACATATTCTCTTCCCCCTTTCTGAAATCCATGTCTGCTAAACTTTCTTAAAGGAGACATTCAAATAGAACACTATTTCAAGAGATAGCACCTTAATCAGGATGTCAATTAGTAGTTGTAGTTACCCAATGAATGGCACCATTGACAGGACATAGATGTATTTATTATTAACATTCCTGAAAGAAATAATACTTGGGCTGAATTGAAAGGAAGGTAGCATTAGGGTCTAGGTACTGGTTAACCTACAATGGAACATAGTTTATATTCTGCAGAAAGAGAGCATTCTGGGATGAGAAAGGTAACATGATGACAAGCAATGTCTAATGATTTCCAACAGTGGTTTTTTGTCTCTCTTGGTTCAGTACCTCCACTTTTTGCCATGCAATTCTGAAGTGTCTCCTTACAATGAGCTACCATGTTTAAATGGGATAACAGAGACATTCAGCAAATCTCAGAGTGCAAAGCCATTCAAGATGCCTCTCCCATTACATTTTCCAGCATTCCATTAACCAAAGAAAATTGCATGGCCAAGTCCACTCTCAAAGAGATGGATACAAAAGTGGCATGTGTACAGCTGCTCCTAAGAGCCAGCATATTTGTATATAGTGACCCAGAAAAGAAGGAGATGAAACCCATAGTAGTGCCATATTCTACAAGGTCCTGTTTTCCTTTCCAGTCAACGTCTTCCCTCCTGAATAATAGCAACTGAATAAAGCATCATAGGTGGAGAATGCCTATTATTTCTGCCTGTATCTCATTGTGTCTTGAACAGATCACTGCCTCCTATTTGCCCTCTTCTGTTTTTCCTGGGTAGCTGAAGTCATTTTAATGTTATTAAGAATTTGGTGAAGATTCAGTGAGCACAGTGTCCTCACCAATGACTTCAGTGGCTCCCATGACTCACCAATAAATCCCAAACTCTATCTAATCTACCTGGACACTTTATAGTCCCCAGAGTATATTCTGTCATATAGTGGGAATATTTCTTCAGAAATACTACAATGACTAGTCAGTTCTGAACTTCAGATGAGGAACTGTAGTTATCCAGTGTCTATCAGCCAGGCAAGCTCATAGTGGGTACTTGACTTAGTGTTCAGATAAGACTCCCAACAGCTCTAGGATGTAAGAAAGGGAATCCTCTCTGCAGAGGAATGCTCGCTGCACAGGAGACTGGGTCTGATTCTTGCCACCACAGGACATTGGATCAACCACTATATTTTCCCCCTGAGTACAAATAGTAATACTAATAAGTTCCATGGGGTCACTGGCGAAAATGAAATTCAAAATAGAAAGGAAAATGCAGTGGTAAAACTTACAAAGAAATGACATTAAAATTATTTAAGCCAGAGTCTTTGAATATTCCATAACTGCCATGACCAGACCTATGGCAATAGAATTTAATAGGGTTTCCTCCATATTAAAGTTAATGAAGTAATATTTTTTCTTTGTGAAACTACATTCAAGTCACAATCTTATTTAAACTGCCTGCAAGTCTTTAAACTAAAAGCAATACTATTGAGCAGAAGGCTTCGAATGAGACTAATAAATGCATTAGTCTTAGAAAATAACTTTAAAAATAAAATATCAAAGTTACTAAGGCACCATTACACCCATTTTACAGCATGAATTGTGGAGAACAAATAATTTGTACAAACCAGAAAGTTATGAAGCGAATATTTTAAACACAAGTGAAGCAAAGCAAGGTGAAACAAAGCATATCTATATGATTTTCACATAGCCCTGTCTAGTTACTCAGGGAACACGGTAACAGTTTCATTAACTGCCCCTGGCTGTGCAGATATGAATCTCTCAAGGAACAGTGTTGAAGGGAAAAGAGCTTTCACTAAAGGCAAAACTAGCCAAGACTTTGCCATATGAAAATTTGTCAGTTATCAATACAATCTGACACCATTACAGAAACAATGGTTTCTGTCTTCTGTCACAAAATCAAAATTACCAGCTGCCCAAACCTATTGCTCAACTGGACACTGGAAGCTCATGTGGACCAACAAAGGAGACACACAACTTGACAATATTTAATGATTGAAAATACTGGGAGAAGAGGACTCAGAGCAAAGGGTACATCAGTCATGCAGCCTTCTGCAAGGTGGTAGGCAGTCCTTTCCCAGCCAGGGTGTGGAGGTTTCTTTCTGGATGCAATTCTATTTCCCACTAAGTCTTCTCCCTAACTTCCTCTGAGATCCCTGCCATGCATTAAAGATGGTCCTAAGCAATGATGATGTTCTAAAGATCTATTCAGTTTAAAGGTATAACTCTAAGAGTACAGCTATGGTTTCAACCAGCATTTCTAGGCAGGGACATTGGGAAACTTGGGCAAAAAAAATTAGACTGACTTAAATCTGTCTTAATTCTTTGTGCTGGCTAATTTTATATCAACTTGGGTGCTATAAGAAAGCCTGCTGAGCAAGCCATGGGAGCAAGCTAGTGAGCAGTGCTCTTTCATGGCTTCTGTATCTGCTCCTGCCCTGTGTGAGTTCCTGTCCTGACTTCCAATGATGAATAGTGTAGTAGTATGAAAGCAAATAATCCCCAAAAGGCATGGCCCTATTAGGAAATGTAGCCTTGTTGGACTCAGTGTAGACTTGGAGGGAGTGTGATCTTGTTGGAAGAAGTGTGTCACCCTGGGAGCTGGCTTTGTGGTTCTTTTCTCAAGCTTTGCTCAATGTGACAATCAACTTCCTGCTGCCTTCTGGTCAAGTTGTAGCCAGCACCACATCTGCCTGCACACCCCCATGGTCACTGACATGATGGTAATGGACTGAACCTCTGAAACTATAAGCCACCACCTCAATGAAATGTTTTCTTTGTAAGCATTCCCATGGTTATGGTGTCTACACCAAACAGTAATGTGGAAGCCTAAGTCAAACAGACCCTTTTCTCCCTGAGTTGCTTTGGTCATAGTGTTTCATCATAGCAATAAAAATCCTGACTAAGACAGTCTTCAATCTAATATTTATAATTTGATTTGGGATGGTTTGGAGAACACTACAAAGTAAAAGAAAACCTTTACCTAGGCATGATGGCACATAACTGAAATCCAGGTGCTTGGGAGACAGAAACAGGCAGATCATCCAAGAGTTCAAAGCCAGCCTTGTCTAGAGAATGAATTCCAGGCCAGCTGGGATATAAAGTAACAAATTGAGACCCTATCTAGAAAGAAACAAAAAGAAAAAATATCCTTGAAAGAAGATGCTCTTGAATGCCATTGAATCATCCCTAGAAACCATCTGACCAATTTCATCACTTTACATATAGGAAGGCAAAGGCCTGGAGAGATGAAGCTACTTGACCAAGATATCTCAGCAATTACCACCAGAGTAACTCCAAGAAATAAGTTCTCACCATTTCTAACCCTTTCCTTCTTTCTGGTCCACCCACAGCTCCTCAATAGCATCTAATCAGGAATGATGGCTTTATAAGCCACCTCTTTGAGCTTGACTGCAGAGGCAAAGAGAAAAAGAACATTTCCACCATGAATTTTCTCTCAGTCTAGACCAAAAGACACTTGTAAACAAAAACGAAAATGTAATCCAATGGAGTAAATGCCTCAGTAGGGGCTTCTACCAGGAGACAGGAGAAGAGAAGAAACTCCTTTTGAGGACAGAGGACATCAGTAAACCCCTCTAAAGATGACAAATACATAACTCTGAAAGCTCAAATAGAAGAAGCAAGGCATAGAACATGTACAATAGGTAGCTACGTGTTCTGAGCCCTGAGGAGGCTCCATATGCTATATGCTGTCGGTAGATATTATAATGTTGAGAGATGTTAGAAAATGTATTAGATCATATCTTAGATGAGCTACAAGTCTACCATCAAGGTGAGACCAGTATTAGCTCCTTATGAATACTAGGAAAAAATATCTTTGTCCTATATCTCTTCTAGCTTCTAGGTCATTGCTGATGACAATGACCATGATCTGTGCATATATCTCATGCATTCTCTGTGTGTGCATGTCAGTACTTCTCTCTCTCTCTCTCTCTCTCTCTCTCTCTCTCTCTCTCTCTCTCTCCATCTATCTATCTCTATCTATATCTCTATCTCTCCCTCTCTCCTTCCTCCTCCCTCCCTTCCTTTTTGCACCCCACCCATATATGTTTGTCATACTGATTTTTTTTTCTGTGTGGCATATGTGTGTTGCTATGCATACCTGTGTATAGATGCATGAAGGCTAGCAGAAGACAGAAGGTGTCTTGTTCCATCATACTATACCACATTCCCTAGAGAAATTGTCCCCAACTGAACTTGCAGCTAGACTGGCAGCCAGAAAGTCCCAGTAATTCTCCTGTCTCTGTCCACCCTAGTGCTATGACCACAGAAATATTTGTGGTCATGTGTTCTGGGGATTGAAACTAATGTCTTCAGGTTTACACAGCAAGCACTCTTATCTAATGACCATTTACCCAACTTTCCATGGTTAGTATAGAATGTTTTGTATAAGAACAACAGGTATGTTATCTTGCTGCCAATAACACTAATACCTATGGATATTTCATATGAAGTACATGTATCTAAATATGCATATTTTATATACACATGTAATATTTGTCTTTCTAATTTGATAATCTTTGTAAATTCCACATTTCTAAGTGAAGTCACAAATTCTAAGTTATAGGGGGTTATAGTTTTGGAAAGACACAACACAACCCAAATCATGAGACTTAGAAGTTTACCAGCAGAGGGTGGATCAGTTTGAAATTTCTCAGTAAAGACCAATTGAACACACTGAATTAGACTAATGGAAAAGGGGAATTTTGGATCAGGAGACCATGTAAATATTCAGAAAAGAGGGCACAAAGATTGGTCTCCTGCAGCAGTGATAAAATAGAGAGATAGGCATCAAGTCAAGGGATGGTTAATCCACAAAATTTTGGGATCAATTTAAAGCTAGAAATAAGGAGAATTGGAGACGCAAATGAACTTTTGGATTGTGGCAGAGAGGCATGGTAATATCTACAAAAAAAAAAGAAGCAGAAGGAAAAGAACAAATTGGGAAGCAGGAAGACTAATTTTAGGTTCAGACTTCTTAAATTGACATCATCTATTGTCTAAGTGCATCCAAGTGCAAATAGTGAGAAGGTGGTGCAAAGTACAAGAAAAAAACAGGTTTGATTGCCCCAGCTAGAGAAGAGCATAAAGCAGACTGGAGCTTAAGTTACAACAGTGAGTTCAGCATACATTCTGGGGTACATTATCCTTACAGAGTATGTGTGTGTGTGTGTGTGTGTGTGTGTGTGTGTGTGTGTGTGTGTGTGTGTGTGTGTACACTAACTCTTCCTCACTGGGTTAGTTGATAATTCATTCACTAATGAGCTTATTTTATTGAGCTTGCATTGGTTATCTTAGTTTGTGATGTTCATCAGAAGTACCTTGTGGAAGAAGACAACTACTTTCACAACACTTATACTTCACCAAAAGGAGAGAAGAAGAAAGCAGCAAGAAAAGAAAGTATCAGGTAGTAATGAAAGCTGGGGTGAAGGTAACCAATTAAATGATGGAAAATAATCGGGACCTATATTTGCAATATGTCTCTAGGTGCTCTCTAAAGAGATGAAATTTTCGGAGAGTCCTGAGTAATGAGAAGGAGCAAGGCATGCAAAGAGGTCTTGAGATGATTTTTAAAATAATATTATTTATTCTTTGAGAATATCATACACACATACAATGAATTTCAATCATATTCACACCCATGCCTTTCCTCCAACTCCTCTAACTCCTCACTCACATCCTCACCTTTTATGTCTTTTCTTTCCTTTTTAAAATAACCTACTGACTCCACTTAGTGCTGCATCTATCTATATAAACGAAGGTAGGGGCATCCATTCTAAAAGCATGGGAACACACCTGTAAAGAAAATTTATTCTCCCTACCGCGTCAGCCATCAAGTAACTCTCCACTGCTTCCTCAGCTACAGAAGTGACTCATGACTATCCCCATCATGTTAGAATGTTGACTGGCTTGTTGTTGTGAAGACAACAACAGCTGGCATGAGTTTACAAATACAATAGTTCTGTCACATGTGGAGATGCTGTCTTTCTCCAGCCCGCCTCAACTTTGGCTCTTACATTCTTTTTGCTCGCTCTTCCATAATGTTATCTGAGTCTTTTGGGGAAGTAGATGTGATATGGATGTCCCATTTATGTCTGAATACTTCACAGACACTTGTCTGCATTTTGACCAGTTGTCGGTCTCTGAATTAACTGACATCCACTACATAGAGATGCATCTCTAATGAGAACTAAAAGATGCATTAATCTATGTAAAAAGACATAAACATGTGGGAAACAGTTTTATATCATTTCCATTTAAGAAAATAATAGTAATATGTTCCTTCATAGGCCTATGAGTTCCCCAGCTCTGGGTTTCTAAACAGACCTATAGTTCCAGATATGAGTTTCATTCTGTGAAATGGCTCTTAAATTCAATCAGAAAACTGTTATTTATTTATTTTTTGGTTTGGCATACACCATTTATTCTTTTTTAAAATCTGTTTTTTATTTGAATTAGAAACAAGATTGTTTTACATGGCAATCCCAGTTCTCTTCTCCCTCCTGTCCTCCCCTACCACCACCACCCCGCAACTAAAAGCCTACCTGTCACATATCCTTTCTTCTATTCTTCCCCTCACTCAACCTTTCTGCTCCCTCATGACCTCTGCATCCTTCCTCTTCTTCCCTTCTCATTCTCATAGCTCCCTTCCCCCTCTTCCCATGCTCTCAATTTGCTCAGGGAATCTTGATCCTTTCCCCTTCTCTAGGGGACCATGAAAACTGTTATTCTTATAATATTATTGCAACTATTGTATCCATAGGCATATCTTGCCAGGTCAGTCATTATTGTAGCTCACCGTGTTTATGGATGGGTGAGGCTGTTGATATCCTTTTTCCTCCAGAAAAATGCAAAACATCTTCTAGTACTTAGATAAAAATCACAGACCCTTAGTTTTCCCCTAACTGTTACTATGCCCAGTTTTAACATCATCCTCTTTTATAGGCTACCTGCTTCTCAGGTCAGACTTTGAGCTACCCAACAACTCTGAGAATAGTACAAGGTCATTATGTCTCTTTGTAATAAATTGTCCATTGCATGGCCACTATTGTTCATACTTCTATAAACAATGAATTTTTCTGAGATCAAACTCCCTGAACTCTTTTTCTTAATCATAATTGTTCCCCTAATGATACAGGGAAACTTTCCTTCTTTGGGGTTTTGTTTTAAAGACAAGGATCTAGAACCTTGGCAGCTTCCCCTCGGGTTACATTTCCACCAGCAAAGCAAGGCTCCATTTGCTCCATATCCAGGTTTTTTTTTTTTGTACATATGGTTAGCCAAGAGTCAGAAGCACATATTAATGATGAATCAGAGTAATTTCAGATTTTGCTACACAAACAAACATACTGCCAGCATTTTAACCCCTTTCTCTTTTCTGCCCACTCTGTAAGGTTTCCATGCATCTGTCCTATGTGATTTGTTTTCTCTCCCACTGTGGACAGTGGAGCATATTTTGGTCCTGAGTTTTCTAACATGTGTCATCTGTTGTTTGCCATAATACATCACATTTGTGAGCATTCTGCACCAAAATAAAGCAAGGAGGAACAAGGCCTCTATTACTTTATCTGTCTGCATGGTGCCGATGTATTTGGTTTTTCTAGGCATGTTGGGGCTGCTCCAGTGCACTAACATGCTAACAATTCTGGAAAACACTGCATATGGCATTAGCATTTAGTGAGTAGTCATTAACTGTTTGCTCTTTCAGCAACCAGGATAGGCCCTGATGCCTCAAAATTGTGGTAGTTACAACAGAAAAAAAAATAATTTCTTAATTATTCTACATGTTAATGAGATGGTGGTGGTGAGTGGAGAGGTTGTTGTCAATTTAGAGACTGCCTCCAATCATAGAAAGAGAGAAAAGCAAGCTGAAGAGGTGAACACTAGTAATTACACTTTTATTCCCATGTTATTGATCAATGAAAGTTGTGTGTGTGTACCTAAATTGAAAAGAGGAAAAATGTATCCCTCTAAAAACTCTAGAAGGAATTTTAAAAAACACTGGATAATGCTAGGCTACATTTATATATCATAATAATTATTTTATTTATCAGTATGTCTTTCCTAGATCCAAAAATATATATAGCAGTCTCTCCCATATATAAAAGGTAATTGGGATATCTGAAACCATACAGAGTATCAAAATCTGTATATGCAGCTTTCTTCTTTACATATACATACTCAAATTTAATGCCTTTTTTCAAATTCATCAGTTAAAACACACAGTGCTATAGTTTTTGCTGACTTAAGTGCAACAATGAAACTAACATGAATTTATTCTTGATTCAGTTCCATAGATAGAAGATCCATTCTCACAATAACTTAGTAATCTATACATATAATTAGTTTCTTCCCTCTTAAGTTGGTTAATTACCAGCATCATTACACATGCACTTTGTAGTCACTTTTAAGTAAAATGTCAAGTACTTAAGTATAAGCACAATAATGCTGTTAGCCAATATGATATTAAGGTAGTTACTAAGTAACTACCCAACAGATATTGTATATAGTGTGGATGCCCTGAACAAAGAGATGATTGGAATCCTGGGCATAACAAAAATGGGTAACTCAAAACTTAATTATGCTTCTCAAAATGCCATGTAATTTAAATATTTATTTATTTATATTTGTGTATGTGTGTTTTGTGCCTATGTGAGTTTATATGCACTCTGTGTATGCAGGTTCCCATGGACACCACAAAGTGTTAAATCTCCTAGAACTGGAGTTACAGAAAATTGTAACCTGTAAACAAAATCCCAAGTCTTCTGTAAGAGCAGTACCATGATTTAAATAAAAATACCCATCATAGAATCATATATATGAATGTTAAGGGAAGAGGTGGAACCCTTTGATAGGATTAGAAGAATCAGGAGGTTAGAAGAAGTATGTCACTGGGAGTGGGTTTTGAGGTTTCAAAAGCTCATGCCAGGCCCATTCTCTCTCACTCTGCCTATGAATTGGGATGTAGAACTCTAAGATACTTCTCCACCACCATTTCTGCCTACATACTGTCATGGTCTCCATCATGATAATAATGGACTAACCTACATAACTGTAAGCCTTCAATTAAATGCTTTCTTTCTTCCTTTTCTTTATTTATATTAGAAACAAGCTTCTTTTACATGTCAATCTCAGTTCCCTCTCTCTCCCCTCCTCCTCTGCCCCCACCGAGACCCCCTATCCCAACCCCTTTCTGCTCCCCAGGGAGGGTAAGGCCTTCCATGGGGGATCTTCAAAGTCTGTCATATCATTTGGAGCAGGGCCTAGACCCTCCCCAGTGTGTTCAGGCTCTATGTGGAGAGGGTTCCCAAAGACCATTTGTGTACTAGGGGTAAATACTGATCCACTACCAGTTTCCCCATAGATTGTCCAGACCTCTAAACTGATCTCCTTGTTCAGGGGTTCTGGAACAGTCCTATGTTGTTTCCCAGCTATCAGTCTGGGTTCCATGAGTAACCCCTTGTTCAGGTCAGCCATTTCTTTGGGTTTCTCCAGTCTGGTCTTGAACCCTTGGCTCATCACTTCTCCATCTCTGCAACTGAATTCCAGAGTTCAGCTCAGTGTTTAGCTGTGGGTGTCTGCTTCTGCTTCCATCAGCTACTTGATGAAGGCTCTAGGATGGCATATAAAGTAGTCATCAATCTCATTATTGGAGAAGGGCATTTAAGGTAGACTCTAGACTATTGCTTAGATTCTTAGTTGGGGTCATCCTTGTAGATCTTTGGACATTTCCCTAGTGCCAGATTTCTCTTTAAACCTACAATAGCTTCCTCTATTATGGTATCTATTTTCTTGCTCTCTATTCTTCCCCTGACTTGATCTTGCTCTCTTGTGTCCTCCTCTCCCCTCCTCTTCTCCCCTTCTCTTTCTTCTAATTCCCTCTCCCCTCCCCCATGCTCCCCATTAGCCTAGGAGATATTGAACCTTTCCCCTTCTCCTGGGGACCATATTTGTCTCTCTTAGAGTCCTCCTTGTTTCCTAGCTTCTCTGGTGGTGTGGATTGTAGGCTGCTACTTCTTTGCTCTAGATCTAAAATCCATATATGAGTGTGTACATACCATTTTTGTCTTTTTGTGACTGGGTTACCTCACTCAGGATGGTTTCTTCTAATTCCATCATTTGCTGCGAATTTCAAGATTCCATTGTTTTTTGTTTGTTTTGTTTTGTTTTGTTTTGTTTTCTGCTGAGTAGTACTTCAATGTGTAAATGTACCATATTTTCTCCATCCATTAGTCAGTTGAGGGGCATCTAGGTTGCTTCTTGGTTCTGGTTATTACAAATAATCCTGCTATGAACATGGTTGAACAGATGTTGTTATTGTATGAATGTGCATCTTTTGGGTATATGACTAAGAGCAGAATTGCTGGATCTTGTGGTAGATTGATTCTCATTTTCCTGAAGAACCACCATACTGATTTCCAAAGTGGCTGTATAAGTTGGCACTCACACCAGCAGTGTAGGAGTGATCTCCTTTATCCACATCCTCTCCAGCATAAACTGTCATTGGTGTATAGTAGGAAATTACCAATACGGAGTCAGGTAGAAATATAAGGGTATTTAATAGGGAAAAGCCTTACTTACAGAGCGAACCAGCCAGCCGGTGGTAGTCTGTACAGCAAGAAGCAAAGAGAAACCGAAACCGAAAACGCAGTCCCCCTACTCACTCTGACCACACCCTCACAAGCCCTCAGGTACTCCTGTAGCCAGCCCCTAAGAAGGCGTGGCTACAGCTTCCCCTACATTGGTGTTTTTTATTTTAGCCATTCTGACATGAGTAAGATATTATCTCAGAGTTGTTTCTTTTATAAGAGTTTGTAATTGTGTATCTTTATAGCAATAGAACAATGACTGTGGCAAAAGTTGATATTAGGGACTGGGGTATTTCAGTAACAGGCCTAACCATGCTGTTTGTTGGAGGGATATAGAAGACTTTGGACTTGAAATAGTTGGACACTTTAAGCTTAATGGACCATCCTGGTAGGAACATAGAAGACAGTATTGAGGGCAATTTGAATGGTGAGGACTCAGCTCAAGAAGTTTCAGAGGGAAAGAAGATTAGTAAGTGGCCTAGAGACCATTCTTGTGATATTTGGCAAACAATGTGGCTGCTCTTTTTCCTTGTCTGAAAAATCAGCCTGACACTAAATTGACAAATTTTTGAATTAATGGCTTTGGCAGATATTGCAAGACAACCTAGTGTTGACTTTGTTGTGTGGTTATTAGTAACCACTCTTATGTAGATCTATAATGACAAAGAAAAATACAAAATGTTCAGTGTGAGGAGAGAAAGAGCACCAGGAAAGGTCATAGTGGAACAAAATCCTGTGCTCAGGGAGATAAAAAGCTTAAAGAAATCCCTGCTCTTAAATGGAATAAAGAGAGTGGTGACCTCACAGCAAGACCCTGCCAAGCTTATCTTCCAACTTGTGAAAAGGGATTAAAGGGAAGTTTAAGCAGAAAAGGAACCATAAGCAACATAAAGCTGATGAAGATATAATTGAAAGAGGGGGTAAAGTTCCAACCCTATCAAGCAAGAGAACTTGACAACCTCAGCCATGTGGTTCTGGCATTAGAGTCAGTTATGTAGTAAAGGGATTATGGAATCTCCTTCTGAAGCTAAGGAAATCTGCTGAGACCAGGAGTATATCAGGGATGTCTGTTCAGACAATGCCCAGAGAGGACATTCCATGAAGCTGTGAAGGTGAAACCTGGATTGTTTTGGAAGCCCCATGATGTTAGAGATTTTCAAAGTCATAAGGTATCTGCCAAGGAAAGCTGCAGACTGTGTGGAACCAATCCAAGACAGAAAAGTGTGTTGTAGTCAACAAAAATGAAAGGATTGGAGATCTGAAAAGAGTCATCTGACAGCAGACATGGAGATACATAATGTGGACTTTGCTGGGTTTTGGTATTGCTTTATTACAGTACTTCCTCACTATGATCCCTTTCCTACCTTTTGGAATGGTGATATATATTCTGTGCCACTGAATGTTGGAAGTGTGTGGTCTGCTTTTTTATTTAGATTTTATAAGGGGTTAAATTTAAGAGATTACCAGAAGTCTCTTGAACTTTGAACCTTAAACAGTGTTGAGACTGTGATAGACTCTGAGGACTTTTGAAGTTGGACTGATTATGTTGTTTGCATTATGTGGCTTCATACCAATGGGGCCAGGGAATGCAATGTGATGTTTTGAATAGAAATGGCCCCATAGGCTCATATATTTGAATGCTTGGTCACCAGAGAGTGGAACTCTTTGATAGGATTAGAAATATTAGGAGTTGTGGTCTTATTGGGGGAAGTGTGTCATTGGGAGTGGATTTTGAGGTTTCAAATGCCCTTGTCAGACCCAGTATTTTTATCTCTCTGCCAAGAATGCAGAACTCTCAGCTATTTCTCCAGAAATTCATCTGTCTGCATGCTGCCATGCTTCTCACCATGGTGATAATGGTCTAGCCTCTGAATCTGTAAGCAAGCCCCAAGCCCCAACTAAATTCTTTCTTTTAAAAGAGTGCCTTGGTCATGATGCCTTTTCACAGAAACAGAACAATGACTAAGACGAGCAGTAAGTAATCTTAACTGCTGAGCCATCTCTCTAACCCCTGACTTGCAATTTAAAGCAGGATAATTGTTTTTTTTTTTTCTAGAAATTGCTATTTAGTATTTTCACGAAGTGGTTGGAAACGGATTGCTGAAACTGTAGAAAGCAAGCCTGTGCACAAAGAAAGAGTGCTATGTTTCTCATCAGTCAACCAAGAAAAACCATTCTTACTTAGAATGTTAAAGACACAGTTTAGATGATACCCTTCTCTGAAATCACTCAGAATAATTCCTGCTCCCTTCTTCCCCTCCAATAGCTGTCTTACATACCTAGTCCTGATTTCATTTACTCAGTGCCCCTACCTTACACGCTTTTACTTGCATCTATCTAGCTGCTCTTCTTGGGACTTTGCCAAACTGAAGTTTCAACGTGCTTTTGTTTTTTCTCAGCACTCATCCTACTCTCTCTTCTTTTGTTTGCATCATCCATCCGACTCCACATATGCACCCCAATCTTGGCAAGAACTGTTTCTTACAAATGAAAAGCAAATAGAGAGAAATTTGGACAATAGGATAGCAGTGTGGAATCATGTTGCAGTGTACTACCTGGAGATCACAAACAGAACCCAATATATCTTCAAAACAATGTCAGCTTCCAGCAATTTTCTAGAATAATAATTAGGTCTCCACAGGATAGAGGGTGAGGAGAGGTTTTGCTTTTCCTTTCCCCCTTTGCAACCGGCTATTCTAAGTGGGGAAGCTGGATAAAATGACTGTAGCGGCATGATGCTGGCCCACTTTAAAGCTTCTATTATGCAACCCAGTTGCATAAGCTATAAGAGCAAATAACATATTCTCAGGAACAAATTCTAGTGAATCAGCTCATTTTAGATTCACATCTTCATCTGTCTCTGAAGTGGCTTATTTAAATTTTAATAGAAAATGTTGGATGTGGCGCTCCAGTGGAAGCAATGAAAATAACACTGTTTATCCCCAAGATAAAATTGTGTTGGGAGTTGCAAAAACAGAGAGAAAAATATGATGCTAATTTCTTGAAAACAAACCTTCTATGTCCCACTTTGTAGAAACTGGACAAAGCAATATAAACTCCATTGTACTGAACAAAGCAAAAATGGATTCTTTAGTGACTCACTATCTTTTCATGTGTAGATTTTTAAAAGCAATATTCTGAAATAGAAAAAAATCCTTTTTGGAAAAGTAAAAAAAAAACTTACAAGACAAATGTTTGCCATTTCCTAGGAATAGTAGGGGTAGAGATAGATAGAAGGCAGCATGGGGTAGTAGGAAGGTCTTGTAAACTAAAGATCAGGAATCAATATTACCATGTCCTCTTTCTATATATGTGATCATGGAAAGGGGGATAAATGGTGGTGGGACACAAACTAGCCTCTCCAAGGGAGAGCCTGCAAGGTGCTGTCATGAAGAGAAAATGTAGAATGTGGAAAGTCACTTGCTTAGTTTGGTCATACCAAATGTCAGCATTCTTCATTTATTTAGTTATTTATTTATCTGTTTATTTGGGGTTTTTTTGTTTGTTTTTCAGGACATTGTTTCTCTATATAGGCTTTAACTGTCCTTGAATATCCTGGAACTCACTCTGTAGACCAGGCTGGCCTCCAATTCACAGAGATCCTCTTGTGTCTGCCTTCTGAGTGCTGGGATTGAAGACATATACCATCACCACCCAGGTGATCTTCACACTTTCTAGAATAAGGGTTAGCCAACCAGGACCGATGGGCCACATCTGACCAGCTTCCTGTGTTTGCAGGCAGTTTCACTGGAACACAGACATGTCCATTGCTTTACATATATCTGTGGTTTATTTTTCACCATAGTCATAGGATCCTGTAATTGCAAGATAGTGTTTGTTTGGAGCCCATAATATTTACTCCTCAAATTTTTCTGAAAAGTTTACCAACTTTTGCTCCAGACAGTTCTGAAATTTAGGTTTCATATCAGGTAAACCCAGCTTCCCCACTCCTGTATACAATCAGCTACCAGATCCTGTGAATTCCATTCCCAAATTACCTAGTAAGTCTTTGTGTCACAATCCATTTCTATAGCCACCATTGTGGATGTGGTGACTACTATTACTGAAGCCATTGACACACACACACACACACACACACACACACACACACACACACACACACACTACACGTTATTCAAGTGAGCTTTCTATGAAAACCATGCCAAATTTCTACTTATGACAACTCACAGGTATACCATCGCTTTTAGAATAGAATGAAAAATCTTGAGAGCGACCCTATTGAACTAATTTTGATTTAAGGTTCATTTACGTGATATATTTTGGGGTTACCAACCTTCTTTCAGCTTTGTATTGAAGGATGGCAGCTTCTTTGGGCCCCAAAGAATACTCATGAAGATTCCTGCTCTAGGAATGGAATTCTTCTTAGTTTCCATCCTCTTCACCTGGAAAATACTCACTCATTCCACAAGCCAGAGAATAAATGTCATCTTCTCAAGCAAACTAGCCTTGTTTTCATTTTGTCTCCTCTCTTCTAGATCATGCTATGAAAATGCTTCTGTAGTGATCATAAAAATTGGTAATAATATTGTGAATGCTTTGGCTTCTATAACATTTTCCTCTAGAAGTTCAGTGTTTTTTATTTGTTTGCTTATTGTGGGGAGAGTTTTCTTTCCCTCCTGTTAGTTTCCAAATAGCTGACACAGAGTCTTAATATTAATTATGAATGATCATCCAACAACTCAGGCTTTTTACTAGCTAACTCTTACAGTTATGTTAACCCCATATTTCTCTTTTTTAAATTATTCAATTATTTATCAGACATAGGACCTCATGACTATAATACAAAGGGGAACCTTTTTTTAACTTTAAATTTAACTTTCAAATATACCACCTATTTCTTATCTATTCTTTGCCACGTGGCTTGGAACCTTTTCTCTTGCCCATCTTGTTTCTCTCTGTGTTTGCTATTGACTCTGCCTACTCTGCCCTTCTACCCAGCATTTTCAGCTTGGTTCTTCCACCTAACCATATTCTATCCAGCTATTGGTCAGTTAGCTTCTTTATTAAACAAATGACAGAGACATATATTCACTGAATGTGTAAAGGCATATTCCACAGTTTGTTTTGTTTTGGGGGGGGTTAGGGAAGGAGGGTAGAATGAAACTATGCTGATGGAAATTGCTGTATTCCAGCACATAGAGCATCCCTTTGGAGCAGCAGAGACTAGTGGTTAAGAGAGAGAAAACCTTACAACTTCTCTTTTACTTATCATATTTTTTTTTACCAAACCATGCAATACTATAGCTCCTCCTAATTTTATACTTATGTAAAACTCAAAATAATGATATATTGTGTAATAGCACTTCACAGTCACACTGTGTTGTGAGCACAAGATTCTGTAATACATGGGAAACATTTTGAATGTTACATGACGGTTTGCTATTTTGACTATGGAAGTTTGTCAATAAATTTAGAATAGAAGACTAGAGATGTAGCTCAGTGGTAGAGCAGAACATTCACTTGTCATATATGAGGCCTTAAGTTTGATTCCCAGCACAACAGAAAAATAAGTTCTTCCCTTCAATCTCCAACTGAGGATTTTGTGGGTGTGTAATATCTGAAGTTTACATCCATATGCAAATAACACTGGACTGCTTGAATTTTCCTCCTGAGTCCTGTGTATTGCATGACTCCTTGCTGTTCAAAGTCTCTAGTCTCCACACTGCATCCTAGTAGTCAATTAGAAGAACTCTTTCCAAAGGATATATGCACCCCAAAGCCTGCTCCTCTTCTCTTCCTTTCTCAAAAAACAACTGAATGAAAATTAACTGCTCTTTTCTATGTAAAATAATGAACTGGGTATGTAGAGTAATAGTTATGAAGATAGGTAAATAGATATATAGATAGATGAGATTGGATAGATAGATGATAGATACATAGAGATAGATAGATAGATAGATAGATAGATAGATAGATAGATAGATAGATATGAATGGTTATAATTCTTCTTCACACTTACATATGCAATGCTTTGTATATATAAGTCACTGCCTCAATACTCCTCAACATGCTGTTTATATTTTGGTGTGCTGCTTGTATCAACTTTATTTTGATATTTCTAGGAATCTATTCATATCTTAGCCAAATTAAGAGATCAGCAAGGATGCCTTACTCACTTTGAAATGACCTAAATATTTTGTCTTCTCTACAGGCAGTAGGTGCTTATGAGACACTTATTAATTTGCTCCTTGTGGTTAAAACATTTCAGTGTCATGAGCATCTATTGCAACTCAGTAGGCTTTTGGGCACATGTTTGTGGAGTAGTGCCAAGATCTTTGGTATCAGTTCCTTACTTTGTAAAATTACACTTGAAGAGCCAGTGCAACTCAATGTGAAAGGGACAAGGCTTTGCCATTTCTTAGGTCAGAGAGGAAGGCAAGGAGCTTAGTTTTGAATACCAATGTGGGAATGAACCAAGCAGACTGTGGAAGTGTATGTGGCAGGTATAGACTTACTTCTCAGTCCTTCCCCAGGCCTTCACAGGGCCCAATAGAGAACCTCTAATTTTTAACACATTAGCCCTTACCCTCAACAAGATGTCATTACGGCTCACTGGCATACCACCCACTGTACTATTCTTTTCTTTGTGAAAATATGGTCTTCATGACACTCTAGGCACACACAGTATGTAGCAGTACCATGTGTGGAGCAGTGGCTAAATACTAAAAATGCAACAAGAATGAACCGTTTGTTCATTAGAGCTCATAGTCTAAGTGGAAAAGAGAGTGGTCCATAAAGAATTAGAGTCACAGACACCAAAATCATGGATGTCAATAAATATGAAAAGTTATTTGTATAATATAAGTGCTACAAAAATATTTCTTGCAGTAGAAATTTTTTATGTATTTATCTGTGGCTGTCCTTGACCACTACTAAGTCCAACTATAGGGCAAAAGCCTGGAGATTTGGATGAATGACAAGACTTCTGGTCCTTTTTTGAGTGAATGTCTCTCACCTTAGTTGTGGAGCAGCCTAATATACAAACTTACAAAGACCCCAGGTATAAGGGTTCACAACAGGATGTTGATGCTAGTGGGGTGAGATCAGGAAAACAGGAGGTACCTATGGTTATGCTAGAAAACAACACATAGAGACCCAGTGGGAGTTGTGTCCCAAGATCTCCCCATTCTTTATATATAACAAAACAGTTATCAAGTAAGAACTATAATATTTAAAGAAAATATTTTATCAACCATTCTATCTTAGTGTGTTACTATAATTATCTGTTTTCAAGTCCATCAAGGACAATAGAAGAATAATATATAAACTCTAGAAATGACAAAGACATCTTGTTTCCTAGACAGTCACCCAAAGTTTCTCCATAACATTGGGGCATCCATCTTTAACCTACATGCCACAATGTGTCTGGCAGAATTCTCAGCAAAGCAGGAAATTCTAAACTGTCCACCTGCATTGGCAGTTTGTCACCTTTTTTCTGTTTCCTGTAGAATGACTGGCAGGCTCTTCCGTGAAGCTGGAACCCTTTTAGGGCTGTCCATCTTGTTTCAGCAGTCACTTTCCTGTGGTTTCTGCATGTCTAGTTTATAAAGCAACAGTCAAACAGTTCAGGCAAGAGTAGTTTCTTGCCCAAATGGCTAATCTTGCATGTCAAGGGCAAACTCTATAACGAATTTCTTCAATGTCCTTCTTCCTCTCAGATGTAATTGGTGTGCCAGGAGCAGTTGTGTCTCACTGTCAAGAAAAACCCTAAACCATTTAAATGCCATGTATTCTGTAGGTCTTTGAAGGGTTTGAGGAATATCTATATATCTAGAAAACCTAACTATTATCAACAAATGAAGATCCATTCCAATACAAAGTATCAACAAATGAGGATCCATTCCAATACAAAGTATCATTTCTATATCATAGTCCTCCTTTTTCCTTTAAAAAGTGATCAACTGTAATCAATACCATTTTTAAACAACAGATTTAAATGAAAACAAATATTCGGATCACCTGGGCCACTGCTTCAGGGGGTTTTGCCCCATCAAATCACACCAGTCTGGAAGGAATCCACAGCCCTTCACCCTCCATGGAAACAAAGGCAGAAATTCCCCTCCCAAGTAACCTGTACTTTAACAACTGTTGCTCCTTCCCCAGCAATTAAATGATTCAAAGACAACACAATAGCAATACTCTATTTCTTTTACTTTTACCTTTTTCTTTTGTTAACAGTCACACATTTATGATCATCCTTCATACACACATGTTTGGCCACACCATACATACAGAATATATATACATCTTTTGTAATTAAAATCTCTTGTTAATTTTATCTTAATGTCAGGAAGGGAAACAACCATTGCTGTCCATGGGATTAACCATATGAACAAAACTCACAAAGGAGAGGAGGTGCAGGGAGGGATGGCCCTCTTTACCAAAGCTTGGCATCTTTGGAGGGTCTTGAGGACTGCTGCATCCTGTCCTCAAGGATGCAGCAGTCCATTCCTGTATGGCTTTTTGCAAGGCTTGGGTCTTTTCTTTATCCACTTGGACATATTCTACTTTTTCATTCGATGCAACAGATGATGTGGATGGTTTGTGATGAGGGCTTGAGGAGACCAGATGGAAGTCCAGGGCTATGCAATTCACATTGCCAGTACTCTTTTTTGGAGCTGGGTTGTTTGTGCCACTGGGCACAGGGGATGAAGACACTGGATTCTGCATAGGGACATAGCTCTCCTCGCTGTCTCCAGAGTCTGTGTTGGTGATCCTTTGTGTGGAGATGGAACAGCAGCACTTGGAAAAGCTGGAGTTTGACTTGAAAGGGAGCTCTTTGATAATTGTCCTCTGCTCATTCCATAGACAGCTGGGAGAAGAACCTAGGTTTATGGGCACATGGTGGTCATCAGAGCTGGTACTGTCTGATCTACCCACAGTAGTCTTTTCTGGAGATTTAGCAGACTGCCTTGTGTTGGGTACTTGTAGTCACTGACTGGAGGTCTTTGTTGAGGGCTTCCCCAGTGAGGTATCTTTGTCTGACTTAGCTTAGGTTGCTGTGGTGGGCGAGCTATGTCTGAGTCCACTAGAAGATCTAGTATTCCAGAACATCTGGGTCACCACTCATTTGACCTCTACTTAATCCAAAGTTAAAATGAAATCTTACCAGTACCTTGTCTCTTTCAACTTTCTCTGTGTATTTTCCTTTGAGACAGTACTTCTCTATTCCAATCCAACTCTCTCAGTAGGTGAGGTACCCCTTTTCCAGTGCCTTTACAATCTAACTCTCTTAGGAGTTGAGGTGTCTATTTTCCAGTACTTTTTCCAATCCAACTCTCCTAGGAGTTGAAGCACCCATTTTTTAGTGCCTTTAACAATCCATCCTCATAACTCCTTACTTGCTAGCCAGCCTTCCAAGGACGATCTCTCGGGGTCCCCTTTCTTTCCCAGTCTCGGGGGGACCTCCACTTGTGGCTGCCCTTGGCCACCACTAAGTCTGGGTATTGGATAAAAGCCTGGAGATTTGGATGAATGACAAGACTCCTGGTCATTTTTTGAGAGAATGTCTCTCACCTTTATTATGGAGCAGCCTTATATACAAACTTACTAAAATCCCAGATATTAGGGTGTTGATGCTAATGGGGTGAGGTCAGGAAAACAGGAGGTACCTGTGGTTGTGCTGGGAAACAACACATCGAGACCCTGTGGGGGCTGGGTCCCAACATTTATCTATAGGAAGTCACATTATAGGAATGCAAATGCAGTATATATGTATGTGCATTAAAATGTGGCTCAGAGTTGGACTTGAGTTTCTCTGATGAAAACAAAAAAAAAAACGTTTCTATACATGTTTTAACTATAAGTTTACTTTTTCTAATTTGAAGAGTACAATATACTGATATTAGCAATAGTCAACATGTTAATGAAGAAACTTATTTACATCTAGAAGCCAAAGGAGGCCAGATACTGTCTCCAGATTCTAATAGGGAATCTGCATGTGGCCTACACATGATTAAGTGGGAGCTCCTAGAACCCATGGAACCTTTATCCTTCAAGCAATAACTTACAGTCTTGGGAAGTAGAGGGGATTTATCCAAAAAAATGTTTCATGGAGCCACTGGAGTGATGATGATAAATATCCTGAGATGGTAATGAAAGCTTCTTACAACTGTCTCTGGTATGGCAGTGGGTGGGCTTGACTTCCTTTGATGGCTATCCCTTTCTAGGACTGTTTTGTTGGCCTTACTTCAATTCTGTGAGCCTTTATTTTACCTCCCACTAAATTAATTTTATATTTAAATAAGCCAGAAGCTGTTTCTGTGGCCTTCAAATATTGAGAGTGGTAACTAATATATGTAACTAACACTTTTTGTTAACTTTACATTTTTTCTCAGAATAATTTTATTTAATGGCAACATTCCAGCATGGAATTGTTTTTCTGAAATCCAAAACTCTAAGAGAACCTAAATGATAGTTATTCTAACCAAATGGACACTTTAATGATAGCTATTATCAAATCAACCTCTAATAATGTCTTAATTTGTCATGGTTTAACAGAAACAACATGACCCAACAGACAGAAAACACTGTATGCATGATGTCTCAGAAACAAGTTCTTCTTAAGTTATGATAGTTCTTAGTCATTTATATGAATCAAGACAGACAAAATGGCATTTAATGTTGTTTAGAAGCATCAAAGTATGATTAAGCTTGTTTGTACAGTTATATGCATCCACTTTCTAAATCTGCATAAAAATGGAATTTTATAAAGCCAGGGAAAATGTCTCAAAATTTATGTAGAAAATATTTAGGATAAATCAAGCCAGTTCCCTTTTCTTTCTTCAATATCATTTTAACTTTGAGTGTTGACTAACCAAAAGCATGAAAATGTCCTATAATAAAATCTATCCAATGACCTCTTCTATGCATCTAGTTCAAAAGTAAGTAAACTGAGGTTCATGAGAGCTACATACACCATGTGGAAGATGTTTCATGATTACTCATTTCTCTGGCTTCAGCCTAGTTTGTTTCCTTAGAGTCACAGTCTTTAGGGAACTCCTCATTTTCGTATGGATTCAGAAATCCATAAGTGAGTTTTGTGAACCCAGTCAGCACATTGATATCCTACAGTGAAGGAGCTTCCCAAGAAAGCTTACCCCTCACAAGGATGGAAGATGGGGGTCATAGAAAATATCATAGATGACAGCAAGTGAAAGACTGTGTCTTAAGTGACAGCAGCATGGGAAAAAGGTTAGGTATACATGTTCAGCCATGTGTCCTTAATGGAGAGTCCCTCCAGGCCTTAGGAAATATCACATGGATACACTGAAATTTAAATTGCTAAAAACTTTTTGATTAAATTTGTTGACAATTTTATACATGTTTATAGTATATTAGGAATTCTTTCTCCCACGACACCTTCTTTTCCTCTCATTCCTGTGAGTTCCCTTCCATCCCTAATAGCTCCTTTCCCAAATCCATTAGTCATTGTTGCTATTTTATGTCCCATTTAATTAAGCAGGATGATCTGTGAGAGTGTTGGATTGAACCATCTTTTGATGTATGGTGGGGTAACCAATGGGTACACAACTTCAGACAATGTCTCTTCTCCCTTCATCTATCAGTGGCAAAAAAGTTGAGAAGTGAATCAAAAAGTTTGGCAGAAACATTTAAGTAACTTCCTCATATATGCTTGGCTGTTGATGGACCCATCTTTTTCTCCAGGTCATAGTATTGTAACTCCTGTTTACCTAAATGACTACCTTGTCCCCATAGTTCAACAAGGGCATCTGTTCATGCTGCTACTGCTGCTGCTGATTCTGCTACTGATGCCCTAGACCCAAATACTGACTTTATGACTAAGAATGCCAGTATCAGGAGTCCCAGTACCATACCCACATGTCCTCATCAGACTTTGACAAAGGCCACTGTTGCAGCACTGTTGACCACTTCCACACCAGTCTTTGATCTCTGCCCAGTTTCTTTGCACACATTATCTTATTCATATCTATGACAATACAATCGCTACCAATTAGGATCTGCCAACTAGATAACTACCTCTCTGTTTCTTTAAATAAGCAGCTGAACAACATTAACATGAATTGGAAACATACTGTGTATATTTAAAACCTTTCTTTGTTATTTAGTAGATGTGATACTTTGTCCTTTGCTCCAGCATATTTTCCCATCTATAAGAGGTGCCACAAGGAACTGAAAAAAGATAACTATGAATTGTTTAACTTTGTGCCTTGCATATTGTAAACTGTCAAATAAGTGTTTAACAGTGTTTTGCTATTATAGCATGCTTTAACTTAACAGGTGGTAAACTTAGATTTTGCTCATCATGAATTTTTACTGAATACTAAAGATATAATTAGTGTGACAATGCCAATACTGAATGGAAGACCATAGATTGAGAAATATCATGAAATTCTGGGTTAGTTTACAAGAATCCATGTAACCCTATAGGAATTTTGTAGAGGTTAAAGGTCAAAAGAAAATGAAATTAGGTAGCTATGGACCCACATCTATGGACCCTCATCTATGTCCTTAACAGAGATGTCAAGGGATCTGGGAGGATAGATTTTGGGATAAAAGCAGCTATGTGAGAGGACAGGTTTTAGCACTGAACCTATCATAATGTTACTTATTAAGGGCTTCATAGGTCACACTTGCCCAGTAGTTAGATTTCTGGAATAGTTGGGAGACATTCTAAAGAAAAGCCAATCCTTCCTAAGGTTAGAATCCCATGATGGGTTACAAGTAATAATCCCTAGTAAATTGTTCCTGAATGTACAAATACAACATACCAAAATGACATGTTATAGAACCAACAGAAAATGAATGAAAGGCACAGATTTGAACATGCAGCAGTAACTATACACACACACACACACACACACACACACACACACACACACACACACACGCGCGCGCACGCGCGCGCGCACGCACCTTTTCTGTTGCTTGAAACATGGAGTCTTCATTTATACTCATTGTTATTAATAAGAACTTTACAGAAAGAAAAACAAGGGAAATATGGTAATGAGAAAGAAAACATATAAGGAAGTGTTCTTTAATGAGCAAGCTGGAAAAGTCAGATGAACTCGTCTTATTTTTGGCTATAAACCTATTCTTTATTCACTAAATATTATTGTCATACTTCTATAGTTTCCATGATGCCTGGGAACATACTTCAGTGAAATGTATTGATATTCAATTCAGTAAACCTACTTTGAGCACTTACTAGACTAAAAGCACATGGCTGGGTGTGTTGCAACCTATGAAACTCAAAAAGTGCATTTCTTTCTTTTTGCCTCATCCATTCCTGCTAACATAATCACCATGTATCTCTTGTGGTATATAGTGCTCAATCTGTAGGAATCACTCAATAAGTATGTGCTTGATGAATATATAGATGTGTCTATTAGAACACAATAGAGGAATACCATGCTAGCAGTAGGCAGCTAGACCTCCTTCTTTACAAATGATTCACACCAGTGGAAAACTGGCCAGGATTTCAAAGACCATTAGTATAAAATTTGTTTCTGCCAGGCCTGTGTCCAACCTTTTGACATTGCGACACAAAGTTGTCACTTACAAAGTTCATGCTTCTGAACCTTACAGTCTACTTACAGAAAAGAAAGGAACGTTTTTAGTTTATGATTTTGTGCTGTGATGCATTCATAGCTGTACTGGGGCAATGACAGTCCCAGGCAGTTCTCATTTGTTTTTGATAGTTGTTTTATCATCACCTCAGTTCACCTCAGTTCAATTGTGGGACCTTCCCCCTTCTGTGTCCCATTAACACATCTACTGAAATATTTGCCAGTAGGTTTTGACTTCACCAAAATACTTCTGGCCATATCTTTTGTACAAAGTCTGTTTTTCAGAAAGGAGCCTCCAGCACATACATAGTTGGTTTCAGGATTGGTTCAGCTCTGCCTTCCCACTCTACCTTACTGGCTTAATGGAGTGTTGCTATGGTCAGAACTTTGTGCCTTTAGGATAATTTCTCTGAAGAAAATTAGGCCACTGGAAGAAAGTTATGAAAATATCTGGTCATCCAAGTGGAAAAGAAATGAATGTCTCAACTAAGTTAGTAATGGGGAGGCAAAAGGAGAAAGAAATGAGAAGGATATTAAAGGAAGCAAATGGCCTGGAAAAGCGACTGTGTGAGATTCAAATTCAGCCAGCTGGAGTGGCCTGGTCATCCATAAAGCACTGTGCTGTATCACAGAAAATGGCCTTTATGGATCAGAGGCGCCATGAGAGATGCCGGGGGAGGATGAGGTGGACTCTAAGTCCTCAATAACTATGAGGAACAGGATGGGATGCCAGTGGGGAGATATGAATGGGAAGCATGTTAGGAACATCATACACAACTGTGGGCTCTGTAGTCTCCCTCATGCGAGACTGATAAGGTAAGAAAAAAGGGACATGCACTTGCTGCTCCTGTTTTCACAGCACCCACTCCCTTCTAAAGCCATCTGTCTTTGCTCTAAGTATTTGAATAACTGATTCTGTAGTAGTGGCTTTACCCTTAGGCCCTACCCTAAGATGAGGGTGGCCTGAGTGGTTGGTTTAAATCTGGAAAAAAAATCCAATTAGAATCTTAAAATATTGTGCTGTCTATTCTAAAGCATGATGATGAAGCCTTTTGTTGTTGTTGTTGAGCTAGAATGAATGCACTAGATTCCCTCCCCCTTCCACTCCCTTCTACCCCACTCCCACACACTGAAGGTTTCCCAAGCTTCTTACAGTTGTCAGTTGTATGTAATAAAACTCAGTGCCAACTAGCTTAAGAGCTTAAGACAAAAGAGAGAGAGTTTAACCTGGTTCCCAGGGTACTCTTCCTTCCTTTATCCCCCCAATAACTCTGTCACCCTTGTAGAGACTTCAGCAGAGTTGAGAAATGGAGATAGTAACTCCCCTCTGAGAAAAGATATATGTTCTGTCAATTACACAACTATCACCATTTCTCCATTTCTGCTTTGGCACCACTTTGTACATTCTTTGAGAGACAGGATCCAGGACAGATCCTTTGTGTTGCATACATGCATACATGCCCATTCCATAAGGAGTGCTACTGATTTGACCTATGCTTGTTTCTTGTTCTCTTCCTATCCTGAGCTTTTTCAAGAGGAGAACACAGGTCTGTGATTGGACAGAGATTAGAATGAACCAACAGCACTGTATAGAAGAGCTGAGAAATAGCCACAGTTTCTGCACTGAAAACTACTGTGCTTGATTCCAGGGTTTGCAGGATGAGCTGCCATTCATATCTAGGTACTGAACTGTAGCATTAACCAAAACCTACCCACAAACCTAAGGTGTCACACGCTTCTTCTGATATCAGGTGTATGTTTAGGGTAACATGTCCATCTCTGAACACCTTCTGTGAGGTAACTATCTGGGGGACCACAAGGACAATGGAGTGAGGGCTTTGTTTTTTTAAGACTATAGAAATGCATATTTAGTAACTGGCTGAAGTGATTTGGATATAAATATTTATTTTTTACCTGGACATGGTGGCACTCGTCTAAAATCCCAGCAATTGGGAGATCAAGGCAGAAGGATCAGGAAGGCATTCATGTCCAGCCAAGGCTACATGAGACCCTACACAAGAAAACACAGAAGGTAGAAATGCTCATTTTTAAACAAAATTGTTGAATCGCATTAGTTATACACATTAATACTTCTATTGTAGTATTTGCATCCATGTCGGTCCCATGATTCTATCATATCTCCTCTCCTTACTATTCTTTCTTACACCCATCTATACTCTTTCCCCTACAAAACCCTTTCTCCCTTCCTAACTAGAAAGAAATATTTAAGTAACATTAAACTTTTGAATCTACATTTATGAGAGAACTCATGTTATAGACATATGTTAGGGGAAATCAGGAAACCACAAGAAAACTTTCTGAATGAACCCAGGGACTAGTTCAATAAACACAATTGCAGGGGAAACTCTGGGCTTGTCATAAAAATAATTACTCACATCTTCTAAACCTTTTCCAGTTGCAAAGATTTTACTCACAGGCTCTTGTCTGAGTTAATGAGAGCAGGCATTGTAATTTTCATCTCCTTTTGACAGCTGCTGAAATTAAGGTACAGAGTGGTTACGCAAATTTCTAAAGGTCAGATGGCTAATAAATGGAGAAGGTCAGATACAAAAAGATAGCATCCTGTCTGTCCAGGAAGCAGTAAGAAGAAAGCTAGAATCTGAGGTCAGAGGTTATAAGACATTGGCCTTGAGACATTCAGTTATCAAATCATCTTAACATGGCTGCCCCACTTAGGAAATGTGAATAGATACCCAGCCTGCAGTACAGAGGTGGAGTCGCCCTCTTCCTTCTCTCACAGTGCATGGTATGCAGTGGAGTGCCTTACAGGCTTGAATTCACAACCTTAATTAACATGTAAATGTTTGAACGTTCAGAACAAAATTCACACAAAATTATCAGCCATTAGTGAAATATTGATTTACACATACCATCACCAACCATACCCCATGCTATTACCTTCAACCCTCAGCCCTGTTCTCTGAACCAGAAGTCTACAGGCAGCCATGACCCTCCTTCCTTTTGCCCTGGACTTTCGCTAGTCACTGAACCTTACTCAGGTTACTTCCCTAAAGTGTCTCTCAAATCTACCTTCTGTTCATTGTAATGGCTGATACTGAAACACATATCACAGTCATGGCTCTAGGGAGTCTGCCTCTTTATACACTCCAACCTGGCCTCCCAGGGGTCTTCCAGGGCAAATGTTTAAGAGATCTGTATGATCTTGAGACCAGAGTATGCCACATAATTTAACCTCTTCAAATGTCTGAGGAGTTGGCTCTCTCTTCTCTATCACAGAATGCCTACCATCAGTGTGTTCCTTCCATTTCCCTCACAGAAATCTCCAGACCCTTGCCTGCCTACTTCAGTTCTCTAAAGGTTCCTTTGTTTTATTCCCTGCCCCTATGATGGCTTGCTCTGCTTAAAAAGTTTTCATCACTTTATTCTCTAGACACATACTTCTATCATTAAAACTCAAAACAGTATCATTAACTCTTCTAGAACACTATCCCTGATTCTTACCCATAGTTTAGGCTGCATGCCCCATCTGCAATTCTGTGTGTATTTTTATGGGGGCAGAGACAGAATACTACAGGGTGTAGTATTTTACTGAGGTTAAAAGTAAATTCTAAGGATACCTAGCCAACATTATTTTTGTTTGCATTCTGACAGAGGTAAGTTAATTGATTTTCCTGTGCCTTATTCTGACATATGTAAAAGGAATATGTATTACTTGCTTCTGGAGATGTAGCAAACTACCATAAACTAGTTCAGTTAAAAGAGCAGAAATGTATACTGTCAAAATTCTGGAAGCCAAAGTCTTATATTGAAGTGATAGGAGGGTCATACCTCGCCTGTAGCAGCCCATGTGTCACAGTGCTCCCAGCTTCCAACAGCTCTGGGAATTCCTTCTCTATGGCTGAATTACTCCACTCTCCACAGTGATCATAAAAGAACCTCCTTCTTGTGTCTTTAATAATGATGATTTTCATGGACATTAGGGCCACTTCAAGTATGTGGGTAATTTACTCATCTCAACATCTCTAACTTATTACATTTGCAAAGAATCTTTTATCCAAGTAAGCACACATTCCCAGGTTCCAAGGATTAGAAATTAGGATTAATTCACACACACTATAGGTCTCAATAGCCTGCACAGCTTTTATGGTTTTTGTTTATCTTAAGTAGAATGATACATGTAAAACTTTCAGGTAAGTATCTGGAGGACAATAAATATTCAGTAAGTGACAGCTGTAATTAGCATCACGGTGCTTAATGACAATATTACAGAGGTTTACACACATATGGTACTTAGATTTTATTTTCCTATTTCAGGACTTAGATTTCTCACATGAAAAATGTTCTACATACCTGACATGTGTTGCTAACAGCAAGGATTTAAATAGGTCATATGCTAATTGATCTTCACTCTAACAAGAAAATTCAATTAACCAGAATTCTCATCCCTCATAACACATGAGTCTAAGCAATGCTTCCAGCTGAGGCTTTTTTTCATAAAGAAGATTATGCACGCCAACAGCATAGAGTGCCTTTCTCTTTGCTAGTCCTCAAATAATGAATGATTTCATTTGAAATGAAGCCGAAGAGGTCAAGTGGGTGTGATTATAGACTCAGAAAGGCCCGGAAAGCAGCCATCAAATAACTAACCACCCTGTAAGATTACAGAAGTGAGGACTGAACCAAGAGTGACAGAGAAAATGACTTGCCCCAGGTCATTCCTTCAGAATGGGAAATTCATTCAGAGTCATTCCAGCCTTATTCTTATCAGTGATCTGCTTCATCATGTTGACATTATTCAATACAAAATCAATACCAATAGTATCATCATCTGTTTGTAAGGAGGGAGAAAGTCAAGAACCCATTCAGTTGACTAAGCAAAATCTGATTTCAATGAGTTTTCGATATTCTATTTCAACAGATCCATGTACTGATACAGATACCAGCATTATCACTTATATTTTACTTATATTTTCTCCATGAAAAGGGCATGGGATTATATCTACCATTTTATTTTGACAGCCTGCTTCCCTTGACCACTCTTCTTCTCTGTTCACACCCCTTCTGCCCTAAAAAAATGAAAAATTCACTAACTCTGTAGTTACTCCTTAATTCCTCCAGTCTAAACTTTCTTTCACACTTCTGTTCTTTGTTTCTTGGACATCTTCACTATTTCTACATCTCCAAATGCTGTCTTTCTTGTAGACTCAATCCACAGAGGCTTATTTGTGCCACAGAGGCTTATTGGCTCCCTACTGGATGTGACATTTCCTGCCTCTGAAATCCAATTTCACGTTCTCTACACCTCTTTTGTGTCATCAACCACTTCCTGGATTGTATCTATTTATACTCAGCTTATTTCATCTCCCCTAGTTTATTAGAATGCCAAGGACATTTGTAAAAATAAGAGTTAAACAAATGGTACTTGCTAGAAGGTTTGTTACCAACTGGAGACTTCTCTGTGTCAGGAGGCTTTCTGGGGAAGTTAAGCACTACACACTGGCCAACCTACCACTACCAACCTGCAACTAAATTCTGTCTTCTGGCAGTCTGAGAGTAGAGTCTACAAATAAAGTCAGTGGTCACAAACAGAAAAAAACAAAATTTATTAGCAGAATGAGAAGGAAGTAGCTAGGAGGCACAAAACGTACGAGATAGCCATAGCACAAGTGGATGGGTAGGGATAGTAATGGAAACAAGTAGCACCAGGTTCAAAATAAGCAGAGGCAGTAGTAGAGATATAAGGATGGTGTCTTGGCATGTCTCAGCAATGCCCCCTCTGCATCCCCATCCTCCATCACCACTCCCCAGTGCAAATGTTCTTGGGGGCTTTGCTGCTGCAGATAATCATTCTATGTCCTGTTCACCAGAGTCTGACTCCCAGCGATTCCTATTTTATTAACTTTCCTGGAAAGTCAATGCTCACCCAGAGGCCTTGGAGCCTGGAGAACATGGCTGTGCTCAGGAAGCACCTTTCCTATAAGCTGCTGGAACTCCTGCTTCCTAGTGAATGTTAATCATCATAATTACCTTTGCAGACAAGTAGCTCTCCACTCTTTTTAGAATCAACTAGCCAAGAAAAAGAGCCTGAGACTCAGAGAAGCTAAGAGACTTACTGTTATGATAAAGAAATTCGGTCAGTAAAGAGAGGCAAGACACCCAGGTCCTCTGGTGTCAGGGTCTGGTTCTCAGCCCACTGTTCAGCTGTGAGCTCTCAAGTTCATGTAACATGGAGATGCAATAGCACTTGCTTCCAGACCACCACATTTCATGAATAACAGGAAGGTTGGTCAAAGAGCAGATGGAGCAAAGAGCCTTAGAGATAGGAAAATGAGGAACAGCAGAATGAGGCAGGGTGTTAACAGTAATGTCTTACATCTTATATCTAGTAATTTTAATCACAGAAACAGTTACTACCCAATGTATGATGAGCTTATGCTCTTATAAACCCATCTTAAGTTGAAAATACAGTCAAAAATACATTTAAGGGGTGGGTTAGAGATACAGAAGAATGATGAGAAGTTGCCAGAAATTAATACCACACACATAAAAATGAATGAAATACTTTTAACCTTCCAAACACCAGAGCACAGCCTAGTCCACTTTGATCAGAATCTGAACACATAGGTGGGTCTATGCAACAGTCATCCAACACAAAGCCTACCTTATAGCTCATACAAAGTATTCAACTTTATACTGAAAGCAGAGAAGAGAATAGTTGGTCTACAGTGCTAGCCTGGGAATAATCAAAATGTGTGATTCCCTGTACAGTTTCTCCTGGATGTGTACCAGTTTTTCACCATTATAAAACCAAGCTATCATAACATGGGGCCAACTGTACATATACTATTGAGAGAGGGAAGTAAGGATTTAGATAGTCAGTCCAGTTAATCTTCATTTTAACAAGAAAATTCAATGAACCAGAATTCCCTTCTCTGATGACACAACCTGACCTCCTTTTGACTAACCACCAGCAGTCAAACCATCAAAATTTGCGGACCATCTATGCTTGTAACATCACAAAAATGGCATTCAGGATATATTATGAGGAGTCAGGCATACCTGGTTAAAATTTGAGCTTAGCTGTTCATTGGTCATAATCCCTTGGGTAAGCCACTCACCTACCCCCACCAACACTATCTGTAAATATTAGGTCCCTTGTCTGTTTTGTAAGAATTTAGTAAGTATTATATATATATATATATAGATAGATAGATAGATAGATAGATAGATATAGATATAGATATAGATATAGATATAGTAACAAAAGCTTGCTACAAAATGATAAATTAATATATAGTATTTCTTGTGTAGTTGCTATTGTTTTTCAACAAAAATATCAAAAAAGTATCATCATTTAACTTACCAATAATGTCAAAAAGAAAAGAAAAAAATAAAAATCCTTATAGTCAATGAAATGACCATTTTGTGTAAATTGAGGATACTTTATATATGTTCACAGCTTTCTCTACCAAGAAAAAGAGTCATTGGAAACATAAGAGACTCAAAATTAAGTGTTTTAAATAAAACATAAAGCAAAATCAGCTGCTGCTGGAAATTGGTCCCTGGGCATATTTGATTTTTGAAAATGACAAAGAGGCCAAATAGTCCTTCAATTCCCAGGCTGCATGAGAGTGAGGGACATGATTGCCTCGCTGACAGCCTACTTGAAGGACGGACGGATGCAGATGCATAGAAACAAAGGATATTGTATGCTGGACACACAGCTTTCTGGAACCCTCAGCCAACGGGGAATTCTGCAGCCACATCACAGACAATATTGCTGAATTTCCTCTCCTTTTCCAAATTAAATAAAAGAACACAAGCCATACACATACAAAAAGCAAATTGCTTTAGGTTGGTAAAGGGCAATACTCCTTGCAACAAGCAGAAAAATCACATAGTGCCAAGACCTCAGTATTACCACTTCCTACAAACCAATTCTGCTCTTACTTGTGGAGGAGGCTTATGGCAGGGTGATCTAGAAATCAAACCCAGGATGTCTTATCTAGAGAACTTTATAAACATAAGTCAAATATAATCTTTTTCAATGTAATTTAAAGTTAGTAAAATAAAGCAATGGACACCGAAAACAGAGCCAGACAGAATCAAATCAATCATCACAAAACACAATACCCCGACACAATAGCTACCTTTCACATACACGTTATTTGGTCATTTTTGTTCCTTACATGTATATGCTTGCAAAGGTGAAGCCTGACTACCTGTAGGATTTTGCAATGCAAATTTTCGGGAGCTGGCTTATTATTTGAGGTCAGTCAAAAAGGGGAAGTAGATTGGAGTCTTTCCAGCATATAACCCACTTGCCTGGGAACCTGGAGGTTTCACCAAAAAGGAAGTCTCAGTTCTTTGAGGAAGTGGTGATGGTTTGGGTGCCTCTGTTTATGGGACTAGAAAGAGTGCAGGATGAGAAACAGTTCTAGCTTAACTTTTGGACCTTCTTATGCTATTTCTCCATTCTCTCCAACATTCTAGACTGGTTCTCTCAAGATTTGTACCACAAATGTCCTATGACTGGCTACCACAATATCTGACATTCCTTCTGCCCAAAACATTCTTCCCCACATCTCAGCACCTGCTGGCCCCTCTTAAACACTCAGAACTCAGGTTACACCTCCCTCTCCCAGGAAGTGTGTCCTTATCCTGACCCAGCACCCAGTGCAGTCTCAAGAAGTTAATGCTGACCACTGCTGCTGACCCATCATGACACTTACTTTACTATTTTTATTTCAATTTGCATGCTCATCTCAATCTCTTTTCCAATGGGGAGATGTGAAATCATATTCTGAACAAAAAGGTAAAGAGCAAGAAACCTGGTTTGTACCACTACCTACTGGTGCTAGTGGATATAGTGGCATATAGACAGGCCCAAGAGCAGGGTGAGCATTGTGGGAACACTAGAGCTCTAGAAGTGCGGGTGTGTCTGTCAGAATGCCTGTATCCCAGAAGTGTGTATGAGCTTCCAGGATAAGGTCAAACCCCAAGACAGCCATCTCAGAAGAAAGGGAATTCCCAGCCACTTGGAGAATAAAGTCATGATTAGGTTGTACATAAAATTAGCCAACATGGGCTTCCCTCTACTAATTTTAGAAATTTCTTAGAGTAGACTGAATGTAAAGTGACTCACTTTAAATTGCTAACTTCTTTGCCCCCTTTCCAGATTCTGCCAAGGGAACATGCATTCTTGGTAAGATAATTGCCAGTGTGTAAAGTGGTAATGGGGTGTAAGCCAGGCACTAATACCATTCTGCCTTATCCTTACAGGTAGGAATAAGGCACCTGATTAGTGCAGTCCTACACCCAGTCATGAGCTAGCTGCTCATGAACCATGTACCTTCTTAGGAGCCCAAGCTAACTAATCGCATATAAAGAAAACTGGCTGCCTCATCCTTGGATGGGGCTCTTGTCCTAGCATGCCACTCCTGGCTGGACTGGCCCATTCCATTGCCAGGTTGCTGTAAATCTCTTTCCAGCCCCAAGCCATGTGCTTGACTGTATTTCTGTGTCATGGGAAAGAGTTCACACACCACTTCCCTATGTGGGCCAAGGGGAAGCTCCCAGCATAGGCTGTGGGAAAGCCCATCTGGTATGGGTCCATCGTACCCAGCTTGGCACTGACAGATACGCTAGAGACATTGGTATTTGACTCATTGAGTCACTCATGTCTAAGCATGGGAGAAACAAGTTTCCTTTTTATTGTTTTATATTTATTTTTTAAATGGGGAATCCATTGTCTTCTCCAAAGGTCAATCATTCTTCATCTTTGGGGCTTAGGTACAGGACAGAGCAGAATGTGGTAGTCTTTGTTCCTTCATTTGTGAAGCAGATCTACATAAGGGTTCCATAATATTTTGGAGGCTAAGATGGAGCTGGGCATGAAAGAGTGCACTAAACATATTTTCTTACCATCACTTCTCTGTCACCATCTCTGGTTTTAGCACAAATTCTTGCATGTGGTTTGCTGAACAATATGGCAACCCCTTTGACACAATCACTATTTCATACTAGTTAGTAGACAGGGACACTGGGAGTCATTTTGTCACTCTCTTGACTTTGCAATGGGTGGGTGGGGGGATTCATTCTATTCTCAAACTCATACATTCACTAGTACACCTAGACCTTTGGTCTTGTGCCTAGAACATATAGGAGAAACAAGTGTCTGGGAATATAAAAACACCAGTATGGATGAGTAGACAAGAGAGAGCTCTAGAATTGCTAAGAGCACAGTTTGAACACAAAAGAGGCCACATAAGGGGCAGAGGAAGGAAGTTGTAGAGAAGCCTGGGGTAGATATGTAAAGCATCTGGAGAGAGGAATAGATTATAAACCAACCTGGCAGAAGGGAGAAAGAAAAGGCTCATGCACATGAGAAGTCAAATACCTGAGGGTAGATTGATGGCATGTGATCAGAGACAGAGAGATGCAGGAGATTGAGGTTTGATAGCAGACATAGCTAGCTCCCTACTATCACCACAGTGTCTAGAGAATCAGCTTCTCCTTCCTGGTGCTGATTTTCAACCTGTCTGTCTGCTTTTGACCTTTACCCCTTTAGTCTACTCTCCTCTAAGTAGCCAGAGAGCCAGTAAGAGCATGAGTCAGCTCGCACCACCCCTCTGTTCAATATCCTGCTGCAGCTCTGACTTCACTCAGAGGGAAGCCAAAGTCCCACTGGCTTCTCACAGTGTCCTCTCTGGACCTCGGTGATCTACCCTGGGACACGTGCTTACTGTTCCAGTCATACTAATTCCCTGGGCATACCTCCTATGGGACCCTTTCCCTGCATGCAGTATTCTTTTTTCAAAAAAACCATTTCTCTACTGTCTCTTAACCCTTTCCAAACACAGTATTCTCCATGAATTTCTGCCCCACACATCCCACTTGTTACCTTATTATTTATTACAGTTGGTGATATCCTCATCACTGGCAAGAATGACTCTGAGAACAGCTCCTGACAGATAGTAGTTGCTAAATGAATAAATTAATTAATTTAAATGGTCTAAATCCAAGCTTAAATTCCAGATATCCATGACCTTCATGTACAGATCAAGTACTTCGTCACTCATGTTTCTCATATTAAATAGGGAATTTTTGCTTGTGCCTCATAAAATTGCTAGGAGCCTTAACTAAGGGAATTGTATATGAAAATGTCTGGCATAAAAGAGAATTTTTAAAATGTGAATTTTGTTGCAAGATCTTCACAGATGGTACTAGAATATCTAAGAAAAGAAATCTGCCTGTTTTTATATTTTCAGCAGAAAGAATCAACAAACATTTGTAAACACCAGCTCAGCACTGGACCAAGAAGCAGGCATGGACAGAGGGTGCTTGACCTCAACAAGCTCCAAATCCTTAGGAGAAACAAACCCCATAACTATTGTTATGGGTTGCAATTCCCATTAGAAGTATTTAGAAGAGATAATAGGAGGAACAAAACAGAAGATATACTTCTCTAACGTGCATTTTGAATTAATTTCAAACAGAGGACATACAGCCAACAAGGCAGAGTATCTAGGCAGTCTTCATCCAGCTTCCCCTGATGGTATCATCCTACACGTGGCCATACATCGGCAGTACTAGGCCCTGCCATTGTGTGTATGGTAGTGAGTTGCAGCTGTCAGCTTGCCTGGATTAAGAGCTAGCTGGACTGCTAGTGAAATGTATTTGGGGGCACTTGTGGGAGAGTTTGTAGACATGATTGGCATGACAGTCAGTGGAAAGACTAGGCCAGGGATCTGCCCTTGGTGTGAGTCAGTATCTGGGCACTATCCAGTTGGCTGGGGCCTGAATGGAACATAAGACTCTCTCCTCTCTTCTTCGCATATTCTCTTTATACCTCTCTGTATCTCGGTCTGTCTTTCCCACCCGCCCCCTAGGCTGAACACAGTCCTTGTCTTTTCACATCAGCTCTCCAGGCTCTCTAGCCTTTAGACTCCAGTACTTGAGGTCTCTGCCTTGTTAGGCCTTTGGTCACTAGCAGAACTGTACCACCAGCCTCCCGGGTTCAGAGGTCTTTGGACTGGCATGGAGCCAGGCTACTAGCACCAGCTGGTCTCTAGCTTTCAAATGAACTATTATGGTGCTTCTTTCTCTGCATCCATAATTGCATGAGCCAATTTCCCTAATAAATCCTCGCTTATGTATCTATATTTTATTTCTGTATCTATCTTTTTTTGCTGCTTTATCCAATTTAGTCAGTTTAAACTATAGTCCTGCTTCAGGTCTCACCTGTTTTTACATGAAGTGTGTGTGTGTGTGTGTGTGTGTGTGTGTGTGTGTGTGTGTGTGTTTGCACACATGTCTACATAGTACTGAGATTTTTATAAAATAAAATTTAACTGTGAAGGACAATCGAAAGAGACCCCACAAAGCTAACAAAAAGTATGCTCATTTCTCATATCAGTATGAAGGAAAGGGTTTAATGTAATGTTACAGATATTGTGAAATTCAGACAAAAAGCCATGAGACTTAGGTAAGGGGACACAGCTCTTAGGTGTGGCAATCAAACCACAGGTCTCTGATACACAGACAGCTTGTGCTGTCTGAAGGACTCCATCTTAAGGAAAAAGGCCAGGTGGGGTGCTGTGAAGGAGACAGCCTTGAAAGTCAGCAGGCCTTTGTCTTCACACTTAATTTACTACACACAGGTTTGTTGTTATTTTCAAGCAATCGATAGCTGTTTTCTTTAACTTTGTCCCAACATCTGAGTCCTAGAATATCTTCTTTTTTTAAAGCGAGGAAACAGAGGCTTGTCCCTCTCCACCCCGCCTCCAGGAAGCTCTGCTCTTCTTACACTGCCAGGCCACCATCACCTCTTTGGGCTGCCAGCTAGAGTCCTGCAGAGCAAAGCAAGTAAAAGCTTTAAAAACAGGGGCACAGAGCAGCCTAAGCAGCCTGGGAAGAAGCATGAGGAAGAAAGTGACTGTTGTCCTTCCCTCTGAAGCTCCTTTTTATTACCCAGTCTCACTGAAAGCAGTGGGATCTGAACCTCAGCCAAGAGACAAAGGGCTTTTCTGGCTAAGAGAAGCAATTGTGGCCACTACGGGCCAAAACCGGAGGGAAGCATTTTATGTGGCAAGAGGGGGCTAGCATAGGGGAGTGCAGGATGTAATTTAATTCTAGGATGCACCTGTTCTATTTTAAGCAGGCCCATGTGATGCAGAGACAACCCAGCCCCCATGAACTCCAGAACTATAGAAGCATCACTCATCTGCTCATTCATTTACTTAATCTCTTGCTTCTTTGGCTGTACAATTTAGTAATTAAGAATATAGCCTTGAGCTAGATATGGTGCGCACACCTGCAATCCTGCCCAGCAGCAAGTAGGGAGAAGTGGACCCAAACTGGAGGCACCCAGGGTCCTATAGCAGGACCCTGTCGGAAAACAAAAACAAAACAAAGATAGCCTTGAAATAAGAGACAGTTTCATTAATGCCTTTAAGTATTCACTATCTGGCACTGCTCAAAACATTAGGGCATTAGGGAAGCAAAGCCCTAGCCTCAAGGTCACCAGTGGCTTGAGAGTTGAAGGGGGATGGTGAACTATAATCATGACAAGTTAATTATATGGTGTACTAGAGTGTTGAGTGCTGTGGGGAAAAGAAGGTGTGTAGCAGAGAAAGGGGTCTGGAGAGAGTGTTGGGTAGGGGACTTTCGAGTACATTGCAGCATTAGTGTACAGTTATCAAGGTAGACCTCACTGACAAAGGCACTTGTGAGCAGAGACAAAAGTCAAGTGTGAGTGTGCGTAGGCCATATAGATATGGAGGGAGAGGGGAAGCCAGCACAGTGAGTGAATAGCTAGAGACAAGGTTATAAGGAAGGAGCCATGCTACCTCCATCCAGAATAAGAAATAAAGTCCAGGAGGTAGACAGAGAAAGTGGGGCAGGGTTGAGGAGGGGGGATGTGATCCTATGGGCAGAACTTTCCAAAGGATTGTACAGTCATGACAGGTTACTGCCCTTACTGAATGATGTGAGTAGCCACAGCCAGACTTAGCAGGAATGTCATGCTATCTCTAGTGTGTGGAGAGATTCACTCAAGTCACAACCAAACCAAAGAGCAGATCTCAGAAGTGTGAACATCATCCAAGGGAGACACAGAGAGGACCATCACAGCAACCCTGAGGAGAGGTGACCTGGGACAGCAATACCTCAGGCCAAGACAGTAACAGCGAACAATAAGTAGCTGGAGTCAGTTCATACTTTAAAAGTAGATGCAAATTTCTAACAGACTGACTGTAGGGTGCAGAAAAAAGGTGTGAAGTCCATGATGATTCTAAATAGTCTAAGCCAAGGGGATTATTAAAATATGATCTTCAGGTTGAAGTGGTAGCTCAGTCATTAGAGTGTTTGCCTAGTAAGCATGAAGAGCTATGTTAGATCTCCCAGAACATACATAAGAAAAAAGTGGGTGTGGGACATGATCTTGTACGCTCAGTGCTGGGGAATGGACAAGAAGATCCCTGGAGTTCAGTGGCCAAAAGAGAAGTATAACCCCAACCTCCTCCTCCATTCTCATCCTGCTTCTCTCAGTTCAATTAATATCACCATCATACTCCCAGAAACCTGTTAACAACCACAAGATTCTATTTTGTATTCTGTTCTCTCTGCCTTTCACATCCTACCAATAAACATCACAGAGTCCATATTTGATAGCAGCTATTTTCAATTTCTAGCCAATGATGCTGTTTTCTGGCTTTAATTCTAGCAACCTCTCATTTAAACTATTGCATCAGTCTGATTTCCACCCCAGCCTCTGGTTACTCCATCCTTGAATCCTTCTTTCCTAACACTTGCAGACATATCCTAGGGACAAATTTGAACTCTCTCACAGTTTCTCAAAAGACATCAGTTCTCCATTGTTGGTGGATGCAGTCAGACACTTGTTTCTCATTTCAGTTCCTCCTGTCTACTCTCTATCTCTGGTTCTTACTCTTCTGTTTTATAGATTCATGATATGTGTTTAAGAAGATGAGCTATTCCCTGTGGAACATTGTCCCCTTTGCCTCTGGCTGCTTCTACCTATGATATTACCCCTAACTTTTTTCAAGGCTTGGGTGAAACTTTTCCTTGACAGCAACTCTACTAGACCCTCTCCTTTACATGCACTCAGCAATTGGAACTGGACTTTCATAATGGCTTTCGTTTGACACATTCTAAATTTTCCCTGCCCTTTGTTCATCCTTGGTAATTGTAGCATTTATTATTATTGGGGTAATACTAGTTTCTCTGGCAAATTGCCCCAATATTTTGGTGGCTTAACACAATAAAAGTTTCTTTCTCAGACGAGAATGTAGTATGGGTCTTCTCGCTTAGTAGAAAACTTCTCACCGTGTATGACTTCAGGAATCCCATGTCTCTCCAACTTGTAGCTCTGTCATTTTCCAAGATTTCAGAATCTTCTGCTTCCAGCCAGAGAAGGAAAAACAGGGTGTAATGAATTGAATATGTGTATTTTATACTCACTTTCTATTCTGAGCACCATTCAGCATCTTTCTGTCCGCAAACAGCAAGAAGTTGTAGTTCCTAGCTGGACATTTCCTTCATGGAGACAGCTCTATACTATATAGAAAGAAAAGCAGAATGGTATGTCGATGGAGATAGAGATGACAGTGATTAAATTTTGACCATTCATTATCTATAATAATCCTTTTGTACTGTGAATTACAAATAGATTTAGTTGATATGGATACAGATACAACTTTCAACACAATGTAAGGCATTATACATATATATGTTATAAATATAATTATCATATATTTGGACAGTGGCTCTCTATATACCTCTGGCTGGTCCCCATATATAGACAAGTATAGCCTTGAACTTGTGGGCTTCTTCTTTCTACCCACCTGAGTACTGAGATTAAGGGTACTTGTTATATTCACCTGCTATATGGTACCTGCAAAAAATTTACTTAGTTTTGATTTAATGATTTATTAGTTTTATTTTATGAGCTTGTTTTGATTATATGTATATCTGTGAACCATGCGGCAGGTTTGGTATCCATGGAAGTCAAAAGAGGGTATTGGATCCTCTGGATTCAAGCTATTGTTTTTAGCCTCTATGTGGGTGCTGATAGCCTGAAAAGCTCCTTTGTAAGAGCAGTGTATACTCTTTTTTTAATAAATTTTTATTTAAATTAAAAAACAATCTTATTTTACATAAAATCCTCATTCCCTCTCCCATCCTCTCATTCCCCCCACTATGCCCCCCTTCCAACCCCATCTACTCCTCAGGGAGAGTGAGGCCTCCCATAGGGAATCATCAAAGTCTGTCACATCATTTGGGGCAGGAACTAGGCCCTCCCCCAAGTATCTAGTATGGGAAAGTATCCCTCCATAGGGAATGGGCTCCCAAAGCCCATTCATGCACTAGAGACAAATACTGGTTCCACTGCCAGAGACCTCATAGAATATCCAAGGCCCCTAAATAACATCCATGTTCAGGGGGCCTGATTCAGTCTTATTCTGGTTCCCTAGCAGTTAGTCTGGAGTCCATGAGCTCACACTTGGTTAGATCAGCGGTTTCTGTGGATTGCCCCAGCATGGTCTTGACCCCTTTGATTGTCGCTCCTCCCTCTCTACAACTGGATACCAGGAGTTCTACTCAGTGCTTCGCTATGAATCTCTGCTGCTTTGATAAGCTACTGAATGAAGGCTCTATAATGGCATTTAAGGTAGTCATCAATCTCATATAGGGGAAGGGCATTTAAGGTAGCCTTTCAGATGGGGTCATCCTGTGGATTACTGGGAATTTCACTAGTACCAAGTTTCTCCTTAAGTCCATAAGGGCTCCCTCTATTAAGGTCTGTGAAGAATTGTCCTGGGATTTTGACAGGGATTGCATTGAGTCTGTAGAATGCTTTTGGCAAGATTGCCATTTTTCTATATTGATCCTACATATCCAATAGCTTGGGAGATATTCCATTTTCTGGTGTCTTCTTTAATTTCTTTCTTTAAAGACTCAAAGTTCTTGCTATACAGCTCTTTCACTTGTTTGGTTAGAGTTTTCCAAAGATGTTTTATGTTGTTTGTGGCTATTATAAAGGGTGTTGATTCTCTGCTTTCTTTCTCAGCCCTTTTATCATCTATATATAGTAGGCCTACTGACTTTTTTTTTTTTGAGTTAATATTGTATCCTGCCACTTTACTGGAGGTGTTTATCAGCTGTAGGAGTACTCTGATAGAATTTTTTAGGTCACTTATGTAAACTATCACATCATTTGCAAATAGTGAATGTTTGACTTCTTCCTTTTCAATGTGTATCCCCTTTACCTCCCTTTATTGCCTAGCTAGAATTTCACGTATGATATTGAAGAGATATGGAGACAGTGGACAGCCTTGTCTTATTCCTGATTTTAGAGGAATCACATTGAGTTTCTCTCCATTTAGTTTGATTCTGGCTGTTGGCTTGCTGTATATTGCTTTTATTGTGTTTAGGTATGTTCCTGTTATCCCTGACCTCTCCAAGACCTTTATCGTGAAAGGGTGTTGAATTTTGTCAAAGACTTTTTAAGCATCCAGTGAGATGATCATGCAGTTTTTCTTTTGCAGTTTGTTTATATGGTGGATTACATTGACAGATATAATATGTTGAACCATGCCTGAATCTCTGGGGTGAAATCTACTTGATCATAGTGGATGCTTTTTCTGATGTGTTCTTGGATTTGAATTGCCAGTATTTTATTGAGTATTTTTACATCAGTGTTCATAAGGGAGATCTGTCTGTACCTCTCTTTCTTAGTTGTGTCTTTGTGTGGTTTGGGTACCAAGGTAATGGTAGCCTTGTAAAAAGAATTTGGCAGTGCCCATTCTGCTACTATTCTGTGGAACAATTTGAGAAGTATTGGTATTAGATGTTCTTTGAATTTCTGGTAGAATTCTGTACTGAAACCATCTGACCCTGGGCTTTTTTTGGTTGGAAGACTTTTGATGACTGCTTCTATTTCCTTAGAGGATATAGGGCTATTTAAATTGTTTATCTCTTCTTGACTGAATTTTGGTAAGTGATACCTATTTAGAAAATTTTCCATTTCTTTTAAATTTTCCAATTTTATGGAGTACAGGTTTTCAAAGTTATCACCTGATGATTCTTTGTATTTCCTCAGTGTCTGTTGTTATGTCCCCCTTTTCATTGATGATTTTGTTAATTTGCATATTTTCTCTCTGCCTTTTTGCTAGTTTGGAAAAAGGTTTGTCTCTTGTTGATTTTTTAAGAATCAACTCTTTGTCTCATTGATTCTTTGTATTGTTTTGTTTCTACTTTATTGATTTCAGCCCTTAATTTGTGTTGTTGAATTCTAACAAACCATGGTGATCCAATAAGATACTGGAGTTTTTTCCAATTGTTTTGTATCTGTTGAGGTTTGCTTTGTTGCTGAGTATCTGATCAATTTTAGAGAAGGTTACATGTGGCTCTGAGAAGAAGGTGTATTCTTTTGTATTTGGACGCAATGTTTTATAGATATCTGTTAAACCCAGTTGAGTCATAGCTCTGTTAGTTCCTTTCTTTGTGAAGTTTCTGTCTATTAGACCTGTTCAATGGTGAGAGTGGGATGTTGAAGTTTCCCAGTATAAGTGTGTCAGTTTTATGTGTGATTTGAGTTTTAGTAATGTTTCTTTTGTGAATGTGGATGCCTTTGTATTTGGGGCATAGATGGTCAGAACTGAGACTTCATAGTGATGGATTTTTCCTGTGATGAATATGAAATCTCTTTTGACTAATTTTAACTTGAAGTCTAGTTTGTTAGCTACTAGGATAGCTACACCACCGTGTTTCTTTGGTCCATTTGGTTGGAAAATGTTTTCCCAGCCCTTTACTCTGAGGTAAGGTCTGGCTTTGAAGGTGAGGTGTGTTTCTTATATGCAGCAGGAGGACGGATTCTGTCTTTGTATCCATTCTATTAGCCTGTGTCTTTTTATAGGTGAATTAAGACCATTGATATTAAGGGACATTAATGACCATTGATTGTGGATTTGTATTAGTTTGGTATTTGGTGGTGGTGGTGGAATTGTGTGTGTGTTTCCCCTTTTTCTGGCCTTTGGTAATGTGGGATTATCTACTATGTATGTTTTTGAGGGTGTAGCTAATTTCCTTGGATTGGCGTTTTCTTTCCAGTATTTTCTGTAGGGCTAGATTTGTGGATATGTATTGTTTAAATCTGGTTTTGTCATGGAATATCTTGTTTTCTCCATCTATAATGATTGAAAGCTTTGCTGCATATAGTAGTCATAGTAGTCATATATAGTATACATGATCTCTTAATGTTGGTAGGATATCTATCCTTCTGGCTTTCAGAGTTCCCTTGGAGAAGTCAGGTGTAATTCTGATAGGTCTGCCTTTATATGTTACTTGACCTTTTTCCTTTGCAACTCTGAATATTTTTTCTTTATTTTATGGTTGGTGTTTTGATTATTATGTGGTGAGAAACTGTGTTTTGTTTGTTTGGGTTTTGGGGGGATTGGTTCTGTCTGTCTTGTGTTCTGTAAGCTTCTTGTACTTTGATAAACATGTCCTTTAGGTTGGGAAAGTTTTCTTCTATGATTTTGTTGAATTTTTTTTCTGTGCCTTTGGTCTGGGCTTCTTCACCATCTTCTATACATATTATTCTTAGGTTTGGTCTTTTCATGCTGTCCCAAAATTCCTGGATATTTTGTCTTAAGGATTTGTTGGACTTAATATTTTCTTTAGGGATGAATCTATTTACTCTAGTGTATCTTCAACACCTGAGATTCTCTCTTCTCTCGCTTGTATTCTGTTGGTTATGCTTACATCTGTAGTTCCTGATAATTTACCCTGATTTTCTATTTCTAGCATTCCATCAGTTTGTGTTTTCTTTTTTGCTTCTATTTTAAGTTTTCAAGTCTTGAACTGTTTGAATTGTTTCCTTCACCTGTTTGATTGTTGTTTTCTTGGCTTTCCGTGCTTTCTTTAAGAGATTTGTTGATTTCTTCCAGTTTTTGGTTTGTCTTTTCTTCCATTTCTTTAAGGGAGTTTCTCATTTCCTCTTTATTGGCCTCTATCAACTTCATAAAGTTATTTTTAAGGTCATTTTCTTCTATTTCATTTGCGTTGGGATGTTCAGGTCTTGCTGGTGTAGAGCCCCTAGACTCTGGTGGTGTCATATAATTCTTTATGTTGTTGATTGTGTTCTTATACTGTCCTCTACCAATCTCTTCCTCCAGTGGGTACAGTTGGGTCCTGTGATTCAGGGGATCTCTTTTTCTCCAATTGGTGTAGGTGGGGCCTGTGGTTTAGGTGGTTGACCTTCCTCTCCCAGTGGTGGTGTTGCCAAGGCTCTGATGGTGGCAGGTGCAGTGCTAGGTGGTTTGGGGTTGCCCCCAGGTCATTGGGGATTTGGTGTGAGGATAGGTGTGTCCTGTTCAAGTGCCTCTAATGAGGGTGCTGGCAGGAGAAGGCTCACCTCTCCTGGTGGGGGCAGGGTCAAAGCTCCAATGGCAGCAGAAGCAGTGCTCATGTAGTGTCTACTCTTAAACCCTAAACCATCTCTCTAACCTCTATTTCTTGTTTTTGAGAGGGAAAACTTAGTTTTAAAGTCACTAAAGAATAACAATAAGTACAACTTGATGACAATTGATTATGAAATGACTAATGACTTAACACACAACATTATGCAAGTTGATAATGTTGCTGACCAAGGCTTGAATCTATCTGGATCTGTTTGACTCTAAAGCTCATGATCATCTGTTACTACTGCAATACTTCCTTCATCTTACATTGGAATCTTACAGAATAATAGATGCTAACATTAAAGAAGTACTTCTTCATGGGAAACTCCATGAAAAAGAGGGAGGAAGAATTGTAGCAGCCAGATGGGTCAAGAACACCAGGAGAACACAGCTCAGAGAATCAACTAAGCAGGGCTCATAGGGACTCACAGAGACTGAAGTGGCAACCAGGGAGATTACATGGGTCTGTGCTAGGTCATCAGCAAATGTTATGGATGTTAGCTCTGTGTTTTTATGGTACAACTAAGAGTAGGAGTGGGGCTGTCTCTGAGTCTTTTACCTGCTCTTGGGACTTTTTTCCTCACACTGGATTGCCTCATCCAGTACTGATACAAGGGTTTGTGCCTCAGTCTTACTGTGACTTGTTATGCTGTGTTTAGTTGATAACCCTGGGAGGTCTATTTTTTTCTGAAGGGAAATGGAGGAGTACTGGATCTAGGGGAGAGAGTATCTGGGGGTGCAACTGGGAGTAGAGGGAAGGAAAACTGAAGTCAGGATGTATTGTATGAGAGAAGAATTAAAAAACATTTCTAATTTTTTATTTCTATTATATAATACATTATAGTGTTAAACACACCATACAATGGTACATATCTATGTGTATATATGCATATATAAATATATATGCTTATGTATGAAATTTCATTTATACACATAGACATAGAGGCAAATTTTGTACAATATATAAAGAACACAGATAAATACACATACATGTGTAAAATACATACACACACACACACACACACACATATATATATATATATATATATATATATATATATCCTTTTATCTGTGTATGTAGCATACATGCTATGTGTGTTTATATGTATTTAAAGATCCATACATATAAACACATAGATACAAACCTATGTATAGTATATATGAAAATATATATAACATATGTGTAAATATATTTAATGTATTATATTTATTTATATTATATATTAATATATTTTAAAATTATATTTAACCATAAACTATTATGGTTAAATACACACATACACACATATATATGTATGTATATACTATATTGTATCTTTTTTTTTTACACTTAAGTAAGCTGAGGGAGAAAGAGATGAAATAAGTTGTTTCAGGCCTTACAGGGGACAATGCCCTGAGCATGTGAGCTGAAGCAGCCAGAGCTTAAAGCATGGCTTGCCACATGTGCTTTATAAATCTCCAGGTTGGTTGGACTATTTGTCTCAGCTGGCGTGAAATAGTGGGATCACTAAGGCCATAACTCTGCTGTATTCACCACTGTATTCCTTGTTCCTCACATTGCCTGATCAACTCTGATAAATATTTATTGAATTGGAATGATGTGTTCAGAAAAAAAATCATTATAAAGAGAAGGCATGCAATTTAGTCTGAGAGGTTAGAGGAGGAGTGACAGTTTCTGCCAGAGAAAGGCAGCATTTCAAGAAGCAAATTAAAGTCCAAGTATTTGGTAAACTCTCATTGTTTGTCTTTCTGGGAAAAGTCTGTAGATTTGGCTGTGGACCAGTGCTGGAGAGCCACATGCTGTAAAAAGACCATTCAACTTCACCTAGTCCATTGAGAATGACCTTCTAACCCTCTTCTCGTGTGCCTCTCAGCCAAACATTGCTCAAAAACCCCAGAGACAGGGAAATATTTTTCTGCTTGCATTGGAAAGTTGGGAAAGACATCTGAGGCAGAAGGAAAACTCAAGTCTTTACAAGTTCATTTATGATTGGGACATCAACAAAAACGGGGCCTACTTGAGGAAAGCCTTAGGATTTCCTGATGGGGTGATGCTGATTCATGGTAAGTAATATTTATGAGAGGTGGTAGATAAGAGAAGCATAGACACTCTGACTAAGCCAGTTAATCCATACAATAGGAGGCAGTTAAATTTTACTCATTTTCTTCCAATTAAAAGGCACTGGGCTTCATGAAGTGTCGGGTTTTGTTTGTATTGTTAAAATGAGCTGATATTTAGGCTTTCTGTGAACATGATATATTACATCTCTGCTTTGTTCTTCTGTTCCAAACAAAAGGGGAAAAATATACATAGAAGTATGCTGTGTGGGGGGGTATGTATGTGTACACATATGTACAACCAGAACTAAAGAGGGGGAAAAGACCTCTAATGGAGGAGGAATAAAACAGACAGGGAGGAGGAGGAGGAGGGCTATGGAAAATGTCTTGGGTTCTGGGTCTGGAGTCCATCCAATTCATTTGATATTTTAGGCATTTCATACTGTGACTATCATAAGGGTTACATCATCCATGTTGAGAGCCAGGACCAGATACTGCTCAGAAGCCGTGGATAGATACAGGGCATTTCCTCATTTCCTCAGAAGGAAAGCCCTGCTGTACACTTTATCTGCCTTCATAGACTTTACCAGCCTCAAACCTGAGAGGCCTTAGAAGGCACAGACAACCAGCTCACAATCATGGATAGATTCCAATCTGTAGCTACTTGAGAACTGCATCTGTAACACCATTAATGCATGAGAAAATGATTCCAAGATGCTGTGGACAAAGCAGGAGTTCAATACTTAGGCCTGAAGTAAGAGGACGGCAGATGTCAAATCATTAGCTATAGCAAAATTAATATACCTGAAGCCTGTATTAAGTCATTAACTCATAGCCTACCCCTCATGGGATAAAAATCAGGAATCAGATTCTAAATATGTCTGACATTGTAGGTATAGTGAAATAAATACAAAAGAACAGGTTAAATGCCCAAGATGCAGTTGGACTCCATGGCACCTTTTATTGCCCAAGTTATACAAGTGTTCTCCAGTTTCCATTAATGCTCAGGGCCACAAAAAGAATTCTCAGACCAGAAGACTCTGGAATCAGGAAGACCCAGTACATCTTAGAGGAAGATACAAACTGCAAATGCTCAAAAAGAGGTTCCAGATTCCTTTGTCCACTCAACCCTTAAAAGACTGTCAGGAGGGCCAATCAGGAGACTAGAGGGCTTTGAGACCTCTGTAGAGAATAAGACTGGAACAAGGACATGTAGCTACTAGACAATTAGAGATTCAGTTCTGTAAGGAAACAGTTACTTGTTTAATTAAAGATACTGAATTCAGGAAACAAGGACAAATCTATTTCAAAGGAACATACACAAAACAACAACAAAGAAATTTCCAAAATTAAATTTATAAGATAAGAAGGATAAATGGTTAGAATTCAACATAATAAAATGAATGAAACCTTTTGAAACCAAACCTCAAAGAACTAAAAGTAGGAACTTAAAAGAAAATTGAAGATTTGTGCAGGAGGGGAGATAGATAAATATTAAGATTTCTAGATAGAACAGAAAAAGTGTTTTTTTAATTCCTAGAATTTAGAGTCTAGAGACTGAAAGACCCCACTGGGATGTAGTACATTTGACTCTAAGAAATCAACAAGGTTCCGTTCAAGGCATATCCTTACAGAATTTGAGAACTCTCAAGAAGAAATAGGACAACAATATAAGCACACATTCATGAGAGCTTTATGAACTTCATTCATGTGACACCTTATTCTAGGAAACCATGCAGGGAACTGGTGGTTAGAAGTCCATACCTAGGTAAATCAAGTGAGAAAGTAGTATAAAGTGTTTCCAAACTGACATCTTTAACAATTACTCACCAGTGAATTCTCATTCTGAGAGATGTTTTCCCTCAAACAATGCAATAAATCTGAAAGAGAAAACAGAAGAGCTGCCAAAACTATGACTCTGTATAGATGCAAAGGTAGCTCATGGTTATGGCAAATGTGCACTCAAAGAGCTGCTCTGCAAATGTCCATAGAGAAAATGAACCAGAGACCTACCACTATGCTTCACTTCATCAAATTTCATCATCTCCCAATAGGACCAGGATGGGCACTAAGTCTTTGACTCATGGGCCTTTGGTGAGCTACTTAATATTCAAACTACAACACACAAAAATATAATCCTTATTTAAACAAAAAGTGAGGTATGACTATTTTGGAAGTGTAAAAGAAAACTAGCCTGATTTCAGAGCAAGAAATGAACAGATAATATGTAAAAGCACACAAAAAACAAAATATAGCTGTATATTCATACAAAAGTCTGTAACAAAAATAAAACAGAGCTAGAGGCAATCATTATGTTGTAAAAAGGAGAATCAGTTTTCTCCCAAGACAAGAACCATGATAGGTTGTCCAATCCCAAGCAGTTAAACCTAGCTGGACATATGTACATGAGAGAAACACTAAATGGACTAAGAAAGATGTGATTTATTTTTTTAAAAAACTGTTTTTTTGAGACAGGGTTTCTCTGTATTGTTTTGGAGGATGTCCTGTAACTCACTCTGTAGACCAGGTTGGCCTCGACCTCACAGAGATCCACCTGCCTCTCCCTCCCGAGTGCTGGGATTAAAGGCATGCACCACCAACGCCCAGCGATTTATTTAAATTTTAATAACACATTCTTTGTTGGAATTCCCTACCTTAGGTTTAGGTTCAACTCTTAGACACAGATAGTGAGGAAATAACAAATATGTCACTAATGTTGATCTATTGGACAGTTAAGGTACTAGGATCCATCTAAATTTTGTTCTGGCTCTCCCAAAGAATATGGTTTATTCTAGGTCTCGAGATGACTTATGTAACATCAAACATGATATCCAAGATCCATTAGCAGATAGAAAAGGGATAAGATGTTTTTTCTTATTTCTTTTTGTAAAACTATTTATTATTTATTGATGCATATTTCTGTGCCTATGAGTTTCTGTGTTTCACATATGTACAGGTACCCATAGAGTCAAGAGTACCCTACACAGATCCTCTGGAACTGGAATTACAGGTGGCTCTGAGACACCTGATACAGTTTCTGAACTTGGCTCCTCTCCAAGAACAATATGCACTCAACCACTGAGCAATCTCTCCGGCCTTTTGTTCTTATTTTTAAGAATGTTTTACTTAGTAGGTAGACTGCTACTCCATCTTAATGGCCACATCATGCTGAGAACATATCTGTTACATGGACACCTAGACAAGGCATTCATGCCCATAAAAATCAAACTCTAAGTCTTCAGGTCTAAGTGTGGCTCTCATCTCTCATCAGAGAAGGTTCACTTTGCAGCAGACAGAGACCATTACAGAAAACCACAAGTGGTCATAATGCAGAGATCGGGTGGACATGGGGTACCCAGCCCAAGTTGATACATGTATAACTAAATTCTTGCACCTAAGGCTCAGGGAACATTGTGGAAGAGGGGGGAATGAAGATTGTAAGAGCCAAAGGATCAGACAGATACTGTGCTGTATGACTGTGACTCTCAGAAATGGATGCCTAGGCAAGACTTGAACAATGACAACACCAAAAGACATGATAATGTGCAAAGAGGAAATCTCACCAAGCTCCACACCAAGACAAAGAACTAAGCAGGCTTCTAAGAGAGGCCAAATTAGTCTTCCTCAGGGAGGAGTACCCAAGTTGGTTATTCAGTGATTCAAGTGATCAGCCCCCAAGTCATATTCATACAAGCAATACTGAATTTTAAATAAAATTGAAAATTAAAATCAAAATCAAAACTAAAATCAAACATATCTGCTCCAAGGGAGAAGGCATGAATTACAGTAAGCAGTTATGTGATATGGAAAGCAAGTTTACAATTACATGCTTAAGTCATCCACCAATGACAGACTTAGTGATTATTCTTGATGATTGGGGAAAGGAAACAAGATAAATGGAGGCCATAGAAAAGTCATTCAAGGGTGATGGCATATCTGTTCTTTAAGAAACATTATTTGAAATAAATGAGCCACACATCAAACATAGTAAGTTTAAACTTACTATATTTGAAAAATATGAAGACAGTTATGTAAATATGTGTCATTCCTCATCTCCTTTGTAAAAGATTCTTGGACTTTTAGCAATATGATTCTGAGAAATATAAGCCAAAAAAGGTGAAGAAACCCTGTATTTTAAGATCCTCAAGATTCTAACAATTTTTGTTCTTTTATATTTTTCTTTCTCCATTTTTTATTTGAATTAGGAAGAAGATTGTTTTACATGTCAATCCCAGTTCCCTCTCCCTCCCCTCCTCCCCTACCACCACCTCCTCCAGCTAAACCCTACCTATCACATACTCTTTCTGCTCCCCAGGGAGGGTGAGGCCTTCCATAGGGGGTCTTCAGAGTCTGTCATATCCTTTGGCATAGGGCCTAGGCCCACCCCCGTGTGTCTTGGCTCAGGGAGTATCCCTCTATGTGGAATTAGCTCCCAAAGACCACCTATGATAGGGATAAGTATTGATCTACTACAGGAGGCCCCATAGATTTTCCGAGGTCTCCTCACTGACACCCACATTCCTGGGGTCTGGATCAGTCCTGTTTCCTAGCTATCAGTCTGGGGACCAAGAGCTCCCCCTTGTTCAGGTCAGCTGTTTCTGTGGGTTTCACCAGCCTGGTCTTGACCTCTTTGCTCATCACTCATTCCTTCTATGCAACTGGATTCCAGTTCAGTTCAGTGATTAGCTGTGGGTGTCTGCTTCTGCTTCTACCAGCTGCTGGATGAAGGCTATATAGGATGGCATATAAGTAAGTCATCAATCTCATTATCAGGGGAGGGCATTTAAGGTAGCCTCTCCTCTGTTGCTTAGATTGTTAGTTGGTGTCATCTTTGTAGATCTCCAGACATTTCCCTAGTGCCTGATTTCTCTTTAAAGCTAAAATGTCTCCCTTTCTTGTTTTCTTCTATTCTTCCCCGGACATAACCTTTATGCTCCCTCATGTCCTCCTCACCACTCCTCTTCTCCCCTTCTCATTCTCATAGTTCCCTACCCCCCTTCCCGTGCTCGAAATTTGCTCAGGGGATCTTGACCCTTTCCCCTTCTCCAGGGGACCATGTATGTCTCTCTTAGGGTCCTCCTTGTTTACTAGCTTCTCTGGCAGTGTGGATTGTAGGCTGGTAATCCTTTACTCTATGTCTAAAATCCACATATGAGTGAGTAATACAATGTTTGTCTTTTTGTGACTGGGTTACCTCGCTCAGAATGGTTTCTTCTAGTTCCATCCATTTGCCTTCAAATTTCAAGAGTCCATTGTTTTTCTCTGCTGAGTAGTACTCTATTGTGTAAATGTACCACATTTTCTCTATCCATTCTTCAGTTGAGGGGCATCTAGGATGCTTCCAATTTCTGGCTATTACAAATAATGCTATGAACATCATTGAACAGATGTTCTTGTATGAATGTGCTTCTTTTGGGTATATGCCTAAGAGTGGAATTGCTGGATCTTGAGGTAGACTGATTCCCATTTTCCTGAGAAGTCACCATACTGATTTCCAAAGTGGCTGTACAAGTTGGCACTCCCACCAAGGAAATATAAATCAAAACAACCCTGAGATAGAATCTTACTGCTCTAAGAATGGTTAAAATCAAAACCACCAATGACAGTTTATGCTGGAGAGGATATGGAGAAACCAGAACACTCCTCCACTGCTGGTGGGAGTGCCAACTTGTACAGCCACTTTGGAAATCAGTATGGAGATTCTAACTTTTTAATCAATGATAGTCATGTGTTACTTTAAGAACAGGGCTGCCAGAACCAGGGTTATGAGTTGGCCCACCCCAACATCCATCCCATCTATGATTTGCTGGAGCATGTGAGTGGTCAGTCCTTCAGACCCAAAGATGCAAGATCTTCATGACACAGGGCAACCACAGGATATCCAAGAGGAGTCCCAGTAATGGGCCAGCATCCATAGTGTAGCAGAAACAAGAGGCCTAGAACCAGACCAATGACTTTTGAAATGAACACTTATATAGATAAAAGGGTTTACTGCACCACTCACTGTGTCACACTACAGCTTCCATGATGAGATTGACTTTTCTTCTTTTTCTCTTAGGTTTTATTTTATCTTATCTTGTGGGGGACGTTGCAAGGACAGAGAGCAGATATGAAGGGATCGGGAAATGAATAGAATCAACTTGCATGATGTGAAAGACACAAAGAATAAATTTTTAAAAGGTTAAAAAAAAACAGGGCTGCAATCTAAAAAGGAGTTTTAAGGCCATTTCATAAATTCACAGACATCACAGAGTATACTTAAAGTAATCTAGTTGCTTTGGTCCAGTCTATATGGTATGTAGCATCATAACATATGGTCCATTATTGACTGACATATATACAGCTTGTTTTGTATTATGCTTAAAATGATAACATTTGGCAAAGCTAGATGGGCCATCTGTAGATATACATCATAGCATTCATTTCTGTTTTCTCTACATTTAATATACTTCACATAATTAATAAGTGAGTTAATTTCCCTTTTCACCTTTTTGTTTGATATTATCATTGTAGGTAACCAAGTGTGGTTCAACCATATTATATGTCCTAAACTAAGCTTGAGTTGACAGAAATACTCCTGTTTCAGCTTCTTGGGTTCTGGGATAGCAAGCATGTGCTACCCAGGACTAGCATATAGTTTGTTTCCAAAGTGTCAGGTTTTGTACAATTTTTCTTTAATTAATACAAAGGTGTAATCTAAACTGACATACATTCACAAGCTACTTAGAAGAAATAGCTTCAGTCCCCATTGTTTCCTATCTGACAGTGCAGATTTGAATCTTCATAATGAACTCCCAGATTCATCAAAAACTAAACTTTTCTTTATAAATTTGAAGTGAAAATATCAATTGAGGGAAATTAAATAATATTAATATTACCCCAAAGGTATCACTTTTTAAAACCTTGTGAAACATTCTCTGATCCAGTAATACTTCTTGAAATAATAGGTTTGTTTTGTTTTGTTCTCCAAGAGGTTCATGGACAAGATAAAGGCAATATCACATTTTATTCAATGTTTTCTTCTATTTCCAATATAATTTACTTAGAGCATATCTCTTGACAGAATGGTATGCTAGCACTCAAATAGCCCTCCAAATTAATGCAATGATAGTGCATTGCAGTCTTCTCTTCTACTTGCTTCTATCTGTTTCTATGTTGTCACAGTTTTAGGGAACCTGGGAATATAGGAGATTTATCACAGCTAGCCCTCACTTCAATTACATTTCTTCATGGTGTCTTGCTCCTTATAAATAATGTTGATTTGGTCCTTTATTTTCACAATTCTGTTAACAACAAATAAACACTAGTCAGCATGCTATCTCTGAAATTTCTATTTTGGAGTTTTCCTTTTTTAAATAATAAAGTAAAATAAAACAAACTTTTATGTATTGAAAAAATTATCCATTTCTATTAGATTTTCTAATTAGGTGGAGTACATGTTTTTAAAGTTTGTCCTTGTGGTTCTATAGATTTCCTCTGTTGTTATGTCCCTTATCATTTATAATTTTGTTAATTTGGATATTCTTTCTCTGCCTTTTAGTTAACTTGGATAAGGGTTTTTAATTTTACCCATCTTCTGAAAGAACTCTTTGCTTCATTGATTTTTTGAATTTTGTTTGCTTGTTTGTTTTTTGTTTCTATTTATCAATTTCAGCCCCCAATTTAATTATTTCTTGTGAACTACTCCTTTGGGGTATAATTTCTTCTTTTTGTTCTAGAGATTTCAGGTGTGTTGTTAACTTGCTACCATGAGTTCTCTACAATTCTTTTATGTAGGCAATTAGTGCTATGAACTTGCCACTTAGAACCACCTTGTGTCCCATAAATTTGGGTATGTTATGTATTCTTTTTCATTTAATTCAAGAAAAACATTCTTCTCCTTCCTCTCTTCCTATTATTCTTAGATTTGGCCTTTTCACAGTATTCCAGATTTTCCAAATGTTTTGTGATAAGAGTTTCTTCTAGATTTTAACATTTTCTTTTACCGGGGTATCTATTTCTTCAATTGTTTCTTCAAGGTCTGAGATTCTTGCTTCTATCTCTTATATTCTGTTGGTGAAGCTTGTCTATGAGGTTCCTGTTCAAGTTCCTGAATTTTTTATTTCTAGATTTCCCTTAGTTTAGGTTTTTCTTATTGATTCTATTTCTACTTTTAGGTCTTGAACTGATTTATTCATTTCCTTCCAATGTTTTGTTTGTGTTCGCATAGATTTCTTTTAGGGTTTTATTCATTTCCTTTTTAAAGACCTCTGTCATATTCATAAAGGCTATTTTAAGGTGTTTTTCTAGAAAGTGTCAACTATGTAGCAATACTCAGAGCCTGCTGTGGTAGGGTTGCTGAGCTCTAGTGGAGACATATTGTGCTGATTGTTATTTTATTTTTTTATTAGTTCAAATTAGGAACAAGCTTGCTTCACATGTCAGTCCCTTCTCCCTCTTCCTCCCCTCCCCCTCAATCCTTCCCCCCAACCCTCCACCTGCCCCCCACCACATCCATCTTCCACTCCCCAGGTAGGATAGGGCCCTCTACAGGGGCTCCTCAAAGTCCATCACATCATCCTGGGCCAGGCCTAGGCCGTCCCCTATGTGTCCAGGACGAGAGAGCATCCTTTCACGTGGGATGGGCTCTCAAAGTCCCTTCTTACACCAGGGGAAAATACTGATCCTCTACCTGGGGCCCCATAGAGTGTGGAGGCCTCCTCATTGACATCCAGGTGCTGGTTGTTATTGATGGTATTTTTACACTAGGATCTAGGCGTCTGGGCTTAGGAAGATTGCAATTCTAGCTGTTGATATCTGTTCTTGTCTTTGTTGGATATGTGTTTGTTTCTTGGTTTTTGTTGCCTTCTCTGGTTCTTAAGAGAGAGTGGTGGCTCTGTGTTGCTTGTAGGAAATTCTTCTGGGCTCCTGATATGTGTAGCTACAAGGGGCTTCCAAGTCATTGGAAGCTGACACTTAGAAATAGAGATGGGCTGGGGGAGTCTGGGGACCATCCCACAGGAGGGAGAAAAGTAGGTGTTCCACCAAGATCTGCTTAATCCCCTGGGAATGGGGACACAGAGTGAGGAGAGGCTCCTGCAAATGATCTGCTACAGCACTGGTGATGAGGCTGGGGAATTGGACTTAGAGGAAATGGAGGGAGAAGTAAAGATAAGCAGTTAACCTACCTGCTTCCCTGGCTGGAGTGGTTTAAGGGTTCCCAGGGAAAGCCTGCTAGAGTTGTCTAGGATAAAGCAATGGGTGGTAGGAGGGGAGTTATTAGATGAAGATCTATCCATGTGATCCACTGGAAACAGGGGCATGGGTTAGGGAAGCTACAGCATGTGGTCTGCGACAAAACTAGGGATAAGACTAGGGGATTGGATTTGGAGCACCTTAAGGGGAGGTGAAAATCTTCAGCTAGCCTACCTGCTTCCCTGGCCAGTCTGTCAAAAACTAAACATTTTACTAACTTTAAAAAAAAAGTATGTTGTCAATAACTAACATTGGGTGAAACCCTACTATGTGGAGTGATTGACCACAAAACTTTATTCTAAGCAGTTCATATGTTTCTATGTCAATATATTGGTTGTTGCTTGAGCCTGTGGATCCTGGAAGATTTCATAATTTTTTGATTACCTGTTCAAAGGCTAATGTGTGCTATTGAGTCACACTGCAGTTAAATGAAGAAAACTCAAAATGCTCTTCTCATATCCACAGGAGACAGTAGGAACATGCTCTGACTTCCTTGTTGGCAAAGATCTGTTTATTAAATAACCGTCACTGAGTCCACCAGCTCCACAGATCTCTGCTTAGTCAACATCTCTATCAAGATTGTTACAGTCTCCTATACCAGCACCACATTTAGGTGAAACTAGGCACTTCTTGTCTTAGGTTGCTATGGTGATCTATGCTTGCTTGTTTTTAGGTTATTATTAATTGTGTATATTTGTTTTGTGGAGGTATATAAATTTGAGTACAGGCATCCATGGAGGCCAGGGGTATTGCATTGAATGAGCTGGGCCCTCTTGCATCAACTAAAAATCAAGAAAATGTCCCCACAGATATGCCCACAGGCAAATCTGATGAAGTGAATTTTTCTATTGAATTTCCCTCTTCCCATGTGAGTTAATTTGACAACAAAACTAACCAGGCCAACATCTAATTTACAAAATTATAAAGTGCTGCAAAAAGACCAACAGGCAGAATAATACCCCTGTGTGTTACTTCATACTAACTGCATTTGGAATTTCCCTCCTCAGCCATATCAGATTTTAGAGGTTTCAATTCCTGGGAAAACTATTCCTACTACCAACAGAAGTCTCAGGACATAGCAGTCAACACTGGCCCAAAATATGACTAATACATTGCCAAGAAATCTTACATGACCAAGAAAAACAGCACCCAGAACAAAATTTCCTTCCAGTGTTCAGAAGCTTCATCCATTCGACTTTCCCAGTGAATTCAAGTTAGGCATGACCTTTAACCTTTCCAAATCTCAGTTCTTGAAAAGATAAGAGTTTTACCAAAGATTACCCATCAGAGCCTAGAGCATTTTAGGATGTATGACTCTTTAACCTTTTCCAGATCACATTGGAAAATTATCAAAATTTCTCAAAATGAAACTATTAGTAATTGTGGTTCTGCCTACATTTTATACAGAACCTGATGTAATATGTCTATTCAAAACTATATAGTTATCTGTCTGCTTGAAGACCGAAAAAGTAAAGACAAGTGCTGCTAATAATATCATCATTACTAAATGTAGTAGATTGAATGGTGACTCCCTGAACTGCCCCCTCCCCCAAAAAAATTCTTGACAACTCAGAACATCAGAAAGGGACTTTATTTGTAAATAGGGTCGTTGACAGCATTGGAAGGCAGAGGCAAGATCATGTGGGGACATGGATCAGGGACAGAATCAGGGTGATACAAGCTCAAATCCCCCAGAGTCACCAGGAGCTAGAAGGAAGGAAGGAAGTGCCTTCACCTATGCTCTTTCTTTTTTCTTTTCTTTTTTTTTTTTTCAGGAAACATGGCTCAAACAATACCTTGAATTTAAGCTTCTAGCCACCACAGCTGTGAAACAGTGAACTTCTGACGTCTGTTTTAAACCACTCATTTGTTGTATTTTGTTATGAAAGTCCCAAGGGACTTACACACCATTGACTTTTAAAACACTGAAGCTGAGCATTGTAATATTTGTTGAAAATGTTAATTGAAAATCATACTGATAAGAAACTTTAGCATTAGGAAGTATGTAAGAGAAGGGGAACTAAAATAATAATTAAATAAAACTACTAGTGAGCTGGGGAGATATCTCAGTGAGTAAGGAGTTTGCCTTAAAAGCACAAGAACTGCTCTCTTTCTTTCTCTCCCTCTCTCTGTTTCTCTCTCACTCTCTGCTTCTCTTTCCTCTCTTTCACTGCTTCTGTCCCCAAAAGCCAGTCTCCCCCTTCCCCTTTCCCCTTTTCTATGATCCCTTTCCCTAATAAAAAAGAAAATGGAAAAAAAAAAAACACAAGAACCAAGTTTGATCTCTAGAACCTATGTTTAAAAAAAAAAAGATGGCTTTTAGTTATAAGATCCCCTTGCCCCACCATGTTCTGCTACCTGTCCCAGGACCTTGTCCAGGTATGCATGCAATACCCACCTATGTACTAAGAACCCTAAGCCCTGCCCTGAAACTGGTCTTGCTCAAACAGCTCCATATGAAGCCACTTGTGCTAAGACCGCTCAGCCTTACCTCACCTGTGCTATGATCTAGCTATTCCACTCCGTAACATGTGTATACAACCACCAACTCATACCCAGATATATAAATCAAGGGAAATAAATACAAACTGCTAATAGTCATTTTATTTGTACTACTCAAGCACAGGAATAACCCCAGAAGTCTGTTATCAGTAGGGTGGATAATTAACAGTATGTATAAAATGAATACTACAGAGAGGAGTACAAAGGAATTATCTATTACTACATGCAGCATTTAATTCCATTATCTTTGAACATTGAGTTCTAACATAGGTAATTACAGGCAATGAAAAGTTGGAGACCATTACAGAAAACCAGAACTAGTCAAAATGGAGACACCAAGTTAACATGGGGTTCCCAGCCATGATAGATCTATAACATAATTCCTATACCTAAGGGTCAGAGAACATCAAAAGAGAGAGCATAAAGATTGTAAGAGACAGGGCATCTGATGTGTGATTGTATTTCCTAGAAATGACAAAGAAACTACACCCATGCTACCTCAACAACATGGCTTCCTAAATAAAGCCTGCAAAAATGCACTATCAATAGGCATGCTAATGTGGAAGAGGGCAATCTCACAAGGTCCCACACCTAGACAAAGAACTACAGACAACTAAAGAATGCTAAGAGGAGAGGAATAGTCTTTCTCAAGAATGAGCCCCCTTAATTAGTTGATCAATTTCAAGTGATCAGCCCTAAAGAGAGAGAGAGAGAGAGAGAGAGAGAGAGAGAGAGAGAGAGCAAAACAATAACAAAGAAAAGAGGCTATGGTTTTGAAAGGGAAAAAGGGAGTTACATGGAAGGGAGTTGATGGAAAGTAAAATGATATAATTCAATTTTAATAAAAAAAAAACTAATCTGTGGACCATGAGGTAACAATATGATAATTTTGAGCTGAATCACATTGCTAATATTATTTTGTCAGTGAGATATTAAATTCATTAAGTTAAGAAATCAATGAAAGCTATACTGAGGGTAATGGTAGGCTGAAGAGACAGCTGGTGGTACAGTCAGGTGTGGAAGTAGCATCTGGTATTGGAAAATGTTTCTGTCTCAATCTGGGAAAATGGGTATATTAAGGGAGTGAAAATTTCATTGAGTTCAAAATTTGTCCAGTTTTTCATATTAATGTTGTACCTCTAAGGAAAAGTGAAAATTTATAAAAGTGAAAAACAGCGAGGCATACAATATGAAAGACTCTGGAAGCAACTGAACCTCCTTGTAAAGGTCATTTAGGGTAAATGGTTCATTGCTCCATTTTATGAGGAGAGTTGGGTTCTGGGTGATGCCAGGCTTTGCTGTTCAGGGAGTTAGATAATAAATTCATTGAACTATTTACACATATGCTTGAAGGTTACAGAAAACTGGAATGATGCCCTGAAGACTTAAAGAGTAAAGAAAGTCATCTTAGCAATTACCATCTGGCAAATCCAACACTTCAATTATTTAAACAACACTTTGGGAAACAAAAAGAGTGATGATCTTGAACAAAATGGAAGCATCATCAAAATCTTCAGCAGTAGTGATGGAGGCAACAATAGGATTCAGAACCATGAATTTTTGTTGTGATTCTGCAGTGGATGATGTCTCTACCATCCTTCCCCAGTGTTCTTTTCATACTTTGTTTTGCTTTTCAATCTCTTTTGGGTGCCACCCCATCTCACACTTTTCTTCTCAACATTGATATGCATCAGAACATAATCTCTCTGCAGTAGCAAATTATCTTGTGACTCTAAATACCATCCATCAGCCATTGTCTCCCAAATTAGCTTCAGACCTCAGCTCGCACCTAATCTTCAGACTCATAATGTATCTGTCTGATGTCTTCATTAGGTATTCAAAAAACATCTTCTGTTTAAGGTTTTGGATTTTCCATTCACACTGTACTCTTCTGTTTTCATTTTAGTACAATTTAATCATACTGCTTGAAGCTCAAATCCCCCAAATAGAGAATGATCACAAATTAGGAAAGCTATATTGCACTTTTGGGTTAATTCAAGGCATTTAGGATCAGTGTTTCATGAACTACATCTACTGTCTGTGTCTCCAAATGACAAGGAAAGATTGGTGATCATGGGTGATTTGTTCCGTTCTATCTAGTTCTTGCAAGTACAAAAAGATATCGTGAGAAAACATGTCAGAGAAGTTTCATTCCGGTATGAGTCAGTGAATTAGCTACACTTATTAAATACTGTGTCTTTGAGCAAATATTATTTAATATTACATTTTGACCTATGGATGAAAATGTTGCTTCCAGAAGCTTGAAGGAATCTTGCCTTACAAATCGTTTCTCAGGGGCACAATTGCTTAGTATCTGTTCGGTTACTTTCCCTCATAACTTTTCAGGACATAATTACCAGGCATTCCCAAACTGAATGTATTTTCCAAAATTTGGAGAAAGGATTTAGAATGGGTCATAGTGTGAATTCTGCTACTAAAAGGCCTACATTGATTTTTACTTGAATTAATAGGAAAAGTATAGAAATCATGCATAGAGGAATTAACAAAAATTACTCATTTTTCTTCCCAACAAGATATATCATAGACAATCTACCTAAATCGCTGAAGTAATGAAGATGACTGTGAATTTACTAGGAATCCAGGGCTATGCTTCAAATTTATCCACCATTCACAGATGTTCTAATATAAGACGGTTAGAACATTTATACCTCCAGATAGACACACCTTCCTACTACCTCCCACACTGAACTTGTTAAATTACTCTTTTGGCAATGTTGATCTATGTTGTTCACATTTGGGACTGTGACCACAGTTAAGAGTTCTTCAGACTTGCTCTGTTTTTAAGATGAATGCACATAAAACCCATCACCAGCACTTTCTCTGCAATTTCTTTATTCCCATTCCTGAACTGTGTCTTTGTAATGAAGTGGCTAATGAATAATTACCATATTATCCCTCTTATCAGTGATTATTGGACCAGAACTGCATTGTTATCTTTAGGATGAGAGATAAGCCTTTGCCATGGAACACACACACACACACACACACACACACACACACACACACACACACCAACTGCCAAGAAGTCCCCATTCACTCACTCACAATATCATAAAGTATGAGAGTCCTAGGCAGCACCAACTACCATCAGAACAAGTAAAAAATCAATTGAAATTATTTACCCAGCTCCAGGGATCACATTGTGAGGCACATCTTGACATGCTGATGTTAGCTTAATAATAAACAACTGCCTTCTTGTATTTCACTGATCCTCCTACCACACACTTATTTCTTTCATATTTTAACACCTCTGAAAATGAAGGGGGCCTCAACAGTCAACATCAGGTCAGAACTGAATTGTCAGTGGTGCTGTCTGTGCTTTTTTTAGCAAGCCATAGAAAACAATGGTGCTTCTTATAATTGGTGGCATCTTTGATTTAACAAAATGCAGAAGAATGGATCAAGGACCAGGAGGCTAGAGAACTGTGGATGCAGCACAGGAACAGAAGAAAGTTGGGTAACTTGGGCAGAAAACGGCAAAGGGGAATGAGTAGGAGGATTTCTAATCTGTAATTGTGGCTATTTCAGTTGAAAGATTGTTCAAATATCAACTTGTCTGTGATTATCATCCTAAAATATTTAGAAGGCTGTCATGTGGAAGAAGAGAACATATTTCCTCTGCACAGTACCTCAGGGCAGAGTAAGGACCAATATAGAGAAGTAAATAATGCATTTGAGACTCAAAACACAGGTGTTATGATTTAAATGTGAAATGTCACCTACGAGTTCCTGTGTTAGAACATTTGGTCCCATTTGCGATGCTGCTTTAGAAGGTCATGGGACCTTTAGGAGGAAAGCCTCAGTGGAGCAAATGGGTCCCCAGGAGCAGGCCTTCAGATTTATAAATGGCTTAGACATGCTTCCTGTCTCATATTTGCATTTTGGTTGTCCAAGATAAGAACAAGTAGCTTCATGATCCTCCCACCACAGATGAGCTAGCCCTGCCACCGTGCCTTCCCTACCCTGATGACTTCCATCCTCTCACACTGTGAGCCTGTCAGTATTGCCAGTATTTGGACGAAGTGGTGAGAAAAGTAACCAATACAAAGAAAGGTATTTTAGAAATTTTGCTCATTAAACAATTTGATGAGCTTCTATGTGAAAGAGCCAGGATAATTAAAAGGATACCAGAATACATACATACATACATAATACATACATACATACATACATACATACATCTTTAAGATTATTTTAGCTTGAATTTGAGATTTTTTCCCTTTTCTAACAGCTTTAAAATTCTAAACCTCAAAAAATCAATACCTCTTGCTGTGATAAAATATCATAACCCAACCAAAGTAACTTACAGAAAGGAGAGTTTATCTGGGCTTATGGTTGTAGAGAGAGAGTTCATATGGCAAAGGAGGCATGACACAGCAGGCAGCTAGAGCAGGAAAGTGGGTGATCACATTTTGTCACACAGAAAGAATTGAGCAAACTGGAAGTGGAGCAAGGCTATAAAGTCTCAAAACATGACCCCAGTGGCACACTTCCTCCAGCAAGTGCCATGTCCTAAAAGTTCCATGACCTTCCCAAACAACACTACTAACTGAGGGCCAAGTGTTCCAATATGTGAGTCTATGGGGGACAGTTTTCACTCAAACCACTACAATAATTAATTTAGCATCTACTAGGAAATGAATTTAGATTAAACGATCAAAAAGAATAATGAAGAGATATGTGTGATGATACCAACTATTTAGGAAGAAAGATTTGATCAATGTGTCCATTTAGGGGATGATGGAAAATAAAGCTTGTGGGATACTATTCAGCTGTTTGGAATAACCACTATTAAGACCATGTGTCCACAAAGGAAAAGGTATCAGAGTGTTGAATAAATGACCAAATCACTACAGAAAACCCAACATTCACCGATGATAAAGAACATTTCATACCTGCATATAGACAAAAACCAGATAGAAAAAAAATGAAAACAGGTGATTTGTTGAATAGCAGAATTCTTGGCTGATAATTTTCCTTTTAAAATTTCAATTTAATTGTTATTGTAGTTAGCTGCTTTAAGTGACATCTTTTAGGTTAACAGAGTTGTTATTTCTTCTTGGTGTACACGGACTAGAGCTTCTCCAGTGTGAACACTATGAATGATAAGTCCCTGAGCTGCTTCATGGAGCCCCAACCTTTGTTCTAAAATAGCTCATTGTCCAGTATCAAACTGAAGCCAACGTGAATCTTACATAACTCTCTATATAATTTAGATGAAAGGGGAGAAGAAATGGGTGGAAGAAAAGGACAAAACAAGTGACTTAGTTACTGACAAGAAGCAACTTAATAGGGGAAAGGTTTGTTTTGTCTCAGAGTTTGAGATATAGTCCACCATAGAGGGGAAGACGTGACAGCAAGAGAGCCTCACAGCTGTGGTGGTGGGAGCTTGCTCACATATGGGTGGATCAGGAGGCATCAAAGGGAAATGTTAGAACTTAGCTGCCCCCCTTCCTCTTCGTTTTCAGTGCTATACTCCATCCTACAGGATGGTGCCACCCTCTTTCAGGGTGGGTCTTGCTAGCTTAGTTAAAATTCCCCAGAAAAGTCCTCAAACATCCTCATTGCCAGTGGTGGGTCTCCTTGGTGATTCTAAACCTGTTAAGTTGGTGATGATGCTTAAGAATCACTAGTAACTGAGATTCCATAAGGGACAGCAAGCAAAGCTACCCAGAAAGCATAATTTTACAGCTAAATGTGTTACGTTATCTAAATTAAAAATGCTATTTTTTAAATAAAATAAATTGGCTTAAACTGAAAGGTTGATAACTGTTCCTCAGTCAACCTCGTTGAAATATCTTACTTCTCTTCATAATTATCTCCCTGTCTGTAAATAGCATCCTTATACTAGTATATCTTGTTCTACAAATTGTAGGCCTTACTTATTCCCTTCCTGTTATGTAAGATATGGAGTTAGCTATCATCCACCATCATCACTCCTTAGTCCCCAAATTTAATTACCCATAAAATGTTGGATTAATCAATAATTGGTGTTTACATAAATGTTGACTCCTCAGCAAAAAGTGCACTCATTAGGTTTATACATCTTTCCTCACAGAACTTACTGTTTTCTGTTTTTCCTGCAGTTGTTAGTAAACCCCTCCCCCTTTTTGTATTCCAGTGTGTTTACCACTACTTTTTCCTTGTGTCTCTTGAAATCTGTAGGCTATTTATGCAAAAGCTCTACTACAATTTAAAATGCTTTATTGAACCTTGCTTTCTCCTCTCCCACATTCCCCTCCCATTCTACATATTATGCCTTGTAGCCATCATCCTGCTGCCCTTTGAATACTGATGCTCAAGTCTGCCACATAGACTTCAACTTATTCTTATTTTTTGTTTTGTTTTTCTGGGACAGTGCCTCATTTTGTAGCTCTTGCTGTCCTGAAACTCTCTATGTATACCAGGCTGGCCTCAAACTCACTGAGATCCCCCCACTTCTGTCTCCTGGGTGCTGTGACTAAAAATGTGAGACATCATGTCCAACCAAACTTCATTTTATAAAGCATGTTTTACAGAAGCTCCCTAAAATTTTTTGTGGGTAAAATTCTTGATCTTTTTATGTCAAAAAATGCCAATACGTTACCTTTTATACTCAATGGTAGATAATCTGAGTACAAAACATGAGATTATGATGCCTCCAAAAGTTGAATATATCACTCTTTTACCACCTAATGATGCTTTGAAGCCATTAAAAATCCTTCCCTCTATGCACCTTTACTCTTAATATTCTAGACAAATTAATGTGCCTTGATGCAAAATCCTGTATACAGTATAAACCAACATAGAGCCTGTCAGTGTACAATCTCACATACATGAATATGAGAGACACTTCTACATTGTTTTTGATATTTTATCCTTTAAAATATCTATCATTGAATCTATTTGTGTATGAGTATATATATGGTGTGGAGGTGTGTGGGGGGGTGTGTTATGTACTTTTGTGTGAGGGCATGTAAATACCCATGTGCATGATGAGGCTACAAGAGGATATTTGATGTCCTGCTCTATCACTGTATACATTGTTCCTTTGACACATGGTTTCTGACTGTACCTGGAGCTAAGCTGGTTGCCACCAACCACTGATCCATCTGTTATCATTGGCCCCCACAGTCTCACAGTGTTACTGTTATATGCTCAAGTGGAATTGAGTAAGCACCCTTGTGGAACAAACACTAATCCACTGATCCACCTTTCAGCCCACTCTGCACTCTCTTATCTTCTTTCTGGATCTCCTAATGTTTCATGGTAGAAGAACCTGGATTGAGCTTCTATTTCCTTTACCTCCTTCCTTGTCCATCATCTTTATTTTTGTTCTTCAACAACTATTTTCCAAATTTTATATGCGATTTTAATTTTTGAGCGATAAAATGAAATAAAAATACATCCATTTAAGGCTTCCAAGTTATTCTGCTGTTCCCTTTATGCAAGCATCTTGTTACTACACTGAGAAAACAAATTTCCTTGTGTTTGTGAATATATCAGTAGCATGTTTTTCAAAGCTTCCCCCATTTCCCCAGAGTTACCCATTTACTATGGTCCTGTTCATAATTGTTTTTTGTTTGTTTCAATGGTTGATGGAACTTTGTGTGCTCCAATCTTTTATGTGAAAGGACTTCCTCAACTCACCAGTTACACAGGATAGTTGATTCAACTCCTTTTAAGAGTGAGGCATCAGATGTTTTATTAGAAGTAAAATGAGTCTGTGCTTGAACTTAACTGCTGTGTTTTGGTTGAGGTAGTGGAAAACAATACTATTCTGGTTAATGGCAATCTCTAGACATACAATATTTCTTAAAAAAAAAAAACCTTCCAATCCACTGCTAGAGATAGAAATGTGCGGGTTGGAAAATAGCTCAATTTGTAAAGAGCTTGTCTTATAAGATCGAGGAAATGAGTCCAATTTCCAGGGTCCAGGTAGAGAAATGTGGGTATTGTGGTGCAATACACCTATAATTTCAGTACTGGCGCAATGAAAACAGGAAGATGCCTGGGGCTCACTGACCAGTCAATATGTCCTACTTGATAAGTTATTGGTCAGTAGAAAATCTTGCTTCAAACACAAAAGACAGTTAGTACCCAAAGAGGTTAACCCTTGGCCTGCACAAAGATGAACATACATACTCATATACATTCATCCATACACACATATACATGTACACACAGTTATACACACACATAGGAACAGGGTGGATGCCTAGCCACTGGGCATCTTTAGAAGTAGAAGGATGTTGATGTGTCAGAACTTTTTATATAGACTTTCCTTGGTCTCTAGTTTTGACTTCCTGTCATATCTCTTAGTTTTCCCTAGATATTGGTGTCCCTAAGACTAATGTCTCAAATATTTAATTCTCAGAGATGATTTTTCATCCTATTCTATGAGAATAAGAGATGATGAGACACTTCTGACTATGTAAGTTTGGGGAGAAACCTGATTCAGAAGTCTGTCAATCACCCCGGGCTAGCCTGTGCCTGTGACTGTCCATTTGCTCCTAGTATTTTCCTGTGAGCCTCCCAAAGGTGCTATGAACACATAATTTGCAAGGCATCTAGGTAGAAACATTCTCCACTCTGTGAAGTTGGTAGTCCTACCTGCACTAGCTTATTCTCTTCAATTTTGATTCTCCTACTATTAGTTCTGGCAGACTGCAATTTGTACTCTGTTGACATCTTGTTTAAAGGGATGGAGAGGGAGAAGAGGACAAAGGTGGTTAACAGCAAGGATAGGAGGGGAAATGTGGTCAATATGCAATGTATGCATGCACAAAACTTACAAGTAAACTAATGAACTGAAAGGTAGCTGAGTGTTTTGGGGGAGGCTCCTAGTGCTGACTGCACTTCTATATGCCTGATGCACTTACCAGGTGTTTCTTGTTAGCTAGACATCTTGCCACAGGTTATTAAAATGAAACAATGCTTATTAAAACAAATGGAAAAAAGATGCTCTCTATAATGCCTAGAATTTTACTCTTTGTAGACTTGCCAAATTGCAGGGTTCTACAGTGTTTTCCTGTCACTGTAGGAAGTGAATGACATTTGCTGCATAGTACCCAGAGTTGGAAAGTAGCCTAAAAGGCATTGTCCTATATCAATGGTGTTCAGAGTACTGTTGAGTGTGTTTATACTATGTGCTTCTAGGAAGAAATTCAGTGAGAACCATTACATTCTTACAACAAAGAAGCAAGAATTGAGAGAAATACTCTAACTGTGGTCATGTCAAGGGTTAGGGGCACACAAGAAGCAGAACAGCAGACAGTGAGGACGTGGGGGTAACATGGATAGTAGTTCCCTTCCTGGTTTCAAGTTTAATCTATGTAGCTTTGGGCAAGTCAAGTCAACTCTCTAGGTCTCAGTGTCTTTACTTAGGAAATGAGGTCAAACAAAGAGTCATTCCACTTGGAGTGTCAAGCTATAGAAACATACCCAGATTTTCTGGTTTCTCCTCAATGAAACACAAAAATAAACTGTTCTCTGGGATTAAACTTTTGTCACCAAAGAGCCCAATGCATCCTTGATTCTCAATTTTCACTTGCTCCCTTCAAATAACAATAAGCTATGTAGCTGAATTGATACCTGCTACTTCGCAGGAAATATACTAGGAAGTAGGGATGAAAAAGCCCAGTGCCTGCCTTCATATGACCAAAAACACTTCTCTATTATGGCTGTAAAACTGGAGAGGGGTGTCCAAAGTACAGAGTAAGCAGTACTTTGACTAATTGAGTCAGCAAATCCGAATTGCCTTCATTAGGCAATTTGCTGACCCTAGTGAATGGATAGGAGTAAGACACAAGCCATAGGTCATACAGTCAAAAAGATGGGATGGAATGGGCTCCAATCATGAGTGGTTTGTTATTACATTTGCTATCACTTTATAGTCTTTTATTTGGATCTTATGTTGCTCACAAAAATATTTCAAGTAGTTATTTCAATGAGAATAATAACAACAAAATAATAAAATTCAGACTGGGTTAAATAATAAGGAAATAATTTAGTTTGGGAAGAAGTACGGAAATCATCTTGACTTCAGAATTTATCAACAGGTAGCCTCCACCTCACTTTCTTATTTCCATGATGAACTTTTTCTCAGTGTGCTATTTCCTTCTGATACCCAGTACTTTCCTTTTTAGATGGAGGGAATGTCTGACTCACTGCCCTAAGAAACTTCCCCTCTTGTCTCTCTGGCCCAAGCTGTGCCACATAGCCACCCACAAATCAGCCCCTAAGGCAAGAACCTACAAGATGCTCATCATATTAGGTCTGGGCTCTGGAACACCACAGCAGCATAGGTTTTCTCTAACTACTCACACCACACTAAGAGCTAAAGATGACTAAGAGCTGTGATATTGAGTATGTCAATGAATGAACACCAAACAGTGTGTGAAGGGGGGTGAAAACAATAATGGATAAACATCAGCATCTATTTTAGTTACAACAAAAAGTAGAACACTCTAATCCACATGATCATCTTTAATTTTTGATGGGAAGTTTAAACCTATATGCTATATTTTACTATGCACTATTACTATATTAAAAGTGACTGTTTAATGAAGGTATAAACATTGCCTTGGTTACTATATTTTCCAAATTGTCACAGTTAGAGTCATTTGAGAAGAGGGAACCTCATTTGAGAAAGCTTCCCCATCATATTGCCTCTAGGCAAGTTTTTAGAGATTTTCTTGATTAATGATTGATACAGAAAGGCCTAGCCCACTGTGAGTAGTGCCAACCCTGGGCAGGTGGTCATAGGTGGTAAAAGAAAGTAGGCTGAATAAGCTATGGAGAAGAAGCTAATAAGCAATATTCTTCCATGGTCTCTGCTTCGGTGCTTGCTGTAAGTTCCTGCCTTGAATTCCTATCCAACTTCCTTCATGATGTACTATATTAACTGTAAGATGAAGTAAAACCTTTCCTTTCCAAATTGTTTTTGTCCGTGGTATTTATCACAGCAATAGAAAGACAAATTAAGGCAATAGTGAAATGAGATCAATGAGGTACGAGGTAGATTCCAAACAGCCAAAGCCCAAAACTAATTAAAGATGAAATGTGATATCCATTAGCTTAGTTTTAAACTTCCTGACAGCCAAAAAAATCAAAACAACAACAAAAATACAACAGAAAGTATGATCATTTAAAAACAATACAACATAACTTGAAAGATCAATGCTACTGCTGTACCAGAATTTCCAGAGAAAAAATTTTCCCGACTATTTCTAATGAGTTCAGTATGCTGTTAATAATCAATAGCATCCTTGAGATAAATCTAACAAGTTTTTTAAAAATAAAAACACATATTTGGATTGGTTTGAGAAATTGGCATTAAGCCAAAGCAATTCACAGACACTCTAAAATTGATCCAAGTAGAAATTCTAGAAGTATATATAAAATGAGGATCCTAAACAATACAACAGGAGATGAGTTCAAAGTTATTTTTGCTTGATCATTGAAATGTTTTTAAACATAAATAATAATACAATAGAACAAAATACATAATACTTTGAAGGAGGCAGCAAAGAACCTTGGTGAAAGGATAGTTCAGTTGTGTCAATAACCTTGAGTTACCCAATGACCTTTATTGAGGGAAAGACCATCATTTCTCATGGAGCAAAGCCCTATTTGAATCACTGTCGTGTGCTGATGCCACTTGGCACATGATAGTTTACCTGTTTTGTGTGTGTGTGTGTGTGTGTGTGTGTGTGTGTGTGTGTGTGTGTGTGTGTGTGTGTGTGTTTTAGGATTGAGCCCAAGGCAATGTTTATCTCTTAGCTCGATTGGGTTAAAAACCATCTAAAGAGTTAGTAAATACACCTTTGGATGTGTCTATGATGGTTTTCTCCAGAGACCACTACATCATAAGGTCTATGACCCAATGAATAGAATGTTCCCTTGATGGATTCAAGATAGGACTGTATTATGCAAAGTGGTGAAAGGATGGATGCAGGGCCTAGTTAGAAGAAATAGGTCACTGGTGATATATATGTGCTGATTATATTTTGTCTTGTCCTCTTCCTGTGTTCTCTTTCTGAGCTTCCCATCCACCAAAGAGTAACTAACAGCCTGGGCCACACATTCTTACCATCACACTGTTCTGCCCAAGTGCATGAAGCTATACAGCTAGACTATGAAATGAGCCCTCTGAAACTAAGTACCTCTCTCCTTAAGTAGTTTCTGTCTGATTCTTTTTATCTTTTGTTTTTGTCATGACATTAAGAAAATAAGCAATATAGCACATTTCATTGTAATTCCTTGTTTGATCTCTTAACTTTCTTGATAGAAAGTTGAAAAACTGGCCATTTTTGACTTGTCAATTCTTGATATGGTATCTAATCCAGTATGGTAAAATAATAAGCTAATTCACTAAATATGTCTGGATGTTTGGGACCAGATTATACACCCTTAAAATGTATATATGTCCTAACCATGACCTATGTTCGGGTCCTAAATAAAACTATGTTTATTAAGAGTACTTGAGCTAAAATGAGATCATATGGAAAACTCAAATCTAAATGATGGTTACACTTATACAGAGAGACTTGGAGCCAAAACATGTGTGGAGAGAGCATGATGTGAAGACTAGAGTATGGAGACAATCGCGGAAGAGGTGGCTTCCTTCCTGGCCTCAGGAAAAGCCAATGTGAGGACAGTTTGCAGCTCCACACTGCCAGATGTTTGTTCCATTTATTACATGGCCCTAGTTAGTTATCACACTTAGCTGCATATCCTAGGTGATCCGCCTTCTAGAAATATGTTCCTCTCTGCTGAGCTTTATAAGGACAGAGAAGACCACACTGCCTTAGTCAGCAACTATGCTGTGATGACAATGGCTATAGCTATGTGGTGACTGATATCTGTTCCAGTGAAGATAGCTCCTTTCTGGTCATTTTCCAGTCTTATATGTAACAGACCCACATGCACAAACCATGTTTACATACAACCTCCAATGTTAACTAGCTGTGTGGTTTGGGCCACTTGACTAGAGACTCTGGGTTTCCTCATAAGACAGAAATGGAAGAATCTATTAAAATCTAAATTAAGATATTACACATGAAAACTCCTCATCTGGCACCCAATACATATTAAAGAGTCACAAAAAAGTCAGTGTATTCCCTTGCTTTCATGTTCTACTTGTAATGAAATATGGATTTCCTCTCCAAAAGAGCGAGTAGGCTCTTAAATCCTATACAATTTTAAGGTATTTTCCTTTAATATTATGATCTAATAACCTTCTATATTATGTAGAAGGTCAAGGAGATAGTTTAACTAAAAAAATGATAAATAGATGCCATTTCAGTTTAGGAGGAGAAATACATTTTTTGTATGAGAGCCACACATTCAAACTGGCATTTTAAATTTCTCATTAAAAAACAATTCCAGTTCATTGAGTTTACTTATAAACTCTGGCTAAGGTTTACACTTAAACAAATGTGTTTAATTCTATTCCACATCACCAAATGATTCTAAGCATAAACACAAACTCCATAACTTACAAATTTGTTTCTCTTTGCTCCTTTGTTCTGATTTTTATTCTTCCATTTTTTTCTGCATTGCTTCACAGTAACAGAGTGTTCTTTACCAAGTCAAGGAGGGGAAACCAAAAGCAAGTAAAGTCGTAATGATAAATGTGAGGCTGTTGGATTCCGGTGATTGCTTTCTAAAGAGGAAAGATACCACTTGAGCCAGGACTGGCTAGAGAGAAATTGTGCTGGCACAAGTCCATTTACCATGACTGGATTGGGGAAATCAGCACTTTTATTTCCTCAAAGCCCTCAATACTTTTGCAAGAATCCATACCTAGATCAGCATTGCATTATATAGAAGTACTTCATTTCACCCACCAAAGAGGTCCAAGCACTGTATACAAGTTAGAAGTCCTAATTGGCACCTATTAGGATTTCAATTCCCTGTCACACAGCTGGGAATTCAGGTTTGAATCATAAAATGTTGAATAAACTTAAAATAAAGAGCTTCCCATTTCTCTGCAAACAGAAGCACCAAGGATAGGGAGAACTGATAGCTGCCATTCAAACATCAAACAAGGAAGCAGGAAAACCATTTTTTAAAAAAGATCATAAACACATGTAACCCAGTAAACTTTTCTTGCAGAGACACAGAATATTAAGTGCAACATAGTATCAGGTCATTCTATAATATAACCCAATAGGAAAAGACAGAGCCTCTGTACCCATCCCTCAGAAAGTTGAGAAACCAGAACTGGACACTCTGAAGGACCCTATTCTGGGTCTACTTAGAAATATTGTTTATCTCCCACAGCAATTCTTTCTCTCTAAATGAGAGTAATGATTCTTTCACTGATAACCTGCAATACTTTGGAGCTACAGTGTCCTCCCCATGGCCATGTGTTAAAGGTTTGGTCAGCAGCCTTTAGCACCATTGGGAGGAAAGTAAGCTATTAGGAGACAGAGCCTTCTGAAAGGAACTTAGGACACTGGAGTTTATTTGACTTTCAGGTTACAGTCCATCTTTGAAGGAAGTCATAGCAGGAAATCAAGGAAGAAAGCTGGATTCAGGAACTGAAGCAGAAACCATGGAGGAAGCTTACTGACTCACCCTCTGACTTGCTTAGCTACCTTTTGCTTCTAGCCCACGCACACCTGCTCAGGGATGTTGCTGCTCACAAGGGCTGGTCCCTCCTATATCCATCAAGAAAATGTTCACACAGAGATGTCCACAGGCCAATCTGATGGAGAAAATTCTTCAACTCTTTTCCCAGGTATGTTTAGATTTGTGTCTAGTTAAAAAAAAAAAAAACTACGACACCTAGTATTCACATTAGAGTCCAATCTTCATTGAAATTCACTTTTATAATAAATCTACTCTCTCAGCAACTAGTCTGCTTCTGAGATAGTAAGTGATATATTAATTCATCCATCTATTAATTAATTTATCTTGCCCTAATGACCTAGCCAACTTTTGTTAGGTTCCACGCTCCATACTGCTGCATTGGTAGTGAAGTCTTCAACACATGAAAGTTGGGGATGCATCACAGCACCAATGGACAGAAAGAATGAAAGTTAAAAGCAATACAATAAACAAAAAGTCAAATATCACTTAGCTAGAAAATGCAGTAAAACTCTAGTTTGGTGAAGACAGTTTGAAATTGATAAAATGATGATGATAATAATAGCAATAATACCAAAAACAACATAGGAGGTTAATTATTCATGTTATTTGCTTTGTCTACTAATTTATTAGCTCTGATTTGAAAAATTCATAAACAGTATTGGTTTCTCCTTAAAGTTTACAAGCTCTTCAAAGGGGTTGTGAGGTTTCAATTTTTGGTGCAAGTACATTATCTTTAACATTACCTATAATATACTATATGCTTTTGATAATTGTCTCCAGCCACTCTTCGGAGGTCAGCTATTAGAATGAAGTTCCCATAGCTGCACAATCCAAGCAAGGCTTTTCAATAGAATTGTGGAATATGGAAGAAAAGATTTGTCCTTATGGTGGAAAAAAACTCACTCAGTACTTACATAACTAGTACTCTCCTTGAAAATCTTCTAGAAAGTTGCCATGTTGAAAACCCTCAGGCCAGTGGCCATTGAGGAGTGAGAAAAATGCTTTGGGAAATTGGCACATTCATTGCTAGTTGAATCTGTCTAGGGACTGATGCCTGGATTTCAGTGTTGAACAAACTCCTTCCACAAACTAGCTTAAGAACACGATGTGGTGGTGGTGGTGGTGGTGGTGGTGGTGGTGGTGGTGGTGGTGGTGTGTGTGTGTGTGTGTGTGTGTGGTGTGTGTGTGTGTGTGTGTGTGTGTGTGTGTAATTTGTCAAACCTAAAACTAATGCTGAAATTTGGTTGCCAAAATAGCAATAAGATGGGCCTTTAAGAGGTATTAGCTATTTTTATTTCTTGCAGGAACCAACTAGTTCTCAAGAAATCAAATTGTTATAAAGCATCTCTTCCACTCTGGTCACAGTCAATGGATCTCAGACATACTCCATTATGTAGTGCCTTCCACCATGTTTTGATGAAGTACTAGGCAATGGCCAGACATAGCTGCTGCCAAATCTTGAAATTTCCTGCTTTTAGACCTATTCTCAAGAATCCCACTCTGTTGATAAACCACTCATCCACAATTATTCTTCTACAACAGCAAATGTTGGGAGACCATGTAAATATGTGTATGCATGTAGTATATATCCAAAAAGATCCTTACTGAGTTCCAGAGACAAATAATATACTGTTGGACCTTGAAACACCTAATCATCACTTAGAAGAATGCCAGGTGGTTTTCAATCACCAAAAACAGTACCAAGACTTCTTTGCAAAGCACCCAAAATTAAGCAACTTTGTAAAATTTTCAACTTAAATTGAGATTACAGACCTTATCCTAAAGCTCCAGCCAGCCCTGTGGTCTGTCCATTGACCGCACATCTGTTCTCCACCAGGAACTGTGAGGACACAAAGGGCACAGAACAGGAAGATTCAGCACCGAGACTTGGGAACATACAGTCTGTTATGCAAAATACTATAAAGATATATGATAGTGCTTGAAGAACTCATAAGATTGAGCCACAAATAGTAGCTATAGTAGGAGGCATGATTAGCCACAACCTCAGGACAGCAGGCTCTGCCTTCATGGGGCTTCTCTATAAGCCAGCCAACCAGAAAGCTCATATTCCTGATAAGCTTGGCTTCAAGAGTAACCTTGACTCTTCTAGTAAAGCAAACTGATTGTGACTCTCATCTCTCCTCATTCCTGTACGTCACTCACTCACTCATTCCTTAGTCAAGGGCATCTCGAGTCTGAAGTGCATTTACATTAGTTTATATTAGCAATAGTATCCTATAAGAAAATTTCTATTTTATTTTACTTATTTTCAGTATGAAGTTATGTAAAATATTTTTAAATGAATGAAATGGTAAAAGAAGGTAAAATACAACCTACTGTGGTTCTCATATACTTTTTTCAGCAATGGCAATGAATGGCTGAGAGTGCATGCTATGAAATCAGGATGTGAGCGTTCACCATGAGCATGATTTGGAAAATACAAATTTCATTTTTCCTGGTCATAATCTGAAAAATTGTGATAGCAATTCTTATCTTGCAAAATATGCAAAGGGCAAAGTATAGGGACTGGAGTGGAATACAATGGAATGTAGGAAATATGTATAGACATTTGAAAAAGAAATTTAGATTTAAAAGGAATTCAAGGGTAAGACAATTCCTTCTAAAGAAGTAAAAATATACAAATATAAAGGAACATATTGATAGATTTCAATACAAGAGAACCATTAACTTTGATATAAAATATAGCACAAAAATTCAGTTATATCAGCTAAATCAAGGTAAAGTTCACATGCAATAAAAAATCCAATGGAAATACAGAATATTTTGAATTAATTTTCCTGCAATTTTTTATTTCAGATAATGATTATTCTGTTTTCTATCAATTTAGGATGTTAGTCTGCTCTAGAATTTCATTTATATGAAATTCCCCTTTGTGATTGACTTATATTGCTGAACAAAAAAAGTGAGCATAAACAAAATACTGGAGAGGTAAATATTATACCCTAAAAATACTTCTTCGGAAAATAGCAGAAGTTAATTACCACATACTAATAAGAAAAATACAACCCACAAAAACTGTCCAAATATCATATAGCAGAAATTCATAAAGGAATATTAAGTAACCAATAAAAATGAAAAAACATAACACACTTTCTATTTAGCTGATTTTCTTGTAAATTATTTATTTGTTATACATATCAGTGGGTTTCTTAAAGATATTATTACTCAAATATGTTATGTACTTTGACTATATTCTGTACCCATTACCCTTTCCTAAACCACTGTTCATCCTTTATTCTTCCCCAAACAGCTCCTTCTATTTTAGTAGTATGAGTGAAAGAGAGAGAGAGAGACAGACAGAGAGAGAGACAGAGACAGAGAGAGAGAGACAGAGAGGGGGGAGGGAGAGATCCTACCTTACTTGCTTATTAAGAAACACAACTATAACCAGTAAGGTAATACCACTTTTTCCATCTGTCACACAGACAGAATACTTTAAACATTGATAGCATCTTTTACAGGCAAATCTAGTTATACGCACCACAACAAGCTTTCAGTCAGTGGTGGACCACATAAGGAAGAGTGGTTCCATGAGGTTATACTATTGCTTAAATTTGTAGTAGCTGTAGAATCTAAGTTTTTGAAAGTAAAGTCTGGTTTTTGTATAAAGAAAAGCCTATGTATTTCTCAAGATATATTTGCCATTTAAATGACAAATTACAGATGGGCAAATAGTACCTTCAAATGCAGCCAAGAGAACAACACTGTGTAGACATGCCACTAGTGTATTAAGCTTCACCATGATGGCTCCAAATACAAAGCCAACCTGAAGTAACTGACACACAAATAAGAATAGGAAAATAGGAAATTGTTCCTACTTACCACTCTCCTTATAAGGGTATTGGAACATCCTTATAAAAACCCTGGGAAGCAGGCACTCGAAGTGCATTTGGACATATTTGGGTGGGGAAGGGGCTCTCCTCTGAATACTGGCTTCACACTTCTTAATGTTAAACAGCATTATCCATTTGTTGGAAAACACTGAAGTCAAACCACTCTGAGTTTTATGTCAAGAAGCTTCCACCAACAGAAAGGTGCTAACACAAGTCTGGGGCTCCCCAGTTCCAAACTTTTCAAAAAAGACTTGCTGGCCTTGATTTCATCCAGTGAAGATCTCTGAATCAATAATTGATAACCAAAGAGTCATGATCCTCAGTTTGAGTCTCTTCCATGCCTAACCCAAACCACTACACCACAAGATGAGTTCACATCACTTGGCCCCTTCCAAATGAAGAATGAGAAAGCATAATTTTTAGGATTATGAAATGCTAGCCACAAAATAAATATGCTAGTCAGATACAAAGAAAGTTAATATATAAGCAAATGGAAGTATAAGCAAATGGAAGAGGTAACATGTTTGAACCCACTCTCCTTGGAGAAAGAAGACTCACTAATCACCATTACATGATTTTACAGATGAGTAGGTAAAGACAATAGGTGTGCACTGTGGAAAAGGAAACCTGCCTCTTATGGAATCACCTGTACTGAAGGTCTGTTGAGAAGAAGCAATCTTTAATCAGGGCATGATGCTTTACTTATAGCATTCTAGATTACAAAGCAAAAGGACACATAGACCCTCATCTAGTGTTCATAGTCACTTCTTACATATTCCTAATAGCTATTTAAAGTCAATGGACAAATAAAACCTATTTGAAACTTTTAGGCTTCATCCTTAATGACCATAAGTAAGCCACTTAAATTATCTGAGCTATAAGATTCTACCTTTAAAAAGTAAAAATAACAATGTTTACATGATTTAAGTGTCAAGTATATTTAAGTACCTGGTGAAGTACCAGCATAAATGTGGATGAAAACATGGACATACAAAAAGTTGTTCAAACACCCACCAAAACACCTGTGAGTGGTTTAGAATTTTTGCCTGTTAAAACTAAACACCTTCTTAACTATTTTGTACTGGTTTTTGAGTGAAGGTTGTTTTTTTTTTTAATGCCCCAGAATGAAACTGGCAGGTTTGTGATAGTTTCATGCTTCAGTTTATACATATTCACAACAGCTTCGGGCATCACATTCTGTTTTGTTTTAGCTATTCGGATACGTGTGCTAGCAGCTCATAGTTTTAATCTGTATTTCGCTAAAGACTTGTGATATTGAACATATTCCATATATTTATCTTCTATATTTACATTTTATTAGGGGAAATGTTTGTCAAGCATTTTGACCATTTTTATGATTGTGCTGATTATTTGTATTTTTTAAATATTTCTTTATAAGCTTTGAGAGTACTTTCTGCATTCTGTATATCAGTTTGTCGTTTCTCAGATAAATCCTTTACAAATATTTGACGTGAGCTTCTTGTGGATAGCCTGTAGTTGAATCATGTTTCTTTAAGTCCTTTTCACATCTCTTTTACTTGGTATCTATAGGCCATATAGATTATAATGAGGGTATTGAGAAATACTTATTTTGCTATTCTGTTTTACCTTCTGCTTGTTCTACTTTTTTGTCTTTTATTGCTCTTATGTGCTACTGTGACTTGTTTCAGAATTCCTTGATTCGGAATTCCCAAGTGGTTTTTCATATATAGCTGTGCATGTGTGTGTCTACATCACATATTTACCACAAATTTACTTGTCTTCACATTTTCTCAGTTCAGCTGAAGCATAGAAACTTTATTCATTTTTTGTCTTTTTATCCTCCTACATGTACATTGAAATTGTCTAAATATTTCATCTATATACTTTCCCTTCCATATCATATATTGTTGTGGAATAATTAACTATGAAAATATATATTTCATTTGTTTAACTATGTAAAGATGTGTTGCATTTGTTTAATTATGGAAAGATGTGTTGCTGTTTTTACCTTGCCTGCCTAAGGAACCTGAGTGGTCTAATAAAAAACTGAAAAGCCAATAGTGAGGGAGGAGGTGTAGGCTGGCATGGAGAGTAAATAGGAGGAGAAATTTAGGCTCCTGGAAAGAAAGAAAAGGAGACACCAGGGAGATGTCAGGGGCCAAGCAGCAGCCAGAAAGGAAGCAGGAAAGTAGGACATATGGAATGAAAGAAAGGTAAAAAGCCCTGAAGCAAAATGTAGATGAATAGAAACAGGATGGATTAAATTAAGGAAGCAAGAAAATAGAGCATCCAGAATGAAAGAAAGAAAAAAAGCCCAGAAACAAAATGTAGATGAATAGAAACAGGTTAAATTAAAAGAGCTAGAGGGACAAGCCTAAGCTAAGTCAAGAATTCATAAATAAAAAGTCTCTATGTCATTATTTGGAAGCAATTGACTACCCAAAGAAAGTTCCAGTTACAAGATATTGCTAAATTTTGTCCTTGAACCATCAGTCATAACTTAGAAATGTCAAAGTCAAAAGAAGATTTATCCTATTTACCCATAGTTTTACTTTCTATGATTCATCTTCCCCTCTGATGTTTCAATACTTCATTCTGTTTGCTTAAAGAACTTCCAGAAATCATGATATGAGGAGAATTTTATCAGATTTTCTCAGATTTCTACCATCTGGAATGTCTAAGTTTCCCCTTTCATTCCTACAAAATGCTTTCAATGGACACCCCAGTATATTAAGTTGATAGCTCTCTTACTTCAGGACTTGTAATATATTTCATTTGGCCTCTATGATTTCAGACAAGAAGTTTCTACGACTTTTTCTTTATGGATAAGGTGCTGTTTCTCTCTAATTAAATTCAGGATTGTTCTATGACTTCAATATTGAGAAGTACAGTTATGTATCTTGAATTTATTTCTTGGAAGCATTCTATTTGAAGTTCAGTCAGGTTCTCGAACCTATAGGATCATGTCTTTTACCAAATCTGACATATTTGCAGCTACTAGTTTTCCAAATACCTTTCCAGCTCAAAAATCTTTCTTCTCTCTCAGTACTAGAGAGTTTAAATATTGGCCTTTAGTTATAATCAGACACATTACTGGTATCTCTTTATCTTTCAGTGTATTTTCTCTGTTTTTTTAGAATGGATATTTCCTTTACTTTCAGTTTACTGATTCTTTCCTCTTTTCCTCACATTCAGCTGTTGGATCCTTCTATTGAGGATTTTTGTTTGGATTTGAGGTTATTGTATTTTTCAATTATAAATTTTTTTATAACTTCTGCTCCTTTGTTAGAATTACTCTTCTTTTCATTTATTTAAAGCATGTTACAATCACTCAGTGAAACTTTTTTTAAAACAGCCATTCTAAATTTCTCCTCATTTAAATGGAGATGATAGAAAAATATCAATATACTTAAAAAAGAACAATAAAAATTATCCTGGAACAACAGACAGATAAGAGAAAGAAACTGGGTGGACAGGCTGCATTACTAAAATAGAAACTGTAACATTTATGTTGACAGAATATAGAAAAAAATGCCAAAGCTAAAAATGTATGGCTGAACGCGTTCTAAATACTGACATGCCCATCATCTCATTGTCAATATTCATTGTCCTTATCCGTTTATGTGAGTTTTTCCTGGGTCCTATTATAATGCATATTTTGTTAAGAAATTAGTGATTTTATTTCAGTTTTCAGCTTTTACTGACTTCTGTGATCTTTTGGTGGGTTATAAATAATGTCTCCTTACTTCTAGTTCCCTCTTCACTGAGAGGAAGTGAGACTTTAAACTCCTCAGTAGGCCTCTCTCCTCCTAACACCCTAATGAGAGCTGCAAGATACCCCTTCTCATTACAGTGGTTATCCAGCAATGTCATCACTGGACAGAGCAGAAGTTTGGAAGGTCCACTAGGTATTCTTTGACTTGAGTCAGCTGGGGAAAGATTAGACCTTATTACTGGTTATGGTGGAAATCCAAGATGCATATATATCATTTACTGACACTGTGGATGGGGTGGGCATGTTATTCTTTGAATGTAAAATGTTCCCATCCATCATGCTGTTTCATAAAGTTGTACAACCTTTAGGAGGTGGGGCTTAACTGGAGAAAGTGGGCTACTTAAGGAAGAAGGCAAGGCATGGATGATGGCAAGCCTTAAGGTTAATAGTCTAGCCTAACTTCTAACATTCCCTTTTTCTCACCTCTGCTTCCTGATCCATTTAGGTGGACAGGCCATGGTGCAAGCTTCTGCTGCCATGACTTTGGCTATATTCCCCTAAATAATGAGCTAAATTTGGTCATTTAAGTTGCTTTTTGTAAGGTGGTTGGTGACAAAAGTAACTAATGCAGAGGTGCGCCATTGATTCTCAGTAGAAATAGTTTTACCTTTCTCCTCAGCTTTCTTAAATCTCATCCAGAGATGGGGATGTGATGGAAGAGATGCATCAATATAGTGGGGCAAGGCTGAAGCACTAGGCTGCCCACTTACTTGCTGCTGATGGGTGAGGATAGGGCTGGGATTTACCTGTAGTGCAGCAGAATGGTCATTGCCTAGTTTTTTGTGATGCTAGACTACACTTTTCCCGTGCTTTGACTATGAAGAACAAGTTTTTATTGAGGCTATCATTTGCTAGCATTTACAAGGTTCCAGTCTCAGCAGCTACAATTCTGATACACAAAAGGCAAAAAAGAAAGCCCAATAACTTAATCATATTATTGTTCCTTGGGTTTTGAGGTTCCAAGACAATTTCAGAGCTAATGTTAATTTATCTATCCTGGGTTATTGTACACATTTCACAAGAGTAGCCAAAAATCACCTTCTCCATCTTTCTGAAAACAGAAGTTGAAAACAATCGTAAGAACATTTTGTTATTAAAAAGTATGCTTAGTTGTCATGAAATGAAATTTTAAAGCATTTATTGATATTATCATTGTATTTACTTGATTGATTGATTTACAGTAGTCCTGGTGATATCCCTAGTAATACTGTGTATATATAACCAATTATCTCAGTAACTGTTCTATTGCTATGAAGAGACACTATGACCAAGGTAACTCTTATAAAAGATAGCATTGGGACCTTGCTTACAGTTTCAGAGATTTACTCCAGTTCCTCATGGTGGGGAGCATGGTGGCATGTATGGCACTAGAGAGTGGTTAAGAGCTAAATCCTGATTTACAGGTCAAGAGAAAGAGAGCCAGGGAATGTATGTGAGAGGGGGGGAAAAGAGGGGGAAATTCTAGGCCTGGCATGGGCTTTTGAAACCTCAAAGCCCACCCATAGTGACACTTCCTCCAACAAGGCCACACCTACTCAAACAAGGTCATATCTTCTAATCCCTGTAATCCTTTCAAACAGTTCTGCTCCCTGGTGACCAAGCACTCAAATCTATGAGCCTATGGGGTGCCATTCTCATTCAAACAAGCACACCAATTATCAAAGTTAAAGACTATTGGTGAGAAAATAAATAGCTGCTAGGGACATGGGACTTCACACTATTAGAGTGCACAGCCTTCCTCAAACAAATCCTCTCTGGCTCATGTCTAACAGGTCTAACATCCTCAGACTTAAGCTTTATCCTATTAGCATATGTCATGGTATCTGCTGAGTTCACGAAGACTGTGTGGCACGACTCTCAACCACAGTTGTTCTCCACACTGTAAATAACAGCAATGAGGAACAAACAAGCAATAAAGGGCCAAACAGATACAAGATACTTCATAACACCTTCTCAAAAAAGTTTATTAAATTCAGTCTTTGGGGGACTTATACACATAATAGGGCATGTGTGTGGCGGTCAGAGGACAACTTCTAGGAGTCAGTTCTTTCCTTGTGGGTTCCAGGGATTGAAATCAAGTTATCACTCTCAGCAAAAAGCACCTTTATCCATGGGACCATCTCACTAATACTGAAAACATTTTCTCGTTCCATGCATAATTGCATATATATGCCTACACATACGTGCCTGAAACAAAAAAAAAGATCCAATTTTGTAATACTGAATTATAACTAATATATTCTGACAAGTGTTTGGTGCATTGAAAAAGTCCTAGGAATTTTGATAAAGTATCTCTTCTCTACTCTGTTGATTTTATCTGGTCTCTCTCAGTCATTTAGGAGCTAAACTTCAGAAGTATTGATTAGCCTGTTGTGCAACAAGTACCATGTATGTTCAAGGGGTGAATTATAAATCACTTTCTGTTACTCTATGGTTTTTAATACTATTATGATTTTAGACTAGGTTTTCCAAAGGCTCATGCAAATTGAATTCTTAGTCCTGAGATAGTGTCTTAGGATAATGCAGAACTTTGGAGAGTGTGGCCTACCTACCAGAAGTAGCTCATTGAGGCAGGCCACACAGATTATATCTGCTCCTTCCGCATCTACAGCTATCTGCTTTCTGATCCATCAAGATATGAACTAGCCATACTGCAAGCTCTTGAAGCCATGAAACAAGCAGCTCCAACAGTCATGCTTTCTCTGCAATGATGGATTTCTAGTTGTCATTCTAGTGCTTGGAAGAAATACCATGACAAGCAACTTATAGGGAAAAAAAATTAATTGGGGTCTTACTTATAGTTTCAGAGGGTTGGTCTACCATCATCACAGCAGGGTTCTTGAGAAGTAGCTAAGAGCTACATCCTAATCCATAGGCAGAGAGAGAAAGAGAGAAAGAGAGAGAGAGACAGAGACAGAGACAGACAGACTGGGCTGGAGTGGATATTTCAAACCTCAAGGTCACTCTTAGTGACATAACTCCTCCAACAAGGTCATATCTTCTAATCCTTTCCACATAGTTCAACTGGGGACCAAACATTCAAATATATAAGCCAATAGGAGCCATTTTCATTCAAACCGCTACATTTCACTCCCCGGCCCCTAAGTACATGTAGTCATATCATGTGTAAAATACATTTAATGTAATTCAAAAGTCCCCCATAGCCTTTCAGAGTCTCAACATTGTTTAAAACTCCCAAGTATCTTCTGAGACTCAATCTCTTAACTCTAACACCCTGTAAAATAAAAATAAAAAAGCAGATCACATAATTCCAACACACAGTGGCAAAGAATATACATTAGCACTCCAAAACATATGGAAAGGAGCATGATGAGGAAATACTGAACCAAAGCAAGACCAAAACCCAGCAGAGCAAATTCCAAGTTCTGTACCTCCATGTCTGATGTCAAAGCATTCTTCAGATACCCAACTCTTTTCAGCTTTATTGACTGCAACACACTTCTCTGTTTGGGACTGGTTTCAAACCTGGTCTATAGCTCTCCTTGCAGATATCCCAGAATTCTGGCATCTCCAACATCCTGAAGTCTCCAGCATAATCCAGGATTCACAAACCTTCTCAGCTTCATGCAATAGTTTCTCCAGGCCTCATGCAGGGACTGCTCTGACACACTTTGCCTCTGCAGCTTTCCTTAACTGCAGAGGAAGATTCCAAAACCCCTTTCCTGTATTTTTAATACTAAAGCCAGATCTCAGGCTGAAGCTGCCAAATTCTCTTCTGCTTGCTGAGGTTGGAACCTGGGTACATCTTTGACATGTGTTTGCATAAGCTTTTCCTTGCTGATAGTTTTCTCTGAACCTTCAGCATTCCTTTAATTCTTTTACAGGTTGGGAGCTTAGATGGGTGGGGTCTTTCTCTAAGGGTATCACTCCTTTTATTCCACTTTGAATTAGGCCTTTCCTTAAACTTTTATCTCCTTGAACACTGGACTTGGCTCCAATATTGTATTCCCGGGTGCTTCTTTTCTTCTCAAACTGTAAATTTTATATTTTTTGAGATGTTTGCTGTTTTTCATTGTTGATCTGCATAAGAGTAATTAGTAATAATAATGTACAAAGTCAATACTAGGCCATCTTGAAATTTCCTCTGTCAATAACCTTAATCCAAAACTCTTAGCAGCCACATTGTTGCCTGAGTATCATAAGAATGGTCTCTAGGTCACTTACTAAAATTCTTCCTACTGAAACCTCTTGAGGCAAACCTGCATAGTCCAATCATCCCACAGTCATCTGTATTTCTCCAAACAACAGCCTGTTTGGTCATGCCTATCATAGCAATACCCCAGTTCCTGTTATCAACTTCTGCCTTAATTACTCTTCTATTACTGTGAAAAGACACCATGACCAAGGCAACTTATGGAAGATGACATTTAATTTGGGGCTTGCTTACAGCTTCAGAGGTTTAGTTCATTGTCATGGCAGGAAGCATGGCAACAGGCAAGCAGGCATGGTTCTGCAGATGTAGCTGAGACCTACAACTTAATCTACAAGCAAAGAGACACTGAGCCTGGTATGGGTTTTTGAAACTTCAAAGCCCACTCCCAGTGATATATCTCCTCTAACAAGGCCACACCTAATCCTTTCCAAATAGTACATCAAGGGGGGAATCAAGCATACAAATATGTGAGCCATTTTTATGCAAAACAACTACAATGGACTTGCCTTCTGAGGTCAGGACTCCAGATAAACTTCTATCTTAAGTTGCTTCTGTCATAAATTTTGTTACAATAACAGGAAAAGTAGTACATATAACACACAAAAGTGTATCTTTTAAAATTTGTCACTTAGTCATAAGCCTATAAATTTTAGAAACTGCTTTCCCATACTTCAACCCATTAATGAAAAAACATTTTTATTGCCAGTTTCATACAACTAAATAATGAATGTGGTCATTTTTCCATTCCCTGCTCCCCACTCTTACTGCCCTGACACTCACTAAATGACTTTTTTTGCTGCATATCACCCTAACCACCGGCATTCTTTCCAATGTCTCTTTTGTAGTATTTACTGAGCTGTGTGTGGGGATGGGGCTGGGAGGATATTATATCAATGGGCCCATTTAAGGCTAAAGCACATCATTGTCACTTATTCTCATCTCTTTAAAATACGGCAGATTTATCACCTTATTCCCACTATTTAGCACAGTAGAACAGGACAGGTGTGCTAGTTCTCCCATAGTCACAAATGTAGAGGAACTACATACAGTAGGTATTTTGGCTTCAATGCCTAAGACATTTTTTTCATACCATACCTCATTACTACTCAGCCATAGAGAAACATTTGCCGCTAATAACCAACAACTTTTAATTGATATTCCTATTATGGTTGTGTACATTTTTCTAAATTCTACCAAGCCAAAAATTCCATGAGTACAGAAATCTTATCCCTATAATTATTTATCATTTCACAGATCTGATGATGCTGTCTTTTCCTTACTGTTTATAATTTTAAATGATTATAATAGGGATCAGACTCTAAAATTTAAAAAGGAGCCATGATGCTCTTTCTTGTTACCCAATGGCTTGATTCAATCCCTTCTAAGCTCAGTAATGTTAGCTAACTTAATAAATTTTCCCTGCTTCGATATTTATTTAAAAGTACGCTAGAACAGTCTTTGGATAACCCAAAAATCTCTACATACCTTCTGAGCCAAAATAAAATATGTAGTCTCCAATCACACTCAATCTTCGTACTTTCATATGCTGTCCCTATTACTTTATCTTTGAAGTCCATACCAGCTCCCCACTGCCTGCCTTTTTCCTTTGCTGTTAACTAATCATTCACTCATGAATGCAATTAACATTTTCTGAGTTATTACTGTCTACCAAAAACCACGTTGCAAAGATTCATAAGACTTTGTCTCTGCCGCCAGAGGATTTATATGCCATGAAGAAAAACTGATGCATAAACAATTCATAATTAATGGAAGTGTTATGATAGAAGTACAGAAAGTGCTATCGTCCTAAGAGTGATTCATTTTTTCCTAGGGAGTTTGCTTATGGGAGTTCACATGCTAGAAAATGAATTTTCTCTTTGTAAACTAAATTGACTTACTTGAAACAAAAATAGCTTCCATTTGCAGCACTTTGCAGAGTGTTTTTACTTCCAATTCTTCCCTTAAGTCTCAATGCTCTATAGTTTAGTGTGTTTCCTTAAAAGATATATTCATTAGAACCCTAAGTATAAGGCCCCCGGTAAAGAATAAAGCTCATAAATAGATGCAAGCCTAAACTGAAACAGGAGTCAGTTGTAGCCTTTCAGATTCATCCCAGGAAGAATTAACAGCAAAGACCTGCTTCTTCCCCTTCATCCTCAAGGCCACATCCCCACAGCCTTCTAATTGGGGGTTCTTCATTTATTCAGCACCCCCTCTAAGCTATGTGCCACACTGACCACAAAATAACTTTAAATGCAAATTGGACCCTATCATTTTTCAACTAAAAAATCCTTTATTCTATAGATTCTCCTACTCCTTGTGTGATAAAATCCCAGTGCTCTTGTGGAATACATAAAACTTTCAACTAAACCTATCAAGCTTCTTCAAACTATTTTTTGGCCATTTTCTTCCCATCCTACACAATGTTTTTTTTTTTATTGTTATGTTATGTTTTGTTTTGTTTGTGTCTTCAAATACATTATACTATTTCCATTTCTGTACCTTTGGTCTTTCATGTTCAATCATTCTCTCTAGTAAAACAATGATACACACAGAACATTTAGCTTTTAGTTAATTTTTTTAACATTACTTAACAATAGCAGAATCTTAGCAAGAGAATGTTGATTCTGTGCTTTTCATAAATTATTTTATTACTACATTGACTGAAGCTTAGGAATCATCAATATAGCAACTTCTTCTCTAAAAGTATCAGAAAGAGGCCATTTTTTCTTTCATTATACATTAGAGGTTAATGACATTTACATACAAAACATAGAACACATATACATTATGAGCATTCCCAGTGCCACAAGCTCCTACAGAATCAGATGACAGTAAATCAAAACATGACAGATATATATGTCTCTGTGTAATAGTCAAATAAAGTAACAATAAAATAATGAAAAAAATCTTGCATATTGGTGATAAGAACATTACTAAAGAAATAAGGGATTTCCCAATAAGGGGTGTTTTGGAGTAGATGGTTCATAAAGGTCTTCATAAGGAAGTCATATCCTAGATAAGACTTGTTGAGGTTGGAAGAAGAGTCATAAGGTTTGAAGAGCAGCAAGAAAAACTCTACATCATGGAAAAGCATTAACTGCTCAGGAAACTAGAGTCCCATGTGGTCAAGCACAGGGATTAAGGAGTCAAGTTACATGGGCTATGACAGAATGTGAAGAGGTTTACAGGCTCCAGAAAGAAAGTTATCAAAAGATTAGAAGCAGGTTAAAGATAAGCCTGGGCACAATACTGGATGGAGAAGAAGCTTTAGGAAAGCAAGAGTGGAAGTGAGGAAACAATGAGGAAGATATCAGAAAGGTCCTTTCTAGATAGATTGGGGCATAGCCCTAAGGTACTGGCAGAAGATGTGAAGAGGTGAAAAGGGAATTTGAAACACGTCTTGGAGATAAAACCAACAAGTTCATTCTGCATGGTAAGAAAACCTATCAAGGGTGAGCTTTAGCATTCTCCTATGAAACAACTGGACAGTGGACAGAGTCATTTACTGAGATGGGAAAGACTGAAGAAAATGTAGAGAAACTGAGAGCTTCATTTTGGACATTTTACTTTAGATGTGCCTATGAAACATTCAAGTGAAAATGTCAACTGTGCAATGGGAAAAATAAATATCAATCCCAAAGGGAAGCTCTTAGCTAAACATGCAGACAAAGGAGTTAGAAACACAAAGATGCAGTAATACGTTGAGTGCATAACATGAAATGACACACAAAAACTGTTTCTTAGCACATAGTTGAATGTGAAAAAATTATTAAGTAGGGACTTGAGAAATGGCTCACTGGTTAAAGAGCCTGCCACAGAGGTGTGAGGATCTGAGTTCAATTCCAGAACCTACCTGAAAATAAATAAATAAAACTGGACAAGGTGGCATGTATCCACATATTATATACACACATGCACACAATCATCATCACACACACACACACATACACACACACACACAAACCATCAGAAGAAGTTGCTGTGGTTAGGGTATTCTCTACACAGTCTATGCTTAATTTCTCTCTCTCTCTCTCTTTCTCTCTCTCTCTCTCTCTGGGTTTTTTTGAGACAGGGTTTCTCTGTGTAGCTTTGGAGCCTATCCTGGCACTCAATCTGTAGACCAGGCTGACCTTGAACTCACAGAGATCCGCCTGCCTCTGCCTCCCGAGTGCTGGGATTAAAGGTGTGTGCCACCAACGCCCAGCTCTATGCTTAATCTTTTGTGGGAAGATTCTTATGATTTTAATTCTTTGTCTAGTATTTTCATCCCAAGAGAATGACATGATGAATTACTTGAACACAGTGGTGAGCATGGGAGTTATGTTTATGAAAATGAATATGGTTTTTCCATATTCACCACTATATGGTCTTGAGAAAAATCATATGATCTCTTTGGTTTTCAGTTTTCCATATATAACCTACCTGGTGGTACTGTCATATAAAATGATAACATTTGCAAAATGTATAACTCAATACTAAGTAATTAATAGGTTATGTGTGTGTGTGTGTGTGTGTGTGTGTGTGTGTGTGTGTGTGTTTCTCAATCTCAATAAATACTAGACTCATCTGTGCAGCTTTTGAAAAATTGATGTTCAAGCTCCACCCAAATCAACTAAGTCAAGATTTCTTAGAGTGGGGCTGTATTTCATAACAAACTCTTTAAGCATCCTGTGGGATTCTAATGTATAACCAGTATTAAGTAGTGCTAACCCATAATAAATAGCACATATAAAAATATACAGTCATGCAGTGTTTGGTTATGTATAAATTATATATGTACACTGTAATGTGATGCCAATTAAAGTAGTAGTCAACAAACCTTAAAAATACAGCTATAAGATAGCATGTTGATTTTTCCAGGATGTGAATATAAGACATCATGAGTTAGGAGAGGTATCTGGTATTTTAGAAGTCCTCAGTCTCAGATACAATATAACAAACTCAAGGGAATCTTAAAATTATGAAGATCATAAACAGATGAGATGCTATATTGATTTTTCTCCCCTGGAGGAGGATTTTCAGGGGTGAATTCCTCTCTTCTCTGTCCTCTCAGACATCTTCAGCCCTCTTGAATGACCTTTTTTTTTTATTAATTTTATTTAAATTGAATGACCTTTTTTATACCTATGTTCCATTCAAACTATTCTCCCTTCACTCCCCAAGGTGTCCTCCTGTTTGCCACTAGGGCCTAGGGTAAAGAAACTCTTTTGTACCTATGTACCTCCTCCTGAACTCTGCCCCCAGGGTTTTGTTTATTTACATTCATTTTCACAGTGCTGAGGATCAAAGTCATAGCTTGTGCTAGGCAAGTGCTCCACCACTGAGCTACATTTCAGCTATTTATTTACTGTAAATATTTAAACATCTGAGCTTTGTTTGGAGTTGGCTAGTTTAATTTCATTGACTTGGAGGACAAAAAGGAGTGGCATGCATTTGCATGGCATGTGACTCACAGTGAGGGCCCTGTGAGTAGGCAAGAAGTCATCAATAGGATCTGTAGTCCCAGTAAGAGCTACAGGCAAGGCACCCAGCATAGTCAGCATCCCATAAATGCATTTCTGAGAGAAAAATAGTGCTGTAGGTTTAAATGCATGGAAGACAGCTGAGGAGATGGTTTTATGGGTGAGAGCAAGCCACAAAACCCTAGTTCAATTCCCAACACCCACATAAAACACCCATGCATACCTGTAATACCAGAGCTGGAAGAGGGGTTCGGAAATAGGAAGATCTCTGAGGATTGCAGCCAGTCTAGCCCAAAGGCATGTGCTAGGTCAGTGAGAGCACACACACACACACACACACACACACACACACACACACACACACACACACACACACACAGAGTCAGTGCACACACACACACAGACAGAAATAAATCATAGAACTCCTAAAATCTATAGTCATTTTCAATTATTACAGGATCTTTCCTGCTCTTGTTTTTTAAATTTGTTCAATATTTCAAAAAAAATTAAGTGCTACATCTTAGAAGTTTGAAATTCTAGTGCCAGAGAGTAAGGACAGGAGCTTTGGTCACCAACTCCACTGTGAGCTCTGTGCACCTAGCAAACTATCTCTGTGAAATGAGGACAGAGGCAGTGTTAATCACAGAGATGCAAGTGGGCTAAATGCCTCGAAGACAGAACAAGCGAATGTCAACCTTTTGTATTACAAATTGTTAGCATAATGAATGTTAATGTTCATTAGTACTGGCAACCTTAACTAAATGTTCCTTTCTTCCTTGCTCTTTTCCTCAGCACTAAGAGTGCAGGCACCTCTGCCTTAGTTCCAACAACCCTACTTATGATAGATGTCAAAGGACAAGGTACATTGGCCACACAGAGTGTACTATTTCTCCTTCTACATAAGCAAACAAATCTAAACTTACAAAGCAGGACCTTCCTCTTCCTTGAACCCTTAGCTGTATCAGCAGCTTCAGGGTCTATATCGGCAATGGAGAAACTTGGCAAACAAGCAAATCTTGCATAATGTCAGAGAAACTGGCAAAACAGACCTTCCTAAGATGAATACATTTCAACCCATGCTATATCTACTTAAGGGTTTTGTTTTTGTTTTTGTTTTTTTTTCTAAGCTAGAATGAGGTGAACACAAGGGTAGAGCTTATTATTAATCTCATTTTTTGGTTCCTTTGAAATCTTTTGTGAGACTCTCCTATTCAAAAATGATGTCTATATGTGCTTGTGGATTAGATTAAATTTCTACAAAAGTTCAGAATTTGTCATTCTTATTTCCATTTGTCTATTAAGATGCCACAGCATATCCACTCCAGTAAATGAACTACAGAGGGCTACAGGCTGAGGCCTGCAAGCTTCATTGTGCCTAGGGAAGCATTCCAGGCTATGTCCCCAGCAAGGATGAGTGAATATCCAATTAATACACTCTCTTCTGTTTACATGTACGAGCAACAAACTAATCATTTTTACACATGGGCTGTGCCTGGATTTCAAATGCTCTTTATTATTAATAAAAGAGAACATGTTAGAATTCATGGGTAACTTTGACAAGACTCTTTGAGTCTTACCAGAATGAAGTTCTTTCTAAGTCCTAAGGAAACATGACTTCTTCTGCCTTTTCCTTAGCTCCTCACAGAAGATTCTCCCTGCCAGGATGCAACAGAAATGACAAGGCAAAATAGTTCGCAGACCACAGTCACATGGCTATAACTCCAAAGACGGTAGATTGGTCACTTAATAACTATGTGTCTTAATGAATTTACTTAATTTCAGCTCTCACTAATCACACATGGGCGGTAATACTGCCTCTTGTTCCATCTAACAAAAACACTTTGAAGGTATCAGTATTTTAAAAAGCAATTCTCAGCTGCAAAGTGGAAGTGGAAGTCACTCCAGCTTCTCCATTGCATGAAACTATTGCGTAGATGCCTAATAGTCTTTGGTATCACATGACCTGCATTTAGAATTAAGTCAGATAAGGTTTAGTTGTGACCTTGAACAAGTTCACGGTACAGATAACAGCATCCATACTTTGAGCCATTATGAAGGACAGAGTAGAACAGCACCTGTGTGGCACTAAGAAGGAAGCCTAGAACCCATGAAAGCTGGAGTATGAGCCAGCCAGGCCCACTGAGGATGCCAAAGTTTATGCTCTAGTTCCTGCCTTTGGAGCTCAACTGGGTCAGTGGAAGGTAGACAGAGATAAGCAAATGTTAAGATCACAATAATTAAAATAAGATACAAAGTGTTTCATCCAACCCCTTGCTCTGTACTTTCTACCCTATTGACTTTTCATCCCTTGACGACTTTCCGATAATCACATTAACTTCCATGCCTTCAGTAATCAAGTGCATGTAGATAAGAGCTATGACCCATAGACCAGAACTCTACTCTGATACTAGGATGCATCAACATAGCAAGCTCACTTTTCTCCTCCTTTCCTGAACCTGTGTGTCCTTCAACTAACCCCTCAAATGTAGTAATTTGCCTAAACAGAACCATTCCATGGAACACTAGGCTCCACTCCCCATCCTGTGTGCATGCATCTACAGTGCCTCCAGTCTCAGAAAACCACCAGCAGCCCACACTGCCTGCTCAATAGTGTCCTTTTGAGCTTATAGAACGTTTCACAGAAGCCTCACAGGGCTCTTTCTACACACACCCACACTTCTAGACACCCACACAATGAAAATATATATTTCTTCTCACTTATTCCTTGCTTTCCTCTCTATTTTCACTCTTGTTGATCCAGCTACATACATGGTCCTTTTTTTGTCACTATCTACTTACTAGTCTTTTCTCATTCTTCCGCACTGGGTTCAACATTTTCATTGATTAATAAATCTCTCCCGAATTCCTATCTCTCATCTGTATTGACATTTACTTTAGGTTGAACCACATTAATAGGTGTAGTTGGTTAGGTTAAAAAAAATGAACAATAGTTGGGTTTGGTGGTACAAGTATTTAATCCCAGCACTCTGAAGGCACAGACAGGTGGATCTCTGTGAGTTTGAGGCTAGCCTGCTCTATGAAATGAGTTCCAGGACAGCTATGGCTATATAAAGGTACAGTCTTTAAAAAAAAAAAGCAAAAACAAAACAACTAAATAAATAATAGCAATTTAAGACAATTTAGCCTCAATATAATATGTTCCTTATACTTCATTAAGGATACAAGAAGTGCATTTCTGATATACTGTATTAGTTAGGGTTTCTATTGCTGGGATAAACACCATGACCAAGACAATGTGGAGAGGAAGGTATTTATTTCATCTTCTATGTCTAGAAGTCATGGCAAGAACCTGGAGGCAGGAACTGAAGGAGAGGACATTGAAGGACATTGCTTACCAGCTCACTCAATTTTGTTTTCTTATCCACCCCAGGATCACTTGCCCAGGAGTGATACCACCTACAGTGGGCTAGGCTCTCCATGTATCAATCATTAAGAAATGCATCACAGGCTTGCCTAAAACCATATCTTATTAAGGCATTTTCTCAATTATTATGCCTTCCTCTCAGATGGCTCTAGTTTGCATCAAGTTAACTAAAACAACAACTAACTAACTGGGACAAACACCTGTCCATTTTTGTATTATCACTGCCTAATAGAGTATCAGGAAATAAGCCAATAAAGAAAAGCTTGTAGAATGTAATTAGTGCTATGCATGAACCTTGACAGCATGCTGAACTCTCACAAGTACTCTTGGTTTAGTCTTTTATTAATTTTCTGAGATCTTACAAAATTAAAACTAAAACAGAACTAGAGATATGATATATTCCTTTTCCCTTCCTCCTGGCCACCAAGACCTAGTTCTCTCTCCCTATCAATCAATAATGAGCTAGCCTACCAGTGAAAAACATGGTTTCAGGGTTCTTCCTCCCATAGGTATTAAGTACATAATATTGTCACCATTCAGAGCATCTGATACATTTATTCACTTATTCAATTATGGGAGAAAGTTTGTGCTGAAAATGAAGCAATAAATAAAGAAGGCAACTAAATATTTAAACTGCTTTATTCACTTTCAAACAAATGCACTTTAAGTTATCTAAAAATATAAGTGCTAGAAAATAATTTTCTCTATATATACAACATTGTTACTTTAAATGAATTTAATGGATCTTTTATATACACATAACTATTTGATATCCATGAGTACCTGTTAAAAATAAGAAAGTGTTCTTTTTTGAGATCTGGAAATTTTAAAAGTTCTGTATTTTTCTCCTTAATCTCACTCACATTTGCATTTTATTTTCCCCTTGATCAAACATATATGTGCACATCTGTATAGCTTCATATTTAGGTCACTTCATGAAGGATGAACACCATGGGAACATACATGACTGGAAAATAGGCAGATCATATTTCCTTCCAGAAAACTTCTGAATTTTCAACTGAAATAAATGTGTTAATTTGTATTGCAAGAAACATAGAATATTGATAAATAAGTTAGAAAATGGATCCTGACAGTTTATAAAGAGGTCTGAAAGCCTGTCATTTATGGCAACATGGATGAAACATGGATGGCAAGTAAAATAAATCAGCTCCAGAAGGAAAAAAAAATAAAGAGGTCTGAATGAAAATAATGCAGACCTAATGAAATACTATATTTTACCGATTATACAAAGAAAACATTTTATCTTGGCAGTCATTAACTAATTGTTGAATAACAGTGGATGTATAATCTATGAAATGATGACTACTATCATTCTTCTCATAAAAAATTAGATCCCTCTCCATTCAAAGGTACAAAATGGCAAAATAGAGCAAACATGCTTCACCTATATTACGTCCCCAAAGGATACTAGCTTCAAAGAAATACATGGAGAATTAAAAAATAGAAGACAGAATCCATACAAATTAGAAACTGAATCTGAAAGAGTTAAACTGGCTCTATTAGTATTGTATGAAATAGACTTTAAGACAAACTTTGTTATTAGAGACAGAAGATCTACATGTAAATGGATCAGCCCACTGAGAAGCCAAAGTAATGGAACTAATGAACTTAAAAGCAGAATTCAAAAATATCAACTGAAATTCATAACTTTTAAGGTACAAATAGGAATTTGATATTTGGAAATATTAGTGGCTCATTTTTATAATATACACAATAAGAAAGACCAACAAGGAAATGAAAGACTTGAAATCAACCAGTTGTAACATATTGGTGAGACACTCTAATAACTAATAATACATCACAGTAGTCTCAAACTTCACAGGAGGAAAAAAATCTCCATAATGTAAGAGGCCATGAAGAGTTATGCATAGTATGTTATTTGACTGCAATGGAATAATTTACAATTGTTTTGGAGTTCACAACTATGTAACAAACAAAATACTCCTAAATAAAAGTGATTCAAAAACAAATGAGGCAAATTATAAAATAATTTGAGGCAAGTGAACTACTTGCTAAAACTCATGAGACTCAGCTACAGCATGATTGTAGAGGCTTATGGTTATAATGCTTGTTACACAAAGATCTCAGATTAATAACACATATACCCACCTTGCCAAACTAGTAAAAGAGAAATGAACCACAAAAAAAGATGAGCAGAAGGAAGAACTAATGATGATTAGGGCACCAAAGAATGAAACAAGAATAGAATGTTAATAGCAAAGATATATAAAGCCAAGAGATAGTTCTTTGAAAAAACTAAGTAAAATTGATGAACTGTTACCTGGGCTAAGAATGATGTGCTGGCGGGTTTTCATGTGAACTTCATACAAGGTTTGGTCATTGAGAAGAAGAACCCTTAATTGAGCAAATGACTCCATAGGCTTGGCTTATAGGCAAGTCTATGGAACATTTTCTTGATTGATGATTGATGTGGGAGGACCCCACCCAATTGTGGCCGGCCTGGGTAGGTAGTACTGGGATACATAAGAAAACAGAGAAGGTCAGAAGGAGTAAGACAGCAAGCAGTATTCTTCCATGGTCTTAACTTCAGTTCTTGTTCCCAGGTTACTGCTTCGAATTCCTGCTCTGACTTCCCTCAGTGATGGAACGTGACCTGGGAGTTGTAAGATAAAATAAAACCCTTCCTTAAGCTGCTTTTGATCAGTGTTTTAACCACAGCAATAGAAGTCCTAAGAAATATGAGAGGGAATAGTAGGAAGAGAGGAAGAAAAAGGAAGGGAGAAAGGGAGAGAGAAAAGGAGAGGGTACTCAAATTATTGAAATCAGACAGTTCAAAAGCAGGACCTCAGTGCTCCTGTGGGGGCCAGAGCCTCAGGTGAGTCTGGTCGCTGCTCTGCTCCCCAACCTCCCCCATCAACCGCTGCTCGCTTCTGCCTGAACCTCCCCCCACCCAAGAGTGAACCTCCCCAAACCGGGAAGGCCCACCCTGAGTCCAGACACACCTCACCCTTGTCCACCCACTGTCCTCTGCCATCCCACTGCCGCCAGAGGCTGAGCCCTCCACCTGCCACCAAGAGAGGAAGAGACCACACCTGCACTCACTGGAAGAAGGGATGGGAAGAAGACAGAGTAAGAACACACTCAACAACAGAAAGACCAATATGACACCACCAGAATCTAGGGAATCCACACCAGCAAGATTGGAAAAGCCCAACACAGAGGATAAAGAAGAGATAGAACTCAAAAATTATCTTAGGAGGATGATAGAGACCTTTAAAGAGGAAACAAGAAACCCCCTTAAAGAAATAGAAGGAAACAAAAGCAAAAAATCACATGAAATGGAGGAAAAGACAAACCAAAAATTTCAAGAAATAAACAAATCTCTTAAAGAATCTAAAGAAAGCCAAGAAAAACAACCAAACAAGTGAAGGAAGCACTCAAAACAGTTCAAGGCATGAAAGCTGAAGTAGACACAATAAAGAAAACACAGAATGAAGGGATGCTGGAAATAGAAAGGCTGGGTAAACGATCAGGAACTAAAGATGTAAGTATAACCAATAGAATTGAAGACACGGAAGAAAGAATCTCAGTTGGTGAAGACTCGCTAGAGGATATACAGACATCAACCAAAGCAAATCTCAAGTCCAACAAATCCCTAACCAAAATACCCAGGAAATATGGGACACTGTGAAAAGACCAAACCTAATAATAACAGGTATAGAAGAAGGTGAAGAAATAGAGCTCAAAGGTACAGAAAACATATTCAACAAAATCATAGAAGAAAACTTCCCCAACCTACGGAAGGATAGGCCTATGAAAGTACAAGAAGCTTACAGAACACCAAACAGACTGGACAACAAAAAGAAGTCCCCTCGACACGTAACAATCAAAACACCAAATCTATAGAATAAAGAGAAAACATTAAGAGCAGCAAAGGAAAAACGCCAAGTAACATATAAAGGAAGACCTATCAGATTCACACTCAACTTCTCAATGGAAACTTTCAAAGCCAGAAGGTCCTGGATAGATATCCTATAAACACTAAGGGAGCATGGATGCCAACCCAGACTACTGTACCCAGCAAAACTTTCAATCACCATAGATGGAGAAAACAAGTTATTCCATGACAAAACCAGACTTAAACAATACAAATCCACAAATCCAGTACTACAAAAAGTTCTGGAAGGAAAAAAAACCAAACCAATAAAGATAACTACACTCACAAAAACATAGGCAATACATAATCCAATTTTACCAAACATGAAAAGAAACAGGAGGGTGAAATCCACACACAATGACACCACCAACAATAAATCCAAAACAAACAAGAACCAACAATCAATGGACATTAGTATCTCTCAATGTCAATGGTCTTAACATGCCCATAAAAAGATACAGGCTAACAGAATGGATACGAAGACAGAATCCATCCTTCTACTGTATACAAGGAACACACCTCAACTTCAAAGACAGGCATTACCTCAGAGTAAAGGGTTAGGAAAAGATTTTCCAATCAAATGGGCCCAAGAAACAATCTAGTGTAGCAATCCTAATAACTAACAAATTATACTCCAAACTAAAATCAATCAAAAGAGATGAAGAAGGGCATTTCATATTCATCAAAGGAAAAGTCTATCAGGAAGAAGTCTCAATCCTGAACATCTATGCCCCAAATATGAAGGCACCCACATGTGTAAAAGAAACATTACTAAAGCTCAAACCACACATAAAACCACACACACTTACAGTAGGAGACTTCAACACCCTGCTTTCACCACTAGACAGGACCACCAGACAGAAACTTAACAAAGAAACAAAGGATCTAACAGAAGTTATGACCCAACTGGGTTTAACAGGTATCTATAGAACATTCCATCCAAACACAAAAGAATATACCTTCTTCTCAGCACCACATGGAACCTTCTCTAAAACTGACCACATAGTTGGCAACAAAGCAAACCTCCACAGATACAAAAGAATTGAAATAACCCCCTGCATCTTATCAGATCACCATGCTTTAAAGTTAGAATTCAACAGCAATACAAGTTGCAGAAAACCTACAAACTCGTGGAAATTGAATAACACCCAATTGCACCATTCCTGGGATAAGGACTAAATAAAAAAGAAATTAAAGAGAATTTAATGAGAATGTAGACACAACATACCCAAACTTATGGAACACTTTGAAAGCATTGCTAAGAGGAAAGTTCATAGCACTAAGTGCCCACATGAAGAAACTGGAGAAAAGTCACACTAGAGAATCGAAATAAAAACTGAAAGCTTTAGAGCAAAAAGAAGCAAACTCACCATGGAGGAGTAGACGCCAGGAAATAATCACACTGAGGGCTGAAATCAATAAAGTAGAAACTAGGAAAACATTACAAAGAATCGATGAAACATAGAGTTGGTTCTTTGAGACGATCAACAAGATAGACAACCCTCTATCCAAACTAACCAAAAGGCAGAGAGAGAGCATGCTAATTAACAAAACCAGAAAGGAAAAGGGGGATATAACAAGACACTGAGGAAATCCAGAGAATCATCGGGTCATACTTTGAAAAGTTGTACACCATAAATTTTGAAAATCTAAAGGAAATGGACAATTTTCTGCATAGATATCACTTACCAAAATTAAGCAAAGAACAGATAAACCGTTTAAATGGACCTATAAACCCTAACAAAATAGAAGCAGTCATCAAAAGCCCCCCCCCCCGCAAAAAAAGGGACAGATGACTTCACTGCAGAATTCTACCAGAAATTCAAACAAGAGCTAATTACTCTTGTTTGTACTCCTCAAATTATTCTACACAATAGAAGCAGAAGGGACATTGCCAAACTCTTTTTATGAGGCTACAATCACTTTGATACCCAAGCCACACAGATACAACTAAAAAAGAGAACTAAAGACCAATTTCCCTCATGAACATCGATGCAAAAATATTCAACAAAATATTGGAAAATTGAATCCAAGGACACACCAGAAAAAATATCCAATATGATAAAGTAGGCTTCATCCCAGGGATGCAAGGATGGTTCAACATATGAAAATCCCTCAATGTAATCCACCATATAAACAAAGTGAAAAAGAAAAACCACATGATCATCTCACTAGATGCTGAAAAAGCCTTTGACAAAATCCAACACCCCCTTCACGATAAAGATCTTGGAGAGAACCGGAATAACAGGAACATATCTAAACATGATAAAAGCAATATACACCAAACCAACAGCCAAAATGAAACTAAATGGAGAGAAACTCAAAGTGATTCCTCTAAAATCAGGAACAAGACAAGGCTGTCCACTCTCTCCATATCTTAATATTGTACTTGAAGTTCTAGCCAGAGAAATAAGACAAGAAAAGGAGATCAAAGAGATACAAATTGGAAAGGAAGAAGTCAAACTTTCACTATTTGCAGATGATATGATAGTCTACATAAGTGACCTGAAAAACTCCTACAGCTGATAAACACCTTCAGCAAAGTAGCAGGATACAAAATTAACTAAAAAAAAAATCAGTAGCCCTACTATATACAGATGATAAATCCAATGAGAAAGAAACCAGAGAAACATCACCCTTCACAATATCCACAAGCAACATAAAATATCTTGGGGTAACACCAACCAAAAAAGTGAAAGACCTGTAAAGTAAGAACTTTAAGTCTTTAAAGAAAGAAATTAAAGAAGATACCAGAAAATGGAAAGATCTCCCATGCTCTTGGATAGGTAGAATCAACATAGTAAAAATGGCAATCTTGCCAAAAGTAATCTACAGAGTCAACACAATCCCTATCAAAATCCCAACACAGTTCTTCACAGACCTTGAAAGAAAAATACTCAACTTTATATGGAAAAACCAAAACTCAGGATAGCCAAAACAACTCTGTACAATGAAGGATCTTCTGGAGGCATCACCATCCCTGACTTCAAGCTCTATTACAGAGCCATAGTTCTGAAAACAGCTTGGTATTGGCACAAAAATAAACAGACCAATGGATTCAAATTGAAAACCATGGTATTAGCCCACACACCTATGAACACCTTATTTTTTACAAAGATGCTAAATCTATACAGTGGAAAAAAGATAGCATCTTCAACAAATGGTGCTGGCACAACTGGATTTGGACATGCAGATGTTTGCAGATAGATCCATATCTGTCACCATGCACAAACTTAAGTGCAAATGGATCAAAGATCTCAACATAAATCCAGCCATACTGAATATTCTAGAAGAGAAAGTGGGAGGTACCCTTGAACGAATTTGCACAGGAGACTGCTTCCTGAACATTACACTAGTAGCACAGATATTGAGATCTGCAATTAATAAATGGGACCTCCTGAAACTGAGAAGCTTCTGAAAGGCAAAGGACACAGTCAGTAAGACAAATTGACAGCCCACAGAGTGGGAAAAGATCTTCACCAATCCCACATTAGACAGAGGGCTGATTTCCAAAATATACAATGAACTCAAGAAGCTAGCCACCAAAACACAAAACAATGAAATTAAAAAGTGGGGTGAAGAACTAAATAGAGAATGCTCAAGAGAGGAATCTGAAATGCCTGAAAGACACCTAAGAAAGTGCTCACAATCCTTGGCCATCAGAGAAATGCAACTCAAAACAATTCTGAGATACCATCTTACACCAGCCAGAATGGCTAAAATCAAAAACATCAATGACAATCTATGCTGGAGAGGATGTGGAATAAAAGGAACACTCCTCCATTGCTGGTGGGTGTGCAAACTTGTAAGACCACTTTGGAAATCAATATGGTGGTTGCTCAGAAAAATAGGAATCAGTCTACCTCAAGATCCAGCAATTCCTCTCTTGGGCATATACCCAAATAATGCATGTCCATACAACAAGGACATATGTTCAACAATGTTCATAGCAGCATTGTTTGTAATAGCCAGAATCTGGAAGCAACCTAGATGCCCCTCAACTGAAGAATGGATAGAGAAAATGTGGTACATTTATAGAATGGAGTACTACTTAGTAGAGAAAAAGCAACGGAATCTTGAAATTTGCAGGCACATGGATGGAACTAGAAGAAAACATCCTGAGTGAGGTAGGCCACTCACAAAAAGACAAACATGGTATGCACTCACTCATATATGAATTTTAGACATACAGCAAAGGATTACCAGCCTACAATCCTCTTCACCAAAGAAACTAGGAAACAAGAAGGACTCTAAGGGAAAAATGCATGGACCCCAGGAATGGGAAGTGGCAGGAATCCTGAGCTAATTGGGAGCATGAAGGTAGGGGAGAGGGAGCTGCTGGAATGAGAGGAGGAGGAGATGACAGGAGAGGAGGAAATGGAGGAGCAGAAGTATTGATTTGGGGGAAAAATAGGGGAGAGCAGGATGAGAGATACCATATTAGAGGGAGCCATTATAGGTCCGAGGAGAGATCTGGCACTAGGGAGATTTCCAGAGACCTACAAGGATGACACGAACTGGCAATCTAGGCAATGGTGGAGAGGATAACCAAAATGCCCTTCCCCTATAATGAGACTGATGACAACTTTTTATGCCATCCTAGAGCCCTCATCCAGTGGCTGATGGAAGCAGAGGCAGACACCCACAGATATACACTGAACTGAACTGGAACTTAGTTGCAGAGAGGGAGGAATGAAGATCAAAGTGGGCTGTCTGGGAGGTCAGTACAAGAGTGATTCGACTCCTGAACATGACTGTCAATTGGGAGGCCTTTGCATTCTAGGGGGCCCCTGGTAGTGGATTAATATTTTTCTCTGGTGTAAGAAGGGACTTTGGGAGCCCATCCCACGTGAATGGATGCACTCTTGGCCTGGACACATGGGGGAGGGCCTAGGCCTGGCCTAGGATGATGTGGTGGACTTTGAGGAGCCCCTGGTGAGGGCCACACCCTGCCTGGGGAGTGGAGGGTGGAAGGGGTGGGGGTAGGTGCAGGTGCAGAGAAGGGAGGATGGAAGGGGGAGGGAGAGAGAGAAGGGATTGACATGTGAAGCAAGCTTGTTCCTAATTTGAACTAATAATTTTTTTTTTTAAAAAAAAGCAGGACCTCAGTACTAGCCTCCTGGGAACTAAATACATCATAAAAGAATACTATGCAAAATATGTCAGGTAATACATATCCCAGATGAAAAGATTTAATTTCCAGATAAATCCAAACAACTACAACTGCAAGAACAAACATAGAGATAATAAGTAAAGCAATTTGAAAGCTTTTTTTTTTTCTGAGATCCCTGTCCTATGTGGCTTAACTGTTGAGTCTCACCACAAACTTGAAGGATGGTTATTAATCTTTCACAATTCTTATAAATAAATTATAAAAGGAATGAATACTTCTTAACCTTTGGGGTCAGGACTATTTTCCATAATTCCATAATCAGACAAAACATAAGAATTTTTTCATTGTTATTATGAGTGTACACTCATGTGGTCTGCAATGATACTTCATACACCTGTGGGCCTTATGCATGACTGATCCCATAAGGCTGTGTCATATAAAAACATTGTAGATGCCTTCAATGTGTAAGTATATGCTTTGATGTTTATACAACTCAGGGTTGCCTAATGACACAACCACTTAGCAGTGCCTTTATCGGAAGAATTCCTATAATAAGGTGCAATTATCCTAAACAAAATATTACTAGTTTATATCTAATGGCATATCAAAAGTCATTCACTATGACCAAATGGGATTTATCTCATGAAGGCAAGGATGGTTTCAAGTCTGGTAATCAATGTACTACATCATATTGCAGAGTAAAACACCATGTGGTGATTTAATGACCAACACTAATCTCAACAGAGGAAACAATAAAGCAGTGATAACATGTATAGTCAGTATATATTTTATATGTAACTTTAACAAACGTATCACTACATTTAATATGCTGCTACTAGAAAATTTCACATTACATACATAGTTCAACTTTTGGATTCATTATTCATCTAGTGAACTATGACGGTCTAGCTGTATCCTACTTTAAGGATGGATGTTCTACCTGCACGAAGCAGTTTTCCTCTATGACTTATTTATTTCCTCTATTTATTTTCCTCTATGACTTATAAAAAACTTATAATGGCTAACCTGCCCAGGTTAACTAATACTACCCTGTGGGAGACACTATCACTGGAATGCACCTGTCCTTTAGATACATTTTCCTCTACTCACATCACACATCTTCCTTCCATGTGTTAAGCACTCCCTGGATAGATTTAGCTTTCAGAATTGTTTTTCTTCCCTTTTTAATATCAGAGGAATTTTGTGTTCTTTTGAATTCATTTGGATTTATCCTTCTATGCACATAAGCACACTGTACCAAGACTGACATCCATTTGTATATTGCTTGGCAACTTTTATTTTCTTTTACCAGTCCCATACTACTGTCTTCATCCAGAAAGCTTTCTAGCTCATACTTTTCTGTATACTGCATGGCAGATGATACCTCAGTTGTTTTTACTGGTTTGCTTACATGAACATTTAGACCATGTCAAACACTGTAGATCATTCTCCACTTAAATATTCATAATCATCCCCATTTCAAAGTTGAGACTGTCACTACCCTCACTGAAGACCACCCTGAGGTTCGCAGTTTACTACCAAAGTTACACGTGTTGTACTAGAGCCATACTCCTGGCTCCACATCCTACTGGACCTACCACAACACTGCTTTGTATATAAGCTAAAATTTGGATCCCAGAAACATCAAAATGTGCCTATATATAATTTACATCATTATAGAAATACTTGATATTTTCTATATGTTTTCTGTTATCATTTTCTATTGAAAACAAGTCATTTCTTATTGTTATAGGTTATATTCTTCAAATTTAGAATGATTCACACATATAAATGAAGTTTGGATGTCACATAGAAACCTTCTTGAATTCCTGAAGGTCCCTCTAGGATTCCACAGGACAAGTGAATAGTAAAATGGAGTGTGAACAGTAAAATAGAGAGTGAACAGTAAAATGGACAGTGGTAAGGATGCCCATTCACTAGGACAAGGTCCAGCATCACTCTTTGCTCATAATGTTCCACTGTGTAATCAATCTTTGTACAAATGCCAGGAAGCAATGCCCTCTGCTAAACACATTTTATGGTTTTGTTTTTAATTGAATAGTCATAGATTCCAAAATAAAGCTAGAAATTTCCATATTCTGGATTCCCTAAATGTTAACATCAAATCTGATAGATGCAATATCTTTCATTCACAGTCTAAATATTGAGCATTTAGTAAAAATGAACCCTTATTCTTTGCATAGAATAATTTAACATTTGAAGGCGAATGCTCTGCAGAATATAGGGAGAAATGAGAACTAAATGAAATTTGTCTAATATATACTGCCAGGGTTCATTCTTCTAATAAGACAAGAGAGAAATAGAAAGGCACATTTGATGAATATCTCTGAATTGTTGCAGGATGCACATTTTGAAAATAAAATGCTTTCTCTCTAAAGTCACCAGTGCCAACTAATCTTCAGTCAGTTGTCAGTGTGAAGGCTTGAAGAATTATTCTATCTTTATTTTATAGTAGAAATAACTGTTACTTTATTTTCTTTCAGGGTTTTGTAAGCATTTGCTACTTTACAATTAGAATCATGTAATATTTATGGGCACATAGTGATGTTATTGCATTAGTTAATAATTGCCATGTTGACTGGATTTAGATTTATCTGGGAGAGAGGGCACACCTTTGGCTATGCCTGTGAGGTCATTTCCAGAAAAGATTTATTGAGGTTAAAAAAAAAAAAAAGACCCACACTGAATGTGGATAGTGGCCTCCCACAAGCTCAAAGCCTAGAATATAAAAGAAAAAGATAGTTGAATGACAGCATTCCCTCCCTTTCCTTCTTATCACTGAGAACTGAAAAGGACCTAATCACCACATACTCATTTCATCATAATAGTCTCTGCCCAAGCACCTGGGCCAAGCGACTATGGAATGAACTGTCTGAACACATGAGCCAAAATAAGCCCTTCTTCCCTTAAGTTGTTTATAGCAGGTGTTTTCATCACACCAAGGAGACTAACAAACACAGTAATGTGTACCCAATGAAATGAGTCAATCAAGATAATTAACAATGCAGTTCCCTTCACTGCTTATCATTTCAAGTTTAACTGCAATTCTTACCCCTTGACAATCAGCTCTTCATCTTCCCCTAGCACCTAGCCTCTCGAAACTACTATTCTACTCTCTGCCTTTATGAGTTCGGTTGGCTTTTATTCCATGTACAGTTGAGAACACGTGGTGTTTGAATTTTACCTGTCTTGCTCATCTCACCTAGAATAATCTCTTTTAAAGGCTAGAAAGCATTACACACACACACACACACACACACACACACACACACACACACACACACACACAATCTGCATTTATTCCTCTTCATCCATTTGTTCATTGGTGGACACTTAGGATGGTTCCCTGACTTAGCATTGTAAATAAAGCTGCAATGTATGTTAGGTGTGGCTATTTCATCAACATCCTGAGTTCAAGTTCTTAGGGTAGCACAGAATACATTTCCATAGCTCAGTGGAAGAATGCTGGCCTAGTATGCACAAGGCCCTGGGTTTGATCCCTGGTGACACTCTCTCTCTCACACACACCACCACCACCAACAACAATAATAAAAACCTAATCATTATTTTCAAGGGCAGGCCTGTCACTCTGGCTCCTTCTTGGAAAAGCACTAGTCCTTTCTTTGACTAGTTGAGTTTTAGCTCAAGGACCATTGATGGGAGCAAGAGACATTTGGGGCTTGTTAAACCATGTAAACTTCCCATAGCAAATTTCTTTGTCCCTAATCTTCAATCTTCAGTTTTCATGCTGTAGAACATAAGCATTATTTGCTTCATCTACTCAAAAGATGTTATTGAAAGAAAATGGAATAAAGATGGAAATGAGTTTTCATTTAGGTTAAGATTGTCATCTATTTAGGTACATTTTACCTTCCTGCAAACCCTGCTTTACTCACTATTCTGTATTCACCATGGACTCCACCTAGGACCAGCCAAGCAGGACTGTGTTGCATCAAGCATATTCCAATTTATTAGGCCAGTTTCAGTCTATAATCTCTCTGTTCATGACTCTATGTATACAATTAGGGATAGAAATTATCATAATTATCAATGACAACAGTTATATACTGCCTCTGTGACTACAAACAGAATAATGCATGTGTTTTCAGTTCCATTCCTGAATATAACTTCTGGGCCTAGAACAAATAGGCATCTGCTCTCCAGTGGGAACTTGACTAAACCCAGTTAATAGTTTCTGAACACAAAAATGAATCAGTTAAGAGTGTGAAAATAAAGGCATGTGTGAAACATGGCAACCACCTCAACTATTTACAACCTAGCTCAGTTGACCAGGCCTTACTTAAGAGAAGATAACAGCAACAGAACTGCTAGTTATGAAAGAGGATTCAGCAAGGACCAGGCAGACTGTGCAAGGGCTTGAAGGCCTGTTTCCTGGGTGTGAGCATCAGAGCTGAATGACAAGTCTCCCTTCGAAGATTTTTTATTTTTTGGAAGCTACACTTTCTCATCTGGGAAAGATTCTAGATGCTTCCTTCTGTCAATGAGCTTAGATTTGGATAGGGATAGTGCAATAATTAGAACAAAACATTTGGTTTGGCTCAGCAAGTAAACATATTCTATTAATCTTTGTTTTTCTTGCTTGTATGGCCTGTTCAAGATGCTGTTTTCTTTCATTAGACATATGTTAGCAATGCTGTTGTTCTCCACAGAATGGCACATTATACTGGAAGTATGCTTTTGGATTCTTTCCTTCCTGTCTTTCCTTCTCACCTTGTTCTCTTCTTTTCCTTACTTTCATCCGTCCTTATTAGTATTCATTAGGCAATTATTAATCAGCAAGGACTTGCAAGTACTGTGACAAATGAAGGAAATGCAGCTATCATCGTTGTCTGTGTGACAGCTGTTAGAAAAAATAATTGTTACAAGATGTGAGAACATAGACAAGGGTTCAAACCTGCCACAGGGAAGAACTAAGGCATGTGAGCAAGTCCAGGAAGGTAAGACAGTGTTAGCTAGGTGTCAAGAGGTGTTTCAGAGAGTACCAACATGTGTAGAAGCAGTGTTATGGAAAGACACATTAGATTCGAAGGATGGGCAAGGACAGGTGATGAGAGCCAAGATACAAATTGCAAATAAGTTCTGAAGGCTCTGCTTCACAAATTTGAAGCTGGTATTGGGCAGAATCAGGAAGGCTAAGAAGTACATATTGTTAGATCCCTGGAGAGGTGGTTACTGACAAGGACAATCTGGCAGGAATATTTTTCTAGAGTACTAAAGGGAAATGATTAAGGAGAGGAAATGGCAAGAAAGGATAAGAGGGCAAGACAGAGGAAAAAAGTAGAGGCAAAGAGTGGAAATGAACTGAGAGAGACCTGGTCTGAGAAACATGTCTGCAGCAGAACTGACCTGGAGGGCATGAGAGGGTGGGGGAGGAAGAGGATGAGACATGTATCCATCTTGTGAAACCAGAGATGTGATGATGACACCCAGATCAGGAGCAAAAGAAGAGAAGCAGGTTTGAGGGAAGATGTTAGCATAGGCATGGATATACATTGCATTGCTATGTCTCAGGCCGAACATGAACGTCATAGTAAACCTAATTTAGTCAACTAAATTAAAATAGTAAGGTAAATAGCTAGGCAGATTTGGGAAATATTAGCATGTAGATGATATTTTAAAACATGAGCATTGGTGAGAGCACTTAGAATATGCAAAGGCAAGAAAGGCACCAAGGAATTCCTACCTGAATAGATATCCAAGGGAAAAGGCAGACACAGCAGAAACTAGAGGAAGGGTTAAAAGGTAAGATGAGATCGGGAACTAAAGTAGGAGAGAGCAAGTCTGGAGACTGTATCAGTAGAGAAGAAACTGTCTGGGGTCAGTCTGAATCTTAATTTACACTTTCTCCCTCCTTAAGCCCAAAGCAGAAATAATCAGCCCCATCGAAAGACTTGACCTTGTCTCCTTTGCCCTGGCAGTTAGACACCAGAGACAAGCAGCTGGGATGCAAGGCACTGAGTTGGTCTATGCTGTTCTTCCTGAACTGGCTCACTGTTTATAGGAGTTTCAGCACCTCTTTTGCTCAAGCTTCTCAACATTCCTGCTACTGGAGGCTGATAGTTCAGCTCCAGGTTCTAGGATTCAGAGATATCTCTTCTCTGCTTAAAATATTGGGATTCCTTATCTATTTTTTTCTTTATCCTACTGATGCCTAGAATTGGTTTGCTATTGGACCCCAAGTAGCATTAGTGTGGCATCTGGGATGCTCCTGCTAGAAAATGAGCAACTGACAGATATATCTTGCACTGTCTACTTACTGCTGTTATTTCCTACATGGTTCTTTGTCAGTACAAGAGACCCTTCAATCAGTGCATGTACTTGACAACTTCTGTACATCTACTCTGTATCTACTGTGTATCAGGCTGTGTTGTACAGAATAAAGATGCTGCAGTAAGCACAACTGATAATGTATTTTCTGTGTGGGGTTCAGGTCTAATTTGAATTTCAAACTGTATGTTAGTAAGTAGTTTGTCAGGTGGGAAAAATATCACACAGCCTATGAGCGACAGGGAGCCTGAGGTGTAGGTGTGAGTGTTTTACTGGGGGTGGGGTGGACAGAAAGGGTAGTGCTGTGTATATGATTTTGAGCAGTAGACAGAATTCTCTAGAGGGACAGAAAGGATAGAATTAATATAGACTACAAAGGGGATGATTAGATTGGTTTACCTGATATGAGATGGGTAGTTCAATAATGGTTGTTTGCCTGCTGAGATGCTGAGAAACCTAGCAGCTAACTATTTGGTATAGAAGACAAGATGCCTCAGCAGGCCTAATCTGGTTGCTGAAGATTTGGAAGATTTCTAGAGGGTTGCTAGTCGTCTGTGATTGTGGGAAGGCGGAAGAAGCTAGGATCTGGAGTCAGTGAGACATAACAGCAGTGGTAGGAACATAGCAAATACGTGCACAAGCAAGGCAGGCAGGTGGGAAACCTTTCTGCATTTCCTTCCCAACTCTATATCTAAGACACTGCTAGAGAGTTCTGCCCACTCCGGGAAAGGGTCTTTCCCTATGTTACTCCTAGGAAATACTCTCACAGGCCTGCCTCTTAGTTGATTCTAAGTCCAATCAAGTTGACAGCCAAGATTAGTCATCAGGAGCAGAGACCTCACATAAGCAAAAAAAAAAAAAGAGGCTTAAAACAATGTGACGAAGTAGGAGCCTGTTGGTATTCGGAGGACATACTCCAGACAGTGGAGATTGAAACAGCAATGAGCTCAGCTGACTTGGCTAGTGTGTTTGGAATAAATCACTCCATTCTGGGGCAGAAGGAAGAACCTTTGGTTGTTGAAACCATCCCTTTATTCTGAAAAGTTATATTTAGTAAATGGGTTTGCTATATCTTTCATTCTGAAAAAGGCATTGTAACTATGTTTAGAATGGGTTATAGAGTTAGGAATATTACACAGTGGAGCTCACTACATCACATTCTACTGACTGGAGACTTAGAAATGAGAAAAACAATTAGGAGAGAGGGAGTGTTGGCCTGGACCAGATTGCTGGTGGTTGGAGTGCTGAGAAGTGACTGGACTCTTACTGTGACTTATAAGTAGAAGAAGCAATATGTTGTGATGACTTGGACATGATACAAATATGGATGTCAAGGTTAACGTCAAGGCTTTTAACCTGAGCAAATGGAGCAACGATTTGAGTTATCTTTGAACCATTCCCTTAGATATTCAAATAAGTACTTATTCTGGTCTGTAAAGGCAAAAAGGGAGCAGGAGCTAAAGAGAAAGAACCAGAAGTCAAGGGTATATTTTTGTGTACCTTGGAGTGTTTCCAAGAGAGGAGAGAGATGGTGATAAAAGTAAGGGAGAACTATTGGAACTAGGGCTTGAATAGGTGGGGGTAGATGTGCCAAGGGAGGGTCCGCCCTTAGGCAGGTAAACAGGCATTGTAGGAAGAGGTTAAGTCCTGTGTTCAGGGACAGAGGCAGAGTGACTGGAATTCCTTTGGTGACTGCCTTCATTTCCCAGTGAAATAAGCAGTCAGGCTAGCAGCCGAAGACTAGGCAAGAAGGTGTGATGAGAGATTTTAAGATAGAGCAGAAAGTATGATGAACCTTTAGGGCTGTGGCTTTTAGATTCTGTCTCTAGATATATTTATAGATCTTAAGATTTGTGATTTGAGATCATTTGGATAGATCTAAGCTAAAAGGGAGTTCTTCACACCTACCAAGATTAAGAATTGCTTAATAAAATCTTTTGGATCCATGAACATATGTGGTTTGAGTGCATATAAAGTGGAAGCAAAAATATACATTTTAGCACTTGCCCAAGATGGTGGGAGTGAATGAATGAACTGCTTATTTTGATTTACATACATTTGAGATACCAAAAAGTGAAAATTATATTTAACTAACAGAGAATGAGTCATATACAGAGTCATATACATCCATAGACGATGGCCGCTTATAATATCTACTCTTAGTCTAGTCTGAATCTGCCCCCTTAATTAATGGCTACAAAGTAAACATATTTTCAGAAGAAAGCAAGATCATAATGTGGACCATACTATTTAGGGTTAGAACTTACTAACAGATCACAGGTCCTCATCTACCCTACCTGTCAACACACTCCAGAAAACCTTACTAGATCAAAGCATAGACTCATGCAGTCTGAGTTTGGAACTGTTGTAAGGCCACAAGCCCTTGCCCACCACCACAATCACCCACCTAAACATTACAGGAAACTTTTCTCTCTGAACATTTTCACACACACACACTCGGTAGCTTGAAAGCTTTAGATGTCAGAAAGTAACTTTTCCTTCTATGAAAAATGGGCCCTTTACAACACTCTCCGAGGTATTAAATTAGTGAGTGGAGAACAAGGCCTATAGGATTTAGAATTTGTTGTATTGAAAATGAGATTTGACCTCATGAATAATAATAAACGTGATGGCCCTTGCCCATTCAGAGGCCTTCTGTCCTTTAAAACAATCCCCTGCACTTAGAGCACTAAGAAATCTTGTGTTGTTTTGTGTTCAAACCCTGGTGCAGAAGGGCACCATACAGAATTAGTAAGCACTCGCTCTGCTCTTAGAGGGTCCAGCTAAGGGATGCCTATGTTTAAACCACATCTGTTCTTAAGATTTCATTGGCCCTAGTTGCTCACTTTATATTTTATCCGTATAAAATATATTAACAATATCTAGAATCTTTCAATAGACGAGTTAGAAATAGACCTGAGTGGGGGGTGTTCAGCAGACTGATCTGGGACTTACCTTGACCTCTCAGCAATCCTTCTGCTCCATCCTCCTGGGATGACAAGCGCAAGCCTCATTGACATTTATTTATATACTTTCAGTATGCAGGTTTTCTCCTATTGTAATTTAAAGGAAGCATGTCTCCAGATTCATATTCACTTTGGTTGTTAAATAGGACCTTGAGATTAACTTCAAACAACTGTTTACCAGGCTAATTTCTGAAGCATTTATGATTCTACAAAATATGTTTTTGGGAAAGTTAGTTTAATAGTATATTACACCATTATAAATAAGGCATTTTCTTTTTGCAATGCTGTGGTCAACTGCATATTTGACTTACATATATTTGAGACAAGATGAGGAAGCAAGAGAGAGAATGAGGATTCAGAAAGACGAACAGTTTCTCTTCATCCTTAAAGGATGGTAAATTATAAATCCACTCTGAATCAACCTGTATACGCTTGCGATTAGTCTGTATTTCTGTTTTTTTGTTTGCTTTTTGTTTTTGTTGTTTTGTTTTTCGAGACAGGGTTTCTCTGTGTAGCTTTGGAGCCTATCCTGGCACTCCCTCTGGAGATCAGGCTGGCCTTGAACTCACAGATATCCACCTACCTCTGCCTCCCGAGTGCTGGGATTAAAGGCGTGTGCCACCAACGCCCGGCTAGTCTGTATTTCTGGAATTCATTCACTAGTTTCACTTTTCTAAGCATCAAGAAACTTGAAAAATAATACACAATTCTTACTTTATTGCGTTGTGTGGATCCGTTATTATTGACCTACAGTTAAGTATGTTTTTCTCTATGTAAAATGTTCCTGCGTAAAGGAATTACTCAGGATTAAGTCCCCTTCCAGCGCTCCTCAGAGCTTGACATGGAAAGCTCTTTTCTCTTCCATTTTGCAAGCCTCAACAAGTCCGCTGCTGAGTCACAACCTCCTTTCCCCCCTGATGTGAGAAATCTTTTCCCTTGGAAATTAATAAAGCTTCGGAAATGTTCTGATTCGAGTCTCTGGGGGGAAGCAGGGAGGGACGCCAGAATGAACTTGTAGAGGAGTCCAGGAACACCCTGGTCTCAGTGACAGCGCACCCAAGGCATGCTGCAGCGGGGCTGGGAGCTGGCCTCGGAACCTACTCGGTGCAGGCGTGTGCTCAGCCCCAGACTTTGTTCCCCTTGATGATGTGAACACGTTTGCTACACGGGGCGCTGGTGCTTTTACTCTGCAAAAAAAATAACTCCTTCCCGCGGCGGCAGGGGTCGGTGACAGCTCGCGCCGGTTGCACCAGAACACACAAAGCACGGAACCTTTCCAGATTCCTGCAACAGAGCTCCCTACTCCTAAGAGCTCCCTAGTCCTAAGAGGAGGTCGGGGGACAGGGGGGGGAGGACAGCGGCCTCTCACGTGACCCCAGGGGCTGGGAAAGGGCGGGACCTGAGGAGGGGGCGCGTGCTACCGGAGCAGGAGGGGCGGTTGCCCAGGAACCGTCCACAACGCCCGCGCGTGCTCGCTTTCGTGCGCAGGCGCGCGCTCGAGCCCCGCTAGCCTCCTCTTCAACTTCAACCGGCCTTTTCTCCTATTCCGCTCTTGGCAAGGTCCAGGCCTGAGCGACGCGCTGCGCGCGCCCGCCACCTCGCAACCTGCACAACGCATGCTAATGAGGGGCAGGGCGGGGCGAGGCTGGCGACGGCGCGCTCGCGCGTGCCAGGGGCGCGCGGCCGGGGGCGGGGCGATTGTGAGGTGGCTGCTGACGCACGTTCCGGGGTTCTTAAGCGGCGAGGGCGGCGGCGGCCGAGGCAGCGGCGGTGCCGGAGCCGGTTCCGGGAGGCGGCGGTGGCCTCCGTGAGGGGCGGCGGGGCCCAAGTCGGTGCCCCGGCTCAGTCACAGTGTCCCTTTCCCACTGACCCCCCCTCCTTCCACCACGGCCGCGCCGCGACGGCTCCCGGGGCTTCCTAGGCGGGGCAGGGGACGGGGTGCGTCTCCTGCCGTGGCCGCCGGCCTGATAAATGCGGGACTTCGGGTTCGGGGTGCTGCACACTGCCTTGCTGCGCAGCGGCAGCCCCCGGTCCTCGCCCGGCGGCGGCTCGTACCGGCCCTTCGCCGCCGGGCCGTCCGCCACGCCCTTCGGGCCGCTGTCGCCACCGCCGTTGCCTGTCACCGGCTTCTCGGAGGCCGCCTCCCCCTTCGCCATCCCCTCGGGCGGCGGCGCGGCCACCTCGGCCGCAGCTTCCTCTTCCTCCCCGCTCGTGGCGCATCAGCAGGCCGTGCAGGATGAGCTGCTGCTCGGGCTGACACAGCAGCCGGCGAGGCCGCTCTCGGGGGCGGCGGCCGCGGAGCAACTCCCCAGCCACCACCCCGGCGGCGGCACGAACGCGGGTGTGACCCACCTCCTCCCCTCCCAGGACTTCAAACCGAGTCTGCACCACCCCTCCTCCTCCTCCGCCTCCTCCTGCTGCTGCTGCCGCACCTCCTCCCCGCAGGACTTCAGTAAGCGGCAGCAGCAGCAGCTGAGCAGCCAGAAGAGGAAAGAGTTGAGCCCGCCACACCGTCCCCACCCTCCCGGACGCGAAGCAGCCGCCGCCGCCGCCGCCGCTCCACTGCCCCGGTCGCTTCAGCTCGCCGCCGCCAACGCCGCCGCCACCGCCCGGGCCGCTCCTGCAGTCGGCGCCGCTCGCCCAGCGCCCGCAGCCGTTCAGCCTCCCGCACACGCAGCACCTCCCGCCGCAGGACTTCACCCCGCGGCAGCACCCCGGCCGACCTGCCCCCGCTCCCGCAGCTCCACCCTCGCCGCCCGCAGCCCCGCGGCGCCGCCACGGAGGCGCGGGAAGCCCTCGCCAGACCCCGGCCGCGGGCGAGGGCAGCGCCGCCGAGCCCCCCAATGCAGGCTTGCCCCCCTCGACGCCGCCGGTGAACCCCGCGCCGGGCTCCATGGAGTCGCCCAACCACCCACTGCTCAACAGCCCCAGCACCCTCCTGCCCGGCGCGGCGCTCGGCACCAGCGCCTTCAGCAGCCTGCAGAGCCCGGACCTGCCGCACCCGGGCGGCGGCGGGGGCGGGGGACCCCCCGGAGGCGGAGGGGGAGGCGGCTCTGCGTCTCCGCCGCCGCTGCCGGGTTTCGGCACCCCCTGGTCGGTGCAGACCGCATCGCCGCCGCCGCCCCAGCCTCCGCCGGCGCCCCAGCAGCAGCCACCCCAGCAGCCGCCGCAGCCGCCCCAGCAGCCGCCGCAGCCACAGCCCCCGGGCTCCTCGACCCGCCACCCCGGGCGGCGGCGGCGGCGGAGGCGCGGGCGGCTCTCTGAGCGCCATGCCGCCGCCCAGCCCGGACTCCGAGAACGGCTTCTACCCCGGGCTGCCGTCGTCCATCAACCCGGCCTTCTTCCCGAGTTTCTCGCCGGTGTCGCCGCACGGCTGCGCGGGGCTCAGCGTGCGGCCGGCCGCCGGCGGCGGTGGCGGCGGTGGCTTTGGCGCCCGTTTCTCGGCGCCCACGGTGCCCGCGCCGCCCGCCATGAATTTACCTCAACAGCAGCCGCCGCCGGCGGCACCGCAGCAGCCGCAGAGCCGGAGGTCGCCCGTCAGCCCGCAGCTGCAGCAGCAGCACCAGGCGGCCGCAGCCGCCTTCCTGCAGCAGAGGAACTCGTACAACCACCACCAGGTACGATGCAGCGGGAGGCGGTGGGGACAGGAGCCCGTCGCCCCCTCTAGCGCCCTGCGCCAGGGCATGGCTGCGCACCCCGGGTCGGGGCAGTGCGCTCGGGCGGGCGGGCGGGCAGGCGGAGGGAAACAGGCTGGGGCTGCTCCTTCCCTGGCGTGCCCCGAGGGGACCTGAGTGGAGGCTGTTCCCTTCTGGAGTTTGTTCGGTGCAGCTGTAGGGAAGCCGAGGCGGCACCTGCAGCAGCACCCCGGGACTGTCACAGGCAGGCAGGAACTGTCAGGCGTTGCGAGGCTGGCGGCTGCGGGGCTGGGGTATTCTTGGGGTCTGCTTTTCAGTACTTGGTCTCATCCACCCTTGGATCTAGGAATAATGTGTTTCTTTCTAGACGTCTCTACATGGGGTGTGTACCGGGATCATGGGGTATCTGGCATTAGGAAATGTCACCCAGGCAGGCTCTTCGATAGTCTGTGCCCTTACTGACTGGGGATCTTTTCTGTTATAGCTCCCCCACACCCCGGCCCAATGCACATTTTGGGTGGCCGCTGAATTCATTGATGTTGAGAGTTTTGTGGCTATTTAATGGAGTTAGCATTTATTATGGTGAAAATTCAAAGTCTAATGTCAAGATTAGACTGTCATGGAACCAGAATTTGACCTTAACTGGTTCTTACTTCTCAAACTTTTCTGTTGAACAAAGTTTTCAAAAATGAATGCTGTTTAAATTAACCAAAGTATCGATCAGCTAACAGTTTATCAAAATGAACCCAAGTGGAAGTTAGCAGTTTTGTTGAATCGATGTTTTCTCCCCAAGAATGGGGGATGTGACCTATGAGGAAGGAAAATACCGACTTTTGAAGCAATACGCCATTTCCATGGTTTATGTGATCTTGAGCAACACTCTTGTGTGTGTCAGACTCTTCGGTTTTTAACTGGAAGTTTGCCACGGAAATTTATAGGTAATTTTGAATTCCCAAAGTCAAAATAGAATGTTATCGGGATGTATGTCATGATTCATATTTAACTGCAATATTCGCCAGTAAACAAAAAGAAATGGGTCTTACCTCAAAGTGTAAGAGTTCACTTGGCTTTCATATGGAATTTTAGGTCACTGGAAAAGAACTTTGAACTGTGAGTCATTTAGTAGGCAAAATAAGGCCCTAGTGCATGGGATAATTCTGCCGTGACTCCTTACTGTGCTTTGCAACTATGTGGAAGGGGAAGACTATATATCTTCATGATTAAATTAGCATTTAAAATCCTGTAGTAGCATCTATAGGTACTGGATGTCACATTTTTAAGTTATTCTTGATAGATTTTAATTTTAGGATTACCATATTTATTGAGTTTTAGAAATGGCATGCTCTATATTTCCACCGTCTAAATCTTAGCAGAAAAATTATTAGTTTTAGCTTATTGATAGTGAAATACTAGCAATTCACAATTCCATTTTTTGATTAAATGACTTTCCTTACCATGGGTTCTAGATTGGAATATAATTTTGCTTTTGAATGTCAATGAATTTAACAGAGACTTGCATTAAGATTAAGAATAAGCAAAGCCAGTGGTTGTTTATTGTATATCTCAGTGGATCCACCTATGGGTAGCATCAGATAATTGCTTTAGCAATTCCAGGATAATTAACTGAAATAAAAAATATTGAAAGAAAATGGGAATAAAATAACTTAAAAGTTGAATTAACAGTTCAGGAAAATGAATTTCTTCCTGTACTGATCTGTCTGTCCTTAAAGGCATCTTCAATCTCTGCTCTGTCTCTGTTTTTTCAGAATTGCCCAAGCTGTTAGGGAAGCCTAACAGCTAACTAAAAGTTTTGCTCCCATAGCTGAAATGATTAAGACCATTTAACTAATACTAATTTAACTAGTTAGAAGATAGTTGCTTTCGGGTTCTTCAAAGTTAACTTCAGCTTTAAAGAGTATTTTTGTAACTGTCATGAGACATCACTGTTTACAGTAGATAGGAGAATGAAAATGTCCCTAACGGTGAGTAAATAGGATCTCAAACAGGAAGATTCCAAGACTTCTTTTGTAAGCCGCTTAGGAAATACTCTGTTGGCTTTTGTGTTTCACTTTTTAATGGTCACATTAAATTCTTAGCTTAGTTCTAAAATTTTGAATTTGAATTATAAGCTCTCCAAGGCCTGTAATTTAAATAGATGTGTTTTCCTCAGCCTCTTCTGAAACAATCTCCTTGGAGCAACCATCAGAGCAGTGGTTGGGGCACTGCAAGCATGTCCTGGGGAGCGATGCATGGCAGAGATCACCGTAGAAGTGGAAACATGGGAATCCCAGGGACTATGAATCAGATATCTCCACTGAAGAAACCATTTTCTGGTAATGTTATAGCACCACCGAAATTTACTCGCTCTACTCCATCACTGACTCCAAAGTCTTGGATTGAAGATAATGTGTTCAGGACAGACAACAATAGTAACACACTCTTACCATTACAGGTAAGAATGGTATGTAAATGTCCTTTTTTTCTAATGCTTATCTTTCAAAATAGGAAGTTGGGGTGGTGGAGGCAGCAGTGGCAGTATAGGAAGATTAACAGGATTAAAGATACAATTTAAGCATATCAGTTAATTATTAAAGGGTAAAACACAGAGAAAACACTTGTAAGAATTTCTCTGTAAACACACAATGAATGGAAATAAGCTTCCAAACATTAAAAAAAAAGTTTCTTCTATACAGAGTAAAGCCTTTTAAGTGGCAGTTCCTGAAAAATGCCTAAGCTAGTTATTTCTTAATAAAAAACCACAATTTGTTTTTCTGATAAGCTAAAACATTTTGTAACTGTAGTTGTACATAAGTTTTTCTGTGATCAGCTGTTTACATATTAGAATGTTCTTAATACAGCTGTGATTGTGCACAATAATATTGACTCTAACTCTGATTCAAATTGCCTCCTCTGGTTCAGTGACTATAAATATATACATATGTACATATGTATGTAATTTTCCCCACTACATATGGCCTAATATTAATGGAGATCATTTTTTCCAGGCCTTTTAATATTTTGTCACACTTGCAAATGAGCTTTAATTTTCCTCAAAACCTTTGGAGGATGGAACAAAAATTAAGATAGAAAGAACTTTGATTGTTTTTTGTTTCTTTTTGTTTTTTGTTTTTGTTTTTGTTTTTTCTTGGGTGGGATGGGGAAGAGAACTGCTCATTTCTGATGCAAACTTCTATGCTATTGAAGGTGAGATCTAGTTTGCAGTTGCCAGCTTGGGGCTCAGATTCACTCCAAGATAGTTGGTGCACTGCAGCCGGAACATCCAGAATAGACCAGGTAGGCTGCACAGTGTGTGCTTCTCAGGGTCCTGGCTAGGAGTTTAGTATTTACATTATAAATACCAGTGATCATTTGCTTTTCAATTATGCCATGTAAGCATATGCCAGAGATTATTAAAACAATTTACTTTTTAAACATCTCTTGATTTAAATTCTTAATTCATTTATTTTCAAATGTAAAAGATTTGTAGTCATATTTTAAAATCATAAAAAATTGGTTTTGATTACAATGAATTAATTATGTATCCAAGAGCACCTGACTTTAAACATCAGTCAAACTAAACAGATACTGTCTTCCTTTCAGAATTATCTACAATTAAAATACAAACTTGTAAGTGTATTTAACATCCAGCTTTACATTTCATGTTTTAAGAAATATCTCCCAGTAAATGTTTGTCATGAGGTCTGATGCATTTGTTTTGTGATATATCTCTAAATAGCTCCAGTTTTAATTTAGTGTTTTTACCTTTATAAAAATACTTTTGTGGTATAGTATCTTTATTCTAAATTTTATTATTGCTTATAGCCTACAAGTTACCTTCAAGATCTTTATGATTTAAAAATGCTGTCTATCTTTCTGCAGACTGAATTGAATGTATACTGGTACCAGGTCATGAGGATTATTATATGAGGACATAAAAACCTCAGTCCTTATATATGAAGCTTTTCTTATAGATTCCAAGTTTGATCTTCGTTTTGAGATTTTGTAAGTTAAGTGAGTGGAGCTGTATAATTCAAAGCTAAGGCACTTCCTCAAGTAATTTATCAACATGAACTGATTTTTACAAAGACTGTGTAGACAGATTAATAACAAAACATTTTATGAATAGCATCCTAATTTGGAGGACTAGCACTGACTTGAGTAATCAGTCATTAGCTATTTTTTTAGACAGGGATCTCAGCGTAAAAATGGGTAGTTATCTTGTGTTTTTCAGCTTATTTTGTTAATATAAGCTTCCCACTCATCTGTTTCTATTCTCTTTTCCACTTTGCTCCAGTTTACTTGTATTATGGTAGCACTGTCACAATTGTTCAAACTGAATCCATGATTTCTCAAAAGTGGCTAGGCTGGGATAGAAAAATGATTGTAGTTATTTTGAAGGTGAAAAGGGAAATATTTTCAGAGAGTAAAGAGTAAGTGTAAGTACAAAAGCAGTGGGTTCTGTGTATGACATACAGCCTTTATGAGTGTGTGGACGGGGAGATAGGGCTTGAAGTGTTCCATTGAGCTCTTGTCACTAGAGTAGATAGTGGTGATGGTGAAAGGGGGATTTTATGACTCAGTTCTGGGACTGACGGAGTACAATGCTTTAGCCTTCCTAAACTTCAAAGCTACTGTACCTTTGACCATTTTATAACTTAGGATTTTAGCTAGACTTTTCTTTTGCATTTTGGCTCTTAAGGATATACTTTCTAATAAACTGCTGAGTAATTAGTATTTGTACAGAAGTGTGATGTGATGATGGATAAAAATAGGCTATGGAAATTGAACTGACCTGGAAGGCAAGACATTCCAAAACCAGAGTCGTCTTCTTCTCTAGGTCATAGCCCCATCTATAAAGAAGAGTCTCGAACAACGAACGTCATGTAAAACCTTTGCAGGCCAGGCCTTACACATTTTTGATCTGTTTGGCCTTTTCTATTTCTCCCTGGTCTCATAGTCCTCTGGTCCCGCAGTCTGTGTGTTTTTTTAGTTTTTGTTTTTTTTTGTTTTTTTGTTTTTTTTATATATAAGGGGTTTAGGACCTGTGGGGGAGAGGAGACTAAAGTCTTAAAATAAGACATTGCAAGTATATATGATCCTATTATTGCCTTCTTTAAGTACTCAGATGGTCTTTATTATACATTCTGTTCCTGTTTCCATCTTTCCATAAAACCCTATGGTATTTAGAGTTCTTTAAAACACAACAGCAGCTATAAACTGGCACTGGTATCATAAAATATAGAATATTTGGCAAAATTGAAATACTTTAAATGCTTAACCATTTAAATAGCTTGAGATTTTAATTTTGTGATCCTGTAAATTTTAATTAGTAATTTTTGTTAGCAAGTATTTTAAACCATTTAACTTTGACTTTAGTTCATTGTTTGTATTTCCTTTAGCTTGAAATGAATCAGGTCTACAATAATAAAATTACAGAGCTAACATCTCCATTCAGGATACTTCAGGCATGACCTACACCAAAGATCTGGACACTTAATCAAATTCTTTAATTGAAAAAAAATTTCATAGATTAATTTATTTCATTTGTTTCAAATAAAATTTTGTTTCTTTAATTTCAATATTTTTTATGGAAAAACTTCAAATTTAAAACATTTTAAAAGCACATGTGAATTGTGCACGTTCCTGACTTTAAAAATATCAGGTTTTTAAAATGCATGTGGTGTACGCATCTGTGAGCCAGGTGTATGAGCATGTGGAGATGAAGATGATGAGGTGTCATCTCTCAGGATTGCTATCCACCTCCTTTGAGACAGGGTCTTTCATTGGCCTGAAGCTCACCAATTAGGCAAAAGCTAGGCTGACTAGCCAGTGAGTCTCCCTGGATTACAAGAGCTCTCCACCCCGTACTTGTGAGGCAACCACCTTACCAACAAGCTACCTGCCCAGCCCCTCATTAGACATTCCTACTAATTCTCATAAGCTGCATTTTCTGTTTTGTTTTTTTCTTTGCTTTTGAGAATTGGATCTTACTTTATAGCTGAGGCTGATCTCACTTTGGAATGTCCCTGCCTGTCTCCTGAGAACTGAAACTATATTAGATATGGCCAAATTTTATTAATTTAAAAATGCTTTTAGTATTTAGTAAGAAATCATGCTCAAAACTATTATTTATTGATTTCCTCGAAATAGAATTTTCCATGGGACATTAAAAAAAAAAAGACAGTATGTTTATTCAAGAATACTTAGATGTTCTAAATCAATGTAAATTCCCTTTTAACTTGGTTGTTTATCACTTACTTTTTGTATGTGGCACTTCTACACTACGCCCTGAGAAACCAATCAATACACATTGGTCTGCTACTTGCTGGGCAGTTTTCAGTGTTTTCAGTGCTGGATATTTGCTGTATATATCATGGAAACTACCTTGAATTAATTGAAGATATTTTCTAATATCAATCAAACATCCAAACTGATACAAAGTGATGTACCTAAGCTTCAAGGAGCCTGAACTTAAGAAACCTAGGGAGTGTAAAAGTGAAGAATGCTCTTTTATTTGAGCAGTAGGTGCTTTTCCTGGGTATTTAGTGTCTTAGCCTCAGTTCTTTAAATGCTTTTGAAATATCATTTGCCTACCCTTTTCTTCTCATACGTATTTATGGGTAATATATGGGTAAAGAAAATAGTAACATAAACAGACTTTCAGAGGCTACTGTGCATTTTCTATTTGTTCTATTTTTTTCTTGTCACTATAGGATTCTTACCATCTTATTTTTGTAAAACTCCACTTAACTGATGGCTTTACTATTTTAAAGTAGGTTGGATATGAACTTTTCCTCAGTTTGATTTTTCTGAACCGTCTTAGTAATTTTCAAGTAGCCATAGGATAGTAAATATAAGGTACATTGCTATGAGTTTTTCTGTATTTGTTAGTGTATCAGGACTATTATGTTCATCTTTATTTCTAAATTGTCTCAAGTCTTCCTTATAGTTTTAAACTGATAACAGTTTAGATGAGTATATTCCTATCCTTACTTTAGAAGAACACGTATTTGTTTTATAGCCAAATATAAATCATTAGATACAATTTGTTTTAAACTGTTGTCTTGAAAAGATAGTTCTGCCAGGTGTTGGTGGCCCACACCTTTGATCCCAGCACTCAGGTGGCAGAGGCAGGCAGATCTCTGTGAGTCTCCAGAGTGAGTGCCAGGATAGGCTCCAAACCCTGTCTCGAAAAAAAAAAACAAAAACAAAAACAAAAAAAAAAAGAAAAGATAGTTCTGACCTGTAGCATGTTTTCTTCTAAATATTTAGGGTATAGAACATAAAATATTTTAAGTACTTATATAAAGACTTTTTTGACATTTTATGTATTAATCCTATTTTAAATAGACTTAAGAACTAGAATATTACAATAGTCTTCCATTCAGTAGCTAAAAATTCATTTGATAGCAAAGCTATTTTAATATCTGATACTTGTTCCAGTTTAGTCAATTAGCAGATTCTTTAGAGGATTCTAAGATTTAGTATTTTGTAATTACCATTTAATAATAGTCTTTGTGTGAGATTTTAGGGTAGTGATAGAATATTCATTTAACAGACATCTGAAAGCTAGTTGTGTGTGATTAGAAGGTCCTTAGCATTAATTATTTGAGAAGTTTAGTGGGAGAATCCAGGCAATGTGCACACTGTAGAGTAGAAATGGAGATGGTAGAAATGGCGACATTAGTAGATATGTAGGTGTTGTTTGTACGAACACCATCCTCTCCTTGCTTCCATTTTATGTCATTTATTGTAACAGTACTTTAGCTCTTCTATGATTTCAAGTGGCCTATGGTAACTGTCTAGTCTGACTTGGTTATTTTGTAGAAGACAGAGCTAGAATATAAAGAGGTTCTGTGGTGTAGAAGATTACAAATCTTAGTGCTGTTCATAATGTGCTGGACAGTGGCTTCACTGTCCACCTAGCAGCTACTGAATCAGACACAGTTAAGGTGTGCCATCGGTGTATTAACCTGCTTTTCACATGGTTCTGAAGCATGTTGAGTTTGGGAAGCACTGCTTCATTTCACTGTTTCTCTTTGTCTCTCCTACCAAATTTACTTGTTATACTGAAGAGCATTATAGATGGGTATGTTGTTTGTTTAGGATCTTTCACTTAAAAGTCAGTAAATTTGACTTGTGTAGGTAGTTGGTGTTGAATTGGAACAACAGCCTCCTCTCTAGTAGCTTTGCATCTTTCAGTGTTACTACTCTCACTCTTCCTAATTCCTTGATAGCACCTTGTTTAGTCTACAATGGTGATCCTGGCCCCTAGCTTTAAAAAGCATACAGCCCCAATTAAACATCAAAGAGGAATAAATAAACAACCCTTTTGTTTTTCTTTAGCTCTCTAAAGACCTAGTTTTGAATGTTTTTCTGGGTTGTTGGTCCCTTTGGGAAATCATGAAGGCTACTTTTCTTAAGGAAATAATATATGTAAATATCTATGGGTACATATGATGCTAGAGACTTCTGGTTTGACTTGGAACACCTGGATCCAGGTTGTCTGTGGAAATTGTTGGTTTACTTTTCTGATTGTTTTCTTCTTTCCTGTGCTAATCATCTTGAGAATTTAAGATGGCCGATCCTACTTCCTCCACATGTACACAAATTTGTACATTCGTGCATACAACAGATGGGTGGAGATGGCATTAACATATTTTGAGAAAAGACTTCAGCCTCTGTGGCGGGCATGGACCATAGCTTTTTTGGCTAGTTTTCCATAAGTATCATTGCATAGTCATTGAGTTTGTATTGAGTAGAATATAGTATGAATCTTAGGCAATAAAGAACTAAATGTCTTCTAATAAGCAAGGGGATTGTGCTTTCAGAGAAAAAAAAAAAAAGGCCACTGTTAACACAGAAGGCAGTTCTCAGAGTTGGGAAAGGGAATGTGAATTGAAGTACCACCTCCTTTCTGCTTGCCTTCTTTTGGAGTGGAGTTCAGAGAGTGAGGATTATGAAAAGTGGGAGCACTTTGGAGAGTGAGATTTGAATATAAATATGTGAGGCATTCATCCTTGTTCTGATATTAGTGTCCTACATTTGATTTTTAGTGTATAGGATGTTTATGCATTCATTGTTTTGCAATCTCAATGACTAAGTCAAGTTATAAGTGTATGATAGATGTTTAAAGTGTGGTGCAATTGTTAAATTCTTCTCAAGATACTTATTTTTCAAGTGCTAATATCTGTTTTCCTAAAATATGAAGCAACTGAAAATGTTTTCTGTGTATAGTATTTGTAGATTATTTCACTGCATTCAGTTAATACTGCCAATGAAATTACATTAATTTTTATATATTTTAGAGGTAGATATGCTAAAAATGTTGTCCCTTGATAAGAGATATTGTAGTTGATAAGATACTTAAATAAGTGTTTTCTTGGGATACAAGTTAAGTAGTAATATATTAATCAAGTATCTTGTTTTATGTAAGAAAGATTACTTTATGATTTTTAACTTTTTCTTTAAAATTACATAGATCTTATATCTTTTCTTTTTCTGTCTTCCAGGATCGAAGTAGAATGTATGATAGCTTGAATATGCACTCTCTGGAAAATTCCCTTATTGATATCATGAGAGCAGAGCATGATCCTCTCAAAGGTAGGTGGCAATTTACAGCTTCAGTTTCATATCATATGTTGGTTTATCTGCTTATGGAAAATTAGCACTTATAAATTAACTGATACATGAAGAAATGTCATTAACATTCTTATTTCTTATGTGGTATTTTCTGTCTCTCATTGTCCTTTATATTAGTGTCCTTTATATTGCAATTGTGTCACCTTGAGGAAAGAGGAGTATCGTCTTATACATATAGCCAAACTTTAGCCTCGTGGAGCATCAATAAATAGTTAATTGCCACACAGTGTCTTAGTTAGGGTTTCTTTTGCTGTGATAAATCATCATAACTAAGAGCAAAGGGTTGGGACAAAAAAAGGTTTGTTTCATCCTAGAGCTTTTAGTCCATCAGGGAGGGAAATGAGGACAGGAACCTGGAGACATGAACAGAAGCAGAAACCTTGTAGTAACATTGCTTACTTGCTTCTCCCGTGGCTTTTTCAGCTTGCTTTCTTAAACCATTTAGGCCCTCCTGCCCAAGGGTTGCAAATAATAGGCTGGGTCCTCTTATATCAATCATCAATTTTATGGATACATATTCTCAACTGATTCTCTCTTCCAAAATGATTCTAGTTTGTCTCAAACTGACAAATCAATAGACAACACAGTATATTATGAATTCATGAGAATAATAATTGCTGTTTCTAGCTTAGAGCTTCTCATTGAATCAGAATTATAGAATTCTTTATAAATTCTCCAGTTTTAATCTGACAAATGTAATTCTTTTAGAAAATTTTGCCCTACAAACTCCCAAACGTTTTTGTTGGCAGCTGAGTTGATAACAGCAATCATATGTTGAGTCTTACTCAGGTGCTGGGTTTTATACATAGGTTTTGACTCTCTAATCCTCTTATTTTAAGGATTTTAAGGAGTATGTTATTAATGATTGATGCACACTGGTAGCAATTCTTCAAACTAATAAGGTTATGTGTTGAGTTCTTTTTGTTTTCTTGTGGGTTTTGTTGTTGAACTTTTGCCTCTAATATATTGTTAGGCTATCTGTATGCGGTCTTGTTCTTTATCATAGTGAATACTGTTTACCTTGGATCTTCCATTTCAGAATACAATCTATACTGGATGTGGTGGCATATGACTATACTAGCATTCAGGAGACAGAGACTGGAAGATCACCATTTCAGGGCCACTCACACATGCAAGAAAGAATAAGATTGTTAGCAGCTTACAGCTAAGAATTTGTGTTGGATTCTGTCTTCTCTAGAAAGAAAACTCATAGGCATTCTAGCGCAAGTAAAGTCAAGATAGCTCACTATCACCAGTGGCTAATGAAAGCTTTTTTTTATTTTTTATTTTTTTATTTTTTATTTCTCCTGGTCGTTCTTAATGAGGCTTCTTGAAGATGCTAGAGAAAATGTTTGTTGACACACTACTCGTTATCTGTTTTTCTTGCCTAGGCAGTTTACAAGTAGAAGGGAATATAGAAAGGAGACCTGAAAGGAAATAAAGCAACAGAGTGATGCTAGGAGTAATGATTTAAAAATTACAAGAAACTCATACTTTTTGTTAGAAAGTTAACTTTGGCTCTAAAATAGAAAGGAAAACCTAACCCTTCTGTGACTTATAAATCCCCATGTTGACCGATTTCTAACTGGATGATTATATTTTCCACATGTATTATGGCAAAAAAGGAAACAGAAAACTGAACATTTGTGAGAACATCTATATGTAGTATAAAGAAATAGGGCTACCTCATCTGCCATTGTGTAACAGCTATCGATACTGTTCCCTGAGCACTCCAACTCTTTTTTTTCTTGCTGGCTCATTCCACTGCTTCCTGCTTTACCGGGATATATTTGCTTTTTCCACACATTCTGATTATTACACTTTTATGGGGGTGGGAATACTGGACCTCTATACAATCTGTCTAAGCAAGGTGATGGCAAATAGAATGAGCCAGCCAGGGTTAACCAATGCGTTTGTTGTGTACCCATCTTTGTTTTCCTCATCTTCAGGGCAGAACTTTGTCTTCTCTTATCTTTCTATCTCAGAAAAACCCTTCCCCCTGTTTAATACACAAACTGCCAACCTATTTCTCATAGGAGCAAGATGCTTTTTTTATCCTTTTAAATGCCTTCTTAGACCATTATTTGCTTTGTCTTTCTTCATGAGATCTACCAATAGACAGGAGAGTGAAAATTTTTAATGAGCTCCTCATTCTTTCTGTTTTAACTAGAGATTTTATTTCTTGTCTATTGCTGCAAAACAAATAACTCAGAGTTTAGGTTAAAGCAACAACAATAAGTATTTACCTTATATAATTTCCAAAGGTTAGAATTGAGTAGCAACTTGATTATTTCTGGCTAAGGGTTTCATGAGGTAGCAGTCAAGTTGGTTAATCCTACAGTCTGAAATCTTGGTTAGGGTTGAGAATTCCATTCCACATGGTTGGAAAGTTAGTGTAAAGTTATTGGGAAAAAAGAAAAAAAGAAAGAAAAAAACCTCAGTTCTTTGCTCTATGGACCACTCCACAGACCTGGTGTAGCCTTCTTATAACATGACTGCTAGTGCTACGTCTGCCTACCCCTGCTGCCCAGAGTGAATGGCACATATCAGTGCAAACACTTCAGTGTTCTAGAGCTTAGCCTTAGAAGTATCACTGATGTTTCCACTATATGGCTCATGAGAGTAAATATGAAGAGACAAGGAGAGGTCAAAGGCAGATATATAAGTTCACATTTACTTCCACTCATAAAGATAAACTATTCACAGTGGGTATCAGCAGGGAGCAAATAGTCGAGTAGATGTATAGAATATGGAAAGAGTAAACATTACTGATCTGGCTAAAAACTCAGTGGCTTTGCTTATAGAAGCAACCTCACACCCCACATTCATATAAAATTCTTTGCTCTAGTTACTCACCTTTTCCAGCACCAACCTCTGAGTTTAAAAAGAATTTTATGGTCTTGTATAGCAAACAGAAAGCTCTTGGTGGAGATGTACAGATAGCAAATGGTGGTGGCCAAACATGGAACTTTCTGTGCCAACGTTGTACCCTTTGCTGACTGTGCTCTGTGAGGATATACACTGTGAAGAAAGTCAAGTTCTCCTTCCCTGTGGAAAGTATAGCCAGCTGGGAAAAGACAGTCAGACCATATAGCCAAAGCTATACGTATATCTTTAGAAGTTGGAACTACTACAGAGAGAAAGATGTTTAGAAATATGGTAAATGGAAAGTTATTCCTAATTTATATGTGAAATAAAGGAAATTCTGATACGAAGCTGGAGTAGAACAATGATGAAGTATTGGGAGGAAGTGTCATTACATGAGAAAGCATACATGAGATTATCTATCACCTCTGAAGAACTGAAAGAATGGTCCCAGCATGTTGTTTAGGGCCACATGACACTGTTGGTGATAGCCTCACTGATTCAGTGTGGTCAGGCATGTGCTCTTCTTCACTGTGGAATCAGAAGAACTAACACACTGGATGTGCTTTCCTCAGTCTGAGTGCCTCTGACTGAACTGCTTTGTCCTTTCTGCAGTGTGTTCTCTCTGCAGACACTATTTCTAATGGCTGACTTGATTCTAGGCAACTGCTTCTTTCCAGAGGAAGAATAAGTGTGGAATTTTAAGTGGCTAAAGAAAGTCATGCTTTGCCAAGTACAGTTCCATAATTTTGCAATTTTATATTTGCATATCTACTTAAAATAGTCCATGATCTTTTTTATGTTTGTGTGAGTCGGTTCATTCCCCTATAAACAAAAGAACAAGACAGATCTGTGTTAAGTCATCCTCCCTCCTGCCACCAACAGTTTTTAAAAAAGGGTCTTACTGTATAAGATTTAAACATAGTGCCTTCCCTCCAACTGTAAAAAATTGAATTCCAGCTCATAAAAGTTGACTGAAAGACTACAAGGAGAAATTCAGTTTAACAGTTCTTGAGATGATCAGTCTTAGCTGGTCACAATGATGTTTCCAGTGTTCCCAGAACAGTTCAAGAAAACACAGAAACAAGGTCTTAGAATGGGATTTTATGCCAATAATATCCTAAAGTACAAGCTTTTCAAAGGATTTATGAACCCAAGTCTTTATTACCTAGTATCAGTTTTATTCCTCACTGATAAACACCTGTGTTTATGACTTTAGAAGCAAGAAGCCCTGCTGACATTAGGGTGCCTACTCCAAGAGATAAGAGCTGCTCTCAATATTGCTTGTGTGGTACCAGATTCTTGCTATCTTCCTATTTTTGCCTCTGTTTCTCTCCCATTGGGCTTATGAAAGGAATAGAGTCCAAAGCCACACAATAACTAAGATGAATATGTGAGAAAACATATTCTAGAATTGAGGAACTTCTGGGTGGGTAGAGGCTCTCAAGCACACGTAAGATCCACTCTCCACAATTCTGTATTTTATTATTATTTTTAAATTCTTTTTAAGGTTATTTTTATGTACATTAGTGTTTTGCCTGCATGTATGTCTATGTGAGGGTACCATATGCCTTGGAACTAGAGTTACAGACAGTTGTGAGCTACCATTTTGGTGATGGGAATTGAACCTGCTTGCTCTTAGCCGCTAAGCCATCTCCCCTAGAGCACATTTCTAAAATAATTTTAAAAAAATGAGAATGCTTACTACATTTATGTGTTAAAGCAAAATAAATTACAAACTAAAAAATATACAGTGATAAATATATGAATCATTTTTGTGACATCCCCCTATGAGGCTCTACTTTATTCCCTCTGACAAAGGAATGCAGTCACCTGTGATTACCGAAACCAAAATTTTTACAGCTTCCAAAAGCGTATAGACAAAACTAAGATGTATATGTTAGAAATCCAAAATTTTGATGCCACAAGTAGAAAATTCATGTTACCTTATATGTCACAGTCAAAACACATGATTAAAAATATTATGCAAAATTATCTTCAGACTGTAGGTATAAAACATTTCATGTGGATTTATATCCATATCAAGAGAATGCATTGTATAAATATATTAAATATTTTAAAATTCAACAATAAATCCAGTGTCTAAAATACTCCCAGCCTTAATCATTTTGGGTTCTATACTAAAATGCTTAAAAAACAAAACAAGGAAGCTGGTCTATAAATCCCACCTTTTAGAAAGCTGGAGGCAGGAGGATTCCTGTGAGTTTGAGGCCACCTTTGGGTTATATATGAAGCCTGTCACAAAAGTTCAAAACCAAAACCTATAAAATAAAAACTAAAGGTGTGTTCTCTATGCTTTTAGGCTGTGTGATTTTTAAAATGCATCCATTTGTTCTATGAAAAATTATGATATCATATTTTTCTCTTACTTCATTAATTCCTTTTTCCTATCAGGCATTGACTTTTTGATCCCTACTTTTTCAAAGTAGCCACTTTGAGTCTTTTCATCTTTTAGCTGATTCCCTATTTAGTTGCTTCTGTATTTTTTAAAGCTTCTAGTATTATGTGTCCATGTCCTATAGCTTACCTATCCTTAACATTTCCCCTACTCTGTGTTCACAGTTATTATAAAATTAGCTTTCAAAATATTTTTATCTCAAAATGCATCTATGTAACTATACAGTGCTTTTTGATACATGCAAATACATCAGGTTACCATCACATGATTTTATTTCATGTATTTTAAGTATCCCCATAGCCCTGTGTAGCTGTCAGTGGTCACTGTCATCCTACGGAGCCCATGTCCTATGATTTTCATGTCCCCCTTTCTTTCCTTTTTAATCTTGACTTTTTAATTTTTTTCCTTTTATTGAAAATAGATTCTTTTCTCACATAAAATACATCCTGATTGTGGTTTCCCCTCCCTCTAACCCCCCCAGTTCTTCCCCACCTTCCCTTCCCTCCCATCCAGATCCACCAGCTTTCTATCTCTCATTAGAAAACAGACAGGCTTCTAAGGGAATATAATATAAAAATAAATAGATTTTCTAACACATCATAGTTGGACAAGACAAACAGAAAGAAAAGAGCCCAAGAGAAGGTACAAGAATCAGAGACCCACTCATTCACACACTCGGGAATCCCATAAAAACACTAAACTAGAAGCCAAAATATATCCACAGAGGCCATGCCCTTGTCTTAATGGTATCTAGATCTTCTTTTGTTGGGCCTGCTTTACAATACCTTCCCACTGATAGGAAATAAATTTTGAACCCTTGTATGCACTGATTTTCTTTTTATAAAGATGATAGAGCAGTGTATAGTTATACTGTCTCGGTTTGGGATGTCACAGCATTACTGGCTTCTCTTTTAGTTCCTGGATTGCTATCAAGTATGATGCTGTTGTTATGAAGCCTCAAACATATATATGTATAGTTGTCTCAACTTTTTTTTGAGGGGGGCTCTTTTTTTAATGTCTGTAGTTCAGAAGTTCCATAATAATAATTTATTATAGGTTACATAGACGCATGCATACACTCTTCTCTATTTTTCCAACTTTTTAAGTTGCATATTCATTTGGATCCTCAGCCTTCTTTACTTCATAGAAATTTGGAGCTTGACTTCTTTTATTAATTTCACCGCTTCTACTAGTTTGGGAATCCTTTAAATGTTAAACCTCCTATTCTCATAATCTGGTTTTAAAAAGCCAGTTCCCATTGTTTTGGTTTGTGTTTCTTTATTCTGGTGCTGGGATGGAGAAGATGACAGCATGCTGTCACTGTTTGACCACTGAGCTCTTGAGAAGTTTGCAGGTTACATGACAAGTTTTAAGACCATCTTTGGACATTTTCCAAACGTTGTTAATATACCTTTTTAACTTAGTTGTCTGATGTATATAGTGTTATTTGAATATTATTATACAGTGTTGTCTGTGCTTTCTCTGTGTCCTTTTTTTCTGCTTGTTTTGCTCTCATGCTGGATGCTTTCATCAGATACAGTGACTGTTTACTCTCCATACATACTTAGAAGTAACATAGTAAAGTGGAAATGGGAAGCTCTATGCATGCCGTTAGGTATAATAGTAGTGACTGCAATAAAATAATGGTATGAGATACTGGCAGTGTCTTTATGTTGGTCTTTCACTGCAGCGTCACTATATTAGGATTTTAGATATTTACAGTTTATAATGAAAATCTTGTGAGTTTTTATCAGTATTCATTTCTACAGGGTATACTAAATGTATGTTTTCTGACTATAAGTTGAAAATATTGTCAAAATGTATTTACCAAATGTCAGCCAAGCTGAGTTGACATGTGTACAGAGCATTTACCACAGCTTTGTATAAAGTGTGTAGGGTGAGGGATGGAATTACTCAGGGCTGGTAATGGCTATATTCTAAGTGTATTTTTGGAACTTCATATAAAATATTTAAATATAGAAGTAAAGGTGAAGTGTAGATTGTGAAAAATACTGGATTAATAAACAGTGAGAACAATGCTTCATTGAAAGCACTTAAGATAGAATGTTATTTGTCTTCAAATAAGAATGTATAGGTATGGGTGTTAATATACCTCTACACTGATCTCAGATCAACCTTACTTTTCCCCACAACCAGCATGTTTCAGCCATACTTTATGTTTGGACACCAGTAGCTCATTATTAATGATTACTAGCAATTGTCAACTGCTGATAAGTAGTAGACCTTGGTTATTCTTGAGTTGGCACTTTTAACCACTGTGCCTTTTTGTGCCTTTCTTTTTAATTGGTCTAATGTTAATTCTAACCTAGGCTCTTTGGGATAATAATATGTGATATTTAGTTTTCTCTTTTAAAATGTTGGCAAAATGCATGACATTGTTTTTTAGCAACTTTCTCATTATTGGTGAGGAACAAGTTAGAGTCATTAACATTATCCACAGCAGAAGATGCCTGAAATTGCTAAAAATAGCATCAAACTCTAGATAAACACTGTAACTCCATAGTACTTTGATTTACAAGATGGCTACAAAGTGATAAGTGGTGAATAGCATTTACAGCATGGTGACAGTAGACAAAAGGGTAAATGCATCTCCTGGGTAGGACAAAATGGTGTTGTGTGGGAATTTATGATACTGCTTAAAAAAAACACACACACACACAACTTAAAATTTACAAATAGTGTATTTCTGGAAGTTTCTCTTTAATGTTTTCATATCACAGTTAATTAGAACTGAAAATACAGAGAGAAAAACCAGTGATAAGAAAATAATCCTGCTTTCATTAAAGAAAATTGCTTTAAAGATAGGGAGAAAATTGTCTTGGCAAAGATTAAAAAGCAATGCTTTTAGTCTTTGATGTGTTTTGTTATCCTGTTAAGTTTGTTTCTGTGTGCTCATACAGCACATCTTTAGGTAACTTCTTTTAGTTAAATTTTTATTTCACAGCATAGAATAAAATGATATATTCATTCAACAAGTAATTGAGAGTCTATTATATAGTACCATTCTGTTATTGGTACTAGAAATAAAGTAGACACTAAAAGAAATGAAGCCCTGCTCTTGGAGATCTTTTGTTTTAAAAAAGAGAATGATGACAAGAAACTTAATTTTTAAAATGTGATATAATGATGGTAGAGGAAGAAAGACGCTGCTGTTGGGGACAAGATGATGTTTAATTCACCTAACACTTAGCACTCCTCAGCACAATCAGACTCAGATTGTGCAGAAACCAGAAGTAGAAACATCCTGCAATGGAAGGATACCTGACACATGAGAGAAACAGCAAAAAGACCAAAGTAGACTCTGTAGAAGATGAGGCACCAACTGCTTATTATAATGTATTCTGATACTTTGTCCAAACAGGAGATAGCTTGTTTTCAGTTGTCCTGTTCCTAGTGTAACCAGTTGCTCAATATACATTTAAATGGCTAACATGAACTAAGACTTGTGTGTGTGTGTGTGTGTGTGTGTGTGTGTGTGTGTGTGTGTGTGTGTGTGTGTGTATGTGTGTACAAATCATTATCTAAAAATGTAATAGACTAAAAAAATGATTTAGAGATACTATTAGTCCTCTAGCTTTTCATAGACACTTAAAAATTAAAAAATACACATTCTTAAAAATATTTTAAAATACTTAATATTGTCATTTTTTACAGTTTTTATTTGTGTTTGTGCATGCATGTACACATTTGGAAAACAGAACCACTTGTGAAAGTTGGTTCCCTCCTTTCATCGTAATGGTCATAGGGGTCAACTCAGGTCCTCAGTCTTGGCAGCAAGCATCTTTACCTAGTAAGCCCCATGTTAATGCTAAAAGAGAATTGCCTAGAAGTAGCACATATTCATTATGGATGTATTATAAGTCTTTGTGGGCTGGGCATTGGTGGCACACCCCTTTAATCCCAGTACTCAGGAGGGAGAGGGAGGCAGATCTCTGTGAGTTCTAGGCCAGCCTGGTTTCCAGATCGAGTGCCAGGATAGGCTCCAAAGCTACACAGAGAAACCCTGTCTCAAAAAACCAAAAAAAAAAAAAAAAAAAAAAAAAAAAAAATCTTTGTGAAATGCTCATTCCCCAAACTTGCTTACAATTACAAGGAATGACTTGCCTCAAGACTTTGTAAGCTTAGATCCATTGGGTTACCATGAAACTCAACTTCAGGGAGATGGAGGTTCCTTTTGTAGAGTGGAGCACATAGAATATGGTGGTTTGATGAGAATGACCCCTGCAGGCTCATATGTTTGAATACTTTGTCACCAGTTGATAGACTTGTTAAACCTTGTGTGGTCCTGGAGGAGGTGTGTCACTGGGAGTGGACTTTGAGGTTTCAAAAGCCCACACCAGGCCTAGTGCCTCCTTTCTTCCTGCTTATCAGAAAGTAGCTCATAGCCACTTCTCCAGCATTGTGCCTGTGTACCTCCATGCTCCCTACCAAGATGATAATGAACTGACCTTCTGAAACTATAAGCAAGCTCCCAGTTAAATGCTACCTTTTATAAGAGGTGCATGGTCATGGTGTCTCTTTACATCAATAGAACAGTTCCTTTTCACTTTTCTGCTATCTGGAAAATCCTGTTTCTGCCTCCTGGAGCCTAAAACTTCATTAGTTTAGCCACCCCCCTGCATCTCAGCAAGCAGAACAAAAGGAAGTCTTTCCTTTTAAAAGTATATTTTCCAAAAACTGTACATACCACTTTTATCTTTTATCCTCTGGCCATAACTTACACAGTATGATAAAAACCGAGAAATGATTTTTTTTTTATGTTCTGAGCCTTTTCTTTTGTAAGAGAAATTGGAGTGTTTTTGTTGATAGGTACGTATTAGTGTCAGTTTATGCACCACCAGGCTTTTAGACTAATCGAGGAATTAGTTTTATACCCATGTGTTCTTTTACACACTTTTCTATTCAAGTTTAAGTATTCCACAGCCATGTATGCATGCCTTTTCCTATATCCTGTTATCTATAGGGAGTCAGTATCAAGGCAATATGTAAGAGAATTAAGTCAGTCAGGTTCCCATGCTGTCAGTCATTCCTGCTGTTGATAAAACCTCAGGCAAGTGACCTAACCCTTCTTATGATAAAGTATTCTCACATTAAAATGGAAAAAAATAGTATCAAATTCAAGGTATTGTTAATATGAGTAAATAATTGGCAGTCGAGAACCTATAAAAGCCCTTTGCATATAATGAACCCACAGATTATTTGCATATAATGAACCCACATAAAGTAAACCCATCATTACTTTCAGCTGGCAGGTTCTTAGTAAAAGCGGCTTTGATTTAAGTAAAACATAACTGTGAAAATTAACTTACTAATTTATATTAACATTTTCACCATTTAATTGTGCAGTATTTTATTACATTGATTTATTTTTGTGATGAGCTGTAATATTTTAGTACATATATTAAAATGTATATTCAAATGTATGTTTAGTACATATATTCAAATGTATATTCATAAATAAGTTTTTTCTGTTGCCTTTTTTTTTTTTCCCCCGAGACAGGGTTTCTCTGTGTAGCTTTGGAGCCTATCCTGCCACTCACTCTGGATACCAGGCTGGCCTCAAACTCAGAGATCCACCTGCCTCTGCCTCCTGAGTGCTGGGATTAAAGGTGTGCACCAACAACGCCTGGCTTCTGTTGCCTTTTAAAGTCCATTTAAGTGCCAAGATGTATAAAAGACCGTTTTGCAGTCAAAAGGAATAGTGAACCTATTAGAGAATAAATTGTTGATGTAAAGTTATCTGCCTTTAAGATGGGGCAAGACCTCAGGACAAAGGCTCTGCTTACATAATGTAACATTCTAGCATGTAGGCCTGCATGCCTGGGTTTAGCTAAGTACTCTTTTGTGTTTTGTTTTGTGAGATACTGGAAATACATGATACTTACAGCAGTGGGCAGATGTTACTGAAGTATAGTGTTTATGTCCCTTTGACTACACCATAGGGAAGGAAGACTTGTCTTATTTTTTGTTTATGCCTTTTGTGTGCTATATTCTATTAGGAAAAAAGTACTCAACAGTAATATAGATTACCACTTGAAGAAATTTGGTGTTTTAAATATCATGTCAGAAAATCTGCAATTTTTGATGGATGTAAATTATTCTTTAAATTTGCTCAGCTGCAATAAAATGTTAGAAAAGTCCCAATTTCCCAGTTAAAGTTTTGTGACTTGTTACTAAAATGCAATTTAAAAAGCTGTATTTCTGCGGGTGCCTGCTTCTGAACACTGAGCCATACTCCTGGAATCCAGTTGTAGAGAGGGAGGAGGGATGAGCAAAGGAGACAAGATCATGCTGTAGAAACCCTCAGAAACAGTTGGCCTGACCTAGTGAGAGCACAGAACCCTAGTGGTAAAGCTGGGGAACCAGCATTGGACCAAACCAAGCCTTCTGAATGTGGGTGCCAGCTAAGAGGCTTGGGCAGTCTATGGGACTTCTAACAGTGGAACCAGTGTTTAGCCCTAGTGCACAAATGCACTTTGAGAGCCCATTCTCTATGGAGGGATACTATTGCAGCCCAAATATAGGCAAGAGGGCCTAGGCCCAAATGATGTGACAGACTTTGTTGATCCCCTGTGGGAAGGCTTCACTGTCCTTGGGGAGTGGGTGGGGGGTGGGTTGGGAGGGTCAGTGGGGGCATGGAAGGATGGGAGGGCGAGGGAATGGGGGATTGATATGTAAAATAAGATTATTTCTAAAAAAATAAAAAAAAGAAAATTAATGAATTTTTTTTTTCTTTTTTTTTTTATTTGAATTAGAAACAGGATTGTTTTACATGTCAATCCTAGTTCCCTCTCCCTGCCCTCCTCTCCTACCGTCCTCCCTTAACTAAAACCCCACCTATCACATATCCTTTCTGATCCCCAGGGAAGGTGAGGCCCTTCATGGGGGCGTCATCAGAGTCTACCATATCCTTTGGGATAGGGCCTAGGCCCACCCACCCCCATGTGTCTTGGCTCAGGGAGTATCCCTGTATGTGGATTGGGCTCCCAAAGTCCATAACTATGCTAGGGATAAGTACTGAACTACTACTACAGGAGGTCTCGTAAATTTCCAAAAATTTTCTTAAAAGGGAAAAGAGCTATATTTCCTAGGTCTTTCTGTTTTGTACCTTCTGCATATATTTTCCTGATTCCTACTTCCCAGAGGAGTAGACATAATTGTATGTTTTGGGGCTATGGAAGCTCATTTTGGTAACTAATGTCTTCATTCTTGAAACTTGGGAGTAAAAAAAGTAAAATGTCCTTTTAAGGGACAATCACTTACTTTTCTTAACTATATTGATTCAGAAATCAAGATATGCCAGAGATCATATTGTACGTATTTATCTGTAAATCTCTAAATCATTTGTATGTGCATATGCATGCTCATCCTTCTGATGTAGTGAATTTTATGGAGGATTATGGTCATTTTAAAGAAAAGCTATACAGAAGGTGCCTTGAATGCAATCCTAGTACTAAATTTAAATGTAGCCTTAAAAATAAAGTATCAGAGAGTCAGACATCAGAAAACATTCCTGTCTGTCAATGAGCGGCAATAATGGTTATCCTTGCTGTTGGCAGTAGCCAAGCAAATATTCCGTTGTGCAAACCATAGCTGAGTTACATCGTGTTTTCAGCATACAAACTTTGTAGCATATATATAATACTGTTGTCTCCAAATTTTATAAATACAAAGTCTTCAAGAAGAGCAGCATAGAGCAAACATTTTGTTACTGTTTTCATAAGCCTTAGTGTTTTCACTTTTTTCTTCATAAACAATTTTTAAACTCTAAATGAAGTACTCATAATATATTTGTAATAATAGCCTAGGATATCTTTGAATTTCTTTATTAACATGACAGTATAAAACCACATTGACAGTTTAAAAACTGCCATTGAATTAAATTTAAAAAATTAGGTTTGTTCTTGTTTTTTCCTTTTAAACTTTTAGTTATTCTTCATTTCAAAATTAAATCCATTTTGTTGAAGTTTTGACAGCAAAAATCTAGAGAAAAATTCAATCTATTTGAGTACATTAAAAAAAAATCCATGTATTATGTTTTCAGAACCAGAGCACAATTCAGATAGAAATAAATGTAGTTTTAGTTGCTCTCAAATCACATTGTGATCTGATGGCATGGGACTACAATGAACTTTTTCATTTTATTTTCAGGTTTCAAAGCTAATATTCTTTGAGTTAAAGATTAGCCTTTTAGTTTTAAAAACTATACAGTGCTTAATATTTTCTTCCTTATCCTACTTACCACTACCCTTTTTTTCTTCTCAGATAGCTTCATGGTCTTTAAATTCTTCTTTCTCTGTTTTTTTCAAGGTCGTTTGAGCTATCCACATCCAGGAACTGACAATCTGTTGATGTTAAATGGTAAGTTTTGCCTAACATGTTATGTTTCCATTTGGCTCATGCAAATGAAGATGATTTTTAAATATGTATTCCCCTGAACCTTCCCTCATATAGATAGTTTAATCATCTTGTTAAATAAAGCAGTGTTCAAGCATAGCTGAACTCAACTGTAGCTCCAGCTCAGTGGGAAACTGGAATGAGCATCACTTGACCCATCAGATACAGATCATCCTGGGCAGCAGAGTGAAAGCCCAACTTTTAAAAACATGAAGCGAAGCTGCAGGAATTAGGGGTCTGTATGTGTTGTTCCTGAGAAAAATTGTCATTGTGAAGTGCATTTGTGGTGATATATTTCAGCCACCTCAACCTCAGGAGCAATCCTTGTTTGGATATTGGGGTTCTGTCTCAAGCTGTGATCTAAGACAAAGTTTGTTCTTAGTTTCCTATTTCCCACTCTGTAAACTTGAGATAAAGTAAAGATATATATCTTCTAAATCTATTAAATAAGATAAAGTTTGCAAAGTACGTAGACCCTTGTACACAGTGTAAGCACTTGTATTTGTTTCAAGGAATGTATTGGTGAATTTATAAATGTAGAATCACACTGATTTAACTTATTCTAACTTTCCAATTAGAAGATTAACAGTCAGAAAAGAAAAACATTGATTAAACCATTTTTCTTCACTTTGGACAAATATAAATATATTTATAGTCATAGAATATAATATAAACATGATCATAGGAGTGGAGATGAGGGAGAGAGTCCTTTTCAGGAGTAATTTTGAATTAGAGGCAAGGAAAGTAAACACTTATAAATAATATATGCTTAAAATGACATCATTATGTTGGCTGGGGACTTTTTCATTTAAAACTTTTTTGAAATAAGATATAATGAAGGTGTGTAAGCAAATATGAACATGGGGTCACTGTGAAGTTAGGCCATGTGGATGATGACTACAAAGACAGGAGGGTAGAAAGGAAGCCTGTGGCCCAAGGACTGTCAGATGAGACAGGATTTTGGAATGAGAGAAAATATTGAGGCACAGTGATAGGGTAGGTGATGGGCTGATCACAGTCTGAGTATGATGCACTGAGCTGCCAAACTGAGACTTTGAGTTGAAAGATGTTATCAAGGACCTCTTTATTCCAGTCTTTGGTTCTCAGTCTATGACTAACATGATGCTTTTAAAATAAAAAATAGCTTATTGTTAATGTTCTGTCCATTTGATGTGTAAAATATGATAGGCTTAGGTAACAATAAACCATATATGGATTCACTTTCCTTAAATATTCTATGTGGGAAATAAAGATAAATTACTTATTTATCTTAACATCTGAAAAATTCACTGAAAATTCCCATTTTTCATGTATCAGAATACATTTGAAAAAGGTACCCTGAAAAATATGAGTTATGTATTATCCACAGTTCACCTGACATTGTTGATTGGATAGTAGCCCAGATGATTACGATAGAATAGCAGTCATATAAGCAAGGAACTTGAAAAGGCACAATAGTTTTGCAGCTTATATTGTTGTTACATTAGTCTATTAATCAGTTACTTTTGTAAATTGCCTAAAGTCCTATAAATATTGACTGAATTATGCTTCTTCATAAAGAAGATATGAGAATGTTTTATTTCAGGCAGGTTACATCTAGAAAAAATATATTATTATATTTTTTAAATATGAGCACCCTTAATTGTCTGCATTTGAGGACATAGCGCTTACTCGATGAAGAAAGACAGTCTGGGAATTTTGAACATTTTTAGCAAGGGACTAGGGAAGGAAGAAGTAAGTAATGACTCTAGGACATCAAAATGTACTCAGGTCAGGACAAGAGATTTGCTCCAAAGAGAAGCATGTCCTTTTTTATTCCCTGGGCACAAACAGCTAAGAGGTGAAACAACAGTCACTTAATTGGGTACATCGGTGGGGTGAGGAAGTCTTAAAGAGTGAGACATCAAGGATACTGAATAAAGTCAGATAACAGCACTTGGTAAGGGGCAATTTTCTTTAACAAATGCAGTTTAGCTATATTCTTAGAATTTATGTTCCCTGGAAACCAGGGAATTAAATGCTATTAGTGCAAGGCTCTTCCTATATTAAATAGCTATTAAATATTACTGACTGATGGAGTGCAGCATCTTATGTCATAGATTGAACTCACTGTAGGGAAGTTGGTTAAGTAAGTTGCTTCACCATTACTTATTATTATTGTTAGAATAGCTGATACTGTTCACTTTAAAGATAAATATTTGGTAGTACATTTTGCATCATCATGTTTTGTGGGTGGCATCCCAGATTCTAAGGCTACCTTGCCTTCTGTACAACCTGGAACAGCATACCTAACTTGACTCTGACTTCATTTCTTAATATCTAAACCAGAGCACACTGCTTGCCGCAGGGGATTATTGAGAAGAGTGAGTGAATTCATGCACGTATTTAGAACAGCTTCTGTGAATAACTATTAGCTGGGGAGAGTGAGTGATGGAAATCCATGCAAAAGATCATCAGGAGTGAAAATCAGACAAGAAACTGGGCAATTATTTCAGATAGCATAAGAGGAAGAGACCATCTAAGTGATGTCTTCAGCTATTGCGAGGGTGTTGTGTATAATGTTGTTGTAGGGAATCAATAGGAAGAAGCTACATTAGAAACATGGGGAAAGTGTGGGTCCCCTGTTTTCTGTAGTGAGGGACCCTTCTGTGGAGGACACAGAATAAATTTCAGTAATGCACAGATATATTAAACAAATGCATATCTGTTGCAGCTAAGAGCATTTTTGAGACAATACATATAGCTGACAGAAATCAGTGATATCAGATCTGAATGCCTTTAACTAAACATGGTACAATATAAATAATAGTAATATAATGCCAATAAGATATACTAACATTAGAAAGGCCTTATAATTAATTCCTCCTTAGGAGTTGTAGTTAAAACTTTCAGATATAGGTTTAAATAAATCTGGTGGTACGTAGCCAAACAGGAGGGTAATCACACAGCATAGCACTAGGGAGAGCCGCTGCCAAACTCATGACTGAGTTTCTGCTACTCAGATACCCCTTAACATGGGATACAGCACCACACCCACATGGCTCATGGAGTTGTGTAGACTAAATTTTTTAACATAAAATGCCATATAAAGTGGGAGCATGGGTCCATTAACTGTGACACTCAGGAGCCAGAGAGAAGCAGATCTGTCAGCTGTAGACCAGCCCGGTCTATATAGCAACATCTAGCCAGGGCTGCATAGTGAGACCTGGTCTCAAAAGAAAGAAACAAAAACAAAAATCCGTATAATTGTAACCACAGAGATGTTCCTGTTTCTAAATAGACTGTGTTCCTCAAATGAGTTTGAAATCAAGTGAACTTGATGTAGAGACTGCTGCTGTTATAAGTCACATGTGTCCATGTTTAGTGTTCATCGGCTTTTAAAGAAAGTTGCATTATATGCAGATGTAGACTGTTTAAAACCCAGTTTTAGATATTTAGAATGATACTTTGTTTACATTTCTAATACTAGCAATATAATATCAGGAGAAAAACTAAAGCCAATGCCAGAAATCTGTGTGTTTTCTGTAATAGTAAAGTGTAATGTTATATATGTCAAGTATTTGTCTCTATTTGAATTGAATTGTATTTTCCCCACTTTCCCCGACGAAAATAACATATTTTAATTAGTACCTTTTCACAAAAGGGGAACCAACAGAGCAAAGTGTCAGGTGAGGGAAAATGTATTAGCAAGCTAGTTTCAACTTAAATTTGCATTTAAAAACCATATACCCAACCACTTATGTGATTAAGAGCTTGTTTTATTTTGGGAGTGAAATGAATTATAGCTATCTTTTCACTAAGGAAATGTACCCAAGCTTGGCATGGTGGAGCACACCTGTCATCCTAGCACCTGGGAGGTAGAGGCAGGAGGATCAGGAGTGTATGATAACTCTTAACTACATAATGAGTTTGAGGCCAGGTAGGGCTAAAACAAGACTGTTATTGATCCTATACTTCTAAAGACAGATACTCCAAATCTACTGTATCAATTTGTGAAGCTAGGAAACCAGGGAGAGTGAAGGGGGTGGATGAAAATGGGGGTTTTGAAAATGACTTGGAGCATAGCTATTTTTCTTTTTAGTTTTGCTTTATGTTGGACAAATACTTGCTTTAGCTTCTCACCAAGAGAACATTAACCTGTATTTCTAGCTGATTTTATGTATTTTTCTTATGCTACCTTTTAGCTGAAGTAATTTGCTATAGATCTGAGAATCAGTATGGAAGAACACAAAGTCCCTAAACAGAGTGTAAAATTGTTCTCTTTCCTTATTGTCACCGTGGCCAGAACCTGAATAAGATCATTGGTAATCCTACCTGGCATTTTGCAGTCATTTGATAGAAGTCAAGAATAAATCATTGCCCTGTCCTACTTTAAACTATTCTTATTTGGAGGTTCAGATACAAAGAAGGCTTTTTAAAAACACAATATTCATGGTGACTATCTTTTTGGTAGAGATTCTTGACTATTCTGCTGCAGTTACACTAAAACAGACCCTAGAACTCTACATAGAAACATCAATAGAACGACATAACGTTTTCAGTACAGTGATAGCAAAATAGTGATTTCCACGATAGGGTAGGAAATGTTTTGCAGTTTAGCTTTAATTGTAGTCTATTCTGTTATACTTAATCATCTCCTCCTACCACATATGCTAGTGTCAGGGTGTGGGGGCTATGTGTGTGCCATATTGTCCCTGTGGAAGTCAGGATGAGTGCTTCCAGGTTGTGTTCCCAGGATTTGCTTGCATGGCAAATGCCTTTGCCCACTGAGTATCACACTGGCCACACTTCTGGTTTTAGTGATAATAGAGACTTTGAACCTGACGGTTGTCCAAAAAATAAGTAGAGTAACTCTTCAAAGGATTCTGAAATTACTGTGATAGGAGATAATTGAGAAAAATTTTCTAAATGATTATGTCCAAACATAGGAATGGCATGACACTTAAGATGCTATAAATTCTTATGTGTTTTCACTATCTTTAGTATTGAATAGCCCCATCTGAGAGTGTAAAGGTTAAGAACATTAGCAGGATTGGTGTTGCGTTACTAGGTCGGGAAATATTTGCCACATTCCAACTTCATCACAATTTATAGTTTGAAAATAGTTTGGTTTGCTTTATAAATCTTTGATCTCTGAAACATTGTTGAAATTCTCCAAAGTAAACTTAACTTGATTAGTAAGTATTATTGGCCCACCAAAGGAAAAGTAAAAGACGCAACTCCTGAGACGTTGCTATGCAATGTTTTAGGGCCCGTTGATCACTTGAAGGTTTAATGTAATTGTTAAGAATTAAGGAATTGCAAATTGAGTTTTTTTCATGTTGAATTTTTCTTGCTTCCCCACTCTATAAGCATTCAGTCTTATAGCATTCATTTTATTTTGTTTATTGTTTGCTTCATATAAATTATCAGGTGAAACACTAATTGTGTCCACTGCTTGAAGGGAAAGATTTTCTCAACACTGGTAACTTCTTATGAAGGAGAAATCATATTCATACATTATCCATGGGAATAATGTAAACAACCAGTTTACATTATTTCTACTTTATATTGCTAGCATTAATCATTCTGCCTTTGTAGTAATTTTAATTCACATTAGAATTCCTTTCACCCAGAGGCAGACACATAGTCAGTAGCTTTTATAAAATATGTCAGGAGACTAGCAAGTATCATTTGTGTCCTTTGCAGCAGTCTCTTACTCTTTCTGTAAGCAGCTGTGTGAGCTTAGTTTTGATTACAGGACTTAGAGTCGTATCTCAGTGATAATGACTCTCTTTAACAGTCTACATCTTCTGGTACTACCTGATCAGGGCGTGGTACAGCATAGATGGATTCTACATAGGTGTTAGGCAATATATACCAAACAACATTTTATCAAAATAAGAAAAATAGGAACTTCATTCATTCATTGAGAAAGGTATTTGGGAGCTACCTAACTGTAAATTGTTACATCTTTCTATCATGATTAGGTGAAACAAGTGCTTGTGGGTTTTAAATGTGAATTAGAATAAATTTTACAGTTCTGGCTGACTCAGATGGCATGTGTATGAAATATTTGTAAAAGTATATCTGACATATATCTTATGTATGTCTTTATGTATGTGTATGTATAAGTTCTTTGTAAATGGTAAAATATGCAAATTATAAGTGCTGACATTATCATAATGTCTTAAAGTACAGTTTCTAAATGCCCACATAACTTTTCATATCACGGATATTTGTATGTGTGGGCTTATTTTTAGTTCTAACATTCTACAATTTGTCCTTTGTTTACATGCAGCAAGGAGTTATGGGCGAAGACGAGGTAATTCATTTCTGCTTGCTATAGTTCATCTGTTTCTAATTGGGCTATATTGATCAATGTCATAATTACTGATTTCAGAATTCTTTATGCAATGTCTGAGAGCTCATAGAGGAATCACACATTGATGTGAGCACTTACCAACTTTCAAATTCTAACTCTTAACCTACAAGGGTATATTTTCATACTAATAGTTATTAAATAAAATTTGTCCATCTTAAACTGTCCAAATTTTTAACTCCTATTAAAAATTATATCTATATCTTCTAAAATAAGGCTGTTTTTAATCTGTTTTAAGAAATAAGTTTTCTAGTATTAACCAGAGTGACATGTGATGTGATTTTTCTACTCTATAACCAATTGTTACCAATCATTATGATTTTTGTCGACTCAGTTAGAAATGACACCTGTGTAAGTAGATTACTGTCATCATTGACAGAAACCATGTAGCTAATGTTTCTGTGAAGCTGTGATCCTTTCAGCCCCTTTGTCTAGCATGCACACCAGTCCCTTCCCACTTCCTCTGTCACAACATAATTTCCTTGAGCATTCTTACTGGGACCACGAGACAAGGCTTTGTGGTATGGTGCCACTATTGAACTCCCTCAGAACACCTAACCTTTGTGGCTGAAAACTTGCAACTCCCTTTTCTGTGTGTAGAAATCGAAAGAGAGAGAAGCCAGCCTAAGAAGAAGAAGCAAAATTACATGAGTAGAGTAGTGGGCAGTACCTCATGTTTTACAGTTCTGCACACTGAGTAAAAAGTATTTGCCCTTCTCTCTAGAATTTCCATGAAGCCAAGGAAAGATAGACAGTGATAGGTAGCTGTGTCCTTGGTTGTATTTACATGTGTGTGGCAGTGTTCTCATCTGCTGATGAGTACATTCCCCCAAAACACACAAGCAAAACCAGTTATCACCACTGACAATCAAGGCTAGTACTTTCTGTTATTAAGCAGTAAGTAGTTCTGATTCCACATTTCAGCTTAACTTCATCGATGGAATCTTGACTCTCCAAATACTTGACTGAAATTTTGGGTTCTTACTTTTGTAAAAACCTGGAAGAGAGTGAGGCTGGGTTACTTTCTAAAGGCTGTTATTAGTGAACTGAGAAGAGAATGGGGAGGTTACAGTGTTCATACCTATTTTCAGATCTGTGACCCAGCTCACTTCACAGTCAAGTGTGGAACTGTGATTCTCTTGAAAATACTATTTACCAATCTGTGATTTTTCAGTAATTTTAAAATGATGGAGAAGTTCAGAATTCCTTTCATGTCAGAAACCATTTATCTGTTCCCAGTAACTTGTGTTAAGTCCGTTGGGCATACTCTGGTATAAATATAATGTTCGAAATTTTTAAGAGCAAGATATGAGAGTTGATGATTTTCTTATTATATCTCAGATCAGTAACTGCAGATTGTGACACAAAGAAGGAAAACATTTAATTACTTGCTGCTTAGATAGATACTTGTTACCTGCCTAGCTGTGTCTTCCCTCGGGAGCTGTAAAGAGAAGTGTTCCATTTCAGAGCTGCCTAGGCATGCAGGTGTAAGGCTCCATGCCCTTTCCTTGTCCTGAACTGGCAGCTTCTCCACACAGCTGGTGCAGTGGAAGGTGCAGCCTTGTTCCTCAGGTTGTACAGCACCGTTGTAGTTGAGTTGTAGTTGTTCTCTAGGGGTTACATAAATCTGTTGCTACAATTCCAGTTTGCTCAGTCAGATGAGAAAGGTTTAGTCCTGAAATCTAACTACTGTGAGATTTTATTTGAATTTGGCAGCACCTTAGCTTGGTAAGTAATAGAAATATTTCATAAGAAAAGCCTGCAAACCAGAAGAATAGTTCAAAAAGGAGTAGAGATGCTTGCCTGGCTATCTTTTCTATTTTCTCTTCATCTTCCCCTCATGCTGACACAGTACCCTTCTCCAAACCTAGCCAACCAGGAATCCCCTATTATGAACTGTGCTGTGGATTTGATGGGGTAGTGAAATGGTGTGTGTTCATTTTGGTCTTTCTTTTGTTAGAATAAATAGAGCTTCTCTGTTCCTGGGGCATGTGTCAAAATGAGTTGGCACAAATGGCCAAAACCTAGTCCTGACTGGCACCAGTGCAGTGGGGGTGGGGCAGCATCAAATGTCAGAAGGCAGTCTGGCTTCCAGTGGCCAGCTGATTCTAGAAAGAGCTGTCTTCTTTCCTTCCACCTTTGATTGACCTTTCAGTGCAGCATAGAGCAGCACTTTTTATTTTAAAGACTTCCCACTTCACTATAGTTAAACTAAATTATTGCCAAAATCCCTTTGATATATTTCCAGTTCCTTAATAATGTCAATAAGAACTTTAAATCAAGCTGGCTGTAGATATTGATTTATGAAATAAACTTTAGAGATGATCAAAGTATAATTACACCAAAAGCAATTGAGCAAAACCAGGATTCCTCTCTCTGAATGTCAGGAGCCTGGGGCCATGGAATGCTCTGCAGCATTCCGAAAGAGCAGGGCACATGGAAGCTCCTTGACAGCAGGAAAACTGCTTTCTTTTAGAGTGCTGTTCTGTTCAGTATTTGTTCCATCCCATCTGAGAATGAACAAACTGGTCTGAGATGGAATAGGGTCAGGATTGTGCTAAGAGGTGTGTAGGACTATTTAAGCTCTGTCACTCAGAATTTTCTATTCTGTGTCACAATCCCTCATTATTATTATTAATTAAATTTATTCATTTATTTTTACATTGAGACTGCAGTTCCCCTTCCTTTCTCTCCCCCATTCCCTACCCTCACCTCCCTCTACCCCCAATCCAGTCCTCCCCTGTTTCTGTTCAGAAAGTGGCAGGCCTCCCATGGGTGTCCACACAGTATGGCATATCAAGTTGAGGTACAACTAAGCTCCTCTCCTTGTATTAAGACTGGTCAAGGCAATCCAGTATGAGGAATAGGTTTCTGGAAGCCAGCCAAAGTGCTAAGACAATACCTCCTTCTAATAGAGGAATAAATAACTATTGTTGTCCAGAAAAAATAAAAAAATTATATAGGGTAGTTTGAATAATTTTAATTAATGTACTAAGCCTCAGCTAGCAACTTTTTTTTTTTTTTGAAATTAAACCCAAAGTTGGTAGGTTGCATATGGAATGAGAAGATAGGAGAAATAATTTTAGAGAAAGTTTTGGAAGTTGCTGAAGTTTGGTATGTACAGTGTGTAGCCATTTAGATTTACATGCCACTATATATAGAGTTACTAAGAGTTTAATATAGAAAGTTTTGCTTATTTAAAGTTGAACTGGGATATGAAATATACTGTATTCATGCCCTACCTTCCCACGTCTTTGATAAGTAATTATAATAGTTATCAGAGAAAGGGCAAGAGTCTCTGAAGCATAAAAATTCCATATAGTAGCTGCATACAGGATTAGCCGGCCATGACGCTGGGTGCAGCTCCTGTGTTTTAACAGTGCTTCGATTTGGTAGCAGCACTGGCATTATCTACTGTTTTTTGTTTTGTTTGCTTGTTTCCCACTTTGGTAACTCTGAGTAGTTAATAGCAGAGTGTACTTCTTGTAAAACTCAATTTACAGACCCAAAGAGGCTGTTCTTCAAGGTGTACACTACCACACCAATTTTTAAAGAAAACAAAATTCCAGTGAAATTAATTTTAAGGCAAGTATATCTTAGTGGTTAAGTTTTAAAAGATGTAAACTCTTAGCTTAGAATTGATTTATTTGACTCTTTATCTTCTGTAAGAAAGATATTGGGGCAAAATATCTTCAAATAGTCATTGTACATTAAGTAGTAAATGTTTTTCTCTTCGTTGGAGATACATACCAGACAAGTGAATCATTGTTGGGTGGTACTCAAGGGAAATCAATCCTAAACCTACCTCTACTGTCATCATAATTTAAAGACAAAAACAAAAAACTTGCATTACACTGGAGGGTATTTACTGCTTCCATCCTAAAAGATAGGAAGAATATTCAGATTACCAATAATTTTAAATTTCTGTGCTTCCATATTTTTAAAATCTCACAGCAACATTCTGTAAATATAAAGTTATGGGACAATCTATAAATATCTAAGAATCTTGCTTAGAGACAATCTGTAAATTGGTTGATTTGTACACATTTCCCCTCCCATATCTCCTTATTGATATGTTCAGAATTGTTTATTCTTAAATTCCAGAATAAATGAAAAATCAATTAAAATCTGGGGTGCAACTTCCCTGACATATGTTTGTATGTGCTACACACATGCTGTCCACACAGGTGGATGAGATGGGGGAGGGAGATGTGGCCATCAAAATTAGTACCAGCATCATTGTGCATCCAGCTTGCATTTTCCTAATAACCATAAACTTGGAATATCTTTTCATGTACTTGTATTTTTAAACCAGTGATATATTCTGTTATTTACTCTTTCAAGAAAATATTAAAATTCACTGTTTTTATTATTTTTTTTCTTTTTTTTAGAGAAAGCAATCATTTTCTAGAAGTGAAGATTCTCATGAGTGTGGCTAGTATATGAAATGTTTTTAAGCCATTGTGTTGCATCCTTTGTTCAGCTGCACTTTAGTTAATGGATTATACAATATGTGCATAGTTACAGTAAGCACAGTACTCAGTTACTGATTGATGTTTCAGTGCATTTACCATGTAATAGTTCAGAAAAATCTTGTTGCCTCTTATTCCTGTTTAGATTCTAAGTATTTGTGATCTGTGTTTTTTTCCCAAGACAGAAGACTTTTAGAATTTTGTTTATTGTATTTATGAACTGATAATTTTGTATAAAATACTTCAAAATGACACTGTGCAAAATATTAGCATGTCTAAATTCAGTCCAGCATTTGGATTAGTCACTTTAATTTTCTTAAAATCCTAGGCAGTTGTTTCCCTAGTCATTTTATTCTTTTTAAAATGTAGAATTATTCAATTAAAGTAAGATGAGTTGAGCAATTAATTCACAACTTACCAATTTTAAAGGATATTGTTGGTGATCATTTTATCGAGGGGGGAAAAGGAAGGATGAAGAAAGGAAGAAAGGGAAGAAGGTTGGGAGGGAGAGAGGGAGGTTGGAAGGGAGGGAGGAAGGGAGGGAGGTTGGAAGGGAGGGAGGGAGGGAGGGATCAGGCAAGTTGATTATCCTTTATCTGAAAGTTCAAATTTTAAGAAATAGCAAAACAAGAACCATTCCTGGCCCAAGTGTTTCAGAGAAAGGATATTTGACCTATAATTTCATGTTGAAGATTTGTTTCCATTGATTGCAAAGAAAACATAGACATTTATTTCTCATTGGCCCCTATTTCTGATAACAGAGGAAATTTAGAAATTTAAATTATTACTCAGCATGGGTCTCTTACAAAACATCTTATTTCAATTGAAAACATCCATGAAGTAGTTCCTGTTTTCTGTAGGTTCTTTCTTCCTGTTGTTAGAGCCTATACCTTTTATAAACTTATATCCAACATATATTTAGTTAGTGTCTGAAAGGGAACACAGTTCTTACCTCAAAAAGAAGAGATAGTTCATTTGGGAACCAAATATGTATGGCCACAGCCCAGGAACACTGGTTCAGATTGCCTCAATTGGTATGTTCCAGTGTGGAAGACTTTATATGGCTAAACTAAAGAAAGTCAAGTAACTGGTGATAATAGTCAGGCAGTGAGTGGTACCTTGTAGGGGTGCAGGAATGCATTTGTTTTGTCTGAAGATTAAAAAATTTAAGAGGCAAAAAAAAAAAAATTGAAAGTCAAGCCAAAGCAAAGTTTATTCAAAGACAACAATTTCATTACAGTTTGAAAGGGAGCCCTCAGGGAAGGTAATCTGTAATCTCAGCAGCCACCCAGAGGAAGAGAAGTAGAGAGAAGGAAAATAGCCGGAACCTTTAGTTAAGGCCACATGGCGTGAACCAGCACTTAGTGGGGACAGAAGCTGCAGAGTAAGGAAGCTCCAAGTACCAGAAAAAGCATACTTGGGTCTGGCGAGCATTGGGAAAAGAAGAAAAACTAAAATAGTTAGCTACCTTTGAGTCTGCTTAAGGAGTACTAGGGGGAAGAGGTTCTTGGAAAGACAAGTGTATTATCTCATTAAAAGGCTGGTTATTCCACCGGTTGCTTTAGTGTGGCTTGAAGTAAAATACACCTGGGTTGAAGGATTCACCCAGGTTTTGCAACTGGGTTAACTTTTTTATGTTTGGGGTAGATTGGAGAATTAGGTCTCCACCCAGGCCAGATATTCCATCTTCTTGACCAGAAGAAACTAGCTTTCCTTAATGGGCCTATCCTGTTGCTGTGTCAGTGGGCATGTTAACAGCAAAGTGAGAGATGTCTACTCTAGGTCTCAGATCTGTCTGATGTGTAGCATTAGCTTAGGGGTTCATGGAAGCTATTCTAACTCTCCATACTCACTCAGTCAGCTTGGTAGAATCTTTAGCATGATGTGACATTTTTCCCCTGGTGACTCCATTTTAGACTGACTTGCTTATTGTCACAGGTATGTAGCTCACCTCTTCTTCCCCATCCGATTCTCCATAAGATGCCATGTTCCTAATTTTCTTTATTTATATCACAACATCATGGGTCACATATCATGTTGACCATATTTTATTTAAGAATTTATTTTTAGATTAAGATAAATGTTATTAGAGTGTACACTTGTCTCTTCATTCTAAAACTATATATCCTTGATTTAATCTTCAAAGAACATCTTGTCTGCATTGTTACTCCTTTCCCTTCTCTAATATATTTAGGAAGACTAGGCTTCATTTGATGTCTGTATTATAATAAGCATATACAGTACAACATATCACTACATGTGACACCCACCCAGCTTCTTGAAAATTGCTACTGTCAAATATCGGGACACTCTCGAGCACAGTTTTCATTTCTTGAAATTGTCATCTCATTTTACTTAACTGTTCCTTTTCCTTTTTCCCTCCTGACCTGACCTTTCTTTGATGCTTCTGTTTGGGTTTCTCACTTTATCATCCTTCCTGTGGTGCAAATTCTATGCCTACTGCGTTTGTCAAGAAACTGCCCTCCTCATTGCTCTCTGAAATTTTCATCGCTAATAATTGTTAATCATTTTCTTGGAAAGCTATTTACTTGAAAGTTCAATTTCTTTTTTCCACTCTGTTTCTACCTTCTCCCGTGCATCTGTTCTGAGCACCCAATCAGCACTTGTAGCTTTTTGTGTGGTTTTCCTTGTACCTTTGTCTGACATTTACTTCTTTATATTCAATCAACATGTGACTTTCTTTGGCTCCTTTCCCATTATTGCTTCTCTTTCATTTCTCATCCTTGTTTTCCTGCCTTCCTTGTAGTTTGGAGCTTTCCCTAATCTCTGCTGTTCATTTGTCTTCTTCAGCCCTCAGACGTAAGAAGTTACGTTTTGTTTGTTTGTTTGTTTGTTTGTTTGTTTCCCCTGGGGCTCCTGCAACCAGATGTTTTGTTTGTTTTTGTTTTTTTCCACCTACTCAATAAAATGTCTTCTTTTGAGGGCTTTCCTTTTATGCTGTCTGTCATGTTTCAGTGAGGTAAAGTGTTACCTAATACCCTTAGGGATTCAAGAACTTACCATGGTATTCAGAATACTGTTGCTTTCCTCTAGTCTGCTTCCTTTGAAGCATTTTGAGGCTTTCTTAGAGATATATGGCATCCTTACATGAATAGATCTTACCTTCCCTGCACATATATTTCTTGGGGGCAAGGGTACTATATTTTGTTGGATCGTTTTATTTTGTGTGAGTATATAGGGCATGAGTATTACTTAACAAGACTGAATAAGACATGCCCACTAAAGGGATACACTCCTAAAGAGTGAACGCAAATAGGAACTAAAGTTCTAAGATGATGTTCTATATCTAAGTCCACATATGCCTAAGTCCCCTCTGCACAGTCATTTGATTATAACATGTGATCAATTATTTCAAGACCTTATAGACAAGTACGGCTTGCTGCTTAGTGTAGCATCTTAAGTACTTTCTTGGAGTTTTTCTGTTTGTTTTGTTTCTTTTTGCTTTGTTTTTCAAGACAGGGTTTCTCTGTGTAGCTTTGGAGCCTATCCTGGCACTTGCTCTGTAGATCAGGCTGGGTTTGCACTCACAGAGATCCGCCTGCCTCTGCCTCCCTAGTGCTGGGATTAAAGTCATGTGTCACCAAGGCCCAGCCTTGTTTTGTTTCTTACAGTATGCCCTCTTACCTATTTAACTTCTGCTGTTTCCTTTTTACCACCAGTTTCTAAAGAATTTAGTTACGTATTCAGACCTGTTTCCTACATATTAGGCTCTTGCTGCTAGCCATAAACATTTGAAATGAGCTAGTAGATTTTTTGTTTCTTTTGTGCTATAGTTACTGCATGTGACTACTTCTGTTCCTTTTGTTGCTGGGGATTGGACTTGGAGGCTCATCTATGCTAGACAAGCATCTGTTCCTGACCTACTTCCTCAGCTCAATGTCTGTATATTTCTAGGTCATACTTGCAGTCACTTCACTCTTGAACCTTGGCATTGTACTGTCTATTTCCATTCATTTTTTATGACACTGTAAGCTTAGTTTCTAACACTTTAAATTTGACATCTGTATGCTGGCCTTTGTTTTATCATTTTTAATATGAGATTAAGTTTATATTTGTCCTTATATTTTAGGTCGATCTTCCCTGTTTCCAATAGATGATAGCTTGTTGGACGATGGTCACAGTGATCAAGTTGGTGTTTTAAATTCGCCCACATGTTATTCAGCTCATCAAAATGGAGAACGAATAGAACGCTTCTCTCGAAAAGTTTTTGTTGGTGGGCTTCCTCCAGATATTGATGAAGGTAAGGTCATCCTGCCTTAAAAACAAAACATAGTAAAAAGAAATAGTTTTTGAGCTGTTGAAGTTTTCAACAAGTATTTGAACAAATACTTTTAAGTTGTAGTGTTTTTATCATATGCATATCATCACTATGAGCCTGTTTATAAAGATGTCCATGTTCTAGTTCATATCTTAATGTTTAATGCAGAACACACTTGACAATATTTGTGTGACTGTAACACATACACAACACTTGAATGCAGACATATACAGTACAATAAATGGAGCAAGCTATGAATCTCTGCAGTGTATAAAAAATCAAAAGTTAAATTTTTTTAAATTTATCAATTTACTTAAAGATACAGAAATACAGTACAAAATCCAATAAGGAAATAGAAATAAAACAGAAAATTAGTACTATTCAGATGTTAATAAAGTAACTTAAGGTAAAAGTTAAAAAAATATTTAAACCATACTTATAATGTCATAGGAAATCCACCCATTCATTAATAGCCTACAGAGAAAATATAATTGGCATTTGGAGAATTTTTTTCAGCTATGGTTCATGTATCTGCAAATGTATTCTGCATATTCATCAGCTTAACACAGAGTATATCATTGAAATTGAACATACAATATTTGAATGTCAATGAAACTGCCTGCCTTATGTTAGCATTGGTATGTTTTACTAACATAGCTAGTCTTCTTTCAGTAGACCTTATCCTAACATGAACATGGTTTCACTTGTAAATACCAATAGTTGTTTTAGTTAACTTGATGATAACGACATGTTTCAGCCCAATGCTAGATATGAATGGGTCTACTGCAAAGCCATTAGTATTCAGGTGGCCTATGAAATACTAGGGTTCATATTGAATACATTATTATTAGAACTAATTTGTGGTCCACATTCTTTGCTTTCCTAAGATGAGATCACTGCCAGTTTCAGAAGATTTGGACCTTTGGTAGTAGATTGGCCTCATAAAGCAGAAAGCAAATCCTATTTTCCACCAAAAGGTAAGAGGCTTTTTACTAATATTTTCGAGGTTGTATGAGAACAAATGAAATAATAATTATTTGGGGCCAGCTTTTAGAATTGAACATAAGTACCTTTTTATAAACACTAATGATTTAAGCACTGAGGACATGGCTTATCTGGTAAAGGCTCTTGCCACACAAGCATGAATTCTACCCTAGATTCCACATAAAGGGAGAAGCAGAGAACTGACTCCTGAAAGTCGTTCTCTGACACCCACATATACACAAACAATAAATAAAAAAACCTTTTTAAAGTTAATCTTTGTAGAAGCTGTTAGCCTGAGTTGAGTGAGGAAAAGTGATTGTAAGAACTACTATAGTTTTTCTTGATGCTGCTTAGGAATCACAAGATTTGATATACTTTTTTCATAATTTCCTAATGATTTAACAAATCCAAATGAGTATATGTTTGAATATTTCTCTGCCTAAAGTATTATTCTAAAGTAGCATAGATTTGAACTTATTTTCCATTCTATAAAATCAAAATGCACATGGAGTGATTTTATTTACATTTTACAGAAATAAAACCATTTTAGTAATTTCAGTATTACAAGGTACACACAAGTATTCAAATGATAGTATGACACAGCATTGGGGAAGCAACTTGTTGAGTATTTTTAACTCACTGTCGAGTACTGTTTTTAAACTTTCAACTTTATAAAAATAAGTCAACTGTCAGAGAAAGAAGGAACAGGTAGGAGCATGGATAAGGACTTTGTCAATGGTCCTCCAGTTGCTCAGGAAATAGGCCCCCATCCTAATGAAATTAAAAAACTATACAGTGAAGGAAACAACCAAGTGAGGAGACAGCCTTACAGCTACACAATGGGAGAAAAATATTCACAACTATACTTGTGGTGGCATGGGATTAGTATCTGGAATATACAAAGAACTCAAAATAACAGACCAACAAGAAAGCACATGACCCAAGCAAAAATGAACTTAGGTAGTGAATAGATTTCTTTAAAAAGTACAAACAGCCAATAAGTCATTTACAACTAATTCAACAATTTAATCAGAGAAATGCAAATTAAAACTGCTTTGAGATTCCATCTCATCCTAGTAAGAATGATTATCATCAAGAAAACAAGCAAATGCTTATGGGGATGTAGGAAAGAAGAGCCCATTGTTGGTGACAGAGTAGAACCAGTACAGCCACCAAGTAAATCAGTGCAGAGAATTCTCTAAATATAAAAAGAGTTGTCATTTGGCCCAGTTGTACCACTGCCTGGCAGGTACCCAGGGGGCTTTATATGAACCTCACAGACAGCTTATACATTCCTGTTTACTGCTGCTCTGTAAGAGGTGGGAAATGGAATCAGTCTGGCTACCTCTCCTCTGATACATAGAAAATGAAAATGACATTCAAGTGCACAGTAGACTTTTATTCAACCACAAAGAAAGTAAAAATTTCAGGAAAATGTGTAGAAGTAAAAAATGCATTAAATAAGGTTACTCAGAGCAAGAAAGACAAATGCCACCTGTCACCCTCACATGTAGATCTTAGTTTATAATTTTTAGTATATGTATGTGGTAATGAGTGTGTATAGCAGTCAGAAATCTAGAAAGGGGCCATGAGTCCATGTGAGGAAAGGGGAAGAGGTATTAGGAAGTGAAGGGAAAGTACAGCAGAACACAATGACATGAAGAGGAAGAGGGACTTCTGGGGTGGAGGATTTAAGTGAGGTAGGAGCAGAGAGACAAGCAGTAAGGGCTTTGGAAGGAGAGGGGTCAACAACACCCAAATATGTGTGAATTGCCCTGAGGACACCTGTTAGTTGGTCAACTAACTAAAAATAATTTTTAAAAAGGTAAATGTGAGGAGAAAACTTAGTTTACTTGGATCACTTAATGCTGGATAATTCTGTGGCTAATCACCACACAAGAGTCCCTGCCGTTGCCTGTGTCCATATACAAGTCATGTGATCAAGGTTATGTTGCCAGCAAAGGGAAGAAAGGGCAAAGAAATCTGATATTATTCCTCTTTCAGAATTACAAATGGCAAATTATCAAAAGTGAGTAAAGAGAGTATACATTGAAAACCTTTTAGTTCAATGTCATTAAAACAGGTCTAGAAAAAGTTATTTCATGGTTGAGAGGATTAGCAAATCTGGACAAGGCACCTATAAACTCCCACCCATCCCCAACCTGGATTGCTTCAGCCACTCTTCTGCAGCTAGTGATGTATTCTAGTAGTTGTTCCTGTGGTCCGGCCACAGCAGTCTCTAAAACCAGTTCCTAAACCCTTTACTCCTAGGGTAAAGGCAAAACTACATCCATCCCATCTGATCTTACATCTCTCTCACTGTTTCTGTTCTTTATGTCCTCTTCAAAGTCCCACAGGGCTGTCTGCTCCAGGACTTCTCTGTGTAGTGGTCTCTTGCCATGAGCCTTTTGTGCCTCTGCTCTGGAGAGAGAGAGAGAGAGAGAGAGAGAGAGAGAGAGAGAGAGAGAGAGAGAGAGAATGTGTGTGTGTGTGTGTGTGTTAATCTCTATTTAAGAGTTAATTGCTCACAGAAAACTTTGGGAAACTACCCAATGAGGTCAACTTGTCTTCCTTGTAGGCCATCCCAGCTCCCTGCACTGTTTGTCTTTTTCACAGCACTCATAGTTGCAGCAAGATGTTTAAAGTATATATCTTCTATAAGTCTCTAAGAACATACTCAACTATGTAAATACGTGTATTCTATATCAATAATTCATAGCTTGGCAATTACATAATGAATGATATGAATAGCAGTTAATCCTACAACAGTTAATTCTACAAGATAGAAAAAAAATAATTGACTTTTGAAAAACTTCATTGAGCTTGGTATCCAATGTAAAGATTACTGTGTACTTTAGGTGGGTAAAAAGTTTTTAAACAGGATTCTAGGCAGGAAATGAACTGTCTTCAAGTTCTTTTCATAGATAGATTCAATAAAACACGAGCCAAAACTGTTGCAGGGGTAGCCTTTATTTTCCACTGGTTGTTTTCCTTACTTGGTTTCCCAAGAACTGTGTATCTGACATTTACATTATGTCAGATATTATAAGTAATAGATGACATAAGCTAAGTATACACAATGTATATGGGTTATAATCTGTTTTGTAAAAACTAGAGCATCCTTTGCAGTCTGAGGGGTGTCATGGACCCATCCCTCCATTGGAACCAAGCAGCAGGTACAGGTTTTCATGTGATCCATGTGCCTATGTGAAAAGAAGGCACAGTACCTAGGGAGGCAGTTGAAGCATATATAATGAAACAGTAGTTTTCCTCATCGCTATTGTTGCCATCACTGTTACTGTAATCTTTGAACTGTTTGTTTTCTGAAACTGAACAAAGATAACACTGGTAAATCATTGTTTTAGTGAAATTGTAGCCCTTGCTCCATTACCAGTGTTGCCCAAACTCAGTTCTTTCAAGTGTTATCCACCATTTCTGTAGCTGAGTATTTCCCATGGTTGGGAAACATAAATAAGATAATATCCAGTTGGCACAGCTACCTTGAGAGATCAGAGGACTGAGCTCTCGGACCCTGAGCCTAGCTTTGCCGTGGCAAGCAGCATTTACCTTATATAAGCATTAGCCTAGTTCATTGAATTCTTAAAAAATCATCATATGGAGTGTGTTTGTACAAATATTATAATCTCTAATGAGATTCTAATTGCATTCTCTAGGTTATGGTCATAATTTACATATAATCTCTGGCACCTCAGTTTTTCCTTCTATAAAATGGGAGTGTTTGATAGATTTATATGAGTCAACCTGAAAGTGCAGCTGACTCACTCACTCACTGTGTGTGTGTGTGTGTGTGTGTGTGTGTGTGTGTGTGTGTGTGTGTGTGTGTGTGTTGGAATATTGTGTTCTCCTATGGAAAACAAAATGATTCATAAAGCCTATTATGTATCTTTTAACAGTACATATATTGAGGTAAAGTCACTTAACTTGATATGCTGCATCATTTTATGGTTATTCTAGGCTATGCATTCCTCCTCTTTCAAGAAGAGAGCTCGGTTCAAGCACTCATTGATGCGTGCATTGAAGAAGATGGAAAACTCTACTTGTGTGTTTCCAGCCCTACTATCAAGGACAAACCTGTAAGTAAACACCACATGAACTGTGGCCTATAAAAGCAGGTTTTCAAAACAGTATTTTAAAATTATAGCTTAAAAAAATTAAGACTGAATTAAAAATGTTTGAACTGTAAAAAGAATAGGACTAATTATAATTTTCTTCATAGGTTCAAATCCGTCCTTGGAATTTAAGTGATAGTGATTTTGTCATGGATGGTTCTCAGCCTTTGGATCCCCGAAAAACAATTTTTGTTGGAGGTGTTCCTAGGCCATTAAGAGCTGGTGAGTAGAATCCCTAAGTCAGAAAAATTGGTATTCTCTTTTTGTTGATTTTGAGTTATTAACTGAAATTAGTATTTTAAATGAGTCAGTTACAAAGTTCTGTTCCTCTGTAACTAGGAACCAAAAATCTGAAGGATGTCAAGTAGGATGGAATTATAAATGTGAATATTTACTGAATATGCATGCTATGTAGTATCATATCATCTGAAGGTGCAAGTGATTTCTGTCTCTAAAAGCACCGTCCTCAAGTCAGGGAGATACGAATTAACTTCACACATGTAGATGCTTAAAGAATGTGATAACTGCTGCAAAGAAAGGTGATTGGAAATAGAAGTGTGTGTGTGTGTGTGTGTGTGTGTATACATATGTGAATGTGTGTGTGTCCATATTTAGAATATGCCATGGTGTGATTTCTTAAAAATATTTGAGCTGGACAATAGGAGCATTGTGGAGGGTGTTTTTCAGATAAAGCAAACAGCACATTTGGAAGTACTGAGTGCAGAGCAGCAGAGTTTATTCATGAAGGGAATGTATAAAGCATAAAATGGTGGGAGAGATACAAAAAGATACTGGTTAAAATCAATAGAGGTTAGATCATGAAAGTTTAATAGACTAATTGATGTTAATCCTTAGTACAAGAGAGACGTAATCACATAGACTTTTTTGAAATATCAGATAAGCTGATGATTCATGAAAGAGAAGAGGCTGTGAGTAAATGGTAGGCCAGCTATGGGCCTCTTGTATGTGATTGGTAGTGGTGGTGGAGAAAACCAGGTGAACAGATATTCGAATACTCAGGCAGAAAATAGAAGGTTGAATCCTATTTTTAGCTTTAAGCTGCTGGGTGGTTGGTGATAGCTTGTACATGGCTGTGAGAAATGGCAAAGTGGGGGCAGATTAAAGAATATTGTGGTTTTATTATGAATATAAGTTCATGGCCCCACTCAGAAGTTTGAAGTAGAAATTTCAATTATACAATGTGGTTTCTAGAATAGTATTTTTTGGGGGGGCAGGGGGTGAGACAGGGTTTCTCTGTGTAGCTTTGGAGCCTATCCTGGCACTCACTCTGTAGACCAGGCATAGTATTTAAAAAAATAATTATTTCCAGTGTTTTGGAAATAAATGGAGAGGAGTGATTGAAGACAAACAGATAAGCTTGTTTCCATAAAGCAAATGAAAAATGATAGTAGCTTTTAAAGAGGACCTAACTGATGGAAGTGGGCAGGTTGGGTTCTTTTTGTGTTCTGAAAAACAAGTCTATGAGATTATCTGTATAGTGAAAATAAAGGATAAAGGCAGAAACTCTGTTGCTTACACAATTGAGTCAGCAAATCTTATCAGATCATGTTTCATGAAATAGAGGAAGAATATGTTCATGTGTGGTCCTTTTTAAGCTGCTCTGTATCAGAAGAAATTGTCTGATAGACAGCTGCTTTATGAGTGTGAAATTCAGATGTGCAAATTCAGGAGCTTAAAGGTATACAGGTCGTATTTAAATAGATGATATAGAATAGGACCACCAAAACCCAAGTGTAGGCAAAGGTACAAAGACTGAAACTTAAGGTGTTCTGGCATTGAAGTGAGACTAAGAATTCATCAGTGAAGCGAATTATCAGCAGAATAAAATACCTTTCAAGTCATATAGAAAAATATTTCCAGACAAAGTAATAGATTAGCTATGATCAATACTGCCAGCAAGAAGATTGAGCACTGGACTTAGGAGGCGGGGGAGTTGATCTTAAAAAGATCAATTAAAGTGGAGTCACAGGTGGTAATCTGATCATTTAGAGTTATACAGACAGATATGGGGCCAATCTGGCTACAAAAGCTATCACCAGGGTGACTGAGCTGGTCTAGCCTCCCTCACCACACTGTTTGCCTTCCAACCTGCATGCTCTGTCAGAGAGGACAAGATTCTCTTGTAGAAGAGGATTGTCCTTAAGGAAGGAAAAAAAAGGCCCAAGCTTGTTGAAATGAGTATGAGAGGAAAGCTGAGCTATGGGAGAGAGGAAGGTTGCCAAAGCAGTGTCCTTCCATAAAGAAACTGAAGGAGATGGATATACAGGTAAAAGAAAGAATATGAATAGGTAATGAGGATAACTTTACAGTAAGCAAGTGCTTTGGGGTTGTTGTTTTGTTTTGTTTTTTAAGGTTAACAATGTAACTCGGTAGTAGAATGCCTGGGTAGTAGAATGCCTGCCAGCTTGTACAAAGCTCTGGCTTCCATGCTTTCTCGCAACAGCTGCTTTGTGTTAGTGTTCTCTTGATTTGTAATTGTTGATTTACTACTGTCTTCTCACCTTCAATGTGAATGTCTTTTCTTTTGAAGTGGAACTTGCTATGATCATGGACCGGCTGTATGGTGGCGTGTGTTATGCAGGAATTGATACAGATCCAGAACTAAAATACCCAAAAGGTGCTGGGCGAGTTGCTTTCTCCAATCAGCAGAGCTATATTGCTGCCATCAGTGCTCGATTTGTTCAGCTTCAGCATGGTGATATTGATAAACGTGTAAGTTATACATTGGGAAGTCATCTGTGTCTTAATACTTACAGGTGCTTTTTTACCATATGGAGTTAATAATATGGCTCACTTTTATCTTCCTTTGTCTCCTAGTGTTATATCCTCGAAATACAAATTTCTTGATGTACTTTAAACTTGAGGCATTGCATAAAAACTAAGTATAGATGTGATTTTAAAACTATATCAAAAATGTTTATCATATTGTTGTGGGGGGGCAGTTTATAGGAGCTTTGCACCCAAAACAGAGTGCAGCCCCATGTCTGCATTAGCTCTATAATCTCAGGCAAGCATCCCTCTCTCTGCCACTTTTCCTGACTTAGCAAGTGGGGAGGGATGCTACTTAGTCAGTCTCTGGATTATTTTTAGGACTGAATGAACTTCACATGTGCCCAGCACTTAGAGAAGTTGATCCACAGGAAGTACTAGTTAAGAGCTAGTTTTTATGTATAAAAACTAAAACTCAGCCACTATGTATTTCCATAAGTCATTTAACCTAAAGTTGAAAACATTAGTTCATTAGTAGTGTAGATTGGGTCTGACAGCTGAAGCTATCCTGTTGAATACTTGTGAGCTCTGATTACCATTTAAAATAGGAGAACAAGCTACTCATGTACATACCAGTTTCACACTGAAATCTGTGCATTGTACATAACTATAACTATTCTTAAACAATGACACAATCCAGTCAGCCGGAGACATCAGCCTAGGAAGTTCATAAGTTACGAGAAACTGATCCACAACTCAATTCCCAGGTCTTAACACTTTCCACATGTGATTTAACCGTCCCAGCTCCAACACAGTCTATCATTCTCACTTGTGGATGTGGAAACAGGTCAGGGGAGTCTGGTGTTTAGAGCCAACTCAAAGCTGACATCATTTGCTGAATCAGTCCTTCACAGTGGACCTTTATTTCTTTAGAGTTTATAAAGAAGTCTGGACATGCCCTAGATCAGATTAGCCACAGTTCTGATTTGATTGCAGCAGTTACTGCAAGCAAGGTGCAGCTCTGACCTGCATCAGAGAAGGCTGCTGAGTTCCACCACCTTATGATATTTTTATGAGAGAAAAATCTGAGAAGAAATTTGACTTCCATAAGGGACTGATGGTCCCTTATGGGTTTTGCTGTCAATTTGAAAATATTAATGCTAACATACAGGTGTTCAAAGATGTTACAAAAGTGAAAGTAGAATGTCTTAAATCTTTAGTTTTTAAAGTGTTTTTTTTTTTTTTTTCCTCTTTGGAAAATAGAGTAAAATTGCACTTTGTGACCTCTGAAGGAAACATGTTGAAATAAGTGAATTAGTGTTTAACCACTTAAGCTCACAGCCAATTATGAACATGAAACATGATATGCAAACTAGTCAACACAGAAGCAAACTGGCTTTCAATACCCTTCTGTCAGGGGAAACTGTGTCCCTAACATACTGCTATTTTCTCATCCTTTTCTCTAGAACACCATAAACATTTAAAATCATTCCAAATTTTGATTTCCGATGCAGACTCCAATGAGGTTTTTTTTTTTTTTTTTTTCCTTTACTATTTCTAGGTGGAGGTAAAGCCATATGTGCTGGATGACCAGATGTGTGATGAGTGCCAGGGCGCACGATGTGGTGGAAAATTTGCCCCCTTTTTTTGTGCCAATGTCACTTGCCTGCAGTATTACTGTGAGTTTTGTTGGGCAAATATCCACTCTCGTGCAGGACGTGAGTTCCATAAGCCATTGGTGAAGGAAGGTGCTGATCGCCCACGTCAGATCCACTTCCGCTGGAATTAAGTATATATATAAACTGGCCTCTGTCTAACAAGGAAAGAAAGGGTGCATGTGGCTTACTGTGCTGAAGATACTGACCTGCAGAAGAAATAAGTGCATTCTTCTGCTTCTCACCCAGCTCTCAATACATGCATCGTTATCAGCAGCCAAAACACTACAAGCCTCTTGTTTTTCACCAAAACCCTACATCTCAGGCTTACTAATTTTTGTGATATTTTCATGTTAAAATAAAATGTTTTTTTGTATTTTCTCCAAGTTATTTTTATATGTAAAGTTAAAATTAGATATGAGAATGTTTTGCGTAGGGGCAACACAGTCTGCTGCTATATAGTGGGTGAAGCGTGCACTTATTTCTTAACATGGGTTTTTAACTTCAAGATCTGCCCCAGTACTTTACCAAAGGTAGCAAAATAATAGTGAAGATGGAATATGTCTGCTACAAATGCTTATTTTTATTGTTGCTGTTTTCAGTGTGTACATAAACTAAAAATTAGGGTTGATTTTGTTGCTCTCCATTTTGACTTGCAAGAAATAATACCTCAAGATAATCTGATTTATTAGCTATTTTTAAACATTTTTAATCACAAGCTGTATTAGCTTTGCTGCTATATAGGTGTTATGTGTAAATGTCACCTATTAATACGGGATTGAAAAAGTTAGAGACACACTGCATTGCGGATGAAATGCAGGCAGCACAATATGGCCGAAACTGCCATAGTTTAGAATGTGAAACAATGCATGTTTACTTAACCTGTGTCCACCATATGCATGCACTGGACATTAACTAATGAGGTGAGGTATTGCAAATGTTCAAAAAGCTCTCTTGAATCTAGATAGCATGGACAAATTATAAAATTTGTTTCTTTACAAAAAGCAAACTTGCATGCATTATTGTGACTTCAAGTTAAAAAATGTTGTCCTACATGTGTACAATATGCAAATTAGTTTTAGATTAGAGAGTGCAGCCATTTTGTGATCTGGTCAGTAGTGGAATTCGATTTTATGCAGACTGGATGTAATATTTGTAATCCCTGTGCAATTTTGTGATGTGCGGTTCTAATTCATGTGCAGTGATATAGTATAGATAAAAGATTGAATAAAAGAAAACACAGGAATTTTAAAGAAAGTTGATTTTAGCCCCTTTGATAGTTCATGGTTAAGATATCCTTTAAAAACCAAAGATGGCCAGCACACTGCTAACCAGTCACCGAATGTGAGACCCATAAGAAGCCCATACTTTAAAAGAGGGTTTTATAGAAGAACACAGAACTTTAGTGAAGTCAAAATGGAGATGGGAAAATATAACAGATGGCTAGTTGCATAAAATTTACCTTTAAGACAATGGTGAAATCTGGCTTAAATTTGCTTACATGTCTGACCTATGTATATGGGGTCTTCTGTCTACACTGGGGTCACTGTTGCATGGAGGTTGTTATTCTTAATGGTTAAGAATTGCTTTTTTTAAACTTTGATGAAGGAATTTCAGTAATGACTTTGCTTGCAGTTTTTTTTTTTTTTTCTTTTTTCTTTATTGAGGGAGTTGCGTGGAAACATGCACAGTTCTGACCTAGAACATCCATCGTTCATGGTGGTTTTCCTCTCTAGAGCATCCTAACCGCAGCTAGCCCTGTGTTGATAATGTAGGAATTACTCTGCAATGGAAGCAAAGCACCCCACAATGGTAAATGTTTTTGTTTTTGGTTTTGGTTTTGTTTTGTTTTTAATGCAGAACTAAGATTTTTGACTCTAAAGAGAGAACATTACAAGGGTACGGCCTATGCAGCCAACCCTTGGGACAATCCTTCACATGAGCAAAGTGCTGATCTCAACATTGGTTGTCAATGGTATGCTTTTTTGTACTGTAAAAATACGTGGTTCATGTCTAACTCTGCTGTTTTATTGTGGTTGTGGCTCAAGTTTTTAATGTTTGAAGTTGACGCTGTTTTCAGAGGAGCTCTTTACTAATTTATTTGTCAGTGTCCCTACTTGTTACTCCCCATGACCCTCCAGAGTTTCTGGAGCATTCTTTTCTACCCTCACCCTGCCAAACCTTGATCCATTTTGACATTTGTTATGCACTATTTTTATATCTCTGTGAGAGATTTTTCCAACAGTCAGCTATTTTATGGCACACTTTTTTTGACTGATGACATCTCCTTTGCTATACCTCAATTTTTGGAATTTAGAAAAGAAATCAGTAGTTTTGCAATGTTAATTATTTAGATATTTAATTTCGCAGATTTTTAAACTTTATTTTCATAATTTCTGCTTAATGTTTAAAATTGAAGAGCCTTTTCATGTATTAAATAATGAACTCTAAAATAAATTATATTATGAAATAATTGGAGATGCTGAAAATCATTTTCCCTTCTTAAACAGAAATTAAAATTTGAAATGAAGGGAAATGAAATGGACACCCTTTCCCACCAGGGTAAATGTGACAGAAATGCTGGTTGGTGTCACCTTCGTTTCTGTTAGGACAGAGCTTATTGGTCTAATATTTTGTTCCTCCCTGCCTCACCCCTACCTCTAATTTGTTTCTTTTTCTGTTTGGGGATTATTTTTCCTTTTATGTACTACATTCTTATTTTCTAACTGTTAAACACTGTATTAGAGGTTTTTTTTAATTTACAGATCATATTTATTTTACTATTTTTGTAGAAAATTATTAATTTTGATTGTATTTTTGTATTTTCAAAGCTTCTTCATTTGTGTTCCCTAAATGTTCATATTGCTGCCCAAAAGTATGAATGACTGTGGAGGAAAAAATACTTTAAAAATCCACATTTTTTGTTAAGAAGGAGACATTTAGCATTTATATATTTGTGTATGGAAAACACTTGATATTTTATCCCTGTTGCATCTGGCTGCACGAGCCTCTCCTCACAGATGCCGCAAAACTTGAATATAACACACTTTGGAAGGCTGACTAACCTCGATTCTGTGTTGTGATGTGCAATACTGTTTCTAATGTTTGTATAAAGATACAGTGTAAACCTTTTTAATGCAAATTTATTTTTTTCATTGCATATTTTGCAGACTTTATCCACAGTGTCATTTTTTACTGTCAGAAAAGATGCCCCTTTTGTCATTGCAACTATTTTTTAAACCCAGAAATCTTTGTACTGATGTAAATGATTGTAGTTATTTTGGATAGTGTTTTGCTAACAAAAGGAGAGACTTTTTTCATGCATATTTCTATTTTGTTTTTTTGGGTTTTATTTTATTTTAATAGTAGTAAAATACTTGGAATAATTTTTCATATTCTTGTCATTAATATTATTTTGTATTTTTATGTGAAAATATATAATTTTATGACACTAATTGCTAAAGTTTATTTTATGTTGAATTATTTTTGGAGCTGAAATCTTTGTAATATTAAAGCAACTAGTTTCTAATTCCCAGTTTCTGTATAGAATCGCACAAGTGGTTTATGGAGTGTTTGGATTGTAACTATAAATGGTTCTTTGATATGCAAATTAATATTTTCAGTTGATTTTATTTTATATTCCTAATGGGGTGTTAAAGCCGTTTTTTATTTTTTTCTAAATAAAAAGAGAACCCATGCTTTTATGGACACTAGGTATAAAACGCCTTCAGCTTAAAATTTTTGTTAAATAATTTAGTTTATTTTATTGTTACCTTCCAGGTGTCTAAATCTCCAGTCTGTCTGTTGTACTGGTAATTTAACTCTGTAATGGAATAGTTTGCTGCCAACTATTTATATTAAGTAATTTTTAAATATTTGTAATATTGTTGACTGACTAATAAACTATTAAGTTATTGGCATAGCTGTGGAACCTTATTCACACCTTATACACTCTCAGAAGCAGTGAAATTGTGTTTGCTCAGTGCATCATATATATATATATAATATATATATATAGAGAGAGAGAGACCTGTTAAAGGACAAGTGAGATTAACCCCTGACCTGCACATATACATGAACACAGCTACGTGAACACAACACACACACACACACACACACACACACACACACACACACACACCACACACACGGGGGGGGGGGGAGAGAATGAAGTTTAACAACCCAAAAGCCTTTCTAAAATAATTTACCCAAAGGATGCACATTCATACAACAAGGACTTCTGTTCAGCTATGTTCATAGCAGCATTATTTGTAATAGCCAGAACCTGGAAGCAACCTAGATGTCCCTCAACTGAAGAATAGATACGGAAAATGTGGTACATTTACAATGGAGTACTACTCAGTGGGGGGAAAAAAAAAAAAAAAACAATGGAATCTTGAAATTTGCAGGCAAATGGATGGAACTAGGAGAAACCATCCTAAGTGAGGTAACCTAGTCACAGAAAGACAAACATGGTATGTACTCACTCATGGATTACCAGCCTACAATCCACAACCCCAGAGAAGTTAGGAAACAAGGAGGACCCTAAAAGAGACATACATGGTCCCCCCAGTGAAGCAGAAAGGGACAACAGCCCCTGAAGAAATTGGGAACATGGGGGGGAGCGGGAGGGAAATAGAAGAAAGAGGAGGGGAAAAGAGGAAGGGGGAGGAGAACATGAGGGACCAGGAGGTGGGAGAGGAATAGAGAAGAGCAAGAAAAGAGACACATCAATAGAGGGAGCCACTATAGGTTTAAAGAGAAATCTGGCACTAGGGAATTGTACAGAGATCCACATGGATGACCCCTAAGCAATAGTGGAGAAGCTACCTTAAATTTCCTTCCTGTATAATGAGAATGATGACTACCTTAAATGCCATCCTAGAGCCTTCATCCAGGAGCTAATAGAAGCAGAAGCAGAGATCCACAGCTAAGCACTGAGCCAAACTTCTGGAATTCAGTTTCAGGGAAGGAGTGACCAACAAAGGGGTCAAGACCATGCTAGGAAAACCCACAGAAACATCCGACCTGAGCAAGTGGGAATTCATAGATCCCAGTCTGACAGCTGGGGAACCAACATAGGACCAAACCAGGATCCCTGAATGAGGGTGTCAGCTAGGAGCACTGGGCAGTCTATGGGGCCTCTAGCAGTGGAACCAGCATGCATTCCTAGTGCACGAACAGAATTCGGGAGCCCATTTCCCATGGAGGGATACTCTCTGAGCCTAGATACACAGGGGAGGGCCTAGGCCCTGCCCTAAATGACTTGACAGATTTTTATGATCCCTCATGGAAGGCTTCACCCTCCCTGGGGAGTGGATGAGGAATGGGATTAGGGGTGGGGGTCGATGGGGGTCATGGGAGGATGAGAGGGAGAGGGAACTGGGATTGGTATGTAAAATAAGATTGTTTCTAATTTAAATAAATTTATAAAATAAATAAGGAAGAAAAAGAAATTCATGTTCACAACTCAGAAGAAGTAGGTATGTTTATACCCAGAAGATGTGAGTTTCTCAAGGTTTTAATGCAGAGTTTGGATACAAACCTTCATCTACCAGACTCACAAGTATGTGTACCTTACAGTATATTACACTGAGAAATATTTGAAAGGATGATATGTATTATTATAATTTTGCAAATTTTTAATGCAACCAATTAAAACAGAAGCACTTTCATTCAGCTTGCATTTAGTTTGGATGTGAGTACATTTTAAAAATAAAAGTTAATATTTAAAAATAGCTTTAGGAGAATGGGGCTGATAAAAACACAATGGGGATCTGATGCCAATGAACAACATAACTTTGTGAAGTCCTAACTTCTTTGAGAAAATGTCCTTACTTACTAAAATAAATGTGAAACTGGCAATGGAAACAATTATAAGGGCCTAGAGAGAGGACTTAGCAGTTACAACACTTCTTGCTCTTCCAGATGACCAGAGTTCAGTTCCCAGCACCCAGGCCAGGTGAATCATAACTGCCTGTAACTACAGGGGGTAATATAATACCCCCTCCCTCTCTTCCCCTCTCCCTTCCCTTCTCCCTCCATCCTTCTCTGTCTTTCTCTCCAGAATCAAAATGTTTTAAAAAGAAAAATTCATATGAACAACAGTCCCACCAAAAATAAGGATATATATAGGAATTAAAAGATGGTGCTAGGTAACAGTCATGGGTAAAGACGACCATCTAATGTAACATGAGGGAATAAAATTTCTATTCCAGTTTGGTGACCACTTTAATCTTTTTGGTTCTACCACTTTTACTAAGGAGAAGACTTACCTGGTTCCATATTTTTCAATTCAAGATATTTTTAGTGTGTACATACATGTGTGTGCATGCATGCACGCGCGTGCGTGTGCGCGCGCGCGCGCGCGCGCGCGCGCGTGTGTGTGTGTGTGTGTGTGTGTGTGTGTAGTATGTATGAGGTATGGGGAGCACACACATGTCACAGTGCACTTGTACTTATGTGGGTTCCTGGGGTCAAACAGAGGTGGTCAGGATTGTGCAATCACCTGAGCTGTCTCACCAGCCCCTCAGCTATTACTGTCTACCTAAAATAAGCATGCTTTCCTTTCAGATGTACCAGACATGCATGCACTCAAGCCACGGTGGTCACCTTGTAACTAATCTGATGCATTTCCACCTACTCACTCACCTGCTTGTTTTATATCTTGCTAATGAAGTGTATTTTAAGGAAGATGGAAAAGGAAATGCTTGCTTCAAAAGTAAGGTAAAAGAAAGGTAACACTATCAGAAGAAATTTGAAACCCATGTCTCAGATTTCCCTTAGAAACTGAATTCCAGATATTCAAGACTTCTTTCTTTTTTATAATTGTATGATATCACTCAACATCAATTCACATTGTATTTTAAAACTCTTGCCAGGAAATGGGAGCTTCTTTAAAATGAGAATCCAGCCACCATTCTATGTCTGTGTTTATGATGATAGCAGCCTAGTCACAATAGACAAAGGGAAGCTACTTGCATCTGTCAATGGAAAATCAACAAACCACTTGGTATATAAAATGTGCAGGGAATATAACTCCTCTCAAAAGGACATTCTGACACTTTCTATAACAATGGATGAGCCTTGAAGACATTACACTAAGAAAAAGAACTCAGTTGCTGAAAAACAAAACGACCAAAAGAAAAGTATTCCATAATACAAGGTACCCAAAATAGTGAACTTCACAGAACAGAATGGAGTTTTGCAGAGCCTGGGGAAGTTATTGTTTGGTTCAGACATCGGGATGGATGAGAACTGGTGATGGATGGGTCGTATAAAACTGTGAATGTATGTAATGTATGTAGCATTCACAGAACCATAGACCTTAAAGATAGTGTGGGGGCCTCAAGAGGCACTCACATGTTCAAAGCCCTGGCTGCTCTTTCAGAGGAATGGAGTTGGGTTCCCATCACCCACATCAGACAGCTCACAACAGCTACAGTGGACCCAACACCCTCTTCTAGCCTCCAGCCCTCCCTCCCTCTACACCATTCATGTGCATATAAGTACAGATACATATATACACATAAACTTAAAATAAACCTTAAAATTGAGATAGTAAATTTTATACATAATTTGTACAATTAAAAAGAACAGTATCTTGAAACTCTTCTGGGTTGTCTTGTGTGTAAAAACAACCATGCCCTCTTCTGAAGCAACCTCTCATTTTCCCACCTAACTACAATTTTATTGTGCACATGTCAATTCCAAAACATGTGCACATGTTTTTTTAATGTTTAATTAAAAATACAATACTGTATTTACTCATGTACCTGCTTTTGTACATTTTTTATAAGACACACCAGTGTTCCCACTGGGGATTCCCAGCTCCAAAACATACTAGAACCCAGAAGGACAAATGTTAAATCCTAAAGCTTCATGTCTGTCCATGTGAGCATCTTGGGCACAGTGTGGTAGGAGATGTGTGCCCAAGGTTTGGGGCAGTACTTCCCCATGTTGCTCTGCTGATCACATCATACAGGGTTACTCTATCAGGCTGACTTCTCACACTATGCGCAATCTTACCCTAGTAGCATTGCATGTCGCTGGTACCTCTACCATCCCAGAAATAGCCTTCAATCTCAGTGGTGTCTTGAGAGAATTAAACCACACCCAAACAGTAGCAGAGCACATGGTATATCTATACTTTCTTCCCAATGATTTCTTAATCTCTTTTAGAATAAATACTTGACTTAAAATAAAAGTCACTTGTCAGGCATTGGTGGTGCATGCCTTTAATCCCAGCACTTGGGAGGCAGAGGCAGGCGGATCTCTGTGAGTTCCAGGCCAGCCTGGTCTACAGAGCGAGTGCCAGGATAGGCTCCAAAGCTACACAGAGAAACTCTGTCTAAAAAAAACAAAAACAAAAAAAAAAACAAAAAACAAAGTCAACTCCCCTTAATTCTTCTGTTCTTAGCTTACATTTCTTTGTCTCCAGTTTATAATTTCTTTTTCCTTATACTTTCCTTGTAGATATTGCACTTCTCTTTATTATTTGGAAATTCTAATGCATGGTTCTCAAAATTCTCTTCAGAATCTGAGTGATATATGCACCCATATATCTGTAATAAGTGCTCCCATCATTGTGTTTTTAGACAGTCCTTTCTAGAGATTGTTTTGATGGCATGTTTGCAATTCTTGCTTTCACAATCATCTATGTGGAAATTACCAATGATTTCTAAGTCCTATAATGCTTGATTTTCTGAGACTCATGCCTATCCAGTTGCTACTCACTGTGGTATTTAATTTGCCAGCCCAGACCAGGTTTTATTTGGGTACTTGGGTCTCTTAATGGAGCCAGAAGTTAGCTGGCTCCAGTCCCAGTTTTAGAAGCTGCTTGATACAAGCTGTAGCCTCAGGCAGAATGATATAAATAAACTTAAGTGACCTTGCAAGGAGGAACCCAAGGGAATGAACACATAGAATAAGCATCTTCTACACCAATTCATCTGTCCTTCTAACTAGTCATAGCTTGATGACAATCCTATGCAGGTCTTTACCTAGTCCGTGGTGAGAGTGTTGCCACTATCCATGATCTCCCTTCATTGCTCCCATACCTTCCACAGAACTTCTCTGCTGCCTGTGGCAGCCCACTCAGCCTCCATCTAAGAGAAATACATGTGGACCCTTAAGGCAACTTTCAAACAATGAGAACTGGAGGCAATGGTCACTTCATTCCTTTCACTTTCTGCTGTGAAGTGCTCAGACAAAGTCCACTTCTCTAAAAGCCTAGACTTGCATTGCTGCTTTTTATTATCACTTCAGGACAAATGCTCTTGGCAAACTCTGATTTTGGGAAGACTCTTGTTGAAAGAATGACCTGACATCAATGGAACCAGGAAGAAGGCAGCAAGGAAAAGTAAATAGAGTAGAACAGAGGATATTTGAGAAGGAATCTGGAGCTAAATAGTTAGACTATTTCCCCAAAGTCTGTGACCTCCTCTCTGAGGACTAGTCTGTATGATATACTCTTGCAAGAAAAGGAAAGTTTGCACTGGTCTCCTTTATATTCTTATTCAGTGACCTATTGAGTCTGGTAGGGGAAAAAGTGATATGTCTAGTCAATTCTTGAGTTTCAAGCAACAGCAACATGAAGTTATTTAACTTTATTTAGCATGGGCAATTTGCCTAGTCAAAAGGCAACACAAGGCCACCAGTTCAATGATGGTACTGGTGAATGCTTTGAAGCCTTGTGGAGATGTGCATGACAACCTTTAATTAATCTTTTGATTCTAAGTCAGACAGTTTCCACTGGTAAAGACACAACACTTCCTTTCATGAGGTTGCATGAAGATCAGCACGGGGATGCACCTAAATTTTATGGAGGAAATGTGTCTGCTAACTAAAGGTGGCATCACTAACAGGAAAGATTTCTCAACCAAAGGGAATCTCCACAAAGTAGCAGGGATCCAGAAGCTTCTAAATGGAGACTTTGTGAAGCATGTTCCAAAAATACAGGCTAACTTGCAAAGTTCGGAAACCCACTAACCTTTGGCTTGATTTTTTTTTTTTTTGTAGTAAACCCAAACAGAACCTATGTTCAGGATTTGACATGTAGTTTTCTAGGTTTAAAGTGTTGTGACTTTAACACTGAGAATTGACTTTCTGACTTAAAATCAGAAGATTCGTAAGAGACTTTCACACAAATCTCCACAAGGCTGCAAAGCAGTCATCAATAATGATGATCTCCCATTGCCTTGATTGTGACTAGACAAACTGCCCATGCTGAAGTCAAATAACTTCATGGTGTTGCTGCTTGAAATTAGAAAATTGATTTGACATATCACTTTTTTTTTCTTTGAGACTCAATAGGTCTCTGAATAAGAGTGCTGCACTCTGGAGAGATGTATGAGACACCTAGAGAAACCATCTTGGAAGAAGAAGCAAGAGCTAGGGAGGAGAAATACAGTCAAGTGTGTTCCTTCTTCTCCCAAGGCTACTCAGTGTACACCAGGCTATGTCTACTAAGCAAAAGTCTGCTGGAGAATAGAGGAGCCATCCCTGCTGGCAGTTGATAGTGATGGACAGACAGACTCCTGAGTATGCAAGACAGCCATGAGAAAACAGCCCCTATCAAATGTCAGGTGACAACTCCACAAGGCAGCTGCTATTGGTAGCCCTGTTCCACAGATTGTACCAGGCTCAGACTGGTGGAGTAACATTCCCAAGGTTGTGAAACTGGTAAATGTCAAATTTGTACTGAAGTCATTTGCCTGCCACACCTCAGTTGTTATGCTTTCTTGGCTAAAAGTGAAAGACGTCTGTGGATTTAGTATTTCTTAGAGCATAAATTTCCAGGCATTGTCAACATAAGAGCAATGCTTAAAGGTCTTGGAGGTGCAGAAAATGATTTTATATTTTTGCTTTTTAACTTCAGGCACCTTTTCATTTGATTTGGGGTTTGGCACATGCATGTGTGCCACAATATAAGTGTGGAGGTGAGAGGCCAATTTTTCAGGAGTAATTTCTCTCCTTTCACCTTGTTTTGGGACAAGACCTTGTTTCTGTAGTTCATTACATAAGTTCACAGCTGACCCTCCTGTTTCTGTCTCCTCCCATCTCTCTGCAGTAGTTCTGGGAACATAGGTGAGTGTTAGAAAGTCCCAGTTTTTATGTGAATTTGAGGGATCAAACTTTAGTTATTAGTCCTATGTAACAAGAGCTTTTAGCCACTGAACCACCTCCCATCTCTAGAAAATGAATATTAACTATTTACTTGTTATTAATCTGGTTTGATCCTGTTGCTTTAGGGAAACTTGAGTAACAGAACAGGAACACTTTATTTTTAAGCAAAAATAGGGTATCTTAAAAATTCTTCACTCTCCTGGCTGCACTTGGAAAGTTTTAGAATAGAAAATACCCTGTTATTCATTCCCAGCATCATTCATTCCACTGCTGGGAATTGTGACATCTCCTTATATACATACCACTGTCACTATTGGCTATTTTTCAAGAATATAATTTTGGCTTATCTGATTGCATATCATCATTTCACACTAAATTATAGATATTTCTCATGACGAATTTAGTCTTCACAACCATCCCTTTTAATACTTGCACCAGAGGAGAGCAAAAGTGCCATATCTGACTTAACTCCTTCTTACATGTGGCAAACTTAGTTTGTTCCCATTTTTCACTATCTAGCTACATAAAGGATTTTACATATTTGGAATTGTTTCCTTGAGGAATTTTGTCAAAGGTGGAATAATATATCAAAAAGTACACATTTACCCAAGTCACAAAATTCTGGTTGTCTATCAAAGCCTGTCCAACCTATATCCCACCCACAAAATATGAGCATCTTCATTTTTGTGACTTCATTATGGTGACTTCATTTAAATTCCTTTCAAGTAGTAGGAAGCCTCTGCAACAATGAGTTTCTATTTAACTTTTCAAATGGTCTCTAGTGTTAGCTGTCTTTCTATTCCTTCCTTTACCATTCCCCATGCATGTTCTCACTTGTCTTCTTCCTTCAGCCACCTTCCCATTGCTCTAGGCCTCTTGCTGATCCTCTTTCTCAAATAGCCCCACCCTGTCCTCATGTCACTTGTATTACATTACTCTTTCCTGCCTCCTCCATTTCTGTTTCCTTTAAAAGCCCAGTGTCACTTTGCCTGCCTCCCTGGGTATGCCTGTGTAACCCTTAGTGTACAGGGTCACCACAAATTTCATCCCATTTTTCAATCTTTTTTATTCCTAAATAAGCCTTTTGTTTTTGAGAGCCAAAGAGGCTGCCCCTCTGAGTTTCTTTGGTGGTAACATGGGACTACTGTATATTCATAAAAAAGGTTTTTGAGGAGGAGCTGATGGATAGTGACTCATCTGTTGGTAATTCTATATGATGAAATTGACAGATCTCTCGAAGATTGGCTCTGACTCTATTCATTCCATATTTTGTTTTGTCTCCATTACTGTTATCTGTTCTCCTGGGAGTGGGGCAGGCTGGCTCCTAAACAAAAAAGCTCATGTTTTATGGTCAAGTAATGTAGGCTGCATTCCAGAACCTTCCAGCAGACAAACAGCCTACTTTCATATGCATTCCACACCCACAGTTCTCAAATCCAGAAAGATCTGCTGCTTTATTTCTCTCAAACACTTAAGTTGCACTGAAACAAAGCTATGATTAATCTTAGTATTTTTCATATGTATTTATGTAAAAATATTAGGGGCTGGCTGTGAGGTATTACCAGTGTTGTTAGAAGTCTCGGTGTACACTTTGCTAAAAATTTAAAATTCTAATAAAAAAAGTCTAACAGAGTGTAAACAATTACTAAAGGCTGACTTTATACTGTAAACCTGCTTAAAAGACAAAGGAACACTAATGTTTATGCCGGGGAAGTTGTTTTATATGTAGTGTGACCCCTACTAATCAGTTCGGGCATTTGTCACCAGTGTTAATGCAGACCTTCAAGTTAAAGGGCATAGTCTCACCTAACAATGTCATCCTCACTTTAGACGCCAGATAAAAGTGAGTTATGTCAGTCACGTAACTTCAGATGAGTTGATTAAATTAAAATTTCCTGTAACTTTTCTAGTCTAACCATTTCTAAGATGATTTCTAGAATTCTAGAAAAATTCTGTGTTTATTACAAGGATCCTAGGTAATCTTCAGAAAATGCTGTATTTATGACAGGCATTGTTGTGATGATCCATTTCAGGAAGAACCAAAGAAGAGGCTCACAATGTGATGTCTAGGAGGGTGTTGGGTTACCTTCACCCCATGGAGTCAGGATTCAGCCCCTCCCTGACCCTTGACATGTTTACCAGCTGGATAACTGCAACAAGCCTCCAGCTTCACTATCTAGCATTTCCATCAGGGGTTCACTGAATACATGTGGTAGATTAAAACATTAAATGACTGCACTTACCTTCCAGCCACTCCCCTTCTCAGGGGTTCAGATTTGCTCTGAATCTCAACCTGCTAATCATGTCTGGTCTCTTAGTGATCAGGCCCCAAGCTGAAGCTGTCAAGGAGTGTCAAGGAGTTAGCTCATCAGTTTGTGGTTCATGGGACATGCACGAAATTAAATAGTGTCTGTACCTTGGAATATGGACAAATACCAGGCCTTTTCTCTGGAATGCAGCAACATCGTGTCCGTTAATATCACTTAGAACCCACAAACAGACTTATGGGTCAGTTTCTGATTCCTATCCATCTGTTGATACTGATACTAATACTTGACAGAGAAAATGGCTTCCATGATTTTTCTCATTGGGGTTCATATTTAATTTCAGATCCTTCTTGAATGCTGGGTAGGGACAAGGTGATTTTTCACTCCAGCCTTGACAGATGGTAAAAATACAACAACATACACTTGTTCAGTTGAAGATTCTTGGTGCTGGGGAGACAGTTCAGTCAGTAAAGTGCTTGCTATGAAAGCAGGAGAGCTTGGCTTCAGACCCTCAGCACCTATAGGAAAGGTCAAGCACAGTGATATAATCCCATAACCTCCAGGCCAGCATGTGACGACAGCTCCTAGGAGCTCGATGGCCAGCCAGACTGGCAGTATTGTTGAGCTGCAGACTCAGAGAGAAACCCTATTTCCAAAAACAGAGTGGGGAGAGATGGAGACTTAGGAAGATATCCAGCATTGAACTTTGGCACATGTGCACACACTTAAATAATTAATGTTAGGAGCTTGGCGTCCTCAAATTCAGTGCAACAACTTCTAGCATTCTATTTTTGAGACAATGTAAGCTATTTTGGAACATATTCTGTCATGCTAACCACAAAGACTTCAAGACCTGTGTGTTTAGCATTTTTACTATTAATAAAATTTTATTTTAGTTACGTTCACTTTAGCACCATTAATTCTTTGCATTTGCTTATTTGGTTGGCCACTCCCACAAGTTCTCTATCTCCATTGCCCCAGCACATCTTGCAAGCAGGATAGACTGAAGCAACAATCACAGACTCTGTATGAGTCTGCATTAGGTCCTCTGCAAATATGTTTTAGTTGTTAGCTTGGTATTTTTATGGTACTCCTAACAGTGAGAGTGCAGGTGTCTCTAACTCTTTCAACTGCTCTCGGGACCTTTATTCTCCTACTGAGATGTCTCACCCAGCCTTGATAAGAGGGTTTGTGCCTAATCTTATTGTAACTTGTTATGCTGTGGTTAGTTCATATCCCTGCTCTTTTCTCAATGGAAATGGAGGAGAAATGAGGAGAGGAAGTGAAGAGAGGATAGGAGAAGTGGAGGGAAAACTGCAGTTGGGATTTATTCATGACAAAAGAGTAAAAAAAAAAAAAGGAACACCTTTTCCTACCATTTTCTTTATACTATTCAATATTCTGAGAAATACAAAAAGAAAAATAAAAGGATTTCCACTGCTCAATAAATTCAAGATGTGCTAGACCCTCCTTGAGCATCAATTGACTCAAACAGGTAAATGTCAAGTCTTCTGGATTTCTGCAGATATACAATGTGTACAGCTCATAGTTACAATTTGTGATACATTTTTGGACACTGTATGGGTCACAACCTATTGCACACATCACATTTACCTTAGTTGTCATAACACTGTATCTCAATTCTTATGAAACAAGTCACCATGATGGCAACAGAACTAGATCTCTGCTGCATTCTTTCTTTGCCTCTGGCTCCATCCATGATGTTATACCTATCATTTTCAATGTCCTTAGAGAGTGGCCTGTTAGACACTATTTTTTTTATTAGCAAACAAATGTTGCAACTGAATTGGCTTTTAGGTTACTTAATTTGATTGAACAAGGACAGTAATCAGTGTTAATTAGGTTGGTAAGTCATTGCTATCACCTTTCTGGTATTTGGCTCACATTCACTTTTCCATGCACTGAAGTTGCTAGGACTTTCCACAAGCCACATCTGCTCTGTGATGCAGGCCCATAGCTTGCCTTGAGGCCTCACTAGACTCCATGACTGAGTTATTCCTGTTCAGGACTGGAAGTTTAATTTCTTTCCTGCTCAGCTTCTGGAGTAGTTAGCAACTTCTGTGATTGGAAGACTGTTCTTCAAGTAGCTGCCAGTGTAAAATGAAGCCTTACTGCAGTGTGGGAATGTAGAAAGGATACCTCCCTGTAGTGGCCTCAGGCCTGTTTTGCCATCACATCTGTTTATTATTGCCAATAAGCATCCCAACCAACTTGAAATTGCTGTTTCCTCATCTCTTTCAGATAGGATATCACTTCATGGAACAATAATATGACATAAATTTATGGAAATAAAAAAAAAAACTTCTGATGGAACTAAGTGGTGGTGGCTCGGACATTTAATACCAGCACTCAGGAGGCAGACAGGCAAATCTCTGTGGGTTTGAGGCCAGCCCGATCTACAGAGCAAGTTCCAGGACAGGCTCCAAAGCTACAGAGAAACCCTGTCTCAGAAAATAAAAAAAAAAAATTCTGATGAAATTTGAATGAAATACTTGATCAACGAAGACCTGAAGATAATCCTGGCACACAATTTCTGTCAATTGGAGAGTCTGAAAAATGCAGACTGGTGGTTTTGGATTATACTGATTTTATTTACTTTGGGGTTTTATATTGATTTTATTACATAAATCTTTGATTGTCCTTTAAAATAATCTCCATAAATCTCTTTGAGCCACATCAAAAACTTCAGGGAATTTCAGGGAAATTTTTAGGCAATCATTCTACAACTTGGAAAATTATTTTCTTTTTAATATCTCTGTGTGTGTGTGTGTGTGTGTGTGTGTGTGTGTGTGTGTGTGTGTGTTGTCCAGTACTGGAGGGTAACAATTCTACTTCTAAAAGTTTATCCCAGAGAAACAGTTGCATAAATCACGTGGCTATAATAATAATTAGCAGTTCCTGGGCCTGCCTTGTGCAGGGTTTCAGCTGGAGGCATTGTCTGTGTCTCCACAGTGAGGCCAGGAACTGTACATCTGTGTTACCTTTGCTTTACAGATGAAAGAATGAGGTTTGCAAAGGTCAAGGAACAGATTCCCAAGGCTACACAGTTTAGAGCCAGTAAGAAGGAATTTCAGCTTGTCTAAATCATAAGTAAGAAGACACACTTAGTTATATTCAAATAGAATATAAGTATCAAGAAAAAAGACTGGAAGGATAAGCAATGTTTCCATGATGCAGTTGAGCTGTGGGAGGAGGGACAATGTTTTTTACTTTGTCATTTAAAAATTTATCTTAAATAAAAATGTTACAATTTTCTAGCACACAGGTATATGCACATATGTACACACACTCATATATATATATATATATATATATGTTCACATATACCTATACACACACATATACATATTAATGCATATACATTGACACAAAGAGATAGATACTCCATCTCTAATATTTCTCACAGCACTTTTCCTTATTTTAGTAAATAATTGCACCATCTATTCTAAACAGCACACAGAAGATGCCTTGACTTGTTTCTCCTTCCCAACCCCCACCTGTTAAGTTTTGCCTGTAAGATTATGTCTCCAACTATGCCTGGTAATTGCCCCTTCTTGGCATTTTCAAGGAAATTACAATAATCTTTTCTGACCACTATCTTCCTAACATGTCAGTAAGAAAAATCTACTATCAAAGTTCAATCAGAATATATCCCTCCCCATCTTAAAATTTGCACAGTGAGTAAGAGTACCATCCCAACAATGCGCATGTCCCCCTCAAGCTTTTGTGCACAGGAAATCCCATCTTCCTTCTCCAAGTCATCTCCTTCTTCTTCCCATCCCTCAGGATCCATCCTTCTCTCCTGTCTCTTTGCACACACGCACGCACACACACTCCTACTTGAAAATCTTTTTCCTCTTTCAGAGAGTTTTTCAGTATTTGAAACGATTTTATACTTTAGTTTCCTCTCCACTGTCTGTCTCCGACACTCACCACATTTCTCCAGAACAGCAAAGGTTGTGTACATGAGCATATGAGGGATTTCTTATGGGAAATGGATAATATAATTGTGGAGCCCAAGAAGTCCCAGGTAGGCTGTCTGCAGGATGCAGAATCTGGGAAGCAGGTGGCTGCTATTCAGTCCAAGTCTATAACCCTACAAGTGTGGAGCTCAGAGCAAGAGAAGGTACTGAAGAAGTTCAAAAAGAGAATCTGAATTGCATCCTTATCCCCACCATCTGGGCCTCAAGATAGATGATATCTGCCCACTTTGGTGTGAAGAGCTCTCATTTGCTCAGTCTTCTGATTAAAACACTAACCTCAGGAAACACTTCACAGACACCTCCAGAAGTCTTTTATCAGCTCTCTGGGTACCCATGAACACAGTCTAGTTGACACCTAAAATTAATCATCACACCTTCTAAAAGACAGACGCTCCATGCCTGGCACAGCACCTGCACACAGTGGATACTCTGCAATCACCAACAGCTCTAGTAGAGGAGGGTGGAGGTGATAACTGCCTCAGCAGCAGCCTTGAAGGTTGCTAATTCATTCTTGAATCCCAGACATGTAGCCAAGTCCTTAGGAATTAGGCACCAGTTACATATTGGAAAAGCTCAGAGTTGACTTCTGTGGAGAATAAGTCATTTATAAAGGTATAAGTAATTCAAATGTGTTAATTTGATGTTTCTGTGTATATACTAAAGCTTAGTAACAGAATTATTTACCCAAGTTTGATTGGACAGTGGCATATTTGCTCTCACTGTTAAAACATGAGGCAAAAATAATACTAGAGAAAACCCTCACAACTTTTATTCATTGATTTTTGGTATCGTAAGATGGCAACCCTTTTACTTCCTGGTCCAGGAAAACATCCCTCATTAATAGTGAGAACTCGGTGCTCACTGGAACTGTCCAGCTTCTACAACCCTGGGTCATGGTTGAGTCCTTATACAACTGCCTGGACTGTGACTCTTGCTGTCTCTCCTACAAGGTGGACATGCTAGTAGTGTTTTGATGTGGTTTAGAATTAAGTAAAAAGAGAGTAAAATCTTTCACTTCTTTATCCTTTTATTTTCATTACCAGAACAATGGTAGTAGTATGTTGGCACTGGTAAAAATGATTAAGGTGAACTGTCTCCTTATCTTGAGTTTAGAATTTTGAACTTCTGTGGTTCTCAAGACCTCAGAAAGGGTCTGTCTGCATGAATGAATAAAGGGGGAAGTCAACCTGACCCAACCTGCCCTAAGCTTTCCGCCACATGGGCACTGTGGCACAGTTGAGTCCCAGGTAGGCATTAGGCAGAAGAGGTTTCATCTCAAGTTCTGGTCTTGAGAAAGTACTCCCTAGTGATTGATTTTGCTTTATCATTCTATTGGGAAGTGAAGTTTGAAAGAGGGGGACTCTGAGAACATCTGAATACAAGCTCTAATCACAGTGCTGCTTCTGGAGTGTAACTCGGTGATTCTTGCCCTCCATAAGGGTCCTCGCCTCCTTTTCATGAGACTGCATGAGACTCAAATAAAAACATCATATTCCTATAAGATAGTGCTTAAAATGATGCCTAAAGGCCAGGGAGTGCTCAATAAATATCCTGCTAAAGGTCTTCTTAGAGACATTTTTGTATATACAAAGGACAAGAGTCAGGGGCAGGAAGGAAGGCAATAGTCTTGAAAGACAGACCTCTACAGTTCTGATAAAACATGGCAAGTCACAGCAGGAGGTACCAGCATTTGGCTGTGTCTATGGCTGTAGCCTCAGTCCTCATGTTTGCAGACAAATACTAGACAGGCAAATGTGGCTTTTGTGCATGCCTTCTGAGCTGCTTTCTGAGCACTGCTGCTTTGTGTACCAGCTCTGCACCACCACCACATTCCCAAGCCTCTGGAATGTGCCTGTCATGACAGAAAGACTGAGAGATGAGGGTGTCCTTGGCTCAGAGTTTGCTGACTTGGCTGAACATCTGGACAGGGATAATAATCACGGGCTCTCATGTTCAAGGGCAGCTCAGGCATTTGTGGGGGGCTTAGAAACTGACTTCCCCAAGGCCATCCGTCCATCTCTCCTTCTCATTCAATGTTTTTCTTTATTTTCAACATGTTCTAGACAACCAGGTCCCCAGAGGCCTCTCCAGAGAGCTATTGATCACAGTATTTGGTGATTTAGCTGTGACATCAGAAGACTCTCCTTAAAAACTTGATGTGTTTAATAAAATATTAAATGAGTTTGTATTCTAGCTCTTATACTTGTGAAACCATGTAGATAAGTCACTGCTTTCATCAACCCTTAAAGGTTGAGAAGGGAGAATGGGTATTATTTGAACTACCATTGATATGCACATCTTTCCCCTTTGGCTTTTCCATTTACAGACTACATGGTGTCTCTTTGGGGCTTATGACAATGATGGCTTGTGGCTTTTAGTACATAGACATCCCATATTTCTGGCATCTCTAACATTCTGCTGTCTTTTTATGGCTTAGGGTTTACCCTTATAGCTTTATGCCTTATCCTCTCAGAGGCTTCTTGTAGAGAATCCTATCCTGCTACATGCTTCCTGCCCTCTAAGGCAGGCCTTTAAAATCTTGGTAGAAGCTTCTATGATCTCATAACTCTTGTGCTTTACATGACTGCAAAATGATAACAGTATGCATGATGCCAAAGTATGACACCAGCCTAAACAATAGCTGGATCTCCCAGACTACGGCTTCAGTGGCTCCTTTTTGTGTGGTTAATCTCAGAAAAATACTTCCATGGGTAGCCTAGTACAAGCAGAGCACCCTGGTGGCATTCTTGCCTTAAAGAAAAAAATTCCAAAATGAGTGCAGAGTTTCACACTCTTGTACTTGTGATAGGTAGGGTTTGGTCAGAGGGGAGGTTTGAATGAGAAATGTCCTCCATAGGCTTGGGCAATTGAACACTTGTTCCCCAGTTGGTGGCACTGATTAGGAAGATTCTGAAACCTTTAGGAAATGCAGCCTTGTGGAGGAAGTAGTCACTTGGAGTGGGCTTTGATAGTTCACAGCCTTGCTCCACTTCTAATTCACTCTCCCTGCTTTCTGTGTATGAATGTGATGTGATTTCTCAATTCCTGCTCTAGCTTCCCACTGCCATGCTTCCCCCACCATTATGATCTCTTGCTCTGGCGATATAAGTCAAATAATCTCTTTCTTCAACAAGTCACTTTGGGTTATGGTGTTTTAATCAGATCAACAGAAAGTAACTCACATAATCAGTTTCTTATTGTCCCAGTGCAAAGTGTTGGCTTTTAGTTTCGCTGACAGCCACACTCTCCTTGCCTACAGTTCCCAATCTGTTTTTCTCATTTCTCAAATCCTTCTCCTTTGCTTTTCCCCCCTGAATTGTATTTTTAGTTTTGCTAAATTCACCTGCCATGTCTTCATCATTGCCTGCATGCTATAATGGCTTAAATTTCCTCCACTGATGCAATCATTCTGTTCCTGTTGAATTCAAACTTCTGCAAAGTTTTAGGACACGGAGAGGATGTAAGCAAAACCTTTGCAGAATGTACGAAGACTAACCTTTCATTTGAGTCCCACTAGAGTCCTTGTTCCCATCAGAACAGTCTTTATAATCTACATTTCTATCAATATTTTGTTCTTCTACCACCTCTACACAACTCATTGAGCATGGATATGTCTGTCAACCTGGTGCCTACATGGAACCTTCATCTCTATATTCCAGTGTCTTTGATACAGGTAGGTACTCTGCACACTATCAAAAAGAAACATAAACACCAACCCAGCCACAAACCCTTTATCTACAATGGTGTGCTACCTGCAAGATAAGCTCATGTGAACTCAGAGACTGAGGCAGCATGCACAGGACTAACATGGGTCTGCACCAGGTCCTCTGAGGGCTTCCAGTTAGGTGTTCTTATGGGTTTGAACAAACGGATCTCTGACTCTTGTACCTCTTGGGCTCTTTTCTTTCTGTTAGTTTGTCTTATCCAATTTCAATGTGATAGTTTTTGTTTTATCTTACATTATTTTATGTTATATCTTTTTAAATAAATAAATGAATGAATGAAAAATAATATTTTGGTGTTCTAAGAGACCATCAGAATCAGCTATTAAACTTTTTTTAAGGAAAGCATGTCTGAGCAGATCAGGTTGTGTCATGACAGGCCAGGACACAGAGGGGAGTATCTGTACTCTTCCAGCTCTCTCCTTCCCACTTTTATTCTGTATGAGCCACCATCTCATAAAATGGTGCTATTCACATGAAGGGTGGGTCTTCCCATTGGTTAACACATTCAGATGGTATACCATCCCATCTTCTAGATCAGAAGTTCTCAACCAGTATGTCAAGACCTATTTGAGGATAAATGAACCTTTCACAGGGTCACCTAAGACCATCCAAAACACAGATATTTACATTACTCATAATTTTATGGTTGGGGGTCACCACAATATGAGAAACTGTATTAAAGGGTAACAGTATTATGGAGGTTGAGAACCACTGCCCTAGATTGTTTTACATCCAGCCAACTTGACTGTGAAAATTAATCATCATATCAGTACAAACATGTTCACATGTATACACATATTTATACATTCAATATATGCATGTGCATACTCATATACACTTATGGGCCAAGTACACATCTGCACATGGACACATTCATAAACACACACACATATATATATATATATATATATATATATATATATATATATTCACACATAAGCTTACATGTGTATGGGTGCCACTCCTTAGAAGGACCAAGTGGTCTACAATTTCAGACATTATAAACTCTTCCTTTGCATCTCCTTTGTTAGTTGTTCATCCATTTTTCTATTACTTACCTTTATCAATGCTGGCATTCAATGAAATATAAATTTGCATATTTCAATAAGCTCCCAGATTTTCTTTTCTTTTTCTTCCTTCTGCCTTCCTTCCTTTCTTTTTGTTTTTGTTTTTTTGTTTTGTTTTGTTTTGTTTTGTTTGAGACAGAGTTGTTTCTCTGTGTAGCTTTGGTGCCTGTCCTGGAACTTTCTCTGTAGATCAGGGTGGCCTCGTACTCACAGAGATTTGTCTGTCTCTGCCTCCCAAGTACTGGGATTAAAGGCTTGTACCACCAGCAACCGGCTAGTGCTCTGTTTTTCAGTGTCCACATACTACCTGAATAAAGAGATGCAGGAGTTCACAAATGGTATAGTTTTCTCCTGGTTGTTGTCAGGTGCTGTCTACACTCTTATCTGCTCTCATAAATCCACATGATTTTAAATTCCACTCCAACATCAGCAATTGAAGGACTCCTACTTCCAACACAGACCTTGTATTTTCCTATAAACAAACACATAATTATTATCTTCACTCGGATGCCTCAAACATCTCAAATATGATGTGATAACACAGAGTACTCCGTTTTACTCCCAGTGTGCCATAAATTATTTCAGAGCAGTCACTTGGCCCACTATAATTCTCTGCCTTCCAGTAAATATGCCACCTACCATCCTCACAATTGCCAAGTCTAAAACCAAATCAACATTTTTTCTTTTTAGATTCTCATTCCCTATATTACATATATCATCAACTCCCATGAATTTTACCTTCAAAATGCACCACTAATAGATCTGCTTCTCTTTCTCTGTCTTTCTCATCTCGACCTCCTAGTAAATAAAAGCCTGACTGCTCTCACATCTACATGGTCCAAGAAATCTCCTTAAAGCCAGCTCTAATCAAACATTTGCATGGTTGGGATACAGTTGGTCAGGCTATCGCACCTTTCTGACTGGTCTCAGGAAACACACGGCAGGGGAATCTCTCCAAAAAGGCTCACACAGGCTAGTAAATGACTTCAAATGGCATTTCCAAATCCCTTGTGGTACATAAACTTGATAGCTGGAAACAATTAAAAGTAAGCCATGGTGCTGGATGGAGGTGGATGAGTCTCCTCAAGTTCAGTTTGCATATCTCCCCACACCAGGACTGCATTGGACAATAGAAACTTGCTCAGTCATGGAGCTCTGATCACTCAATAAATTCCCAATTCTCCTTTTCTTTCAACTCGGATTCTTCTTCCATGGCGACCATGTCCGAGAAGCAGAATTGCAGGAGTGGAGGGAGGTGGCAGGTATATACAGCAGTGTCAAATGTAGAAGTACCCGGGGCTCTGAGGAAAGTGTTGAGTTTTATCCAAACACTGAAGCAGGAAAGGATTCTTTGTATCCTTCTTCTGGACTAAGGAACTGGTTAGTTTTGAAAGAGATGAAGATTTGAATTTAGTCTCATGCAACAGCAACCTCAGAGCCAAACTGTATTTTGAAGGGCAGAATGGGGGTGGGGGCAGTCATGAAAGCAGTAGGGAATCATGGCATCCATGCAACAGAGTTCAGACACACTATAATGGAGATAAAGCCAGAGCTTGGAAAGACTGATTCAGTGTGTCTGCCTACAGAGTGTCGGTGGATAATTTAATCTCTAAGGCAACTACTGAGCAAAAAATGGAGGAATGCTTTTGCTGGTGAATAGACCAGCATATGCCAAAGTTGAAAAAACAAGAGTTCACAAGAACTCCAGGGCTGGGGCCAGGGGATGGGAAAGTTTTGATGCAGCCTGGGAATCCCAAACAGACCAGATCCCTGGACATGTTCTAGAGACAGAATTAGATGGGGAAGATGCCCCCATCTATGGTGCCAGGCCATGGTAAGAGAACACATGAGTAGCTAGAGGAAGGGAACAGCAAAGGAGAATGGCTCAGAATGCACTTGTCGGTTTCTCCACCAAGATTTTCCTGTGCTTCAACAGCACATTGTTTATACTCCTGCCATAGCTTAACCTTACAGCTCTTGTTGAGTATTCACCAGTATTTGTTTGTGTCAGAATGTGGCTTTTTAAGATGTGTGTGTATCTTTATGTGTCTGTATGGAATGTATGTGTCTTCATTCACATGAGTACATGCATGTGCCTATGTGTGTGAGTACTTGTGTACATGTGTGGTGGGAAGGAGAACAGAGGTCAACACTGGGTGTTTGCTTGCTCTCCACTTTATCTTTTGAGATGGTATCTCTCAATGTGGAGTTCCCAGGTTCAGCTGCACATGTGCTCAACAAAGTCCCCCATGGCCTCCTATTTCTGTCTCCCCAGGGATTACAGATGTGTGCTACCACAGTGGCTTATTACATGGTCACTGGGGATCCGAACTCACATCCTTAGGCTTGTGTGGCAAAACTACAAATTGAGCCATCTCCCCACTTCCTAACTTGCTTTTTAAAGGAGTTATAGCATGAGGATGAATTTTTTAAAATTTTATCTTTTTCTTTAAAGTTTGTTTTTCATGCAATATATTTTGATCATGCTTTTCCCTTTCCCCAAAACCTCCCAGGTCCTCCAAAAACCAAACAAATGATGAACCTCAAAACAAACAAACAAAAATCTAGTAAGATGAAAACATCAAAACAAAAAAGCCAAGTACGTTTTCAAATAATATGATTTGGAATTATAATTTTTTAAAAACGAAAATGGCCTGGCCTGTTTTGAAGGTGTTGTCTCTCATATTACAATGAGGTTTGTGAAGGGCTGAGGCCTTTAGAAAGCAGGAAACAGCCCTCTTAGAAACTCTCAGCCTTGATCTTGAGCCTTCCCACCTCCAGAACTTTGAAAAATAAATTTCTGTTCTTTATAAAGTTCCCTGTCTGTGGCACTCTATAATAGTATCACAAATAGGCTAGGAAACACCTGCAAACCAAACATCCAAAATTAACTTCTGTAAAACATCTGCCTGATGTTCTTTGGGGATTTTTTTTTCTACGTGGGCATTTTGTATTTGTGTGTATGGCTAAAATTAGATATACAATATGTGCATCATTTCCTGTTGTGGTTTTGGTTTTGCTTTCCTGGGACCTATTGAGCTTGTCTTTGCATTTCTACACATACCTACTCAGATCATAACTTTTAGTGGCTACTCAGAATTTCACAACATAGTTCCTGTAAACAACCTGTAGCCTTTGAATATTGGGGTGTTTCTAGATCCTTGCTTTTGTAAATGAGCTAGAGTGGATGTTTCTGTGCCCACACTGTTCACACCTGCCTAGATATTTCCTAAAGTTTAGTCCCAAGAGGTGACCTTTTAATTGAGGATAAATGCATATGTAAGGACATAGTGCCAAAATGTTACTGAAAAGCAATATCTGGGCTTGTTCATCTATCCATCACTTGGCAAACATTGGAAATTTTGTTTTTCTTTCTCCCAGTATAGCAGGCCAACAGAGGTATTTCATTATTTCATTATTGCTTTATAGTAAGCTACATTTTTCATTATTGATATTAGCATGTTTTTCTTGTACATCAAGGGTACATGTTTTTCTTTTGAAAATGACCAACTTATGCTCTCTGTCTGTCTCTGTGGAGGGGTATGTGCCTTTGTTTGAGATAAAATTATTTTCAAAAGATAGGATTTAGCCCTTTTAACTGCAAAAGACTCTAGTTTGTCTTTGATATTTTAATTTGGCTGTAGTATTTTCACCACTCACAATCTATTTTGTGTGATGCAGCCATTTAGCCCTAGTTTCTTTCAAGTTTTTGCCTTGCGAATCCTGTTTGGGGAGCCCATCACCACCCTGTGATTAGGTGAATGCAAACCAGATGTCAGCATGGTTTTTGCAGCTGTGACATCTGCAGTGGTCTGCTCACTGTTTAGAAAGCTTAGTCCATTAGCCAGTTTTGACAATAAATCCACTCACAGCAACCACTCTGTGAAGATTAGGGGAGAGGAAATTGGGAGGGTGTCCTAGTTTGCTTTCTGTTACTGTGATAAATATGACTGAAGGCCACTTGGGGAGAAAAGGGTTTATTTCAGCTTACATTTCCAGGTCACAGCTCATCACTGAAGAAAGTAAAGACAAGTGCTCAAGCAGGAACGGAAGCAGAAAGCATGAAAGAATGCTGCTTACTGGCTCACTCTTTGGCTCATTCTTGGCTAACTTTCTTATACATCCCCTAAGTATACTTGTAAGGGATGGTGTCACTCACAATGGGCTGTGCCCTCCCACATTAACCATCAATCAAGACAAACTCTCACAAACATGGCCACACACCAATCTGGTGGAGGTAACCCTTTATTTTAAGGTTCCCTTTCCCCAGTTGATTCTAGATTGTATTAAGTTGACAATAAAATTTAACCAACACAGGGGTTTGATGATAAACGGACATTGCCCTCAAGGGAAAGGCAACCCACCACCTTCTTGTCTTGAAAATTTTCCTATTTCTTTCTCAAGTGAAACCTTAAGTTCTTTTATTTTGCAAAGCAAGCAATGAACTATCCTCTGATTTATAAGCATCTTCAAGTGTCTTGGCATGGAACTCAAACAGCTTATCTAGTTATTTCTTCCAACCCACTGTATCACTCTCTCCTCCAAAAGATCTTAGTGACTACTTCTGTTTAACTTATTTTTCTGTTGTTTTGATAAAACACCATGGACAAGATGACTTAGAGAAGAAAGAGTTTATTTTGGATTACAGTTCCAGACAAACAAGAACTGAATTACATAGCTGCTTCTGGAACTCAGTGAGACAATCACAGATCTAAAGATCAAGAATGGAGGCTGACAATTGTTAAGAACTTAGTGGGAATTTGCTACTAGAGTCCCCTGGTGCTTTGGGGTTAGAATGAGAGGATGGCAGTCTCTGCCACCACAGAATCCCCATAGCTACTTGGACCCCCGCATGACACTAGCATCATTTTAAGAAGGAGTGACCTGGCTTTTGTATCAGAAGCCCAGTATAGCTCTCCATTCTCAGTATTTTTGAAGTTTTCCAGACCCTTTGGAAGTCAGGTAGAATATAATAGTAAGTGTGGGGTAATGAGACACCCCATATAATCCCATATATGAATTAGCACAAGCTGTCACATGGTGATAAATACATAGACAGACTTACAGTTGACTGTTGAAAGCTCCAAGTTTTCATAGGCTTTTAAAAGTCTCAGTGGAATTCTTTTAAGGATAGAATAAAACAGTAAGTACATTTTGGGCATTACAAAGTAAGAACATGGAAGGAATAATAATAAGAAAGAGGCATTTGACATACCTATGTGATAGGCATGAGGCAAATTGCTTAAGATTTTTCTCAAGCACATTGCACAGCACCCGGAAAATGCTCTTGTGTAATGACTGATCTCATTAAGGTTACACAGGAGTTACACAGTCTGTCCCCACTCATAATTCTAACAGATGATGGGCAAGTCTGGAGAAAGGATTCTTAGCAGGTGTTGCCTTTGTAGAAGCTGATCTGGGAAAAGTGGATGTTTTAGTGCAGACTGATCTTAGACCTAAAGAGGTAGGTGAGGAGAGAGAAGTCCATTGCTGGTAGAGTGACGAGCAGGCGGTGAGAACTGGCTTTGGAAATCAGGAAGCACAAAGGACAACAAATCAAACTGTATTTTAATAAGCCACTAAAAATGACAGGAAAATTAAGTTTGAGAAAGTACTTGAAAGGTAAATTTTAGGTTATTCAGAATGCAGGGCCAAGGCCCTACACTTATTTTGCATTAATGGGAGGAAACAGAAGGGTAAATCCAGGAACTATTTTATCAAAATGCTACCGAAGATGGCCTCTCTGTCCAGACAGGCAGCAGAGAATGATCCTAGAATCAGGGATGCTGAGTCTAACTCCAGCATGACAATAAGACAGATGTCACATGTACAAGTGAAATGTGGAAATGAAATTTGATTGTTGAAGTCAAGGAGACTCTCCTGATGACCAGGGTCAGATAATTTGGTTTTGCTTGCCAGCTCCATTTTTGCAGAGCATCAGATTCCTGGCTCAAAAATCTAATAAAGCATGTGATTACTTTTCACATTTCACAAGCACATAGGCAGAGAACAACCCCCCCCCCTTCAAGCTTCCTGGGCTTTTGCTTTTCTTGCTAAGAATGTCCCTGATGTAAGGCAGCCAGCTCTGGCAAAGTTCCCTTCACTCTCCTGCTGTAGCCCCACCCCCAACTGGCTCCAGGAACTCAAGCTCTATCCAAAGTCAGAAAAAAAAATCTCTAGACACCCTACCTCCCTGCCAACCACCCATCTGAATCCATCCCTTCCCAGTTTAGCAAGTTTGGCCTTCTGGCTGAAAGCTGAATATTTTGGATGTTGAAGAAAACATGTTCTGTTTCCCCTGATGGCATCTCTGGGGTGGAGTGAAATAGAGTGGCCTTTGTTAGCCTGTCCCTGATAGATTACCAGGCAGTGGCCAAAGCTGGGTGGGGGGTCGGGGTGGCAGGAGGTAAGGTCTGGTCAGTTGACTTAGCATAAGGCCTGCATTGTCTCAGCACCCTCTTGTGAGAAAACAAAACTCCTAAAAGAACCGAGCTGCCCACTTGGGCTTAGAACCCGGTAGGTCTGGTTACCAAGGGCTTGTTCATCACTGTTCCTTGTTTTCTTCAATTCCATTCGGCTTTGGGCATAACTGGAATATTGACTTGCTGGGTAGTGTCTTCCCACATGAGAAGTTTTCTGAAACAAAAGGAATTCATAAGGTCCTAAGGAACTGAAAGCTGTGCAGCTAACTTATCAGAGATAGGGACATGCAAAGTCACTGTTAGTTAGTAAGCATTGAGGACATATTGCTATAGGACACACAGATTACACTGGGAATAGTTTGAATTTTACCCCAAGACTGTCCATCTACCTTTAAACTCTGTATTAGCTCCACCATCCTGTTGTTTGCTATAAGTATTTGTTTTGTTTTGCCATGAAGTATTATTCACAAATAAAACCTTATGAGGAGAATACATATGTAAAATCTGTCTAAAATTATAATTGGTATGCTAATATAAACTCAGTATGTTAAAAATCTGTGCCATTGAGGTAAAGATAATTGAAAAAAACAATGAGTTAATTCTGATTAACATCCAAAGTTGAGGGCACAAAGGTGACATCATTCTTCACACTTTGGTATGTAATCTGTTCTTGAATTTTGTTATTATGGCACAGAAAAACTCCTTTTATATGTAGATAAGTAGCTGCAATGATTGGCAGCTCCTAAATAACTCGTCTTGGAGTCTTCACATGCATGAGTTCCTAGCAAAACTCATCCAAATGTTGTAAAGTTGGATTACTTTTAGTATATAACAACCACTTCATATTCCTTATCATAAACTTCAGTGCTCAAGTCAGATTGTTTGCCCTTAAAAATGTACACTTGGCTAATAAATTGACTGTGTTGAGATTACTGTCATGGTATGTGTTTTACATGTCAATCTCTCAGGTCTAGTATGTAATGCACACATAAGTGTATGTGACAGTACCAGACTCAACCTGAACTGGGAAAAGAAACAAACAAAAAAGGAGGTTTTCCAAACCAAAATATATTTTAAGAAAAATTCAAATATACACATCAAATATCAGGAAAATGTCATTGGAAGGCTGTCTCTGAAGGACCACACTCTAACTGACTAATTCATTAGTGGCCTCGGCTATGTTAAAACTCAATCTTTAAAACCTTAAAGTGTGTGTTGCTTTGCGTGGGAATTAAAATTGAATAAGAAAAATCATTAAGGAATACTTTAGGAATTCCTCAAAGTGTTTTTACAGCACAACCTTGACCCCAGGATTTCCTTCATGCTATTCAATTGCTTTCACACACAAGGTAAATTAATCAGGAGACTTCTGCAAGCCTGCTAGAAGGTGTGGCTCAGAGCACATAAGAAAGCTTTTAACAATCCACCCCGAAACACTCAGTTCAGGACACTTCAATGCTAAATATCATGTTGGTGTAGTATGTGGGCTCAGTTTCTGGGTGCTTAAAGTCTAGATTCACTGTGTTAACTCGGGTTGTGGAGCATCAATAGTGTGCTGCTATTTCTTTAGAGTCACTTTAGGGCAGAAAATAAAATAGCCTGTGTACTCATACTGTGAACTTTGTGGTTGAAGAAGCTAGTGCTTACATTGAGAAAGCACTAATGCAAGGAGGAGATAGAGCTTAATATACTTGTTTACCCAGAAAACTTATAGAAAAACACTGAAATATGGAACAGGGTGGGTTTTGGAAGAACTTAGAGAAGGTATTGCTTTATAAAAGGCTAAGTACACACCTTAGACTGTGTGGTTACAAATGGTTCAGAGAATGTGAGTTTAGTTTTTCAGACATCCTCATGTCTTCATTCTGGTATTTTTGAAAACACTGACAAAGGTCAGGGAATAATATATATACTCCCCAAGTATCTCATCCTTCATTGTCATTAGCAATTTGGCAACCTTGTTTTCTTATCTATCATATATTTCCTATACATTTCATGCTGTTGTTAGTATATTTTATATAATTATCCATTGTATTATTTCTATCACAATTACAAGCATATCTAACAAATAAAAAATTAAACTGTAAAATATAGTCCCTAGTTGACCATGCTCCAATGGCTCCTCACCTTTACTTATACATGGACAACAGTAATTGGACTAGCAGGTTGTAAAAAGTCACCAACAAAGTCATGATCTCATTAAAACATCTTAAAATAAGCATTCCTTAATACTATTCCATGTTAAAATTCTGGTCAAATTCCATTGTATCTTCTCAATAAAAAAGTAAATGACTGGTTTGCTCAAGTCCAATGACAGAATTTAAGCAAAGATCCCAAGTAGAAGGATGGAACACATACAAGATGATATAGGAACTACCACCAAAGCCAAGGATCAGGTGGCAGAAGGCCTGGCTAGGTCTCATTTTACTTGGGGAATCACATGACTATCAGACAAAAACAGTGTTGCACAAAAGTGCTCCTCAGGAGGCTGAGGCAGGACAGTTGACTGAGATCCACCTAGGCCACACCAAGACCCCATCACATAGGAGAGATGTGAAGAGGAAAAGGAGGAGGAGGAGGAAGAGGAGGAGGAGGAGGAAAAGGAAGAGGTCTCCATGACTCCAGTGATTTATAGAAACCTGACTTGCAGTAAAAGTATGAATTCTAAGGTCAGAGCCATTAGTTTTTGAGACCAGAGTATGATGGATATGACAAATGGCTCAAGTCAAGGTCATAAAGATCAGCGTGAATGATAAAGGGCAGCAAAATGCAGAAGAGGAAGACGTGCCATGAACCTTGAAATGGATGCAGATTTTTACAAACATTCCTGACAGAGACTTTAATTCAATACTTGACCACCTGTGAAGTCACGGAGTCTAAGCTCAGTTACTCTGATAGTCCCTTCAAATCATGGTAATAAATGCAGCCAAGGCTGTCAAGATGGCTCAGCAGGTAAAAGTGCCTGCTACCAAGCTTGATGACCCGAGGCTGATCTTCAGGACTCATCCAGTGGAAGGAGAGAGTTGACTTCCACAAGTTGTCCTCTGGCCTCCACATTTGGTTGTCATCATGGGTGCACACATGAGCACATGTAGGCAAGTGCACACACTCAATAAATATGCAAATACAATTTTTTTGATACAGGGTTTCTCTGTGTAGTTTTGGAGCCTATCCTGGCATTCGCTCAGTAGACCAGGCTGGTCTCGAACTCACAGATATCCTCCTGCCTCTGCCTCCCGAGTGCTGGGATTAAAGGTATGAGTCACCAACGCCCGGCTTGCAAATACAATTTTTAAAGAAATGAATTAAGACAGAGAAAAACAGGGTAGCCTTAAATCCATATACATGTTAGCATATACTAACTGGGTTCAATGTGTTAATAGAAAAAAGAGTACATGAAGCTGAGAGAGATAGGAGGGTATGAAAGGAGTTGGAAGGAAGGTAGTGGGTATAGGTTTAATCAGAACACATTGCGTACTCCATGAAATTCTCAATACATACATACATATGTATGTATGTAATATGAATGTATGCATATCAGACATGGTGGAGCATGCCTTTAATCCAGCACTTGGGAGATAGAGACAGGAAGATCAGTATGAGTTCAAGGCCAGTCTGGTCTATATAACAAGTTCCAGGCCAGCCATAGCTACATATTGAAACCTGGTCTCAAAACAATAATAAAGTAGTGGCTGGGTCCTTCCAATGAACCAATCTGCCTGGTATTTGACTCTTAGCTTCACTAATGACTGGTTATTAGAGTTAAATATATCCTTATCCTATCTGAGCTTCAGTAAAAAGAAGGTAGAAATAGTCTCTGTCATAGGTCAAATGGTGGCACTCCAAAAGATAAGTCACACCTTAATCCCTAGAATTGTTGTCTTATTTAATATAGAGTCTTTGTTGATGTAATTAAATCCTTATCATTATATCCTTCTAAATTATCCCTGTGGACCCCAATACAATATGAAGAGACACATGGGTGTGAACATGATGTGAAGGAAACAGAGCTGGAAGCCAAGGGCTGCCAGCTGCCCCAAGGAACTGAAAGAGACTCACTAGATCCTCTACAAAGAGCCTTTCCCCATCCATACCTTGGTGCCAGGTGACTAAACTGAGAAAGAGTACATCTGTATTGCTTTAAGTCTCCAAACTTGTGATTATGCATCATGGCAGCCACATGTCCTTGGGTGGGAGCATAGCAAAACAGACTATCTGAGAAAAATATTGACTCTGGCCATGAACATTCCCTTGATTCACTGCCAGGTAGGCCTATCTTGGCCATCTGTGTTTGTTCATTGCAAAAGGTTAAAACTGTCCTCAACTTGCTTAACAAAGAGGGTCATTCACTGGTTTAGGTCACTAAGCAGTTCAAAGGGTCATCTGCCCCAGGTAAGGCTGGATCCAACTATCCCAATGCTAGCCTCAAATAATTACCCTCTATTCTCATTCAGGCATGCTTTGTCTTGTGTTGGCTTCCAAGTTAATCAAGGTCAGATAACCAAGTTTTAATTCACCCCCTTGTTGAAAGGATGGAGAATGAATCCTAATCAGCCTGGCTCATATGTTCTTGTCTGAGGTGAAACCTCTTGTCTGAGGTAGTATTTTAATCTGTTTCTGGTACTGAAACAAAATACCTGAGACTGAAAAGAAGCTATTATTCTTCATAGCTGTGCATGCTGAAAGTTCAAGAACATGGTGAAAACATTTTGAATGTGTGCTAAAGGCCTAGACACTGTTTCCAAGATAGCACCCAGAATGGATGGATGCTCTCCTCACAGGTTGGAGGACAGAAATGCAAAAAGGTAGCAGAAGTAGTTCCTCCAGTATTTTCATAGTGCATTCCATGACAGTGGCACCATTACCCATTTCCCAAAGGAGCCCTTCTCTTAGTAATACCTAGGACAACTGAGTTTCTTTCAGTTGCAAGAGACACATTTGAGCTCTAGCAATGAAAAGGAGGCAACCCCTGAGACGAAACAATCTGTCACGAGAATAAAATGAAAAGTAGAGTGAATGAGCAAGACAATAAACATATACTTCCAACTGGACATGACAGAGAGAGCCCCTGCCTCCAAGAACAAGATACAAATATATAGAATTTAATGCATGAACAAGGAGGCATGGGCAGTCAGAGGGGAATGAGAAGTCACTAATTAAGGAGGACTAATAAAATAGACTCTAAAGAAGGCCAACACTAAATTCCAGGTGCTTTTGACAGCCAGGATTGTAATAAAAGCTCTCAACCTCCTTATGATATAATAAAAAATATGTATTTCTTAAGGTAGGGAAGGCTGTTTTAAAACACATAAAGGACTAAGTATAACATAATGATAAAATTAAGTACATTATAATTAAATTCTGTTGATACAATGAATACTTAAAGAAAATTAAGTCAGATGTGCACTGAACTATATGTGTGGGTATGTAGGCAAAAAATAATCAGCACATAAAATGTTAAAATATTTGAAATTGAACTACAATATGACAAAAGAAGAAAGAACAGGTAAAAGAACATATAATGTGTCACAAGTAAAAAACACCCCAAACCCAGTAAACTTTTAAAATGTTGATCAATTTCATCGGTCATCAGGAAAACACAAACCAAGATCTACTTTGATTTGTTGATTACACATAGCACATAAGTATATGTGTTTATTATATATAATTCAATGTACAGTTTATAAAAAGCCAAACAATCTCAAGTATTGCAAGGATATGCAACAAAGAAAATTCATGTACACAGCTAGTAGGGATGGGAGCTGGTGTAGATACGGCCATTACCTGAGTAATTGTGCCCACCCCAGAGTAATATATGTGGAAACCTAATCTCTAAGATGATGATATTAGAAGAATGTGTTTTAGGGACTGGTTAGGAAATGAGGGCAAATCATCATGGATGGAATTCGTGTCTTTAATGAGATATGTCAGAAAGTCAGGCCTTCTGCCATGTAAGAATATAGCAAAAAGAGCTGCCTATGAAGGTGTTCATTAACACCCGTCTACTATAACATATGGCATGAGCTCAGCATTATAGTTCATTCAGCTCTAAACTCTAGAGCTCCATTTCATTCCCAAAGGGATGTTTGTATGTGTGTGTGTGTGTGTGTGTGTGTGTGTGTGTGTGTGTGTGTGTGAAAGATATATATGCACACACATTACACACATTATATGCATGTACATATACATGTTATAGATCCAATTTTGATATATAATTTTAAATACTATAAATATATATGGCAGTTTCTAAGGTTGAATAGATACATTTTCAAGATTTGGAGTTACTACCACACTGATGTTTAAACTCTAGGAGGAATTTCAAATGAAGACCTGGAGCCAAGACATGGGTCTTGTGGTCATCAGTGTTTAGAGACAACTGAGGAAAGTGAGACAATGGAGAGTAATTGACTATGGAGGAAGGAAAGCAGAGAGGGCAGCAACTTGGAAGCTAAGGAAACAAAGTCCATGAAGGTAGCCATGACAACAGTGTCACAGAAGATGAGATCACAAGAGTAACTGCTGGATTTGACAAGCCCAAGACCACTGGTGACCTTGAATAAAGAATATCCTGTGGAATTGCTCCACTTCTACCTTGACTCACGATTCTCATCTGTGGCCCATATGACATAACCATTTTACTGTCCCTCATCAGCTGTCCCTCACATTATATCTTGGTCAAAAAACTGAGCCATTACATTTTCCTGCCTAGTTCTGTTGAGGTCACACTTCTGATGACAAGGTTCTTCCAAGTCAAGTCCCAGTTTCCCTCCCCTATTTCCCAGGATTCTTATCACTCCAGCTCACCTCTTGTTTCTCAAGCCATGGGGCTGTCAACTTGGGTCCTGGGTCATTTTCTTCTTTTCCCCCAACAAGCAGCTTTTCTGGGATTTTTCTTATGCACATTTCTGGCATCTTCTTAAACTGCGCTGGATCTTTTCATTTTCTGCTTACCTGGCAGGGTCTGGGGTAATATGTAATATACGGGGAAATCCCCTTTCCAATATTATTTCTTCCCCTGGTAAAGTTTGAGTGTATCCCTTGAGATTCATGAGCTGGAAATGTCATCCCAAACACATTGCAGGTGGTTTCAACTGAGCAATGTGTAGGTTACCAGGGTCCCAGATTCCTGCATTAACTGGTACCACGATGCCACATGTGATTTGTGCTCTTTCAAGAGTGTGCTCTTTCCCTTCTGCAGTAAAACGCAGGCCAAAGCCTCTCTACAGCCACTGGAGCCATGCTCTCAGGCTTTCCAGCCTCCAGAATTTTCTATACAAAATGTCTTTACAAATTATCCTATTTCCTACCCATAGATCAATGCAGCTCTAGACCTTAGTCAGAGAAGCTTCTCTTGGCAGTGGGTAACAGTTAACACAGAAACTGAATCATAAAGTCAAAGTGCTCAGAATAAGTGACCACTGATTGTGCAGGCCTGAGTGATACATATTTGTCAACCTCCACAAGGCTCAGTGTACAACTTAGAAGAGAGAGAACAAAGAATATAAGGGCTGAAGGTTAGGGAGAAGTAGTATAAAATGTTGTCTGGACATGAAATGCTCATTGCAGTCATAAGCTCCCACTGTTATGGTTATCTGCACAAATCAACTCAACAAGCTCAGTCAGCATTCCAGTGAGCAGCACTAATTGAAACTCAGTGGGTTTTTAAAAGGGGGGGGGGCATGAATAGGAGGATATGTTGTAGGTTTCCAGTGGGTATGGGAGGAAGAAGTTGGGGTAAATATGATCAAGATACACTGTATACATGCATGAAATTGTCAAATAATAAGGAAAGGTATACATTACCTGTATTTATTTATTCTGGTATTCTGTTACAGCAGCAATAAAAATAAACAAACAAATAAAGTTTAAAAAAGGTTGGGGGTAGTCACCAAAAAACCCTCAATGAATTCAGTAAAGCCCACAGCTGCTCTCAGTTCCAGATTCCTAGTCTCTGAAATAAAGAAGTTCTGGGAGATGATTTTAAGGATCCTCCACCTGGAATTTTCTGTTGCAAGGGACAGTGATAAAGAGGTAGTAAAGACTGGTTTCCTGACAAACTCAGAGGAAGACAGGCCATTGTTCTTTTAGTTTGAAACTAACTAGGCCTTTAGGGGAAGGGAGTGGGGCTCTTACATGGACCTGCTCTGCTGGGTGGTTTCCATATCAAGGGAGGGTCTGATGTGATAGAGTAGGACTGTTTCCAGATGACAGGTAAGCTTGGCTAGGTTCCAAGACTGGCTAATAGCTCCACACTGACTTCCAGCATGTCCAATTCTGAGTTTCAAATATTTCTTTGGGTCATCCAAACTTCAGGAACTAAAATAGGAGTTTATTTGTAACCACTAGTAAACATTTCTCATTTTTGAAATGTCTAGTGATGACCAGTTTTATTTTTATACCGACCATTTTCTTGCAAAGAAATTAAACAAATAAACAGATGCCACCCTCACTCCCGTCTCTCTCTCTCTCTCTCTCTCTCTCTCTCTCTCTCTCTTTTATTTTTGGCTTGGGTCCTCCGACAATACAGCGCTTTCTGCACCATCTGCTGGCTCTGCAAAGGTAATTAACAAATGCACACTATTCCCAGACTAGGCTGGTTTATAAGGACACTCATGCCAGCAAAGCTGAGAGGAGCAGAGTCAGGCTGTAGCAGACCTGGTAGGTGGCTGCAGTTCCAACCTCCATTGAAATGTGTTGTAGAGAGGTCTGTCAAACCATAGCTTCTAAAAATGAATGTGAATGGATTCAACCAAAAATATACCCCCAGGAGAGGAGTAAGGAAAACTATGAAATAGCTAGGATTTTTTTCTGACTTCCAGAGCTTATCTTTTTGTGCTTATGTTATTTTTTTTTTCATTTATTGTGTTTTTTTAAAGGAAAAGCAAAAATATCCTTCAACGAAAAGTTCAAAGTAAATTATTGCTGGGAACACTGAATGTTGGGTCAAAGGTAGGCAGGTTCTTTCATTTATTAACTGACCTTGAACATGTCCTCCAGGCCCTCTCAATCTCATACCTGTGACCAATAGTAGTAACACCAAACCTTCAGGGTAAATGAAATAGAGAATTTGGGTCTGGAATCAGATCCAGTGTCAAGACAGTAGTAGCAGGCCATTCAAAAGTGGTCCTTGCTATTGTTAGCATCTTTTCGATCAGGTAAGCATCCCTGACAGATGGTCTAATCCACTCTTAGCAGCAGGGAATTAATAAGCCTTCTAGCAAAAGCCACAGTCTAAAAAGAACAGAAGCACCATGAATAAAATGAGAGGACTCGGGGTTTCATGTTAACAAAAAAGAAATCAGGGGTCCCAAGAGGCATGTTTCAGGCAGAGGACATGTTTATAGCTTCCATGTATTCAAAATGCAGAAAGAGCACCAAAAGCTAGTAATTCTTTATTCGAATGAAAGGGTTGGAATGGAAGGTGTGTGTTGCAAAGTTTCAAGTGAATGAGGTCCAAAGACAGGCTGTAATGAGGGTGAAGTAAGAATTGCACCAATGGAGAATCTGATGCTGACATAGCTTATCTGGTACAAGTAAAGTTGGACAGGACCAAATAAAAGACAGTTTTCAGCATCCTTACAGAGGCTCTTAGGGGACACTGTGACAATCCTGATGATAGTGGTGACTTCTCTGTTCTCTTTGATTCTGACTAGAAGAGGCTCACAGAACTCAGCTGTGGTGGCACAGAGAGAATGTCCTGGTAATAGTGCTTTCTTGGAGATCTGGGCTGCTCAGGGCACAGACAGGGAGTGCGTGGTTTTGTTTTGTTCAGTGGTATGTGCTTGTGCATGATGTGTGTGGCGTTCATGTGAAGGCCAGAGAAGAGTCTCTGGTGTCAATCCTCAGAGGCTGTTTCTGTTGTTTTCTCTGGGGTTTGTCAATTAAGCAATGAGGTCTCTAAAAGTCCACACACTCTTCAAAAAGAAAAAGAGGAAGGAAAGAGGTTGGAGAAATAGCTCAGAGAATCTGGAATTGGTCCCAGAATACACATCACCTGTAACTTCAACTCCAGAGATATCCAGTGCCTCTCTAAAAGCACCTGCACTACCATGCACACATCCTGCAACATACACAATTAAAATAAAATCTTTTAAAATAATAAGTAAATGTCAATGTGCAGAAGGATGCCTGGATCTTTGCCAGACGAGCTATCAGCCAGAAGCCGACCAGGAGAAATAAAATACACCACCTTGTCTGGTGTATTTAGAGAATGTTCCTCCAGTTTATACAGACATTAATTGACATTCTCCTTGGTGACATTTGGGAATCTTGGATACTATGAACTAAATATATTCAATTCTCCCTCTAAAATCTGGCTCAAATGACCACAGTACTAACCACATGGCTAAAACACTCTGCTGTTGACCGGAGTTTCTGTCATGCCCGGTCCTGCAGTCCTTCAGTACCAAATAAACACACACAGGCTTATTTTAATTATGAACTGTTTGGCCGATGGCTCAGGCTTCATGTTTAATAGCTCTCTCTTAATTATAAACCCATATCTATTAATCTGTGTATCTCCACATAGTCTTGGCTTACCAGTGATGAATGGACCTCTTGCTCCTTCTGCAGCTACACAGCATTTTCCTGACTCTGCCTACTACCTTTCTCTATCCCTGTTTGGATTTCATGACTGGCTAAATCCTGCCCGTCCATCAGCCAAAACAGTTTTATTCATCAACCAGTAATAGAAACATATATTCACAGCATAAGAACATCTCCATTACTCCACCCCTTGCCCCATCTTATGTCAGGGATACGTTACTGTCATAGATCACCAAGTCCTTTTTCTGCTAATGTAGCTATAATTGTAGGAGACAGTTCTAAGAATGGGCTTCTAATGGCTCTGAGGAGCTCTGTGTAGGAGGAGCACAGATTTCAATGCATGAATAGGAATTTCGCTTGATTCATAAAAGAGAAAATAGGATCTTAATTCAGAGACTTGAGGAAGACATTATCTATGGTGTTGGGTCTTGTTTTCTTGGTTGGAAGGCATAGATAAGGTACAGAATGAGGGGGTTACTAACAGCATTTCCTCTGATGGTCATAAAAAGAATGGCCATGAGTTAGGAAGTAGCAAGACCAGATGCAGGAATACAGGAGGCTGGCTACTTAAAAAAGTCACTGTGACAAATGAGAGATCTTGGCATGGGGTAAACCCGGCATAGACAAATATGTCTAGAAGAATGGGTATTGAATTAGCAATTATTACTTATTAGAGGATGGACTTCAGAGTTGGAGGCTGTAGGTAGAATTCTGACTGTGCCACATCAGTGACTAAGTGGCCTTGGGCACATTATCCTGAGATAGCGTGGTTCTAAAGATCAATAAAAATAACAAGGGTGAAAGAGGCCAGTATTTTACACATAGAAAGTACCTCCATACAAAGAGGATTCAGGGAGGAATCCCAGTTGCCTGTGATTGTTTTAGTTTGTGTCTGGAATTGCTGTCCAGAAATGAGAAAGGCAAGAGAAAAACTGACTTCCACATACCCAGTGCCTACTTTACTATCCTACTCATGTTTCCCCAATTAAACTTAATTACTGTTTTTAATTTTGTTTACTATGGGGCAGGGGTAGGAGGAAGAAGTTCATTGAGATTGTGAATAGGAAGGCTTGGAAAGTGATCTCAAGCTATTCACACACAGGTGCCAGTTCGATCAATCCAGTTTGTGCAAATTTTTCTGAATTTTTCCCACTTTGCAAAAGGAAACGGAAGTCCTAAAAGGCCAGGGAACTGTGCAAGGCTCAGCTCCAGAAGAACTCATTCAAACCTCAGGACAAAGCCTCTTGGGATGGGAGCACTAAGCCCAACAGTAGTTGGTAGCCCAGAGCAGCAGTCTGTAGCCCAGGACACTCTCTCAGAGGGGTGTTAACCTTCTCTGTACTATTCTCTTGGGAAGGGTTGTCCTCTCAGCATTACCCAGCTGCTGTCTCCAGAGAGCCTAGACACTGATGTTTGAGCTGGGAATCCTACAAACACCATCAGTGAACAAAAAGCAAAATATATTTCCAATAATCTCAGTCAACAGAGAGGCTAGTACCAGTCCCTTCTTGCTCATCCCTATCCCCCTAAATGGGACCCTGTTGAGCCTTTCACAATCAGACACCAGAAACAGGGCATAATCTGCACCTTTCCACACCCCTTTTGTACTGACTCCAAAAGTATTCATGGGAGGAAGTCCTCATCCCTCAGCCTACACTGAACTTCCCAGGCCCATGCCCTCTTGTTTCCATCATTTTCCACAAGTTGTCTTTCACATTCATCCTACTTCTAGTCACACAGTTTAATGACCTAGGACCATCTTTCTCCTGAGCATCTGTCCATGCTAGATTGATAGATCAAGTAAATTTGTGTTTGAAAGTAAGCTCTGATTTGGGGCAGTTATTGTAATTTAAAAAATCAGCACAAGAGTGAAAGACACCACGTGATAGCTCACATGGAGGGGGTTTCATTAATGGAAAGGGGAATGGGAAAAAGGTGAAGGGAGGAGGGAGACTGGCTTCTGGATACAGGAGCGGCAGAAGAAAAGAGAGAGGCAAAGGCAGGGAGGGAGAAGGAGTGAGGGGAGGGAGGGGAACAGAGACAAGAAGAGAAGCATAGAGAAAGAAAGGTGGGAGGTAGGCAGGGCCCTTTTAAAAAAGAATATAGTGAATATGCACAGGTGGTACTCTTAGTGGCTTTGGCTGAGCGCATATCCTGTCAAAACCCCAAGGACAGATGCCTAAATACTAACAGCAGTAATGGTGTACATCTTTAATCCCAGCACCCAGGAGGCAGAAGTAGGAAGACCTCTATGAGTTTTAGGCCAGCCTGATCTACATTGCTAGTTCCAGGAGAGCCAAGGCTACACAAAGAAAACCTGTCTCAAACAACAAAAAAAGAAAATTAAAAACAATAAATATATAAGCTCTGTGGTTTGTTGGCAGCATGACCTTTGTCAGCTTTGTCTAAGTTCCCTGAACTTTGATCTGTTCAACTTGACATGTGAAATAGAAATTTCTTCCTTGCAGACTTCTGCTGAGCATTTAATGAACAAGCATATTCAATGAAAACTCATATTCAATGAAAAAGCATACCTCATGGTTGAACCTTTTGAGGTGGGTTGAACATTTAGATTGAACCTTCCTTTCTAGTGGTAGATAGTTAGTTCATAGCTGATATACACTCATAGTGACATTGGAACACCGGTCCCCTCTCCCTCTCCCTCTTTGCTTCTTGGCTTCCAAGAAGTGATGTTTTCCCTGCCATGTGCTCCTACTATTGTGCACTACCTTGCCACACTTCCATAAGCAATAGAGCCAACTAGTTGTGGACTGAAATTCCCAGACATCTATGTCAAAAGAAACTGCACTTGCTTTTAAGTTCATTGTCTCAGGTATTTCACTACAGTGATGGAAAGCTAACACACAAAATGTCTAGTACTATCTTCTCCCAAGTGCCAAGGTCAGTCAGAGACAGCTGCTTCCATGCCCCTAAACACTAGAAGCTATCCCTTCAGCCTCACAGAAACAAGATAATTGCTCAGTTATTGAGCATTTTGTACATGTCCAGTGTGTTGGTCTGTGGATACTCTCATTCGATGTGACCACAAACTTATGACATAACCTTGTTCTCTTTGTACTCTTAGAGACTAAGGCTAGAGATGATACCATGGGGTCAATTGACTAAGAGGAGGAGTGTGGATTTTCAGCTTTGTTGATCGAAGGTCTATATTGTGGGATGTGAAGTGTCTGTATTCTGACATGACATTTTTGTGAAATATTGTGCTGGCTAGTAGTTTGGTTTTTTTTGTTTGTTTGTTTTGTTTGCTTCACACAAGTTAAAGTCAACTGGGAAATGAAAACCTCAGTTAAGAGAATATTTCCATCAGACTGACCTTTAGGCAAGTCTGGAGGGCATGTATTGATAATTGACTGATGTGGTATTACCCTGGGAGTAGTATCACCTCTGAGTAAGTAGCCCTGGGTTATGTAAGAAATTAGGCTGAGCAAGCCATGAGGAGCAAGCCAGTGAGCTGCGTTTCTCCATGGTCTCTGATTCATTTCCCACCTCCAGGTTCCTGCCTTGAGTTCTTGACCTGGCTTCCTTTAATAAGGGACCATAAGGTCAAAGAAATAAACCCTTTACCCCCAACTTGCTTTTGGTTATTGTTTTATCATAGCAATAGAAAAGCCAACTAGGACAATCCTAGACTGCCTTATACTACACATTCAACATGACAAGCCCTCTAAAAGCCCTATTATAGATCTTCATTGTGCACAGGTTATCAAACACGAACCAGGCAAGTGCTCATCCTATAGACTGTTTTGATAGAGAGGGATACATGCAAAGAAGCCAGATGAGAGCTCAAACAAGCACAATCCACGTTGGGAGGACAAAAGTCAGAGACAGCTTTGTGAAAGAAATGGTCACGTAAAATTTGACCTTTTTAATCACCTTTTTCTTTTCAACTGCTTTTGACCTTCTCTTTCTATCTTTTGTGAGGAAGAAGTGTTCAATAAAGCCAAGTAAATAAATGGGCAGGAGGAAACGTTGAGCATAGTAACATGATGAAATTTGAGAGAGAACAGAGAGGGGAAGAGGGACAGGGAGGGAGGGAAAGACAGAATATGAACTCAAGAGAAGTCTCAAACTTGTGATGAACTAAAAGATCTCAGCTTGAATGATCAACATCACAGTGGCAAGCTGAAGAAGAGGGCAGGCAGGAGCATTCAGGCTCTGATGAAGCCCCTTCTGGGATACCAGCACAGAAGTGTGGAGCATGAGGATGAAAGGAAGGCTGCAAGAGATGAAAACACCCAGCAGCCTTCCTGGGTCAGTTGTGCATGGGTGGCAGGTGCAGGATGGAAGATGAAGACATCTCATGCCACCTGGTCTTCTGGCAAGGATGTGACCTGCCAAACACTCTAGAATCAGACTCCCAAGCTCAAATGCCCTCCCAAACACATGAGCATCAGTAGTGAGAGGACACATTCTACTAGCCAGGACCTCTTGCTTTGCCTCTACTTTACACAGTAGGTGCCCCATGGGTCTTTTCTGCTCCCACTCACTTGCTGCTCCAAACTATTTTCTGATGGCTTACAACCTTGAATCAAGCCACATTTCATCTCCTGTGCCCTGCACTTCATTTTAGTGGTGGTCTCAGTTTTAATTCTTAACTATACGCACAGCCCTCTCCTCGCCCACTGTGGTCTCGGTGCTTTCTGTTCCCTATGATAACTTGCAAGAATCAGTTTTCAATGAATTTTCCCCTGGTGTCCCATGTTACCCTCTCCTGGCACCAGAGTGCCTCAGGCATAAGAGTGCAGAGTGCCTTCTCCATATGAGATAACTGTACTCAGGGTCAGCAACAAAAAAGCTCAACTTCAGTTTCAGATCAGCCACCAAAGTCAGGGGAATTTTGGAAAGTGCTAATCCTCCCAGCTGTAGATTGTGTCCTCCCAGGAGTTTTGTTCAGATTTGAGTTGAGCTACTCGCAGCTATACACACCACCTCATGCTAAACAGGACTGGAAGGGTGACATCTGCAGCATATGGCATGTGGAAAAGGCCCAGCTAGGTTTTATTTACTTGGAAATGACAGGGAAGGTGTGTAGCTATAGAGGTTCCCAGCCCTTCCAGGCAAACAAGCCAGTACACCGGACAGGCTCTTCCAGTTAGGGAAGCAAAGGTTCTCCTGGGGCTGCACCCTGCAAGTTCTTGTGTTACCACCTCCCTAGTTCTCAGACTCTCCCTAGGAACAGGAGGCCCTTGTGCTGTGATATTTGAGGAGGATCAAAGAGCCTGATGACTCATATGAGGTCACCTGGAAAAAAAGGTGTCAGGTCCTTACCTGTATTAAGCTGTTGGGTTCACATCTCCAAGGCTGGTCCTTCATGTCCTCATCCCCATCTGATAATGATGCATCTACCTGGGCAGCAACTGATTATATAGCACTTGCTGCATAGGCCAAGGGCTGCTGAAAGGTTGTTGAAGGGAAAGCCCACATAAGTTCCTTATCTAGACCAAGAAGACAGGTAACTTTTAACCAGGAAGGGAACTAAGGTGTGGGCAGAGTGAATCCCTACCAACCACCTCACTGGGGCCACCTTTTAAGTCTCCACCTACAATAGCTTGTGCAATATGTGCTTCTGAGGGTACGTCCCAGACAGAATGCAGATGTTTTCTTTCAAAAAGTATTTTTCAGGGCTTGGTGGTGCACACCTTTAATCCCAGCACTTGGGAAGCAACTGTAGAACATGAGCCCCAAGTTTCCTGAACACAAACTTAGGATTCAGCTTCTAAAGACAGAGACTCAGCTTTTGGTGTCTTGTTTCCTTCACTATGAGAGTGTATTGTGTTATAATGCCTATTATATCTGACTCGTTGACCTAACTGCCTCCCCTTCTATCAGGCCCTGATGTTGCAGAGGAAATCCAAGGCACATCTGTTGAATAGAATTGATTTGAAGAGGGATGGCAATTAGAAGGCTTTGGAGACTGCTCTCTCAGGCAATGGGACAAGGTGCTTTGGAATAAAAGATGAATTAGGTAAGCAGGAGCCAATTAGCAGAGGATGCTACAGCCTGTGATAAGGAGCTTTAATTTGATAGGAGACAATTGGGAACCATTCATTGTGGAGCTGGAGAAAAGCAATGACAAGCCCCTAACGACACTCAAGGGCCTTGAAAGCCTTTAATTGCTGCCTCCAATTCTATTTCTGAGTAGAAATGACATAGAGGATAAGCTCAAATAGCCATATGCCCCAGCCTGTCGTGACCATAGCAAGGTCACTAGAGTAGTATGTGCTTCCCTTGTGTACACAGCTGTAATGCTACAGAGGAGTAGGTCTTTTTTCCTTGGTGGTCCTGAACCCAAGCTGGGGCCTTCTCTCTTCTCCCCAATGCCTTACATGGCTCTGGGGTCTATGGAGGCTCTGGGGCAGGACAGGCATCCACCACCACCACATTTGGCCCGTTCCACTTGCTAACTAATACTTGTCCAAAGAAGCTTTCAGAATCTCAGTTCCAGAGAAAGGTGGCTTTAGCCCCTTTTCTATCACAACTTCAAGGGCAAGCAGGTGTGTCTGGGAGGAAAGAGGGAGCTGTGAAATTCTGCTGATAAAGAAATCATGATTGTTTGAGGGGGTTATCTTTTTCTAGGGTTGGGGGTCACTCGGTTTCTTTCATCTGCTACAAGAGATGATGCAGTCCAGTGCCTGGGCCTGGCTTTGCACAGCCAGTGAGAGCAGCCAGCAGAGCAGACTCTGGCTGCTCTGGACAATAGCTCTTTCTGGCCAGAGAATGCAGCTCAGTGTTGCATTGTTAGTGGGATGAAGGCACACTCCCATTTCCACCAGCCCCATGATGGTACTTACTACTTAGATGCTGGGGCTGACAGAAGCCAAAAAACTGGGTTCCCCCACCCAAAAAGTGAGAAAACACAGTTTAAAAAAAAGACCAAAACCAATAAAGCCAATTCTGATAGAGAAAAGCCAGCCGAGGTGTGACCGGACTGTGGGGGTTGGACTCTGAAATGGCACCAGGTGCATTAATTACACTTGATTGCATGTTGGTTTATGGCTGCGGTCACTAGTGTGCTTCATTCTGGCCCTGCAGCAGCTGGCCTGAAAGATATCCTTGGTATTTCGTTAAGCAAGATGAATATTGGCCAGATGGTGACTTCACGAGGACATAATTCACGTAGCATTTTCCTGCCCCAACACAGGTTTCTCTGAAGGAATCTTGAATGACACGCCGAACAAAACAGAACAAGAAAACTCAAAAGCCCCAAGAAGGCTCAGCCGTAAGTTGAAGATTAATGGTCTCCATGGTGTCGCTGACAGGAGCCCAAATGGCAGTGGGAGACCTGGCTGCAGATCTTGCCAACCCATCTCCCTGCCGCTTGCAGAATGAACTGACATCACCCTCGAAGTCTCAGATTCACTGGGTGGGGGGTGTTCTGAGTCTTAAAATGACATGCCACAGGAAAGTGGGTCACTTCTTTTTTAAAATTAATTCTGTATAGTGCCAGTCTTTGTCAACACCTGCTTTCTCTGTAATTTGATTGTGATGGTGAGCAAAGAAAAAATATGCTCTGAGCTTCTGCAGTTTGGTCTGGTTCTCGTGGGTGGGAGGAGGAAAATGAAATGTCTCTTTGGAAACTCTTAAGCGGCTACACCAAGAAACTCTGGTAAAACCAGGGCACCAGCTGGGCAAGCAAATTGGCCAGCCTTAGAGAAGTTCTTGTTCCCTGGGAGTCATAGGTGCCTGACCCACATGGAGTTAAAAAAAAAAAAAATGGGCGTTATACACTTGAAAGTGTTATTTTCAATGAGGTAAGCCTTTCTGGAATTTGTGAAATGTCTGTGTCCTACACACTGGATTCTAAACCACAAAACAAGGCAACAGAGACAGGTCATTTCTGCCTCAAAACAGGGTCAGTCTGAGACAGTTCCGAAGCAAGTATAGCCAAGGTAAAAAATACAATGTCTGGGGTCTCTGCCCACTTGCTCACTGATCCTACCATAAAACCAACCCAGTCAAACAACGTTGGATCATGTTTGCAACTGCCTGTATGACTCACTGGCAAAAACAACCCTATCTGTCACCGCAACCTTCAGAGAAGTAGCCCTGGTGTTGCTATCTGTTCCCCCAAGTCAGTGTACACATGGGTTAAACAGGAAGAAAAAGAAACCCAGCTCTAAGTTGGTCAGCACTGAATGGCAAAGCACTTTGAAAGCTTGTGAATACAGAGCCTGGATCGAGCACTTGGAGAAGTAGGCTTTGATTTCCATCAATTTGCAGAGCTAGGAAAGTGAAGCAGAAAGACAGACTCTCAACCATGGGGACCATCCTTATAAAGACACCACCCAAGCCCTCCTAGACTGTTTCCTCCCACTCGGGACCGCTGATGTGAATTCGTGGCAAAAAGCCCAGTGACAACAGCCCCTCCTCCCCTGGCATGCACTTGCAGGCCAGGCTTTGGCAAATGGCCCACCGGCTCCATAAAGCAACCTCTATTGTTTAATCAGAGGCTTTTTAAACAACCCCCTCCCTCAAATAAAAAAGACAGCACCCAGTCTAACTTTCCTCTGTTCCAGAACTTACTCCTCCTACTGGGAACTAAGTCACACCAGCCAGGGATGGTTAGCAGGGTGACTCAGCATTTAAAAAAAAAAAAAAAAAAAAAAAAAACACCCTCACTACTCAGAGCCAGCCCACCCTCCAGCCAGCTGTGGCCAGAAAAGGAAGCTATATGAGGCAAACAGAAAAGGATACTGCTTAGGTCCCCTGGGTGCACAGTGTCTTTTGTTTGCAGGGACTTCTGACAGGGCCTGCCTATCTTGACATTTCAGCTTGTAGGGTAAGCTAGGCTAGACTAGAAGAGGCAACACACACACACACACACACACACACACACACACACACACACACACACACACACACACACACACCCAGAGGCAGGCAGGATACCACAGACCCTGTCTCAATTTTAACCCAATATGTCTCAGACACTATTTGTCTAGTGCTGTTACTTCTACTAGTCACCTTTCTAGTTTCTGTGGCAAACTTTAAGCTAAAATCCATTGTGGTAGGGAAGACATAGAGGAAGCATCACAAGGCAGTAGTCACGATGAACCTGGCACTTAAGGTTTTCTCCTTAACCCAACCCAGAGCTTCAGATGATGGCTTGATGCCACCCTTCTTCCTTCTTCAGTTAAATTTCTGGAGACATCTTTCTAGGCACATCCAAACATGTATGTCACCTTGGTGATTCTAAATGTAATCAAGTTGACAAAGGAGATTGGTCATAGCTTTCTCATCTTGAAGATGGCCATACTGATATATAGCAAAGGCAAATAGTTTGTCCATGGTGTCCCAGTCATTTTGGGGTGGGGGCCAGGGGAGAGTGAATCCAGGCCTATCTTCTAAGCAGGTGGTCATAGCAGCATATCTTTCCCACTATCTGCAGGTGAACCCCTTATTCTCTGATTATCTGCTCTGCTGCTCTTGGGAGTTCACAGCTAAGACCAGCATAGCAGAGTTCTTGAGCCTAGATCTTCTTCTCTGACCTCATCGCCCAGCAGCAGCTTTCCTTCCCTCCCTGTGATATTACTACCTCCTAACCGGTTGTCTGTCAACCTAGATTCTGTTGTCCCAACCATCCCTACCTAGTATTTGATTCTCCAGTAGCAAATACTGCCTGGAGGACCACACACCTCTAGCTAGCTCTTGCCTAGCATTGCTGCATACTATTCTGTCTTGATTGCCCAGCATATCTCTCTTCCTCTGGCTCTTCATTGGCAACTACTCCAATAGATCTTGCCACTTCCAGGAATCCATTCCTCCCACTCCACAGTCAGTCGAAGCTCATAAACTATAAGGGTATATTTCTGGTGGTATTTGAAGGCAAAAGAACTTGCTAAGACTGTGTTTGCATTTTCTGCATTTTGCACTGATATCTGGTCAGTGTTCAATGAATGCTGGTTTCACAACACAAATGAGGATGACTCCATCAATATAATTAGAGTTCAGGGTTACATCTCTACAAGTTAATGGAGGGCATCCGTAGCTGTTGACAGTGTTGTTTTCAGCTCTCTGCCTTCCTAGAGTAATGTTTCCTGGCTCTGTAGATAGAAGTAAGAAATGTCATTTCCAACTGGGAATTCAATTACAGAGTGAATACCCTCTCAAGTTACTCAAGTATGCTGACCAACACATCAGGGGTAGTGGCTATACTATCTGTCTTGGTACCTGAGTAATGAATGGAACCCAACCATGAACACACAACAGAACAGGAAATCAACCTCTGTTGTTTTGAAGACCCTTCTTTCTTTTTTTTTTTTTCAGATTTTTTATTTGAATTAGAAACAAGATTGTTTTACATGACAATCCCAGTTCCCTTCTCCCTCCGGTCCTCCCCTACCATCCCCCTCCCCCCGCCAACTAAAACCCTACCTATCACATATCCTTTCTGCTCCCCCTGGATGGTAAGGCCTTCCAAAAGGTGTCATCCATCTGTCATATCCTTTGGGATAGGGCCTAGGCCCACCCCTGTGTGTCTTGGCTCAGGGAGTATTCCTCTATGTGGAATGGGCTCCCAAAGTCCACACCTATGCTAGGGATAAGTACTGAACTACTACAGGAGGTCCAGTAGATTTCCGAGGTTTCCTCAATGAAATTCATGTTCCTGGGATCTGGATCAGTCCCATGCTGGTATCCCAGCTATCCGTCTGGTGAACAAGAGCTCCCTGATGTTCAGGTCAGTTGGTTCTGTGGGTTTCAACAGCCTGGTCTGGACCCCTTTGCTCTTCACTCATCCTTCTCTGCATCTGGATTCCAGTTCAGTTCAGTGATAAGTTGTGGATGTTGGCTTCTACCTCTACCAGCTACTGGATGAGGGCTATTGGGTGGCATTTAAGTCAGTCATCAATCTCATTATGATGGGAGAGCATTTGAGGTAGCCTCTCCTCTGTTGCTTAGATTGTTAGCTGGTGTCATCTTTGTAGATCTCCAGACATTTCCATAGTGCCTGATTTCTCTGGAAACCTAAAATGCCTCTGTCTATTATGGTATCTCCATTCTTGTTGTCTTCTATTGTTCCCATGACTCAGTCTTTCTGATCCTTCATGTCCTCTGCATCCCTCCTCTTCTCCCCTTCTCATTCTCATAGTTCCCTACCCCCCTTCCCGTGCTCGAAATTTGCTCAGGGGATCTTGACCCTTTCCCCTTCTCCAGGGGATCATGTATGTCTCTCTTAGGGTCCTCCTTGTTTACTAGTTTCTCTGGCAGTGTGGATTGTAGGCTGGTAATCCTTTACTCTATGTCTAAAATCCACATATGAGTGAGTACATATCATGTTTGTCTTTTTGTGATTGGGTTACCTCACTCAGAATGGTTTCTTCTAGTTCCATCTATTTGCCTTCGAATTTCAAGTTTCCATTGTTTTTTTATTTTGTTTTGTTTTGTTTTGTTTTTTCAGCTGAGTAGTACTCCATTGTGTAAATGTACCACATTTTCTCTATCTATTCTTTGGTTGAGGGGCATCTAGGCTTCTTTCAGTTTCTGGCTATTACAAACGTGCTACTATGAACATGGTTGAACAGAAGTCCTTGTTGTATGAATGTGCATCTTTTGGGTATATGCCTAGGAGTGGAATTGCTGGATCTTGTGGTAGACTCATTCCCATTTTCTTGAGGAGTCGCCATACTGATTTCCAAAGTGGCTGTAAAAATTGACACTCCCACCAGCAGTGGAGAAGTGTTCTCCTTTCTCCACATCCTCTCCAGCATAAACTGTCATTTGTGTTTTTGATTTTGGCCATTCTGACAGGAGTAAGATGGGTATCTCAGAGTTGTTTTGATTTGCATTTCCCCGATGGCTAAGGATGTTGAACACTTTCTTATGTGTCTTTCAGTCATTTTAGATTCCTCTATTGAGAATTGTCTATTTAGTTCTGTACCTCACTTTTTAATTGGATTAGTTGGTGTTTTGGAGACTAGCTTCTTGAGTTCTTTGTATATTTTGGAGATCAGCCCTCTGTCAGATGTGGGGTTGGTGAATATCTTTTCCCAGTCTGTGGGCTGCTGTTTTGTCTTGCTGACTGTGTCTTTTGCCATACAGAAGCTTCTCAGTTTCAGGAGATCCCATTTATCAATTGTTGATCTCAGTGTCTGTGCTACTGGTGTAATGTTCAGGAAGCAGTCTCCTGTACCAATTAATTCAAGGGTATTTCCCACTTTGTCTTCTAATAGAGTTAGTGTGGCTGGAAGATCCTTTATTTCTTCCCACCATAACCTATCCAAAATAATCTTTGGTGGATCTCTGTTAAACACAAAAATTGGTATTTTAAGCATTACCCAGAGTGGTCTATCAAGAAACTGAATATATGCCTATACTGGAAAGGACTACCAAAGTTTATTTTATTTTTAAAATTTAATTGTATTTATTTATTTATATTTTGATTGCATGTATATCTGTATACCATATATGTGCCTTATGCCAGCAGAGGCCAGAAGAGGATGTTGAATCCCATTGACCTGGAATTACAGATAGCTATGAAATGCCATATGGCTGCTCAGTATTGAACCTTTGTCCAATAGAAGAGCAGCCAGTGTTCCTAATCACTGAACTGTCTCCCCAGACTCAAGAACTACCAAAGTTTAACTATACTTTAGAAGCAATCATGTGTACATTCTGTATATTTCTAATCAGTATGTATTTCCCTTAGATCATTTTCAGTCTTTTTTTTTCATTTGTTCCTTACCACATTCCAGATCAGACACAAGAAAATTATTCTCCACTTCATTGATTATGGAGAAAACTCTGACCCAAAGAAGTTTTTACCTTTCCAAGGTCAGAGCAAGAACATGCATCATGGCTCAGTAGTTGAGTTTTCTGAATCCCAGCTTAGAACCCCTTTTCCTGGACCAAATCCCCAGATACTTAACATTTTAAATCTTATTGCCTCTAAAGTAAAATTGCAATTAATCTGAGGACAAATTCCAAATTATTTGTATGGGGCTTTAGTATGTTGTTTAAAACTCAAACAGTAAGTTATTTTGCTGTGATTTTTTGCTATAATTATTGCATGTTTAACAGAAAACATCTGGGAATTACTCAAATGGTTAACAGTATGATGGGTTGTGAGGATGGAGACCAAAGACGGTGAGTAGTAACATGAGAGGCTCATAGCATTCTAATCTGGCTTCCAGTTAGGCTTGGTCTAGAAGAGTCATGCCTAAATCTCATTTCTTGGGGTCAGAGGAATTTGGATTCAAGGCCATAATCCTAGAAGTACTACCTGGAGCCCAGGGGTTTAAAATATACACATGTAAGAGTGAGAGATGGGGATACTTGGTAACAAAGATTGTTCTCTAGCATCTATTTATTTGTTCTTGCTCCCTTTTGGTGCTGGCGTGTCTTGCAGTTCTCTCTTGCTTTCCCTTAACCATGCTGGCCACCTCTCTCCACTTTCTTTTCTGTGCATATAATTGTGCTGTATAGTACCCTTGCTCTTCTGCATCATTGGTGGGCTTCTGGGCGACACAACCAACTATAAAACACTCCTGCTACCATCACAACTCCATCTCAGCAGGATGGCAGTTAAAATAATTTGTTCCAAGGACATAATTTGTCAACACTACTTGCATACAAAGGAATTTTTATAAAAACAATGATAACGATAATAAATAATAATGATGATGATAATGATAATAGGTTTCTTTCAGCATCTTTTTATTTTATTTTTAATTAATTTTTATTTAAATTAAAAACAATCTTATTTAACATACCAATCCCAGTTCTCTCTCCCTCCTGTCCTCCCATTGCCTCACCAAATCCCCATCCCACCCCTCATCCTCTCCTCAGGGAGGTTAAGGCTTCCTATGGGGAATCATCAAAGTCTGTCACATCATTTGAGGACAGGACCTAAGCCCTTCTCCATGTATCTAGGCTGAGAGTGTATCCCTCCATAGAGAATAGGCTCCCAAAGCCCATTTGTGCACTAGGGATAAATACTGGTTCCACTGCCAGCAGCCCCATAGACTTCCCAGCTTCCCAACTAGCACCCATTTTCAGGGGGCCTAGTTCGGTCTTATGCAGGTTCCCCAGCTCTCAGTCTGGAGTCAGTGAGCTCCCACTTGCTTATATCAGCTGTTTCTGTGGGCTTCGTGAGCATGGTCTTGACCCCTTTGCTCATCACTCCTCCTGCTCTACAACTGGATTCCAGGAGTTCCTCTTAGTGCTTAGTTGTGAATCTCTGCTTCTGCTTCCATCAGCTACTGGATGAAGGCTCGGGGATGGCATTTTAGGTAGTCATCAATCTCATTATAGGCGAAGGGCATTTAAGGTAGCCTCTCCATTATTACTTAGATTCTTAGTTGGAGTCATCCTTGTGGATTCCTGGGAATTTCCGTAATGCCAGATTTCTCATTAAACCCATAATGGCTCATCTATTGAGGTATCTCTTTCCTTGCTCTCTTTCTCTGTTCTTCCCCAAACTCAACTTTCCTGATCCCTCATGTTCCCTTCCCCCCTCCCCTTCTCCCTTCTTTTCCTCCTATTTCCCTCCATGCTCCCCCATGCTCCCAATTTACTCAGGAGATCTTGTCTCTTTCCCCTTCTTTGGGAGACCATGTATGTCTCTTAGGATCATCCTTATTTCCTAGATTCTCTGGGGTTGTGGCTTGTAGGGTGGGTATCCTTTGCTCTATGTCTAATATCCACTTATGAATGAGTACATACCATGTTTTTCTTTCTGTGACTGAGTTACCTCACTCAGGAAAGTTTCTTCTAGTTCCATCTATTTGCCTGTGAATTTCAAGATGTCATTTTTTTGAAATGACAAACTGAAAAAACTCCATTGTACTCCATTGTGCAAATGTACCACATTTTCTTTATCCATTTTTCAGTTCAGGAACATCTAGGTTGCTTCCAGGTTCTGGCTACTATAAATAATGCTGCTATGAACATATTTGAACAGATGTCTTTGTGGTATAAATATGCATCCTTTGGGTATATACCTAAGGATTGTGGGTATATTTCTTGACCTTGAGGTAGACTGATTCCCATTTTCTTGAGAAACTTCCACACTGATTTTCAAAGTGGCTGTACAAGTTTGCATTTCTACCAGAAATGGAGGAATGTTCTGCTTTCTCCATATCCTCTCCAGCATAAACTGTCACTGGTGTCTTTTATTTTAGCTATTCTGAGAGGTGTAAGATGGTGTCTCAGAGTTGTTTTGATTTGCATTTCCCTGATGGCTAAGGATGTTGAGCTATTTCTTAAGTTGCCTTTCAGCCATTTGTGATTCCTCCACTGGGAATTCTCTATTTAGTTCTGTACCCCATTTTTAAATTGGATTAGTTGTTGTTTTGGTGACTAGCTTCTTGAATTCTTTGTATATTTTGGAGATCAGCCCTCTGTCAGATGTGGGGTTGGTGAATATATTTTCCAATTCTGTAGGCTACCATTCTGTCTTGTTGACACTGTCCTTTGCCTTACAGAAGCTTCCCAGTTTCAAGAGGTCCCATTTGTTAATTGTCAGTCTCAGAGTCTATGCTACTGGTGTTATGTTCAGGAAGTAGGCCAATGCATTCAAGGGTACTTCCCACTTTCTCTTCTAAGAGGTTCAGTGTGGCTGGATTCATGTTGAGGTATTTGATCCATTTGGACTTAAGTTTTGTGCATGGTGATAGATATGATCTATTTGCAACCTTCTACATGTCAACATCAAGTTATACCAGCACCATTTGTTGAAGATGCTTTCTTTTTTTCCATTGTATAGCTTTGGCTTCTTTGTCAAAAATCAGGTGTTCAAAGGTGTGTAGATTAATATCAGGGTCTTCAGTTTGATTCCATTGGTCTACCTGTCTGTTTTTGTGCCAATACCAAGCTGTTTTCTTTACTCTCTATAGTAGAGCTTGAAGTCAGGGATGGTGTCAGCATCTTAATTTTATTAATCACCCCATTTCCCTTTCTTCTATCCTTGCCCATCCCCTGAATTCTAAATAGCATTGGTGATAGCATGATCACAGCTACACTTACAGGGTTGGGTATTTGGGGCAGCTCTGCTCTTGGGTTCAATTTGCCTTACCCTATATTACCATTTGAGTAGTAAGGTAAGGCCTGAAACAGAGGCTCAGGGTCAGATAATGGGATCAAGGGAAAAGTGTTCGACTGTATTGAATGCTGAGTCCCCCTATTTTTGATATAGGACAAATCAAACTCCTGTCTATGTCATACTTTATTAGGTAGGGAGTCCTCACTGGAATTGAAGTCCAAACATATAGTCACTGAAGTTTTATATTTATTCTGCTATGTTGTTCTTCACACTATTTCCCTCCTTTGGGTCAGTACACTATGTAGACTGGCTCAGAGTATTCTTTGCTAACTCCCCTGGGTAACTCTTGGCAGCAATAAACAGCTTTGTATAATTTAAAGACTTGTCATTTCTGTCCTTCTTGACATAACTAATACCTTCAATTATCATCTGAAAATTACTTAAATATGTTCATCTTTACTCCTTACTTAATTTGAATGACTCAATTCTTTCAAAATTAATGGGTCTATGAGACAGAGAATATGCAGTCACTGAGTATTGCTTATGTGCTATGCATTTGATAAGTCTTATCTTACTGAATTCAGCTGCACAGCTGTCATAAGAACCAGCTGATGCTTAAGAGAAATGATCTTTCCAAAGTCACAAAGCTAGAAGCGGCAGGGTTTATAGATGCTGTAATCAACCTGCAGGCAGAATCCTTTGCATCTATGTACTTAATATCTCATAATCCCTACACATTAATCCAGGCCAAAATCCAGCTCACCTCTATGTTCTCTTTATGAACGACAGTACCACCTATTGACTGCCAGGAAAGCTTCTCAATTTACCTCATCCTCAGTTCTCTCTCTCTCTCTCTCTCTCTCTCTCTCTCTCTCTCTCTCTCTCTGTCTGTCTCTCTCTCTCTCCTATGCTCTGAGTCACCAAAGTTGTTGTTGTTTCTTCCACACACTTTCCTTCCTTCCCACTCCTCTGTAACATCTGGTTCAGGGCTTCATAATGTCCTGGTGAACTACTATAGTCATCTCTCAATTGAGTCCCCCTGCCTCAGTACTTCATTGTATGCTTAGAACTTGATTTCTCTTCCCAGAACCTGACTATGAACATCATCTTCCCCATGCTGGGTCTCCATGAGCACTGCATTTGATGAAGTCCATCTTGCCCCTTGCCCTGCCAATGTCAATGTTATCCTCTTGACCTTTCTGCTAGAATTATAATCCCGTGACAAATTGTAGAGAATTTCAGTTTTCTCTCCTTTCTATGTTTTTTTGCCTGCACTTTTCCCCTCAGAGGCATCGCTGGAGTGAATGCTCTTTATTTCCCACATCTCTCTCAATCCCAGGGATGTTCTACTCTTCAAGAGCATAATAACATCCCTGGAGCCTGTCCCGCAAACCCAGCCTGCCCAGCTTGTTAGCACTTTGTGAACCCTGTAAGATAGTCTAGACCACACATCTGGTTCTAAGCCAAGAATATCTTACTCATTATTTCTATGAAGATGCTGACATCTTTGCTACCAGATTATAAACTCAGAGGGATGTGGATTGCCTGTAACCAACCATCTAAAAAAAATCCAGTCAATTTTGAGAGAAAATACTGCTTGTTCTAAGATCATGTACACGCTAGTGTTAGCATCACAAAGTAGAGTGAGTGACAACTCTTCATCTCTTGTGTATGAATCTTTTTCTTTACGCATGCATGTTGATTTAAAGGCTGAGTTTAAAACGAGTGGTTATCAGAAGACCAACCTTAGAATTCTTAAGGTTCTAAAAGCCTTCTCAGCAGCATCCCAGGGTAGAGGAACGGGAGTAAAGCCTCCACAGGCAGAGATCAGAGATTTCTTCTTTTTGAAGTCCTGATATGTTTTTCAGAAGCACCTGTCAGATATAGTCTACAAGTTTGGTCTTCCACTTACAGTTCCATTTATGTAGGTTGTTATTCGTGACATTCAAACACCTGAAAATTACTAGAGCTGATTGATTCCAATATGTCCTGGAACTTTTCCATGTTTTAATCTGTTGAAGGGGATGAAGGGTAATGATGATTAATATATATTGAGTCCTTTGCCTATGGCTGGGCACTGTGTTCTCTGTAGGCACTCTGGTTATTAACATTTTATAGGGAAATGTATAGGCTTATATTAATGACACATGATTAGAAAGTCATGCATAAAACTGAAATGTGAGATAGGATTACTATAACCGGTAGAGCATACTGCCCGTTTGCATTTTCTAGAGACAACGGTTAGTAGATGGAACACTCTTCATTCTTGTATCTTTGCCTGTTTGGTAGAAAGAAGACAATGAAAATGACTGTGGTCTTTTTCATAACTGTTTGGTGAAGGTGGCTCTGCCAGCAGGCCAAGTTTCACTTCATCTGAAATCCTGAACAAGGATATCATCTGAAATACCCCTGACTGAGTAGCTACTCTTATCACTGTGACTATACTGTTAGTAGGCCCGCAGAAAGTTGGACTTTAATGGGGACTTTGCTAGAGCTAACCATCCCAGGCTTTAGCATCCCTGGCAATGCTACTGATCTCACCAACAGACTACATCATGACTCAGAACTCAGCACTTACTTAAGGCCAAAAGAACCTTCTTTCAGTCAGCTCACACATTAGTATATAAGACAAGTATCACTAGGCAGTATATATTCCATATATAAACCATACTTCACTCACACTGAAAAACACCAGAGTATCTAAAGTTCATGCGTGCGAGTGTGTGTGTGTGTGTGTGTGTGTGTGTGTGTGTGTGTGTGTGTGTGTGTTGTGTGTTGTGTGTGTGTGTTTGTGTATGAACCAGGTGACAATTTCACCAGAGAATATATCTCAGAATATATCTAGAGAATAGTTGCCATTTGTTTTTGAACCATAACCAGATACTAAATTGTACTACAAAAATCTGTGAATTCCTGGTATTTGGGACTGCCAAGATGACTGAGGAAAGATGGTCCAACCCTCAATAGAGCTCATCAAAATCACCCCCTCTGCTGACAAAGGCATGCTGTATGCTGTGCCCTGATTAGGAACAAGCTTAGGATTTAGTACAGTCTGTTCTGTGAGGCCAATTTTCCAGAAGCTGTGACATAATTGCACTCAGAAGTTGTGAGCTTGATTTTGAAACTCTCGATATTGTCATGGAAATTATCGTTGTATTTTATTGCAATCAAATTTTTTAGACTAAAGTAGAGGAGTTGAGTAAGAAGGGGAAATTAGTCCTTTAATAAAAGAAGAAAACAGATACTTAATAGACCATTTCAAAGGATGAATACAGTAAATTACAAAGCTGGAGAAAATAAGACATACCATTTTCCAGTCTTTCCCATTTTCCGTCTCTAGCTCATCCTTTCAAAGCAGTCCTCTGCCCATTCACAAATGGCCTCTGCTTCCTGCCCTTTGTTGTTTTACCTCCCTGATGTGGGAGTGGTGTGATAATGCAATCTCTCAGGCCAGTCCCCAAGGATAGATAATACCTCTTTGTTGGCTGGTGTTTTACCTTTCTTCTGAGGCTTTCCAAGGCTTAAAATAAGGCTCCACAAAATGTGTATAGCAGATGTTATTAAACTTCTATTTTTATGGATGAAAAAACTGAAAGAAATGACACCCTAGTGGAAGGGACATGGCTTTTGCTTTATTCATTTTCAAAGCCTAACTTGAGAAGTTATTATTACATATACTTAAAAATAAAAGGAAAACATGGTTCTCTGATATTTTCCCAAGAATACACAGTGATTGAAAGAAAGAAAAGAAAAAGAGAGAGGGAAAGACAGAGGGAAAAGGGGAGGGAGGAAGGAAGGAAGGAAGGAAGGAAGGAAGGAAGGAAGGAAGGTAGATAGGAAGGAAGGAAGAAAGAAAGAAAGATTCGGAAAAAAAAAAACTACCCTAAATGCATTCTGTGCTATGGATTTGACATATGCAGGCTTTTCCTTCTAACCTCTGGAGTTTGCAAGACTTTAGAAAAGTACATATGGCCCCATCTTCTGGCAGACTTCAGCAATAGCAGTATCTATCTGACTTTTCAGATGTGATTGATTCATTTTTCTTTTTATTTTAAAGGTAGTGTTCAAGGTTTACCTTTTCTCTGGATTTTCGTCATAAGAATATTAATGCTCTGTTGGTAGATACTCCCATTTCTTGAAGCAGGAACAACAACCACAATTGGGTGGGAATCCAGACACTTCAGCACATCACATGTGCATCTGTGTAGACAGCTCCTGCCTCTGCAGCTGCTTTCTCTACAGAGAAGTAGTCTCTGCCTTTCGGGTTAGGCTATTGGAAGAGATGCCATGGACATGAAGATGTTTCATCATCTGGTGTTGGCGACAGTCTCCTCTCCATGACCCCACCACACTGAGTCAAACTTGGCAAGGATGCCAGTGTCCACACACATAGACATGCTGCTCTGTGGTGATCATTATCTGAGGGAAAGGCTCAAAGATTCAAGATTCACTTTGTGGTCAAATGGACAAAGAATTCTGGAGGCATTGTTGCTGCATTAGTGAGGATTGGAGAACAGAGAAGTAGTGACAAGAGGATATTCTAGTGCTTTCTTTTCCCAGAGGTTAAATTGTAATAAGGAGAATTCTAAAAAGCAAGTTGGCAGTTTTCTTCAGAGAGGTCCGTTCTGGGGGTGGGGTGGGGTTGCCTGGTGCTAGATATTGCAGTATGATAAATCTAAAACTTGCAAGGTCTTCTCTGTGGAGGTGGGTCTGGGTGGAGAGCTGAACAAAATGTCTTATCTCCCATCCCTTCAATTTCAGAAGACTTTTCCCACATACCATGGAAACTGAGATGTGTGTGTAGGTCAGAGAGCAGTCAAATTATAAAACTTGAAACAGGATGTTAATTACCCACACAACCTATAAAACCAAAGACATGGATCACTTTGTTCTGATGCTACATAACCATCTTAAATTTCATTTAAAAGTGAAAACTAAGGAAAAAGAAGAAAGCCTGTGTGTGGCATCTCGAAGAAACAACCACAGTCCTTCAAGGTTGTGTGGAAACAGCTTGCACATCCACTATCCTGATCACTGATCTTGTTCATAATTTGGAATGTAGGTAAGGATAAACCATAATATAATTATGATATTAGTAGCAATACCAAGGGCAAAACATAATGTATCTTATGACCTCGCAGTATGCCAGATTAAGTACAAAACCTTGTACATGAATTGTCTTACTTAATTTCCAAAGAAGTTGTGGACCAGATTTACACATTACCTACATTTTAGAGGTTAGAAGAGAGAAATAAGCAAGGTCAAGCACACACTACAGCCATGTAGCAATTTTTCATGTGTTCATTTTTATGAAGTGTTGGTTATATTAGGGCATATTTGAGACAATAGTGACAGAATATACGTTCTTGCACCTAAGGAACCTGTATCAGGCAGACAGGTCATAAACAAATAAGTAAGTCATGACATAGACTGAAATGTTTTCTTCCAAGATTCCTACGTAGAAGCTAGAGCTCCTCAGTGTGACTGTGCCTGGAAACAGGACTTGTATAAGTTAGTTCCAAAAGCTTTGACCTCTTTGCCTCACAGAAAGAACTGGAGGGAGTAATTGCTTTCATGGGCTCATGTTTTCAGATGGTTCAGATTGTGGATGCCTCTAGTTTGGACAAAACAATGTAGTCATACAAATGTGTTCTTTATGTCATTTGCATACAAGTATCAGAGCAAAGGGGAATTCAGGGAAGGACCACGGCAAGATGTAGTTCCTAAAGAAATGCTTTCAGTTCCCAAGGTCTTCCAACTAGACCCCATCGATTACTTTCTACCATCTCTCAATAATTCCATCATATTGCCAATCTATTAATACTGGGTCAGAGTCCTCATGATCTAATCATGCCTGGAGATGCCCTTACAGACATATCTAATGGTGTGCTTACTAATCACCTAAGCATTCTCACCACAAACCTTTAGGCAATTAAAATTAAATGAGGTCACAATCCTCAAATAATAGGGAATGATGACCTTACAGGAGGAGAGATTCAGAAGGCACAAAGGGAATGTCATGTTAGCCATGAGATGGTGGCAATCCACATGCCAGGACAACAGCCTTTCTCAGTACCTCAATACTAGGTGACCATGAGCTGAAATGGCCAATTTCAAGAAAAACAAGGGGTAAATTTCTGTTGCTTATGTCACTCAGTCTGTGGAATTTTGTAATAACCAGAGCTGACTAATACATAGAGTATGTCATCTGGTGGCAAGTGGTGTAGAGATTGTTTTAGCATATTCAGTGCCAGGGGTGGCCATTTCATTATAAATTGGTGGAGTGTCTCTTTCTTTAAGGGAAGAAACACAAAACAAGTGGGTACCCGGAGAAGTAGGGAAGATTGCAGAGATATTGAGCAGCACTGATCAACAGTAAGAAAGGTGGCATAACTAGAATAGAATAAATGGTGGGGGAGTAGCAGAAGATGGAGTGATCTGGTACTAGAGCCACACCCATAAATGGTACTCCCCAGGATGGGAACCTAACTGTACTTGAATACTTTCATTTGTCTGATGAATTTCAACTATACCTTTAGAGGTAAGATGTTATTTAATGACTCATTTAAAGAGTTTCTCTCACATAGCATATATTATAAATCAATCGAAAATATTTCTTTTAATAAATATAAAAGGTCCATTCATACTTTATTGACATGAATGATGTACTTGAACTCAATTTTGTCTTGTTTTACATTGAATAGTGTATATGATATATATAATCAATATATATTTGTATTATAGTTATTGTATTTTCATCTCTAGTCCTAATTTATTTTTTGATATTTGGAGAAATGTTTACATTAATTATTTTCTTATTTCAGTAATTTTCTGTGTTCTTAATTTTTTCTATGTCAGATTTGAAGACATTCATATATTCACTCTTGAAAGATCTATTTTAGGGTGCTTGGGGTATGGCTCATCAGGTAAAGCACTCATAACACAAGTGTAAGGACCAGATTCTGATCCCCAACCCAACCACCCCACCCCACCCCCCCACCACTGCAAGCCAGACACGTGAGTGCTAGGCAAGTATGGTGGCCTACTTGGAATCCCAGCACACAGGCGGAGGTGATAGGGGATCCTTGAAGCAAGCTGGCTGATTAGGCTACTTGAATCTGTGAGCTCTGGGTTCAAGTAAGAGACCCTGTCTCAGTACACAGGATGAAGAGTAATCAAGGAGTCACCAGAGAAATGTGTGTTTTGTGACGTGTTACTGTCTAATTCTAGATTATGTTACTGTCGTGTCCTTGACCCTTTCACTTGGAGAACAAGCTATTCTTGGGGCTACTTTTCTTTGTGTCATTGAAATCTTTGGCTGTGAACTTCTCTGTTACCCAATTAGGGGCCTAAGAGGCAAAAGACTAAAAGACTCACCACCATGCATCTGTTGGGCCATGAGTTCCTTATGCTGATTGCTTTCTTTGCTCCATTCTTCTGCATCTTTTATTTATTCTGTGCATGATGTTGACATTTACAGCTTTATGTGGGTAGGAACACAGAAAAGGGTGCCTTCTTTATCCTTCCAGAATTAGAAGTTGCTCTCAGCACTTCTTTTCAGAATATGCAATATATGTATATTTCTTTATCAGTTGCATTGGAAGCTTGTTCACTGTTATTGAATGTCACTCTGTTGTTGCTTTGCTTTCTATGTTATATTTAAGATGTGTGGTGATAAATTAATTGCCTAGCCTGAGGTAGTCTTCCTTTTTCCTTGAGGACCTGGGCATTAATTTTTTTTCTCTGAACTCTGTTTGTTTCACTAGTCCATATCTCCACATCACCAATATCAGGTCAAATATTCTTAGTATCTCCCAGACCCCATCACATTTAAATACACTTCTGGAACTTTTCAATATTAGTTCTATGGAGGTGGTGTTAACTGTCAACTTGACATAATCTAGAATTGACTGAGGCATTGAGAAATGGGTCTCCTGGAATTCCTATGAGAGATAATCTTGATTATGTCAATCTGGGTAGAGAGAGCCACTCACTGTGGGTGGCACATTTCTCATGGCTGGGACCCTGGCCTGCACAAATAGAGAAAAGGAGCTGAGCAGCAGCAGCAGCCATTTGTCACTTTCTGTTCTTGACTAGGGATGCAATGTGACCAGCTGTTCCAGGTTCCCACTCCTATAGATTCCCTTCCATGATAGACTTTAATGAGTCAAATAAACCCTTCCTTTCTTAGGCTGTTTTTGTCAGAATATTTTATCCCAGTGATAGGAAAAGAAATGGAGATGAGTCCTATCTATGACTTCAATATTCTTCCTTGGGGATGACAAGGAATGTTAGGAATGTTAGACCTTGTTGGACAGTTGCTTTGCACCTCAATCCTTTTGATCCTGTTTAATTTGTGCTTCATGTCATTTTAGTGATTTTTAATTCTGACATTTTTGTCAATCATGTTCATTAAATCTCCACTTGATTCCTTTTTATGGGTACTTGATAATTTTATATTTAATATGTATACAGTAATGTCTCATGTTGTATTTTTTATCCAATCCAGTCTTGCTTGTTGTTTTTCTTTCTAGGTCTTTTTGGAAGACATCTTTTTATTCTTTGACAATGGTGTGTGTGTGTGTGTGTGTGTGTGTGTGTGTGTGTGTGTGTGTGTGTGTGATACATTTTTGGTCATATTTACCCTCACTCTGTTTTTTTCCTTTGTTATTTTAAATTTATTCTTCTCTCATATATTACAACCCAACCATAGTTTCCCCTCCCTTCCTATCTTGCTAGCTCCTCACCTCCCACCACCACCCCAGATCCACTCCTCCTCCCTTCCCTTCAGAAAATGGCAGGCCTCTCAGGGATATCAACCAAACATGGCATATCAAGTTATAATAAGACTAGGCACATCCCCCTCATATCAAGGCTGGACAATGCAACCTAGTAGGAGGGAAAGTCCCAAAAGCCTGCAAAATAGTCAGAGATTGCACCCACTCCCACTATTAGTAGCCCCATATGAACACCAAGCTACACAAGAATAACATATATGCAGGAGAACTAGGTCAGACTCACACAGGCTTTCTGATTGTCAGTTCAGTCTCTGTGAGCTTCCATAAGCCCTGGCTAGTTGTTTCTGTGGGTTGTTTTCTTGTGATGTCCCTGACCCCTCTATCTCCTACAATCTTTTCTTTCCTTCTTCCATAGTATTCCACAAGTTCTGTCTAATATTTGGTGTGGGTCTTTAATCTGTTCCCATCAACTGCTGAATGAAGCCCCTGTGATGACCATTAAGCTAGGCTGCAGTCCACATGCGTAGCAGACCATTTTTTATGGTCATGTTTGGTTCAGCTCTCAAGGAAATGCAAATCAAAATGACTCTGAGATTCTACCTTACACCTGTCAGAATGGCTAAAATCAAAAACAAAGGTGACAGCTAATGCTGGTGAGGATTTGAAGCAAGGGGAATAATCCTCCATTGCTGGTGGGAGTGCAAACTTAAACAGCTAGTTTGTAAATCAATACGGCAGTTCCTCAGAGAACTGGTAATCAATCTACCTCAAGACCCAGCTATACCACTCTTGGGCATATACTCAAAGGATTCTTTCATTCTACCACTAGGAGACTTGCTAAACTATGTTCATAGTAGCCTTATTTGTAATAACCAAAAACTGGAAACAGCCTAGATGCCCCTCAACCAAAGAATGGATAAAGAAAATATGGTACATTTATAAAACAGAGTACTCAGCTACTTAAAAAAAAATAACATCATGAAATTTGTAGTCAAATGGATGGAACTACAGAAAAATCATCCTAAGTGAGGTAAAACAGATATAGAAGACAAACATGGTCTGTACTCACTAATAAATGGACATTAGCTGTAAAGTAATGGATAGTCATGCTACAATTCACAGACGCAGAGAGGCTAAGTAACAAGGAGGGCTCAAGTGGGGACTCATAGATCTTCCTGGGAAGAGGAAATAGAATAGTTTTCCTGGGTGGACTGGGGGCTTGTGGGGATAGGACCAGAAGAAATCAGTTGAGTGGTGGAGGGAGAGAGTACTGGGAGATGAGGTAGAAACCTAGTTTAATGGAAACTCCAAGGAGGGTGAAGACCCCTAGTTATAGGGATGTGAAGCCTGAACTGGCCATCTTCTGTAACCAGGCAAGGCTTCCAGTGGAGGGATTGAGACACCAATCCAGTCACATAACCTTTGACCTGCAATTTGTCCTGGCTACAAGATGTGCTTGGGTAAACGTGGTATAGAACTTGTGGGAGTGGACAACCAATGACTAGTCCAAATTGAGACCCATGCCACGAGAGGGAGCCCATGCTTGGCACTACCTGGAAAGCCAGGACCCAGAGGTAGGATAGCCCAGACACATTTTATCTCTTATCTCCTTCTCTCTAACACTAAAACATTTTCTTCCCAGCCAGCCTCTTCCTATTTTGATGTATTTAAAATCACGGAATTTAATGTTGTTTGCTTGCCTGAGCATGAGTCTAGTTTATTTATAGAAAAATACAGGAACTCATCAATAGCTCTGCCACTGAAGGAAATGATACCATTCCCCCTGCACCCTGGTCACTATCATGATTCACAGCAGATCTATTTTTCATATCCCTCATCTGACTCTCTTTGGAAAGCTACATTATAGTTGTCTAGAATTTTCTTTTACATTTGGTTGCATTTCTTGGTAAGAACTCCATCCACATGTTATTTTTTCTCATTTTCTAATTATGTATAGTAGTTTAGGTCAACGTGGCTGCTTGCCCTTTGTATTTTAACACCTTAGATTTTCACCTTGGGTTTCTCATGCTTATACTTCATCCCAGTTTCCTGCCACCATCTTCTTTTCTCCCGGACTCATGACTCTCCTACTTCAATGTCTTAGGAACAGGTGAAGTCTCTGCAGGAATTTGTCTTTCTCCTTCTTATAAGTAAATCAAAGGCTGTGATGCCTATGTTTCCTAGCAACACACACACACACACACACACACAAAAACAATCATGTGTATGTTTCTTTGTTCTACTGGAGACTTCATGTATTTTCTTTTGAGAATGTATGGGGTAAAACTAAAATCAAGGCTGTTTTATATTTCTTTTATTTCAAAGTGTCTATTTTTCTTCTGTTTATTTCAGATATCAGAGCCAACTATTCCTACCAGCTCTAACCTCAATCAACCATAGAGTTAGATAGTGAGAAAATGCTCATGACCCCAGTTATCCAATTGTTCTGTTGTTTTTATTTCCCTCATAAGGCATAATGTTTTCAATGATTTTTGTCTACCCATGAAGAAAATCTTATCGACTAAGTAATAATTTCATTATTGATTCAATTGTAGCCAGTGATATCCCATCTGACAGCAGTATTAGTATCAACAACATAATAACCACCATGCCAAAAGAAATCTTAGGAAACTAGAGACAAACACTTGGGAACATATGAGCAGTATTCACCAACATTAATTAAGATTAAACATTGCTTATGAATCCCAGTTACTATTTTTTTCACTATCTGACACACCAGAAATCCCTGGGCTGGGTATTATTTCCCAGTCTGTTCAACATCATTTAACCAGCAAACATTGGTGAAAGAGTTGCTTGAAGTTCTGAGTCGATCCATGGAGAAGAACTGAGGAGACAAGACATAAAGTCTGTTGGTATTGGAGTGGGGTCAAAAGAGGGAAAGGTTAAAATCTTCTGGGATAAATCAGAAAAGGGTACATAAACAGGTATAGGCAACCAGTTTTTAAAAGGATAAATTTGGGCACTTTGTCAATCAACTTATTCAGGATTCAGAGAGAAAAATTCATAAAAATACATAGTTTTGAATTATGCTATAGTAAGTAGTGTGTGAGCTCTGCAGTTCAAGTGGTTAGTGGTGTTCTAGGTTCAGGAGACACTTTGTTCAAGTTCTTGAGTCTAAGCTCTCTGTCTATTAAGGTGGATGAACATTGGTGCTGGGGATATGATTGGAGAAGAAAGCCTTCTCTATGAAGCCTGGCCTTGTGTTAGGAACTTGTCTACAGTTACAGCCTCTCTTCCCATACTACTCAAAGGTTCCTCAAAGAATTGTAGGGAGACATCTGCTACATCTCAATTATGTTAATACCTTCAAAACCTTCGCAAGGGTGTGGAAGAAGCCTAATACAAAAACACCTAATACAAAAAAAAAAAAAAAAAAAACTCATGAATAGTAAAGAGTACTTACTAAGCGCTGGCTATGTACAGAACACTGAAAACATTGACAGTGAAGGCAGTCTTTGCCTTCTTCAAGGTAGTACCTAGGAAGGGAGCTAGATAAGCATGAACAAGAATTATGAATCAGAATGATTGCAGAGTTCCAGGCAGAAGTAAGGATGGTTAAATATACCAAATAGTCCAGTGATGGGCAAGCCCTCAGCTACCCCTCCTGAGCCAGCCTCAAGCCTCTCTCCCTTGCTCTTCTCTCAGCATTTTTCCACATGTCTTGTAATTGTTACTGCAAACAGCAGCTGGGAGCAGTTACATTGCCTCTACCTTTAAATGACCTGTGACCCTTCAGAGAAGTCTGTTTATTTTCTTCCTTCCATTCTTGGCTACACTCTTTGAAATGGGTCACCTCAGACTCAGAAAGCAGTTTCTCCTATTATCCCACTTCATTTGTAGCTACATATTTTTTGTATGGCCAATGAGAAACAGGGCAAGATACTTGTTAAAGGCAGCAAGATTCCAACTATTGCAGTAAAAGAGAGAAATCCCACTGCAAACTGAATTTAACTGGAGCAAGGACAAATGTGGCTAGTTTCAAAGGGGGAACAGTGAAGGAACAGAAAGTGGCTGGAAATGATGGGACACTGGAGTCACAGGGAGGGGTGTGGAGAAATGGAAAATTACAGAGAACGTAAGCAGAAAATAGCGAAAATGCTTGGATGGTGTGTGTTGGGACAGTGTACATTTTGCAACATAGATAATTGCTTCCTGAGGGCTGAAGTCACCTCTCAGGGAAGGGACAGGGGCAGGTGGAAGGCTGGACAAGTGCTTGGTCAAGTCACTCATCACAGAGTGTGGCCCGGTCCTTTGTGTACATTTTGTAACATGTCCATTGTGTGCATAGTTTGTTTTTAAGATAAATATTTAGGTTAATATCTGTTCATAGCCTCTTCCAAAATTAGACAAACCCAAGCATTTTTAACTATTCCCTTCCCCTTGGTCTATTTTTGGCTACTCTGCTGAGTTTATTGGGGATGTGCATATTAGATATTTAAACTAAACAGCAATGTCATTAATGATATATACTTAATATATTCTCTTTTATTGTATATCTTCCTCTTAGATTTCTTTGGACTTGCTTTTCTAATAATTTTCTTATTTGCCCAAATTACTGATAATACCTGCTGAGAACAAACAACACTTGGTCTGGATTTGGAGTTTTTATAAGAATGCTGTATTGTCTTTGTACATCTATTGTGTTGAATGAGAGGACTTATGCCTACTCCTTGTAGACAGACTTTTTTAATTACATGCAATGTGTGTGCATGTGAGCGCATGTTCATGGGTAAGTGTGTGTGCACACTTGCATGGCATATGTAGAAGTCAGAGGACTGCTGAGGCTGTTGGTCATCGCTTCACTCATCATTTTCTTTGTCACCATAGGAACACTAGGATTGCAGATTCACATTTCCTCACCTGGCTTTTAGGTGAGGAGTGGAACTCAGGTCTTACCCACTGAACCATTTTCCCTGCCAAGTAAGCAAACTTTAGTTTTTGTCTTTTTTTTTCTTTTCCTTTGATGATCTGAAATTTTCTACAATTTAGCTAGGTGTCAGCCATTTATATTTTGTCCTTCTCTCATCTAGATCATCTTTTAAATCTGAAAATCCATTTCTTTCCAAAACTACAGTTTCTTTTTTTTTAAACTGCTTATTTACACTTATTCTGTGTTCTCCACCCTCCCTCCCCCACCAACACACACACATTCACACACTTTCTTAGGAGGTCCACCCTCTTAGAACTTTGCTATTTTACTTTACATTCTTGGCAAATTTTTCAAGAGTCTTCTAGCTACACATGATCTCTTTGGTTCTGTACATTCTGATGTCAGTAGAATGACAGCCTTTTCTTTGTGTCAACATCTCCCACATACATGCTTCCCTCTTGATTTTTCCTGTTTGAATGCAATACCCACCCACTTGAATTCCTTAGCTTTTTAAGAACCTTTTCAATCTTCCTTTGAGTTTGCTAATGCCTGTTAAGACTGACAGCCTTAAAATTTTAATGACTCTTGGTTTGGGAACACATGGCTTTAATTCAAGCACCCAGGAGGGAGAGGAAGGTGGATCTCTGTGAGTTCAAGACTAACAGAGTCCACATAGTGAACCACAGGTCAGTCAGGGCTATGTAGAGAAACCTTGTCTGAAAAAAAGAAAACCAAATGAAACAAAGGGGCCTCTATTTTATGCTTGCTATTTCTGAGTTCTGTTTGTCTATGTGAGAGCTACAAGATACTGCCTATTGCTACTGAAGAGGCATCTAAGATGGAATGCATGACTCACTGCAATGCTCTGTAGCTGGTATTCTGGTCATAGGTATTTCCTGTTTTCTTGAGTGTCACCAGTCATTCAGAGGATTATTCTAACCCTCAATGCCTCTACTTACTACTCTTGAGTAAAGAAATATTATTCTGATCTTCATAAACAGACATATGGTGGTGAGCCCAGGGGGGAAGGGGCTAGGCTGTCTGTTCTTGCTAGCATGGTATTTAAGATGTCACCTTGGCTGTGGAAGGCTCTCTAGAGATTTCCTCCTGCTCCAGTATCCAGTCCTGAATCTGAGTTTCAGTACCCACGGCCACTCCCAAGTGAAGCAACACCCTCCTGGGTATGCCGAGGACTCCAGATCCATCAATTATACATATACCATCTGCTGCGAAGCTCTGCAGAATTCTTTATCATGTCTGGTCTATGTAGAGCAGACCTTCTCATTTTCTATCCCTGTTATGAATAATTTTAGTCCATGTGTTTAGAATAGGGGATTTTAGCAGATGCTCCATTTATCATCTTAATGCCATATCTTGTCTTATATTTAACTTGCAAGTATACTCTTGATGCATAGCTGCATGAGAACTGTGCAGAAGGGCATATATACAATTTTTCTAAACATCTCTTATGCAGTACTACAATTAAAATGATGGAAAAATACCAAGAAATCAAGGTGTTTGGGGACCTTTTCTTGGAAAGGGTGTTTATAGCTACCTGTGTTTTAGAAACATTCTGAACTTGTAAATGGAAACCTCTGTCTGAAGCCAAGCAGTGTAGTGCACACCTTTAATACCAGCATTTAAGAGGGTCTTTGTGAGTTCAAAGTCACCTTGGTTTAGTATATTTCAGACCAGACAGGGCTATACAGCAAGACCCTATCTCAAATCAAACAAACAAAAAAATCAAGCCAACAACGAAATCTACTTCATCTAGACTTAATTTAAAACTGACAAAGGAAGAGTAAACATAGTGTGGCCTCATCTATGAAGTCCTGGCTGCAAAATAACACCAGCATCCATTCCCTTCTGAAATGGCTTCTATCTTGAGGCCATCAAAGTCCATTTTGTTACTGCCACCCTGATGGCCAAGCAAAACAGGTAAAAGGAAGGGACAGAAGACACTACTGAACACACCCTGGCCTCTACAATATTTTCAGTGTATTAAGCAATTTTCCAATTAGTCTATTGATTTGCTTTGACCAATTCCATTCCCAGTGTTTTGATGTCAGTGGATTTGATATTATTTTCCTTTTGCAGATAAGAAAACATAGGCTCATTTGGATGCAGTGACCTATCAAGTTTCACTGGCTATGGAGTCAACACAATTTTCAGGGTGAATCAGTCAGTGTCTGAGAACACAGTCTGCCAAAGAAAGCCCATTATGGACTGATTCGAAAAGGCATGGGGATACAGTGAGGGTGGAGCAGTTACAAGACCATGTTGAAGAACCTAGGAAGAAGTGGACACTTTGTGGGTGTTATTCTATAAATTACCATCCACCTTGAGTTAATGTTTTTAGTGGATTTGATGGAGTGTTTAGAATTATTTTTAAAGGGAATACTATTAAAGCCTGTGAATAAAATAGAAATAATACCCAACCTACCAAGACCCACTAAGGACCGCTGCAAATTTACAATAATGATGAGCATAAGGGATACTCTGAATGACAGTGTCTCCATGAAGTGATATGGAAGAGTCCACAAGGGCAACCACAGGCATTGTCAAGGCTATGTTAATGTGTGGTCGGCTTGGTCACTGAAGGAAACTGTCAGTTTGGGTTAGACACGGGTGACTATAAGCACATGTTTTAGTTTCTATATTGAAGTTCAAAGAACTCTTGAAGCCAGTCCACCCATAGACTTCATATTTCTAACCCCTTGATCACTGGAGACCAGAAGGAAAGGGTTATGTGAAGAAGCCACTTGAGAGTAACAGTGACTTTTGGTAAGGGACAACCAGTCCAAAGGAAACACCACATGTGGGAAGGGGGGGTAGATATCACCAGTTCCTCACACACAGTGGCTTCTACAGTGTTTTCAGTATGTTAGTCAATATTCCAGTGTATTCCACATGAAGTCTATGTTGGGGTATTGGGAGACTTGTCTGCTCTATAGCTTCTCACCTTGTCTTATATGCGACTCTTTTCTCCCTGTGCTCTTATACCATTTGCCTTTTCAACATGCCTATACTTCAGTCTTTCCTATCTGGAAATGACCCATTCTAATTACTTTATTTTACTTTAATTAGATGTGTAAAAAGTCCTGTTTCCAAACACAGTCACATGCTTAAATGTGAAGATATAGACTTCATCATGAAGAATTGGGGGGGGCACAATATTGTTGACAACACAGTAGATTCTAAGATGACACAGATCCTCTAGTCTTGCCAAGGATATTCACCTTCATGGTTTAGTTCCCAGAATTTCCAGAGTCTCCTTCCTCTTCACATACCATACAAAGTAACACACACCCAGAAGTCACCAATATGAACTTGATGATTCCATTGGGAATAAATATTGGTCATCTATATGCCCAAAACCTAGACAGAAAAATTCCTTTCCTCAAAACTGTATTCCCTTGCATTTACTTCTCTCCTTCTCATTTACTTCACTCCTGCTGTGTTGATTGCATTATTAATGATACTAACCAGTTACCAACTATTATATGTTCTTTATTTTATTGACAAGATTTCACTACATAACTCAGGCTGTTATCAAATGGATGATTCTCCTTCATCTTCATCATTGCTGGGGCCACAGCTGTAATCACCATACCTGGCTTTGAGGAACCTTGTATGCAGTCTTCTTGGCATTCATCTAACTCCTATTTGTTAGCATTGAAAGTTGGGTCTTGAAAGTAAACAGATGTCACTTTAAAACTTACGTTTCGTATCTCCAAATATGCTGCTACCAAATATTTAAGATTTGCACATTATAATTATAGTGATAATTGAATATAAATATAATTCCATACATGCATGAAAGCATATCATATACAAAATGTTTCAAATAGTATATTTAAATATGTTATATCTAAAATATAGCATACAGTGCATATATTATTATAGTTTTAACTTCATTGGATTACTATGAATATTGAATAAATCAAGATATTTGAAAGCTGTATAAATGGTGGGCTAGAGAGATGGTTCAGCAGTAAAGAACACTTGATACTCTTCTAAAGGACCCAGGTTTGATTCTCAACACCCATATGGCCACTTACAACCATGTGTAATTACATTTCTAGGGATTTGAATGCCCTGTTCTAACCACTACATGCACCAGGCATGGCATGTGTGATCCACAGACATAGAATCAAGCAAAGCATTCATATACATTTTAAAAAGCTGTAGAAATGATAATCCTAATTTGATGGATGCTGAATGTATATAATACTTTAATACCTGAGGTGAAGCTGACATACAGAAAGTTGCATTGCAGATCATGGTGTAATCTTTCACACACCAGAAGAAGCACCAACTCACTGGGATAGGTACCCTGAGAGAGGTGAGAGCAAGCTACCACAAAACACAGAGGAACAGTCATGCAAACTATGGCTGCTCCATGAAACCAATGATGTCTGGGCTGGACCCCAATGAGAAAAGCAAGAATGAAAGGAGACTGAGTAACTTTACTGGTGCAGGGGTGGCATATGCCTATTCATGGTGGGAGAAAGGAAGGGGCCCTTGCAGGGAACTGAAGCAGGTCTTACTCTGGGAAGAGACAGTGTGGTGAAAGACGAAACCAAAAGCTGGAACAACAGGGAGCATCTTTAGTTTCCAGTGGGCTGGGTCTGCCTTCAAAGAAAGTGATTCATGTGGGAAAGCAGGTTACAGCTGCGTCTGGGAAGGGTGAGGATTAATGGTGTTCTCTGTGTTCCTGCTCTTGTAAAAAAAAAAAAAATTAATAGTGTGACTGTCTTCTGTCGGCCTGGCACATGTTCCCAACCTGGTCTCTTATTTAATTAGCTACAGAAGACACGGGCACCAACATGATTTCTATTTCCACCTTACTTTGTGACTCATTGTGGGAATTCTGAGTAGCAAGTCTTTGTCACTCTACAGCCCTCCCTCAGATGAAGCATCAAGAGAGACAAGGCAGAAACAGCGGGTGCCACCAAGATCCTTTATTGGCTATGCCTTCTCTCTTCTGTATCTCATTTGCCTTCTTCCATTCTTTCCACCCTTCTTTCCAAGTCTCTTTTTTGATTAATCCTTTCAGTGTGATATAGACAGAAATGTGACAAACTGAGATTCAGAAACAATAAACTACTATTAAGTACTTCCTATCTATTATTGTCATTTCCATTTAATAGATGAGGAAAAATGGATGAGGAAAGTGATTCTAGGAAATATTGGGCATTCTGTTTATCAAAATCTAAGTTCCCTTCCTTGGGATAGGACACATGATCAGTTTTCACTAGTGGAAAGTAAGTGAAAGTGATGGCTCACATTAGCCCACTTTTTATTATTCTATTTGTGTGTGTAGTGTATGTGTGTACATGTGTGCATGAATGTACACATGCATGTGGAGACCAGAGGTCAATGTTGAATTTCCTCCTACATTGTTCTCCACCTTGTATTTTGAGACTGGACCTTTCATTGAGCCTAGAGCTCACAGGCGGCTATACTAGCTGCCCAGCGAGACCTATAGGTATCTGTTTCTCATCTCTCCAGCACTAGAGTTACACATTCATATCACCACCTTTGGCATTCACATAGGTGCTAGGAATCCAAATCCAGGCCCTTGTGTTGGCACCATAGGCATTTTACTGACCAACCCATCTCCCCAGTCCCCTCTAGCCCAAGTTTAAACATGGATGAGCCTTGTCCACCTACTTTTCCTTTACTGTTCGACTGAATTGAGGGGATCCACTATAGGACACCAGAACCTGTAGAGAAAGCCAAGAAGTTGTGAGCAAAGGCTACTGACCCAATTAATTGTATAGAGCAGGATCCTTCCAGCTTCAATACTGTCTCCAGTCTATCACTAACTTACAGTGAACCATTATGTAAACCAGTAAGACATTGTAGCATATGCCACAGAGCTTTGGGGTTATTTATTAGATCAATGAGCTGGAGCAAGATCTGTGTCAAGTTAATCCTTGCAGAACAGCTGTTATCACACTGTGTCATCAGTCAAATTCGAAGTGCTAGTGCTACAGGCCATACAGGTGATTGGACATCAGAAAGATGGCTGCCCACAGGATTCCTAGAGAAGGTGAATTTTGAAGGAAAGGCAAATTTTGAATGTTGTCCTCAACCATAAGGCCAATGCTTCTCAGAGACCAATAGCTGGCTCTAGAGATGGCTGTAGAGACAAAAATACCATATTCAATCTTAGTTCTGCTCTTTCCTGACTGAGTTATGTAGGGAGACACTGTAGCCCCGCCTCCTAGAACCCCGGGCAGGTGTGCCTGGACATGCCATTGAGGGCGTGGTGAGGGGAAGTCTAAGGTGACATGGGAACGGTTCTTAGGACTTTTCTGGCCCAGCTAGCTTGCAAGCTCTGAGCACGCTTTGTCTTGAGCTTGGCTGGTGTTTATCTGAATAAAGAAATCTTAGCCTTACAGACTGCGGATCAATCTCTTCAGAGTTACCTTGAGCCTAAGTTTTTCTATCTTTAAAATACGACAAAATGGCCAGGCAGTGGTGGCGCACGCCTTTAGGTGAACTCGGGAGGCAGAGGCAGGCAGATCTCTGTGAGTTCAAGGCCAGCCTGGTCTACAGAGTGAGTGCCAGGATAGGCCCCAAAGCTACACAGAGAAACCCTGTTTCAAAAAACAAAAAAAAACAAACAAACAAAAATGACAAAATGCCTCCCCACTAAAGCTGTTTTGTTTTTTATTTTTTATTTTTTATTAACTTTCTCTTTATTTGTTCTTTGTGTCTTTCACATTATGCATTTCGGTCCCATTCATTTCCCCATCCATTTGCATCTGCCCTTGCAACCCGACCCCCATAAAATAAAATTTAAGAGGAAAAAAGAAGAGAGAAAAGAAAACATAAAAAGGAAAAAACTCTTCATGGAAGCTGTAGTGTGACACTGTGAGTCATGCAGTAAACCATTTTCTCTCCTCTCTCTCTCTCTCTCTCTCTCTCTCTCTCTCTCTCTCTCTCTCTCTCTCCACACACACACACACACTACTTTCAGGTGTTCTTTGCAAAGAGTCATTGGTCTGGTTCAAGGCATCTGGTTTCTGCTACACTATCAATGCTGGGCCATCACTGGAACTCCTCTTGGATATCCTGTTGTTGCCCTGTGTCACTTTGTGTCTGTAGGACCAACACCTTCATGTTCTCTCACAGATGGTAGATGAAGTGGATGTTGGAGTGGACCCAACTCATAACCCTGGTTCTGGGCCTGGGCAACTGCAGGGTTGGTCAGCCAGCCAGTTCTCCCCTTTCCTCATAAGAGGGTGAGCTCTCCAGAATTGCCCAGGCTAGTTCATCCCTTACAGTAATGAGCAGGGGATGGAGCCAGTTCTCCTGCTTTCATGCCCTCAGGGTCTGCTTACCCACACCTAGACCATCAAGGTCAGCTCGACTGTGTTGCCCAGGTGAGGAGCAGGGCCTGTTTTCCTGAATGAATGCTACAGCTGGTAAGGGGTGGGGGGGGATCAGAAACCTCACCTGTCTGGCACAGATAGCAGGGAACAAGCAGGAAGAGGGGACATCTCTCCCCAGCCCACACCACTGTATTACAGACAAGTAGTGGGACAAGCCATCTATGGGTAGTTCACAATTTTGGGGCTGGATCACCCACACTTCCACCAACAGGGTTGGCACTGCTGTGCTCTCTGGAGTGTTCCTGCTGGACCTGGTGAGGGGCAGAAACAAATCTCCCACTGTTACTGTTATGATCTCAGGGCCGGCTCTCCTACCCTCCTCAGGCACGTGGGGTGTGGCGGGAGGCGGCAGATGAGCAGTGGGGCCAGATCTCTCATACTCACATTCTCTTTCTCTGGATGGCTCACCCACCATGCCCCTGTTAAAAGAGTCAGCTCCATTGTGCTGGCCAGATGAGGTGCAGGGCCCACTTTCTGGAGTGTTTCAGCTAGTAAAGGGGAGGGTCAGCTCCCTGGCCAGCTGGAGGCAGTTGGGGCAAATGGGGGGATGGTGTCTTTCCCTTGCTCCCACCACGACAACACAGACAAGGGAGGCGATACCAGCTCTGCCCCTCTGATACAATTAAATACTACTTATCAAGAATATGGACTTGGCCTTCAATAAAAATTATTTTCACTGTTGTCATTGTTATAACCATAAAAAGAAATCCAGTCCTTCACTGGCCTAAACACAACTAGATTGCTTCCATTAATCACAAGTATTTCTCTATGCTATTGGATAGTACCACCTCAATTTATTTTCTGAGAGTATAGTTAAGATTGGAATCTATAGTTTGCCATGTAAGAGTCTACCTATTTGGGGCTTCACTTAATGCAGTCTTCTTATTTGGATTTACAGCTCATTTCATTACTAAGGAAGTGATTAAATGATGGGCTTGGCCATGGGTGTAGCTCCTCTTGCACATTGTTATGCAGACCGATACTTAGATCTCTGAGACATTAACATCTGAGTTAGAGGGACCTTAGAAGGCATCAACTCCATATTATGTATGTTCTCTCTCTCTCTCTCTCTCTCTCTCTCTCTCTCTCTCTCTCTTTCTCTCTCTCTTAAAAGAGAGAGACAAGCAGGCATAATACATGAAGAAATACACACAAATACATATATGTACAGAGATACATACACATACAGATACACACAAACATACATATACAGAGAGATAAATTCACACACAACACACACACACACACACACACACACACACACACACACACACACACACACTAGTTTTAGAGTCCTAGTAGTAGCTTGAGTTCATGGCCTAGGACTCTCAGCACTGGGGGAGAAACTCAGAGGTGGAGCAAGTACGGATTTGGCAGTGTGTACAAACTGGCACCTGCCCATCAGCAAAATATGTAATTCATTACAAAGTGTATTAATCCTTGATCATATTTCATGGGGAATAAGGTACTTTGGTGATCTAGATTTTCTGAGTAAGCACAATATTAGAGAACGTGTGTGTGTGTGTGTGTGTGTGTGTGTGTGTGTGTGTGTGTGTGTGTGTGTGTGTGTGTTATTTTTCTTTCGCCTCGTCATGACAGTCCAGTGAGCATAACTGAGTATCTCTATCAAGGAGTGAAAGAAACTTAAGGATCATTTAGTCCAACTTTTCATTTTTCAGATGAAAAGGCAAGGTTCTGCATCATCATACAATGATATTTACCATTTTCCTGAAGACTGCCACCATTCCCTTTGTGATACAGGGAAGACACATAAGTTGTATAGATACAACTAAGCCCAATTTCCTTTTCTCTGGGCATGTGGTTAAGTTGCATTTTCAGCCCACTAGGTGACCATGTGACTGAATTCTAACCAGTGGACTGTGAAGGTAGATGCTAATGCTACACTTCATCTTCCAGGCCCCTTCTTCTAATGAGCTAACTGGAGGTGAACCCAGAAGCCATGAATGATGATGCAGAGAGCCCCAGATGAACAGAGCTTGCGTTTTGGAATCAGTGTATGGAAGAGAGGCCCCTGCTAAAGCTCATTTTTGAAGATCAACAAGAAATAAGATCCTACCATGCTTGTCCATGGTGCATGTAGAGATTTATTTGCTAAAGCTCTCATTAGGTCCTTACCTTAATAATGACAAGATTATAATGGGCAAGGTATTGTGCTATGAAATGTTCTTAGTTCAGTGTGTGGTACACACCTGCAATCCCAGCACTCTAAAAAAGAAGATAGAGGATTGCAAATCTGAGGCCAATCCAGGTTACATAGCAAATTCCAGGTCATTCTGGGTGACCTGATTAGACCCAGTCAAGAACAACAACACAAAGGATATGATCTCATTCCTAAAAAAGTGAAGACGGGGAGAAAATGATCTGATGAGCTCTCAGCCTTGTTCCATTTGAGCCTTGCTCAGGGGACGTTTGTGGAGAGCCTTTGTTCCCATAGAAATGTATATGGAAATATCAAGGCTGATGTTGGATGGTTTGACAGAGAAGCCACACTGGGGAAATGGAGCGCTTTGAAATCAGGTCACCTAGAAAAAAAATTCTACAAAGTCAAAGCTTAAATGAAGCTAGCAGATTTTTTAGGTACTTTTCACAGCCTGGCATACTGGATTCTCTTCCCACAAAAAAAACTAAGAAAGACACTTCTTTCTGTACATATCTCTTCAAAGTTTGTTTGAGTATATCACTATTTTTGTAGTGCACACATATATCTCACATTTTAAGTGGCCTTTTATAACTGCAGCTGGAAGAGAAAAAAAAAGCTACCCAACAGCTCAGTGTGTTGGTGCCAAATCTGGCTTCCTTTAAATGCCATGGCTCTCATCCAGCAAGAGATACCATGGGTACAGGAAAAAGTGAAGCAGGAAAAAGATGGTGAAAACGTCTAATTATTAGCTTGCTTTAAAGATAAAACCCATTTTCTAAGAAAGTCTTCTTGATTAAGAGAAAAGACTTCTCACTGTGCCTCAAGTCATGTTAAGTTCCATCGTGACTTCAAACCAATGTGCCCACTGTTTTAAAGGGAAGCCATCAATAACTCACACCATGCTTCAGCACAGTGGAATGGTGTTGAGCTAGCATGCACTTAGCATATTCTGCCAAAAAGTGTATATATGGCAAAAATCTTTGGCCCGTGTGTGTGTGTGTGTGTGTGTGTGTGTGTGTGTGTGTGTGTTATATCAAAGCAACCTATATGCTAATCTAGGCATATATCCTCTCTACTTTCATAGACTACAAAATAGAAGTGATTCAAGAAATTACCCCAAGTCTTACTAGTGTAAAAGGTGGAGATGGAGGAAAGCTTATCATCATCCTGCCTCTATCATCCTACCATCCAGATGCTTAGAATCGACATTTACATGCTGGTGTTCTTAATGATTCAGAGCTCTCCCTGGGGTTATCTTCTATATGAAGCTTCACAAGTAGTGAGCATACACAGTCCACATCTCAGCACCATCTTGTGTCTGTGTATTTAAATACTTCCTCTGTATGTGAGACCATGTTTCCTGATGAAGATGTGTGCATGTTGATTCCCATACTCAACCTATCATCCACAAGCACATGAATGAACTTGAGAAAGGAAGTTTGTGCATACACCTGCCAGACTTATTTAATTGGTACTATTAGTAGCTAAAACAATGAGCTCCAAAGAGCATCATTGGAAACAGGTACATCAGGAAGAGCCTGGCAATCGTTTTCATGATGGAACAGTGAAACTCTGTGTTCTTGGACTATTCATGCTGTTTACAAATCTATATCATACATTAATAAGCAGGTTCCAAGCTCTTCAAACCTCATCTCTTCCTAACATGTTTGAAATTTGCTTTATACTTGATTCTTTCAGTGTCTATGGGTGAGACTGATGTTGTGTTTATTGTTTAGTACTAAAGTATATGTAGCCTATTCTGTTTTCCTATGCTATTTCATCACACTTCTAGGATGGTGTCATGCACTTGACTGTTACAGGATGGTGTTTCTGGATGAATAAGATTATATAGGTCCATTCAGAGCCTCAGACAGTGAGAGAATATATGGAAATATTCCAGGTTTAAAAAGTAAATAAAGAAATAGATATAGACCAGAGTGGATGAGCCCATGGCACCCTGGAGGCCCTTAGTCATGTTAAAACATCCCTCTTTTCTCCACGGTTTGGATGGAGGCACTGCACCTAGATCTTGCTTTCATTCTGTTGGGTTGACCACCACATGGGCTCCTTTCCAGTGAGTTAGACCACACTTGCTCAATCCCCTATTCATACACAAGTATGAAGATTGGTGATAACCCCTTTTATCCTTCACTTTTCATGATAAAGGCATTTCTTAAGTGCTAAAGAAACACTGGCATTTACAATATATTTGTTGTCTTTTGAGGGTAGAGAATGTATTTGCAACATCATGACAGATTAGTAAGGGGGAACTGAAAGCAATTTTCTTCATGAGAGAAATTAGAATGCCAGGTCAACCATCCATGCACAGTCCCTGCTGGAGGATGGGATGCAAGGCCAGTGACATCATTAAGGTCATTTCAGATCCTATTCTTCAGCTTCTCTAATGATAACTCAGACAATTTCCAGAATCCTTCCCCTGTGATCCTTCCCCTGACAGCTGGCAGAGAAGATGAAACTTGGATGACAAGGTGCACTCCCAGATGGACCTCAAGGTTAAATGAAATTTCATATGGGAGATGTGAGCTTATCAAGCAATATGTGATCTGTCTTTCTGTCTTTACTATCAAAGAGGATTTCATGCAGGTTAAAGCTACATTCCACATTTCCAAACTCGTGATATCACTGTTAACAAAAGATGTGTTGCAGAGACAGTCAGTGGAGAGAAACATGATAATCAAAGCAGAAATGACTCTAGTGACTTGAAGCACTTTCTACATAACCAAGAACTGGAAATTATACAGTGTGTGAGCTAAAAGGAAGAAAAAGAAGAGGGTGAGGCTTAGGCATAGATGTACTTGTCCAGTGAGAAATTCATTCTACCATAACGTCTTATAAGAAAAATAGGGTCTTAAGGCCAAGTAAGTTAAAGGCATTACCTCTGTTGTGTACATAGTACCCTAAAAAATAAAGGCCTCATGAGTTATAAAAGTTTCAAGACCTTATTTAATCCCGAGTCTTTCAAACATTTTGTCCACAGAAACTCTCCTCTTCCATGTAGCTGCAGCCCAGGGTTCTGTCACATACACATTGAGAAATGATACTTTCAAGCTTGGGAAAGTGGGAGAGAGATTGACCTACATTTCATCAGGGATGGAGGGCTACCAGCATCTGCATCCAATGTAAAACGTTATTTTGCAACGTCCTTCACAGGGATCATTTAAAAATAAAACAGTGTGCATGGAGATCTGTCTGGAAAGAAAGTTACCTGTGTCAGCAACCAGTTTTGCAATGTATTCCAAACAAGTTGAACTGATAGCTAAGTGGGTAAAAGGATGGATGGAGAGATATAAGAAAACACAGGTAGTGAACTGTGAATTTTAGGATCTGAGTCCAATTTAGAGGCAGTTCAAATATAAAATACAGTATTGTCCTTATTTTTTCAGCCTCCATTTACACTCTAGGGGAACTAATCAACTGGAGAGAGACTTGGAAGATCTAAGGTGAGGTATCTACCCCCTGAAGAGCTGAGGTGAGCTATCCACCCCCTAAAGAGCTGAGGTGGGCTATCCACCCCCTGAAGAGCTGAGATGAGCTATCCACCCCTTAAAGAGCTAAAGTGAGCTATCCACCCCCTGAAGAGCTGAGGTGGGCTATCCACCCCTTAAAGAGCTAAGGTGAGCTATCCACCCCCTGAAGAGCTGAGGTGGGCTATCCACCCCCTGAAGAACTGAAGTGGGCTATCCACCCCCTGAAGAGCTGAGGTGGGCTACCCACCCCCTGAAGAGCTGAGGTGAGCTATCCACACCCTGAAGAGCTGAGATTTCCAGACGGGATTAAAAGGCAAGTGTTGTGCATGCACTGTGTTGAGGCAGATGGGACTGAAGAAGGAGTAAAAAGAAGAAAGGAAGGTGGGGGAGGCACTTGTGAAGAAAAGGGTTTGTGAAAACACTATGGCAGCAAGTGGGAAGAACTTTGATGTTCTTTGGGAGAACAGCATTAAAGTTACTTCTTTGGTTTTGGAGCATGTTTTTAGATGTGACATTTCTCTGCCCTGTCTTTTAATTATGTGTCCCAGCAACAAACTTGGTGGCAGCATAGCCCTTAGAGTGAAGTGTATCTTGGAGAGATCTGCTGAAGTAGGGGTTTGCAACTTTCTTTACAAGGGGACAGAACTAGATCACTGGATCAGATTCTGGATGGAATGACTCAAATGTTGAAACAAAGTTAGCAGTGGTGTGAGGCAGATATCTTTTCCTCTTCTACACAGGCAAACACAGGTAAGTTAGCCCTAGGTGAATTTGTACTTCAGTTAAACAAAAAAATTAACCAATTTTTAAATTTTTTTTTTCAATTTTGATTTTATGGCATGGGCATGCCCATACTAAGGACTATGTTATTTCTTAATTTAAATATCCTTAATTGCATGAGACATATAAATATTAAAATTTTTCTATGTAATATTAAAATTTATCTGGGTTCGGGGAAATCTATTTGACCCAGCAACACAATGCTTAGTTCCCTTAAGTTCTCTAATCAGCAAAGGTGTGTGTGTATGCAACACAGTGTACATGTGTTTAGAAGCCAGAGGTCAACCTCAGGTGTCATTCCTTAGTTGTTGGATTTTTTTTTTACTCATAACTCTTTTGTGGGGTCCCACCACCCAGATCCCAAATAAATCATGTGGAGATGTGGAGACTTATTCTTTCTTATGACTACTCGGCCTTAGCTTGGCTTGCTTCTAGCCAGCTTTTCTTAACTTAGAGTATCCCATCTACCTTTTCCCTCTGGGCTTTTATCTTTCTTTATTTTATGTATGTTTCTTTACTTCTTACTCCGTGGGTTGCTGTGTAGCTTGGTGACTGGCTCCTGGTGTCCTCTTTGCTTCTTTTCTTGTTCCCCTGATCTCTTTTTCTCCTTCTATTTATTCTCTCGCCTGCCAGCCCTGCCTATCCCTCTCTCCTGCCTAGCTATTGGCCATTCAGCTCTTTATTAGACCAGACAGGTGTTTTAGACAGGTGCAGTATCACAGCTTAACAGAGTTAAACAAATGAAACATTAAAACAAATGTTCCATAGTCTAAATAAATATAACATATCTAACTAATATTCCACAACATTCCTCAGATACTGTACACCTTCATTTTGAGACAGGGCCTCTATTGGTTCGGAGCTATCAAGTAGGCTAGACTCTATGGCGAGCAAGCTGCAGGGCTCTGACTATCTCTACACCCCAGCATGCAGATTTCAAGAGCATGCCCAGCTTCTTATACTTGTGTGCTGGGAATCGAACTCATGCATGAATGTTTGTAAAACAGGGTTTAACTCCCTACTGTGGTGATATTTTGTTTATGCTATAAAAATTAAAGCTTGCCTGAGGATCAGCACGAAGAGTTAGCCATAGAGGCCAGGTGATGGTGGCATACACCTTTAATCCCAGTACTCATGAGACAGAGGCAGATGCATCTCTGTGAGTTCAAAACCACCCTAGGCTACACGAGATTGAATCTGTCTAAAAGATAAACAGAGCTCATACAAAGGTGATCTCCGCACTTGGGATCCCATGCCTTTAATCCCAGCACTAGGGAGGTGGAGACAGGAGTGATATGACTGGGTGGAGAGAGGAATATAAAGTGGGAAGAGCTCAGAGACAGTCTGAGAAGTCAGTCTGAGGAAGCAGTCTGAGGACAGGATCACCCCTTTGGTCTGAGCATTAGTAGAGGTAAGAACTCTCTAGTGGCTGGTCCATAGACCAGCTTTCACCACATGATAGCTGACTCTGAATTTTTATTATTAAAACCAAAGAGAATTTGTGCTATATTTTTATAGCACAAATATATATATATATGTATATATATATAATATTTATATGAGACATATAAATATTAAAATGGAGCTTACCAATGGAGATACCTTCCCATTCCCATGATCAATAATTTCTGCATAAAGGATTTCTATCCCAGTAGTCCCAGGATGGATGGTTGTGGCTTTTCATTTTCTGGGACAGTTTCCTCTTAAAGTAGTTGCCTGGGAAGCAAAGCAATCTTTGGAAAACACAAGAGAAGTATTTTTGCATTTTCTTCACTTTCTGAAACCTAATCCAGGCTGCTTGTTCCCTTATCAGATGGAAACGCGCAAGGCATGGATGGGTACAGTCACTTGATGCATTGTCTGTGTTCCAGCTGACTGCCTTCCCAGCTACTCAGAGCACACTAGTCCCTGCCCAGCTTTGCTACCGGCTAGCAGGAGGCAGCTACTGGCAAGGCTAGGCATCTCAACCCAGGCATTCCTCCCCATGACTACTCTCCCTTTGCCTTTTCTACTCATGACATTAAAAACATATATATCAAAGATCTGCTTTACTGAGCACTTCTTCCCCTGGGATTTGCAATCTCTCCAGCTTGGCTTCCCCTGGGGAAACCCATAGACATAGTAATCCAAACCTTTGAATACTTAAGATGAATTAATAATTTTAGGCTTGATTATCTTCAAAATGTTCCCACTGGATTAATTCTAATGCTTTTGGGAAAGGAGGAAGTGATAGTACCATACATTTGGTCTGGGGTTTAAAATGCTTCTTCTGATGTCCCACTTGATTTTCCTGGTAACTCAAGACAGATGACAAAGTTTGCATTAATTCATGGAAACCTGAAGGGATTTGTTCTGGGTCAAAGGGCAGCCACTGATGGAGCTGTGATCGGAGTGTGTGGTTCAGGTGAGGGGGCCCATAGCTGTGAATATTCTCTTTCCATTGCTTTCTTCTGTCCCCAGGACACAGGGAGACTACAAATTCTGCTACTCCATTTTCTGCTCCATTCTATCTTGCTTTTCTCCCTACCTAAGATGCTCGTAAGCCCTGAGCTCTGGACAAACATTATTCAAGATTGCTTAAGGAGATTACATTCATATACACTGAGTAGGGATTACTCTCTGTGGTGATTTGAATCAGGATGGCCCACATTGGTTCATATATTTGAATGTTCAGTTCCCAGTTGATGGGACTGTTTGGGAAGGATTAATAGGTGTGGCCTTGTTGGAGGAGGAGGTGTGTCACTGGGAGTAAGCCTTGGGGTTTGTTTCAAAAGTCCATGCCAGTCTCTCTCTCTCTCTCTCTCTCTCTCTCTCTCTCTCTCTCTCTCTCTCTCTCTCTCTCTCTCTCTCTCCTTCTCTCTTTCTCTCTGTCTGTCTCTCTCTCTGTCTGTCTCTGCCTCCTGTCTATGGATCAGGATGTAAGTTCTCAACTACTGCTCCAATGACATGCCCACATGCCATCATTGTCCCTGGCATGATGATCTTGGACTAATCCTCTAAAACTATAAGCAAGTTCCCAATTAAATATTTTTTTCTTTTATAAGCTGCCTTGGTCATTGTGTCTTTTCACAGCAGTAGAACAATAACTAAGACACTCTCTTTCTACAGATGTTGGCCACAGGGTCGATGATGTGACTTCAATTCAGCTACATACAACTTCTTATCAAGCTATGACTTCATTTAGAGTATCTAGAAATAGACCCAAATATCATCTCTGATCCCCTTTGTGGGATACTTGAATACTTGTTCCAGCTTCTGCTCTTCTGGTAATGTCTTAGCAAGCACAGTGAGCACTTGCTATTCATGGGTCAGTGGTTGAACACAGAATGCACCAGCCCACATCTTTCACCATGTGACACAGGATTCCTTGACCTCATGACTGACTTGCAACCCTCCATCAGACCAAATAGAACATTCTAATAAGCTCATGGTAGCCCAAGCCTGGGCCAACTCAATCTTATTTTTCCCCTTCTCTTTCCCAAGGGTCAGACCAAGTTTGAAGACTGTTTGCTTACACTTGTAACCTCCCCTTAGCCTGAATATTTTCCTTGTGTGGTTGATAAAGTCTTGGCATTTTCTTCTTGGAAGACACAAAGCAACACAGGAAGTGACCCAAAGAAGCACAATGAAAGAGCAGGGAGAGGAGAAGGGGGAAAAGAGCTGATAGTGTTAGTAAAGCCATCTCCTTTGGCAAATGGAGCTTCCTTCCCAGGCCTGTTGAGACACTATAGAGGTTCAGGTCACCATCAGAGCAAGAAGGAACACAAGCCCTTATGTTTTAAGGGGTACTCACTTAAAACTCCTGTCACCAGCATGGTGTAGTTCACTCTAGAGGGATTAACAATCTGAGGTATGACTCTGAGACAAACAGGCAGTCCAACCTGGGTGCAAAATCTTATTAGTTAATCCATTCCTTCCACAGTTATCACAACATTTGAAAGCTTAAGTTTGAAGTCAGCATTGTATCCATAAATCACTACCATTTCTCCCAATTTGAAAATCTAATCACTTTCTTACTCCAGTGTTCTATACTAATAGGATGCAAATGTATCCAGCTAGCTGATTTATGACTGTGACACTCTGACACCCTTATGAACTGTGTCACCCTGGATCAATTACTTCCCACTTTGCACCTCTGAGTTTCTTCGTAGGTCAAAAGTCAATAAAAGCACATATTGTTGGCCTTCCAGGAGTCCTCTGAAAACCTTATAAGCTGTTGAGTGCTCTCTGGCAGAATGCACAGCACTTCTTGGATAATCTTCAGTGTTTAACTTGCTTCCCCGCTCTTCTCTCTCGCTGAAACAAATGCATACATTGTCCCCTCCCTTGTCCCCACTTCCACCCCGTGGTGTTGCAGGTGTCCTACTCTGATTACAAAACTGGTTTACCATCTCCAGCACAGGATGTTTTCTTCTCTTCCAACAGAGGTCAGATAACAGAAATGTAAGAGTCTGTAACTCATCCTTGACTGATCAGTGTTCCTCAATGTTCTACACTTGCCTGAACCATGTTTTATCCATTTGAAAAATCACAGTTAAGAACAATAAGTGGTCTCAGGACTCCTGAGAGTCAGGGCAGCATTTTCTTAACTGTCTTTCCAAGAAGGTTTATAAATCACATTGGGTCATTATCCCCTTTGAGACTCTCTGAAAACTGCCTTCTTCCTCTTCAGAAATAAATAATAATCAAGGCATCTAAGACATGCACACACAGCTGTGCACACAGAACCATACCTGCTCAAACACACACACACACACACACACACACACACACACACACACACACACACATTAGGTACCATTTTGCATATTCCCACCCCAGTGTTCAACACTTATGTGTTCCATTGGTTTTCAGTATTGGTTCTAGATGAGAGTAATCTAGTAATGGCACTGCCACATACTAGATGCTCAGTGAACAAGATCTGCCTTCTTTTTTATTTTTTTAGAAACAATCTTATTTTACTTATCAATCCCGCATTCCCTCTCCCTCCTATCCTCCTATGCTCCCCAACCCCCCACCCCCACCCCACCAACTCCCCAAGGATAGTGAGGCTTTCCATGAGGCCTTGTCAGAGTGAAGCATGCATTTTCTGAAGGGAAGAGTCTGGTGTTCGCTCTCCCTCTGCTGGCCATGCAGAGCACTCACTTGTCCTTTGTTCCATTTCCAGGGAGTGGTGGCTGGTCCTTGGGAAAAGGAAATGGGGCCAGAAGTGGGAGATAGGGAGATAAGGGGGTGGTCTTAATTCTGAGCCAGCTCAGAGAAAGGAAGTGTCTTTCCCCCATTGTTTTATGCTTTAACTACTGCATGTACTGAGCTAACTCTTTCTAAGCCTGTACTGAGCTAGCCTTTCTAAGCATGTACTGAGCTTAGCCATTCTAAGCATGTACTGAGCTAGCCTTTCTAAACATGTACTGAGCCAGGCTTTCTAAGCCTGTACTGAGGCGACATCATGTAGGAAAGACAAATAAGATTTCCCCACCACAAACACTCTCAAAATTGGATGCTACTTCCAGGGGGTTTGATTCATTCCCAACTGAAACATCTAAACTTGGGGGACATGTGCCTGGATACTGATTACTGTTTAGAAGTGAGGGCTTTGGGCTCTGAGACCAGCACTGCCCTGCTAGTTAAGTGATCACCACACAGTGGATGGGGATATCTGAGCCTCAGTTTTTCAAACACACACACACACACACACACACACACACACACACACACACACACACTCATGCACATGAATGCACACATACTCATGCACATATAAGCACACTCTCGCACACACCCAAATTTTAACCTTCACAGAGGTGACCCCTCTGATGTTGTCATCATGAGGACTAAGCAGCTAATGATATGATGAGTGGGGATGAGTCTAATAACAAAATGAGCTTAATAAATGGAGGACATTTGAATAATCTTAATTCTAAAACAGGACTAGAATTGACAGTATTTATTATTTTTAAAATTATCACAATGATGCTTCTTCTATGACATGGAACCAATTGGGCATATTTGGGTAGATTTGACCTCTCAGAGCCAGCAAGTTTTCATATAGTACCATTAGTAAAAGTATTGACCTATTATTTCACAATGTAATAGAACTGGACATTTTATATGAAAAATTAAAAATTCTCCACAGCAATACTATACATTTGTGTCCTTCTGCCACATTGTATATACTTAAGTAATGTATGTACATTGTATATGCATAATGTTTGATAACTTTAAATGAAATATGATTTTGAGCCTTACTGGGTCAGGTTTCTTAAGACTTCCTGGCTGTGAAGTGTATGTCACAGCATCCCAACAGTACCAGGATGATGAGCAACACTCACTTATGCAGGTGCGACCTTAACATCTGATCTACTCTGTGTGTTCCATTCTGTTCCTAAAGGACTCTTCTGGCAGTAGGAGCCTGCCCCTCAGACTGTCCCTCAGCCTGTCTGCCTCCAAAAGCACATTGCTGCCTCAGCACATACACTTGGTTGGCCCTGGCTAGCAGAGACTTGGATTTGACAGGCAATTTCATGAGATTAAGATGAGATGAATGGGTGCTTTGACTTTATAATTTTCCAACCACTTTGAGTAAGCAGGGTTTTCTGCTAGCGCACAATTACTCACTAGAGTAAAACCATGGTGGAGTTCAAGCCGCCATCTCTCTGTTGGCCTAAGTTTTTTGCCAACATAAATAACGCCTTTCTATTTTGGGAATGCAGAAGTAGCTGTCATGCTGTGCACAGTAAAACATATTGAGAACTTATTAAATGTGTCATGCTCTGCTCCATGTAAGGAGGCAGAGGGAACAGGGCCAGAGTGATGCATCCTCATTTTAATCTTCTAGCCTTAGGCTGATAAACCCTCACAGAGACACAGTGTAGCAACTATTCTTAACACTCAAAGTTCATGTGATTGTTACTGTCCCTGTACAAAGGACACTGGACTGGGAGACAACAGGACTGGACTTGAGTCATAGCTTCATGACCAGGAGAAAATTACTCAGCATCTCTGACCTATATCCCCCCCCAAGAAAAAGCAAAGAAATTTAATCAGGTGGCCTATATGTTCCTTTTTATTATCAGTTTCCTACTGGAAACAATAAATGATATGGCAAGTGAACTTTCTGTTCAATGAGTTACAGTCTAAGAGGTAACAAGGATCTAAGAGATCAAGAGTAATGGAAAGATGGAAAGAATATGAGTTAAGTTGTTCATTAAAAATACTAGGAATGGACTTGGGGGATGACTGAGTAATTAAGAACACTGGATGCTCTTCTAAAGGAACTGGGTTCAATTCCCAGCACCCACACAACCGCTCACAACCATCTGTAACTACAGTTCCAGGGGATCCAACATCTTTTTCTGACCTCCATGGGCCCAGACATATACATGGTGCTCAGACATACATGCAATCAAAACAATCACATGCATAAAAATAAAACTTAAAAAGAATACTAACAAGGTTGTGGTACATGTATCTCACAGACTACATATACGCAGCATCATGAAGAACCCCTACACATCAATGAACTAAAGATTATACAACCCGGAGGGAAAAGGAAAAAGACTTTTCAAGTAGTCAATTCATTTTATATTCAATTCTTCAGAAAATTACTTTACTTCTTTAGCTGTAAAACATGAATTAAAATGCTAAAGAGGTGTCTCTATAAACATAGACACCAGAATAGCTAACGTTAGAAGGATGATGCTGCTAGGGAAAATCCCAGTGAGTAGGGTGCTTGCTGTTCAAGCATGAAGACTTGAATTTAGATCCCCAGAATATGTGTAAAAGCTAGGATGGCAGCAATTGTCTGGAACTCCAGAGCTAAAAGGCAGAGTGAAGAAGATACCGGGGGCTTTCTGGATAGCTAATCTGGCCAATTTGACAGGCTTTGTGTTCAGTGAGGGACCCTATCTGAAAAACTTAGGTGAAGAAAGATTGTGAACATATGACATCCACCTCTGGCCTCTACACATGTGCACCATCAGGCATGTATATGTGTATGCAAATATGTGCACACATTACACACAAACAGATTGATGAGGACAAAAGTGGAGGATGTGGAGCAACTAGAAATCTTCCACACCATAGATAAAAGGACAAAGTTGCATAATCATTTTGAAAGATGGTTTGAATTTATTTGTAAGCATTAAATATATACAAATAATCTCATCATATGGTGGTTCAATTTACAAGTATAAAAACACACCCCACCATCATTCTGATACCACTTTAATTTTGTATCTGGAAGAATTATATTAGAACTTCACTTTAAAATATTGTATCCGATGTTCCTGCCAAAGTGTATGCTAACAGAGTATTCTGAAGACAATTGGGGCAAATGTAGCTAAACTATGATGCTTAGTAATTTAGATGTGTTAAATAATTTCTTCTTACAATATTTTCAACTGGCAGTGGATTTACTGGGGTGATAAGCATCAGAATATAATTTTCTAATATTAGTAATTTCATTTTTCAATTATATAATCAACACACACACACACACACACACACACACACACACTGGAAACATTCAAGAAAGCACACTATTTAAAAGCAGCTAAAAACTGGAAACAGCTCAAATGTTCAGTACCAGAAGAATAAGTAAATGTGGTGTTCCCACACAATGGAAATTTAAACAACAAGAAAGATGAACAAATTATTACAGCACACAGCTGGGATGAAGTTCAAAATACTATGTTGAGTAAAAGAAGCTAGACACGAAAACATGTGTATCATGGCAATTCACTTGTATAAAGTTCACAAATAGACAAAAATAATGCCAGCTGTTAGAAGTGAAGGCTGTGGTTTCCTTAGGGAGGGCAAACTGTAACCAGGGAAATCCAGAGTACTGGATGGACACTGGTGAGAGTTTGTTTCTTAATCTGGCTGTTAGTCACAGAAAGGTGGTTTGTGACAATTACTCTAGCTGTGTTTACAATATGTATAATCTGTGGCTATGCTATCACTTGATGGATATTTTAAGTCAGAAAGAATGGATTTTATAATGCTTTTATATTATTTCCCTAACATTGCCCTCCAAAGCTGTTTCTCTAATAACCTTTATAATTTCTGTTGACCATTCTCTTTTCTTAATATATTCTGACAGACATACTACAGCTCTGATTATGTGATATCCTGTCTTTGTGATTATGTGATATCCTGTTCTTTTCTTTGTCTGCCCTCTCATCCAACATTGGGAGACTTAAGCATGGAAGCCATGCTTCTTGCTCTTGGACTCATACAAATAACAAAGATTAGAAAAATAGGCCAATCTACTTCTCAGAGGTCTTTGTGGAAAGTAGGTATCTCCATGCAATACACAGCCCTAGGTTATAGCTTTACTTAGACTTGTCCTACACATCCACAAATCTGGATAGTCTTCAACACTGCTTAATAAAATGGTTCCTTCTCTCTGGGCCCTTCTGACTCCCTGGGCTCAGCCATGTACAAATTTAACAGCTAACCATGCTGACTACTGTGGTTTACCCCAAGGGCATTTAGATAATGAGGCAGCTTCTGACCCAGGAACTCCTAAAAATGTTCAGAGAAGATGGATTCCAAAATGGAAAATGACATAGCAGTTTACTGAGGAACTGGAAACAAAGAAGACGGGTATCCAGGACAGTCACTGATAACTAAGAAAAGCCTTCCAAAGGTGACAGTCAGTCTAGAACTGAGTGAACAATATCTAGACATTTCTAAGTGAAGGTCTGAAACCTTCTCAGGCAGAAGAAACAGCAAATGCGAAAATCACAAACCAGCATCTGTAGGGATGAGTTTGTATGCACACGTTTGTTAGGGGTGGGGTAACCTGTGGGAATCTGGATGCTGAGAACAGTAGAAGAGGTGAGAATTCATAGCAATACTACCTGACATGGCAGAGTAGAAGGCCTTGAATGCTAACTTGAGGATTTTAGACTTCAAGATTCAGACCAAGGGTGGCAAGCTAGAACTGAGAGCCGAATCTGATCTGCTATGTTTTTGAAATAAAGTTTTATTCCAGCATAGATACTTCTGTTTGCTTAGGAACTGTCTATGGATAACATTGCATGGTAATGGCAGAACTGAGTAGATGCTAAAAGGCCATTGGCCCACACTGCAACTACTTCTAATCTAGAAGATGATGAGCCACTGAGATATTCTAAGCAGAGTGCAGAGACAGCCCAATGTGTGCACCACCCTGATACTTTGGTCCATTCTTGGAACAAAGAGGATTTCCCTCTGAAATGATACAGAAGCAACATACGGGACCAGCTCAAGCTGAATGGTATATTTTTTTGAGCCTGGACTGTATTAAGTCTTTGTCAACATCTATGAGGAGGGGCTAACATAAGGTACACATCCATGTAGTATTAGACCTCAGGAGATAGAACAGAAATGACATCAACCTTGGTGCCCAAGCTTAGGTTCAAAGAACTAAAACAACTCCCCCACCTTTTCCTAGTTGTATTTGAAAATCACCTGGCTATCAGGCAAATAAAAATAAGAATATTTATCATTTCAGTCCTGAGTTAAGAAAGCTGATATGCCATAGGTAGAGTTTTAGTTGGGGAGGGAGGTTGTAGGGGAGGAAGGAAGGGAGAAGGGAACTGGGATTGTCATGTAATTCAATCTTATTTGTAATTCAAAAAACAAAAGCTGACCATATCTCAGCCACTGTTAGGGCTGGTTGGCTACAATGTTCTCCCTATGGAGATTTGTTCTCCAGTGTTTACTTCTGCAAATAACATGGTAAGGAGAGGCAGAGTGGCATCTTTCTCTCGAGACAGTCTAGCTGGATATGCCATATTCCTTCACTCATATGGAAATGGGGCAAGGAGCTGGGAGCTGTGCTCTGTTGGGGAACACACTACATGGAAGCATGATCTCTTACAGTCCTGAATTATTTCCCTACTGACTAACTACATATCAAGTAATGTACTGATGATGTTCAATATGTGAGATTCTTTCTTTGATGTTATTAGCCCCACAGATAGTTCCTTCCCTTCCAAAGAACTGAGGTCCTGCTCTCAATAGTCCTGGGAAGATGCTGATGCTGAAAAATTAATAAGGATCAGGCCTCATCTCATAATAGATGAGAATCAGTTTTGTCAGACCCTGAGCTTGGAAGATGCTTAGAGTGCCTGTGCCGATGTAAAGTAGGCTGACAGACCAGACATGTGAAGAAAAAGTTACTAGATGAGGAAGGAGATGTCTAAAGAAAGCTCTAAATGGTAAACCGGTCAGGACTAACTGTGTATTATCACCCACCTTGCACATTCTTTTCCTTACTCATGAATCTCAGTGCAGTGCTATCCCACAGCCCAATCTCAGTGTTTGCCACCGTCCTGTCCCCTACTTCAGATGGAAAGCAAAACAGAACAATGCCAACATGAAGCCAAGTGGTAAAATGAGGAACTGCTATGAACACTTCCCAGATGGGCGACTATGGTGATACATTATTTATGATTTATTAAAGCCTGGGGGTCAGAATGCAAGGCTAGCCACAAGCTATAGAGGTTAGGCAGTGGTGACACATAACTTTAATCCCAGTAGCCAAACTAGCAAGCCATAGAGCCAAACAATGGTGGCACACACCTTTAATCTGAGGACTCAGGAGATGGGCAGATGGATCTCTCTGAGTTTAAGGTCACCCTGACCTACACAAGAGTGAAGAGTAACAGAGCTCATGCTTTTGATCCCAGCCCTTAGGATCACACAACTTTAATCCCAGCACTAGGGAGGTGAGACAGAAGTAATATGGCTGAGTGGAGAGAGGAATATAAAGTGAGAGGAGACAAGAGCTCAGAGCTTTTGCCTCTGAGGATTTCTTGAGATAGCATTGTCTCTGAGGATTCGTGGAGAAAGGACAGCCCATTCAGGCTGAGACAGAGGTAAGATCTACTGGGTTGGCTGCTTTTCTTCTCTGATCTTCAGCTTGAAGTTTAAACCCCAATAGCTGACTCTGCTTTATTATTATTATTATTATTATTATTATTATTATTATTATTATTATTGTTGTTGTTATAGGTGGCCATGTCCTCAGCTATTGCAAGCAAAAGAAACAACAAAGAAAGATCATAGGAAATACAAGAGGAAGGGTCATTGTGTCCCTGAGTGCCTTGTACCTCTCAGAAATAGCCAAACATCTTGAGAAGGGCTACTTCTTGAAAATCTTATCAGTGGTACTCAAGATGCCATAAAATAGGCATACAAGTAAAAGATACAACAGTTTGTTGGTCGCTTAGCCAAAGGCCAGCTCAGTAAATGGTATCAGCTCATGAGCAGGACATTTGTCAATTTGCTTATTATACAATCTTGATCGTCATCTTGGCTTTCATCTCCCCACAATGACTGGTCATTGGCTTCCTATGGCTTCAGATCTATTTGAGCATCACCAGTCAGGTACTTGACAAGCACTTGTGGAAAAAGGTTTCCAAGAGATGCTTAACATGCAGCAAGGATTCCACTTGAAGCAGAAGAGCAAGACTCTGCCAAGTGTGGGGCAGGGCCCAGGGAAGCCAAACTCTCTGGGGAGCAGCTTAGCAAATGATAGGAGAGACTGAGAGTGGGGAGATAGTGAAGAGAGGCAAGAAGTTTATACAAGGTGATTTTGTAGAAGATCAAACCTGACATATTTTTAGGACTTGTATAAAAAATGCAAAGCAGCCATCTCTTTTAAGAGCCATCTTCAAAATTGCAATAAATTCTCCTTGACAGAAGCTCAGTCAAGTCCAGCATGTAATCTTCTGCTGTCAAGAAGAGTAATGCAGAGTGGTGGATGTGCTTCTACTAAATGGAGAAAAAAAATGGTGTGTGGGGGAGAGTGCTTGCCTGGGAAGATGGAAGTTAATTTGCTGAAGCTTCTCTTCAAGGCTTGGTTGGCTCTCCTTGTGGGGTCTCCTTTTCATCAGTGTCATGAAAAAAAAAATCAATCATTTTAGGGATGCTCTCTTTGGCCAATTTCTTTTAACCAGTTCTCAGAAAATGCAAGTGAAAAGTTCTGGGATTGGGGATGGGCATAACCCTAGCCCTGCCAGATACAAAATAGGCCATCCTGAGTATGTGGTGCCCTACATCTACAGTGTGATTCTTAATCTGGACCACTCATTAGGATTTTTGGAAACAGATCTCTGCCAGTATCATTGAGGGCATTTGAGGAGGGGTTTAACTGAAGAGGGAAGTCACATTCTGAACACAGTAGGCACCATCCCATGGGCTGGGTTCTAGACTGAATGAAAAGGTGGACACAAACTTTTGTGTCTCTCTGCTTCTGGACTGTGGATGGGGTGTGACCAGCTGCTTTACACTCCCGATCCAGAGGTAAATTGCTCTGATGACCATACTTTATCCAGCATAACTGATGGAACCACCAAACTGTGAGCTTAAAGAAACCCTTCCTTCTTTACGGGTTTGTCAGTCATTCTGACACAGGAAAGAGGAAAGTCATGAAAACAGGAATCTCAATAGTGTCAACTGTTCACAACAGTAGCATAGCTCACAACTTTGTTAGGTGAATGGTGTGAAATATAGCATGTCACATGCCTTGATAGTAACATGGCATGTCCCATGTGTTTGGTAATGGTTAGCTGACTTTGTCATTGTGATGATATGGGCAGCATCTTTTTCTTCTTCGCATTTTGTTTTTACCAACCATCTTGAGATAACATCTGTTTTCTTACATTGTCTTCTCACTCACAATCATGTCTGGAGCCATTATGGGACAAGAGTTTAAAAAAGAGAAACCAACTATATTATTCTCTGAGCTGTTCCTATGTTCTTATATCAGCCATTCTCTCTCTCTCTCTCTCTCTCTCTCTCTCTCTCTCTCTCTCTCTCTCTCCTCTCTCTTTCCCTCTCTCTCTCTGTCTGTGTGTACCCTCCATATTTTATTCTGTATTATACTTGATGTATGTGGATGGATGTCTTGCTACATGTATGTCTGTTCACCACATGCATGTAGCAGTACCTGCAGAGGCCAGAAGAAGGTGTCAAATCCCCTGGGACTCCAGTTGTGAGCCACCATGTAGGCAATAAGAAACCAGGATCCTCTGGAAGAGCAGCCAGAGTTCTTAACTGCTGAGCCATCTCTTCAGCCCTCCTATTTTATCTTTTAAAAACTCCATTCTAATTCAAAATTCCACAAATATCTTTGGAGAACTACTGAAAAGCACCACATGTCTCAAATACGTACCCATTATCAAGTAACCTTTCCCAACTATCTATCTCCTCCCAGTACTGTCCCTTTATCTGCTCCACTTCACAGTGAAAGTCACACAGGGGATGTCTGTAGCTCTGTCTCCTCTACATTGCCAAACCATCTCCCTCCTGTGCATGCTCCCTTCTCCATCATCTACTGAAACTGCCTTGTCAAAGCCAGAAGCAACCAGCGTTATCACTTTGATACCTGAATTGCAGGGTTTCTTTTTAAATCGATGTCCTTTCCCTATTTAGATTTAAGTATCCTAAGAATAGATTCTTGACTTCCAGCCATTTAGTCCCACTGCCTGCCATAGTGTCTTGCAAACAATAGCCACACATTAAAGATACATTGGGAGCCTGTGATGTAACAAGCATCACATCAAGTGCTAGAGGTACTCTATTGTTAGGCAGAAGCCTCCCAAACTACTGATGTCCCCTCCCATGTGATGAAGTCTCTGGGTTCTTGCCTCTAACCTCTAACCCAGGGAAAATAGCATGACAGTATCAGTGAGAGGAGCATTTATAAGGGAAAATTAGGTTTAAGCAATTCAGCTTCATCTTCTTTTTTATTTATGTTTTTAAAAATTTGAATTAGAAACAATCTCATTTTATATGTCAATCCAGGTTCCCTCTCCCTCTCCTCCTCCCCTGCCACCCACAGACCCCCCTATCCCATTCCTTTTCCACTCCCCAGAGAGGGTGAAGCCTTCCATGAGGCATGTACAAAGTCCCTCCCCCACTCATCTAGGCTGAGAGAGTATTCCTCTATGTGGAGTGGGTTCCCAAAGTCCATTTGTATGCTAGGAATAAATACTGATCCACTACCAGAGGCCCCATAGACTGCCCAGTCTTCCTAAGTGACACTGACATTCAGGGTGAGTTCTAAGCTGGTTTCCCAGCTATTAGTCTGGGGTCCATGAGCTCCCCCTTGTTCGGGTCAGCTGTTTCTTTAGGTTTCTCCAGCCTGGTCTTGACCCCTTTGCTCATTACTTCTACCTCTCTGAAACTGGATTCCAGAGTTCAGCTCAGTGTTTATCTGTGGGTGTCTCTTCCATCAGCTACTAGATGAAGGCTCTAGGATGGCGTATAAGGTAGTCATCAATCTCATTATAGGGGAAGGACATTTAAGGTAGCCTCTCCACTATTGCTTAGATTCTTATTTGGGGTAATCCTTGTAGATCTTTGGGCATTTCCCTAATGCCAGATTTCTCTTTGGAACGATAATGACTTCATCTTCTTAGCTTTCTTGTATGGCTGAGAGTCTGCAATAGGCAGACTTTGTGACTATGATGTCCCTGTGGCTGTGTAAATCTTTCTTTTTTGCAGATTTTTTATTTGATTAGGAACAAGATTGATTTACATGACAATCCCAGTTCTCTTGTCCCTCCTGTCCTCCCCTACCACCCCCTCAACTAAAAAATGTTCACATTTGAAAGACCAGATCTACAGCATCATTTGTAAGATTAGAAAGATAGATTTACCCTAGGGCCTAATCACATCCATGATCATGACTCAATTACTTCCTAAATTCTCACCTTTCAATACAATAACATCAACAATTAAGTTTCACCATGTGATCTTTGAATACAACATTCTGACATGGCAATGAATGGAATCTATATTTTACGAAGTAAAAATGATGATGGGGCTGGGAATGTAGCTCAGTTGCTACACATGAAGCCATGAATTCAATTGCCAGAATCACTTGACATGAGGTTACATGCCTGTAATCCCAGCATTTGGGAGATAGAGGCAGAATGATTAAAAGTTCAAGTCATCTTCAGCCATATAGAGAGCTCAGGTCTAGCCTGTTCTCTAAAATATCTAGTCTTACAAAGGTATAAGATGAAAACAGAAGAAAGGAAGAAGAAAGAGGGGAAGGAAGAGAAGGATCAGGAGGAAGAGGAAAATGGTGACAACAATACAAAGACAAGATCAAGTAAGTAGGACCCAGAAGCTCCCCTGACCATTTGTCAGCTCCAGTGCTCAGTTTCCTTATTGAAAACAGTATTTTCTGCTTCACGGGATATTGTGAAGACTAAAGAAAACAAAACATATGCAGAATGCCACGCCTAGCCCTAGGTTCTGAAGAGCTTTAAAGAAATATTACTTTATACCCCTCTGTCAACTACAATGTTTTAGAGCCCCTTTCGTTTCTACTTTGTAATACACATAACCAAAGACATGGGGCTTTCTCTAAATTATTTCCCAGAACAAAAGTTTTCTGTCTTATTTTCAAAGGCTCATATTACAGGAGCCCTCATTACTTTATTTAGAACAAAGAACTGTTCACTAAGATACATTAGACTGAAGCAGCTGGATGTTGATCTTCAGGTTGCTGAGGGCATTCAGTTCTTTAAAAGAAAAAGGGGGGATTGCACAAAAATTTAGTAACTTTTGTGAAGTTGGAGGAATCATTTTCCAAATCTAAATAGAAGTATAAACACTCCCAAGAGATCACAAGGAACAAACAATTTCAGGAAAGATAAAACAAAAGAGACCACCACCACCCCAAAATAAATACTATAACATCCACCAAATGACAGCAACTAATACACACATTTCAATAGTTTTACATTTTAATTACATCAACTCCCCAGGAAAGAGACATAGGCTAACACATTGAAACGCATAACCGGTGCATCTTTTTTTTTTTTTTTTCCAAGACAGGGTTTCTCTGTGGCTTTGGAGGCTGTCCTGGAACTAGCTCTTGTAGACAAGACTGGTATCGAACTCACAGAGATCCTCCTGCCTCTGCCTCCCGAGTGCTGGGATTAAAGGCATGTGCCACCACTGCCTGGCTTAAGGGGTGCATTTTACACACCACACTAGCAAGAATAGATGCCACATTAGCATAAAAGGATGGAAAAGTTATTCTCAAGCAAGTTGTTATAAAAATTACTTAAGTAAATGTTCCCCATGAAAATATTATGCATGAAGAATGGAAGAAAAATATGAAAGTAAGAAGTGATGACTTGAAATCAAATCTACAGCAGCAGTATGTATCATGAAAGCCTCAGTCCCCAAGAATGTAAATAGGAAGTCTATTTGCTCAGTGCATCTGATGTGACTTCAGTTGCTCACAGAAGATGCTCAATGGTGCTCAAAACAAGACATCAAGGAAGAGGTGGAACACTGGATAAAATGTTACCATGAAACATCATGGTAGAAAATACCTTTCAAATTAATATTCCATTTATATACACTATTCATAATATATTGTTTCATGTATTTTATATAAGTAAATAAGTAACGTAAATAGACATTGGACTGTGCAAGCAACATCCATGAAAATTATTTTATCAGACTCACTTCAAATTCCAAAGAGTCTTTCCATTAGTAAAATAGAGTTGCAACTTACAGTAGTAAACTGCTTGTCAGCACCCAGACATCACAGAGTGAGCACAAGGCCTGATCCTGTTTTAGAGTCCCCATGAGTCTCTCAAGCCAGGTGGCTCTCTCCAATGAGCCTGGGAACAACTTCGGTTCCTGACTGACTTTCAAGGTGCATTTCATTTTAAGGTCAATGCTTTTGATTCTCTGTGTATCCATTGACTATTTCATATAATATATATACATATACATGTATGCAATGCATTGTGCTTCCATTCATCCTCATTCTATTACCCCCTCCCTCTGAAATGTTCCGTCTTCCCTACTGCTCTCTGACTCCTCATGAGCTTATTTTATTAACTCACTAAGTCTATTTGGGCTTGCTTGCATGGGTAGGGCATCATATGCTAGGATGGGCACTCATCAGTGTCTACATCACTGAAGAAAAGGATACCCATACTTATGACAACCACCATCTGCTAATGGTTCCTCAGGAAGGAATGGAGTCATATACCCCATATACAACGAAGTACTTAAAGGTCCAGTCTAACACTAGGCTTTCTGCAGTATGTATAGCTGTAGTACATTTATATTTTAGTGCCATGGCATGATAGAAGATTTTTACAACATTCTTCCCCATCCTCCTGCATAAGGAATGTATTTTTATTTTAAGTTTTATGTAATGTATTTTATTATAGTCTTCCCCAAGGCCTCCTCCCCACCCCCACCATCCTACCCATCCAATTCCATGTTCTTTCTCTCAGAAAAATTAATGAATCCAAAACACAGCAAACAAAACAACACAAGCAAAAAGACATGGAGTGTTTTGTGTTAGCCTAACTAGTCCTAGCATGGGGTCTACCTTGGAATGTGGCTGATATACCCAATGTCTATTAATTGAAGAAAACCAATTTTCCTTTTCCCAGTAGGTATCTATTCATTCTTGGTTAAGAGTGGGACTTTGGGTTTTGTTCTCCTTCTCAATGCTAGTATTTTGTCTATCCTGGACTTGTGCAGGTCTTGTGCATGTTGTCACAGTCTCTGTAAGTTGATGAGTATCAACTCTCTCCTATTTGAAAAATGTTGTTTCCTTGGAACCATCCACCACCTCTGGCTCTTAAAATCTTTTTGCTTCCTCTTCCACATAGATCTCTGAGCTTTGGGGAAAGGGGTTTGATGAAGGCATCCTATTTAGGGTTAAGTGCTTCAAAGACTTTCAATGTCTGTACACTGTCCAATTGTGGGTCTCTGTGTTAATTAACATCTACTTCAAGAGGACACTTCTCTAGGGAGGGTTGAGTGGTGCACTTATCTATAAGTATATCAATAGGTCACCAGGAGTTACTTTTTAAGAAATATGCTCAATAAAACTATGCTAAATAAAAATATATTTATATATACTTGCAGATTCTTTTATAGTTGAGTATTAAAAAAGAATAAAATTTACAATTTCAGAATTTCCATTCAAAGGCATTTGTTGGTGTCCTAAGGAGAAACAGGTTGTCTCTAGTAGTATGAAAAGGGAGGCTAAAGTTTCTTTGTATAACTAATTCTAAATAATGTTTGCAGTACATAAGTCCCAGGTTCTTTCATGGGAGATTGTTATGAGATACATCACACTCTCTCAAGTCAATTATGGAAAGAAATTAGGAATTGTTTCATTGCTGTGTTCCTTAGCAGAATAATTGTAGCAGGTTTCTCCTGGGCCCACATCCTACCTACCCTCAGGTTCTAGGCCATTTCACCAATGTCAGATATCAGTTCCGTCTCATAATCAAAAAGTGGTTGGTTACCCCCAGAATTTTTGTACCACTATTGTACCAATATATCTTTTAGACGGGTTGTTGGATTCATGGTTGAGTGATAGTGATGATTGATTTTGTTCTCCAGAAGCATACAAAGTACCTTCCAACACTGTGAACAATAGGGGTCATCAGCTTGATTTCTCCATGTCTGATGACATGAGTAAGTAGTGTTTTAGCAAGAGGATCTTATTATCAGGTTGTGGAAAGTAACCAATAACACTGGCAATGGTTTGTAATGTTTGGGTGAGTCTATGGTACCCATTTGGGCAAATACTCAAAAATATGTAACCAATTTCTAGCACTGAAGTTTTACTTGATAACATAGGATATATACTTGGGGCGTTGTCTCTCTTGCTATATTTTAAAGCCATTTAAATTTATTTGTATATGTATATATTTTAGGAAGCATCTACAGTATTAGATTTCTATATGGCTTTTCAAAAGGTCATTATTGTTAGTCATCCCTCCTGGTACCCCCCCTTTCCCTGCCCTCCCTTTCCCTTCCCCATTTAACTTTCTAGTTTCTACTTTATCTTTTATAGGAACAATCCTTAGAAGTGGGAAATGTTTTATCCTCATCCCTGGACTAATGTCAGATATAAGCTGGAACTATTACAAATCCTCATTTCAAAAGAAAAAAAATCCTATACATCTGAAATCATTAGGAAGAAATCCCGCCCCTGGTGGCATGGATGAATTTGATTATCTGATTTTATCATGCAAGCGAAATAGCCAAAGACAGTACAGTCTTGCTTATTCATAGAACCTTAAGATGCCAAACTCAGAGACACATAGAATATCACAAGGTTTGCTACCATGGTGTGACAGCAGTGTCTGAGACAGAAGAAATGAAAATGTATTCACAAAGGGTACAAACCTCACTTTACGAAGAGCATGTTCTCAGAGTCTAATGTAGAGCACAGGAAGTTGATTGTGGCTATCACTATGCAATGAATATGTATATTTAATCAGGACATTGTACACCTTGAATACATTCAATCTTTATCTCTCAATTGAATATATTAAATTTCAAAAAGTACTTTACATATGAATACTACTTAGAAGGTATCAGATTTCTCAGCACTGGATTTATTAAACAAAGACTAAATGAACCAGCACCTGTTAGCAATTCTGTCACCCATGCTTGTAAACTGAAGACTGCACATTACTGAGGCACAAAGTCAACTTAGTAGGTACCCCCCAACACAGACACACACCATACCTTATGTCTTTTATCTACAATTGCACATACACATATATGGTCAAGATTCAATACAATACATTATAACTAAATTAATAAGGATGCCTTCAATAATATGAATAAAATAAAAATGTTCAGTATATATTGTATATAATAAAAGAGCAGTGAACTTTTTCCAGAATCATCTATTTTGGGGGGTTCCGGTGGTGGTGGATATGCATACTCATGCACACAGCCTCTCACAGGAGCTAGGAGAAGACATATAATTTGTCAGTGTTGATCACACACAAGACATAAACCCCCAAGCCATTGGTAATTACAAACACATTGTTAACCATCTTTACCTGCTCCAATGAGAAGTCAGAGAAACAATATCTAAAACCTCTTCTACAGTTCAGTACAGAGAATAATTCTGTGGTTTAAGTCAAAAGTCCAATAAACCTCAATGACTCGCTGGTTTAAACATCTAAACATAGAAGTCCTATAATTGGAAAAATTCCTACCCCAAGGTCTACTACCAGGGACCCATATTTATATTAAACTCCCCACTATCAGATCTCTTGCCACTGATAAGTTTCATCAAGGCACACATGCCAACTCTGAGCCTGCAATGTAACAAAACAACTGGGCATGTGAGTATAAGATGACCACAGAGCACTGAAACAAATGTGAATTGAAATTGTAGAGTCAACAAGTACTGCAAAAGTAAGAACAATAAATAAGCAGATTACAGATTTGAAATTGAAGGGACAATAGCTTACAGGAAAAGAGTGACTGGGAGATAAAAATGAAGGAATGTAAGGAGAAATGATGAAAAAATCAAGAAGACACTCAAGAGTCTATAGAGAAGTCTATGATCCTGGAATACAGCTAAGAAGCGGGAGAAGCTGTAGCTGAAGTCCTAATAGTTAAAAACACTTCTTAAAACATTTCAGATTCAGGGACAAATTTGGAAAATGCCATGAATTCCAACTATAATAAAATGGATGAAGAGGAGATAAAAAGAGAAAATGGGCGGATTAATTCACTCTATGTTTAGTTGACTCTTACCAGAAACACTGTCAACAAAAACCCATGTTCTGTTGTCAGAGAGCACAATAAACTTCCTATTAACTGAAATTCAGGGAGAAGTTTTTAAAATAAAGATATCTACAGAAAAGAAATGGAAAGAATTTTTATGAGCAGACTAAACTGAATACTGAAGAGAAGAAAAATGTCTGATGAAAACTCTCAAGGTTATGTCTAAAATAAGTCAACTAACTAACATGTTTGGACCTGTTAGTGGTAAAGACATACATGCAAAACTGCTTATAAAGTTCAAAACATAAAGAGAACCTAAAAAACAATAACAGCCTTAAATATGGGAGGCATTGGGTAAATGTAGCTAAAAGGTTCCAGCACCCTTGAAAGGACTAGAGCATAGTCAAAGAGTTTAACAATTCAGGAAAACATGGGGAGTCTAGAATGACTGTTATAGTAATACCAATACTTGGGACATGAAGGCAGAAAAATCAGGAGCTCAAGGTCATGCTTGGATACACAGTGAGCTATATAATATGTTGACTTAAAAACTGTAATAATAATGTTGGTATTTTACTAAATATTATTATGTATGCTTTACAGGAACAATAATATGAACAATGCATCAAATTTTAAATCTACCTCAAGATCTAGTAATACCACTCTTGGGTATATCCCCAAAGGATGTTCAATCATACTACACAGACACTTGCTCAACTAAGTTGATATCAGCATTATTCATAATAGCCAGAACCTGAAAACAACCTAGATGTTCTTCAACTGAAGAAAATGTGGTACATCCACAAAATGGATTATTACTTAGTGGTAAAAAAAAAAAGAAATTTGCAGGCAAATGGATGGTACTAGAAAAAAATATCTTGAATGAGGTAACCCAGACTCAAAAAGATGAACACGGTAGTACTGTCTCATAAGTGGGTATTAGATGTAAAGCAAAGGATAACCAAGCTACAACCCACAGCCCAGAGAAGCTATTTAAGGAGGACCCAGCTGGGCATTGGTGGCGCACACCTTTAATCCCAGCACTCAGGAGGCAGAGGCAGGCAGATCTCTGTGAGTTCGAGACCAGCTTGGTCTACAAGAGCTAGTTCCAGGACAGCCTCAAAAAAAAAAAAAAAAAAGGAGGAGGACCCTAAGAAGGATGTATGGATCTCCCTGGGAAGAGATGAGATCTCTTGGGTAAACCAGGTATGGTGAGGTAGAGGGGAGGAGATTGTCCCCTTGTTCTAGCTGTTTGTCTCTCCCTAAGTCACATATCCCCAAGGCTCAGATGTTTTTCTAGCTGTAAAATAGAGACTATTAGGAGAGCTGTGCTTTTTTCATGCCAGTTGAAACAGGTGCAAATATAGCCATGGGAAGCAAAATTAAAAACAGAAATGACTGCAGGAGAAAAAAATGAGTGATCAGTTCTGAAGATAGTGAGGATGAAGGATGGAGAGACTTGGTAATAATTTATTCACCAAGGGTAGATAAAGCTGTGTACAGAACAGTTCCTCTTCTGGAGCTCCAGGAGAGAAAAAATAGTAAGAAATCTTCTGGGGTCAGCAGGATCATTTTCCTTCATGGAAGGGGCCCCAGTGATGTTGTCCAGAGTCCAGCAGATGACTCTACACCCATATCTGTACAGAGAGCACTGATAAGCCTCAGTGGACTAAGAAAACAGGATACAGAGTTTGGGAAGAGTTATGGCATGGTGGTGGGGTATCTGGGATGATTTGGAGGGTGAGTGGAAAGTTGCTATGACAAAATGTATCTTATGCATGTATAAAATTCTCAAGGAATGATGTACAAGCACATATAAATATATGAATGGATGGATGGATAGATTAGATTAGGTAATAGATTATATTACATAGATGAGAATGATAGATGATAGAAGATAGATAGATAGAGAGAGAGAGAGAGAGAGAGAGAGAGAGAGAGATAGATAGATAGATAGACTTACAGAATAAACAGCCCTTCATTTACAAAGGCATCTTGAGTTGTGATGAAAATGTGCTGTGATACTTGGCTCTTCAGGATCTTGATTCCTTTATACGTGTGGAATTCCCTATGGCAGTGTTGGTGGTGCTGCCTCCTAGGATACCCAGTGTCCTGTGAGGTTCTGCCATAGAATTCTACATAATTCACACTATTCTTGTCACAAATCTTCCCACTGCTTGGGCCTGAAAATCAGCAGACTCATCTCTTCTTGAGCTCTTAAACAGCCTTCAGTAAACTCCTGGTTCATTTATCTTGAATTGTGCTATGTCCCTTACAACTAACAACAGCGTTTGACACCCCAGTCTATGAACTTGGAAGAGATACCAGATGGAAATAAGTTGTGTCACTCTCCAACAGGAAATTATTTCTTCCTGTTTCCTTCTGAGACAGAGGGACAAGGAAAGAGAGGAGGTAACCAGAGAAACTAGAGAGTAGTAGTTATGATGGATGGGTGTTTAAGGGGCACTAAAGGAAAAGAAACTGGCTGAAGAGATGCTTCCATCAGTAACACACTTTGTGAGCATGGGGAACTGGTTTAGGATCTCCAGCACCCACATACGATCAAGCAATTGTAATCCCAGAAATTTCAAGGTGAGAGACTGAGACAGGAAGTCTGCTGGTCAGCTAGCTTAGCCTGTTTAGTGAAGTTTGCAGGTCAGCTAGCTTAGCCTGTTTAATGAAGTTTGCAAGTCAGCTAACTTAACCTGTTTAGTGAAGTGCCAGGTAGTCTCTCGGAGCAAAAGGCAGCTACTCATGGTGTCACGCAAGCTCAAGCTATATCTGCTGGCAATCTTCTGAGGATGGTTAGACTCCTACTGATCAAAGATGGCAGTCCCCTCTGAAGGGGCATTTCAAAGTTAGAGCTGGTTGGTTCATTATGGTATTCTACACAATAATTGTGGAGAGAAGGAAAGAAATAGTGTGAGAGAAGAGAGACATACAGAGAAGGAAGATGCATATCCAAGATACATGTGTTAAAAAATTAAACTGTAGAATATACTGCCACAAACCCATTAGTATTTTTTAAAATGTTGGGATATTCACTTAAAAAGTATCAATGGTAGTATGTCAGGACTTGAAGAGAAGATTGAGAATATGAGAAATATTTCCCTTATAGACTACATGTTCCTATAACATTTCAGTTTTATTTATAGTGGTCATGTGTTCCTATTGTAGTAAAAAACACAGAATATTATTGTTTACTACTACTAACAGTTACACCAAAAGAATAAAAGTACCTGGAAAGCAAATGGGAGCCCATCTTCATTCATTGTGGATGCACTAATCACAACCTCAGCTGCTCCTAAACAACAAAACTCATTTCTCACAGTTTGGGTAGGTGAGAAGTCTGGAGCAAGGCATATGCATATGTGATGTTTCATGGGGGAATCCCCTGGGCTATAGAAGGTACCTTCCTCCTGTATGTACAGCAGAAGAGATGAGACAGTTTCTTTTAAAGGGGAGCTAACGCATAGCTGGGAATGTGGCTCAGTGGATACGAATACTTGCTGTGAAAGTATGAGGACCTCATTCAAATTCCTCACAGCTGAAAATGTTGGGCATGGCCAAGAACAAGATTCAAATCTGGTGATGGAAGAGATGGAGAGAGGAGGATTGCTGGAACTTGATGGGTGTCTAGTTCTAAATTCAGCAAGAGATCCTGTCTCAAGGAATTAAGGCAGAGAGTTGAGCTGGACACCCAATACCCATTTCTTACCACTACACAAATTTGGACATCTCATACACACACACACACACACACACACACACACACACACACACACACACACACACACATATATATATATATATATATATATATATATATGCACAAATATATACACATGTGAATAAAAATAAAATAAATCCCATTCATTGGACATTACTCTCATGAACTAATCATCTTCCCCAGCCTTATTTCCTAATAAATTTCATTCCATGAATTGGGAAAAGGAGAACAAATACTAAATCACAAATATAGCAAGATATAGGGCAGTTTTCCCAGTACACAACATAAGAAATATTAGCCTCTATGATAAAATGTTACTCTCCATCAGAAATAGGGAATGAGAAACTGAGTCGATAGTGTTATCCTTAAATCCCCAAAAGACAGAAATGTTCTCATAGTGTCTGTCAAAGCACTCTCTGACAGAAAGAAACCTATAAAAATGGTCCCTAGTGTGTATCTAGAATTTCTCATTATTTTAAAGATTGCTCATAGCTTACTAGTAGCCTAATTCTAAGACCACCAGAGAGGATTTCACATCACTGTGAGTCCTGAGATGCTTTGTAAGTTTGTGTGTGCATTGAGGTCAAACAAGCTTGTGTTTATGGGACCTCTAGTGGGTATTTGACATCGTCGGTGGGTTTCAGATACCTACTGCTAACCTTGCTTTGGTGAACTCTTACCATGTTAATGTTTTCCCTTCCTAAGAGGAGGAATCAGAGGTTTCAAAGGTGGCTAGGGAAGGTGTCACAGTAACTAGCTTGAAGGCCTCACAACACTGGAGTTACAGGGCTGTGTCCAGCCATGCCCAACTTCTTACAGCGGTGTTGGGGGTTTGAACTGAGATCCTCACATCTTCACACACAATAAGTGTCTTTACCCTCTAAACTCCACATTAGCATCCTTTGAAAAGAGATCCAGTGCCACCTTATCCCATTTGCTATGTGTGGAAATAATAACCTACCTGGATATCTACCACATTGAATGATAAAAATAGGAAATATATGAATAAATAAATGGACACAGGGGTTGTTCTACACAGACTCACCTGAGGCACTGGTGAGAACCCAGAGTTCCCTAGACATCTAGATCCAACACTTCCTAGACATTTGGTGAATACTGATCCTTTATAACTAAACTTAAAAGAGTCCTTCAAGTCCACAAGCAGACTATGTTGGCAACACTCTGGGATTTCAGAACTGGGAAATCTTTTCACACTGCTGGCCTGGACATGAGCTCCTGAAGAGGGACAATTGAGCCGAGATTTGTCCTACCAGAGTGAAAAATCTACTCATAGTTCTATCGACTTGTCTGAAATCGTCCTCAGAGTTGGGCCATGAGCTGTTTAAGGCTGTACTGTTCAGACTTTGGGGTCTGTGGCTACTGACTTAATATTTTGCCTTGAGTGTCAAGTCATGGCTACATTTCATAGTACCACCAGGGGGCAGAAATGTGCAAATAACGTTTCTCCAGGACCTGCCTGTTAGGATAGTGTAACAGGAAGCCTGCTAGGTTGTCTCCCTTTTCATTGTACTGCTCAGATTTAAAATAATGGTAACATGATCACTTCAGGTCTGCTCTGGGACCTGACAGCAGTAATTCACTCAGATGAAAGCATCCTGACAATGCACAGATGCATTAGAATTGGTGTTCTCTGTATTAGGATTCCAGGCGTCTAGACATTCCCCCATATGCTAAGCACTGCATAGAGCAAGGACAAGTTGCAGCCAATAGGGACCAGATGCACACAACCACCTAAAACTACAATGTTCGCACTTAAAGTTTGAAACACTTCTTTTTTTTTTTTTTTTTTTTTTTGTCTGTCTACCCTACACCTTGAGGGCTGGAATTTATATCTGCTTGGTTCATCGATCTATCACCAACTAATGGAACAGAAACAGCATGACAGCTCAATAAATATTCATTATACAAACAAGTATAGACTTGTCAAGATATGTCATGATGGAGGTTGGCATCATATCAACTAGATGACACTAAATTAATTGTTCCAGTAATTTTACCATGTTCATTCCTACCAGGCAGGGATGGGAATGATGTCCAAAAAGAACATCACTTGGAACATCATTTGGATTCCCCTTTTGCAGAAAAAGGAGTGGAAGCCCAAGGACAGAAAAAGTCTGACCACATCTACAAAAACCTTGGTGGCAGAGCCAGGAGTGCAAGCCAGGGCTCTTGGCCCCAGTCACTATGTTTTCCACACATCCTGCTGCCTTCCCCAACTTTCCCCTTTCGCCCAATAAGTTAGCCTTATCTATTCACTTGGTAATTAGAAGAGATAAAGCTTTGCCCTCTGTATTCAGAGTTGCCACATTGCCCTCTTGGGGAGTCTCTCTGGCCAGCCTTTCTGCTCTCAGTTTCTAGCACCTTCCAAGTACCAATCCCTTTGGGATATCTTGTCATTTGCTCTTTACCACAGCTCTATGTCAATGATGTTGTTATCCCTGTTTCACCAAAGAAAAATGTAATTGTAGCACCAGTTGTAACCTCGGCACTTAGGTGGATTCAGTATGTTTCTGAGGGGCTCTATGTTTTCTAGTGTGTTTATTCCCCTGATAGCTAGTGGGGACTTTCATAATTCCCTACTACCGTTGTGGACACTGAGGTCAAAAGAGGGTAAGAGACTTGTCCACCATCAAATCACTAGAAAATGGAAAAGCCACTGAATATCTATTTCATTAATATGCTCCACTTGCATTTAGAAAACACAGGCCAAAGTTGGAGAGTCCCTGGAACAAGGTCACATGGAGTGTACATGCTGACTCCACTTTTGTGCACTTATTTTAACAAGATCAAGCTGCAGGTTTGGACCAGGAAACCCTGTCAGGAATTCAGAGCAGAAAGGCAGAGATGGTTGTAATACTAACACTTCCTGGCTGGCAGGCAGTGTTTCCTTCCATTTCCCTCGAATTCTGTGTCATTTGTTGTCTCTTTCCAAGCTCCAGGAGCTGCTCACACTGAGTTCTTTAAGAGGCGCATTCACAGGGCAAGCCATGGCCATCAGATGCATGGGTGGAACTTCCTGCTCCACCCTTTCATCCAAGCACTGACATGCTGGAGCCTGCCCTGGGTGTGGAGGGCACTGTGAAGTGCAGCTATTCCAGTCTAAATGGGAAAGTGAACCAAAGTTACCTCAGAGAGCTTGGGAAGTGGTGTTGACAGGAATGAGGCTAGCTTCCCCTATTATCCTGTCAAACAGACTGGGCTCCAAGCCCCTGAAAATATCAAGAGAAGACAGTCTAAAAGGACAGACAGGAAGTGGCTATTTCACTGGCTGGAGGTACTCTTGCTGACTGAACTCTTCCATCTGGAAGGAAACAGCAGGAAAAGCTTGGCTTGTTGATCTTACACCCCGAATGAAATGTACATGATCTGACCTCTCAAGCTGGAACACAATAGTCACTTTCAGGGCCACTTTCTGAGGACATAAAATGGGGTGTTGAAGAAAAGCTGTGGGCCACATAACCAGAGATGCTCCTCATACGAGCCATGTGATGCTGCGGAAGAGATGTTGCTCCACTGAGGTTCCATGTCCTCATCTACACAATGGGATACATAATAGAGCCTGTCTCTCAGGGCAGGTACAGGGGCCTGCTGCCTGGTATGGACTCAGCAATCCAGGTCCAATATCAGAAAGGACTCTCGTGATGTAAAGGGGGGAAGGTCTTGGGCCTGGCTCTACTCTCTGCTAGTTAGGTGCATTGGACATTTTCTTTCCCTCTTGCAGCCTGGTTTTCCTCCTCAGGAAATATGACCCCTTGCAAAGCCTCTCACCATTCTTCAAGGTCATCCATGGAAGACACACATTTTGTCTAGGAATCTGTCAAAAGACAGTAAGAGCAGCCGCAGAGTCTCAATCTCCCACTCTGATGATAACACAGTAGCTTTTGAACACTCCGGTGGAAACTGGGTCGGGGAAGGTTTTTGTGACTCAGACTCACAGTGATTAATAGTGGTGAACCCATACTTACATCCATCTGTCTGAGCTCCACCTAACCCTGATGATCCCAAGACACTAAACAAACTCTTCTTCAACAAGGTCAAGAACCTATGAACAATCCACAGCAGGGACTGCTACTGATACTATCAAACACTTTCTCAATTCCATTGCAAATGTTCAAGTGGGAAACAAATTAAAAAGGAACTTCCTAGCCTTTGGCAATGGATTAATTTGCCATTCAGTTCAGCTATATTGGATTTTTAAGACTAGTAAACCATTTAAGAATAAACCCTTTGGTAAATAATTCCAAATGGCTTTTGGAAGTCTCCCCAGATATGATGGGTTTTCCATATTTCAGCTGATTATCCCAGCTGTAGCAAAACCCGCCAGCTCATTACATATGGCAGAAGCGGCAGATACCAATCAGAACAAAGAAGAGAGCAAGATGAAATGCTTCTGGCCTTGGCTTTTTGCCTATTCTATTTTTGATGATGTTTCTTAGAAAAATGACCAAAATCAACAGAGAAACTACTGCATGTTTCACATTCCCCGAGCAACAGCTGATGGTTGACGAGAACCAAGATGCTGAAATGCACGTGATTGTTGGCTAATCAAGGGAGTCATCCACATCTCAGATTTGGATGTGATATGTTTGACCTACTCAGTAGGGAAGAAGCCTATCTTTCATTCCTAAGTGTTAAATTACTCTCATAAAATCCTTCACTGGGAAAACTTTAATTTAGAAAAGTCATATGTTGAAGACTCTGCCAAAGATAGCACAAGGGAAGGGACAATAGCTTTGGCACAATTATCATTTGACACTGGAGATGATGGTGACAGTTTCTCTTCCCCCACTGTTATATTTCCTTCAGTGCACAGTTCCTAAAAAGCCATGATTCTCTGGAGTGATGTGTGTTCCATACACTGGGAATCCATGTGGGCTTTTTCACATGTATTTTGTTTTGGTTGATTCCCACTATCCACCTGCTTCTCCCTCATCTTCCTAGCCCTCCTTTCCCACTGTATCCTTTTATACTGCCTCCCAAATTCCCCTTTCTCTTTGCTCTATTCAACCTCCCTCTTACAGAGTGCCTTTTTTTTTTTAAACACAGTATCATGGTCCTCATCTCGTCTTTTGGCCTTCACACATATTTTCTCCCACTTAATGTGCACATTTAACAGTTAAAGGGTCAGATAAGCATTTGAAAGAGAACATATGATGTTTACCTTCCTGAGCCTGGGTTATATTGCTTAAACTTTTCTGGCTCTGTCTATGTTCTTATGAATTAATTGATTTTACTTTTTCCTTAGAGCTAAATAAAATCTCACTATGTGTACATACCACATTTTTACAACCCCCTCATCTGTTGATGGACATCTAGGCTAGTTCAATTTCTTTGAAATTGTAAGAAGAGGAGTAATGAACATGGATAAACTTCTGCACAACAAAAGGAACCATCAACAGGGCCAACAGCCAGATTGTTTGCCAGCTTTCCTTCAGACAAGTGGTTAATCTCTAGAATTTATAAATTACTTCAAAATTGAGTTTATTTCCTTTTAATCCCACAGTAACAGCCAACCAGTACAGGATGCTCATTTCATTCAAGAGCCCAGGCTCATGCTTACTGTGCCACTCTTTGTGGCTTCAGACTATTTCACATACTGGATTCATTATATCCAAGGGTGCCATTCACTGGATGATACATTGTATGCCAATAGCAGGCAAAGAAAAGTGGGTGTAGAGGTTAGAACAGGGAATTTCAGAGAGGACACCTGATGATGACATCTATCTCTTATCTGAACACTCCACTGTCCAGAAAGTCAGTTACATGACTGAGTGCCAGTGAGATTGAATAAGACTATCTTAACATGTCCAAGCAGCCTAACAAAAGATAGGCATTTGACCTTCTTTCTCAGTCTATGCATTGCACACAGCTCCTCAAGTCCTTAGAGTCTCTGGAATGATGAGTGTTTCATGGACTGAGATAATTGTCCAGTCTCTAGGTTGCTTCATGATGTGGCCTGACCAGCAAGACAAACAAGAAATTACAGAGTTGGCCATGCTCAGACCCCTCAGGTGTCTGAGGTGGGAGGAGCTGTACTGAGTTCAGTCACCAAGGGAGAAGAATGGAATCAGTCCTGTCTATGTAGCATAATCTCTATCCTGTAAGTCCAAAATGACTGGCTCAGAACACTTTCAGTTGGTGGAGTACTTTGAAGTAATGGAAGGTAAAATGTGCAGAGAGAATATAGAGGTACTGTTCCTCAGCTCCCATTCCTCACCCTCTACATATCTTCCATTGGCTGTTTCTAGGTTGTAATCCTTATAAGCCATGAAACAGAAGTGAAATGCTTCCTGTTTCTGTGATCTGTTCTTCAAGTTGCCAAAGCCTAAAGGAGGTTGTGAGAACCCTCAATTTATCTGCTGGTCAGAAGTACAAGGAACCCCAGAATTGTGACTAATATCTGAAATGAAGGGTGTTGTGAGGTGGAACCATGGAGTCTGTGTAGTAACAGTGACAGAACTAAACTGAGATCTAGGACACTAAGTTGGTGTTCGGAATCAGTTGGGAAAACTCACAATTGGTATTAGAATATGGTGAATAAAACAGCTGAGTGTTCAGGAGACAAAGGAAATAAGAGCTGACAAAGGGAGCTATTGCCAGTGTCTAACATTCTCTCAAGATATGGTAACCACAAGTTTCCTGTTTTTATACACCTGTGTACTTGGGATCATATAAAATTTCTTGAATGAAATAGGCCACAAGCAGATAAAGTTTAAGAAGCCCTGCTCTAAGGTTGTAGACATGGTACTGACCCTCTCCTTTATTAGCAATGGATAATGCACTACACTATAGTTTTATTTTAACCTTACCAAACCATCAACAATACTTACCCCTTTGTTAAAATTTTCTGGATTTTTTTACAAGTATATAAAAACAGTTTGACACTCAAATCACACAATTTTCTCAGAAAAAAATTGTCCTACCAATAGGGGTTTAGGAAACATTCGTGAGAGATAAAGCACAAGTCAGAAATCAGATGGAGCTCAAAGAGGGGACTCATTACACTCACACTTGGAGATTTTGTACAGTCTGTAGTTTATGAAGTCTAACATCTGAAAAACCTGTTTGAGCTGGACTTTACTAAAATGCATAGAAGAAGTGTGTGAATGCAAATTACACACAGGGCAGAGTCACCCCCAGCTGGAAAAGTCAAAATAACCTTGAGTTCCAAGCAAAAACCGTGGTTCCAGGAACAGAGTATTTAGTCAAAAGCAATCATGAGCCAGGAAAATAGGGAATAAGCATAAAGGCTGTGACCAGGGGAAGCCAAGGAGTTTCACCACAAACCCATTTCCTCAACAATCTGTGTTGCTCAGCACCACTGTTGTGCTTTTAGGTTCCACAACAGTGCTGGAGAACTGGACAAAGAAGGAAACTCCATCTTTGTCTCCAATGGGGTTGATAGTCTGTTGGCATGAACTGACCACTTGTGTGGGAGTGGATATGGCTTACCTAAATGTCCACAGTCAAAGGGAGAAGCAGAGTTTGGTTAAGGCTGCTAAGATGCCTCCACCAATGAAGCATGTAATCCTTCCAATGCTGACTTCTTCCTTTTTAAAACCGCATAGTTACTCCATAGTCAGGCCATATCATGGAAATAAAAGCTGGGAAATTCCAGAGTCAACGGATGTCTTACACATCACTTAGTGTGACCTTTCTGCTTTCAAAAGTGGAAAGGAAATCTGCGAGGGAAGCAGTCCTCACAGGACAATGTGTAATGAACCCTCCACATGTATTTTCACATCAAGTCTGGACTACTGCCCTCAACGTGAGCTCTATGCCAAGTGGTAAAGGTTAAACAGTTAATTAGACACAATCTATGTTATCTACCTCTTCTAAGAGCCATTCACTGCCTCATATTTCCTTCATGCCAGAACCTCTCCCTCACTGTTTCAGCAGGTGGTTAGGGTGTTCCCCCCTAGGAGCTCTGCCAGAATGCATTGAATCCTAACCCCCATTTTAATATGCGTAAGTGAAATCTTAAGCAACTACTATACCCATATAGTCTGAGGAAGATAAAGAACACATGATCAGTTGGAGTCACTGAGAAAACTTTAGTAAAGATTATATTATATATATATATATATATATATAATATATATATATATATATGTTCTTACAGGATGAGAATAAAATGGAGTATGGGGACTCCACCCTCTGTCCTGCAGCGAGCAAGGAAGCCTCAGGTGAGTCGGGACACTGCTCTGCTCCCCAACCTCCCCAATCAACCCCTGCTCACTTCTTCCTGAGCCCACGAGGGCAAGAGTGGAACTGCCCAGACTGGGACACTACCCTAAGTCTGGTCACACCCCACCCTTGTCCACACACTGCCCTCTGCCATCCGGCTGCCAACTGAGCCTGAGCCTGAGCCCTCTGCCTGCCACCAGAGAGAGAGGGAGAGATCCAACCTGCACTCACTGGAAGAAGGGATGAGAAGAAGTCAGAGTAAGAACACACTCAACAACAGAAAAACCAATATGACACCACCAGAATCTAGGGACTCCACACCAGCAAGATCTGCAAAAAGTCCAGCACAGAGGATGAAGAAGAGATGGACCTCAAAAATTATCTAAGGAAGATGATACAGACCTTTAAAGAGGAAACAAGAAAATCCCTTAAAGAAATAGAAGAAAAAACAAGCAAAAAATTACATGAAATGGAGGAAAAGACAAACCAAAAAATTCAAGAAGTAAATCTCTCTTTTTTTGATTTTTATTTTATTTTATTAGTTCAAATTAGGAACAAGCTTGCTTCAGATGTCAATCCCTTCTCCCTCTCTCTCCCCTCCCCCCCAACATTCCACCAGCCCCTAGCCATCACCCCTCCACTCCCCAGGCAGGGTAAGGCCCTCAAAAGGGGCTCCCCAAAGTCTACCACATCATCCTGAGCCAGGCCTAGGCCCTTCCTCATGTGTCCAGGTAAACAAATCTCTTAAAGAATCTAAAGAAAGCCAAGCAAAAACAACCAAACACGTGAAGGAGGCACTCAAAACAGTTCAAGGCATGAAAGCTGAAATAGACACAATAAAGAAAACACAGAGCAAGGGGATGCTGGAAATAGAAAGGCTGGATAAACGATCAGGAACTAAAGATGTGAGTATAACCAATAGAATTCAAGAGATGGAAGAGAGAATCTTAGTTGTTGAAGACTCGCTAGAGGATATACAGACATCGACCAAAGAAAATCTCAAGTCCAACAAACCCCTAATAAGTAATATCCAGGAAATATGGGACACTGTGAAAAGGATGAACCTAAGAATAATAAGTATAGAAGAAGGTGAGGAAATACAGCTCAAAGGTACAGAAAACATATTCAACAAAATCATAGAAGAAAACTTTCCCAACCTACAGAAGGATAGGCCTATGAAAGTACAAGAAGCTTACAGAAAACCAAACAGAATGGACCACAAAAAGAAGTCCCCTTAACACATAATAATCAAAACACCAAACCTGCAGAATAAAGAGAAAATATTAAGAGCAGCAAAGGAAAAACACCAAGTAACATATAAAGGCAGACCTATCAGAATCACACCTGACTTCTCAATGGAAACTTTGAAAGCCAAAAGGTCCTGGATAGATATCCTACAAACACTAAGAGAGCATGGATGCCAACCCAGACTACTGTACCAAGCAAAACTTTCAATCACTATAGATGGAGACAACAAGATATTCTATGACAAAACCAGACTTAAACAATACATATCCACAAATCCAGCACTACAGAAAATTCTGGAAGGAAAACTCCAACCAAACAAAGATAACTACACTCACAAAGGCATAGGCAATAGATAATCCAATTTTACCAAACATGAAAAGAAACAGGAGGGCGAAATCCACACCAAATGACAACACCAACAATAAATCCAAAACAAACAAGAACCAGCTATCAATGGACATTAATATCCCTCATGTCAATGGTCTTAGCCTGCCTATAAAAAGATACAGGCTCACAGAATGGATACGAAGACAGAATCCATCCTTCTGCTGTATACAAGAAACACACCTCAACTTCAAAGACAGGCATTGCCTCAGAGTAAAGGGTTGGGAAAAAATTTTCCCAACGGGCCCAAGAAACAATCTGGTGTAGCAATCCTACTATTTAACAAATTATACTTCAAACTAAAATCAATCAAAAGAGATGAAGAAGGGCATTTCATATTCATCACAGGAAAAGTCCATCAAGATGAAGTCTCAATCCTGAACATCTATGCCCCAAATACAAAGGCACCCACATTTGTAAAAGAAACGTTACACACTTATAGTAGGAGACTTCAACACCCAGCTTTCTCCACTAGACAGGACCACCAGACAGAAACTTAAAAAAACAAAGGATCTAACAAAAGTTCTGACCCAACTGGGTTTAACAGGTATCTATAGAACATTCCATCCAAACACAAAAGAATATACCTTCTTCTCAGTGCCACATGACACCTCTAAAATTGACCACATAGTTGGTAACAAAGCAAACCTCCACAGATACAAAGGAATTAAAATAACCCCCTATATCTTATCAGACCTCCATGCTTTAAAGCTAGAATTCAACAGCAATACAAATTGCAGAAAACCTACAAACTGGTAGAAATTGAATAACACCAAATTGAATCATTCCTGGGTTGAGGAAGAAATAAAAAAAGAAACTAAAGACTTCCTACAATTAAGTGAGAATATAGACACAACATACCCAAACATATGGGACACTGAAAGCAGTGCTAAGAGGAAAGTTCATAGCACAAAGTGCCCACATGAAGAAACTGGAGAAAAGTCACACTAGAGAATTGACATAACAACTGAAAGCTTTAGAGCAAAAAGAAGCAAACTCCTCACCACGGAGGAGTAGATGCTAGGAAATAATCAAACTGAGGGCTGAAATCAATAAAGTAGAAATTAGGAAAACATTACAAAGAATCAATGAAACAAAGAGTTGGTTCTTAGAGAAGATCAACAAGATAGACAAACCTCTATCCAAACTAACCAAAAGGCAGAGAGAGAGCATGCTAATTAACAAAATCAGAAACAAAAAGGGGGATATAACAATGGACACTGAGGAAATCCAGAGAATCATCAAATCATATTTTGAAAACCTATGCTCCATAAATTTTGAAAATCTAAAGGAAATAGACAATTTTCTGCATAGATATCACTTACCAAAATTAAACCAAGAACAGATAAGCCATTTGAATAGACCTATGAGCCCTAATGAAATAGAAGCAGTCATCAAAAGCCTCCCAACCAAAGAAAGCACACGGCCAGATGGCTTCACTGGAGAATTCTACCAGAAATTCAAACAAGAGCTAGTAACAGTACTCCTCAAATTATTCCACACAATAGAAGCAGAAGGGACATTACCAAACTCTTTTTACAAGGCTACAATCACTTTGATACCCAAGCCATACAAAGATACAACTAAAAAAGAGAACTACATACCAATATCCTGCATGAACATTGATGCAAAAAAACTCAACAAAATATTGGAAAATTGAATCCAAGAACACATCAGAAAGATCATCCACCATGATCAAGTAGGCTTCATCCCAAGGATGCAAGGATGGTTCAACATAAGAAAATCCATCAATGTAATCCACTGTAAAACAAACTGAAAAAGAAAAACCACATGATCATCTCACTAGATGCTGAAAAAGCCTTTGACAAAATCCAACATCCCTTCATGATAAAGATCTTAGAGAGAGCAGGAATAACAGGAACATATCTACACATGGTAAAAGCAATATACACCAAACCAACAGCCAACATCAAACTAAATGGAGAGAAACTCAAAGCGATTCTTCTAATATCAGGAATAAGACAAGGCTGTCCACTCTCTCCATATCTCTTCAATATTGGACTTGAAGTTCTAGCTAGAGCAGTAAGACAGGAAAAGGAGATGAAAGGGATACACAATGGAAGGGAAGAATTCAAACTTTCACTATTTGTAGATGATATAATAGTCTACTTAAGTGAGCTAAAAAACTCTACCAGGGAACTCCTACAGCTGATAAACACCTTCAGCAAAGTAACATTATACAAAATTAACTAAAAAAAATCAGTAGCCCTACTGTATACAGATGATAATTCCAATGAGAAAGAAATCAGAGAAACATCACCCTTCACAATATCCACAAGCAACATAAAATATCTTGAGGTAACACTAATCAAAAAAGTGAAAGACCTGTACAGTAAGAATTTTGAGTGTTTAAAGAAAGAAATTAAAGAAGATACTAGAAAATGGAAAGACCTCCCATGCTCTTGGATAGGTAGAATCAACATAGTAAAAATGATATTCTTGCCAAAAGTAATCTACAGAGTCAACACAACCCATCAAAATCCCAACACAGTTCTTCACAAACCTTGAAAGAAGACTCAACTTTATATGGAAAAATAAAAAAACCCAGGATAGCCAAAACAACTCTGCACAATAAAGGATCTTCTGGAGGCATCATCATCCCTGACTTCAAGCTCTATTATTGAGCCATAGTTCTGAAAACAGCTTGGTAATGGCACAAAAATAGACAGATAGACAAATGGAATCGAATTGAAAACCCTGGTATTAACCCACACATGTATGAACACCTTATTTTTGAAAAAGATGCTAAATCTATACAATGGAAGAAAGATAGCATCTTCAACAAATGGTGCTGGCACAACTAGATTCAGACATGCAGAAGATTGCAGATATATCCATATCTGTCACCATGCACAAAACTTAAGTGCAAATAGATCAAAGATCTCACCATAAATCCAGCCACACTGAATCTTCTAGAAGAAAAAGTGGGAGATACCCTTGAATGAATTGGCACAGGAGACAGCTTCCTGAATATTACACCTGTAGCACAGACATTGAGATCTGCAATTAATAAATGGGACCTCCTGAAAAGGAGAAGCTTCTGTAAGGCAAAGGACACAGTCAGTAAGACAAAACAACAGCCCAGAGAGTGGGAAAAGATCTTCACCAACCTCACATCTGACAGAGGGCTGATTTCCAAAATATACAATGAACTCAAGAAGCTAGCCCCCAAAACACCAAACAGTGAAATTAAAAGTGGGGTGCAGAACTAAATAGAGAATTCTCAACAGAAGAATCTGAAATGGCTGAAAGACACGTAAGAAAGGGCTCAAAATCCTTGTCCATCAGAGAAAAGCAACTCAAAACAACTCTGAGATACCAACTCACACTTGTCAGAATGGCTAAAATCAAAACCACCAATGACCATCTATGCTGGAGAGGATGTGGAGAAAAAGGAATACTCATCCATTGATGGTGGGAGTGCAAACTTGTAAGACCACTCTGTAAATCAATATGGTGGTTGCTCAGAAAAATGGGAATCTGTCTACCTCAAGATCCAACCATTCCTTTCTTGGGCATATACCCAAATAATGCATGTCCATACAACAAGCACATATGTTCAACCATGTTCATAGCAGCATTGTTTGTAATAGCCAGAACCTGGAAACAACCTAGATGCCCCTCAACTGAAGAATGGATAGAGAAAATGTGGTACATTTATACAATGAAGTACTACTCAGCAGAAAAAAACAACAACAGATTCTTGAAATTTGCAGGCAAATGGATGGAACTAGAAGAAACCATCCTGAGTTAGGTAACTCAGTCACAGAAAGACAAACATGGTATGTACTCACTCATATATGAATTTTAGACATAGAGCAAAGGATTACCAGCCTAGTTTCTTCACCAAAGAAACTAGGAAACAAGAAGGACTCTAAGGGAAAAACGCATGGACCCCAGGAATTGGAAGGGGCAGGAACTCCTGAGCTAATTGGGAGCATGAAGGTAGGGGAGAGGGAGCTGGCAGAATGAGAGGAGGAGAAGAGAAGAGGAGAGGAGGAAATGGAGGAGCAGAAATATTGATTGGGGGGAAGAATAGAGGAGAGCAGGATGAGAGATACCATATTAGAGGGAGCCATTATAGGTCCGAGGAGAGATCTGGCACTAGGGAGATTTCCAGAGACCTACAAGGATGACATGAACTGACAATCTGTGCAATAGTGGTGAGGATAACCTAAAAACCCTTCCCCTATAATGAGACTGATGACTACTTTTTATGCCATCCTAGAGCCCTCATCCAGTGGCTGATGGAAGCAGAGGCAGACACCCACAGATATACACTGAACTGAACTCTGGAACTTAGTTGCAGAGAGGGAGGAATGAAGATCGAAGGGGTCAGCACCAAGCTGGTGAACCCCACAGAAACAGCTGGTTTGTACAAGGGGGAGCACATCGACCCAAGACTGCTGTCTGGGAGGCCAGTACAGGACTGATCCAGAACCCTGAACATGGATGTCAATTAGGAGGCCTCTGCACTCTAGGGGGCCCCTGTTAGTGGATTAGTATTTTTCCCTGGTGAAAGAAGGGACTTTGAGAGCCCATCCCACGTGAAGGGATGCACATGGACACATGAAGGAGGGCCTAAGCCCGGCCCAGGATGATGTGGTGGACTTTGGGGAGCCCCTGTCGAGGGCCTTACCCTGCCTGGGGAGTGGAGGGTGGATGGGGTGGGGAGTAGGATGGGGGCGTGGTAGGGGAGGAAGGGGAGGGAGAGGGAGAAGGGATTAACATGTGAAACAAGCATGTTCCTAATTTGAACTAATAAAAAAAATTACCAAAAATTGTAGTATGGGTTGATAACCAGAGTCACCACCCCCTCTACCACCTAAGGATATTTTTTCACTTATGAACTATTTTTACTCTAGAAATAGTTAGCCAAGTTTGAATATATCTGTACATATATAACTATACAAATCAGTGAGTTATAGAGTTTTTTCAATTATTCTCAGGAGTGGTATAGCTGGATCATATAGTATATGTATTTTTACCTATTAAATGAATTTTGGACTAAGATTAAGATACCATTTCCAGTGTTTTCTGAATGATCCTTAATGAACTTATCTCATTGTTGTACTTCATATTCATGTAATCTGGCATTCTCAGCATTAATTATTTAAACTGGAGTGCCAATAGGAATCAAGAAACTAGTAAGGGTCCATGACAGGAATGATAATTTCAAGGAAAGGAGAATAACAAGACAGAAAGGATTAATGGGGTGGGAGATGAGAGGTGTGAGTTACCTCTTTTTGAATTGTTCGTGATGTGATCTTATAGACCCCTAAACATTACAGGCAATTGTTATTGCCTTCAGTTACTCTTCAGAACTTGACAGAGAGATGTCATTGCTAAAGATATCACACACACTTAACTTACGTGGATATACCAAACAGGAACAAACCTAGAGTCTCCATCCATGTTGGCTAGCTTTCATAGTTCTATGTATGTTACCAGGGTAGGAAAATCAACTTCTTACCAATCTATGAACACTGTGGGCTACAATAATGAATGACCTGGGAAAAATATGCTCACTGATGTAATATGGGCATGAATGTTATGGGAATAGCCAAGCACTTTGTTTGGATTTAAGGTCAAAAGGACAGAACTCATGCCTGGTACTGTTAACTTGGTCCAAAATCTATGACTAGGCACATCTCAGGAAATAGGTGAGAACCTAATACTATAATTCTGCCAAATAGAAAATAAACCTGCCCTGCATTTCTTGTCTTTGTACCCATAGGTCAGTGCATCTCTCATCCCTCAGCAGAGAATCTTCTTTTTTATTTCTTTATTCCTGGTTCCTTTTATGTTATTTTAAAACAATCTTATTTTAATACCAATCCCAGTTCCTATCCCTCCCATCCTCCCACTCCCCCCACCATCTCCTTTTTGCCATCAGTGAAAGTGGAAAGAGTTACTAAGATAGCCTTGGTCCTTAGCTTCATAGAAATCACAGGCAGTGGAAGAAACCAGTGCTGTTACTAATGAGATTTTCTAATTATATGAAGGAAAGGCTGAGCATTAAGCGAGTGATAATAAGGGGCATGTCTATACATAGTATTAAAAATCTTTCTGTGAATGTGGCATGGAGGGTGACACTTGAAAGCAAAGGAGCCAGCCAGCCAGTGAGCACTGGAGCAACCCATAGAGGAGAACCATAGGGAATCCTATGGATTCTTTGAAGTTGACTTCAACTTTACTGGGGTATACATATGCTACAATCTAGGGCATGGCCCTAAAGGTTTCCAGAGAGAATAAAATAAGTCTTTTTTAGCAGGTCTGCCCCATCAGCTCTGCCTAGATCCCCAATGATGGGTGAGGATACAAGGCCATGGTAACTTTCACTTTCTTATTATATTTATCTGTAAAACCAAGATGCAGACTTGGCCTCTATCATCCCTTTCTTTTCTAAACTTTGGTGTTGTTTGTTATTCTAAAAGGTTCTTTTTTAACATTTCAAAATTCTATTTTCTGCTGAATTCTTGTCCAAGAGGCAGTTCCATGCTCATTGTGCCTTCAGTTGAGTGGCAGTCGAATGAGGTCTGCAAGATGGACTGCACACAGGGCTCTTCAGGGACAGGACAATATTCTTTAGTGTTTGGCCAAAGGGAAAACACACACTTATAAAAATAAAGAAAGAGGATTTGGAAATGTGCTGTGGATTTGGGGAGCAGTGTGTTTGACCCAATCAGAACCTGTCATCCTGCCAAACTCCAGTTCCTTTCCAACTGCCCTAAAATACCCTGGGAACAAACACCGAGAAATCCTCCTGATTGACACTGGTCAACTCTGGATTCATTAAATGTCTCCTTACATTAATTTGAAGCCTGATGTCTTGCATGTTCTCTCTGATGCCTCATTATTTCTGTTTGGGGGTCTAGGAAGTTGGATATCTTTCAGAAATCTGAGCGTCCGTTCCCTCCTCTCCAGACCTTTGATCACTCTGTTCCATCTTCCTGGATAACTGCCCTCTTTCTCTCTTCCCCACCCCAAGCTTCTCTCACTGCAGAGGGATACTTTAGACCTCCAAGGACACATCCCTTCTGTGGGGTTGTTTCCCTCACTCCTTGAATTAAATTAGCTTCTTCCTGATTTTTCTTACCCTGTGTGCTGCAGCAGTCACTCACACTGTTTCTCCTTCATTTTCTATCTCAACAAAATTCATTTCAGGTGGATGGCAGACCTAGGTCCCTATAGCACTGGCCCAGCACCCAGAGCAGAGGGGAGTGTTTATTTAATTTCCTTTGAAATGAGAAGTTTGGGGAAGATCTTGGTTTGGCTAAGAATCATGGAGTTCACATACAACCTCACCATACCTTGCTACAGAAATGTGAAGAAATTATCTCTCAAGGACATTGGTGTCTGAAGACATCCATCTTCTTGCTGTCAGAAGACATTCAACAGTGCAATGCAGTGTAAGGTCTCTATTCTGAGTCTGTATTTTGATGGGGGATATTCCTCTGTATATGTATTTCTCTTATTGGTTGATGAATAAAACACTGATTGGCCAGGCAGAAAGATAGGTGGGGCTAGGGGATAAGGAGAAGGCTGGGGAGAGAGGTGGAATAGAGGCACCATGCTGTTGAAGGAGTAACAACATGCCAGGCCATTACCAGGTAAGCCACAGCCTCATGGCAATACATAGATTAACAGATAAGGGTGAATAATTTAGAGAGAGCTAGCCAATAAGAAGACTAAGCCATCAGCCAACATTTTATAATTAATTTAAGTCCCGGTGTGTTCATTTGGGGCTGAGAAGGGCAGTGGGACCTGGCAAACAAGAAAACCTATAGCAGTAGTCTTTGTATCATAAACTGTAAGCAAAATATATGGCTAACTCAAAAGATCACGGTACCAAACATTCACATGCATACATCCACAAAGATTGAGAAAGGAGACAGTCTCAAATCTAAAGAAGAGTCTTCAGAATCTCCTAAAATCAAAATAACATTGACCCATTAAAGCATTCAAAATTCAAAGGACTTTACCCACAAATGTATACATGAATGTTGACTGATACTTATGCTATTTTGGGGGGTCCTGTGGTGACAGGAATACTCACTGCCCCTAGAGCAGCATAGTTGTATATACAGGCTCACTGTGGGCAGTTTCAAAGCAATCTGATTGTTGGTCTAAAATTCACTGTTGTTTTTAGTTGTTACTATTTTATAACATACCAAACAACCAAAAACCCATTAAATCATGACAATAGAATGAGAAAAACCTTTCTGAAAATCAATGTTTGGTACTAAAGGATAGATGTGATCAGACACCAGTTGTTTATTTTTAAGTGTTTTGAAGAAGACTACAAAACTCCCTGGAATTATGCACAAGGGTCTAAACAATGGAGTAAGGAAAGAATGAAAGGAAACAATGATTTTCTAGAATACAAAGAGGATAATGAAAATCTTGAGGTAGAGACTCCACTGGTGCTGCTGTAAGAAGCCTTTTGTGAATGTGTCCTTCAACTGGAGTCGGAGGTTCATATGCTCTTTGGAAAATGGTCTCCGATGCTTTTCACTAACCTCCTATGAAAATTCAACAGCCTTGATGTTTACTAGCTTTAAGTGAGCAGAGCCAATTTAGGAATTCATCCCTCAAAACAATCAAATGGAATTACACAAATAAAATGGGATGACACAAGCATTGCATCCAGAGAGACATTCTGTGGCAGGGGAAGGGATGAACAGTAATGTTATGAGCATACTCTATTTTCTTCTTGGTATTAACTACATGTTTTTCATGGCTTTTTCTTTAAAGAAGTACTTCCTAACCATAAATAAATGAATGAGGTGTTGCATAATCTGTTTTTAAGGAAGACCTGGAGCCAGAGGCAGTGAACCATGGCAGCCAAATGCATTTGCATCATCGGGAACATTTCTGTCATGCCAATATGTTACCATGTGACAGAGCACAGATGTGCCTCCACATCCTCCTTGTTGGAAAGAGTTTCATCACCACCAGAAGTAGTTGGCTCCTGAGAACCCCAGTTGCTCCTTACATAAGTAAAGGAAAGGAGGGAAGAGAGGGGAAATCCACTCCCAGGATCTTCATGCTCTTCCAGTCACAGGAACTCAGAACTAACATGAGTCACTTGGTACACTCCAGTCCCAGCATGTTTGAGGGGACATAGTTATTCCTGCAACTAGATGAAGAGTTTAAGTTCTCCAATGAAGACAACTCCATGATAAAAAAAACTTCCAACTCCACATGCATCTGTTGTCACACAGGGCAGAACATCTTTCTCTCTCATCTTCCACAAGGATTTCCGATGACCTATGACTCAGGACTGATTATCCCTCATAAGCATACTACTATTTTTGGAAATGGACGTGGCCTTCTAGCAATGAAACAACATGGTCTTTTCAGTAATGCAAAATTTTTTCAAAGGAAACAAAGTCTGAATCCCCCTCCTCTGAATCCTACAAATATATCCATAAATATATTCTCTTAAGTTTATCTGTATAATTTTGATTTAGAGATAGTTTTCCAAAAATTAACTCTATTCTAAAATATAACATTTTAAAATGAATTCTTTTATAGAAATATAGAAATAAAATAGAAACCAATAAGGAACACAGGATGGGCAGATGTGCGAAGGGTATGATTTTACATAAGTTTCTAGAAACATTTTCACCTTACTCTTATCCTGAACTCTAGAGAGGGACACGGGATCAGGACGAAAGGGAATAATCATGGGTACTTCAGGTCTCTGGCAGAGAGACTGGGTCAGGGAGAAATACTGGAACTAGGACAGACCAATCAAGGCTCCCCCAAGTATTTAACTGAAATTACTTGCAAATAATATGAAGATGCCCTGTCTTCTCCAGGGAGACACTATAGACCCCAAGAGGTCAATAAGGCATCCTCTCTCCTCATAGACAAACTATCTGGAATAAATTAACTTTGAGAGGAAAGAGAAACATACCACAGGGCACTAGGTCCCGCTACAGAGGGCAAGTGGTCTTGGACTTCCCAGGTATCAGACACAATACATACCTTCTTTGGATGAAAGCCATTTGCATTCATTTTGAATGCTAGAAGGAATAGCTTACAAATGAAAGCATCATGAATATAGAAGTCTCATTCCACTTGAACATGAAAGGAAGAAAAGCTACATGAGACTTGATGCATTGTCAAAATTCTAGAGCTTCCGAGATGTGCTCTCATGGACCCTCTCCTTCTTAGAAGCAAAACAGACACCTCGTTTTGATCTCTTCTTATACAGAAGAGACCTATGTGTTTGTGGATGTCCAATATGCTGTATTGGGACCTACATTCACTTTATTTATGACTTCTCTGTGAATCTGGTACTCCAATGACTGTCCTTGATTTATCAATGAGGCAAGTGAAGTGAAGCAACATTTATAACTACTTCCAATACAGCCTGTCTAGTAGTGGCCAACTCTGGTCTGTGGTTGCAGGTATGACCAGTCTTGAGTATTAGGATCCCAACACTATCTTCTCCAATGAACACATGTTGAACATTTGCCTACTTCTAGCCAGTACTGCTTCAGTCAAGGGTTAAGGTTGCCCAGGGGTCATGTTCTGCATATCATAATCTAGCTCCTGGTTCCAAATTCCCACAACTTCTCTGGTTCCCTTTTAACTGGATCACAACTGTGTATTAAAATCTACATGTCAAATGGGTTTTAGATCCCATTGTCACAGACATAGAAAGTAATCTCACCTGTGTGCTTGTGGATGGCTAACACTGTAAGCTATCTTTCTTGGTCTTTCGGTACCATCTGATTGTATTCTCTTTCCCTCCTGGTGGCTGGGCAAGCCCTTTATTAATTGTGCTTTTCTCTCCCTTCAGATGTGGGGTTTGTTCTAAAGAGGATATTAGGATATCATAAGACATAAGAAAGAAATACCAAGTAATAAGTCCAGTGAAAAGTCCATGGAATACCTGCCATGGAGAGTTTGGCAAAGATCTTGGTGAGTCTTTATACGAAGCACTGTTAGAGAGGTCCTTAGTGCCCTAGATCCATTATGTTTCTGTGACAAAAATTAAGATCAAAGTAACTTTAAGGGAGGGCATGGTTAATTTCCCTTGTAGGTCCCAGTTCCTCCTGAGGGAAATCAGGGCAGAACTTAAGCAGAAACTTGAAGCAGAACCCATGGAAGAGCACTGCTTGTTGGCTGTCTCTAGACCCATTTTTTGCTAGCTTTCTCTATAGCCCAAGGACCACCAGCATGGGGAATGGTGCCAGACACAATGAGCTAGGCCTGCTACATCAGTTAACATTCAGGACAGTCTCCCACAGACTTGCCCACAGGCCAGTCTGATGTGGGCATTCCCTCAATTGAAACTCCACTCTCAGGGGACGCTAGCTCAATGGTTCTCAACCTTCCTGATGCTGAGACCCCCAACTATAAAGCTATTTTCATAGATACTTCATCACTGTAATTTTGCTATGATGATCAATCGTAATGTAAATATCTGATATGCAACCCCCGTGGAAGGAACACCAGAACACAGGATATCTGATTGAGTAGCAGCTTGCATTGTGATGTAGTGCTTTCACAGCTCTTCCTTTCTCAGAGGCTCTTGCAGACTCTCAGGGAATGCCTGGAAAGTGAATAAGAAACATCCTTGAAAATCAAGAAACAGATTACATTGGACTCCAAACCCACCAACAGCTCAACAATCAGAGTGGCTGCCCATTTAATGCCCTCTACCCAGAATCACAAATAGGAATCCTTTGGAAATGATCTCCTGAGAAAGTTGGGAGCATGGGGGAAGGAGGAGGGAACTAGGGGAATGAGAAGGGAAGAAGAGGAATGGTGAGTAAGACATGATGGGAAAGGGAGGTTGAGTTGGGGAAGAACAGAAGAGAGCAAGATAAGAGATAATATAATAAAGGGAGACATTGTAAGTTTAAAGAGAAATCAGGCACTAGGGAAATGGCTGGAGAGCTACAAAGGTGACCCCAACTAACAATATAAGCAACAGAGGAGAGGCTACCTTAAATGCCCTCTCTTGATAATGAGATTGATGACTAATTCATATGCCATCATATAGCCTTCATCCAGAAGCTGGTGGAAGTAGAAGCAGACACCCATGGCTAAACCTTGAACTGAACTAAAATCCAGATGCAGAGAAGGAGGACTGATGAGCAAAGGGGTCCATACCAGGCTGGTAAAACCCACAGAAACAGCTGACCTGAACAAGGGAAAACTATTGGTCCCCAGACTGATATCTGGGAAACCAGCATGGGACTGATCAAGACCCCCTGAATGTGGGTGTCAGTGAGGAGACCATGGAAATCTATGGGACCTCTTGTAGTGGATCAGTACTTATCTCTACCATAGGATTGGACTTTAGGAGCCCATCCCACATGGAGGGATATTCCCTGAGCCTAGACAAAAGGGGATTGGCCTAGGACCTATCCCAAAGAGTATGACAGACTTTGAAGACCTCCCTATGGAAGGCCTCACCCTTCCTGGGGAGCAGAAAGGATATGGGAGGGGTAAGGCATTAGTTGGTGGGCAGGGGAGGAGGGGAGGGAGAGGGACCTGGGTCTGACATGTAAAATAATTTTCTTTCTAATAAAAAAGGAAAAAATAGGACCCCTTTGTTGAAATAACATGGTGCTTACAAAATTTTCAAGCTTAATTTGCGCTGGAATCACATGATCACTTGTTTTCCCCTAGACCCCAGCACAGGCCCTCACACAGGTGCTCAGTAAAAGATAATTTAGGGTGTAAACAAATGTGTGAGTGAGGTTGGCCTATGTAAATTCTTCCTCAGGACAGCTTCCTTAGAGGACTGTTATTGTTCCCATTTTATTAGCCTCAGCAGTGTTCTCAGAGCTTCCAGTAATTTGTCAGGATTGAGATATAAATCCAGATCATTCCAGTCCAATCAAACCTATAGTCTTTTGCTTTGCAAGCCTCTCCAGAGGCTTGCAAAGCCTCTGGTTTTCTGGGGAATTCAAGATCTCCCTGCTGGTAAGTAACAAAAGTTTCATATAAAATTCAGGAAAAAACAAAACTCTGAGTGCTCTATAAATGTATTATTAGTTTCATGTTGTTCAAAATATTAAAGTACATATTTTCCTTATTAACAAAAAAGTTATGTTTACATGGATTATAAATTACACAAGAACAGGATCTGGGATGTTATTATTAATTAGGAATCAATTCCTAATGGCAAGGAAAAACTGATCAATAAAGCACATTTTGTGCATTGGGAACCATTTTAACTCAAATAAATGAAGTATCAACTTGAGGTAGCACTTTTGAATACCAGAGAAAGTAGGCTTGAAAATAAGGTAATCTAAAGTTGAATAATTATACTCTAGCTTCCCTTCTATATACCTGTTTGACTACATCTGTGCATTCAAGCACTGGTCTAAAACATATGAAAACAAATTGCATTCATACTGAACATGCATAGGCTTTTATTGCCATTACTCAATGAGAAATAGAACATAACAACTGGGCACTATGGTTGCATCACATTCAGCACTAGATGTCATCTAGAGATGAGATGGAGATTCTGAAAGAATGTACCATGGTAGAGAGTACAGCGGCAGGCAGGCAGCCATGATGCTGGAGTAATAGCTGAGAGCTTCCACTTGATCTACAAGCACAAGGCTGGGTGAGGCATGTGGGGGAGGTAGAGGTGGGAGTTACTAGGAATGGTATGGGCTCTTTTTGAATATATTTTTTCATATAACACATTATGATTTTCCAAGAGCCTCCCCTTTTCCTCATCAACTCAACTCCAACCTTTTCTTGCTCTCTCTCTCATTAGAAACAAACAAGATTTTATAGAAAAAATAATAAAATAAGATCAAATAAAACCATGGTAGGACAAAACAGAAAAAGTCAAAAAAGCACAAAAAAACTCATATATAGATGCAAAGACATACATTTTGGAAAGCACAGAAATCCTCTAAAATGCAAAACCAGAAACCATAATATATAAGCAAAAAATCCTATAAGGGAAAAGGCCCAGAAAATTTATGAGGCAAAAAAAACCTAATACAAAAATACTACTGAGTTTGTTTTGTGTTGACCCTCTACTGCTGGGCATGGGGCCTGCCCTTCAGTGAGGTTTGTATACCCAGTGAGACTCCATTTGAGAAAACTATTTTTTCCTTTGAAAGTGGTTGTCAAATAGAGATAACTTCTGGGTTAGTGATGGGGCTTGTGCCTGTTTCTACTCTCAGCACTGGGACCCTATCTGCTGTGAACCTGTGCAATCCCTGTGCATGCTTCCATGGTCTCTGTCAGTCCTGTTGTATCTAGAAGGCCTGTTTTCTTGTCTTCCATTCCCACTTCCATTACAATCTGTCTGCTTCCTCATTTACAGAGTTCCCTGAACCCTGAGGGAAGAGATCTGATGGAAATATCCCATTTAGAATTGAATATTCCAAGGTCTCTCAGTCTCTATACATTGTCCAATTGCAGGTATCTGTATTTGTTCTCATCTACTGCAAGAGATCTACTTCTCTTATGATGGCTGAGCAAGACATTAATATATGAGCATAGCAGAATGTCATTAGGAGTCATTTTATTGCTATATTCCTTTAGCAGAACAACAGTATCTCATCTACAGTTAGATCTATGCCCTATCTTGTGTCAGATTCTCGGCCACCCATGCACTGTCAATCATGGATTCCATCTCATGGAGTGAGCCTTAAATCTAATCAGGTCATGGTTGGTTACTCTTGTGTGGGCTTTTGAAACTTCAAAACCCACTTCTAGTGACAAACAAGGCCACATTTCCTAATCTTTCCCAAAACAGTTCCACTGGATATCAAGTATTCAAACTTATGGAGATAATTTTCATTTAAACAACCACAATCTCTTTCTGTAAAATTACATTATTTATTGACTAAGGTCTGCCTTTGTCTGATAAATTATAAGATTAATAACAAGAATCTTGTTCTAATTTGTTTATCGGTAAATTTCTAATGATTAAAGCAGGGTTTTGCTGTAGTAAATGTGTGTGTAGCCCCCACACACACACACACAAATGGATGATGGGTAAACACAAAACTGATGGGCAAAAAAGGTAACTAGATCGTTTGACACTCTCTTGGTCTTTCCCAATGTCTGTCATCTCAAGATGATGAGGTCATGGATTCAAATGTAGACAACAAAACTTCATGTAAATCAGAAGAAACAGCAAAGGATGCACAGTAAATTCTGCAGATCTCAACTTACTTTTCATTGCTGGAAATGTGTCAAATTACTTTATTCTATTTCCAAGGATAGCTGGGAAATCAATAATTTTATTCTTAAAAACTGTGTGAGAGGCCATGAGAAATGGGTTGGGTTTAGAGCGTGGATTAGTCAGGCTATGTGAGGAGCATCCATTCCTTGGGGAGAAACTTGAACCCAAGAGGAAGGACTGTGAAACAATAAAAAGGTATATAACACCTTTGTGGAATAGTAAAGATTTTGTGTTTCCCAGCAGATCTCCAGGGCCATTCGTTGCCTGTCATCCCAATTCATTCTGAAGAAGGAGATGATGAGCAGAAGTAGGCACACAGAAGAGAGCCCAGACATAGAGCAGAACACCATGTGATGTCATAGTCTGGCCTGGCTCAACGCAACAGCTGGAAAAGTAGTTTTTTCTCAACACCTCCCTCCAAAGTTGAATTCACTCCCAATGGGCTTTAATTAGCAATAGCAATGAAAACCTTCTTCTCAGTCTTAGATAAAACTGTTTTCCCTTCACCCTCAGCAAGGCCGTCTAGAGACAAGATAAGAAGCAGCTGCCAGTGGGTGGGAGACAAAATACCATTTGGCCAGACAGCTGGGGCTGAGTGCATTCTCACTGGGGGTGTGAGAGACTCCAAAAAGTCCCAGTGTTACTTGAATTTTAGTTTCATGACCATGGAAATATATCCTGGCTGCTTGTATATATGGGAACCTAAGGACAGGATCGCACAAATATTCCCATTAACATCATTAGCAAGCATGTCAGTTAAATAGTGGTTTGTTAGCATTAAAAGTCAGACTTTCGAAAGAAAGGATTTTGAAATGTGCCCTTCTGAGAGAATTGATGGTTTTATTGTATGGAGGTCATGAGTTGGACAAGACTCTGTTCAAACCTCTTACCTGGGGCCATTCATTTTGCTCTCCCTGATTGGGGGCTCTGATATGGGTAACTGGTGCTGACCACAGAGAGGGATGCAAAGGGAGCTTGGAGGGAGAAAAGAAAGTCTGCATCATAGGTTGGATTAATCTATTTGTAGACAAATTACCCAGAAACTTGTGCAATGACCAGAATCAGCTCATTCCAGAGCCAGACTGTAACGATAAGGAAAGCCTGCTGGCTCAGCAGCTCTCTGGGCAGGGTTAGCCCAGGCAATGTTAGCAGTGGTCATGTAGGCATCTTTACCTCTGAAAAATTGGATTTTTGTAATTTTCATTGTAACCTTAACAAGTCCTTAAGCATGCTGATACTTCATGGCCTGGTACAGTGGTTTATGGAAGTATGGAAAATCGCACATAGGGGGACACTTGATTTCAATGCTGTTCCATCCAGAATTCACTCTTCTTCCAAGATGTATTGGCTTATGGGGTCTGTGTCACCTAACAGCACTTTCTAGCATGTGGAATTCCTGCCAATTTTCTATTAAACCTAAAGAATAGTCCACTTTCTCTCTGTATCCATCCAACCACAAAGGGAAAGGATAAGCTGCAATGTGAAGAGAATAAGGCTTTGAAATAAGACCTGATGGCAAGACTCATTTCCAAGTGCCTTTTTATTTGCAAAATGAGAACAATGCTCACTCTGCAATCATTCTGAAGACCCTACATCATGTGCACTGTACTCTGGGCACAGTGTCTCTTGGTGCACCAGGTACTTAATTTAAGCAATGGTATCTATCTACATTCTTATCTCCACTTTACTTGGCTATTTTTATTTCATCCTCTCTCTCTCTCTCTCTCTCTCTCTCTCTCTCTCTCTCTCTCTCTCTCTCTCTCCAGTTAGCATTTTATTTGCAAATTTAAAAAGCACCACATGCATATTAACTGTTTTGTTTCTTGATTTGCTACTAAATTTTATGATACAAAAATATGAGATGTACATGGAAATAAAGCTCTAAGCCATGAAGACAACTTGTCCTATGTGCTATGTAATGTACCCATGTGCTTCATCACAGATGAAAGAATACTTGATTGGGAGTCAGGATATATGACTTTGCTTCTGCTAACATTGTATGACCTGCACATGCAGAATAGGAAATGCAGTGGGTAGCAACCAAAGACTTGTGTAAAGTATCTCATTTTCAGTAGCAAAAGGGAGGGAAATCATGTCCCACCCTTCACACTGAGGGAGTCAGGAAGGCTTCACTAACAGATGGTGTCAAGACAAAGAACTCAGCAGCAGCTTCATGGCTCTATTCCCATTAGTGGGCACTGATTAGTTTGATCCTCAGTTTGTTAAGCTTACAGTGGAGCCATTTGCTACTTCCTCACATTAAGTCATTCTTAGGCCATTTTACTATACAAAGAGCCCAAAGCTCAGGAGCATTTAGCAAATCGTCCAGGGAAGTAGAGACAGTGGACCACAAGGGTAACATTGACCACAGGTCCTTAAGCCCCTAACCCTTGGCCAAATGGCCACCCTGGGCTGCTCAGAGTGAATACAGACTTCCAAATTTCCTTACATAGCACAACGAGGGACTGTAACTCCTTTTTCTTACTTCTGGTTTTTACATCTGCAAAACTGAGATCTTAGATTTAAAGACCAAGAATGAATGTGTCGACAAAATCAAAGGTCAAGGTATGGGTATATAACTCAATGGTAGATTTGTGCTTCTAATGCACAAGGGTCTAGATCCGACCCTCAGAACACACACAACAAAAGTGATGGAATTCTCTGACATCTTTCTTCATTACACACCATTTCATTCTCAGTATTGTGAATTCCTTCACTAAACTGCAAGGGAAAAAAGATAACATTGTTTTCTAAAACAAAGTATTATGCATGGATGTAAATAAACTTTTAACCTGTACACTAGTAATTTAAAAATAAATAAAAACAGATAACAAATGGCCAATGAAAATCTGCACAAAGTGCTTTTGACTGCCATCCCTATCTCATCAGTTTTGAAGTATCTGAGCACATACAAGGAACATCCTAAAAGTCTACTACTAAATGACTGGAGTATCTGAAATGTTTTAGTTACCTTTTTGTTACTGTGATAGAATACCTTAAAGAAAGGACACATAAGGGAGAAAGGACTTTTTTCTCTTGGGTTCTGGAGAGATGTAGTCCATCATTACATGGAAGGCAATCAGGAAACAAGAGAGAAGTAGAGAGAAGTGGAGGCAGGCTACAAAACTCAAAGGCAGCCCTACTCCCAGTGACAAGTCTCTATGTTATGAAGGTACTATAATTCCCAAGTGCCACTAGCAGGGGATCAAGTATTCAAACACATGAGCCTGTGGGGACAGCTCAGATTCCAACCACAACAAGGCATAGCTATATAAACCATGAAGCTAGAAAGACTGCATTTAAGTGTTATCTACCCCATGGATTTAACCTCTTTGAGGCCCTGATTCTCACCTGAGAATTTTAGAAATGATACCAACTTCATGATAGTTCTAATACAAATTATTTTGGAAACTGTTAAACACTATAAAGATTATATAAATGAGTATTAATGAGGCAGTGTTATTTTATCATTAAGATCACAGATTACAGTGAAGACCAAGTGAAAGGTACCATGGGATGCTAACTTGCACATAACTCGGTTAGTCAGAAACCCTTTTCCCAAGTCTAGATATTCTGTTCAAACAAGGTTGAAACTAAGGGGGTTGGGGAGGCTGCTTTCTTAGACAGAGCTGAGAGGCTCTCACTGGGGTTTGAGCTGCCATCAGGACAGAGATAGACTTCCCAAGCCACCCAGCTTCTCAGCGTGTCCCTAAGATGCTAACAATCTCTGTGCAATTGAGTGACACATGTGTTTTCAATGTCATGCACTTTGCACTGTGACAAACTGTACCCATATGGCAAAGAGATTAATTTAATTTGGAATATTTGGCTATTGGTCAGTCCCTCTTCCCTCTGCTGCCTTTAACAGATTGGGGGTAGTCTTCCAATGAATGTCTTGGAATCTTTTCGAAAAAGTATTCCTTTGGGACCCTTAATCTCCCCTGAGAGGACTGTCAACTTTCTGTCCTGCTCCATTGCTCCATCAAGTATCATTGCTCTCCCTATTTAGTGTCTGTGAAGTCATCACAAAATGCTGAACTAGCAAATATTGAGTCTCTGCTCCCAGACAAGAGAAAGGGTGTGTTCCTGCAGTTCCTGTATTTCTGGCAACCATCCAAACACATTTAATGCATGTTTATGTTTTAAGTCATCTAGTGTATATTGTGATTCATTAACACTGAACTGTTACCTACAGCACTTTATTACATGAATGAATAAAGCCTCACCACCACTCATACTTACTCTGGAAGAGGTATTAGAGCCTTTTGTTTTCTTATGTGTAGGAATTCCAGGCAGCACTTGACAACTGAGCTTGACGGCAATTTTAAAGACTTATTTTGTATTCTTTGTTTTATGGGTATGAGTGTTGGCCTGCATGTCTATAGGTGCACCACATGTGTGCAGATGCCTATGGAGGTCAGAGGACTTTGGAGCCCCTCCAACTGGAGTTACAGGTAGCTGTTAACCTCCCAGTGTGAGTGCTAGAAACTGAATCTGGGTCCTATGCAAGAGAAGAAATAGTTCATAAACTGAGCTATCTCTCCAGCTCCTGTGAACCTTTTCAAACTTTGAAATCACTCAGAGTGTGCAAATCAAAAACTCACCAATACAAAAGTATGGCTCTGAGTGGGGTGGGGGGAAGTATTTGTTTATAGTGTGAGAGCTGAAACAAAAAAGTAGAGTGCTGGGAATGAGTGACTCAAATAGTTAGTTGTTCTTTGCATAGTCGTGAATGACTGTGAAAGGGCAATAAACACTGATGATAAAGTGTGTGTCTCATGTAGCCCTTACTGAGCTCTTGATGCTATTGGTGTGAATGTTCATATTCCACCTTAAGCCAAACTTCTTGAGAAGAGAGATTTTCTCATTGCTTTTTCGTTTTCTTATCTTAGAATAGTTTTCTATCCATTGCAGACTGAATCTATCCCTACAGCATCCAGAAACTGTTTTCCTGGCTCTCAGAATAACAATCATACCCCCAGACACATTTTAATGGAACCTCAATAGAAAATATCACCCTAGCCAAATTTATTTAGTGCTGCCACCTGTAACTTACGTCTGGCTGATACTTCCTTATCCCCCTGGGAGACTTTCCAAATCTATACTCAAAATCTCAGTCTGCTTCCACTCTATTCTCAACAGATACATGGAATGTTTTTTTGTAGATCAAAGTCATCTTATAGAGAACCTGTGTGATTTTCATCTATCTCCTGGTTTTCTTTTCTTGGTGAAGTTCATTTTCAGCCAGACATGATATTATACTACCTTGTAATACCCAAACCTGGAAGATAGAGGGAAGAAGATAATAATCTCCAGGACATTGAGCGATTTAAAAAAAATCATGAGGCTAGAGAGATGGCTCTGTGTTTAAGAGTGCTTGTGACTCTTCCAGAGTATCCCAGTTAGATTGCCAACACCCACATCAAGTCGCACACAACTGTAACTCCAGCTCCATGAGACACAATGCCTTCTTCTGGAGAAACATATGGTTACAAAAATAAAGTCTTTCAAAGATCCTTCTCTCCCTTTGGACATTTTTCCAGTTTTCCGAACTCGTTGCCCCCTCCCATTCTTTTGTGTCAGAACCTCTTGAAGAAGGATTTGTACTTTCATCACTCTCAATTTCACTTCTCCCTTAAACCTTCATTGAAACTGTTGTCTTCAAAGTCACCAGACTGTGTCTTCATTGAAACTGCTGTCTTCCAGAGAAAAGGATCATGAGTCTACAATCCACACTGCCAGAGGAGCTAGGAAACAAGGAGGACCCAAAGAGAAGATTGCATAGTCCCTCGAAGAAGGAAATGGGGACAAGAACCCCTGACCAAAGTGGGAGCCTGGGGGCAGGGAGAGGAAGGAGAGCCTTCATCCTGTTGCGATTTGAAGCGGAAACAGACACCCACAATTAAGCCCTGAACTATACTACTGGAATTCAGTTGTGGAGAGGGAGGAGGGATGAGCAAAGGAGCCAAGACAGGGCTGGAGAGACCTGCTGAAACAGTGGACCTGACCTACTGATAGCATGGAGACCCTAGTTATAAAGCTGGGGAAACCCAAAAGAAAAGAAGAAAAAAGAAAAGAAAAGAAAAAGCCGGGTATTGGTGGCCCACGCCTTTAATCCCAGCACTGGGGAGGCAGAGGCAGGTGAATCTCTGTGAGTTCGAGGCCAGCCTGATCTCCAGAGCAAGTGCCAGGATAGGCTCCAAAGCTACACAGAGAAACCCTGTCTGGAAAAACCAAAACAAACAAACAAACAAACAGACAAAAAAGCTGGGGAAACAGCATTAGACCAAACCAAGCCCTCTGAATGTGGGTGCCAACTAGGAGGCCAAGACAGTCTATGGGACATCTAACAGTGGAGCCAGTCTTTATCCCTAGAGCACAATGGACTTTGGGAGACCATTCCCTATGGAGGGATACTATTGCAGCCCAGATACAGAAAGGAGGGCCTAGGCCAAACGATATGACAGACTTTGAAGGTCCCTGGTGAGGACCTCACTATCCCTGGGGAGGAGTTGGGGGGTGGGTTGGGGGGAACATGGGAGGATGGGAGGTCGAGGGAATGAGGGGATGGATGTGTAAATATGAGTAGTAATTAAAGAAATTAAATAAAAAAATATTTAAAAAAGAAACTGCTGTCTTCATGGTCACTAAACCTTTTGGTCATTTTTTCCAACTGTGACTATATGGACTCATAACATCCAGCCCTGTTGGTGGATCACTTCCTATTGAATGCCCCTGAGGACTTCCATGAAGAACAAGTTATCTTTTCTGGTCTCATATTGCTCTCTTTTACTCCATTTGGTAGAAGCAGCATACATCTAGGCACAGAAGTAAGTCTCTCTGGCCAGCCGGTGAAATGGTGAGTTACAGGTTCGATGAGAGACCCTTCCTCAAAACATAAGCTGGAGAGGCAACTGAGGAAGACAACATGGTGTCAACCTCCACATGACCACACACGGAGCATGCACACACATAACCACACACACTAAATAAATCAAGCTTTATAGTGAATGAATAGTGGAGCAGGAATTTGAAACTATGTCTTCTAATTCAAATGAGCTGTTAGTTAATATATCGTATTGCTTCAGTCTGGTTAAACATAAACCATTTTGGCAGTCATTTGCTTAAAAGTCTCCAATGTCTCTATATGGTTTGCAGAAAATAACAAAATGAAAAATGTTCTTTCCAGACAGAAATTTCAGGACCTTCCTTATCTGGCACCAAATTTTCTTTCTAGATCTACCGTTTGAAAACAATGTTATTATAAATGCCATGCTTCAGATGTTCCTCCTTTAGTGTCTCTCTACTTCATGACTTCAGTCTAGAACACTTACTCTTTCAATACATAAGGTTATAAATCATACTTTCATGCCCCTCACAGGATAACAGTGGCAAACAGAAGGACCCAACACATGATCTGTTTAAGAGCAAAGCATAAATTATGTATTCTGCACAGGAATAGATTCTTTGAAGAAGTGACAACATAGTACCTTTCCAGATGGAGTTATTGTACTCTCAATACTCCAGTGACTTCATAGGATGTTAATTGTGCCTGTTGCAAGGTTCCTTCATGGTTGGTAGTAATGGAGGAGCATTTGTTAGCACTCTGTTATTCCTGCAAAGTTATGAAGAAACGTAACTGTGCAAAGTAACCTCAGTATATCTTGAGTTTTATGTAAATCTCATTCTAATTGAAGTCATAGGAAACATCATATTGTGATTACTATACATATGTGTGTATGCTTTTTCTTAGATAGATAGATAGATGATAGAATACATATGTAAATGCATATATAATAAACTTAAGACATTTGGAATGGCAATGCTCTCCCAAAGCATAGATTATTAAACAAAACATCCAGTGCCAGGCATGGGAAACCTCCCTTTGAGTTGTTGGTCAGGGGAGTCCAAGAAATTTCCAAAACAATATAGTCTATTGCCACTGCCTTCCTACAAAAACGTGAATGTAAGAACGTATGGCTGAAGATGCCACACACTTTTATACAAAAATTTTAGAGGAATCAAACTGGAACTGACCTGGAAGCATCCTTCTGAAGACTAGCTCCCATAGTACTGGAAGGTGCTATATACAAGCTGACACAGGAGAAAAATGATCAATAGTTGTACCAAGCTTTAAAGTCTATGGACCACAATTATCATCATGGTAAGCTACTCCTAATGGTACAATAGTTGTACTTACAACTTGAAAGTAACCAACACTTGTCTAACTGGACGTATGACTCAGTCAATGGGAAGGAACTTGTACCTGTTCTGTAAACCTAGTCAATTGCCTGTGACTGGTGAAGTCATGGACCCTATAGAAGGAGGTACTCCTGCCACTTTCCTAAACCAATATGGTGTTCTAAAGACTTACCCTTATGTCTACAGATAACTGTAGACCTTACCCATCATTAAAGAAGCTTCTTTTGCAGTAGATAAAAACCATTGCAGAAACCCAAACTGCCAAAATCCAGAGAACAACAGACCATCTGATGCCCAACCCCAACTGATAACATGTATACTGCAACCCCTGCATGTACATCTCAGGGAGCAGCAAGGCAGAGGAGTTGTAAGAGCAGAAAGACTGTAAGACAAGAATATCAGAATGTCTGCTGTGAGATAGTGTCCTCTGTACACATGACAGGGAAGCTGCACCCATAAAATCCGAGTAATATGGTGAGAGGATTAAAATTGCACAATGTTGACAACAGTTGGCAAGCAATGTGAATCGAGGACATTTCAAAGGCCCCACCCACTGATGAAAACTATAGACTATGAATGCCTGCTGAGAACAGGGGATTCAGTCTTCTTCGGGGATGAGCCCTGGTAAATTATCTAATCCCAAGTGGTCAACCCTAAACACATATACCTATGGGCAACAATAAATGGACTCAACAATATATGTGTGTGTGCACATACATTCATATGTGTGTTAATCATAACACTTGTTAATTAATCATATGAATTGAGAAGAAGTCATGAATTTACAGGAGAGTGGGAGGCATGGGAGGATTTGGAGAGGGAGAGGTAGAGGTGATGCAAATACAGTACTCACTCAAGAAATTCTCAAATTAAAATTAATAATAAATAAATAGTAGCAGGACCCATGACTTCCCAATGACTGCTCTTCAGCCATTTCTTCTATAGTTCTTTCATCTAGCTGATAATTTCTCTGAGTTTGTCTAGAGGCCCAACAGCATGTTTCAAAAATAATTTTGAATGCACTTGATTTTCCACAGAACTTTCTTTTCCAAAGTTTCCAAGTCATAAAACATTTTCTCTCTCTTATCAACCACAGAATTGTTTCATTTGATAACATTTTCATATTTTGTGCATGGAGAAGGCAGACATTTCTTAACATCACACTAATAAATATTTCAGAGAGTAAGAACAACAAGATATTGGACCAGAAAATCCTAGCCTTCATGCCTCCACAGGGGAGGAATGTTCTTATGAAAGAGAACATGATCACAATAGAGGCTTATATTACAAAACAGAACAGGAATGATGAAATTTGACTTTGTACATAATGACTGTATGGTGTCTTTGGATAACTCGTATGAAAAATTGGGAAGGAGAACTTGCTTGATAGAAACTTCTAAGCAACCAATATGCAGACCATAGACATGAAGTCATGGGGATAATGCAGTTGCTTAAGGAGATAACAAGGAATAAGAAAAACTATCCATGGTAGCGTTTAAAGAGCTCTAGTAAGTTCTCATGGACAGAAATATAATAGTAAACTTGTCAAAAAACTAAACTAAAAACATAAGGCCAGAGAAACTGCTCAGCAATTAAAAGCACATACTATTCTTGCAGGAGACATGAGTTGTATTGAGTAGCTGACAATCATCTGTAACTCCAGCTCCTGGAGACCCAAGACCCTTTCCTATGGATACCTGTTTTCACATCAGCATACATAATACAAGTTGAAAGTAAAATAAATTTTTCAAAATTTTTAAACAAATTTATTTTATTGTTTGAGTTAAAAAGAGTTATTTCAAGAACACAGATTTTTTCCATTGTCAGATGAAATTAATGGCTAAAAGTTGCCTTTGTGATTCTCAGTTTAGACATCAGTGATAACCATGAGCAAGCCCCATTCTTTCAAATAAAGGTCCAAGCTAGATTAAAGTTGTTGATCAATGAGATGAAAGGCTAATTAAAGATGGTTTAAGAAGGGTAACTGAGGAAGAAATACAGCAACATGGCTTTAGTTGCAGAGAAACTCAGTGATGGCCATGATTCTGACTATCATTCTGACTACCACTTTCTTAAAGCAATGGAAGTATCCTATCTTGCACTGAGTCTTTCTTTCCTCTCCCAGATACTTAAAAGCAGAACTGAGTCATTTATCATCTTTGACTAAACACACTTTGGCTTCAGATCATAGTTTGACCTGTAGTAGTGCCTTGATTGGTTGTTAAAGACAAGCAAAGGAGAAATGGGGGGATGGTGGAGGGAAAATACAGAAAGTATGCAGAGAGACCTCTTCTGAGGTAATGTAACACTTAGACATCAAGTGTCAAAAGCAAACACTAAGCCACTCTCCAGAAATTGTATGCATTGCAACCTCCTTACCATGGTTTCTTTTCACTGGTAAGAAAAAAAAATGGTTTTTTAAAGAACCAAATTGTTTTTATGAATAATTACTGTTATGATAAAACAAAACAGAAACTGAAGTCCTGAAAAACCAAGGAAGAATGGACCACAGTCTTACTTATTTACTTACTTACTTACTTACTTACTTACTTACTTACTTACTTACTAACAGCAGAAAGAGTTTTGTGTGGAAGCCAAGTTCATGAAAAGGTGATAGGCAACAGAACAATGTAATTTATGTCGTCACCAAGACAAAGCCGTCTTTAATGCCCCAGAGGGTGTGATTTCTGCACTTATAGCCACTCCCTGAATCCTGGGGCTTTCCCCTGTGCACCTGTCTCCAGATCCCTCTGGAATAACAGGTCATCATTGTTTACAGGGAATGTTGAGTCATTCTGGAAGGTCCCTGCAGAATCCACTTGCCTGTTTGGAAAACTCCATCCCTTATCTCATTGTTTCCAAAGCCATGAGTCTGCACACAAACAAGAGCACACATGAGCCAACTTTTAGACTCTCTGGCTCTTCTCCTCTGAGCCCCATCACCATACCTCTGCATATGAAAGCTTATAAAAGCACTTCATAACTGGGTTGAATCATAAATAATATTCCTTTTGTTTCAACAGCTAATGAATCGGGAAAACATTGTCTGGCAAACAGAACTGTATTCACTGTGTATTTAGATCATGTGGAGCAGATTAAAAACAATCATAGAATGTTTCAGCATTAATTTTTGGAGAAGAAACAAAAGCCAGAATTACTCTTCCAGCAACTTTGTAATAACTGGTGTGTTCAGTCCCTTGGGAGACTGCTCCTTCTGAGCTATCAATACACTTCTGTCATCTAACAACTGCCTGAGAAAACACAATGCAAATTACCCAGTTGTTTTCAGTTAAATAGAAAAGAGCATGTAGAATGCAGTGAGGAGATGGTTTTGAACTGAGGAGACTACCAGCAGTTCACCTTGACCACAACTTCCAATTTACTACTGTCCTTTAAATTGTTTCATGCTGGTTCCCAAGCTATGTTCCATCTTGATAATTCATCTCCTACCACATCCCTTACTGCAAGACTTCTATTACCTCAGATACAGCACTAGCAACCTCTGTGCATTTCTAAATTTCATTGTTTACTACTCAAAATCAGCAACTTGGAATTTTCATGACTTAACCAAAATATGACTACTCTGGGCAACTGTCAGAACTTACCCAGTACAAGAAAATCTACTTCCCCCTCCACCTGATGGATATACATATACATACATACATACATACATACATACATACATACATACATACATACATACATACGTATCATTCTGGAGAAGAGAGACAGCAAAAACAATCTAATGGAAAGAAAATTTGGTTTCTATAGTTTCCAGTACACATGACCTCTATCTACACTAACATGCTCATCCCCACCTTCTACAGATAGAGAAAAGGATTGTTCAGAAAGGAAGAAAAGAGTCCTTGTGCTGTGTCTGGTGTGACCTCCAGATCATGCTTTTGGCTCCCCAGGGACCTTGGGCATCTCCACATTCATAAACAGAACATTTCTAAGGGAGGGGTCATTCATTACAGCATGGAATTGGTTTTCTTGAACCAAAGGAGCTATGGTTTACAAGCAGCATAATACACATCTTCTCCCTCATCTATATGGGTACTTCTTGGAAAAACAGAGGTCTCCTCTGCCATGAACAGTGTCCAAGCACAGGATTCTGCACTTGCCAAGGATATTTTTTATCTGATCTTCAATATTCAGGTTGATTTGATTCACACCCTCAGTAGATGCACTGGAGGGACTAAGCCCTATCTTACAATGATGTCCTCTTAACCTCTTGCTTTTTTTGAAAATGCTACCATCTAGTTGGCAGCCCATTCCTTCCCTTCCATTGGGACTACGATCTAATAAGTATAAGATCTCAGATCAAGTATTCCATGGGAAGACCTTCCAGGTAATTTAAGAGCCAAAGTTCCATCTTTTCAATGACAATGATGGTGATGAAGATGATGATGATGACTAGAATAGTTGCTATTCAGAAATAAGGGCTCCCCACCCATCCAAAATTTTATTTTCAATGTCAAAAACCAACTCTCCACACCTCTTCTCTCTCTCTCTTTCTATCTCTCTCTCTCTCTCTCTCTCTCTCTCTCTTCTCTCTCTCTCTCTCTCTCTCTCTCTCTCTCTCTCTCTCTCACACACACACACACACACACACACACACACACACACACACACACACATGCCAAGAGGGTATGAAAAGGTCCAGCTTTCTGAAAGCATACAGTCACAAAGCTGGTCTGAAGATAGAAAGCAAGGAACCAAGGAACAAAATGTGAATGGCCTAGAAGCTTTCATTGTGACTTTTTTATTTGAGTTTCCTACTAGCACCAAAGGAGAGATGACACAGTGTTTCTTCTCATCCTGCAGAGATGAGAAGCAAACAAAAAGAAAGGCAAAGCTTCAAATCTGTCAGCAGTCAAATATTAGAAATGGATTCAGACTACAGAATCACAGCAATCCTATGTTAATGACTTCCAAGAGTCTCCCAATTAATTAAAGCAGTGGATTCTTGACCTGCAGATCATGACCTTTTGGGGGGTTGAACAACCCTATCAGAGGAGTCACCTAAGACCATTGGAAAACAGATATTTATATTACAATTCTTAACGGTCACAAAATTACACTTATGAAGTAGCAATAAAATAATTTTATGGTTTGGGGTCACCACAGAATGAGGAGCTATGTTAAAGGGTCAAAATATTAGGAAGGTTGAGAACCACTGATAAAGCAATTGGTTAGCCTTTGTTCACAGGTCAACAAGTCAATATTATACAGGAGCAGAGTCTCCCCAAAATCAAACAGCAGTTAGTGCGTAACAAGGAATGTGACCTAGCATCTGTCTAGTGCCAAAGCCCATCACTTGATTTTGACCAGGAAGCCAAGACAATCTAATAATGCCACCTGACAGCCATCAGGGTGAGTAAAACACAAATGTAAGTGCTTTGAGCGTTGTGCTGACAGGGCAGGGGGACATAAAACCCCAAAGAAAATGTGTTGATTGGTAGTCCTACGATTTTTCTAAGCAGACTCACACAATTTGTTCTGAGAACTGGGAAGAAATGATAGAACATACTGTTTTTTTTCTGTTTTGTTTTGTTATCTCAGTATTTGCAAAGTGGTGACATGTTACACTCCTGGCCTGCTGTCTTATGGAAATGTACAAAACGGTTCTCATCCTCTCACAAGCCATTTCCTTCCTGACAGGCTTAAGTGGATGAGCAACGGCCTTCCTGCTGTCCTCTCAAGGGACTGAGTAAGTGTTGGGGCCAGCATTATGGTTTTGGGATGCTGTCAGCTGAGAGGCTCAACCTCAGAGGCAAAACTTTACCTAGAACTGTGAGGTCAGTCACAGCACTATTCAGACCAGGGCGGGAAGCAAAATTGTTGTAACTGAGCGATGAAGATAGTACCAAATTTATGGTGCTTCGATTTTAAGACGTCATATATAGCCTATTGGGGAAGCAATGAGAATCCCTCAGACATCTTCCCTGGCAAATATCAAGATATGATACTAACCTATGGTGACAACAAGTGGTGTTCTACTGGAGCCTTTTAGTACTCAACTTTGTAAAGCAGGTCTGAGATAAAACAGAAGGTTATTCCACACTCTTCTTGAACCACTGGAACACTGATATCAAGGAGCATGCTCACAACTGTGCTGTATTGAGGAGCAAGACAGTGCCAGAATGAGAGGTCCTGGTAACAGCATGCATGTGCAGGTGAAGTTCTGAGACCATTCTCTCAGAAGAAAAAAAAAGTCAGAACACAGAAGAAGGACTGTGTGCATGTGTGGTGTCATCTGTAGCTTTGCCATTGGTGGTAAGTCAGCAATTAACTTTTGGGGGATGACTTTATGCCCTGGCAGCTCTCTGGCATGAGCCTAACTTCACTGAAATGGAAAAATAAAGTTCAAGAAACAAGTCCAGGCTGTCATCAAACTGATGGCTTAGAAGGGGTTTTATATTATCCAGGTTAGTATTGTAATTGAATAAAAGCAAAGGATGGGGATGGCGTCACTCTGGGCCTTGAATTCCCATCAGCAAATGAGTGCCAAACAGAAGATTGAGCTAGACATGTTTAAAGATGTCATAATGATTTAAATGCATAAAATATTATTGTGATAATGATTCAGTGTCTACACTAAGACCTTGCATCTGGCAGGTATGTTGTATTCGTTATTTAAACAAACACTTAGCAATATATTTTTTAAATATCGTAGTATCCCCAAACCACAGAATGTTTCCAGATTTAAACTAATTGGTATTTAACAACATCCTGTGGGTGCTCAAGAGAATTGATGAAATACTCTTTTCTTAACAGCAGAGGAATCTGAGATAGGAAGAAGTTAAGTGATTTGGAAAGATAAATTTTAACCAATAAATCATGGGTGATGTGGAGAGGAGACTTATCTCCAGATCCCTGCTTCCTTTCCAAGGAACACTCTTCTCTCAGTGATTTGTCACGCCCCCCCCCAGCCTAGATGGAGACCCAGTGTAGTAGTGCCAAGTGAGAACTTTGACTTACCTCTTAGCTTTCAGGTTAGAGATGGTACCCAGGACAACTTGCTTGTCACATGGCTAACCTTCCATATCTAAGCCTTCTCGTCAGACTGTTGTACTCTTGAGAAAATTTCCTACTAAAATAGGAATTTATAGTGGATTATTGGCTTTGCAAATTCTGTCCATTCTGGGCAAATGCCAGAACCCATCAGCCCAGCCTGAGAATATGGATCTCTCTCTACAACAGAGCCAAGGAAAGCAGGAAACAACTGGATGGAAAGTACTATGGGCTCTGTAAAGAAAGATGCTATTGTGCCAGCATTCACCTGTCATTGTCATCTGCAGATGAGTGAAGAGAGTCTGCAAGAAGGAAATGTGCACCCCCTGAAAGTGCTGCTGGATCTCCAAGGACCCTGAACATCTTCAGACTTGCAGAGAGTCTTCAGAGAGAGTGTGGACATTACATCATGGAATGAGCTTTCCTGAACCATGTGCTGTCCATTATGAAAGAAATCACTTCCTCCCACCTGTGTTTGAGATGAACTCAGCATCCAGATAAGGGAAGAATGTTAATTTACGATTTTTAGCAGTTTAACTTATGATGTATTTAGTTCTTCACAATAACAATTAGAAAGGAAAAGACATCAGAAGGGAGGGGTGGGGCTCCCTTATCATCCCAGCAATGCTGACTTGGTTGTATTGTGAGGTGGTTCATATTATGGCTAAGGCAACAATTGAGCAGTTTGTCTCGAACCAAATAATTGTTCCACATTGGAAATTTATGATCCTCCAGATAAAGCAGAGAGTCTCAAAATCTTTCATTCAAATCTGTATTGACTGCCCAGGCTCAGACAAATGAATCTAAGTCAAAGCCGGTTTATCTGAAATGAGATCTTTCCGCTCTTCTAGCCTTGAGGACTAAGGGAAACAGATCTGCAGGGCCTCTGCATTGCTTGGTACATACAAAGGTCACAAAAAAGCTGCTTCTGTTTCTGTTCACTGCTGCCATGACTTGGATATGAAATATCACTGAGAAGCCAACATGTCTACAGTAGCTGATTTGGTTCCCAGATGGTGAATCAAATCATTGAGCAGTTACTGGATGATGAAGCCTTTGGTAGATCCACAGACTGAATTGTTGGGACATTGTAGAAAGGAGGAGGTGGGGCCTGAAAAGAGTAGGACATTTGGGGCTGTGTCTTTGAAGAGTGTATCTAGTCTCTGGTCCTTTCCTTCTCTCTGTCTCTGCTTCCTGGCTACAGTGATGTGAGTAGCTTTGCTCCACCACACCCTTCTACCATGTTGTTTCTGTCTTGCCATTTGCTTAAGGATCCAGATACATAACCATGGACTGAAGCCTCCCAAAGTGTGAACCAAAGTGAAATGTTTCCTCCTTTAAGTCTATTTTCTCAGATGTCTTGTCAAAGTGATGAGAAGGGTTAGTGACACCTGTGACGTAAGTTATTTCCTCTCACTGGGATAAGAAGAAATGGGCTCCCAATGATACATCTCAGAGGTGTGTGTGATGTCAGCAACCCCTTTGGGAATCAGTTCTCTTCTCCATAAGCAGATTGGAGGGCAGGATAACCTGTGTAGCTTCTGTGAGCCATGCTACTATAACATATCAGAGGGCACAGAAGCCACATTGAAGTCCTTAACAACTACTGCTTCTTTCCATCATTTCTGTTCTTGTCTTTCCACAGTAATGAATGACTATAGATCCCTACTGCCTGTGGCTATGATGCTGCCTCTGTTGGTTGAATGCCTAAGAAGGTATCAAGCTATCACCTCCTCTTCCCATGAACCCATATAGGGACTACAACTGGCAGAGTAGGAAAAAGCCCTGGATGCCACCTTCCACGTCAGTAGGTCTTTAGCACTAGGGTACTCTAGAGAATATGGAGGAAACTATGTTGGTAACAAGTCAAATATTCAAAGCCACACACTCATTATTCCATTTTCTATGACAGTCATAACACATATTTACTAGTTACAGACTAGGTAGGATCACAGATCTGATCTATAACCTTCTACCATGTGGACTTGTACAAGTTTCCTAACCAGTGTATTTCTCAATGCCCTTCCATGTAGCACAGGTACAAGAGAAATTGTCTTATACGGTTGTAATTATTATTAGCAGCAGTTTTAATGATTATCAAGTGCTTCTAAGAGAGCCTTGCATGTGGTGAGCATGCTCACTCTTGTGGTCATCATTCTTTCGATTGTGAATTGTACTTTTCTAAGACAATGGCATAAAAATCATGGACCCTACTCTTGTGCAACTTTTAGCCTCACAAGAGAAGGCCTGTGTGTAGATTACATTGCTGCTAGATATACTAGTCTGCTCCAGAGTCTACCACATACCAGATACAGTATTTGGTACTCAAGCACAAAGACTGGCACATACTTGGTCAGGGCATCAGGGGGAGATGTATCTATCTGGAAGTTCCTCCATTTGACTCTAAAGTACCATCTGCTATGACCTTGAGTAAGGAAATGGCACTGATCTTAGACAAATAGTACATTCCTTCTGGGCTGCTGTGGGCTTTGGGTGAGAGACTCTGCACAAAGTTCAGAAAAGGATCCCACATGCTGGAAACTCCTGCTAGGTACTTATATCAAAGTGCAGCAAATGACACAAGAACAGGAGACCCAAGGAAGCACAGAGGACAGGCATTGAACACACAGAGATGGCATCCAGGATGCTTTTTGGACAGAGAAATGTAGATAGCTGTTGAGGGATGGCTCGCTACAACACTTAAGAACATTGTGGATAGAAAATCTATGGCAGCTAAGAAATGTGCTGTGGTGGAGTTTTCTAGAAAATTTCTCCCCAGGGAGTACCTGCAGGATAAAACCACTCTCCAGCCCAAGTCAGGTAAAAGGAAGTTGAATCACCCTGAAGTTCAATAACTGACTCTAGAGTTAATTGGCCACAAGAGGGCAGGCTACCTGTTAACTTGGAGCCAAAGGCTATAGATTTCTTTACAACACTGGAAATTTTGGGTGTGAGGAGGAGATTGCCCCTTCAGCATTATTCTTTTTTCCACCTGCATTCAGCGTGCAATTGGACATGAACTAGTTCCCTACTTGGTAGAGTTGGAACTGATAGAGCTACTCCCATTGCTCTATGCTGACTCTCAAAACAAAATTAGAACACACAGCAGGAAGAACAGCAGAGGTTCTGCCTATGAAATTAGCAGAGCTTTAAATTCTGGCAGCCTCTCACCAAACCCAGGAAGATCATAAAGTCAGACCACAGTGCCAAAAACAGCTCCATTTCTTAGACACCCACTGCAGCAGAGAGGCCACCACCTCCTTGGCAATGCTTAGTCCACCACTAAAGACAACACAGAGTTTTCTGTAGCTAATGACCCAGAAAACAAAGTCAGTCCTCAGACTCCACCCTCAGCAGCTTTAACCTAGAAGTTGCATGTCTCTGATATGTCTGAAAACATTTCCTATCTCTGTGGTAGAGGTAGAAAGTGTCCAGAAACAAGCCTGAGCCTATCGGGAACAAGTGCAAGAAAACAGGGAGGAAGAGGATTTCTATATTTACTCTGGAGATGCTTCTGTCTACAAAAAAAGCATGCTGGGAATCTTTCTATCCAAATAACAAACTTCCAGAAACTGTTATAATGTGTACTGATTTCAACCAAAGGTTAGTCTCTATCATTGAAGCACTCGCCCATTGCTTCATTTATAAATGTGGGGTTACCCCATACTCTGCCCTGACATTTTTAATGTCTCTATTGACATATATTAACTATGTATTATGATGTGTTTCCTTGTGATATTTTCATACATATATAATGTATTTCAATCATATTTACCTCCCAATTGCCCTCTCCAGTCCCCTGCTTCCTAGTAATCCATTTTTTCTTCACAAGTAGTTCCAATTTAACTTTTTGTTCTTTTTCACTGGAAGATTTTCATTTGATTGCTTACAGGAGTGTAGTGAGAGATTATTTATAGAAGAAAATTACTTTCTTCTCCCAGAAACCATTAAGATTAAGTACTTCAAGGCAGGGTCGGCCTCATGAGTCCCTCCATCCCATGAATGTTGATGGACCTAATCTTGTGTGGGTCTGTGGAAGCCATCACAGTCACCTTGGGTCACAACCATGTCATGCTCTGCCCTGGTTCTTGATGATACTTTTCTCCTTTAGCTAAAATCACCCTTCTACTAGGATGTAGACCCCTACATATTTCTGTTTGTATGTGTGTCCATGGGAGCTCAGATATGCTGTAGTAACAAATATCCACTCCCACCCCCAAAGCAGCTTGAAACAGTAAAGATTAGTTTTATCTCTCATACCAAGTACACTGGGGTATGAATAACTGTCCAGGTTGGCTACCCTCCATGAGATAGCTCAGTATTACTTGATTTACCTGGAAGTGGCTTCCACCATATCTGGCTGTCCAAAATCCATGGTTCTACACACACCTGCCTTTATAGCCCACCTCATATCACCCACCATTCTCTAGATCTCCACTCAACACCTAACTCTTTCTGTCAAGGATTTCCAGACTGGCTTTGGTTGACAATGTCTTGCTTCCTGACCCATCTTTCCTTCTCCTCTGTGATCGTCTACCTCACCCCAGATCCCAGAAGTACACCTCACTGTACATCCAGAATCTCCTGGTCAGCTGTGGCTTCACCATTGGCTCCCACTTTGTCTTTTCTCCTTGTTCAAAGCCACAACACCAAACAGAACAACTTGTGGAAGGTAGAGGTACTCTAAAGGACAGGGTGTCACAAAAGATGGAAACCACTCAGAAGAAGGCCAAGAAGCAGGTTGGAAGCAGAAATGACTCTGGCAGGAATGTGTTCATTGAGCTAGAGGCAAAAGCTCATGTTTGGAGAACCGTGAGTAAGAAAGCAAAGATACAGTCATGCAAAGAAGACCTGAAAGGTCAGACTTCTATCCTCAAGGAAACAGGAAAACTCCATAGACTTTTCAAATGATCCTGTGTGACACAGTGTGGTGGGGAGAGGAGTCCTAAAAGGCATCAAATGAATGTCACTAGGTTAAAGAAGCCTACTACCAGGATCTTGTAACCAGAACTAATGCAAGATGGAGAGAGTAAGAAAAAATGAAAGGGTGACTGCAGGACATAAGGAAAAGGGCCACAGTGTGATGTCAGTTGACATGAGCTTGGTAAACTCTGGAAGTGTACTCATGCTTAGCTTCTTTAATCCTCAAAAAGGCAACATGAGTTAGAAGTACTACCTTCTTTTTCAGTCCAGAACCCAGATTCTGAGAGATTTGATAACTAACTGGAGGGGAGTCGCACAGCTGATGAACAGAAATGAAGCTCAAGTTGGTATTCACTCTGTGACACTTCGCTGTAGAGGTCACCATGTGGTACAATGCCCATATGGTAACCAGGACAGCAACAAAAGGATGTTTACAGGGCTCCATGCAGCCCATAGGTCCATTCTTCCTCCTCTATCAGCTCAAAGAGAAGTCTGGCTTGGCTGCTCTCCCATCTGTAGTTTCATGTCAAAAGAATTTTTTTTCCACATATTCCATTTTTTTCAATTTCACCCTCAATCTCTGTCATTAGTTTTCAACGTTAAAGTTTCCAACTCTGAGAACTCCTGCCCTGGGGTCTGCAGGCAGGTCGGCTCTTCCTGCCCCCATGCAGTGCAGAGAGCAGAGAGTGCAGAGTGCAGAGGTGAGCTGCTTTGGCCCCTGATTTGGGCCCACTCTGAGAACTCCTGTGCTGAGGTTTGCAGGCAGGTCGACTAGACCCCTGAGGACCAAGCAACACAGAGTCTGCTGACATCTCTGCACTAGTCCTGCTCTCATCCACCTGGAGTGCCTCAGACCTGCCTGCACCCACCTTGAGACCCATCAGAGTATCAGAGACAATTGCATCCATAGGAAGAGAACCTTGGACCCATACACACCAGGAAAGGAAGAGGCACCACCTGCACCCACTGAAAGCAGAGATGGGAAGACGACAATATAAGAACACATCCAACAACAGGAAAACCAATATGACACCACCAGAATCTAGCAACTCTACACCAGCAGGACCTGAATATCTCAACACAGATGAAGCAGAAGAGAGCAACCTTAACAACAACTTGATGCAGATGATAGAGACCCTACAAGAGGAAATCAGAAAATCTTTCAGAAAAATGGAAGAAAACACAAACCAAAAGATGCAAGAAATCAAGGAAAGCCAAGAAAATACAACTAAATAACTGAAGGAAACAGTTCGGGACCTGAAAACTGAAATAGAGACAATAAAGAAAACACAAACCAAGGGAATGCTGGAAGTGGAAAAGCTGAGTAAACAATCAGGAACCACAGATGCAAGCATAACCAACAGAATAAAAGAGGTGGAAGACAGAGTCTCAGATGCTGAAGATAAACTAGAGGAAATAAATTTATCAAGCAAAGAAAATCTTAAATCCAACAAACACTTAACACAAAATATCCAGAAAATATGGGACACTGTGAAAAGACCAAACCTAAGGATAATAGGTATAGAAGAAGGTGAAGAAACCCAACTCAAAGGTGCAGAAAACATATTCAACAAAACCATGGAAGAAAGCTTTCCCAACCTAAAGAAAGACATGCCAATGAAAGTACAAGAAGCCTTGTAGAGTGGACCACAAAAGAAAGTCCCCTCGTCACATAATAATTAAAACACCAAACATACAGAATAAAGAAAGAATATTAAGAGCAGCAAAGGAAAAGGACCAAGTAACATATAAAGGCAAACCTATCAGAATTACACTGGACTTCTCCATGGAAACTCTGAAAGCCAGAAGGACCTGGATAGATATTCTACCAACTCTAAGAGAACACGGATGGCAGCCCAGACTACCATACCCAGCAAAGCTTTCAATCACTACAAATGGAGAAAACAAGATATTCCATGACAAAACCAGATATAAACAATATGTAACCACTAATCCAGCCCTGGAGAAAGTACTGGAAGGAAAACTCCAACCTAAGGAAATTAACTACACTCACAAAAACATAGGTAATAGATAATCCCACTTTACGAAAACCTAAAAGATAAAGCAGGGCAAATCCACATACAATACCACTACCAACAACAAATCAAAAACAAACAAGAATAAGAACTCAATGGTTCTTAATTTCCCTCAATAAATTAATGGGCTTAACTCACCTATAAAAAGACACAGGCTAACAGAGTGGATACAGAGACAGAAACAATCATTCTGCTGCATACAAGAAACATACCTCAATTTCAGAGACAGACATTACCTCAGAGTAAAGGTTGGGATAAGATATTCCAATCAAATGAACCCAAGAAATGAGGGTAGCTATCCTAGTATCTAACAAACTAGACTTCAAACTAAAATCAATCAAAAGAAATGAATAAGGTCATTTCATATTCATCACAGGAAAAATCCATCAGGAAGAAGTCTCAATTCTAAACATCTATGCCCCAAATACAAAGGCACCAACATTTGCAAAAGAAATATTATTAAAACTCAAATCACAAACAAGACCCCACACAGTTATAGTGGGAGACTTCAACACCCCACTCTCACCATTGGGCAGGACCAGCAGATAGAAACTTAACAAAGAGACAAAGGAACTAATAGAAGTTATGACCCAATTGGGATTAACAGACATCTATAGAACTTTCCATCCAAACACCTTCTTTTCAGCATCACATGGAACCTTCTCTAAAATTGACCACATACTCGGCAACATACCAAACCTCAACAGGTACAAAAATAATTTGAATAACCCCCTGTGTCACATCAGACCACCATGCCCTAAAGTTAGAATTCAAAAACAACACAAATTGCAAAAAACTTACCAACTCATGGAAATTGAACAAGACGTAATTACACCATTTCTGGGTCAAGAACGAAATAAAGAAAGAAATTAAAAACTTCCTAGAATTCAATGAAAACGAACAAAGACACAACATACCCAAGCTCATAGAACACTTTGAATGCAGTACTAATAGCTCACATAGCTCTAAGTGCTCACATGAAGAAACTAGAGAATAGTCACACCAGAGAATTGACATCACAGCTGAAAGCTCTAGAACAAATGGAAGCAAATTCATCCTGGAGGAGTAAACACCAGGAAATAATCAAACTCAGGGCAGAAATCAATAAAGTCAAAACAAAGAAAACAATTCAAAGAATCAATATAACAAAGAGTTGGTTCTTGGAGAAAATCAACAAACCTTTATCCAAACTAACCAAACAGCAGAGAGAGAACATGCAAATTAACAAAATCAGAAATGAAAAGGGGGACATAACAACAGACACTGAGGAAATCCAGATAATCATCAGGTCATATTTTGAAAACCTATGCTCCACAAAATTGGAAAATTTAAAGGATATGGACAATTTTCTGGACAGATATCACTTACCAAAATTGAATCAAGAACAGATAAGCAACTTAGACCTATAACCTCTAAGGAAATAGAAGCAGTCATCAAAAGTCTCCCAACCAATAAAAGCCCAGGGCCAGATGGCTTCAGTGCAGAATTCTACCAGAAATTCAAAGAAGAGGTAATACCAATACTCCTCAAGTTGTTCCACACAATAGAAGCAGAAGGATCATTGCCAAACTCTTTTTACAAGCCTACAATTAACTTGGTACCCAAGCCACTCAAAGACAAAACTAAGAAATGGAACTTCAGACCAATATCTGTCATGAACACTGATGCAAAAATACTCAATAAAATACTGGCAAACCAAATCCAATAACATATCAGAAAAATCATCCACCATTATCAAGTAGCTTCATCCCTGGGATGAAGGGTTGGTTCAACATTCGAAAATCTATCAATGTAATCCACCATATAAACCAACTGAAGAAGAAAAACCACATGATCATCTCACCAGATGCAGAAAAAACCTTTGACAATATCCAACACCCCTTCATGATAAAGGTCCTGGAGAGATCAGGAATAATAGGAACATACCTGAATATAATAAAAAACAATATACAGTAAGCCAACAGCCAACATCAAACTGAATGGAAAGAAACTCAAAACTATTCTTCTAAAATCAGGAACAAGACAAGGCTGTCCACTCTCTCCATATCTCTTCAATATTGTACTTGAAGTTCTATCTAGAGCAATAAGAAAACAAAAGGAGATCAAGGGGATACAAATTGGAAAGGGAGAAGCCAAGCTTTCACTGTTTGCAGATGGTATTATAGTCTACATAAGTGAACTGAAAAACTCTACCACGGAACTCCTACAGCTCATAAACACCTTCAGCGAAGTGGCAGGATACAAGATTAACTAAAAAAAATCAGTAGCCCTACTATATATGGATGATAAATGTGCTGAGAAAGAAATCAGAGAAACATTACCCTTTACAATTGCCACAAACAACATAAAATACCTTGGGGTAATACTAACCAAAGAACTATGAGTCTTTGTATCATAAGAATTTTGAGTCTTTAAAGAAAGAAATTAAAGAATATACCAGAAAATCGAAGGATTTCCAATGTTCTTGGATAGGGAGGATCAACATAGTAAAAATGGCAATCTTGCCAAAAGCAGTCTACAGATTCAATGCAATCCCCATCAAAATCCCAGCACAATTCTTCACAGACCTGGAAAAACCAATTCTCAACTTTATATGGAAAAACAAAAGACCCAGGAGAGCCAAAACAACCCTGAACAATAACAGAACTTCCGAAGGCATCACCATCCCTGATTTCAAGCTCTATTATAGAGCTATAGTCCTGAAAACAGCTTGGTATTGGCACAAAAATAGACAGGTAGACCAATGGAATCAAGTTGAAAACCCTTTTATTAACCCTCACACCTATGAACATCTGATTTTGACCAAGGAGCTAAAGCTATACAATGGAATAAAGAAAGCATCTTCAACAAATGGTGCTGGCATAACTGGATGCTGGCATATGGAAGACTGCAGCTAGATCCATGTCTATCGCCATGCACAAAACTGGTCCAAATAGATCAAAGACCTCAACATAAACCCAGCCACACTGAACTTATTAGAAAAGAAAGTAAGAAGTACCCTTGAATGAATTGGTACAGGAGACTGCTTCCTAAACATAACACCAGTAGCACAGACACTGAGATCAACAATTAATAAATGGGACCTCCTGAAACTGAGAAGCTTCTTTAAGGCAAAGGACACAGTCAACAAGACAAAACCACAGCCCATGGATTGGGAAAAGATATTCACCAACACCACATCCGACAAAGGGCTGATCTCCAAAATATACAAAGAACTCAAGAAACTAGTCTCCAAAGCACCAAACAATCCAATTAAAAAGTAGGGTACAGAAATAAATAGACAATTCTCAACAGAGGAATCTAAACTGGCTGAAAGTCACATAAGAAAGTGTTCAACATCCTTAGCCATTGGGGAAATGCAAATCAAAACAACTTTGAGATACCACATCACACCTGTCAGAATGGCTAAAATCAAAAACACCAATGACAGTTGATGCTGGACAGGATGTGGAGAAAGGGGATCACTCCTCCACTGCTGGTGGGAGTGCCAACTCATACAGCCACTTTGGAAATCTGTATGGAAATCTGATTTCTTTGGAAATCTGATTTTTAGGAAAATGGTAATCTATCTACCTCAAGATCCAGCAATTCAACTCTTAGGCATATACCCAAAAGAAGCACATTCATACAAGGACATCTGCTCAACCATGTTCATAGCAGCATTATTTGTAACAGCCAGAACCTGGAAACAACCTAGATGCCCCTCAACTGAAGAATGGATAGAGAAAATGTGGTAAATTTACACAATGGAGTACTACTCAGTGGAAAAAAAAAGACAATGGAATCTTGAAATTCGCAGACAAATGGATGGAACTAGAAAAAACCATCTGAGCTAGGTAACCCAGTCACAAAAAGACACACATGGTATGTACTCACTCATATGTGGATTTTAGACACACAGGAAAAGATAACCAGCCTACAATTCACACTGCCAGAGAAGCTAGTAAACAAGGAGGACCCTAAGAGAGACATACAATGTCCCCTGGGGAAGGGGAAAAGGGACAGGATCTCCTGAGCAAACTGGGAGTATGGAGGGAGGGGAGAGGGAACTAGGAGAATGAGTAGGGGAAAAGAAGAGGGGTGAGGAGGACATAATACAGCAGGGAGGTTGAGTTGAGGGAAGAACAGAAGAGAGCAAGATAAGAGATACCAAAATAGAGGGAGACATTATAGGTTTAAAGAGAATTCAGGCACTAGGGAAATGTCTGGAGAGCTACAAAGATCACCCCAACTAACAATCTAAGCAACAGAAGAGAGGCTACCTTAAATGCCCTCCCCTGATAATGAGATTGATGACTTACTAATATGCCATCCTATAGCCTTCATCCAGCAGCTGGTGGAAGTAGAAGCAGACACCCACAGCTATACCTTGAACTGAACTTGGATCCAGTTGCAGAGAAGGAGGAGTGATGAGCAAAGGGGTCCTCACCAGGCTGATGAAACCCACAGAAACAACTGACCTGAACAAGGGAGAGAGAGCTCTTGATCCCCAGACTGATATCTGGGAAACCAGCATGGGACTGATCCAGACCCCCTGAATGTGGGTGTCAGTGAGGAGACCTTGGAAATCTATGGGACCTCTTGTAGTGGATCAGTAGTTGTCCCTAGCATTGGAGTGGATTTTAGGAGCCCATCCCACATGGAGGGATACTCCCTGAGCCTAGACACAAGGGGGTTGGCCTAGACGCTATCCCAAAGAATAAGACAGACTTTGAAGACCCCCTATGGAAGGCCTCACCCTCCCTTGGGAGCAGAAAAGGTATGGGATAGGTAGAGTGTTTGTTGGGGGGGGGCAGGGGAGGAGGGGAGGGAAAGGGACCTGGGATTGACATGTAAAATAATTTTCTTTCTAATTAAAATAAAAAAACATTTAAAAAATTGTTAATACAATTTTCTCACTGGGGCCCCTCTGTACTTGGTGAAAGGGGAGGACCCCTTTTCTTGAACGAATCTATTAAATTCACATAATTAAACTACATAATTGTGTCCCCTAAGCTATGCTTTCTCTCACATACAATTTTCTTATTTCATTCTATCTGGTTGATCATTCTGGTTCTCTATGCTCCTCTTCTTCCATTTTGGGAAATCCAAAGTCTTGCCACCCACTTAGCTTTTCTAACCACTCTGGTCAGCACTTAAAGACAGATGTTTTGGTTGGTCTGATATAATCCTGGTGTCCTAGAGAGGAATGTGAGAGGATCTCTGGAGGGGTGATGGGAGAAGGGGCCATAGGGGACGAGCTCTAGAAACCAGGAAAATAAAGAAGCCAGTTCCCCAAGTGCCTCCAGAAGAGAAAAAAAGACTGGAGGCACCCTCATTTTCATCCCACAGAGGCCAGTGTAAAATGCTGACCTACATACATATAGAAGAACAGCTTTGCATTTCTTAAGCCACTGAGCTTAAGACAGCCTGTTCACAGCAGCTATTTATATGCACTTAAAGAGCTTATCAAATTATTGGCACATAACTCAACACACATCAGCTAACAGATAGACCGTGACCCCTTTCCTTATTCCTGTGACAACTTAGTTCTTCTGAATCTAGAAAACCACTGTGGTCACTCAGGACAGGACATATGCACAAAGGTTTTAAAATCAGCCTTGGTAAAATGAAATTCAAACAAATACAGTACAAGCTCTTCGTTGGTTACTGAAGTTTGACCACAGAGCCTCTGTGGAAACTTCTGTCTAGCTTCCTATGGTAGGTTTCTGTTTCTGTACCTCTGTGTTTTTGTAAGGCACAGTGCTCACCCCTCACAGCTTTCCTGGCACACAGGAGATTCCTTAGAATAAGGAAAGAGAAGCCTGTTCTCTTGCAATCTGCATGTTAATAAGAGCCACAGATGATTCCACTGCACACATTTCAGTCTGATGTGCCACTCTCTACATCTCGTGAGCCTAAAACTGCTTGCCGTAATTGACAGCTTTCCAGCATTCAGTCAGCATCACTTGACTCTGGGAACAGAATCCCTCAAGCCAGAAGGTAGACAGCAACTTAAAACCATCGCATCTGATAGCTTTCAAATATGTTCACCAGAAGAATGTGATTTTAAAGGACATCTGAGAAGCTCAGAATATGGAAAGATGCAAGTAGAGAGGTATAGGGCCACAGGATAACATGCCTGTTGCTTCTACCTATCACCAACACTTAAGAGTCTACCTTACCATTTGGAAGCAGATTTTCAGCTAAATCTTTCTTGATATGCTAACAAACTATAAGGAAAAGAAGAAATCCATCAATATCCCAGCCCAATTACTAAGCAAAGGTGGATCTAGAAACCCAGAAGCTTCTCTTCGTGAATGTTCTAATAGCTCACCAGGTTTGTATAAGCAAATGAGTGTTTCCTCTTAAGAAGCACTGAAGGCCAGACTCCCCTGCAGAGATCCTACTAGTCCTGAAGAGTCCACTGAGAATGTTTCTGTAACTACAAGTGGCTTCAAAATTCATTATCTAGCTAATTGTTCCCATCAACAGGGGAAGCCAGTGGACTCCACAACCTGCTGAGTCTGAACATTCACAGACCACAGACAAGCTTGAATGTGACAAAGGGAGCCAACTGGACATTCACAGAAGAGCTTGAATGTGACAAGGGGAGGGGGACCTCATTGTCTTTGGAAGAAATGAGAATCACTCGCTGAGAATCCTGGGGATTCTCATGAGCAGGGATCAGAATGTAACCCTCCAGTCTAGTAAACATCAAGGATGACTGTCGTTTTGGGGAATGGAACTGCTTTGTGATGGGTTGACTAACAAGATGCAGGTAGCTTGTACTGAACATCTGTAACAGTGGTTCTGAGCCCGAGGCTCACAGCCCCTTTGGGTGTTTAATGACCTTTTTCATAGAGGTCACCTAAGACCATCAGAAAACACAGATATTTACATTACTATTCATGACAGTAGCAAAATTATAGTTATGAAGTAGCAACAAAAACAATTTTATTGCCAGGGGTCACCACAACAGGAGGAACTGTATTAAAGGGTCACAGCACTGGGAAGGCTGAGAACCACTGCTCTATGATATAATGAGTCTCTACTCTTAAGCTTCATCCAATCACAGTCCATTTGAGCCCAAGAAAGGTTTATTTAATTTTGGGTATATAGATATGTAAAATAAGTATGCAGACCAAACAATTAGTAAGAACAAATCATAGGGAAATATATTATAAAGCAATTCTTTAGCATATAGCAATTTTGTCAATTATTAAATATGAAAGAAAATTTATATGTTGTAGAATATTATCTGAAGATGTGTTACATTTGTTTATGCTCTGGAACATGTATTAATGATTGTAAAGGTGTATTGCTTTTGTTTATGCTGCATTTGTTTAACTCTATGAAGCTATAATTCTTTGCCTATCCAAAACACCTGATGGACTAATAAAGAGCTGAAGGGCCGATAGTGAAGCAGGAGAAAGGATAAGCAGGGAGAATAAATAAAAGGAGAAATGAGGAGATTTTTTTTTTTAAAAAGGAGCAAGATAGAACAAGGGGAGGAGGACAATAGGGGCCAGCCACCCAGCCAGCCATGGGGTAAGAGTGAAAGTAAGATATACAGAAGTAAGAAAAGGAAAAAGCCCAGAGGCAAAAGGTAGTCAGGATAATTTAAGAAAAGCTGGCAGAAAAGAATCCAAGATAAGGCGGGCTTCATAAAAAAAGAATAAGCTTCAGTGTGTGTGCATTTATTTGGGAGGTGGTTGGTGCCCCCCAAAAAAGGCAAAAGAGTAAAGAAAACAACAACTACATTTATATGCTAATTAGATAAATGTAGTTATTTGTTTTTACATATGGGGGGAGGTTTTGAGAGTTGTCTCAGTCATTAAGAGCACTTGCTGCTCTTGCAGAGGACCCAAGTTCAGTTCCCAGCACCCATATTGAATACCTTATAATTTACTGTAATTCCAGCTCCAGGATGTCTGACTCTCTCTCCTGACCTTTGTGGGCCTTGCACACACATGCAGCCTTACACAACACACACACACACACACACACACACACACACACACACACACACACACTTAAAAATAAAAATAACATTTGTGAGAATTAAATCTTGGATAAATATTTGATTCTGCAGAACATAAAATATCTTCAGCATTTTCATAGTTAATCTATATTGTGATTTTAAATACACAGTACAAAATGGTAGGCATGTGTTTGGGGCCATTTCAGAAATAACTGGAAATTCTGCCCTAATCCAAAGCCAAAATTAATTTAGTGGTGTTTATGAAGTTCAAGTCAAACAGGAATCTTTAAACCAAACATTCTAATGCAATACAATTTGAAAATATGGTAATTTGATACTTTATTCTGAGGAATGATGGTGGAAAAATATTCTTAGTTCTAATTAAACCATTATGTTTCTATTAGAGCAGAAACTTTGTGTGTGCAGTAAAAACACTGCAGTTAATAACATCCAATAGGTTTGAGTCTTGGCTGAGGAGTTTCAGGCACTATTCAATAGCATTTCATGCACGAGAGCATGCACAGTGCAAAGTGCTCGGAACCCAGGCTACAGAGACACTACACTGTCATAACACAGGTAGGTGCAGTCAGAAGCATCTCAGATCTATAATGCATTTGATTTTGAATTAATTTTTGATTGTCTCATACCCAGAAACTTTTTTTCTCTTGCCAGGTTTTTCACAACCCCAGCCATTCAGTTACGTGGCTGAAAGTGAGGTTCCAGCCCACAGCTTCAGCTGCTTTGTGCCAGGCTGTGTTTACAAGTTTTGTGTATTTGATCTTGACAGTAACCTAATAGAGTGGAGTCCAGTTCATTCATGTTGAGATATAGTCTCCACTTCAGAGAATAAACAGAAGCCAAAGATCACATGGGCAATAAATGACAGCATGATCCTCCTGGCCCCAAAGCCTGAGTCCATCCAGTAAGACTTCTTGCTTTTGGCATTATATGTCCTTTCACAGGAAAATTATTCTTTCACAGGAAAATGCTCAGTGACTGTCCTGTAACTTAGTATTTCTGAACAAAACCGGATTATTCATGTGAAGTTAACATGGCCTTTTACTTTTTAAAAACTTTTAGCTGGATTTGCAATTTTAAAGTACATTAAACTTCACCAATTTAAAACTCTTCAAGATGTTACCTCATGAGACAGTGAGCACTAAAAATGTGATACCAAGCACATAAAAGTTATACCAAGAAGGTGGGAAGGTGGACCTGGACTAGAAATTGAGTGTGATGGAGTACATTGTGTGAAATTCCCAAGTAATCAATAAAAATATTATGTTGGGAAAAAAGTTATACCAAGAAATCAAACCAATCTGAACCCCCCCAAAAAAAGACGTCTTTCTTTGATCAGACTATTAAGACCAAACAAGACTGTCATCTAAAAGTATCCAGGCCTTAGTTCTAAAGGTCGCCAGTGAGGTGAAAGAGTGTCCTGTCACATTTACCATTGTGCTAGCAATAAGCTGTTCAGCCATTTGCCATCTCAGGCTGGAGAGCAACTGTGCACCCCCAGTGCTTAGCACAGTTACCAGTAATGCATGATAAATGTTAGCTGGACACTATGTTCTGAGTGCTGGAGGCAGTCCAAAATTCATATTTTAAAACTCAATTCAATCAGTTGGTGAGGGCAGGAGGAGCATCTTTGGGGAGAAGTGATTTAGTCATAAGGGTTCCACTTCACAGATGCATTTAGTGTTCACATGAAGGAGGTTGAAGGGAACATGGTCTGCTCTTCTGCTCTGTGGGGAGGGGCTGTTGCTCCCAGAGGCTGCAGTAACTTGTCATAAAGCAAAAAGGAGCCTTCCCCAAACACTGAATCTGTGGCTGGCACCTTGATCCTGCACTTCACCACCTCTCAATCCATGAGAAATGCCTGTCATTTATAAGTTACCTGGCATATGTTCTGATTCAGTCTGAGTTCACTAAGACATCAAATAAATAAAAAGTAGTAAGAGCCAATGCCTTTGTAGGTCAGGCTTATAGGCTCTGCCTTTCACTCTTTACTGACCCTAATCTCCTATCTAATAAAATAATAGATGAATGAATATATGTGACAGTAGTAGAGAGGCATGTGGACAGGTGAATGGATAGATGGATGGATAAATGTTTGCTTTTGACAGACAGTAGAGACTATGTCACAGTGTCTACAGTGTTTATTACAACTTGCCCTCTAGTAATTGCAAATACAGTTAGCAGAATGAGGACGGGAAAGTACCTCTGGGTGGTTTTGATCCCATCATTCTAGGAATTAATGGGCAGTTCCCCAGTGTGTGCTTCAAAAATACAGTCCCAAGATGAAGTTTTATGAAGCTACACATGAATTCCAGTGTATGGAATCTACTGTGGTGTGTAAAGGTCACTCTTCTGTGGCTTTTGAACATTTTTTATTACATGTTCATTTTTTTCAAGTATTTTTTTCAAGTATTTTTTCAAGTTTATGAACTATTTCCCATAGTAGCTCTAAACATGCATACAGCAAGAGTAATATTTTAGCCCTCTCTTTCCTCCACTCTAGCAAAGAATGTGCATCACAGACTGGGTAAACACAGAAGAGGTAGATAAATTGATGGCTATCAGATTACATGAATACTGAGGACTTAGGAATTCACTATCTCTCAGCTGATGTTAACAAAGACCCTAATGCCCCCATGCCTTGTCCTTATTATCATTGAAGGCAACAAGAGGTGTGAAATAGACACAACTTTATCTTGGTCATTTTGGGAGAACTAGGAAGTCAGAAGTCTATTTGCTCAGCAGAGCTAATAGCCACTGACAAGGTGTTAGTGAGTTGTGGCTGCTTGGTGAAGATCCTTGAATTCCTGTATATGACAGTGAACATTCAATGTCAACTTCACTGAATTTAGAGTCACCTAGGAAACATCCTCTGACCATGCCTATGAGGATATTTTAGAGAGGCTTAACTGAAGAAGGAAGAGCTGCCCTGAATGTGAGTGGCACTATTCCACGGGATGCAGACAAAATAAAAAGGAGGGATCTAGCTAAGCTCCAGCATCCATCATTCTTAGCTTCCTGACTGTGGGTACAGTGCGACAAGGCACCTCTTGCTCTTGGCCAACATGCCTTCCTCACAGTGATGGATTATACCCTTAGACTGTGACACCAAATAAACCCTCCTGTCTTTAAGTTGCTTTGTCAAGTATTTTGTCACAGCAGTGACAGAAATACCATGCTAAGGATATTCTAGACTGGAAGTATTTATTGAGGAAATTCACATAAGTTGGTGAAGTCATAGCTCAGCTGACAAAAAAAAAAAAGGTAATAGCTAGAAATAAAAGAAAGAAAAAGAATAGAGCAAGTTGTTATTAGATTGAAAAAATAACTACATAGTATTTTCTTACAAATTCTTAGCTATGTTTGTGTTTGTTGAATTTTGTTTGGGTTTAATTCTCAAATATAAGAGCATTCATTATTACAAGATGAGGAACATAAATGTTGCCACCATGCAGATGCGATTTTAAGTGAATGCTCTCTGATTAGACAGGTAATCTGTCTGGGCCTCTGTGTCCACATCCACAAAATCAGATTCCCCGTTGTACCACTTGCACATAACTGAAGCCAGGACTAAATGAACTGATAAATGTACTACATTCAGTTCCACATATGATGTGGTGTTACTTCAATGACTACCCAATGAGAAGGACGTAACATTGGAAGCATTGAGGAAGCTTATTGATGATTTACCTTCTCATTTGAGACAGGTGTTTTATTGGCTCCTGAGGAATGCATTCATTCAATGACCTTTCTCAAGCCTTTATTAGGAACCTACACTATTGTGGGGATTGATGTCTATCTTGTCGTGATGAAGAAGACAGGGTATATTAAAAATTCAAGCATTAAACAAAACAAAATATGAACAAAAATCTCTGCTCTCAGGGAATTTCCATTCTAAAGGTACTATTTAATTCTCATAGTTTGCCTCAATCTCTCCACCTGTAAGACAGTGATGAAAACTATACAGGGAATCTTGGTTAATAGCTCAGGATTATTACTAACTAGCTCTTACAACTTAACCCATTTCTATTAATCTACATTCTGCCATGTGGCGCTACCTCTCTTTCATGTTGCACCTCCTGTTTCCTCTCCATGTCTCACTGGCTACTCCTGTGACTAACTATGAAGCATGTTAAAGGCTACCCAACACAGAGCATGGAATATATAAGGACTTGTTAAAAATAGATGTGTGGTGACTTTATTATTATTATTATTAATACTGTTTAGTATTAGTGCCATTATAGGGCATGACCAATCTTCTGTCCTTGTGGACCCAGCTATGGAGCACACTGGAAAGAACCTCAGTCGTTCATAAAGAGGCTTGGGAGTGTTATTAAAATCACTTAGGAGAATGCCTTTATGCTTAATAAAGGCAGAGCAGAATTTAAAGAAAATTTGTGCCCAAATTGACACTCTAACTCTCTCCATGTGTTCCCCTGGCTCCCTTACCACATACCCTAGAGAAAAATATATTTTTCAGGCACTGACTAGCATCAACAGTTATACGATAGGCTTGTTCTCCCAGAGTCATCTAAGCTCTTAATAAATGGGCTTTCTTACATCCACAGTGATGAATGGTTGAATTAGCAGTACTTCTGGAATTTTTACTCCCAGGATGACCTCATGAGCCTTACATGGAGCCCGGGACAACACTGAATAAAACAAAGGAAGATCTTCAAGGGTATACAGTGTATTTTGATTACCCATTTGGGATGGGAGTCTTTAGCACTGAGTTTTACTGTATGTTTTAATACCAAACAATGAGACATTGTGATGTTCTAAAATGTAAGCAGGCATAGTTTTGACTTGTTTCTTTAAAATGACTTTTAAAAGTCTGCAAGTTTGGCTTGCATACTTCCTGCCAGTAATGAATGTTATAAACCATCTCCCTAAAGACTACTTGAAATCCCTTTTAATCTACAGATTAACACCTAGTGGGAAATTACATTCTTTCCCCCAATAAAAGGGACAAGCAAGACAAAGATCAATATTACGTGTGGCAGAATTTCTCAAAGAGCTAAGTTCAAAGTGAAGGCTGAAAACTTCAGGGAGAAAATATGCAAAGTATACAAGAAGAAAGCTGAAAGATTACAAAGAGAAAAAAATGGATTAATGAAGTCTATGCCAGGGCAGGAAATCAACCTCAACATATTTTATTTAAGCCTCTTGACTCTCCTGTTTGAGTTAAATTTCAATGACTTTGAACTTTTTGTCTTTACAACTTCTAAAGCTGTTTCTTACAGAGGAGGAAGTGGGGTGAGAGCGGTGTGGGACTGCAGAAGATTCATTCGTTATTTCAGTTCCTAGCTTGCTAGAAGTCTCTAGATTCATCTCATGAATCTTTGCTGCATTTGGGAGTGTACTCGGGAAGTTTACACAACTTGAGACATCTCACTGTCTTAGGTTCCTACTGAATTAGAAGCCCAGGAGGGAATTGTGGGAAAGCTTGGGTTTTCAAATAGACCCCAGAAACTCTTAGGCTGGCTATATGCCGTAATTACACCTTTGCTTGCTGATCTGACACCTCAGCCAAAGCCAATGTTCTCACTTTGATGTGAAAAACTGAAACAGAGAGAAAGAGTAGAATTCAAGCTAGAACTTTGGATTTTTATTGTGAATATGTAGCATAGGATGTCACTGTTTCAACTATTCTTAGACTATGGGGTCAGTATTGTTAGGTGGATCATGCCACTGTGTAACCATTCACCACCATCTATCTGCAGAATTTCTTGTCATCCCTAGCAGACTCCATATCTACTCAAACATAACTGCATATTCCCCCAGATCTTCCAGAAACCACAATTCTACTTTCTGTCTCTATAAATGTGAATATTTTAGGTTAAAAAAAAAGAACTCATGCAATATTCATTCTTTTGTTTCAAGATTACTCATTTAACTTATCTGCAAAATGCTCTAACATGTGTCAGAATGTCACTCTTTTTCAGATGGAGTAATATTCTGAGTGTACATGACCACACATGTCTATATTTCATAACAGAAAATTAGAAAGTGTATCTGGGTTGATTTCCTACACTAGCGTTATTTTTCCATTTTTGTCTTTCAACTTTCTTCACACACACACACACACACACACACACACACACACACACACACAGACACACATACACACACACAGAGAGAGAGAGAGAGAGAGAGACACTACCATATCCATATGAACATGCTTATACAGTATTTTAGATATACTCATGTCAAAAAAATAAAAAAAAAACCGTCAGCTATCTATTGCTGTTCCTCTTTAACTGGTGCTCTATATTTTATTGGACAGCCTTAGCATCCACAGCCAGCAAACTACAGGTGAGAATATTCCTATTTGGATATTTCTCAATATCCAAAATTTCTCAATATTTCTCATCTGAGTTGCAAGGGTTTTTGCCTTTGCACCATAGCATCGAAGGCAAGGGATATAACTTGTAGCAGGCAAAGGACAGTAAAGCACAGAACCCTTAAGCTCAGGAATTCTGTCTGCAGCATTCACATCCTCCCCTAACCCTGAAACCAACATTTCATCTTTAGATATGGAAGCTGGGGCTCTCAAAGACCTCTGAGAGCTCCTGGCTTCCTATCAGTGGACTTAGGCAATGACTGGACTGGTCAAATGGAAAGCCTTAAAGAATTGGTGGGATCTGGTCTTGGTTCACTTCTCTCTTTGGCTTGTCTGCTCTGTCCTCTGGAACATTCTCTGGGGTGTGGAGGGGGAAGGCAGAACTTTTCTTATTTTATGTCTCACTTTATCTAGTACCTAGAAAAGTCTTCTCTAAAGTGCCTGGGTAGCAACTTGCCAACTAACCCCCCTGGTTGAACCGTTCAAAGAGATTCCTGGTTTATCAATTATGTTTGCATGAGCCAAGCAAAGAGTCCCAAACTTCTGGTGAAACCCGAGTTTAACGGACTGCTCTCTCAATGTGTAAACAGAACTCTGTGTGTGCTCAATTGTTCAACACACAGACTGCCTTCTCACAACTTCCCTCTCAGCCACCCTAGCAAGGCAAGTCCAGGGAGCTTATGAACCCTGCCAAATCTCCAGCTCCTAGATCAGTGTCTGGCATACAGTGGCCCCTTGATTAATGAAGATGGGATTTCTCCTGGCAAATACAGAAATGGAGCCTTCTTCCCTCTTGGATCAGCACCCTACTCCACTCATCAACATTTGTACACAGTCATCCTCCCTTAATCGTCATCCATGTGACTTCAGGCAAATGGAAGATTATTTTCAGAGAAAAAAAAAAAAGCGAAACAAGTTGAGAACCGAGTTACTAAAGCCCAGTCAATAACATTTTGTGGTGGGGGTGATATTATTTATTAAGAGCAAAGCTTTCCAATTCTCTCTTTGGAACAAAAGCTCAGTCCATTTCAATCCTTCCATCCCATCTTGCATTGCGCAAACTTTCACAACAATGGGCATCTATAGAGTATTGTGGGCTTAGTTTCTGTCCTAGTTAAAGTTCCTATTGCTGTGAAGAGACACCATGATGACATCAAACCCTTTAAATGAAAAACATTTAATTGTGGCAGCTTAAATTTTCAGAGGTTTAGTCTATTATTATTATGGTGCAACATGGTGGCATGAAGGCAGACATGGTACTGGGGAAGTAGCTGAGCATCTTACATCTCGGCTTGCAGACAACACGAAGTGGTCTAAGACACTGGGTGGTTCTTTAAGCATATATGAGGCCTCAGAGCCTGTCTCCACAGTGACACACTTCTTCTAAAGAGACCACACTTAGTCCAATAAAGCCACACTCATAATAGTGCCAACCCCTTTGGGGGCCATTTACTTTCAAGCCACCACAGTTTCCTTCTTCCAAACTCTAGCTTACAGATTAACTATGTACAGGGAACATAAATTCTTGCCCTCTGACAGAGGAGGACTCCTTTGACCTAAAATGAGGATAAAAGACTACTCTCCCACATGCAGATGCTTTGTTTGGCCACCAGCTCTCCAGCCTGGCATTGACTAGTCACTGAGCTGTACACAGCAAGCAAGAGCTCGGCTATCTTACTGTCCTTTCTCCTGCCCCAAACTTTAGAGTTTGATCTTCTCCTGGATATGTTAATGCATCTCACCATCAAGAGAATGCATTTCATCATAAAAATTCTTCTCTGATCTATATTAAAATGCATAATCTTCCTCTCAATATAATTGACCTAATTTCTGACACATGCATGTCTCTCTTAGAATGTGCACTTATTGGTCTCCATCTTCCTCCAGGCCCCAACTCCTCTGGTATTCTCTTTAGAAGTGTCTGAAGGCACTCCCACTTTCCCACAAGTTTCTGTCTAATCGCTACACCTCTCCACTGTCTCAGAAAGGAAGATCAAAGAAAAGTTTCTGATACCCACAGGTGCTAGTGATTATGGCAAAGTCCTAGAACACGTGGATAGCACAGCCAGATGGCTGTGGCAAAGGAAAAGAGGCTATTCCTAAAACTAGACAAAATGAGGTTTAGTCTAGGGTCTGTGTCCGTCTTAATGAGTAAATTTGCCCAGAGATGCTCAAAGTTTTCAGCACTTCCATGTAGCCATGTACAAATGAAGACAGCCATGTTTTACTCATATAAGTTAAATGAGATGTTGGAAATGAAATTATTCTTATTTTGCAAAAACTATACAAATGCATAAATTGCTGCTGATCTTTCATCTGGACACATGCACAATGGAATGATTATTCCATCTTCATCCAGAACCGCCTAGCAATCCTTGGTCTCTTTGGTTTGTAAGCTGTTGACAATACTGGAAGGCAGGTGTGGACTATGTGATGCAATAATTTCAAAAGCAGACCAGCATTGTCACCATCATGCTGCATGGTGCTATTTCCGGAAGAGCACTTCCTTACAGTCCATTCCCTCCAGCTATTTCCTTCAGGTTCCAGTACAGAACAATCCCTCATTTGGCTGCTTGTATCAAAGATAATCATCTCTGCTATCTGTAATTATTGAAACCTGGTAAAACTCTACCACCACATGTTCTTCTCATATGAGGGCCTTGAGGAATAGCTCAGCAGTTAGGAGCACTTGCTCTTCTTGCAGAGAAACTGGTTCAGTTTCCAAAACTCACATAGTGGCTCACAACTATGTAACTCCAGTTCCAAAGGATCCAACATTCTTTTTGGACTCCTCAGGCACCAGGTGTGCACACATGGTGCTCATATATTCATATAGAGCACATCGGTACTAGGTGGTATGGTTCAGTGGTTAAGCGCTGGCTGTGAAAGAATGAGGACCAGAGTTCAGGCACCTGGAACCCAGGAAGAGCTGGGCATGGAAGAGCTCATCTAGAACTCCAGCAGGGTAGGGAAGGAGTCAGTTGATCCTCAGAGCTGACTGGCCAGGAAATCTAGCCAATTGTTCATCCCAGGTTCAATGATAGACCCTGTCCAAATAAATAAGGTGAAGAGTGATACAGGAGGGCACCCAGTATCAACCTCTGGACTCCACATATATCTCCAAACATGTCCTCACAGCCAGCCAGCCAGCCACAGCCACACACACACACACACACACACACACACACACACACACACACACACCACACACGCCCAAACAAGTTTATACATGCAATACACATGAAAGAATTAAACATGTTGCCAGCAGATACAATCACACAGGGGAATGAAGGGCTAGACTCCAAGGGAAATCTTCCTGTCATGTTTCCCTTGGTCCATTTTATTGTGACACAGAGCAACACCAACTAAAACAATAATGAGTATTTATTGACACAAGATGAGTATCCCTAATCCAAATATTCAAAAGCCAAGATGCCCAAAAGCTGGCAACTCTTTGAGACAGTCATGATGCTACAAGTGGAAAATTCCATACTTGACCTCATGTGATAGTCTGTACTCTAATGAAAGTTAAAATGTAGACTAGGAGATGGAGAGCTGGTTCTGTGGGTAAGAGGGCTTGCTGTGCAAGCATAAAACCTGAGTTCAATTTCCAGGTACCTATGTAAAAAGCCAAGAAGGGAACTGTGCATAACTTTTAACCCCTATGCTGTGGACTAGAGCAGCTAGAGACAGGCTAGCTAGACCCTGATGGCCAGCCAGTCTAGCCAAAATAGTGATTTCAGTTCAGTAAGGGACCCTGTTTTGAGTAAATGAAGTGGAGAATAATGGAGCAGGGCACATTACATCCTCCTCCTCAGACCTCTACATGTAGCAGGTGTACACATGCACACGCATACACACACACACACACACACACACACACACACACACACACACACACACGATGTTATATGAAATTACATTCAGTTGTGTTTACATAAGATATTTGACACAATGAATTTTTGTCGAGATGTAGATTTCATTCCAAGTTATCTCATTATAGATATGCAAATATTCTCAAGTCCAAGATACTTCTGGTCTTAATCATTTCAGGACACTCCACCTATGCTTCCTTTTAACCATTGTGTACCAGTCAAAGTTCTCATAAGAAACAGAACCAAATAAATGGAGGCAGGTGAGGAAAAAGAGACAGTCAAGTACTTATTTTAAGAGAATAAATAGCTCATATAATTTGGGGCAAATAAATTCAAATTTTGTTTATCAGACCCATGGGCTAGAAGCTAGAGCAAGACATCTATAGTAATGCCTGAAACAGAATTTCATCTTTACTGAGATCTGTTTCAACTAAGGCCTTCAACTAATGGAGTGGAGACTACTCACAAGGCTCACTGGTTTGGTCATCTCATATAAATGTTGATTCTATCTACAAAACAACTTCTCTGCATCTAGATGGTCAAACAAGTGGCACCATAGCCTAGACAGTCTGATGTATAAAAATTGCTAGGTCCTGTGTGTAAAGTCTTCATAGACCTATTATGTGGAAGTCAAGTCTCTTGCCCTGTTGAAGGGCACTAAAGTCCTTGCTTTCAGCATCCCTTGCCAGTAAGCTCTGGAAAGACAGTATCTTAAGATAGTAAAACCACACACAAAAAAATTCCTAGGAAAAAAGGACTCAGGGCAATCCTAGCTAAAGAGCGTTCCCTTATTTCCTAAATGGAATATTATTGGTGTGTGTGGGGAAGAACTTGATGTATTAATTGGCTTTCATCACAATAACAAAATACTTGAGATGACTAATTTATAAAATAAAATGTTTCTTTTGGCTCATGGCCTTGGAGGTTCCATTCCAGGATGCAATGGTTCCATTATTTTGCAACCATGGCAAGATAGGACACCATGTGGAGAGGTCTACAAGAGCAAAACAAAACAACTCATCTTATGACCCAAGAAGCAAGAGAGAAATAAGAAGAAAGAAAGCAGGGGTGCACAGTTCCTGTTGAAGATATGCCTCCAGTGATCAAAATGAAAAGAAGTTTAAGAGATAGCCACATTGTTGAGCTTGAAACACCTTCTACCAAGCCTTCAAACAAGAACCCTGCCCTGGTTTCATTCTTGTTATGCTCTGAGTATAGAATCCAGCAATCTCCACCCCATCCTGCCTCCAATTCTGACCTGCAGAGCAGTTAGCTCATGACTTGGACCCTCTCCATCCACACATACACACACATCCTAGATTCCACCTCTTAGAGGTTCCATCACCTCCCATGACCCCCACCCTTGGACCAAGCCTATAACACAGGGGCCCTAAATCAGAGCAACTGATTTCCTTGAAATGCACATTTGGTCTTACAACAGAAAACACAATCCCTTGGATAGCAATACTGGCATCATTTGGGGTTTTACTGGAGAAGCAGGGCCCTAGATTCTACCCACAACTGCTAAGTTGGAATCATCCTAGCAGGAACCTCCAATGCATTCATTTCCAAATCTGTGGAACAAATTATCATACACACAAAACCAAACCAAGTCATGAGCTTACAGCTCTGTGGGTCAGAAATTGGAGGCAGGATTGGGGGGGAGTTACATTCTATACTCAGAGTCTAATCCCAGGGTAGGGTTCTTGCTTGAAGGCTTGGTAGAAGATGGTGTTTCAAGCTCACCAGTATGGCTGGCTTCTGAGCTTCTTTTCATTAACATTGTTGAAATGAGCTCTTTCTTCAGCAATGATGAGAAGGCTTTCTCTTTGCTCCCGGAGGCTGCCCCCATTCCCTCTCAAGATGCTTCCCCCATTCTCAAAATCACAATGCATATTTAGCAAACTCCTTTATAAACCTTCATCTGCTCTCAGTCTATGTTGTGTACTGCCAGCACCTGGAGGAAGTGCTCTGCATTTAAGGACTTATATGATGAGATCATTTACTTTCAGAAGTTAACTGTGTTTTATTGTAAGACACATAGGCCCCTGTGATTAAGGCTGGACACATTAGGAGTTCTACAAAGTCATTGTATAAGATAATTTACTCATTGCTCTGACAAAATACATTTAAAAGGCAACTTATAGAAAGAGGGATTTACTTTGGTTTATATGTTGAGGGTGCTGTCCATCAAGGCAGGGAAGTGAAGGTGGCAGAACCTTGAAGTGGCTATATTCAGAAAGTGTGGAGTTTTAGATGCTGGTATCCAGCTAGCTTTCACCTTTTGTTCAGTTCTGGACTCAATCCATAGAATGGTGTTGCCTACATTTAAGGTGAATTGGGCCACCTTAAATAACCCAATCTAGAAAATCCCTCACAGATGTGCCCAAGGGCTTGTTTCTGTGGGAATTCTAAATTCTATGAAGTTAACACTGAAAAGTAACTTCCACCAGCCACTGTAAATCCTATGTATCATACCAATGGTTTCCAGTAAGTACAGTGACTAGAGTCATGTAGTTTATTGATATTGTGCTTCTGTGTGCCTTGTCTCATTAAATTCTCTAATTGCTTAGTCTTGGTCAGGGATGATTTTATCTACGCATGGAGAAACTGGGGCTCAGAGAATCTGTGCCCTGCCCATGAGGCTAGACAGAAAATGTACACACACACACACACAGACACAGACACAGACACAGACACAGACACACACACACACACACACACACACACACACACACACACAATCCAGTTTTGAACTCTAACTTCTGATGAAAAGAAATATACTTTCTCCCTCTCTTTCGGCCAAATGCTGTGTCTAAGTATTTCTGAGAGACCAGTCTTGGTAGAGTATTAGAAAAGCAACTCTGTCACTAAGTCAGTTTTACTGAAGTGCAAGAGGCTAACAGAACTATTCATTAATTTGTTCAGTAATTATTCGGGGGGGGGGGGTCCGGGACTTGCTGCTGCTTTTTGGTGGCTGAGACCAGCAAAACTCTCTCTGCTAGAGTGGCATGTCAGCAGTCAAATGGCAATGGCAGCCAAGCACTCCAGGAGCTGGCAGCATAGGGTGACTGTCACTGGTCTGCAGGTTTTGGAAATCTCTGCAGAGATCTTTGCAATTTGCAGCATAAATATGACCAGGTGGCATTTAAATCACTTTTAGGGATATAGTCTTAGATAAATGTACTTTCATCTGAAATGTTTCAAACCCACCCTGGGAGCTATATGGACATTCTCAATGGCAGGAAACATAGATGCTAGACCCAGCTACCACCATCACAGGGAACATCACACACTATCTCTGAGCTTTGCCTAGAGAAGCATCAGTTGGTGTTAGGTACCTTCAGGATGCTTCTGCTCAAGGGGGTTATCGTAGAAACATCAAGAAGTTCTGAGGATGACCTCAGGAAAGGAAGCGCCAGATACCTGCAAACCATTATGTAGAAACAATCTTAAATTCTCTCTTATAGCCCCAGGCTCTGCTGTCAGTCACTGAGCTAAAGCTGGGAAAGCAGGTGGCTTCAGAGTGGGCCAAGAAGAGGTGGCCTGACGGAACTCCATTCTACCAGCATTTTGCAGTTTGCCACCTCATGCCTGGAAGCCAGTGTTTGGTAATGGTGAGACCCCATCTAAGACACAGGACTTAGACACTGAGCCAGATCTGTGTCTCTGGTGAGCCACTTTCTCTCAGACATTTGAACAGCTCAAATGGAAACTCTTGGGGACCCAGTTCTTGAAGGCTAGTGAGACAAATCATCAAGTTAAGTGATGCCACCTACATACTTTGTTTCATCTGGAAAGCTTTTCGTCTTTTTTTTTTTTTAAATTAGTCTGAGCATCTGGCCACCAGATGCCAGTCTCCACTCTCTGAGTTACATTGGCAGTTTAGCCTGGGGGTAATTTAATGACCAATCTTCACCAGAGCTGGTGCTCTGCAACTTCTAGGCTGAACTCGGACTGTTCTGCAGCATTTAATTCTAGCATAATGGAAGCCCTAAGGAAGAGAAGATAAAGGAGAGCCCAGAAAACTGTCCTGGGAACAAAGTGATCACAGCCAACAAAACTCATATAGTTTTTCATTTAAAACGCTGTTCCTAGAGTACATAAAATAAGACCATCTTACAAGTAATAATTTAAAACAACTACTAAATTGCAGTCTATTTCAAGACTTTTAACATTTATCAGAAACATGCTTGTCTGCAATGAACTGAATTCATCCCAACTGATGCTTCAAAATCAATCAAGTCAGTATTTGCCAAATATTGCAGCATTTACTGTTTTGAAGAGCATACGTAAGCCAGAGGAGAGAATCCAAATTCTCAAAATAATTACAGAAATTATTTTTTGAGAACTTACTCATTCCAAAACAACTTTCTTTTACATGTAACAAAAAACAAATCTGTCACATGTACCTCTCAGAGTTATAGCAACTGTCTACCATTGTAATTCTAACAACAATCAAGATACAAAATGTTCCAATGACTCCACACTTTCCTCTGGAGGTCCCCACCTTCCAGCCTCCCTCCTACCCCAAGTCCAATCTACCCATTATGTCTGATTGATTAGCCTTTCCTTTCCTAGAATTTCATGTGAGTCATTCCAGCACATTCTCTATGGATTCTGACTTCTTAGCGTTTTCATTAATCTGTGTAACATATGGAAATTATCTGGTTTTTGTTCTGAATAGTATTGGTTGTAGAGATTTGACACAATCTGTTTCTTCATGTACCCGTTACAGAAAATCTGGGCTATTGACAGTATTCTAGCTGAATAGCTATAATATAGATAGACATAATATAGTATGCTGTAGATGGATATATTTATTTCAAGACTTTTTAATCATCAATTGGGCTGCTATTAATGTCTTTAATTAAGTTCTTACAGATGTATTCTTTCAATTGTTTGGGGCAATGTTATGGTTTGGATATGAAGTACTACTTCCTATGAGGGCACTAACCCATCTTTACAGGCTCATCTAAACCTAGTTATCTCACCAAGATTCTATCTCTAAATTCTATCCCTTTGAGAATTAAGGCTTCAACATCAAGGTTTGAAAGAACATATAATTCAATCCATATTAGCCTCTTAATAGCAAATTGCACTATATATTGCAAATTAGTTTATAAATAAAAACTCCTTTCTGGAAAAAACACCAAGGTATTACATAAAACTCCTTTAATCCCTTTCCAGAAGCAGCCACTATTGAGCCAAGGAGCGCTGAGAGAGTTGGTCTCTTAAATTTCTACCACCTCCAAATGCCATCAGCCTGGGGACAAAAGCTCTTTTCCATTAGACTCATAAACAACACACAATCCATATCTTGCCCATGGTTGTATGTGGTGTTTATCATCTCCAGCTCCTCATACAACTTTCCAGAAAGCAACATTTCCCATCAGTGTTTGAGGTTGAATTTATGTTGACAAATACCAAGAAAAGTTACCCGAGAAGGCTTTACCACATTCATGCTACCATTACTATATGTTTGATGATATTGAAACTTAAACACTACCATATACCTCATGTTTTTGAACTGTTAGCTTTTCTTCCAAATGTACTCTAGTGTTTGGTTTGAAGAATCAAGCTCACACCACAAATTATGATGTAAACTTAAAGAGCCACTGTTATCAATGAAAATATATTATGTCAGGCTTTGGCATATTCAAAATCAAATTTGAACATTTATCCTCTCACAGGTTTATATAACCTTATGTCTTGGCCCTTCATGAACTAAAAGATTCACACTTCATAACCAGGAATAATTTTGATCATGAAGGCAAAATAAGAGTTGAGCCAAAGATCCTTTCCATCCCTAAAACTAAATCCAAGAAAAAATGTTTTCTTGTCTTTCTTCCCATTTCCCCTTTCATTCTGGCAAAAGGCTACCATCAGAATGCAATCATTTTATTTGCTCATCATCTATCTCTTGCCTTGTCAGCATTCATAACCCACTCGCATCCTGTCCATAACATCGTATCTGGTAGCACTTAGCAATTGTTTGAAAATGTATAAAAACAGGCACACAAACCTAAAATTTGTCTCCTAAATTTGATCACTTTTTTACAGCAGCACCTTCCAAACAGTGTTCTTGCTTTGCTACACATAGTAAATAAATCCCAGACACTATATGAGGCATTATGGATATCAGAAAGTTTCAAGAAAACTTAAAACATGATCCTAGCCCTTGAAAAACATATGCTTTGGTACAGCAAAAAGCACACAAGGAACGAAAGCTATGACATGAAGCGGAAAATGGTAAGTACCCTCTGAGTGAGATAAATGACCATAGCTTGAAAGAATTGAGTGTCCTTGTAAGCAATTGCTTATTCTGCCAAGAGAGCTATGCAAGTAAGAGTTAGTATCCAAGTATGAAATAAAGCCAGGCTTTTATTAATAGCTGAGTTGGTGCCCGTTAATACCACCTTTGTGCTGGGAAGTAGAGCAGCTCTGAAGATAGTCTTAAAGCACAAGAACTGTGCTTTGACTTCAAAGAAACTTGATCTGTCCCTATTGCTCATTCCAAAACATATAAAGACACCAAGCCTAGTTTCTTGATAAACTAGGAACACCAAAGACCTAAAGCAGAAGAAAAGAAATGTGGGGTCACCCTGTGGAAAGATGACTTTCTTGAGCCTATAAGAAAACAGAAAGTTAAAAACCCACACATCTGGAACAAATATGACAAGAGGACTATCTTCATCCCCAAAGGATACACAGCTCTCTGGTGTGCCCATAGAGAAAGAGAATTCATCTGGAGGAGCTACAAATCCCCAATTGTGTTCCACTCACAATCCTCCATTGGAGAACAGCCGAAAAAGGGCCAGAGAAAAATGCAAAGAGAAGACAGCAGCATAGCTTCCTTTCAATGGGCTGCAAATGGGCTGTGAGAAGAGGGGCAGAGCTGCCCTCCCTTTTCCTTGAATGTTCTTCCCATGGTCTTTGCATCAGAAGAGTTTCTCAGAACATGCATTCCATTAAGCAAATGTTTGTTGAAAAACTAAGAGAGTTTTGCCTATCAGTAGATTGAGCACATCCCTCCTGCATCTGTGTCCTATGGTTTGAATGTGTCCCCCAAAGGGCTATGTTCTGGAAACTTGCTCCCAGTGTGAGAATGCTGAGGTGCTGGAACCTTTAAGACGTGGGGCCAAGTTGAAGATAGCTCACTATCTGAGGATATCACAATCGGGGGAAAGGTAGGTACTTCCCAGGAGATCCCAGGGGAGTCTCCTGAGAATGAGTTATTAGAACGCAAGCCTATCCCATGTAACTACCCCCTTTTCATTTACCTGTCCACATTGATTCTCTACCATGCTGTGGCAAGGAGAGGATACCAATACTGTGCTAAAAGAGCCCTCTAGCCACCCGAATCACAAACAGGATGAATCTATTTATAAAGTTCCCAAACTTATTTACTGTGTTACAGCAACAAAAAAACAGACTCATAGACCATGTCTTTGTAGATTTTTCACACTGACTGTGGGCATGAGACTAACCTGAATCAATCATCAGCAACTTATATAAGCACTATTGAAGAGACATTTGTTATTTCTACCTTGAAATTCTCTTACACTTATATAAATGCCTGAAGGGACATGTAATTTTCTGATGGAGGAGACAAAGGGGCAGAGCCAGTTGCCACTGTAAATTCAATACCAGCCAGAAAGCTACTGGGTATAAATCAGCCTCAACAAATTCCAGAACAACGTAAGCTGTGATGGACACGATGAGCAGAACAGCCCAGACAGTCTGCAGATTTATGAAGAATAATCCGTGGTCCGCATTTTCAGTGACTAAGGTTTTTGAAGAAATTAATGTTGGGAATACATGATGTACCCCCTTGGAGACGTCCATATTTATTTTACTGTATGTTCCTTATCATAGAACATTTCAAAGTTTGGCTTCACAGACCATACCACAGGGAAACACTAGGATAATAAAAATTATAATTATTCAAGTCCCCCAAGGACACTGGTTTCAGAGATACAGCAAAGAAAGGACATTCAAGATGTGATGGTGGAGTGTTTTGAAAAAGAGAAAATGAAACCAATAGTGTACGTTTAAACTCCCAAGCACTTGGGAGGACAATGCTGTTAATGATGTATCAATGCAGGAAGAGTGAATTTAAGGGAAGATGGTTTAGCTTGGAACACTGAAACTGAGTATTGCACTATTTCCAGGAAGTGAGAGCCAATAGACAGACAACAGAAAAAAATCATGCCACACAGAAGGTGGGATGGTACTGTCTATCTTACACAGTGACTAGAGAAAATGAATCAGCATAAGGGATGCCTCAGAGTGATGAATCTGTGTGACCACGTACTCGGAGGCCAGGGATGAGAGGATGCCTTCTCAAAGCTGAGAGCAGAGCTGAACTGTATCTCAAATGTTAATTCCCTGGTCACGTTACCATACTCCTCAAGCGACATTGAGCCATTAATTGGACATTGACTCACTGGAGGGCAGGCAACCAAACTGGCAGCCTAAATGAAATCATGTTTCTTGAAGAGCAGATGCAAAAGCTAGACTTACTGGACTTGAGGAAAGATGTAGTTGGTGTAGGGAGAAGGCCAAGGGTTACTTTTGTACATTTGAGAGCTGTTTCTATGTGAAAAAGAGGGCAGGCATATTTGATGCTGCTCAGAGAAATGTATTGGTGTTCTTGACATTGTGGCCCCTTTCCCTGAGAAAAGTTAAATAGAAATAATGTGAACACCTGCCAATACTGTGCTGATGACCATGAGTAGAGTGAAGGGATTAATTAGAATAGCCTCATGTTTTCTTCCAAATATGTCGTCTTGCAGCCTACAAATCATTTTTTTCTATTCTTACTCTATAGTTTTGACTCTACAATAAGCTAATCTGTTACCCTTAGTCACCAAGACAGTGAAAACATGCCTTCATATTAGTTCTCTCTGACAGTCAGGTTTCTATTACTGTAACAATACCTGAGTTAATAAACTTATAAAAAGAATAGGTTATCTTGGGTCACAGTTTTGGAAGTTTCCCTCTATGTCTGATCACAATTTAGGGAGGCATTTGGAAAGATAGGAGGCATGTGTGGCACAGCAAAGCTGTTAACTTCATAGCTAAGAGGTGAAGTGAGAGACAAAGGTCTGGATCCCACAGTTCCCTGAGGGAAGGAGGCAGGGGGACATGCCATCAAAACCCTAAAGCTCTCCCATGAGGCTCCACTCCGCAAAGGTCCTCCCACAACCCTGCAGTGCTGTCTTGAAAACAAATGTAGCAAATGAGTCTTTCCTGGTCGTTCCAGATTTAGAACACAGCACTCACCAAGATCAAATTCAGGAAGGGAGAGTGAGAATCTGCAAATCTAGAAATGACTGTGGCCCCTTCTGTGGCCTCAGTGCCTAAGAGCAGAGAGATAATGTCATCAGCCTCTGATATGGGGGAGGGGCCACACCTCCTGATCATCTTTGCTTGACACTGGGACTCGTCATTCTCTACCACCCCAAACACAGATGGTTTGTCTCTTCCCAAGAGGAGGTGGTACTCCCTGACAAGATCTGTACCTCCTCTCAGCCTCTTCCTTCATGACATGTGTACTTAATAGGACTGAGCAGAGATTTATCAGGAAATCCAGGTAACGCCACTGGGTTTCAAGATATGATTTGAAACTTGGCTGGCTGCAGCACAAAAGCAAAGTTAACTGTAAGAACACAAAGCCTAATACATGAAAAAAGTTCTGAACGTCATAATTGCAGTCATAGAGGGGCAGGCATGCTTTCTGAGCAAAAACAACCCAACATGTTTTAGAAAAGCTGTCAGAAGAAACCAGAACTTATCAAAAAAAAAATCTGCCAAGCAATCAGGCCAAGGGAATGAATGACCTACGAAGGTTCTTTTCACCTCCCCTGGGGACAACTTTTCAGCAACATAAAAGAGTTTGGATGAATTGGTCAAACCAGACACTCTAGGTGCAAATCCCTAGCTCTGTGACCATGAGCCTTCGCCTCTCTGTGCTTCAACCATAGAAAGATTGTATTAGTATTTGCCTCACAGGACTGTTGAAAGGATACAATGAATTAATGAAAATAAAGATAGATAGGTGATAGACATAATAAATGAATAGACATAAATAAAGAAACATAACAGATTGATATATATAGTAGATTATAAATTAGGCAAAAACCTTTGGGAAAGATGCATATATATTATTGTTTGTTATGCAGATTATAGTGATGGTTTTATAGTTATATATCTTCCTCCAACCTCATCAAGATGCATGTACTAAATATGTTTAGAATTCTGATAACTACATTTAGATCAGAGGCATTACTTCCTGCACATCAAATTCTCTCCATACATGTTGTTTGGGCTATGTCTTAATCTAACAATCTAGACACTTAGACAGAAATCTATAAACAAAATTGGCAAATCCTTCCCTACCTCTCTCTCTTTTTCCCTGTCTCCCTCTCCCTCTCTCTGTCCCTGTGTGTGTATCTGTCTCTCCCTGCCTCTCTCTCTGTGTCTCTGTCTCTGTCTCTGTCTGTCTCTGTCTGTCTCTCTCTCTCTCTCTCTCTCTTTCTCTCTCTCTCTCTCCCACACACACACTCGCACACACTCACATATACATCATACAAAAGGTACAGCAGCAATAGAATAACCACCATAAAAATTCTCATTCACAAAAGGGTAAAATCAGAGGCAAGCAATTACTGATACCTAGTCTATCCAGGAAGCTAGTATGTATGGACACTGCCCCTTCACAGAAAAAAAAAAAAGTGTCTTGGATCTGCCCCCTGGGAAATTCTTATGTTCTTTGCTCTCTGCTGCAATCATCACTTCCTCCTCATACCTGCCCAACTCCAGTTTGTCTCTTGACAGCGTGGTGAGTATTGGGGAGTGTGCCTTCACATTTGCCTGCATTTCACATCTTGCCAGTAGACATTGTTTTCACCCTTGAAAGGCATCCCTTTCTTCTAGAGCTATGAGGTTATTTACCACACATTGCCTCCTAAGTTACTCTTGTTATCAAGAACATCAAAGGTTTTGCCCCTTCAGGACCTAGAGTTTTGTTTTTCCAGCCCTGTATCCAGTCCCTCCCACTTATGTATTGCCATTTAATGATTGAGCAGCATCCATGTCTATCATCAGCTTTGCTATTGGTCAGGATGGTCATGCTTGCTTCGGTGGTAAACATCATAAGAGGGATTACTAAATTCCTCATGCATAGAAAAGCACCTGATTAATATTTATGAAATAAATGCTTTTGATAAGCATATATGCAAATGCATTGTTTTGAAACAGTTGTATTTACATTTTCATATTCACACTTTTTAAAAATTTGGCAACATATTCAGGATTACAGGGAATGTGGCCCCAGCATGTGAGTTCAGTTCCCCCACACTCTGCACCATGCCTAGAGACCACTCCTCAACAGAAACCAAGCAAAGACAACCCCATCATTCCTCTGATTCTCAGCATAGAAAACTTATGTCTTGTAGGCTTAGGTCATTTCTGCTTACAATTATGATTTTTATGCTATAAAATATTTAAATGCTTTCTGTTGTGTAATAGTTGCTTGAATGAACTCTAAAATCCAAGGGAGGGATTTATAGCCTTTGAAATAACAATGTCCTATTCCAGAACTCTTTTGACTAATTCTGTGCAGTGAGCATACACAATGGAATGTATCCTTGTTGATGTTTCTGATCATTCTTGAATGGTTTATTTGTCTAAGTGATACTTTCTATTCATTGAGGGGATTTTATTGCACAGCTATTCATTGTTCGTCAAAGCACTACACTGACCTATTTTGATTTCTACACAAACTGTGACCTACTGGTCATCTTAAAGGAGATTGTGCATGCAAATCAAAATTGACACAAGCTGTTGATTGATATAAACATAAGCATTATTCCATTCAGTATTTACAGAGGACAGGTTACTTAGCAGGCTCTAAGAAAGACTTATTTTGGTATATGTTCTAAAATATTTTTAAATCAGCCTTTAAAAACGTTTTAAAATTTGACTGTAGTTTTAATTCACAAGTGTGTGTCTGTGTGTGTGTGTGTGTGTGTGTGTGTGTGTGTGTGTGTGTGTGTATGTGTTGACAGTGGGAAGAAAGTATAGCAAAATGTACAACACATTCACCAGTTAAAATGCCAGAAGATTTATTCTGATTACAGGCTAAAATATCAAAAGATTTATTCAATTACATAGACATAATTTGCAAAGTATGTGTCCTTCCTTGATTTATGATACACATATGGAATAATGCTTAAACAAGACCAATGCAAATAACATCATCTTAAGTATTTCCCTGTTTCATGGAAACATCAATGCAACAATTAAGGACAAGTCACAGAGAAACACTCCTGTTAACAAAAGTGACGTGTGGGCATGACTCCCTTTTCTAAGTTTGCTGCATAAACTTTCCTGAGTGCTTTTGCTGCTTCAGGGAAATGATGCCAATTGGTCTCTAGATACCACTTTAAAGGCTACAGCGATACGAATCCACATGGTGCAAACAGTAATGGCTGCAGAGGGATGGCGAAATCGTCCGGATACCTGAGACCCTCGCTTTGCATCTGCCTCCATCTGGGGTTTGCAGAAGAACCTTGCCCACTCCTCCTCATGACTAACGAGTGTATACAGTAAACTCTTTGAAATGTGAGTATTATGGGAAGGATCGCAGTTGCTTTAAATTATAGAAGTTGGCAAGTGCCTGGGAGAAGGAGTGGGAGGCTGCTTAAACTGAGAAAGACGGTTGCAGAACTTCTTCCGACAGCATGAGCCCCGAGCTTCACACATCCTCTACTTTTCACCAACATACTTCTCTGCATTGTCGTGGAACAGCTTCAGTAGTAAACACATTTCTGCTCTGAATACGTTTTAATGGTTTCTAAATTCATGGGAGAACCAAAGCAAAGAAGTCTCATGTTTGGGGGAGAAGTCTGAACCCAGCAATGCCCAGGAAAGGTAAGCTATGGTTTTTACTACAGTCTTTCTCTTTTCCTCTTCTGTTTGGACTTTATCAAAATATTTGCAGGAAGAACCACAGACAGCTACTTGTAAGGGGATGGGGGAACGTGTGGATAGAGTGTCAACAAATGATAAATCAGAGGTTGAAAAGCCTCAGCAGCGGTGTCTCTCCTACTTTCTATTCCGCTTGGTGTGGCAAGCGTCTTTGTATAGAAATGCTGTGTCTCTTAGAAAAGGTGGGAGAGTTTCTCTGAAACCCCCAGACTTTGAGCACAGACTGTCCAGTCTAATGTACGGTCAAGATCTCAGTATCTGTACGCAACTCACCTCCCAGAGCTGAGAGTCTTAAAACTCGGGAAACCTTCTCATAGATTGTGGTAACACTGTAAAATGTCTTTCAGTTGTGGTTACTGTGACTTACTGTTTTATGGAATATGATTTCTATAGTTAAGTAAACCATGTAACTGTTTCTTGCAAGAATCTGGGAATATATCACTAATATTAACTTTATCTCCCTGGAGCAGAAAAATAAACACAACAAAACAGTTGAACTTGACATGACATTTTTAGCTTAAGTCAAAGTCCGCTGAAAGAGTCATTATCTGCCTAGGGCGATTGACTTGTCAATTGCCGCCTTCGGATAGCTCTCATTGGGTTTTTGTTTGTTTGTTTGTTTTTCTATGCATTGCTTTTCTGAGAAGCATCTTGGGGGTGGAAGGTTGAGAATATTCTGTGCATCCTTCTATTTCCTGGAAAAACACTCTGTTATCAGCGAGTTCCTGTTTTTCCAAGGCAGAATTCCAGGTGCAGCCCCTCCCCCACTCCGTAGCCCCACCCCAGATATCCACTGAGATCAGACGATGGACCCAGCGGGCTAAAAGTTTTAGCCGAGCCCCGAATTCATTGCCCCATGTGTCCGCATATGTATGTGCTCTCAGGCAGAGGTTAAAGAACTGTGGGTTTGATTGAGCTGAGGTGGTTGGAACATGGAGGTAACCTCAGTCTGCAAGACACACTAGCGTAGAAATATTAGCAACCAAGGCAGTTAGGCCTGGGAGGGAATGGGAGCAATTGCTGTCGTCCCTGTCTCCAGCTAGGAAAGCCTCTACTTTCTTGTTATTTTTTCCTTCTGTGTCAAAGACTAGTTACATAATGAGGATTGCTCTGGCTTCCCTTGCCTTGGGGTCTTGTTGATTAACGTCAGAGTAAAGTCATTACTGTATAAAAACAAGGAGGTGACTCTATTAGCTCCTGGCATGGTGGTCAAGGAACACCATTTGTTAGCTACCTCCCTTTACCCATAACTGCTAATGGGGTAAGTAGCCCACAACTGCCAAGCCATAGACTTCTCTATTCTATACCTTCCCTGCTTTCTTTTTCTTCCTCTATGCTACCTACAGCAGCCTACAGACCACTACCAGGGAGCAGGGAGTCAGGCAGGCAAATCTCTCACCTCTGCCTCCTTCCGGCCCACTCCTGGACAGTAGAGGAAGCCCCCACCCTATCTGGAGGGGGTCCCCAGTACCCCACCCATGACCTCATCCCAGATAGCTAGAGAGCTGGATGGCCAGCGCTTACATGGCGCCTGAGTGGGCCCTGGGGATGGGTGCGGCCTAAAAATGCGCCGTATGGCATGACGTGGCTTCCCATCACAGGCTCCCACAGAGGCTGGCAGCATCTCTGGATGCCAAACTTGCCAGGCCCCACCCCAGCGCCCAAGAAACACACACACACACCACACTCCCCTGTACCCCGCTCCCCACACACACACCGTGAAGATGGAAACAAAGGCAATAAGGGTTGCTAACAAAAATCTCCAAGCCAGCTGACTCATCCGAGGTTCAGTCACGTGGGGCTTATAATGAAACGTGGACAGTGCCTTGAAAGCAACCAGTCAGGGCTGTCTCCAAGAGAGTCTAGATGAGAAAGACTCAAGGTAAACTAACTGCGAGCTTGCTACAGAATTTGAGAGATAGAAGCAGCCTCTTCCAGGACTAATGAGAGGAGAATATTAACTACTGAGCTACTGGTAGGACAGTGGCTACCTGTCTAACCTGCTTTTGTATGAACCAAGCTTAGCCAAGTTTGTGGGAGATAGAATCGGCCACAAGTCCAGACTTGACAAGCTAGGCTTAGGGGTCAAAGGTCCAAGGGCTACAGAAGGAACTCTATCTTGTTCAACAAGTCATTCAGAGGGTCTACCATGTGCCAGGCACTTTAGCAGTGTGCTTTAAAAGCAATGTTAACATTACCAGCAATAAAGACAACGTAAGAATAACAAGTAATGCCTGTACCACAGTCTGCTTCAGTCTAAGAGACATTCCTAGAGAGTAACCTTTGAACTAAACTTTGGAGGCTGAGCCCCTTACCACGAGAAAGCCAAAGGATAGGCACCCTGGCCACAGGTATAAAAATCACCTCAGCTCTCCAACAGGAAAATATTTGGGTGGTGAATCTGTTTCCCAAAGTGAGTCCCAAGGCAACTGGCTTCATGGCTATTAGCCAGAGGAGAGTTCAATGTATTGCCTGGTTAGGCAACTTTGGGAATGTGGAAAACTATACCACAGTGAAGCAGGGCACTTGGCTCCAACTTTGTAGATGTCTGGCATCAAAACCCAGCCTTCACCCTGATATATGAATGTGGAATCATTCAAATGTCAGTGTTTTCACTCCTTAGATGAGAATAGCGTGTCTATCCATCTTCTGAGGGTATTCTGAGGGTTGCCTAGAGAGTCTATGTGAGGGCCCATCTCAGAGTGCCTGGTGTGACAGCTTGATAATGTCAGCAATCATCAGCAATTCAGAGCTAATTTGACTGCAAGACCTCTTCCCATTTTAGCTGGTGAGTGTGTCCTCTGGCTCTCCATGAGTGAGATCACTGGGACCTAATGTTTTCCAAAGTCATTAGACCGAGAAGCTCTTTTATTTTTTATTTTATTTATTTTGGAAAAAAAAGGAATGCATGTTGAAAAACAAGTGAGCTGAGAACAAGTGTCCTTAAGTTGCATGAGGTTTCCCAAGACTTAATAGAAATGTACCAATTCTCTCTGGCCACTTCAATAACTGTCTCTGGAAACCCAAATGAGACTCTCATGTCCAAGAAAATTGAGTTATAAAATCCATTTTCAACTTTTTGATGGAAAAGGGGCAAAAAATAAAATATTGTCTGTGGATAAACACTGGAAAAGACAGTTTCCACCTACTGGCCGAGGACCCAACTGAGCAGAGTGTCTGTGCTAAGTCAGCAGAAACTATCTCACTTCCAAGGGACTTCTAAAGAGAGAGAAGAAAATGTGTACTACACATCTGAAATACAAATGTCAATAATTATAATATGGAATGTAAGAGAGAATCCAAGTAAGTCAAACTTCAAAAAAGGAAGATCCGATAATCAGAATAGCCAGCTACATTCCTTGATGACAGACATGCACAAAGAATCTGGCTCCATCATTCACAATATGGCTAGCCCATTCCTAACTTCTGCCCCTCAGGTGGAAGCAGATGACTCATCCCACACATGAGAAAACTGAGCCAGAGGAACTCAGAAAACTCCCTAAACTTTCAGAGCCTAAATGCTAAAGGGGGAGTCTCAAACTGAAGTACATCTGATACCTTGGCCCTGGCCAGGATTCATCAAATTAAGGAACATGTAATATGATCCTTAAAGGACAAGAACTGGTGGGTGGGGAATTCCAGGCGGAGAGGACAGGTCTAAGGAGTAGAGGAGAGAATTGGGGAGTGGCCAGGGGGCAGCCCTGACAGAACGAGAACAGAGGGAGACACTCCACTGCAACCCCTAAAAGCCTTGAATGCCAGAACACAAGGTTTGATGTCATTCATGGAATAACCGTTAAATGTTTGTAAGCAAAGGAAGTAACATTGATGGGAACAGAGAGAAAACCATGTTAGAAGGCTAGATGTATCCAGGCGAAACATGAAGCCCTAAAGCTCCAGCAGAAACTATGGGGTGAAGGGGTATGCATGGCCTGCTCTACAGAGTCCTGACCATCACCCTGGTCTTTGAGATAGCAACCCTCAGTCCTCACCAGATCCACATTCCACATAGGCCTCCTCAGTGCCGGTACAATGGACCAGGGTAAAGAATGAGGAATGTGGGAGGGGCTGGCTGACCCAGGAGAGCCCTCCCAGTCCACATTCAGGAAGATAACATTCGAAACACTTTTATGGAAATCATTAACTATACTGTTCCCTGCTCCATCACTGGGTTCCAGACTTTTAGCTCATATCAAGCAGGCACATTTCCAAAACAACCTTTAGATCTACAAAAGTTTTATGAGTTTACAGCTAAAGCAATTACATAATCATGGTATTGGCATGCAATGGTGGTGGTGGTGGAGGGGGTGTTTTAATATATTTCTTCCGGAGGGACTTAAGTCTCTCTTCCTGGCTGTCTGCCTTTTGTAAAAATAAACTCCCCTGTGTCTGAGAACTCTTGGACCACATTCTCAGAGTTTTTTTGAACAGTATTCCTCAGGGGGTGTTTTATGAGCCTCTGCAACACCCCAGGTGATGGCATTCAGAGATCAGGAATTAATTCCCCTTGATTCCCCAATGCCTTACAAATGGAGCAGGCCTGGATCGTAATTTACTACAAGCAGAGGGCTGCAAGAAATGTCACATTCCTGTACTCTCTTTAATTCACCTGAAGTTTGATTCTATGAATCCATGCCAGCAGGATTTGAGCTTAAGAAATTATTGGTGCTGTCAGCTCCACCACCTGCAGAACCAGGATCAGACAACCATCTCAGGAGAAACTCGCTCATACCCATTACACCAGCTCAAATCGATTGCATGACCCTTTGGGCCTTTGGATTATACTTCTGACCCCTGGCTATATACCGGGGATCACTGAAAAGATGGCAGAGCCCCATATCTGAGCATTGCTAGGCAGCCCTGGCATCTGAGAGATGACAAGCTGTGCTGGATAGGCATACATTGATTTCCCATAGATTCTTCAACCCAAGTCTGCCAGGTCTAGGAAAATCTCTCATCATTATCCCCTCCCCCACATACATATACATGAAAGCTAGAAACCTCTTTTAAATGATTTCTTGTGAAATTTTTGTTTGAGGTTGTGATTTAATTACATTTTTCCTTTCCCATTCCTCCCTCCAATCCCTCCCATCTGCTCCTCCACACTCTCCTAATTCATGGCCTCTTTTTTCATTAACTGTTGTTGTATGCATATATGGATTCATACGTACAGATATATCCCTAAATAGAACCTGTTGTGTCTATATAGTGTTACTTGGACATATGTTTTCAAGGATGACCATTTGACACCGAACAACTAATTGGTGTGCCTTTCCCTGGGGAGAACCAACTCTCCCTCTTCCAATTTCACTCAGTTATCTGTAGTTCTCCGTATGGGTTTGGGACCTCGTGACCTTTTCCCTTTGCAGTTTGGAATGCTGCTTAGTATTGTCTTCATGAAACTGGAACTCTCTAAAAAGAAAGGCAGAGTTTTCTCTTTCCTTTCGACAAGGAAGCTCACAGGATCTGCCAAAATCCTTGAAACACTGAGGTGGAAATGGAGAGCAGCACAAACAATAACATCTCAGGAAGTGGATCTGTTGTTTTCCTGGTAGGAATTAAATAACCACCCAGGATATGTGTTCCACACCAGTTAACAAAACAAATTCTTCCAAGTTACAAGGGTCTGCCAAATGAAGTGTTTACTATGTTCACATCAATGGTGTCCTTTAGCTAAGTGTCTACTACATAGCCAGCACTTCATATATACTGTGGCCACATAACCCTTGGTTTTAGGCAAAAGGAGGTGAGAAATTTGCCTAATGTAGTATGTGTGTGCATATGCATGTATGAGTGTGTGTGTGTGTGTGTGTGTGTGTGTGTGTGTGTGTGTGTGTGTGTGTTTGCATGCACATGCATGTTCGTGTGCATATAGAAGCCAGAGGACAACGTGGATACTGTTCCTTAAGAGACATCCACCTTTTATTTATTTTTATTATTTATTTTGAGAAAGGGTCTCTCATTGGTCCAAGTAGGCTACACTGGCTGGTCACTAAGCCCCAATGACCACTTCCACCTCTTTGGCTTTGGGATTACAAGAACACACCACTGTGCCCACTCAGCACAATTTCCAGATTTTAAAACATGGGTGGGTACTAGAAATTGAACTCAGATCCTCATGTTTGCATGGCAGGCACATTATTAACTCAGCCATCTCTCCAGCCCATGCAGTAGGTATTTGCACTCATGTGTGTCTCAAAAAATATCTACATATTTTCTACTCTGCCACACAGAATCCCAGAAGAAATTTCTCACTTTTTGTTTAGCAATGAAGAACTCTGTTCTTGGCTAATTCTTCAGCAACTACCTCCAATTAAAACAAAATGTTTTATTATTTTGTTTTATGTGTATAGATGTTTTGCCTGGATGCACAACTGTGCAATAAGCTCTTGCTTAGTGCCTCAAGAGCCAAAAGAGGGCATTGGGTCCCCTGGTAATGAAGTTTCAAACAGTTGTAAGCTGCTATGTGGGTGCTAGGAATGAAACCCTGATACTCAAGAAGAACAGTCAGCATTCTTAACCACTGAGCCATCTCCCCAGTCCATAAAATGCATTTTCAATGGAGATTTTCTGTCACTATTGAGTTTATACTTTATGTAGTAAGACACACCCAAAATGACATATTATCCAGTCTCATATTTCACCTGTGGCAGAGGGATGATCCAGTCCTACTGAAGAGAGGGCAATAAGGTAAAGGATGTTATCCAATGCAGAGTTAGTAAAGAGATCAAATTCTCATCCATCCTTCTGCCTTCTGTCTCTAACTCAGGAGAGGAAAGTGACTTCTAGCTAATGAACAGCTAACTACAGAGCAGCATCAAACTGATGCAGCTTTTGTGCCTTCACATTCTACCAATAATGCAAAGGCAGAGCTGATCCTGTTGCCCTGAAACACATTGCTACCAGATGGTCTCAGACAAAACTCAAGAGCAGTCATTAAAACACAATTTACTTGCTAATGGCCAACATCCTCCAAACAGCTTAGCCTGTTAAATTAGGGTGCTTTTTTAGAGCGTTGTGGTTTTTCTACATTAATTTATTTATATAAGACTTTATGAAGTAATTTCTATTTCATTCTATTATGAGCTCTAGTTTGACATTAACCTGGTTTGGCATTAACTTGTTTACCACAGCATTATATCAGCTTCCAGGATCACTGCTGTTTCATTGTTCCTTCTACAATAAAGAACATGTTTCTGGGTGTGGATTTAGGGAATGCTATGTTTTCAGTGTGTTCTCCAAGCATAGGTATTGAAAACTGAAATCCCATGAAAGTGTTGGGAGGCAGAGCTTAATGGGAGGAATTAGGTCATGTGGACTCCCTGTCTTGAGTGGATTGATTCCCCCTGCATAGGACTTCCTTGTGGAGAGTTCCCTTGTATGTATGTGCTTATGTTGCTTTCTCAAATAAGATAACACAGCATCAGGGCCCTTAATAGATAAGGGGTCTTTGAACTGAGACTCCCAGCCTGCAGACATTAATGTTTGTTACTTGTAAACTGTCCAGTCTCTAGTATTCTGTCACATCAGTATAAAAGGTATTGAAAGGGGAACTTTGAGCATCTATCTCTTGAGCACTCTCCTTGTTGCCTTCACACCTTCCACTCTCCTCCATAAATCCAGCCCTTGGTTCCTAAAGCATCCCTTCACTCTACTAACAGAGGTCTGAAGACTCTGAGTCCATTTCCATTAACGAATTCTATCAACCTATTTAAGAACTGCAATTTCATATGATCCCAATGTAATCTGGAGATATAATGCAAAACTATCATTTCTTGAAAAATTTTACATTCTAGGTCCTTGAATATAGAGTGCCCTTATGGTCAAGAGTGAATGCTATCCAAATGGACTTTTAAACTCCATCCAAGATACAGACTTTACTTTCAGCTTTAATACCAGCAGGAACAAAATGTTGATGCCTAATACAACCCGTTCTGTGAAACACCATAAACCATTAGAAAGTTCTTCATTATATCAGAATCTGGCCATTACTGAGGGCTTATGATTGTCCTTATTCTGCCTTCTTAAACACAAGGAAAAGTCCTTGTTCCTCTGCCTGCCTTCCCCACCTCTCCGGGGTTTTCTTTTATGGGAAGAATGTTTCCCTGTACTTTGTGGCTTACTATGGATGTGTGTGTGTGTTCTCCCTTGACACAGAATCCAGGCCTGACCCCAGGTTCCAAATGACCGCCCCATCTCCTGTCATGATTTCTACTTTCCTGTTACTATAACACAGTGTCCACAAAAGCAACTTAAGGATGGAGGGGTTTATTTTATCTTACAGTTCAAGAGTACAGGCCGTCATGGCTGGGAAGCCAAGACAACTAGCGCTTGCAGCAGCAGCTCATGTTGCATCTACACTCCAGAAGGAGAGAGCCACAAATGCTTATGCCCAGCTAGTTTCTTCCTTTTGTGCAGTCCAGGGCCCAAGTGCAGAGAATGGGGCCCACTGTAGGGGTGTGTCTTCTGACTTCAGTTACCCTAACCAATATCATCCTTCACAGGTGTTCCTGTAGACTTATCCCAAGGTGATTTCAGATCCTGACAGATTGATAATCAGTAAGCAAGCCAAATCCATCTCTAAGTCCTGAAGTACAGAGGCTACCTAAAGGCTTGCCCTGGACAAAACAAAAAAGAAAAAAAAAAAAGAAATCAATTAGTGGCTCATATGGAAAGTCAGATGTCATCTGGGGTGACCCTAACTACCACTTAGGTTATTGTCTTCCACCCACAGTCCAGCAGACTTGTTAGGCTGTGTGATGCAAAGCCTCCTTCTATTAATGCTAAATTTGCACCAATAAGCCCACAAGTGAAAAAAATCAACTAAAACATTTTGTTTCTTAAACTGATTCTAACATCACTTGTTTTACCCATATTAGAATTGGTTTTCCCCTTCATTAACTAAAATTCATCCTAAATTAAGAATCTGGAATTATGATCTTTATGTGTGGCAGCCTCAGCTTTGACTTTTCCCTGCTCTGTAATAGTGTGTAAGTCTTTTGACCTGTCTGAGCCACTGTTCCTCCTTGAAAACAGGACCAATGTATGCCTATCCCCCAGCTCACTGTATGTATTGGCACAGTATGTAAGAAAAAGTGTAGAGACTGGAAGGTAAGCCATAAATGAGTTATTGGAGGAGCCCCATCCTTTAGGCAAGCTTGATCATTTCCACTCGCCCCTTTGCTATGGTGGATATCTTCTCTCCAGAAAAAAATAACAGCTAATTTAATGAATACAGGCAAGAGGAATGCAAACATGCCAGGGACTCAGAAGAGACTTGTGTGAGAGTGTAAACATGTCAAGGAAGATAATTTTCAGTCAAGCTGAACATATTTCCATTAGGGCAAAGTGACAAATACATTCTAGGCTGGCTTACCTTGGCTTGCTTTTATCATGCCATATCCCGTTTATTCACAATCTCACTTTCTACAGTTTCATTGTAGATCAGCCCCATTCAGCAGTCATCCATGGCCTGAGAAGACTAAACAGAAAATCCCATAAATGAATAATTCTTAATTTTTAAGTTATACACAATTCAGAATAGTATGTTAAACTTCACAGAGTTCTGCACTCTCCTTCCTGGAACATGGATCAGTCCTTTGTCCAGAGTATCCATTCGGTATATACTACCCATGGAATAATCATTTAGTAGTCTTCCCTGTGATCAAACTTTGTGTTCTAACCTCTCAGTGTACACCTTCAAGTAACCCTATTTTCCTTAATACTGATTTACTTGTTCTATATTGTTGATATTACTAATGCTGTTAACCTCTTACTGTAAGTAATATATATATATATATATATATATATATATATTAAACATTATTTAGAATATTTTTTAAAACCTATAATATACAGAGATCAGTGTTATGCATGGTTTTGGACTGTGTTTTAGATTATTAATCTCCATCAAGTGGGGCATATATATGTCTGGTTTGGCATGATTCCTGCTTGCTATTTGCATATATAGTTCAACACTCCTTCCCTGATGCTTCTGTCCATGAAAGAAAAGATAATCGTTTCTCCAAAGTACACTATCAATATGACACCAGCATATTTCTGGGCAATACATTGAATCAGAAGTGACAGTCATATATCTACAGAAGTAAGCAGGTACCACACACAAATGGGAACAGCCCAGAGAGTGGGGACTACATGCTCTAGCTGAAGCAGGCAGGTTCCACATGCTCTGGGAATGGTGTCCAAGGAAAATAAGGCCTAACAGTGCCAGATCTTTGGGTCTTTTTTTAATTTTTAAAAATGTATTTATTTTACATCCTAACCACATTTTCCTTTCCTCATCACCTATCCCTTCCTTCACCTCCCCTTTACCCTCCTCCTTCAATCCACTCCTCCTCTGTTTCTGTTCAGAAGTGGGCAGGCCTCCCATGGGTGTCCACAAAGCATGGCACATCAAGTTGCAGTAAAACTAACCACCCTCTGCCCCCACACCTTGCATTAAGGTTTAAGGAAACCTTTGTGTCTAGATTTCTTAATGGCTTTTTCCTGGGCAGGGGAGATGGCTCATTCAGCAAAATGCTTGATGAACAAGCCTAAGGACCTGAGTCCAACTCCAAAACTCACAGGAAAAAAAACCAGGTATGCTGACATATGCTTGCAATCCAGCCCTAAGAAGATAACTAAAGCAGATCCATGGGGCATGCTGGCCTGTCAGCCTAGCCTCATAGGAGGGCGAGTTTCAGACCAGTGTGACAAGCTGTTTCAAAAAACAAAGTAGTTAGTTCCTGAGAAACAACACTCATGGTCGCCTTCTACCCCCCCCCACACCCCCCCCCCGCACACAAAAGACACACATGCAAACAAATACACACAAATGCACACATGCAAAAACACTTGTGATGTGTTTGACTTACAGAAATAGCACTTTGACATGGTGCAGCTGGCTATCATATAGAAATATTTAAAAACCCTATTTTCTTGCTATGTGAGAAATCCCAGGCACACTTAGCATCACGTCCTGAGTTAGCATATACACATAGGCAGATGTCCCCAGCTGCAGTGCATGTTGCAGCATACACTCATCCTACAGAAAGTGCCCGTAGTCTGTAAACCCCCTTTGTATTCCGAACTATGCCCTTGCGAGACTCAGAGCCTTACATCAGTCAGAAGTCACAACTACATAAATGACTACATAGTCTGTTGGTCGATGGAGCTGTCTCTCCCCATCTTTTGTCATGAGACTCAGCAGATTATATGTAAAATATATCTCACTGCCCATTCCTAAGGAGGTAGATGACAGAGCAAACTATGATTGTGTCATCCACTCTTGGGACTTCAGTCTCCATACCCCTTAGTTCCTCTGCAGCGACTCAGCTCCACCTTCATCTCCCAGTTTTCTAGTTTTTTACCAGGTCCTTGTCTCAGACAGCTGTCTCAGCCATTCTTCCCTCTCTGCTCTCTTCTCTGAACCATGCCATTCTGAGGTTTCTGTTTGCCCCGCTTGTAATCATACATTCTCTTGTTGTTCCCACTCCTTTCTCTCCAAGTCCTTTTGCATTTCCTTTAAACACCTTCTCTACAAACCCCCTCCAGTCCAAAGTCTTTCTCTTCACATTTATTTGTGCTTTTTATCTCCTGCAGTTTTTATGTCCCTAGATAACTAAGGTTCCTAGCATAGCGCCTGGATTTTAGCAAAAATTCCATAAATGCCAGTTGGTCCTTTTGTATGTGATTTTAGACAAAGGCGGAAGAAATATGCAAAATAAACAATTGAAATGGAGACACAAAATCAGAGCCATGAAAAGGAGAAGAAATAAAATATTTGAACCAAAAGGACCAGTCTAGTTAGAATGATTGAGCGTGAAATTTGGCTTCCTGGCAGCCCAGCCATGTATTCTCTGGTGCATGGAGGGTAAGGGGCCAAAGGAGAGGAAATGAATTCTCCCTCTGCGTTGGCTCAGCCCTGCTTTTGGAGCACATGTTAGTCCCCATAACTCCATTTTGTTTTCAGCAATCCATTAATCTCTTGCTGAACATCCGGATCGTCTCTGTGGTAAAGCCACACTCATCCTGTTTAGAAAGCTGTTCTCCATGGTAAATGCAAGGCTTCTGATGAGGACATTTATGTTGATGCTGTTGTCTGTAAATGATGTTGGGAAAGGAGACCTGTAATTCTTGGTTAATCAGCTTCCTGGATGCAGGTTCCAGCTTCAGGGGGTGGCTTAAGGAAGAAAGAATCAGATGAAGGAGAGAGAGAGAGAGAGAGAGAGAGAGAGAGAGAGAGAGAGAGAGAGAGAGAGAGAGAGAGGAGAGAGAGGAAAACAGGGAGGGAGGGAGGGAGGGAGGAGGGAGGGGAGGAGGGAAAAAGGGAGGGAGGGAGGGAGGGAGGACAGTTTTTCTGAACTCTTTTCCACTTTCCTCCAAAGCCACCCTGTGCTTCATCCTTCCTTGATTCTTCTTCTTCTTCTTCTTCTTCTTCTTCTTCTTCTTCTTCTTCTTCTTCTTCTTCCTCCTCCTCCTCCTCCTCCTCCTCCTCCTCCTCCTCCTCTTCTCTCTCTCTCTCTCCTCTCTCTCTCTCTCTCTCTCTCTCTCTCTCTCTCTCTCTCTCACCCATGTCAAGTTAAATATCTCATCCCAGTGGGACTTGCAAGCTTTACTGCTAGTGGCTTGGTATTTCATCCAAAAAGCCATCAAGGTGAAGGCTGGCTCTGGAGTTCAGCTCTTGCATTTTCCAGCTGATATCACTGGAATTAATTTTCATCTGCATATTGCAAAAAAAGAAGATGAGGGTATACATTAGACTCACTATATGCATGATGCAGGTGTCAGAGGGGTGACAAGAAACCTAACCCCAGCTTCATTTGGATCATACACACATCACTCTCCCCAAATACCCTAGCTACCTGGGATTCCACATACTTTGAGCCACATTCATCCCTTCTCCAAAGCAATCCAGCCATGCCTCTAGCAACACTTAGTAAAATTCCTTTTGTGGCCAAAACATATCTTGAAACTAAGGGCAGTGGGCCAATCCAGCCTAGACTAGTTTAGGCTGCTTGTGCAGGAAGGAAAACACTATCCTCAAAATAAACTTTTAGGAGAAAAAAAACTATTTACCATCTTATGCCTATGTGTAATTGCCACATGATTACATATGCATAATTACACAAGATTAAAATCAGATGCATCGTTGGAAAAACATGTCCAATGGCTTACATAAACCGAATCTATCAATCAAAGTGGAAATCACCCATTCTCTGCCCCTAGCAACCAACTCTTCCTCCTAGAGCCACACAAAGACACCCCTGGCAGCAATCAGAGGCTTTGAGTACATATCTGGGCTTTCTGCTCTCTTGTTATTTGTCCTGTCTGTACTTTCACTTCACCTCTGAATGAAACCCCTCAGTACTGTGCAAGGTAGTGTGTGTGCTTCTTCATTCCTTTAACAAGGTGCCAAGGACCTGCAAACACTCAAGACAGAGACCTCCGGTAGCAGGGTTTCATGAAATAGTAAGGGGCTGTGTAAATAAATCATAGCTACTGTTAAAATCCTGTCTCCACCACTGGGAACAGACTGGAAGATAAGCCCTTAGCAAGCAGGGTGTTGACTGAATCGTGAAGCACTGGGTTCTCTTTCCTTTCTTCCTGCGTCATTCCCTTTGTTTCATCTTCCTTCTTTCCCTTCCTTCTAATGCCCCAGTGTGGACACACATTTAATGAGCATCCCAATTAAACACAACATGTGTAGGCTTCATGGTGACAATTCCAACTTCACTACATCATCTTCAACCTTTCTACACTAGGCAACATTCTGAGCACAACTTGTGTGAGATCCTGAAAAGGTTTTCAAAGTGCCTGGCAAGAGGAGAAAGCATGAGACAACATCACGTAACTGTCTCAACCTGGCTCCCCCTTAATGATTAGCAAGGGAGCCTCAAAAAACCCTGAAATGCAGGCTATCCCCAAACCATCAGAGCTCTGAGAGTGGAGCTGAGGCTTATCTAATTTTTTAGTGATCCCCCTGTGACTTTAAAGTGCAGTCTGTGAAGAATGACCATTTTATGGAAAGTGACAGCCAATGGTGTAGAAAGCTGCTGAGTTCCCAAGGCTATGTGTCACTCCCTTGATTCAAGGACACTGATTATTCTTCAGCCCCTGCTGAATCCTTCCAGGAACTTTGAAGAAAGGGAAGCCAGGCTGTAGAAGGCATGTGTGGCTACACAATGTCTACAGCAATTAATGTCTACAACAAATACAGCCTAATTCTTCCACCAACATGGTGGGCAGAAGGAAAAGAGGTATGAGAAATTAGCCAAAGCTACAGAATTTAGCTTTGGAATGTAACTGACTTTTAGAATATGCAAGACCTGAACATATTTGAGCCAGAATAAATCAAAACAAATCACATTAAGTTTACAAGTTATTTTTTAAATAGTGAGAGGCTGTTTGCCTTCATCTAGTTTTATTAGAGGATCTTGAGCAAGTGGGTCACTACTTCCCACCTCATCATATATTTCTTTTTAATTGCTGTTTGTGAAACCGGTCAAGCATGTCACTTCATTACCTCTCCTTTGTCCTCACAAATATCCCACAAAATGGCTGCCCTCCATTTTACACAAAAGGAAGAATTTTCAGATGAGGAAACAGGACTCAAGCAGCACAAGAATTTGCTTAAAGTCAGTAAGAGGCCAAACTAAGATGCAAGCCTGGGTCACTGTGACCTTCTACAGCCCACTGTCTTTGGCCCTGATGTTCTGGATGTAAAGCACAGCCTCAGTTCCTGCAAAGCGTTGTATTCTTCTCATAATCTGCAAAAAGATGACAACCGTGCCCCAAAGGATATGCCAAACACCAGAATCTCTGAATGAAAGGAGAAAATATTAGGACCAAATGATTTCAGAGAGAAGTGGAAGGGTGTGGGTCTTCACTCTTATTGACACGGATGCCCAGGATAGTGGTAGTGGGGCAGCCAGGATAGGAATTGCACATAACTACCACTAATCAGGAAATGTTGCTCCCTCAGCTCTGGGCAGTCGGGCTTTGATAGGAAGGATTGTGCCAAGCACCATCCATCTCTACCATCTGCTTCTTCCTACTCCCTGAACAAGGAGTCCTTGCTGACTTCTGCCTGCCAAAGCATCATGTGTGCCAGCTCATTTGGCCATCTCCTCTTGAGGAAACCCAGTCTCCATGTCCTTTGATTGCTCTGAAAACTGATTAGTGTCCATTTGCAAGCCACGGTCTCCTCCTAATGCCTCCAGGTGTCTGTGATCCACAAGGCTTTGATTTCTGGTCTATTAACTTAGAAGAGAATTAAACCTAATAAAAAAATAACATTAGCTCCAAATAGCTGCATAATATGTGTCAGTGAGCTGCTTTCCTTTGGTCTGCAGAATGCAGAGATTAGTATGAGATCTCCTTTGCAGTGGGAGGGAAATAAGCAAAATGCCACTTCCTCCCCATAAGAAAGGCTGATGCAATATCCCCTTGAAGGAGTAAATGGCACTTTATATGGCCTTAATAAAAAAACACTTTAATGCTACATTTAAAGGGGAAAGCTGGCTTGCAACTTCATTCCAGGACAAATTTAGGTTCTTTGAGAATAAATCTTAATAAGACTATAACTTTGACTGTTCAGTTCAGATAGAAAAAAATGCCAAAATGTCCAATAAAGTACAGATTAGATAAGCATTTATTTCTTTTTCAGCTCATATTTCCATTTTTTTTCAAAAATTGTTTTAGCAGAAATCTGAAAGAAGAAATGTCATATGCCAGTAAATACAACCATCTCTGGCAGAACACATGTCTCAGACCAAACTGGTCCAGGGAGTTTATGGCAATTTAGCCATGGCTGCTGTCCAGAATATCCACAGCTTATTGCAAAAGTTGTCAGGAGAGATAAAACATAGGTAGTAGTTAAGCATCCTGCCTGAAGAGGGCCCCAGCTCAAACTGGGTGCTAGACTAGTATTATCCACAAGAATTAGCCCCTCACAGTTGTTATTGTCCTCTTACTTAAATATAAAGAAGCTGAGGGGTACAGAAAGACAACATAACAATATAAGCTTGAGATGGGTGCATAGGCTGGACCTCTCTAGTTGTTAAAAATGTGTTTGAATCCATGAATGATTCAAATGAATCATTCCACATCTTGGAAGGTAACAACCAGGAAAGAAACTATGCAATGAATCTCCAAGCCCTGGCTCTGGGGGGCAAATGTCTCCTATGATTATAAAGCTTTCATAAGGCACATCCCAGTAGTCACATCTGGGACAACAGGTTTCAACAGGCTTGTCCATCACTGGTTGTGAAGGAAGTTATTGTGGAAGGCTGCTGTATGCACTTAATCATCAACAAAGCCCACTTTGCAACTAGGGAAAATGAGGCACATTGATCACAGGAAAAAAGGGTGGACAGGTTTGTAAAAGAATGAGAAAAACCCACATAAATTGTCAGGAACAAGGAATGAGAGACTTGCCTGTGGTATCTTCTGTGAGGGCCAAGTAGCTCTGTTTAGTCAGAAAGGAATGTTCTGGAAGAAAAATAGTAAGATGAAAGAAAGAGATTAGACAAGGATTTGGACTGTTAGAGGATAGAAATGGAGCAGAGGTGATTCTGACTTTCTTCTGAAAGGAACGGGAAGCCATCAAAGGCTTTGGTGTGAGGGAAAGACATGTGGGGAGCAGAGTTTGGGAAGATTAAGCCACTGCAGTGCAGAGGGAGGGACTGCAGTCTGAGGCCAGATGGAGGCCTTCCCTCATCATTCCACAGCTCTCTGGAGGTCAGAGATGTGTGAGGCTCTGGATGTCCTTTCAGCTCTGCTGTTCTCTGTCCTGGGTGCAGGAAAGCACTGCAGATGAGCCAGTGGCCCAAACTCAGTCTAATGTGCTTCATGCTGGAGGATCTAAATCCTCTCGGCCTTTGATGTGGAAATGTCATCAGTACATTGAATGGATTCCAGAAAGTCTTCTAGGGGAGAACACGCAATACAGGAGGCCCCACGCAACACACATGTGGACCTCAGCAAGCAGAGAGGTGGTGATGAGGGGGAAGACAGGGTGAAGGGAAAATGAGATCTTTCCTCCAACGCAGTAGGACATAAATTTAAATTATGGGTCCCCATGCAGAAACAATATGTGAAGCCTCACTGGAGCACCACTGGTGCTTGAGGAAGGTTCTCTGCAGACATTCTGCCTTATTCTCTAAATACTCATACATGCTTATGAGGCCCCAGGGGATTCAGGATACTTAGAGTTTGGTTTCTAGGTCCTAGGGTTCCAGCTAGTGCTGGCTTCCATCCCTTCCAAAGATTGACTCCTTTCACAGGAACATCCTCAAAGTGTATGATAAAGTCAAGCAAGCAGACTCTGAAGGCAAAGAAAGAGAAAAGGATGGTCACCCTACAAAAAGCTGGGAGGTCAGATGGCAGCTTCCACTTGAACAATCTGAGTAACTAGAACTTTGAGGCTGCAGTAGCTAATCAGGCATTTGAGAGTTCCTTTCTGAGGGCAAAAGTAACCCATAAGTCTTTTAAACTGTTAGCCAACAGGTGAATTCACAATTGTAGAATCTGAATAATGAGGACTATTTACAAATCACACACTTACCAGACTTCCAGACACAGTCAGCTCTCAGAGTCCACTGTGGTTAAGGATACAAAATCACGGGTGGTGTTGAACTAGAGCACTGAGCCACTGGTGTACTCCTGCTGCTGAGAAGTCTAGGGCTCTGCTCCAAAAAGTCTTCATCACAGTTGTAGTAATCAATCATTATAAATCCTCATCTTGGCCGTGCTTGTGTTTAGATCACCTTTTCAATGTACTGTTGAATCATTAGCATTGCTCTTGCTGAGAGAACTGCAGTTTGTGCACAAGCAAAGTTTATCTGATAGTTTCCTTGAGTACATAGCCTTCCTGCACTTAGGAATACCAATAGCAAGCTATTCATTTCCATTTTTGTGGTGATTTTATTTATTTTTATTTTATGTGTATGAGGGTTTGCCTGCATGTATGTCTGTGTACCATGTGCCCACAGTGCCTTTGGAGGCCAGAAGATGGTATTGGATCCTTGGGATTGAAGTTATAGACAGTTGTCTAAGTGGGTGCTGTCATATGGGTGCTGGGAATTGAACTCAGGTCCTCTGGGAGATCAGCCAGTGTTCTTAACCTTTTAGGAATCTCACCTGCCCCTCCATTTTAAATATTAGGACTGTAAAGTGAAAGAAATGTCATAAACTCAACACAAAATTCACTGGGAAAAAAAGAATAGTCATTTACAACATGAGGACTGAGCACAGAAGGCAAAATGTTGGCATCTTTAACCTCAGCCATGCACACTTGCAAATAAAACAGCTAGCAAAGTGCCATGAGCATCCATGTGGGAATTACAGATTTGTTAACCAAGGGTGAGATAGAAGTACCAGCATCTGTAATAATGAAGAGAGGTAATCCACTTTAATCCTGTCCAGCAGATCTTCAGTGAAGTCACAGCTAGGCTTCTATCTAAGGCCTGCCAGCATTAGCTTGCCTAAAGGGGACCATGGGTCAAAGGGAAACGCACTACTCTTGCAAAATTGTATTTTGCTTTGCAAAGATGAAGATCTCAAATCTTCAACCCTTTCTAAGATACCACATAATCCATTTACACATTTCACCATTAAGTTAAAATATTTTTCCAATGAAGGCAGACTCATTTTCTAACTGAATTTTAAATTTATTTTTAGCTAGGTTTTGCCTATGTTCATTTTGTTTTGAGAACTTATGATGTAGCTGTGGCTGAGAATGACCTTGAACTTCAGATCCTCCTGCTTCTTCCTTCTTAGTGGTGGGATACAGGCATGTGCCTTCACACAGGTGCTCAGTGATGTGCTCAGGGTGGAACCTAGGTTTTCGTAATGCTAGGTAAGTATGCTACCGCCTGAGCCACATACCTAACCCTGTATTTTCTATTTTTAATTGATACATGATAATCTGATAATGGTGCATACTGGTCAAGGGAGAATGAGGAATGGTGAGTGGCAATTTGAAATTTCCAAATAGGTATACAACACACATTGAATACAGAGTCACTTACACTACCTCAAACACTTGTCATTTGTTTGTGTTGGGGACATTTGGAACTTTCTTTTATAATTTTTTTGAAACATGATTAACTATTAGCTTAAATTACCCTACTGATTTATAGACTACTAGAATTTAATTCTCTAACATGAATATGTTTAATCATTAGCCAGCACCCCTAGCCCACCTCTCTTCTCTACCCTTTCTACCGTCCATTAGCCACCATTTTAATCTCTACTGTATTCGATTAGTGCTTTATCTTCTGCATGTGAGTGAGAACATGCTGCATTTGTCTTTGTTTCTGGCTTACTTCATTTAACATATTGTTCTCCAGACCATGTAAATCAGACTCTCTGGGACTGCTACAAATTGATCTTAGTTCTGTGCTTCAGAATGGCACAGAACATAGTAACCCTCCATCCACAGAGAAGACTTTCAAACATCTGAAGGTACTGTAAGTTCCCTCTTCCAAGACAACAGCCTCCCACTTTCAGCATCTTACTCTGATTGTTCCTCACAGTCTCTCCAATTTCAAAATCATGGTCACTTTCTTGGGGGCAATCTGTCAAAGTGTACAGCCATCAACTACAACTTTGGGCAAGGCAATTAGTTCACAGAACTTTTCTGAGGACAGATTTCTCAGCATGTATGGGTCGAATTTTTTAGATCTTATCTTTCTTTTTTTTTGGTTTTTCGAGACAGGGTTTCTCTGTGTAGCTTTGGAGCCTATCCTGGCACTTGATCTGGAGACCAGGCTGGCTTCGAACTCACAGAAATCCTCCTGCCTCTGCCTCCAAGTGCTGGGATTAAAGGCGTGCGCCACCAACGCCCGGCTTTTTTTTCTTTTTTTAGATCTTATCTTTCAATGTCTCATAATTTATCCTAAAGGCAACTAGTGAGATGGCACCTGCTCCCAAGCCTGACTACCTGAGTTCAATCCTTAGGTCTCATGTGGTAGAATGAGAGAACTGATTTTCACATGTTGTCTATGTATTTTCACAAGCACACCATGCATGTGTGCATCTATGCAAACACACACACATACTAAAAATAAATAAATGTGATTTATAGTAGCCAGATGAAACATATATATATATATATATATATATATATATATATATATATTGTCTTGGAAGAGGGAACTTACAGTACCTTCAGATGTTTGAAAGGCTTCTCTGTGGATGGAGGGTTACTATGTTCTGTGCCATTCTGAAGCACAGAACTAAGATCAATTTGTAGCAGTCCCAGAGAGTCTGATTTACATGGTCTGGAGAACAATATGTTAAATGAAGTAAGCCAGAAACAAAGACAAATGCAGCATATATATATATATATATATTATATATATATATATATATATAGCAATTTCAATACAAGAATGTTTATTATGGAGATATTTATTGCTCCAATTAAGACATCAAAACTTATAATACTAAAAAACTTCGAGCCACATCTGTACAGCCACTATATACTATGTAGCAATTAAAGATGATAATGTCAGAAAATCTTTATTGATAGACATATGTAGAATCATAGAGAACTGTATAGAAGAATGAATACAATCTGATTACATTTCAGTTAAAATATTCATCTATTCAAGATGTATAGGGAAACATATTCCCCAGAGTCTAACAATAGATTCTCTATATTAACCCCTTTTATCACTGTGACCAAAAAAAATGTGCAAAGAGTAAAGATGCATTTTGGCTCAAGGTATTGGGGCTTCCATTCAGTCCATGGTAGATGGGTTCCATTGCTGTGACTCTGAAGGGATAAAGCAGAGCAGCATAGACAGGGTATGGCAGAGGAAAGTTGCTCAAAGCAGCCAGGAAATAGAGAGATGGGGAGGGGCTGGAGACATCTTTTAGGCACCTGTCCCAGGGACCTACCTCCTGCAACCAGGCTCCACCTCCTATTTGCCATCTGCCAAAGTAGTACCCCAGGTGGGTGCTTCACCTTTAATCCATGATCTGGTGGGAGACATTTCCTATTCATGCCATGCATTATCTGTAGTTTATTTAATCTAAAGTATTTATCTTTCTTTCTTGTTTTTCTTCAATAAGAAACTTCATTTATAATAAGAAAAGAGAACTTTTGCTAGTTTCCTATTACTCTCAGCATAAAGAAGAGCACCCTGGCATGAGACTTAGGACTGCTGGTGACTTCGCCTTCTCCTTACATTGGCACTTTGTCTTATACCAGCACACCACCCAGACCCCCAACTTCATACCACTGCTGTCCATCTGACACCTCCTGATGAATTTCTCCTGTACAACAAGATCAAGAAATTCACTTTGAGATAGGGAGATGGCCCTCTAAATAAAGCTTTTGTCACCAAAGCATGAGAAACAGATTGCTCCCGAACACCCTCATTTTAAAAGTGTGTAGGTATGGTAGCTACCTGCCATCTCAGTGCTCTTGAAGCAGAGAAGGGGGTGCCTATGACAAACTACCTAACTAGACCAGCCAGCTCAGTAATCTCCAGGTCAGTGAAAGACCCTGTCCCATCCCATGAATGCAGAGAACAATCAAGAAAGATACCCAGCATCAGTCTCTTGCCTCTATGTGAACACACAACTTCTATTCCCACACACATATGCAATAACACACATGCTAATATGCACAACACGCACATACATGCAAGCAAAAAAACAAAGAAGCTAGGAGAAACTGTTCTCAATTTTGTGACTAGCAAGAAAGCAATGCCAATCTAAGGCTGTGTCTCTCCGGGACCAGGGTTATACAACAGGACTTTTCTATCTTTGTACTATCATCATAGCATAGGCAAATCACTAACATTGTTTACAATGTTATCTGTGGAGAAATACTCTGAAATATAGTCTCTGCAAGTGCCATGTCTACAATAAAAATGATTCCAGATATGTGCTCTTCCCCTTTGAGAGAATGACCCTGGCTATTCAGAGCAAAACTATAGCCAGATATTAAAAGACCAGTTTGCAAACATATGCCCCACATAGTCAGAATCACGAATATAGTCTACTGTGTTTCATTATAAGAATTTCATATTGAATTACAAAATCCAAATGGCATAAATAAATTCCAGATGTCTTCCCAAATCCCTAAATCTCCCATTAGACTAGAAAGAGACATCGCTGTGTATGAATGGTTACATTTAGTTCCCCCCCAAAGCCCAAAAGATCCTCAGAAGTTCTTCAGCCTTCTCCCAAGAAAATACATGAACTCTTGAGCTCTAGAGATTCTCATCCCAGCTATCTGACATGTGCTCTGCTTATTTACCTCCCCTCAAGGGACAGCAGCACCATGATAAACTACAGGGGATGGGTGCAAGGCTGCCCAAGTTTCCATGCAGCGGGATAGCTAGCCCTGAGCAAGTTCCTCCATCTCTTCATTTGTCACTTGAGAATGAATACAGCACACACACTTCAAGGTGCTCCTACCATGGCGTTGGCCACACAGCAAAGTCCCATACTTGTTGCTAAGAATTTTGTGACATGGGAGGTCATCCAAGATAGAGAAAGTCCATGCTCCCCTTTTAGCCCAGATAAATAGACCTGAGTCTCCTTAATTGCAGATTACAAAGAGTCTCTTTTTGTGAATGCCTAATGAACTAACTTCTCATCATAGGCAGTTCTGAACCTGGCCAACCCACCCTTCCCTTACTGGGGATGGTAATCCTGATTCCTCTGCTTAAGCCATGTCATTCTACCAAATTTTAGATGTGCAGAAACAAAAACACAAATATTCTGTCCTCAGAAGGTTTGTGGGAATGGCTTTTCATCGCCATTTAACTTAAAGATCAAATCTGTGAAATCCCAACATGTTTATAATAATAATAATCAAAAGCTGATCGTTTTCTTCCTTCGTAACCCGATGGCCTCATTAATAATTGGCACCTGTGTTTATAAGAAACAATTACAACTATAAAAGGTCTTCATTACTGACCCTTAACAGAGCATTTACAGCCAGTATATCCTTCAGCGGCTCAGTTCACACCTCTAGAGTGTGGGTGGATGCCAGATGGCAACTGCACAAGCCTCATGCAAGTTCGCCCTTGGCCTGCCTTCTGCCCCTGCATAGCAACAAGTCTGCACAAATGCAGTGCTTACCAATTGTTTTTACGTGCAATACTTTGCTTGCTCCTCCCACCAGCTCTGTCTGTGTGAGGAGGTTTTATCATTATCATTACCTCTATCATCATCATCATCATCATCATTACCACATTACAGTGTAGAAAACTGAAATCTGTGAACATGAGTACCCTTGTCTCAAAGCACCAGCCAGTAAGAAATTTTGTAGAAACTGGAATCTGGATTCCTTGTCTGTGTGTGTGTGTGTGTGTGTGTGTGTGTGTGTGTGTGTGTGTCTGTCTGTGTGTGTGTGTGTGCGTGTGTGTGTGTGTGTGTGTGTGTGTGTCTTTGTGTGTGTGTGTCTGTATTTCCTACTAAACTTCACTGATCAAGTTACAGGACTGGCAACTGCAAAGCTTAAAGCAGTCCCAGGAACTCTTCGGCTATATCTCTTCTTTGCATGTTTTTTATCTGAAACTCTGGTTTTCCTGTTTTGTCTGATGTTCCCATGGTTGGCCAAATCAAGCATAGGCATAGGCTAGTCCTTTAGCCAGGTGGAGCTGTATCTGCCAGTTGTGACTGTGTACTGCAGAGAGGAGGCCATGTTTAATTGGTGTTTTGTTGGAGCAGAATTTTCGCTACACTGTAGCCAAATGATGCCTCATCTACAAAGAAATATGAACTATTCAAGAGAATTCATTCACAAAGAAGCCAAATCCTTTGTAACAGTGAATTATTATACTCATCTCTGAAAGTATTCCTTAATGAGTCTAGGATGAAAATGGGAAGGAGGTCAGTGAGGAAGTGTGTCTGACTTTGGGCAAAAGAGATGAACCTCTGTGACCTGGCCTAATAGATTTCTGGCTTAAAAAGAAATGTGTGGATATATAGTCAAGAGTTGATGCAATTGTGTCTGACTTAGTTTTAACCTCCTATAGCTAGACACCCGTTGCCTGTGTGACTTAACAAATATTTAATTGTCAGACTTGTAGACTTAGTAGTCAATGACCTATGGATAGGCAGATCTCATGTCCAGTGATTGTCCATGTCTATCCATCATTCTTGAAATGCTCTCTCCTGGCAGAGAGGGAGAGATCATTGCTCCCAGGTCTCTTCTTATAAAGGGCACTAACCTCTTTCATGAGGGCTCCATCCTGGTGACTTAATTACCTCCCAAAGTCCTATATTCAGCCATCAAACTGAAGGCTAGGGCTACAACGCATGAATTGTGGGGGAAGGGCCACAAACCTCTACCTTCCCCAACTTCTATCTTGGCTAGAAGCTCTCTGTTAATTCAATGTCATGACTTATTTTATGCCAATGATAAACCACAAATAACCAAATCTGAGCAGGCAGTTACAGATTTAGTCTTGCTTCTTTTCCAGCAACCTTATCCACCAACCTCTGCTCCTTCACCATTCTCCCTAGTGACCTCCCTAGAGGTCACATGGCCTCTGATGGAGTCTGGAAGAACATGTATGAACTGATTATGCTGCCTCCATAAAAAAGATCTCTATAGTAAGAAAGAAGGAGGAAATAGGCATTGAGTAACGTGTAGGAAACAGACATTCACTGAAGGTCTGCAATGTGATAAGTCTAACTCAAAGCAATACCAAAAAGCAAGAACTCTTGCCTGACATTAAACATCCAGAAAGTGAAATCCTGAGAAATGTAAAATGTAAAGTGTAATTTTCTTAGGAGATTGCTCTGTGGTCTTTTTCACTAGACAGTGCGTGACTGGCCCAGCGTAGACACTCAAAAAATGGCTGCAAATGTTCCGTCTTCTTTTGTGTCTCTTTTAAATGAAATTAGAGATGTCATGCTGTTTTCCATTTGGAACGGCTTCATATAGTCTCCTCCTAATTAATCTGTTATGACCCAGCAGTGGCTGCTGTTCTGGCTGATGTTGCCCATATCCTCTAAGCCATACAAGCACAGCAGCACTGCTGATGTGTTGAGGTAGTCAAATCTCCCCTGCCTCCTAGGTTGTCTCTTTTGGTTGATTCTAGAATTCTTGGGATGTTGTATTCATGTTCAGTTAACATATGAGTAGCCCTGGTGTTGGTGGTTTATCAACCCATTCATTACACTGAGAATTTGCTGGTACCTCGTGATAGCCACTGAATGAGTGAATCTCAGCTTCATCATCATTTACCAGTCGTGCAATCCTGGGCAAGTTTCGCACCTCCAATAGGTGAGAAAAGATAAGAAAAATTATGAGCTTCTGAAATCTTACAACTGTTCATTTTGCCACAGTATGAAAGCAGCAACAGTTGAAAACTGAACTACCAGATAGCCAGGGAAAAGAGATGTGTCACATATTATGCCAAATGCATGCTCACATACTTGCATACAAGTGTGTGTGTGTGTGTGTGTGTGTGTGTGTGTGTGTGTGTGTGTGATACTAGGGATTTAACCCAGGGCCTCACACATGCTGGCCAAGTGGTCTACTCCTGATCTCCCTCCCTGACCCCCTTTTTTTTATTGTTTATTTTGAGATGGGTTCTCACTAAGTAATCCAGGCTGGCCTTGAAGTGTGACCCACCTGCCTCACTCTTCTAAGTAACTGAAGTGATAGGCCTATAACACCAACCCTGTCTCAAAGGCACTTATTCCACAGTATTATCTGTACTATAACAAGATATGTTATCTTTCTGGTTTTAATTAAAGTTAACAAGCCCTCCTGAATTATAATAACCTCGCATAAAATTACACTGGGAAAAAAAATGACCCACAAACTTCCCAGAATGAGACTCTGACTTTTATAGCATGGAGAAAACACACCACAGAACAGAAAGACTTTCCAGGCAAGCATCTTTCAGGTGCATCAGTAGCCAAGCATATGGGATGAAGTGATAAAATAAAATTCCCAGAATGCTTATCTCACTGGCCCAGAGTGTTGTAAATATGGTACATTTGAGTTATGAGGACTGTTAAAGTGTCTCTGTGCTGCCAACAGGATTGGTGAAGAACCCCTCCTTTGTAGGGCAGGTTCTGATTGTCACTGAACACCAAAGTGAGTTTGGCAACCTGACAGCACCGCCTCAAGCTTCCTCGATGAAAAAATGTAAATTCACAGCAGAGCAGGATATCACATTCCATCTTTATACTGACATATCTGTCTCCTTTCTATAAAGCATCCAGTGAAATAGGGATTTTGAAAGCAAACAGCAGGTGTTTGGCATCATCTATACTTGCACGTGGGGTGTGTGTCAAAATCTAATGCTAACTTGGATATCACAAGAGATTTTTTTTCAACAGTATAAACATTAGAAATTTACTTATTAGCCTAGAATTAAAAATTGGATTTGGTCCCCAGGCCTTCCAGGTAATAAATGTATTAAGTGTAGATTCATTTCTTATTGCCCCACTTCTTTCATGGGGTGTAAAAGGGAAATAATAACACTTCCATTGAGCAAAATGCAAACCTATACTTATAGGAAGTGGGATGTTGGTGATTTCACATAATTCATCATGCATAACTCTCACTGAATTGAATACAGGGGAAAAGAACGCATGTCTGTCTATTAGTTCCCACTCTCTGGGTTGCATGTGACAGGTACCTGATTCTAAGTAGCTTACAAAAAATGGGAATGACTTATCTCATGCAATTGAATAGTCTTAGCTTCAGGCATGGCAAGATTCCCCCCAACGTGTGTGTGCCTGTGTGTGCATGTATGTGCCTCTGTGTGTGCCTCTGCGTGTGCCTCTCTGTGTCTGTGTTCCTGTGTGTGTGTGTGTGTGTGTGTGTGTGTGTGTGTGTGTGTGTGTGTGTGTGTGCGCGCGCGCACGTGCACGTGTGTATCTCCTCGTTCCTCTACATCTGTGTACTTCACATTGTGGAGAAGATGACCAATGACTGAACTGACATTTGTTTCCAAGGACTGTCTTTCTTGAGTCATGCAAGTCACTGACCTTTGTTGCCAGATGTATCGCACATGTTCTCCATGACTCAACCTATTTGACTTGCTCACATTGGAGGATGCTCTAAGAGCAAAGGACACTGCACAAGGCAGCCTTCTTTGAGACACACTGAAAAGGAGGTATAAAAAATATATTCACTACAGTTAGAACAACACCCTGGCCTCATGAAACATGGGCTTACATTACAGAGATTTCTGCACAAAGCTCAGAGGGAACAGCATACACATTAGATTCACTGGTTAACCCAAAGATCAAATAACAAATTTTTCCTGATTTGCCTAAGAGTTCCCTGGTTTTTATCAATGAAATCCATGCCCTGGAGAACCTCTCAGCCCTGGGCAAATCATTTCTTCTGTTTTCTTTGTGGCAATGTATTTACCTTTCAAACAGCATGTGATTTGAATTTTGTTTGGATTCTCCAAAGTAGCTGTTCTGCGTTGTTTGTAAAACAAGCCAGGCTTCAGTAAACACATGAAACCTGAATAATCTGTGAAGTAAATGGGAGCTAATTGTTGATTAAGACAAGAAATGCATGTGCAGTGCCTAAGGATGCTGAGACAGTGCATTTATGATATTGGAGATGAAGAATGAGGAAAGAAGAGAGGATAGTGCTGGTTTGGGATGAGAAGACAGAGAACTGGAAGGGCTTGAGACCAGATTGTTAATGGACTCTTAGTTTTACTGTTGACAAGAGAAACAAATTATTAATAAAGAAAAATGTTGAAACTCGGGACCCTGTTATTTTGAGTCATCATTTACGAAGTAAACCAGGAAATGCTTTTTGTTCACAAACTATGCTTTGAAGCTGAGCCTGTATTTGAAACTTTGTGATCAAAATCTTAACCTAAGAAGAAGGCAGTTTGCGGTCTTTAAAAGAAGAGCTCTCAATGGAGAAAACAGCTTTCCAAATTACAGTCTTAAAAATAATTTTGGGCCAATGAGATAGCTCAGCAGGTAAAGGCACTTGCCACCAAGACCGAGGACCTGGGTTCAAGACCCCTAAATGCACACGGCCAAGGGAGAAAACTAACTCAATCTAGTTATCATTTAATCTGTACACATTCCATGGTACATGCACATACACACACACACACACACACACACACACACACACACACAGAGAGAGAGAGAGAGAGAGAGAGAGAGAGAGAGAGAAGTTTAAAATAATAACAATAATGTGAATGAGATTACCTTGTGCAAATTAACTCCAAATTCTAATGCCCCCTCAGGACATAGTTTTCAACAACTTTCACATGATTTTTGTCCTTACCCAGTACCACTACACCACCCATTTACGTTCCATTGTTCTGCACATTTAATTACACAGGCTGAGCTGAATTAGCCAGTGTAGCTCATTGAGGCATATTCCTATCAGAGTCCAGATGATCTGGGCAAATTTTTAAACCCTAAACTCTTCGAACTCTAATTAGGAAAAAATACAACGTAACCACCAATCAAACAGTGTTCCTAAGTGGCATTGAATAAGGGCTTAGATACACTACTTCCCTCTTGCTTTTGCCTTTTGATATACTTAAGTTATAGATGTACATCATGTGTTTTGTAGAGGACACATATCGTCAAACCTTCACACACTTGGGTATGGAGCAACTAAAACCCAATAAATGCTAACTTCTGCTACTTTGGACACTTGCAAACAATACAATGATGCCCAGACAAGGAAAATTAAGGGATAGAAATGAAAAATATCAATGAACATTATTTTATTTGAGAAAATGGACAAACACAATTGAATGTAAGTAATAAAATGATTAAAAGGCTTGAACTCTGAGATATGCCTAGAAACCGTTAATCTTGTCAATTAGTATCCAATCAGAGAAATAAGTGTCTCTCTAGGAAGGAATTTAAGACAAGAAATCAAAGCCTTAAAATATATTGAAAGAACAAAGTATTTATGCACGCATTAAATTTTATTGAATGGCACAACACACAAGTGAATTGCTACAGCCCCATTAACATTTTTGCATCTTTTTCTAGTTTTGCTAATACCAGAAGATATCACCAGTAGGGAAGTTACCTTAGTTTATTTGTTGGTGTTTAATGGTTTTGTTGCTGTAGCTTCCTAGGTGTATGTAACTGGTTCCAAATAAACATTTTATTGAAGGGGTTGTGGAACAACTGAAGAAAAGTGATGTTGTTTTGCTGTAAACCCAGAGGCACAGAGTAACTGGGCACCCACACTAAGATGTTCCAAAAAAGAAACCTACACTGAAGCTTCCCAAATATCACATGGGCTAACAATTTTCTGGGTTGACAGCTGCCATGAAAAACTGCCATGAAAATGCTCTCTACATTTCTTCTGTCCCCACATTCTTATGAACCTCTGACTGGCTGGGGACTGGGGATTCTGCTTCAACGCTCTAGGTTACCAATTCCTGGAGAAGGGGGAAGGAAAGGGAAAAAATGAGAGAGGAGGAAGGAGAAAGAGGAAGAAGGAAAGTAGAAAAAGAGCAAGGGGTAGAGGAGCAGGAGGCAAAGAAGAGAAGAAATGGAGGGAGGGCTGGAACCAACCAGGAATGACAACACCCATTTGGAAGTATAATCCAATTCACTGATACTTACGATTCTGAGAGTTTATGATCTAGGCTTTGAAGAGAGATCAAAAGAAAATTAATCAAAATTTTCAGATCACAAATTAAAGAATTGCATAAGTAATTCAATTTGTAAAGAATGATTCCTTTGTCTAATAATCTGGTTATCTCCATCCACAAGAATTTATAATAAAAATACCTTAAAGAATTTTTTCAGTTTATAAAACTGAAATATGTGCTTTCTCATTGGTTATCTAGATACTAAAATAGGATATTAATAAAATATTTCATATGTGTGACACTTTCACTACTATAATCTGTTTTCTCTGAAGCCCACCAAATAAAACTATGCTCCTTAGTTTTCTAAGCCCAGGACTCTGCAATCTTCCCTTTGTGTATATGCAGTCACTTGGGCTGAGAATGCCTTTCCCTGAAAAAAAAAAAATCTCCTCTCATGCTCCTATACTTTTTCACACCACATTCCCTCAAAGTCCTGCCCCATCTTTTTCTAGAAGGAAACCAGTGATGATAATGAGCAGGTAGTCCTATCATGTAGAAGCTGAACTGAACTGCACTTCCAGGAGTCCAGAGGTTGACCAGGATGCCAGAAGAGGAGGTTAAAGTCCTCAGTGGCCGCTCTTCACCCTAAGTAATATATCTTTGGGTAGCCAAACTGGCAAGACTATGCAAAGTAGGATGGAAAGAATACATTAAGGGGTAAGCAGCGAACTTAATAAAGGGGATCCACGACTGTTCTGAAAGGTATATTTGTCTAATCTTGCTGCTTCTGTGAATCATGTAATACCTTCCTGTTGTTTATCTTCTTTGTTAGCTAGGCCTTATTCAACCTTCCCTTTTTCCCTTATAGACCCTCTTGTGTCAATATAATGGACAGAGAAGCTTTTAGCAAGGGTACATCCCTGCCTTCATGGAACTTACAACCATTAAGGCAGACAGACTGTTTAATTATCTTGGAAGTGCATATGTGCTTTTACAATTACAATCATAGTGAAGTATATTTATGAAGTTTTTTTTAATTAGAAAGATTATTTTACATGTCAATCCCAATTCCCTCTGCCCCCTCTCCTGCTCAGCCACCCCACCCAACTAACACCCTACCTATCCCATCCCCTTTCTGCTCCCCAGGGAGGGTGAGGCCTTCCGCAGGGGGTCTTCAAAGTCTGTCTTATTCTTTGGGATAGGGCCTAGACCCACTCCCTTGTTTCTAGGATCCAAGGAGTATCCCTCCATGTAGTATGGGCTTGCAAAGTCCATTCCTATGCTAGAGATAAGTACTGATCCACTACAAGGGGCCCCATAGATTTCCAATGTCTTCTCACTGACACCCACGTTTCTGGGGTCTGGATCAGTCCCATACTATCCCAACTATCAGTCTGGGGACCAAGAGCGCTCCCTTGTTCAGGTCAGCTGTTTCTGTGGGTTTCATCAGCCTGGTCTGGATCCCTTTGCTCATCAGTCCTCCTCTGCAACTGGATTCCAGTTCAGTTCAGTGTTTAGCTGTGAGTGTCTGCTTCTACTTCCACCAGCTGCTGGATGAAGGCTATAGGATGGCAAAACAATTAGTCATCAAACTCATTATCAAGGGAGGGCATTTAAGGTAGCCTCTCCTCTGTTGCTTAGATTGTTGGTTGGTGTCATCTTTGTAGCTCTCCAGATATTTCCCTAGTGCCTGATTTCTCTTTAAACCTATAACGTCTCCATCTATTTTGGTATCTCTTATCTTGCTCTCTTCTGTTCTTCCCCCAACTCAACCTCTCTGCCCCATCATGTCCTCCTCACCGCTCCTCTTTTCCTCATCTCATTCTTCTAGTTCCCTCTCCCCTCCCTCCATACTCCCAATTTGCTCAGGAGATCTTGTCCCTTTCCCCTTCTCCAGGGGACATTGTATGTCTCTCTTAGGGTCTTCCTTGTTTACTAGTTTCTCTGGCAGTGTGGATTGTAAGCTGGTAATCCTTTACTCCATGTCTAAAATCCACATGTGAGTGTGTACATACCATGTTTGTATTTTTGTGACTGGGTTACCTCCCTCATAATGGTTTCTTCTAGTTCCACCCATTTTCCTGCAAATTTCAAGATTCCATTGTTTTTTTTTTCCTGCTGAGTAGTACTCCATTGTGTAAATGTACCACATTTTCTCTATCCATTCTTCGGTTGAGGGGCATCTAGGCTGCTTCCAGGTTCTGGCTATTACAAACAGTGCTACTATGAACATGGTTGAACAAATGTCCTTGTTGTATGAATGTGCTTCTTTTGGGTATATGCCTAGGAGTGGAATTGCTGGATCTTGTGGTAGACTGATTCCAATTTTCCTGAGAAACTGTCATACAGATTTCCAAAGTGGCACTCCCATGGGCAGTGGAGGAGTGATCCCTTTTCTCCACATCCTCTGCAGAAATTTATGAAATTTTATAGAAAGAGGAAATTTTATGAAAGAGAAATATTGGATACTATAAGATAAAGTGAAAAATAAGAGTGGAGGTCATCAAAGAAAGTTCCCCAAAAGAAGGAGCATTAGATAAGAAATTATGCTAAATATAAGAAAGGAAGCTGGGAGGTGGCAACCTGGGCAGAGTCCAGAGCTGTCACACTCAGCTCTGTGGGACCCCAGGGCTTCCCTCCATGTTCCTTTTCTTCCTGTTATGAATATCCATCACCTCTCAGATCACTGAACTGGGAATTAATGAAGAAAAGAGAGTCAGATCTGAGAATTTATAAATGCAGGAAGGATGAATGAGGGCATGGCTCACATTGAAAGAGCAGGGTTCTAGCCATTAGAGGACACAGTTGGCTATTGCCACTTACTATCTTTGTGACTCACTACCAACTTCTCAAAGTTGTTTTAAGGATTCAGTGAGAAGGACATAAGTCAGCATCCTCACTATTAGCTCTGTTCTCACTCTCTCTGGCCTCAGCCACAGGCTAGGTTAAACACTCCCAAGATTCATGTGTCAGGTTGAGCTCACTGAGACAAGGTTTAATTAGAAAACTCTTCTTGCCAAGGAGAAGATGAGGGTCTTAACCGAAATGACATTTAGAAAATGAGTTTATGAATGGGTTATGAAAGTCAATGGCATGATTAAATATGAGTTATACATGGGCTGTGTTCATTTTCAAGGGGAAAGCAGATATCTCTTTATTTGGCATCTGTGGTTGCTGTAAGGATAGAGAGAAATGGAAAGGCAATTTTGACTATATCAGAGAAAACCAAAAGTGGCAATTGTGGAGAAGCAAAGAGGTGAATAACAGAGAAAGAAGAAAACTTGTTCCTTAGAGGAAGAGAAGGCAAGGAAGAACCCAGGAGTCCCACCAAGGGTGTGAACCAATGCCCTGGATGAAGTGAGAAGTGGAAGTGCTCCTGGTCCGTTAACCATATTTTGTCTATATTTTATGCCGGAAAAGATTACTGTCTTAGTTCAGTAGTCAAGCTATAAGAAAGTGTCACAGACCAGGTAATTTATAATCAATTTATTTCTCACAGATTTGGAGACTGGCAGGTCCAAGATCAAAGGGAAAGGCAGTTCAGCATCTTTGCTTATGAGATATCACCTGCATCCTCCAGAGAATCCAATGTTGTGTAGTCACATAGAAGAAGGATAAAAAGGACCTTCTAGGTCTTTTTTATAAGGTCACTAATCTAATTAGTGTGGACTCCATCCCCATGACTTATTCACCCCAAGATCTTCACCACAGCAAAATGAAGCATAATATCTCCAGTGGGTTGGAATATTTAAGTGACCCCTTAGGCTTCCTTTTGCTGATAAATATTCTAGGCAGTAGCTTGGTCTTGAGTTTTCTTTTTTCACATCCAGTATTCTCTCTGAGAAAATGTCTAGACAGACTATTCCCTTTTGTCTGGCATAGCATGCTTTCTCTATATCTTGTCCCATTCTCTTACCAAAACTCAACTTTTTCACCCAAAAGCTTCTCAGAGCCTTCTTCCAGAAAGAATATGAGAAAGAAAAGGAGAACCAAGGCATTTGAATGGAGCCATGCTGATGAAATTCCATTCCATGGTACAATCACTTGCATCCTTGATGAAGCACATTCGCAAGGATCACCATACTATGCAAAAGCAAATGCCACTAATAACACTATCCTACTTTATAGCTGCCAGAAACATGACTCGGAGACATAAAGAACCTTATGCGGTGATACATTTCCTAATGGCCAAAACACAGATATCAAAACCCTGCATCTACCTCCACCTCCCACTATGAACATAATACCAAAGGCTAATAGGGGCCGGGGAGAGCCTTTAGCTCCAGATCTTCTACCAGCTGTGTGATCCTTGTAACGTTTTTGCAACTTGGCCTTCACATCCACTGCCAACTGCAGGCGATGACATTGATGGCTGCCACAAATATTCTCTATAGCAGCAATTAGGAAACAATAGCAGCCCGCCTTAGATCTGTCAAAGAGCTTGATTTCCCACATATGAAACATGAGACATTCAACTTGAACTTCAGATGTTATCAAGACTCGGCACTCTTTCCCAAACATGATTTTGGGGACAAGCCAGCACATAAAAAAGTATTTAATTTTTGTTTGTTTGTGAAGCTCCTTCTACCAGCCAGGCGCACTGCTGAGACTTCTGCACCATTGGATACCCTGACCTTGCAGGCTCCCGCTATCCGCCACCCTTTGAAGCCTGGAAATACGCTTTTGAAAGCAAATCAGGAAACCAAGTATCAATCTGAAGCCACCAAAAAAAAATGTGAGTGCTTTTTGCTGGCAAAAGGAAAGGGGCTTTGAGCTAAAGTTCACATCTGTGCAGAGTTCCAAGCATCCAGCTGTTGGAAGTTCTTGCGAGCACTGTAAGTAAACAGCCCTCTCCCGGTTCCCCCATCCATGCAGACATCTTCAGGCTATTTTCACCCTGCAGAAGACTCTTGGCTTCCGTTGTCTTACACTCTGTGTGCTTCTCTGATGCTTGGGGGTGTTTACTGACTTGGGTCTTAGTCAATAAAACATTTCTGGGGGACATGTGTGCCAAACTAAAGAGAGAAAGTGAAAGTCAGGCTCAGCTTTGCCTGGGTTAGTTTTAAAAGCGTCACATGTACATTCTTCCTAGCTACAGATCAGTACCCACCAGGAGCATGGCACAGATACAATGGGAGCAAGCAAAAGGACCCAGTAGATGACAGGACTGTCTGTAAGTCTGCTCCTGCTGAACCCGAGGGGTGAAGATGCTTCCTTCCATTTACTGTAAGATTCTAGTGGGGGAAGAAGAGTTGCATTGGCACCGCCAAGGCAATGCCGCTCCTTATAGAAGTCTTTGTAGTGGGATAGATCCTGCGCTCAGTTTCTTTTTTTGTTACGAGTGATGGTTTATTTACGGTCTGTTTTATGATTAAACAAATGTTCCACTCCATAGGGCTGTGGGCATAATGAAAGACTATAGCATAACAGCAGGGTAAAGGATAGACTCTTGTTAATAGCAATTCCAAGAATAGATTGCATGCTTTCATAAGTGACACAGTATGTCAAAATACATTTCTTTTACCAGTATTTTAAACTGAGTTGTGGTTTGTGACTTTGAAATCATGGAAAGATCATAACAAGCTTCAAGGAAATTTTTGAGCAAATCTTCTGTCATAAGATTACACAACTTCTTTGAGAATCCAGTGTCCTATTTTAGGGTCCCATTGTGGTTTGATTGCTATATGGGACTTGTATCCCAACATCTCATGGCCTACCTCATCATCACATTATATCTCTCAATGTGTTTTCATTTAAATTACTAATGTTCCACACCCTTGCCTAAAGTGTGTGCTTCAGACTCCCTGGAATGTTCCAAGACTAACAAGAATAAGCACTCTTACTGTTAGCTGATAAAATCTGTCTTCTTGAGTTCAAGCGATGACATTCAATGATGATGATGATGATGATAAGGATGATGATGAGAATGTCTCATTGTTAGTGACTCATTGTCAGTATACACTCAAAAGACTATAAATGTTATTAAGATTCTACAAGTTATCAAGAATTACTAACAGTCCAGTTTATGGGCATACCTCTAGTGAACAAACCATATTGACTTTGAACTTGAGGTGATCTCTAACCTTTCACCTTCACCTAAATAGACATCATCTGCCAACTGCCTGACAGAAATGCACAACAAATATCCACCCTGCTAAGACAAGTGTGTTTGTGGTTATCACACAGCAAAAATTAGCTTTCATTTTATGGACTAAAGATGTTGTATGCTTACCGATTGACATGTGTGCTGCACTGTATCTCAAGGCAGAGAAAGACAAATTCCGTATGTGAAAGGAGATGATTTAAGGAGAAATATTACTGGGTATTTAGGGTGTTTTGGTCCATTACCTGGCCACATTTCACCTGCTCTGTGGAGGAGGTAGACAGCTGCCAAGGAATATAGGATCTGAAGCTGGAGGGTAGGAGACATACAACAAACTGGTTACTGTGTGAGTTGTGTGTTTGCATAACATCCCTGCACCTCACTTCCCCTCCTATAACGTATCAGCAGCATTCAAGAAAGTATCAGAGTTCAAATTACAGATAGTTTTCTTGTTTATATATGAGAATACTAAAGCTAGTGAGGTGGCTAGCCAGGGTCACCTGAGCAGATGGACACAGGGATTAGAAAGAAAAGTGTTCTGCTTTCCTTATTGCAAAAATTCTACACTTTCATCTCTTCCTTTGGTTGCTTGCATTCCTTCCTGTACCTTCCCTTAGTAGCTCTCCCTGTGGCCTTCTGGGAAAACACTATTGACCTTGATTTCATGCAAACATAGGGAAACTTAAGAACATGAGAAACTCACCCAAAACCACACAGCTCTGTGTAAGCAGGGATAGGAGCCAAACAGGTTTTCTAATTCTACATCCTGTGTGCTTTCATGATTCCACATTCTTTGCCGCCCTTTGTCAAGCTATTCAGGGGTCAGTGCTGTGTCTATCCTGAAAGGAAAGAGTGAGCCTGCCAGGGCTGCGCAAGTCACTATCAACAAAGTTATAACCATTCTTGATACTGTGCTTCATTTGCAAACTCAGGTACCTGTGATTCTCTGTTAGCAAATCCTCCATGTAGTTCAGTTTTACATCAGAGTTCACATGTTACCATGTCACCCAGCTCTGTAGTTTGTGGTGGCAGGGGAAGCTGGGGGGACACACAAAGGTTGTGAGTCCGTGTATATCCAGGGTGACCTTTACCTGAAGAAAGCAGACTTCTGTTCAGGGCAAGAGACTGACCATTTTCTACCCACATAATTTGTGTCATGCACTGTGGTCAGAGCTAACAATAAAGCAGGGTTGCTTACTGTCCCACTTATATCCAATGAGCTCCTCTTCTCTCGGTGTGTCACACCTTCTAATCCCTGTGACCATCTGAACTTTGGTCACCAGTCATTTGCTGCCGCAGGCTTCAGTAGCAGCAGATTGCTTCCATCAAGATTTTTTTTATTAAAAATCAATGTTAAACGATCAGTTAAGGGGCTGGAGAGAAGGCTCCATGGTTAAGAGCACTGTCTGCTCTTCCACAGAACCCTGTTCAATTCCCAGCACCCTCATAGCCATACATAACTGTCTATAACTCCAGTTACAGGAGATCTAATGCCTTCTTCTGGATTCTGCAGGCTCTTCATGCACATGCTGCACAGACATACATGCAGGCAAAACACCATGCATGTAAAATAAATAACTTTTTAAAATGATAGATATTGAGAAGACATATATGGTATCTATATTGTGAAAGATTTACTCTAGAAGCTTTTATCTATTTAATGCCGTGAGTAAAATGTATTTGAGTTGTTGCCTCTGCTGACTACTGTAGCACATGCCTGTGAACATCAAAAGGAAGCCAGGCCAAACACATGCTTGAAAGCTGGGAACTTCACGCCTGAGAAAGGGGTCATGGAGGCAGAGGGGAACAGAAACCATGGAATGATGTTAGGGATCGAAAGGAAATAATTCTCCCTTCATCACTTTTCAACTTCAAGAATCCAGGCACATCGCTTAGCTCTTGTTTGCATTAACAAATATGAACAGCCCATCCCAGCATTCTGTGTGATATGTGTATAATGAGACCCCCTTGCTGCTGCTTCATTCCTGGTCCTACTTGATCCGTACCATTTACTGAATACCCAACACGTGCCAGTCATTACTCTAGACATAACAGGGAGCAAGAACAGAAGTGCCTGCTGTCATGGATTCTGTGCTTTACATGCAAGAGCAAACATAAGAATCACAGACCCAAATGTCCCTTCCCAGACTATGTGAAGAACAAAACAAATTAATGGAAAGAAGGAAGAGCAGGTGTCAGGGAAGGGACGTATATCTTGGCTAAGGTGCTCAGGGACTCATTGATGATGAAGAGGCATTTAGCACAGACTCAGGTCATAAGGAAACACACAAAACATGACAGCAAATCACTGAAACCCTTTAAAAATTATTGATTAGCATGTGCATATTCAGGTGTGTACATGACTGAAGTGCAAAAGACCATCTCAGGTATTCCACAGCCCCTGTCCACCTTGATGATGATGATGGTGATGGTGATGATGATGATGATGATGATGATGGGGTATCCCTTTAGCATGGAACTTGCCAAGCATGCTAGCTAGAGTGGCTAGCCATCAAACCCCAGGAACACGCCTGTCCCTGCCTCTCCAGTACTGGCCTTCTAGTGTGCACCTCCATGCTAGGTAATCTTACATGGGTCCTCTCTCTTTCCAGGCAAGTACTTTACTATCAAAACTATCTCTCTAGCTCCAGTGAAAACACATTTTAGAACTGATTTATGCATCACCCTGAGCTGCAGAGCTATGATAAATCCACAGGGCTTTCTTTTAGCCTTGGAGCCCTGTTTTGTAGTTTATTTTTCTTTCTTAGAATCGTGCTAGGAGAGTATATGTGAACAGAAGAAAACAGCCCCTGAGCCAATCTCCCACAGTAGTCATTTGCTTCCTTATTCTATTTTCTTTTTCTTTTTTAATGTCATTCTCCCTCATCAGAGCTATATTAGGAGGTCCTGAGTGAAGACTAAACATTTCTCTTTCAAAAACTTTAATCATCACCATTTCTAGGGATTAAATTGTTAGAGAAGACAGAGCCAGTACATGGCAGACTTTGGAATGGGGTGTATTGTGTGGCTTCGTGGTGACTTCCTGTGTGGCTTCAAGTCTGAAATCCCATGTATGTTAATGGAGCCAACATGCAGTATTGAGGGCAGTCAGCCAATCCACCTCTACTAGCCGAGAGTCATGTGTACAGCTTTTCAAAACAATGGGTCTGGGATACTTCCTCACAGGTGAGAGACAGCGCCTACCCAAAGAGAAGGTTCCTGTGAAGAGAACATGCCCCAGAGGAGTCTTTGTCTCTTAATTACCCAAACAATTGCAGCCAGAGTATTCTTAGCTATGCGGATCTAGACAATTGTCTCATTGCTGCATTTTGCCTTTGTTTCCAGAATATAAATCTGAATTATGGATCCACAGCCCAGATTCGAACAGATGCACGGGTTGATTTTCAGGGGCTGATTGAGTTTTCTAATTTGGCTTACTTTACAACAACTGCCATCTTTCCAAATTGCAAAACGTTATTTCCGATTTTTGTTTTAGAAACAAGTTTCAAAGATATGATTCAAGGGCAGCAAAGACTGAGGAAAGAAGACAGGATTAGGAGGTTGCAGCTCATTGGTGCACAGTGCAGGAAACAGTACAAGTGGGACGCTTTGGCAGCTTCGGGGTGAAATAAATAGCAAGCTGCTATGGGGTGGGTGAGAGGACTTCGTACTGCTACGAAGCACGATTTTTACAAATATCCCCAACAGTGTATCCTGGAATTAGCTCTTTCCTATGACTCTGGGGATGGGAGGCAGCTATTGTACTATGATACTCATTTGAATGGAGTCCTAAGAAAGTTTACCATCTAGTATGAGCTAGTGAGTAACAGAACTCCAGCTTAACCTAGGACTCCCACTCTTTCTAGCCCACTAACTTCTCACTCAGCCTCAGACAAACAGGGTGCCTTTTCTCCCACATGAATTACATGTCTATTCAAGTAAAACAAGAATTTACTGCAAGGTTTTCAGTGTTGATATGGTCTCCTGAGGGAAGAGACTGCGGAAGTGTCTTCTTTGGAGGTCTATTAAAACCACATTGGTTATCATACATGTCTGCTATGACTTCAGTGTGGTCCTTCCCCAAGGTAAAAACATAGACAAAATGAGCCCTCGGGTTCCTTTCTCACTCTCCAAAGGTCACATCTGTATCCATGCAAAGCAAAATGGTGGGTCACACAGAGTCTGGTGCCCACTCACTCACACCCCCCTCTATCCCAGATTGTCTGGAAGGATGATAGTCTCTTGGACCATGACTCTGTGGATTATCTTCCCACAACCAGGAAGAGGACTCCACTCTGCCATAGTCTGTGCCCAACAAAACAAGCATCATCCTTGTTAAATCCAGACAAAAACTGGCACAAACATAGTGCTATGTTAGAAAACTAGAATTCTCTTAAAATTCTATTATGGGGATCAGTTAGCATTGTATTTGCCTGTTAGTATCATAAACCCAATTCCTTTAGCAACTAAGGATTTTATCTCATCGCATAACAAGAAACACAAATTCAGGGTGCAGTTGCTCAGGATGCCACCAGGAAACTAATCCCCTTGAAAGTTCTTGTCCCATCAATGTCACCATGTGGCTTTCATTTGCTATACAGTTGCTATCCCCCAGTCTTGAGTTCATAGTTCATTCAGGAAAGTAAAAGTAATTTCTTTGTATAATTTTGTCTTATAATTTGGGATGAGAAACCCTCTTTCAAGGGCTGGAGAGATGGCTCAGAGGTTAAGAGAACTGGCTGCTCTTCCAGAAGTCCTGTATTCAATTCCCAGCCATCCATGGTGGCTCACAAGCATCTATAATGCAATCCAGTGCCCTCTTCTGGCCTTCAGACACACATGTAAGCAGAGCACTATATACATAATAAACAAATAAATCTTAAAAAGGAAAGAAACCCTTTCAAGACATGAATATGCAAATTGTCTGCCAAATGATGTATGGAATATGGCTATTCCCAACTACAAAATAATTTGGAAGTCTGCATGTTTTGCACTACAGTCTTTGATATAGAAAAAGGCAAGAAAATGTGCTTTGAAACAGGTTTTGAATGAGTATTTATTAAAATGTTATAAATGCCTACTTCTGAAAATAGTAAATCTGGAATTTGATGCAAAAATGAGACATTATGTCAATATTTACTTTCTGTGTCTATTTGAACATTTAATAATTCTTCCAAGCATGAAGATGGTTGTAGGATAAGCGATAAAGACAGACAGTGTCAGAATTTTACCTGGAGTAGATAAAATCAGAAGGTCTAGGTCAGGCCAAGGTCTTAATCCCAGCTCACCAATAGGCCACTTGTAGACTTTAGTTTCTTTATATTTAAAATGCAAGGTCTGGGTCTGTTGCTCACCTGGTAGAGTGCTTGCCCAGGACAAAGAAGGCCTGGGTTCCATCCCCCAAGCTGTATAAACCAGGAGTGGTTGTTCACACTGTAGTTTCATCAGTTACAAGCAGAGACAGTAGTCTCATGTGGCCAGGTCATCCTTAGCTACAACTGTAATTGAGACCAGCCTAGACTATATGAGAAACTGTCTGAAAACAAAGTAAAAAATTTAAAATTAAAAAAAACAAAGTAAAAAGTTTAAAGAAAGGACAATCTTTGCAGAGAATCAAATAAGCTTTATAATTTTCATAGACCACATGAAGAACATAGCAGGCATTCAGGAAATGAAAACTTTCTTCCCATTGCTTGTTTTGTATCTTTTATTCTGAAAGTTTGTAAGCCTTCAGGAAACCTAAATCAGAGCTAACAGTTAGAGCCTCCTGTTTACAAGAAAAGGGAGCAAACCCACTTGATGCTACCCAGGCTTTTGGTTGAGTGCATGCCAAGCTCCTTTCATTTACGGCATCATCACTCTATCTTAGCAAACCAGACAAAAATGCCTAAGCAATTTTGTTTTTCCAAGATGCATCATACGCTTCAAAATGCCATCTGCCTGCGACTTGTTATAAAACAGAGTCAACAGAGCCATTTGGTGACATTTTTAAAAGTGATTTCAATGTTTGTTACCAAGGGATCTAATTCCTTGTATTTGTGCATTTGCCCTGTGTTGTTGGGATGTGAAATAAAGCCTTCACTGAGGCACTGGGCTATTGCAATGCATTATCCTCATCCTAACCCACAAAGCCAGGTTTTCAATTGGCTTTATCTCAATTTTAATTATCTCCCTTGTCACTTGAATAGTTCCAGTCAAAGATGGATGCAGGAAACTTATCACCTCACGTCGTGACTGCAGAGTTTAAAAGAGAAACAAATAAACAAATCAAAAACAGTGCCCACAGATTTACATACTAAAAGTTCTACCTTTCAGCCCAAGTCTCATTTCTGCCAGACACTGTGAAAACATTTGCAAATACAGTTCAAGGTCATGAGGAGTTCTTATGAACTCTGCGTCTGGTGAACTACCATTTGACCTTATAGTCTCCTTTCTTATCTACAACAAAGAATGAACATTGTGTGTCTCACATATCTCTCCTAGTTGATATGAAAATTACTGACACAATATGCCTCTATATAATTATTAACATAAATGCACACATATAAAACAAGGCAAGATTCACCCAAACTTGGTACTTCCCATCTTCTGGAGTGCAGTGTACACCAAGCCATCCATCATAATTAATCCTATGTGCCTCTCATACTCCCCTTTGATTTCTCATCTTTTTATGGAGATCATTTTCCATCTTTCACTGTTCTCGTCCTTGATCTACCTTTGCTAGATCCTTCCTGGGTTGTAGTTGAGTCTCTGTCCAGAGTAAGCAGCACACTGTCTGAAGACCCAGGATATTCTCCTAAGCCTACACAGAGAGAATTCCTTTTCTCATGTTTATTGGAATTAAAAAACTGTTAGTACCTCCCAAGTGGACCAAGGAGACAAACTCTCTGCTCTTTGGACAGAAGTGCTTCATTCCTTGGGCCTCACAAGAAGCACCAACAACCTCATGTCATGCTCTCTTCTCACAGAACAACCTCTTGGTGTTGGTGCTGAGCTCACCTGGGAACATAAATCCAATGCCACAATAACTACTAGGCAGAGGCAAACCATGGTCCTGTGTCTCTCTTGACATACAGCATCCACATGAATGGTGCCAGTCCCTGTTTCCCCATATCTGATCATCTTCATCAGCCAAGACTTGTGAACTCTGGAGCAGAGCTGTAGAGAGTGCTGATTTGCCAGACTGAGTCGCCTGGCTCTTTGTTTGCCAAGGCACAAGCCATTAATGAAAGGTTTTCCTGAAAATCTTGCTTACACTGCCTGACTGAACTTTCTCTATCTGTCCTCAGAGTCAGTCACTAAAGAACAACAGAAATGACTTAGAACCTCCATGGCATTTAGGGCTTGTGCATCCTGCATCACCCACACCTCTCACTTTCAAGTCTACCTCCAACTTCTAGTTTGTCTTATCAAGAACGTTCTACAAACCAAGGAAATCCAGAAGCTATTTTAAAGCTTTATGCCTTCAAATTGATAGTGTTTGGAGATAGTCATTAACAATATTCCATTAGAAGGTGGAGGTGAAAATGATTTCCAAACTGTACTTCTTTGAAGGCAGAAATTGTTGAGCAGGTACATCTGGATGCTTTCTTGTAGCAAGTTCTGCAGCATCCTTAAAAGTGTTGGCTTGCTTTCTTTACCCCATGTATACTGGAGGCTGCTTTAAACATCTCAGGCCTATGTCTCTTTGGAAAGCTAGGTGTGTGCAATGGCTTTAGATGACCAAGGGAGCCAAGTCAGAATTACTTTAGGATGGAAGATACTTGAACATTTGTATTTGCTGAAAACAATCAGCCAGTAGTAGAATTTGAAGATATCAGAGAATGAAGGGAAATGAGTATTCCAGGTGATCTGGGTATGTCAGGGCCTGGGGAGATGCGTCATGCAGTGGATAAAGTGCTTCTTGTGCAAGCATGAAGACCCAAGTTTGGATCCTTAGCATGCACTTAAAAGCCATGAATGGTGGTACACATGTGTTATTCCAGGGCTAGAGGCACACAGACAGGAGAATTGCTGTAGGTAGCTGAGCAGCCAGCCTGGCCTAAATGGTGAGCTCTGTGAGAGACCCTGTTCTCACCCCCACCCTGAAGAAGAGGAGAACAATAGAGAATAGAAGAAATACTAAGTGAAATTTCTGCCCTCTGCATGCATACCTATGAGTGTACATATATATCCACACACTCACACATACAAACATGAGTCAAAACAGATACCCAGAGAGTTTGATATTCAAAACTCAAATTCTGACTGATATCTGTGTCTCTTGGACATTAGAGATGCAACTATGGAGAAAGTATAGGTTTAGGTGGAGGGGGCTATAATGGTGGAGTGTTTTCCTTGGAAGGCTGGAATCACAATTACTGCTTACAATTAGAAAAGCGAGCTGCCTCCATATGCGCTGAGTGAACTCACTGGGGTGTGCCACAAAGTCTGCTCTAGAAAATTGCAACCCTGCCTCCCTTGAAAGGCTGAGATTTATAACAAGTGTTTATCTACAAAAATGCTTCACATAAAAATAGTTCAGGACACCACCCACATGTTTTGTCTTGTAAGGGAAACGAATGAGCTTTCTTAAACTTTAGTTACAGCTTCTCTAAACTCATCTTAGTTTTGAAAATAACTTGGCTCAAATGCAGAGACCCTCAAGGAAGCCTTCTGACCATGCACATTCTTTTGTGACCCACAGGCCTAGAGAGTCCTGGACCCTCTCCAGCAAGAGGTGTGTGTAGAAAGGAAACCGAGATCTTTAGCTTTTGTACTCAGTGCTATAAAAATGGCTCCAGACATGACATGTGGGAAGGAGATAATCTAAAACAGGGGCTATTTTCATGTTCAGCCTTTGAAGATTTTAATAAGTGTGAGCCAAATCAAGTTGTTGGCTTCAAATGTTTCAGATTTTCACTGTCTTCCTTTGATTATTTGAAATCATAGGGTTGTTTGGGGAAAGTTCCCAGGCAGCTGACACAGAACTCCAAAGGTAGTGACCTCCAGCAGTCTCTTTCACTCCATAGCCCCTCTGCCAACCAGGAAGGCAAGAAACAAGAATGTGGCTAGACTGTTCAGTTCAGGCCAGTTCAACCAGTTTTTCAAGGATCCCAAGAGGAGAATTTTCTTGTGTGAACAATGGTTAGAAGCCTGAGGTTCCTTGAACTAATTTGTGTAATCCCACCCCCACTTCTTTCCCCTTTTCTCTCTTCTTCCTTATAAGCAAGAATGAGCCTCTTTGGCTTGCCTTTAAGAAATTCTAGTGACCCACAAGATACACTGGGATCCAGGATTAAGTAGATAGGACAAGCCTGGCCTGGCACTCTTGTGAGGACAGATCAGGGATAACAACCAACCTTGACCTTAGAGTCCAGTTGAAGAGTAGAGAAACAAATAAACAACAAAAACCAAACACGCACACACACACACACACACACACACACACAAAGCACAAAGATTAGAGGACCTTGCAGTAGTGTCCTGTTAGATCTGAAAGTCTAGTCTGACTGCTGTTTGGAAAACAGAATGTGAGGAAGCCAAGCAAGGCAGCTCCATAACCTTCATTCTCAGGGAACTGGCTAGGCAATTTCACCAGCATGCTTATAGATGAAACGTTCACGGGCCCAAAGTAAAGAGTCATACATTTAAAAAGGGAAGCCACAGGACTTAACCTTATGCATTATCTCAGCCCGAGTCACCAAGGACCATTCTATTTGTGGCATCTCATTTAACTAGCAGAAAAGCAAAAATATCGGAAAGTCATTTTCAAAACCAGAGCTGGAAAGCAGAGTGTGGCGTCATTTGCTCTCCTTCTCCTTGGACATGCCCTTCCCCTCCATAAGTCTTTTCACAGACAGCAGGGAAGCAGTCCCATCCCCAGCTGGCTCAACAGTATTGGGGTTATACTCAGGTGTTTGTGAACGAAGCAGAGACCTGAGATTGGAAGGAAGCATTTGTATTTGTGAGGATTGGAGAATTCTGTCTGTGAGGGGGAAGACATCTTCTGCAGGGTTTAGAAGAGTGATGTTCCCCTACTTGCACCTAACTCCTGTGCATGTGGCTTCTTAAGGACATGTGGAATGCCTGACATGAAACTGTCTAGTAGAAAGTTTAGTGGTGAGGTCAAGTGTTAGGTCACAGGCAAATGTTGAGGAATCATCATTTGCAGTCTTTCATTCATGTTCTAATCAGGAAATGCAAGTCTCTGGTATGCACTCAGCCCTATCCTTAACACTTAGGACTCAGCCACAGAGAGAACAAAAATATCAGACTTTGAAGTGCTTCCCTTTCATGGAAAAATACAAAGGATGCAAAAAAATGAGTCAAATATGAAGCATGCTGGATAATGACTCATGCAGTTGGAGGAAAAGAGAAAAGATGGCGTGAAGAGTGACTGGCTTTGTAATCAAATAAGGAACAGTTATAATGGTTTTACTGGGAACATGAAATTTAAATATATATTCATGAAAGAAGTAGCATCATATAATGATTGATGTACGTGTAGCTGTATGACATAGAATGAAATAGATATGTACATCAGATGGACCTATGTAGGAAGAAGACTGTGCAGATGTCCTGCAGTAGGAAGGTACCTAGCATGCTTGAGGAGCCATGCAGACAGCATGGACAGAGGTGAAAGAGCGGAGAAGAGAATTGGAATAAGAAGACTCAAGGTAAAGAGATGCTAGCCACAGGCAGTCCTGTGGTTCATTCTAAGCTTGCAGCATTAGCTGAGAGAAGCCATGGAGATCTTAGAAGACTGCCATCTGTCCAGTCTCCAAGGACAGAAGCAGGAAGACTACTTCAGCAGGAAACAATACTGAAAGAGACTAAAGATGGCAACAGCAGAGATGGTGGAAAATGGGGAGATACTTGAGATAATGTTTAAGGAGATGGAAAAGCATGGTTATTGCCAGATCTTCAAAACAGAGGCATCAAAGTGATTGTGAAGTGCTTAGCCTAAGCATCTAAAAAAGCAGGAAGTAGGAATGGAAGACGATCAAGGGCCACACATTCTACATGTGAGTTGTGTGTCTGCCCGAGAAGCACATGGAGACAACTAGTGGATGAGTAGATGTGAGTATGGCATTCAGAAGGGAGGGCTGGCCTAGAAATGGATCTTCCTATCCCTGTGACTAACTGGGGTTACAAGAACAACTAGGGTGCAGACAGTGAAGTGAAGAGATCTAAGGTCAGAGAAGAGAAAGAAAAAGTAGGAAAGAGGCTAAGAAGAGTTAACCCTGGTAGGACAGCTGAGGACAGTGAGGAGGAAGGGTGGCAGTCAAGTCCCAGAACTGTGAACTGACCAGAGTTAGACACAGGCATTCATTGGTGATCTTTTCAACAGCAATGCCAATAGAACAGTGGGGCAGAAACCAGATAGAGTTAAGAGAAAATGGAGAGAATGAAACTAAATAGTGAGAAGAGGTCATTTATTCAAGGGATTTTTACTATACACTAGGCCAAACAAATGAAATGCTGATGATAATATGTGCATATATAAAGAGGAAATATATACAATGTGTTACTAGATATATCATTTAAGCATTATTTCTAAAAATACTAATATATACATATATATTACTACATGTATTATTTACTTTATACATAAATATATATTACATGTATAATATATTACTATTCACATAACTATATCTACACACACCCATAAGTGATCCTCTCAAGAAGAGAAAATTTGTGGAAGACAGAAGAAAATATACCTTAATGTATAAAGAGACTAGTTGTAGGTAAGGAAAACTTCCAAGGTATGATCATTTGACTGTAAGCCTACAGCTGAATGAAAGACAGGATTGTTAAAAGAAAATCTTTGAAATTTGAGACCAAGACATATGAACAATTCTTCCAACTAGACACTGAAATCATGAAGAACAATAATGTTAGCGAGAATGACAAAGGACAAAGAACTGCATTCTACAACTAATGAGGGGTGGCCAGGATCTGTGGATGATTTCTACCAGGATGAGTGGTGAGTTGTATATGTAAATAATGAAACTAATCACTGGAGGATGGATGATCTGAAAATGGCAAGAAGGAGAAGGGTGGTTACTTGCTTCCTGCAATGAATAGTGACATGGATTTAAAAAGCCACCACCTGAGTGGGCTGCAGAAGATGAGGATGCCTCCTAAGAGTAAAAAGCCAGACTTTGGACACAATCAGGAAGCAAGGGATATTCAGAGTGAAGAGGGGAATGCAGGGGATGATTCTGGTGATTGATATTGTGTCCTAAGTGCAACAATAAGAGACCAGAAGTCAGGAAGGATTCAAGATATATCAAGAAAGTGGTCATAAGCCAGGCGGCGGTGGTGCACACTTTTAATCCTAGCCCTCAAGAGGCAGAAGCAAGCATACATCTGTGAATTGGAGTCAAGCCTGGTCTACAGAGACAACCAAGGCTACACAAAGTAAAAACCCTGCCTTGGGAAAAAAAAGAAAAGAAGGAAGGAAAGAAGGAAGAGAGAGTGAGAAAAGGAAGAAAAGAAAGGAAGGAGGAAGTAAAGAAGTGGCCATAAGATATGAAAGTTTACTAGCCCAGCAATGGCCTGGATAGATATGAAAGACACAAAGTAGGTTCAAGGTGTGATTTAACTACCTGTTGTCTCATAGTTAAGCCTGCTAGTGAGCCTGTACACAAAAGGAAGAAGTAAGGCCATGCCCTCAAGAGCTATGGTAGGTCCACAGCTTCTCTTCACGCCTAGCCATGGAGGATTAGAGGCAGGAGAATGCTGAGGCTTGAGTGGAGCATCCATAAATGTTCAGAGTACTCTCTGCTATCCTACTATCTTGACAGGCACACTGGCAATCTCATATCCTAAAATGTAAGGATGTTGAAGAGAGGTAAGTGAGACAGGGACAGGTTATGGAGAGAACCATGCATCACCCAATACACTAGGACCACTGAGCTTAGGGATGTGCCATAATTCCCCTGGAACTATAAAGACTATAGGCTTTCTTCTGCCACAAACCCTGTACCTACAATTCCTATGTTGTATACAATACCATACAAGCAGAATCTGAAGCCAGCAGGGGACAGATGTTGAGAGGCTCCTTGCAAAGTCTTTGATTCTGTGAATGTGGGCCCTGGTTAAAAGTCTGAACTTAAGAGCCGGCACCTCCAGGAAGGAGAACTGGCTAGAAGTGTCAGGCAGAGTCTAGTGCTGTGGAAGAATTTCTCCTTTATCAGAGAGTCCTGGCCACAGCTCTATTCTTAGTCCTTTCAACTGACTAAATGTTGAAACTTTATGCAAAGTCAACAGATCATGGAATGTGATCACATGAATAAGATATCTTCCCAGTAAAATGCAGATGAGTGTTTGATGAATGGCTGGGGACTGAAACTTACCAAAATGAGTCTATAAAACAAACTATGACATCAGTGATTTCTCTAAATCTCATATATCCTCTTCTGGGGATTCTCTTAACAAGCAGGGAAGAATCTATGACACATTAGGAGAGAAGGGAGAAAAATTCCACCTTACAGTGGGGAGGGATTACATCTGCATGCTTCCATGCTGAGCATTCTCAGAAAAAGATAGGAAAAAAAATACTAAAAGAAATACGACATTGTCCAACACAGATCCATGTGAGCTAGAGATGGTCTCAGTAGGAAAGAAAAGCAAGTTGAGAAGAACCCCAGAAAAAAGTTCCTCTAAATTTTCCTGGCATCTCAAGAAAATAATCATTTCTCCAGCATGTTAGAATACTTAAGAAATGAATCAAAAACCCCTGGCCAATCTTCCACTGAAATTATGATGAAGGAGTTTGGCTATGTATTTATGATCACACAGTCAATGCCCAGCACTCTCTGGAAAATAGGGCAAAAAAATAGCTTATACCTATGACTCCCTTCATACGGATGTATCAGGAAAATTCCTTCAGTTAATGTCTTTCTAGTAAAAGAGATGTAATACCCAACTCAAAATGCCTCAGAGCAAGGGGACAGTAGGACTTTTCATGCTAGGACGGTAAGGTGGGGTGGATCTGACTGCAGGTGCTGGTGAACCCAAGAACTCTATATACATGCTCTGGGTACCATCATTCCATAACTCTTGGGTCTGCTGGTCTCTGGGATGAAATCTTTGTTACCCAGGCCCTTCTTGGTGGTGAGAGGAAAGAATCACCTACAGTTCCGGGTCTATATCCTTACAGTTCAGCTGGCTCAATAGAGAAGACTACTAGTTCCTAAGCTTGAGTAGAACTCCAGGCCTGAACCTCAATGGATTGTCACACTTGACTTCCAAAATTTGTCAGTGTGACCCAAGAATGGAGTAGCCTGGAGCTGCTGGAGACAGAAGCCTAATGGAACTTACCTTATAAGAAAAGGTGAAGGGAAAGTCATTAGGGGAAACTGGACAGGCTCCCTCAGAAGAATTGCAAGGTAACTGACAAAAGGAAGTCCCTATCACCCAGAAGTGACAGTTTGAGCCACAGAGACGAATGCATGGCAGAAGATAATTACATGGACTCCCCATCCTTCCAGTCTATTCTTCATCTCTGAGGGGCTATGATAACTTTCTATCATGTCTCACAGTCCAAGCATTATATAAGATCAAATGAGATCACATATGTAAATATGACTATTGAACAATAATGGTGACATATACACAAGTAAAGACTTTTGAGTGAAATGGGATGCTAGTTTGGGCTGAAAGGGGGATTGGGAAAAATACAAAGAGAAATGGATAGAGACTCATAAGAAGGCAGTTGATCCCACCCATAAAGAGGCATTTGTTCTGTTCTGCTAATGTAGCCAGTGCATGTGACCTAAGCATCTCTGGCCTAAGAGGTCCTCTGGGAATTCTGAAGATAAGTGGATTTGAGACTAGCGCTCCAAGAAACTTCCTTGCTGTGTGATCTGAAGAAATGCTGCTGTCCTTTCTGGGCCTATATGTTCAACTTTAAAAGATGGCAACCACACTCCCTCTACTTGGTAGGTTGTGATACATTGAGGTCATGAGAATATTGTCACCAAGACATATAACTCACTCATGCAGTGCATGCTTATAGAGAGCCTACTATGTGCTGAAACTTTCCTAGACATGGGGACACAGCACTGAGTTAAACAGAAACTATGCCACATGGACCTTACCCTCTGCTGAGGTGAAAGAATCGGTTGGCAGCCATTCCCTACATCTGAGAAGAACTATGCCAGCTGAAAAGTGGAGCGGGGTAAATGGACAGTTGCGGGCAAGACTGGAGGGTTCATTTAACACTGAGGACCAGGGAAGGGCTTGTGGATGCTGGCATATCCACAGGGCTCTGAAGGAGGTGAGAAAGCTAGCCTGACAGGCCATAGGCCATAAGCTCCCAAGGCAGAAGGAAAGTCTCATGGAAAGTCCCTGAGGCAGGAATGTTTGACAAAAGCAAGTAAATTCATAGATTTCCTTGAGCTTACATAACCAAGTCAGAGGAGAACCCACAGCCACAGAATGAAGCCTCAAAAACTAAGCACTAAGCTGACACATTACAGACAATGAAATGAGGCACAACAGCACATGCCCATAGTGCCACGCACTCTGCAGGCTGAAGCAGTAGGCTTGAGAAATCAAGACTAGCTTGGGCAACGTAGAAATTCCCTGCTAAAAATGAATTAATGATTTTCTTAATTAAAGACAACCTAACTATTTACTGGGGTAAAAATGTCTGGATAAACTATTCCAGTTGTACTAAAGAAACAGGTCAGCGACAGCCAACCAACATGTGTTTCTGAGCACAGCAGCATGTCACAGAAAGCAGGAGTGGAAGGATATAATCTTAAAAGTATCTCAATGGCTGTACATGTTTGTGCAGAGTGAAAGAATGTGGAAGAATGTGTTCTTGGGGAAATAACGGGGTTCACAGAATGACTTCTGCACAGAGGGACATTGGATGTCCATGAGAAATCTATTCTATTGCTTTCAAAAGTATAAAATATGTGCTGGACCCAAGTTAAACTAGACTGTTTACTCTTTATACTTGGGGATCACAGTAGAGACAATGAAATCCCACAGTATCTTTAACTATAAATCCTGGCTCTGACACCTTCTGACCAAAGACATCAGCCCTAGGTGCCTTAGACATCCATGAACCAGACAGCATGTTGAATTTTACAGAAGGACTGGAGCAGAGCTGTCTCCAAATACCCTCTGATGATTTTAGTGTGTGGAATGGCCATCCAAACAGCTTAGTGCAGATGTACCACTTTAAGTATTCTCATTCCCTGGAATAGGGGACACATGACATCACATTGTAACACACACTGTTCAGAGGACAGGACTAGGAGAGCAGAAGGATGACGCAGAGCTTTTCTTTGGAACTTAGAACAGAGGCAGGAAAATGGTTGGGCAACTGGAATGATTGCAGCAGGCTCAGGAACACAAGAACTTCTCTGAGTAGACTCTGTCTACTTTTAGGATGTTTAGAAATAAGAGAAGTGTGGCTTACTGTGCCCAAGTTCAGCAGAAGAGATGGCTGTGGGTGACCTATGGGATGGGCTCTGGGTTGGTTGGTTTGCACTGAAAGTAAATGGCCCTGGGTAAGCCTTTTGTTATCTATTATGCATGTCTATCCCTGAGTAGGTGCCCTCTCCAGTCAGATCAGCAATGTTGAAAGTGAGGTGACCGGACAGTACTTATGCTAACTCTATGGCCTTGTGCCTTGGATCAGTTCCATCCTGGACCTGGACTTGACTTCCCTTTGTCTAGAATGGGGACAATAACAACAATACATATACAGTTCATACCCAAGGATACCCATGTGAAGGCTCAGGGCCAGCCACAACACCAGCTACTAAATCTCAGAAGCAACTCTCACATCCTTCCCTTTGATAGTTTAATTGAACTGTCCACTTCTTACCTTGTAGAACTCTAAAACTGAACTGTCCCTCGGAATGACTGTTATGTTGATACTGGGTAGCCAAGGGAGTGAAGTCAAGGGTTACTCTCAAAATTTACAAGGTAATTTCAGGTAGTCTATACTGAGGCTCAAGACCTGGCACCACCCCAGAGCCATCCCCTCCTGTTAGCTCATCTGTTAGTGCCATTACCCCCACAGAATTAAAACTGCTACTACTACTTTCATATTTTTATGGATGACAAAGTTCACATGATTTTCGAAAGCCATGCCATTAGAAAATGGCAGGACAGTGTAGGGAGACACCCTAGCCCCGCCCAATAGTCCTGGGACAGGTACCAGGTGGACCCGTGACTCGCCCATAAGGGCGTGGTGAAGGAAAGCCGGGGTGACGTAAGAGAGCTTCTTAAGGGGCTGCACGTGGGGACCCTGGCCCCTTTTGTTCTGGCCGCGCTTGGTGGGTTCTATAACCTAGCTCTGGCCTGTGTTTTGCCCTGGTGTTTTCTTGAATAAAGAGACTCTAATCCATACAGGACAGAGTTTCAAAGCACCTACTAAGGTTCTGAAAGGACATCACTGTAGGTCTAACATGCAGGCTGTATTTAAGGAAATTGAGACCAACGCTAACAAAGCTCCCATTGTTATTAGGCCCAACAGTCTCTCAAAGACATGGAATGCCTTGGATTGTATTCACATTTCTTTTATTGTAAAGAGGTTTTGTTTTTTGTTTTTTGTTTTTTGTTTTTTTTTTACTTGACTGAGAAAAGGAGAAACATTCATAGCCTATAAATTGCAACAGAAGGGGACAGCAGCAGTTCCAGTGACTCTTGGGGAGATATAGATGATCACTGTAATCTATCATAAAGCGGCCACACTTGCTCAGGGTGGTAAATAACACTGTCAACAGTATTCGGTCAGTGCTCAGGAAGATATATCTGCAGTCAATGAAGCAAAGAGAAGCAGAAGGGATTGGCTTCTTTTCTGGTGAAGACAAGAAATCTAAAGCTCTCTGCAACCTGAGACTTTGAATATTCTCCATCACCCACCCCCAACATTTGAGGAAACCTTTGGAGCAGGTCCATCCTAGCTGCATGATGAATGATCTCCTCTAAGTCACACCTAGCCATCTCCCGTGGCCACCTCCATTCTCTGGCTCCCTTGGGTTTGCTATGGAAACCACTGACTTTTCTTTATTTGCTTTGCATAGCAGTAGAAAGCAACAAATTCCAAAATCCAGTGGCTTTCAACAGAAAATGTTTGTGTATTGATGTCACATCCTCATGGTGAAGCAGCTGGGCTCTGTGTTTATCACTGGCAATCAGGTACTGGCTGCCTTTACCATCCTCTAATGTCACCTGTATGACACAAGGCTTCAAGAGTTCAGTGATGAAGGAGCAGGAGTTGTCAGTGGTTTGGGCTGCTTCTGTTCACATTCCCTTACCTGAGCAACTCCTCAAGCCAGGCCAGATAAGAATTTTAGGGGTGAGGGAGGGTGGCCCTTCTGTGCGCCTCAGAGAGGAGAGAACTGGCAGTTAGAGAGCACAAATGGCAATCAGAATATTCCACATTGCAGACCAGTAATGGGGAAGGGAGTGGCTGATAACTAAGGGGGAGCCAAGAAAGTATGTGAGCTTATGTTATTTATGAAGTATCTCTGATTGTATTCTTGGGATAGAGAGTGATGAAGAGAGTGGTGAGCCAGGACACTAGCATGGCAACATAATCTGTACCTCAAAGGGATTCCTTATGAGCCACACTGATGTCCTGAATGAACAGAACCTGAGAGGGACATTTTACCCAGGCAGGTTGGGTAGAAATGATAAAGGAAGACCACCAGCCTCCAACACACACACACACACACACACACACACACACACACACACACACACACACACACCAATGTTGGTAAAATAGCTAGAGGAACCTGGCAAGGATATTACAAGAAATACATACAGAAAAAAATGACAAAAAAAAACCTCATTCTATCTTAAGTGACTGGCCATAATGCAGAAGAAAGGTTAGCTTTCATCAGTCTTTAATGGGTTACCAATATAGTGTCTCAAAAAGAAATACATTCAAAAAAGAAACAGAAGTGGTCAAAAGAAAAGTAAGATGAAGACAAACTGAAGAGTAGACTGGAGAGGCTCAAAAAATGAACAGATGATGAGAAGCTGTCCTCAGCTTAAGTAGACACATACCACCCAAAGTCCAGGGCATGCTGAGGAAATCACACACAGTGAAACAGGAGGGAACAAGGAGGTGGAAACAGCAGGCAATACAAACTGAAGACAATGGGGACTGATAAACTCAAAGTAGCTGAAACTAAAAGAGGGAGAAAGAAAAATCTTAATATCAAATGTTTCTTAAACTAAGAGAAACAGGTATTCTAACATTTGAAGTACACACGCTGTCCCAGTAAAAATAAACCAAACTGATGATCTCAGATCTTCACCAGGGAGCTGGAGATGTCCCTTGCTTGGTGGAGTGCTTATCCAGCATGCACAGAGCCCTGGAATTAATCTCTTAACACCATATAAATCTGGGTTTGGAGGCATACACCTGTAATCTCAGTGCTAGGAAGTGTATGCAGGAGTCTCAGAAGTTCAAAGTCATCCTCCGGCTACATAGTGAGCTTGAGGCCAGTCTGAACTGTATGGGACTCTGTCTTTAAAAATAATAGTCTAGTCCGTGAGACTTCAACATTCATAGGAAATGTTCAGTGTGGTTGTTTAAGCAACATGAACAACAGGGGCACTTGCCAGCCCTTGCCATGTCCTCCACAATCAACCTTAGAACACAGCAAATAGCATCTGCCACATTCTAAAAGACATGAAGGCATGACCCAAGGTTTCTTTTTAGCCAACTTATGCTGTTAAAAGAAACATTCCAGAATTCTTAAACACAAGCGAACCCAAGGACTACATTAAGAATGCCCTCTTGAAGTGTATGACAATGAAGGCCCAACATAACAAAACATGAATCAAAATAAAACACTCAGTAACTGAGAAATCACTATATGAAGGCCCAAGTGAGTGTTGGCTCCTTCTAAACGTGGGGTCAAGACTAAGCAATGATGGGAACTAGTCCACAGAACAAAGGAGAATGTTATAATTCTAGGAAATGTAAACTTGATAATGGAATTAGCAAACAATGGGAAGCTGGAATAAGGGAAAGAAAATATGCATGATCTCCTTTCATGGAGGAAAGCAAATCAGTTAAAGATGAAATATACAATCTTGAAAAGTGAAATTTAGGGGCTGGAGAGATGGCTTGGCAGTAAAGAACACTGTTACTCTTCCAAAACACTCAGGTTCCATTTCCCAGCACCCAAAGTGTTATTCATAACTGTCTCTAACTCCAGTTTCAAGGGATCCGATGCCCTCTGTTGATCAGTACCAGGCACATACATGGTACACAGACATACATGTAGGCAAACACTCAAACACATAAAACAAAATAAATCTTTAAATTATTAATGAAATTCTGCTTTAAACCGAGAACAGCCTTTTAGGAACCAGTATCTCTTGTTATACAGAGATACTTAGTTGAAGTTTAGCGATTTCTTATGTTTAATTCTTACTCTTTCTACTCTTCTGGTGAATTCAAATAGACTTAGTGGGAATCAGTTTTATAAAGTTGTGTCTGCACAGTATGAACCTATTCATAACATCATCTCCAATGCTTCTGACTAAATGCTTGCCAAAATAGGATCTATAGCAATACTCAAAAACATTGGCAAAGGATTTCTAAGTTTATTTTGTTCCTCCCCCCTCTTCTAAGTTCTTTTCTAAAACTATGAAATTTTTATAATCATTTACATTTTCTATAATCAGCACAGCCCCACTGACATAAACACATTACTACATATGAGATCCAGCCCTGAAATCCACCACTACCTGAGCTCCATGCTTCATAAAACCCTGGGCATAAAAGCAGCCTGCTTTTCCAGAAGAATGTGTCTGACATCCCCTGCCCATCCCCACTGAGGTGTACCAAACATTTAGTTAGATGCTTCTCATTCCAAACTTCAAATGTTGTTCATCCTCTTACATGTTCAGGAAGGTTTTATTGGTGGCCCATTCCTACTGTAATAAATGTTTACAAGAAAAGTTCTTGAAACCAGAAGTCAAGACTCTTGAAGTCAGAACTCAAGATTCAATGATGGTTCCATCTTGGACTCTTAGAGAGAATCACTGCTAGATTTCAGCATGCAGAGTAAAGAGACTAAGAGCAAGAAAGAGATCAGAATCTGACCTCAACCAGTCATTAGTTTATTATGCATTTATTAGTGCACACAGCAAAGGGAAGCCTCTCTCCTGCAGGAATAGAGGTATCTTCATGGAGGCAGCGGAGTATTTAGAGCTTATATAAAGGCTTGGGAATGAGGAAGTTGATACTTTCAGCTTCTGGTGGCCACCAGTGGTCATGAGGGTCTTAGATTGTAGGTGTCTCCTCCATTTTGCCTTCCTTTCTGTCTCTCTTCTTGTTCTGAAGACACATTTGGATCTAGAGTATGTCTTAATACATGGCTATCTCATCTCAATTTCTTTACAAGCCCTGCTTCTAAATAAGATCAAGTTCACCATTTTGAGGGTAAATGTGTCTTTTTTGGAAGACCCCATACAGGAGCTTTATACCTGTTTTATACCTTTATACCAGTGTTTATACCTGTGGTATAAACACAAACTGTGAGCTACTCCCTTGAAAAAGTTCATGGAAGCAGAAAGCCATCTATCAGATGAAAGTTTCACACAACATCTGGTACCCAAAGATCTCATGAGAGCACATATCGATGTGGAACCAGGCATCCCTGTGATGTAGATTGGATGTGAAGCATCCTCCACAGGCTCATGTGTTTGAATGCTTGGGCTCATGTGTAGTTCTGCTTGGGAAGGCTGTGGAAGTTTTTTGCTCATGTGGCATAACTGGCAGATACTGGGTTGTATGAACTTGGCTTGAGGGTTATGGGCCAGCTCAAAATCCTGGCTAAGCTGCCTGTTTCCTGCTCACTGAAATGTGAGTAATTGCTTTATCCCATTCTCTCTGCCTTGATTTTTCTGTATTATGGGGACTGTAGCTTTTCAAACTATAAACCAAAATAAATATTCCCTCCCTTATGCTGCTTCTATCAGGGATATGATCACAGTGATTTAAAAATAAGTAACTAATCCACTGGGTAGTAACTCTTAATTAGATATATTGGGGAATTCACATACCTTTTGGGGGTCTTGAATTTCATCAGGAAAATAGTTTCTAGTGATTAAATCATGGTGGGGATTAAATGCAGGGCGGACACAATACACATAGAAGATTTTATAAAGTGTCTACAGGGCAGCAGGTATTGACCATGCTAGTTTGTAGACTATACTTCAGAGAGGGTGTGGCAGGAAGAGCAGTATCAGTATGCTCACTGTGCAAAAGCAGAAGAGCAAACCCAAAGATGTTTTCATGAGCCCATGATCAGATCACTTAAATCATGTGTTCTTTGATTTTTGATGTACGTACACTTAGAACTTTAAAGTGACAGGGTTGGAGCAGGGCTGACTATAGTCATTTTATTTGATTCTTAATGGGAACCAAGATCATGTGAAACCAAAGAGAAAAAGAAACCCCAATTATCTGCACCAAAGACTTTGGGATGGCTCGGCTCTGGCAAAGGGAAACTCTGTAGAAAACATTCTTATGTTGCTGCCATTTTAATGACACATCCCCAGTGCCTCTGAGATCAAAAGCCCTAATTCCACAACACACAGTGCTCTAAATTGAGGTCATCAATCATGTCAATTTTAATACACACTGAGGTGTTCAGAACTCCAGTGCTATTCCAAGGAAATTGTTATGCATACCAGCTAGGAATACTAATCTAAGCAGCACAGAATGACACTAATTGGCATTGGCATTATTTCATGAAACAGGGTTACCACCTAAGTTCAGATACTCATTAGTGCCATCAGAGATCCAGGTTGCCTCTCTCTTCCCATTGTGTGCCTTCACATGTCATGTCTCATGTTCATGCTTATCATTAGGTGATAGCAGAGTGGCTATACCCTTTCGACAGCCTATCTGTGTCAGAGGCAGGCAGAGGAGGAGATGGGGGTCTGCCACGTGCCTCTGTATCTTTTCATCAGAAAAACCAAGGTCCTCCAGAACTCCCCATGAAGTGTCTGATCCTACCTTACAGGCTAGACTTGGAATGGTGGATATCATCCAGTCTCCTAGAAACTAAACAAACTCAAGATTTAGGCAACAAAGATAGACGAAGAAGTAAACACGATTTTAATATTGGGATACATCACAATAAGACACCTAGACCAGCTGAGTGTGGTGGTGCTTACCTTTAATCACAGCATCTAGAGGCAGAGGCAGACAAATGTCTATGAGTTTGAAGCCATTCTGACCTAAAAATATCCTAACAGGTGTCTTGGTAGGTAGAGAAAAAAAGAGTTGCTCTACCTGCTAAGGGTTGAAGTTAAAATTGGGCACAGTGGTCTCTTAAAAATAAAACCTAGGGGGCTGGAGAGATGGGTCAGAGATTAAGAACACTGACTGCTCTTCCAGAGGTCCTGAGTTCAATTCCCAGCAACCACATGGTGGCTCAAAACCATCCCTTATGAGGTCTGGTGCCCTCTTCTGGTGTGCAGATATACATGGAAGCAGAATGTTGTATACATAATAAATAAATAAAATCTTGAAAAAATAAAACCCAAGATGCAATCCTCTCTTGCTTCATTCAAGATGATCCCATCAAACATCTAATAAAAATTAAACTTCCCCCAGGGCCTTGAAGACAGGTACAACCCAGACCCCACCCAGACCATCTGTTTTCTGGAACCCTCTCCCTGGCTCTCACCTCCATCTCTCTCTCTCCTTCCTGCTGTGATCATTCCTGCCCTGTGACCTTCAGGGCCAAGTTTCTGCAGAGACCTTAAAACTGGATGTCCATAAGTGGCACTTTTGCCTGATTGAGATGTCAACTCATAGGTTTCCATCCAAGGAAGCCTGCTCCCCACCCCACCATATACACACTAGCTGTTCATCTTCTTCCCACTATGTGGTACCAAAGCAGCTGTCCAGGCATTGCAGAACTTCCAATGTCTGAGAGTACACTGGCTCCCTTTCTGTCTGTTACCACTCTGGAGGGCTATGCTTGGAAGGCAACACTTTTATTTGTTGTATTTCCACTACTTTCCTTCCACCTGGATCCCTGCTTTCATATGCCAGATGCTCAGTTAAATGGGTGAGGGAAAGAGCAGAACTAAGAACCCAGAAGGGAAATACCCAAGAAGAACCAGCAATGGGCGTAGAAATGCAGGAGTGTAGAAACACACAGCTTGTGTTCCACAGGCCTGGGTACTCAAGAGGAGGAAATGAAAAGAAACTATGGTTTCTTACTGCCCTCAAAGGGGCTTGCAGTCCATCTAGGAAGACAAATTAAGGAGTAAGGGAAGTTAGAGGGATAGGGTTGGGCTGAGCATGAGAGCTGCCAGCTGCCAGCTTCCTAAATGGAAAATGGCACATTTCTCTAGAGGGATGCTCATTGCAATGTTATTGGTAAAAAGTCAAAAATTTGAACATCCCAAAACAGGAATTAGCGAACAACAGTTCCAATGTGGTCATTTGATAAGATTTTAAATTATGTTGCAAATGATATTTTATTGCATGAAAATCAATGAGATTAGTAAAGGAGGACAGAACACAGAAAAGTGGCACATCCTTGAGAGAATATACTTCTTTCCAGATACAGCTCCCAAATGATAACCAGGTTATTTAGGGGTAGTCTGGCGACAGCTGGCTTCTGCTATCATTCTCTTGTTATCTATATAGTTTTTTCTGGTTAACACTTTAATCGAGCAAGATTTCCCCAAACTTAAACAACTGAATTGGGGTTCGCATGTTAAAGTCTGTCTCCCCAGTGTAATCCAGAACTCAGAGTCTTTCCCTGCAACAAGAAGGCTACTTCTAAGTATCGGTCCAGAGATATACAAACTTTGGAGAGACTCAGCCAGGCATAGGTTAAGGGCATTCACTAATAGAGCAATCACCATGAGACCTAAGCAGCCTCTAATGTGAACAACAAGAGCACAGTGCAGACCGAGGAAATAATGACTGTAGTCAGAATGTCCCTTGGAGTTAATACCCAGTTCCCCAGTTCCAAGGTTTCTTATCCTCAAAGGTTACTACAAATTAGATATCCATTTTCTCTTTTAGAGATAATATCCCTGAGTTCAAAGAGGCTGGACACCTCCCAATATCCTGCAGAAAGTAGACAGCCTGCTAGACTTGAGCCCAAACCTTGATTGTTCCCTGCTCCAAACTTAGTTCTATTTCACAGTGTCAGCCTCATATCTGTGCTTGTGGGAGACCCATGGTCACCAGATAACTCCTGTACCAGACATTTCCCCCAGGCTGCTGTTCTAGACCCATTGCTTTGACTACAAATCTGAATCACAGATGAAATCAAATGAGACACTAAGTGAATTAGATCCTGCAGAGAAATAGCAGTAGTAGACAAATATATAATCTGAAGGATCTGGAGATGAATTGCTATGAAAATATGAAGAAAACACACAAACTCAAACACAAACATGTGCAGATTTAAAGAAAAAAAAAACACTTATCATGTAGAATGGGGAGGAGAGCTATCGAGTTCGAAGGCTGTCTATTTGGTCACCAGCATTCCTTCACCTCAACACCAAAGAAGACTTTAGGCTCCCCCTGGGTGCATTTTGGATGCCAGTGAGCTGGACCCTTCAGTTTACTTCATAGCTCCCAAAGGGTAGGAACAATGGTATGGATTGAATGTTTGTGTTTCCCTCAGACTTTTATGCTAAAGCACCAAACTTCATTAAGATTAAGAGATGTTAGTAATAGTTGGGATCCAGGGAGTGGGGTCCTAGTGATGGATTTAGTGACTCCATAAGGCATGCTAGAGAGTATTTAATTTACTCATTGCTACACTCCTTCTCTCCCTCCCTCACCTACCCCTACCCACCCCCACACACCACAACTACCTATCTGAAAGCCAAACAGTGATCCTTTACCAGGAAACAAAACTTGCCAGCAAATTGATCTTGGACTTTTAGATTCATGAGAAATCTGTCTGCTCTTTACACTGCCCAGTCTATGACAACTGACTTCAGCAGTCCAAGTTCACTGAGACATCCAGTCCTTCTCTTGTGCTCCTCCCAGATGGACTTTTCAGAGCAACTTTCAGTGCTACTCCAGTTCAAATGTACCACACTAAAACTGTTACATTTGGCAAAGTCCAAGGAAATTTTTCTCCTTTAATAGAATGTCTATATTCCTAAATGACTATATACACCTAATAGTGTTCAAGGAAATGGAATGGCTTTGTTCATTTGTTTTAGTCACTGGCACATCACTGGTACAGTGGTTTTCAGCCCCAGGCTCTGGATCTACGTTATCTGGGAAACTTGTTCAAAAAACAAAACAAATGAAAATCCCCTCCTTTCAGGGAAAACGTAGGACAGTCTAAGTCTTTAAATCTTGTGAGTAGGTCCCTGGTATCTATCTATATCTATTTAGTGGCATTCTTTGAACAAAAAACATGGAAAACAAGAGATGAGGTGAAGGAAAGAGGCATAGGGACTGTGTGTGCTTTTATGGCATGTATTTTTCAAAATAGCACTGTGTATGTACACAGCCATGATAGGGAGCTATGAATCTGGTGAGACCCATATGTCCTTTCAATGACAGAGCATTACACAAAATCCATATGGGACTTGGCAGGGGTTCTCTTCAGCCAGAGTTCCTACATGAGACAGTGAGCTGCAGAACCTGGCACCACTCCTCAGCTAGCCCATGAGCTTGTGCATGTTTTGTTCACTTTCCTAGGACTCTCATCTATAAAATCTATGAAATAATATGCACCATAGCCACCTCATTTTCACATCCATGTGGCAAAATAGCTGACAGAAGCAACTTAAAGAAACAGAGGCTTATTTTGCCTCACTTTTTTTTTTTGATGCAAACAGCACGAGGCTTTATTATAGTTGTTTAACGAGCTAACCCCATGTTAGCTCGGGTCTTTCATCCACCCACCATGGCAGATGGCTGGAAAGACAGCTTGAAGCATCTGCATAGAGATCTTATTGTGCAGCATAAGGGGAGTGTCTAGGGGTACACACAGGCTCAGGATTGGTGTGCCTGCAGGCTTGGAGGGTTTGCTCTGTGTTGATTGGTCACCTGGTTGTTATGGCCCAGAGGTCCTCCCAGGGTGGTTGCTATGCTCTGCACGTCATTTCTGTGCACTTGTCCGAAAATCACACCTAGAGCCATAAAGCATAGCACCACCAGCTAACTTCTGATTGGTTCCTTGCCACAAGGCAGGAGCCTAACCTCCTAGTGACCAAGGCAAGGTCAGACAAGCACGTGTTCAGCTGTATGGCTGCCGAAAGGGGCATTGCCTCACTTTTAAATGATATAGTCCTCCAGTCACAGTGAGGATGGAGGAGTGACTCCATCCATGGCAGCAGAAGAATGAAGTTACTACAGGTCACCTCATGGTAGTCAATCAGAGAACAGAAAGCAAAGCAGGAAGCATCCAAAGCCACTGATAAAGCTCTTGTTGTTATCTGAAACCTTGTAAGTACAGCCTACCCATTCCTCTATGGGCATTCTGGTATCCCAAGCTGTAGTTTGAAGTTTTTCTCTGTTTCACCTGGTTCCACTGAACCAGTTTCTCTCCCACCTGCTGGGTTCCCCACAGCTGCTTATGAAATAACACTCTGAAGCTTAATATCAAATACAATTGTTTGGACAATGGCTCAGACATATTACTGACTAGCTCTTATTAATTAACCCATTTCTATTAATCTATGTATTGACACGAGGCTGTGGCTTACTGGTAATGCTCTGGCATGTTATTCCTTTAGCAGCTACATGGTGTCTCCCTGACTCTACCTTCTTTCTCTCCATAATTTTGTTTGGATTTCCCACCTACCTATATTTTGCCTTGCCATTGGTCAAAACAGCTTTATTCATCAACCAATAAAAGCAACACATATCTGCAGCATACAGAAGGACATCCCATATCATGAAAATGGCCCACACTAGTGTTTTCCTAGATTACATCATCAGTCTTCCACATTTTTCTCACAAAGAAGCTCCAAAGGCTTAAATACCACATGGTCATCTTTATCACAGCGAGTTTGTCCCTGGAGCACAATTTCTGTATTAGTTCCTTTTCTCATCACAGGAGCTGGTCACATCATAGCAACCAACCAGGGTGTAGACGGTGAATCAGAAAGCAGCCAGGGTTGACATACTTCCAAGGCAGTGACCAGTGGCATAGATTCTCTTACAATGTCCTACCTACTAAAGTTTCTGCAACCTTCAAAAACAGCACCACCAGCTGTGGAGAAAACAATCAGAAATGATCAAAATGTAACCTTGTAGAGAACTTTCCAAATTGGAACTACACCACCTAGAAAATGGTATAAAGTCCAGTTAGGATGATATGCATGTGTGTGACCATGACACACAGCATGGCATACAGCAAATACTCCGAAAATCATAGCTAGTACATTTCTGCTCCTCCATATACTGGAAAAGAGGTTGTTAAAATGATCTGAGTGGAAATCTTTGGGGATGCTGAACTCTTCCATACCTCGTGAAACCCAATCAGTCTCTTGAAAGGCAGAAACTTTATGCACCACAGCAGTTTCCACATGCCGTGCTAAGCACTGATGGCAGGATTCATCCCCTGGCTTTCCTGTCATCACAACCTATCAAGGAAATTAGAGTGCCTTGAGCATTTTAATTTAGAGTTCTAAGTGCGAACATCCATAATTTTCCTGGATACCTTCCACACAACTTTGAAGTTTTGACCTACTGCTTTGTGTTTTCATTTAGTTAAGTTTTCCTTAGAGATGTAAATAACTAGATTGCTACATATGTGGAAAATAAAGAAGGGGGAAACAATAACTCATAACTCTGCCACTTTAACAGAGTGGATGTTGGTACTTTGCTGTATTTTCTGTTGACATGTGAGCTATAGTCATCAAAATCACAATGCCAACAACCTTGCTTCCCACCTTTCCTCTTAACATTATATTGCCGAGATTTTCCTTATTATATCAAAGTCATTTTCACCAACACTTTTCACTAGTTGCAGAATACTACAGTGAGCAACTACCGCCAATTATCTAACAGTTCTGATTTATTCCAATGACTCTGTTATTTTTCAATAATGCTATAACAAACATTTGTGTGTATAGGTAATTAAAAATTAACCCCTAAGTCTAAAGTTGCATGAGGGATAAGTCTTTTGGGAATTAAAAAAAAATTACGCTAAGGAGCAACATTTACTGCAAATAATTCATGTGAATGTGCTTCTTCCTTGATCTTCAGAACTACCAGGCCAGTGAGTTACACAAAGCAGCCACAAGGCAGCCTCAGATCTGCCAGACAAAGAGAACTGCAAATGTTCACAGGCCAGCACATTATCTGGCTGCTAAAATTTCTCTATCAATAGGTAATGATTACCAACACACAAAGCAGAGTTTGGGAAACCATATCTCCCTGTCATCGAAATTATACCTCTCATTCCTTGTGTGGACAGGAAGGACAACATTGGACCCCACTGAAAGTAACTCTCCACAATGCTAATGCCTATGTACACATCTAAAATTGTCCTCATTCATTTGCCAGGAAAATAGCAGATGCATTTCAATAAGAACTCCCTTACACTGATGACTATTGGTGTTTGTTGAGTACCTTGGCCAGGGGGGTACAGTTCAGTGGTAGAATGTTTGCCTAAAATTCTTGAGGACCTAGGTTGAATCTCTAGGACTTCACATACACACACAATGCACAAAAAAATTCTTAATGAGCACTCTAGAGTATATTCTTGTTGCTGCCTATAGCTCAGGCAAAATCTCTGGTCTCTAGGTTTCACCTGGTGTATCAGTTTTTGATTACTGCAATATCAAGTTAAGACAGGTGTAGTGGCTCACTCCTGTAATATCAGTACTTGAGAGACTTAGGAAAGATGATTATAAACAAGTTGAGTGTCAACTTGGGCTCTGGGTTAAGTCCAGCCTTAACCCTACCTATCTCCAGAAACAATTTACAAATTTAGTAGCTTAAAGCAGTATAGTCATTGTGCAATACTTGATGGATTCACAGGACTGTGGAAGGTAGCTTCCCTGCTGGAAACTCTAGGGAAGAAAGTAATGTCTTAGCCATTCTGTGCTCCAGAGGCTACTACACTCTTTGGTTTATAGCTCTCCCCTTGTCTGAAAAGCTTATAATGCAGCATCAGCACTGTCATCACTTCCCTGACCCCATCCTCACATCACTATCTTATCTACTCCCTTCAGCAGGACCCCTATGTCTACATCACTCAGCCCACTCAGACAATCCAAGATGACCTCTCTTCCCATGATCCTTTACACAGATACATGTGTGAAGAAGACCCCTTTGCCATAAGATCTCGTATTCACAAAGGCTGTGTGTTAGGATGAAGACAGGTTTGCACAGAGAGCTTTCAGAGGTTGTTATTTGGCTTCTCAGAGTTTGGGGACAAATATAGCTAAAAGAACAAACCAGGAAGACATAGCATCCTTGTAGAACCACTTTCCTGGAGAGTCTTTTGGGTGAGGAAAACAGCAACAGTTAAAATTCTAAGCCTTCCACCAGAGCCTGAAGCAGGGGACAAAGAACACATTTCATGGACATGAGTTAACTCTCTCAACATTTAAGCCTTTGATGGTTCCATGAGCATCATTTACCTAAAATTGTTATTTTATTGTTATGAGAACCCAAACAAGTTTGCAGCATCCTTGATCCCAAAACAGAGATGAGAAATCCTGAGCTCTGATTCATTTGGTGACTCTCCTGAGATTGCATCAGGCCCGTGACTAGGACCCACAGAGCTTTAACACCAAAGCCCAGGCATTGTCCACACTGCCAGGAAAACAGACACCAAATTTGATCAAAATTATCAAATATCTGGATAGGGTGGTATAAGCCTGTTGTCTTGGCACTTAGAAGGTGGATACAGGAGGTTCATGGGAAATACACAAAGTTAAGGGAACAGATCAATAGTGTTTACACTACTCCAAGTGTCAGCTTGTCAATCATCTCCAAACTACCTCTCTTGTCTCCCATTGCCCTCCCAACAAAGGAAAGGATTTCATCTGTTGCTATGCCAACTATGAGTGTAGGAGAGGCATAGAATAGGCACTAAGTAAATGTTTATGTAAGAAATCAGAAACAGTCCTTTGGACCAGAAATAACCTATGCAAACAAACACAACCATTGCATCATGGGGAGGATGGATGCTAAAAATGGACAAAGGCTCAGGGAAAAAAATAACTCCTCAACAGCCAAAACAAACAGCAATACAGCCAAGTGCATGCATAATTTCTTTGGAAAATCCCACCAGACCTAATCTAGAGCCTGCATTCACTTTTTAAAAGCTGGTTTCCAACCTGTGTGCTGAGCTTCCACTAGTCTCTAATGGAAACACTTCAGACAAAGGTGAAAGGGAAGAAATTGTTTAAAATGGTGGAAAGGTGTAACATTGCATCATCTTAGCCAAATTCAAAAGATGCACTAATATGAGAGGATTCGTAGCCTATAAGGTTAAGATATCTTTTATTGGGTAAACACCAGCTAAACACAAGCCAGAGCGTACCAAGGGCAGCAAGACAGGCAGGCCAGAGAGAAGGGGCTCCCATGTGCTCCCAGCCCCTTAAATCCCTATCACTCGTCATCCTGATCTCACCTTGACCATGCCCTGACAGGCGTGGTCAGGCACACCTGTAACCAGCTCTAGCAGGCGTGGCTTACACTGTCCCCTACAAAGCACCTAGTTGCATGCTCTGTGGGTAGAGATAAGGACGAAGGGAGGATTGATTACTCTTCTCAGTGTGACAAGCTGCAAAGCCACAATCCTACAAAGTGGGTGTCTCAGTTTCGTTTCCTGTTGCTGTTATAAAATACCTCAACAAAAGCATGATGTCATGGTAGGAAGCCCCTTCCTCCTCAATTTACACAGTTAATATAATTCTCAGTGATCAGGTCCAGAGACCCAGCTCCCAAGTAATTCCATATCTTATAAAACTGACAGTTGAAATTAATTACAGCAAATGTCTCTGTGTTGGTCCTCTTCTCTCAAATACACACGTAGCTTAAAAAATGGCATAGAGTCAGAACGACACAATATGTTCATGTGCAGGTACTGTTGTATGGGCATTTACTTGGTGTTTAGTTTTGATTCTCAGCCCACAAGGATGATCATCATTGCCTTTGCATTTGGATCTCAGAGATAGCTCCCTCACAGCACCAATTCACTTCTGCCATCTCAGTCTCTCTAGTAGAATGGTATGAGATTTTCAAGGCAGGCAAGTGGTCTAACCGTGTTTTCAATCTCTAAATTTAGCCATTGTCACCTGTGTGTTAAATGGGTGAGTGGATCCTTTAAAATGAAAAAAAAAAATCACAGTCAAAAATCACAGTCAAAAACATTTCAGCAAACATAGAGCCATAGAAAATTTCCAGAATCATAACAAAACACAAGTAATATTGTGTTATATTTTTCTGCCCTGCATTTTGCCTTCTATATACAAAACTATTTTGTTTTTAGTTTTTTCCCTTATAAAATTGCATGCATGTGTTCTTGGTGTGTGTGTGTGTGTGTGTGTGTGTGTGTGTGTGTGTGTGTGTGTGTATGTGTGTGTTTGAGTGCATGTGTTTAGTTTTGTGCTGAACATTATAACAATTATAACATAAGCTTTGGCCCATGGCATCTCATAGACCCGAAGCTTGATTAAATCCAAGAATGTCCTAATGTGCCCTCACTGAGTGTAGATTTAACTTCAACTCTGGAGTGATCAGAAGAGAGCTCTGCCCACATTCCAGCTGTTATAAATCAGCCTGAAGTTCCCCAACTCAGCTAGGAAATCCTTTCATTTTGCCTCCTTTAGATTGTACCTGTGCCCTAAATTTAGAATCCCTGTATTTCCCCACTGTGATGAGCAGTGATGGTCTTATAGCCACCACTAAACTGTTCCTCCAAGACTTCTTTATGAAAACAAGATGCCAGCCACTTTGTCTAGTGTTCTATTTTTTCTAACACAAATACTTTTACGAACTCACAAAATATTTTAGCCATAGCCATCAAGGAGTTCCAGTGATGATTAAAACACAAACTGGGCTTGGGATAAAATTCAACATGCTTTCCATACTCCAGATTCATTCCTAGTTGACAGAGAGCAGAGGCCAATGCCTTGAAACCAAACATATTTTTATGAAACCAAACATCATAAAACATGAGCAAGAGAAGCCTTACATCACTCTGGCCACTAAGATGAATTGACATGCTGAAAGCATTGTTTCACACTTGCTCAACTGAACAAATACATCTTTTCACAAAACAAGTCCGAACTCTTGGCTACTCCAAGATGCTTATGATCCAAGACTACATGCTTTCAAATTCCTCAATGAGAAAGTATAGGAGGAGGGAATTTGGACTTGAACCAAATGTCTAAATCTGGCACCAGCCACAAAAGGCAATAAAATTGTACATTTAAGAATCAAAGCAGGGAGGGAGTTAGGAGTAAATGAAGAAGAGGAAAAGGACTAGGTAAAATGCCCCGAGGTCTTTCGTGGTATGCATGTTTAGTTCTTTTCATTCCTTCAAGATATTGTCTACTGAGTAGATACAGTTGATCCTCATTTTCTGTAACATTTATTGATGTGCTTCTAAGACTAAAAAGAGTGTGTTTATTGTCCCTTGCAGGAAACTTGAAAAGCGTAATTGAAGTGAAAGTGGAAAATAGACATCACCCATCAGATGGCAATAGAGGCACATTAACATTCTGTCTTGGCCCTTCTCATCTTTATGTCTCATACACATATTATTTTTAGAGCAGGATGAATGCTCCAAACTCCTTGTTAACCCATGTTTCCCCTTAAATGGTTTATTATAATTACTTGCTTTTGTCATTAAATGTCCTGACAATATAGTTTTGATAGTTGCAAAATAGCTCTTTTGTTGATGTTCCCATTGATTTAATATCTTACTGCAGCAGAAATAATTTACAACAGTGAAACATAAAAGGGTTTCACTGTGTTTAACACTCTTGTACATACAGCTTTTACCATGCCTCTTTTATTGTGTTCTTAAGATGAAACTCTAAGAGTATAAATATCAAGACAAAAGGCTTGTATAATTTTCAGACTCATGTTCTTTACCAAAGTAATAGGTTGCTAAAATTATTTCATTTTGAGCCAAGAATGGAGGCACATAGCTATAATTATAGTATTCAGGAAGCAAAAGCACAAGTTCAAGGCCATCCTGGACTCCATACAAAGAACTTGTCTCAGATAGAAAAAAAATAAGGAACAAAATAAAATAGAAGCCAAAAGAAAAAAAAAGAGACAGAAAGTAGAGAGAATAGGAAGGGAGAGTAGCAGGGAGGAAAGAGGAGAAGAAAAGATGATAGAGGGGGGAGGGGAGAGGAGGGAAAGGAAAACGGGAAGGAAAAGAGAAGAGGGGAAAGGATCAGGGAAGGAGAGACTGACAGTTACAGGTTTAATTGAAAACAGTGCACATTGTACCCCTTCCCTGACCCTTAGGAAACCTTTAACCTGAAGCTGGAGTGTTTCATTCCTATACATTCTTAGTCATTCATCATTTTACTAGGTGAGTTACATATTAGGAAAAATTTTCATAAGGCATTTCATGTATTAATGGTGTGGTACAGCAGCATCTCCATTAACACACACTTGCCTTCCCAGCACAAGACCCTCACCTATTAAGCAGCAAGCACCCCTATTCTCCACTCCATCCAACTGTCAATCAGTTTTCTCTCACACTATGGACTTACCTATTCTGGATACATCATATAAATGTGGTCTCACCCAGCATGGGAATATTGTAACTTTCACTGAGCAACATGTTTTTAAGACTTACCCATGTTATAGCATATGTCAGTAGCCCATTCCTTCCTGTGACTCAATCATATTCTATTAAACAGATGTACTGATTTTGGCTGAGGTTTACATACACCTACCTGCTGCCTATTGCCTCATGACCTGGTTTCAGTTCTGTAAGACTGCAAGCAAGGACCTGGCTTCCATAGAGTTCAAGCTTGGAGGGAGGTACAGATGCTCACGCGCAAGGTCATCCTGACACACATGAATCTGAGCCACGGCTCTACCATTACATAGTCACATGAGTGTCCTAAAGACAGCTGCACTTATTATGTAATGTTGTGTTGTATTGTGTTGTGTTGTGTTTATCCATCTATACAAGGGAGATGGAGTGGAAATGATGCCACATGGGATTGGAGTATAGTACAGTACATGGTACCTACACTGATAAACAAAACACAACTCTGCACAGTGACTTGCTCATGATACATGATAGTATTGGTTTCTTTTATGTTGTTATGGCAAAATACTCTGATAAAACAACATAAAGGAGAAAGGGTTTATTTTTGCTTCCAGTTCCAAAGGAGATAAGGTACATTATAGTGGGGAGGGTCTGATATCAGGATCTTGAGGCTACCCAGCAGTCACATGACTTCTTGACCACAAGGAAGGGTGTGTGGTTATTACTTTGAGAGGTGCTCAGCACTTAAGAGCACTTACTGCACTTCCAGAGAACTGGAGTACAGTTCCTAGCACCCGTATCAGGCATCTCAGAACCTCCTATAACTTCAACTCCATCAGTGCCTCCATGGGTACCTGCAATCAACCAACCTCACACACATACACGTGATGTAAATAAATAAATAAATTTGGTGGTTTTGCCTTTAATAAATAATTTTTACTTTAAAAGCAAAACCATATAAAAACTCCTGAGCTGAAGTGCTCTGGTGCCCTTGAGACATGGCCTTACCAGAGGGTAGCTGCTGTGTTCCAACACAAAGCTAAATGGGATCCCACAGATGCTGCCAATCTGTAGAAAGAATGAGATGGTAACATCCCACCCTAGGCCAGCAGTTCTCAACGTAAGGACCAAAACACTTTGTGGACTGAATGACCCTTTCATGGGAGTCACCTGAGACCATCAGAAAACACAGATATTCACATTATGATTCATAACAGTAGCAAAATTAGAATTATGAAGTAGCAATGAGAATAATTTTATGGTTGAGGGGTCACCACACTGTGAGGAAATATACTAAAGGGTCATAGCATTAGGAAGGCTGAGAACCACTGCCCTAGGCAGTAGGTGTTATCCTCACCTATGTCCACTTCTGCCTACAAACCTGCCTTGATCCAGGGATGGTGAGAGCTGTATGAGGTTAGAAATGAACAAGGCCTGGCCTCTACTGAGGTTGTGTGGTATTTGGGGCATTCAAGAGAAATGATTTATGAGATGCTAATCCAGACATGGTACAATTGTCAGAGTACTGTGGAACAAGCTTGAATGTCCCCCATAGTGGGGATTAGTGTCACTGTGATAGTGACTTCCAAATTATGCTATAGCTCTGTCAGTGAAGACTGCCTGATGTGGAGTGGCTTTCAATTCCCTGGGTTTGTTTTTCTGCAGGAATGGGGCAGTGTAAATTCACACAGCCATTTGCAATGCCATTTGGCAGCATGTACCAAGACAAACATAAAGCATGCAAACCTTTTGACCCAGTAATTCTACTTCTGGGAAACTATCCCAAAGAAATAATCCTAAATATGGATGAAGGCTTGTGCACAGAAACACTCACTGCAATCTCATTCAGGATAGAAAAAAAAAAAAAAAAAGGAAACTGCTTCATTGTGTAATCATAGAAAAGAATATTAAATAAATTGTAAAATAGTGACTTTATGGATATTGCTTGGCTCCAGAAACTAATAGGAAAGAATCTATGTAATGTACCATTAGGGTAAAGAACAGGCAAATACAGTGTACAAGTAATAGTAAAAGTTTTTGAATGAACACACACACACACACACACACACACACACACCAAAAACAGACAAAAGAAACATGAAATGACAATGGTGGTTATCTGAAAAATAGAACTATAAGTAGTTTTACTTATATTTTTGTACCTTATCCTTTTTATAAATTTTCTTTAAGGGGAATGTCTTTAAAATTGATCAATTTCCTATGGCAATTATGCGGGGTCTGTAAAGCATAGAAGATAAGTGTGGAGGTAAAAGGCAATATATGTATTTTTATCAAAAACTTTGTAAAATATTAGTAAGAACTATTAGGAGTAAAACAACACCACACACACACACACACACACACACACACACACACACACACACACACACACCAAATGAGCGAAGTCTGCAAGTGGCCTGTGACGATCCTGTAACTTTAGAAGCACAGCTGGTAGCCGCATAGTTTTATTGCCAGTCCTTGCCCAGGAGTGCTGCCTACCAAGAGTTCTGTTGCCTTCACCCCTACTTCTTCCAATTCCTACACCAGATAGCAGCCCAAGAAATGGTTCTAATGTGTATCTGTGGTCTCCTTTTCTCCAGGCATGCTCTTTGCTGGTTTCTTATTGCCCCTAAGACCAAACCGATTAATTACCCACTACAGCCTTTCAGTACATACAGATTCTGCTCCAGCCATGGTGTCCATGCACCACAGTATTTCACTACATGTATCTAATCTCTTCCAGTCTCCCCAGTTTCCACTCACTCTTGCCAAAGTGCCTTATTGCCTTCTCTTAGAGCCAGGCTCTTATTCAAGTTCTACCTGGAAAGAACATTCCACCCCATTCAAACCCCATCTTCCTAGACACCTCACAAAAATCCTTCAGGTCTCAAGAAATTGAGACGGATCCCTTTTGGAAGTTTTACTGACCACAGAGATGAAAGCACACATCCAGGTCCCAGGCAGAGTAGGCAAAAGCCACACATCCTCTATCCCTAGCAAGGGCCTAGAGGGATGCCTTTGACATAAATTTGAACAATATGTTGCTCAGTGGTAGAGTGGTAGAGTGCTTGCCTAGCCTGGGTTGGATCCCTATTGTGGATTAAAATTTTTTCAAATGGGGGTTAAAGAAATATCTCAGTGGTTAGAAACATATACTGCTCTTCCAAAGGCTGGAGTTCAGTTCCCAGCACCCACATCTGGTGGCTCACAGGCCACCAGTAACTCCTTTTTCTCTCTATCCATATGAGTCCCTTTGTCCCCTGAGACAGTTTCACTTCTGCTTACATGTCATGGATACATGCATGATTTTATGTATTTATAGGTTGACAAAAGAGAGAAAATTTATTTGTTTTTCAGAGACTAGCTCAATTCAACTAATAATCTATCTCAGCTGTGTCAATTTTCCTACAAACCACATAACTTTAGTCTTCTATATGGCTAAACATCACACACACACACACACACACACACACACACACACACACACACACACACACACAAACAAACACACACACAATGATTTGGGCATTTTAAAAAATTCCATTTATAGTAAAGCATACTGTTTCCAGGAGATGGAGCCATAACCTGAATCCTTCGCTCAGGATCCTTGGCCTAAAGCCAAGGATCTCACTCTACACATTGCCACAATGAATTGTCCATGAACAGAGAGAGGTCCTGGAGAGTATGCTAACCCAAGATTCCAAGAGACTGTTCTACTGGCTTTGTCTGTTTGTCTGTGATGCCCAATCCTTGTTGGGATACTGTGAGTGCTTGCTGGGTTTCCCAGCTCTCCCCACGATGACATAGTCTGTGAGGACATTGTTTTGGCTTAAAGGGCTGTTCATTCAAGAGATACCACATGCTTCTATATATGCCTTTGTTGGGTCTATGGCAGCTCTTGACACTGCCCTTGGCTCCCACTCACAGGCTCATATGCCAAGAGGCCTCACGTGTTTTTAGCAAGAAGCCAAGCAGAGACCATGTGTCTCCCACTACTGGGACAGACATTTAGAAATAACAAAACATTCGAGTAGGCCTGAAATTTATGGAAAGAAATGAGTTTAGTAGATTTTATTAATATTATTATTAAACAATAGATATAAAGCATCACTAACATTGTTACTGCCCTCATGTATACTGTCAAAAAATTCTCATTGTCTAGGTGGGATCATTGAGTGTCTCTCCTGCAGATGAGGAAGGGCCTCTGAATGATTTTCAGAAGGTGGGCGCTGAAGAAACATAGACATATAATAGCACTTAGCCAAGGCTGGCACTAAAGCTGTAGTGCAATAGTAACACATTTAAAGTTTACTGAGCACCCACTATGTGCTGTGCACAATATGATTCACTTTTTTATGAAATGTCTCAAGTCATCACTACCCCCATTTTAAACTAAAGGGTGGGGTCTGAAAATTCTGGGTTTCAAGGCCGTGTTTATCTCTACACAGCTGCAAGGCTTTAGGCTGTTTCTCTCACTTGAAACCCTCAGTTTCTACACTGGCAGTAAAATAAAGTGAAACCTATTTCTTGCTTCTCTAAGAGGTCAGGAGTGACTGTGATGGAGATAAAGGAAGTGCTGCATGAACAAGTGTTACAAGATGTTTTCAAGTGGGGAATCCCAATAAATATGCATCCCATTGAAAACTTCTTCGGGGTTGTGGTGGAAGCCTGTCAGGTAGGCCCTATCCAGGCCCACACCACATATTGCTCTGGAAGTCACCAATGGGCAACACAGTTACTATGCCTGTCCATAAGTAGAGGAGTTGTTCCTCTTCCCATTGGAAGTGTAAGCAGACTTACGGCTGCCAGTGTATTCTGGGGCACCAAAAGCAAGGTGGGTCTCACATTGCATCCAATGCCACCTACATGCTGGAAAGCAACCCCTCTTCCATTTGCACATTTAGTTCCTTCCCTTTACCTTGGCCCCATGGCCAGGTTTGCATAATGAGAAGCTCTGAAACCAACTCCTTTTTACACTTAACAAGCTGAAGGTTTTTGCTAGCTGGCTTCCAGGAGCTGCCGTTTTCCTGGCCCAGCTTGAGGTGAGAACCCAGGTCCCTCGTCCCTTCTGGCTTTTCTCATTTCCTTCACTGGGGATATTGGTTATAGGTGTCATTCTGAAGCCAGACTTCCCCTGCTGGCCTGGGAGGCATGCCTCCTTTTTACTTCACGTAGAATCTGTCCACTGAACCATGGCCAGAATGAAAATCCCAGAAGCATTTCTTGGCTGCCTGTGTCCCACCCACCATCTAGCTGGACATTTAGGAGAGGCAATTATGATGGAAACTTGGGACCTTGAGATGTTTCACTTGAAGCTCAACTCTTCATCTTGGCTCCAGCACTTACCCCTGTGAAACTACAGCCTACGTGGAAGTGCTATGTAATAATATTCACTTGTGGGTTTCTCTTGGGCAGCTTCCTGTCATCTGTGCAGCTAGTAAACAAGGCCCCTTTCCTTGTCCTTGTGAAGGTTGAAATGGGGTGCACCAACCTATCAGCTTTTAGGAAAAGAAGACAAGGGTCATGTCCTGGGTACAGTGTCTGGCACACAGTAAGCACTAAATGCAAGAGAGCCATTACCTTAATTATGAACGATTTACTTCTATCAGTCTCATTCTGAATGGCTTTATCCCCTTAGAATGTAACTGAAGTTTCAGTCAAAATGTTTTCAAATCAGGTACCTAGGTTAAACCAGCACTTCAACACAGCCACTGCCTAGTGAATTCTGAACCCACTAATAAAGTATGTAGATGCCTACCAAATACTGTATGTTAGTATTTAGGCATTTGTACTGGCCTGCCTTTGGAGTTCTGACAGGATATGCCCTCAGCTGCTGCCACTAAGATCACCAAGTGTGCCTATTAATTAGGTTCCCTTTTAAAAGGGCCCTGTCCACCTCCCATCCTTCTCACTGTCTTTCTCTCTGTCTCTCTGTCTCTCTGTCTCTGTCTCTCTGTCTCTCTGTCTCTGTCTCTCTGTCTCTCTCTCTGTCTCTCTCTCTCTATCTCTCTCTCTCTCTCCCTCTCTCTCTCTCTCTCTCTCTGACACTCTTTCTTCTCTCCTGCTGCTCCTATACCCAGAGGCTGGTCTGCCCACACTCCTTTTTCTTCTTTTTATGATCATTTTCCCCTAATTAAGAAAAAACCCTCTGCTTGAAGTCTGTCACATGGTGTTTTTCTCTCTTGAGCTGCTTTTTTAAATTACAACACTATATACTCAACACCTTTGTTCACTGTGTGTTCTTTGTCATCATTGATTTGCATTTTCTTTGGGTCAAAAAGGATGGAGTATATTAACGATTAGAATAGTTTTAAATAGGTGAGCAATGTTGTTAATTTATCAAAAATCTGCTATGTGACTTAACTTCAGCCACAGACTTGAAGGAAAACTCTTGCCAAGATGGAGAACACAGTACAGAAGAATCAGGTGAGAGATAACAGTTAGAGATCCTTGATTATGGATCCATGCTCATCAGTGGTTGCCTAGGAAACCAAACTAGCATCAAAGACTAGTTTTTCTGCTTGTATTATCACATTTGATTAGAATTAGTTGTTAACTCAGCCAATGTATATTATGAATTTCTGAACTCCAGTCCTTGACTGCATATGGGTGGTTCAAGATTATTGTTCAAAGGTGCTCTTGGAGGGACTGGAAAGATGGCTCAGTGATTAAGACTACTTGGTGCTCTTGTAGAAGACCAGAATTCAATTCATAAAACAAGTGTCTAGGTGGCACTTAATTACATGTAATTCCAGCTCAAGGGGATCCAGTACTGTATTCTTGCCTCCTTGTGCACCTGCATAAACACACACACACACACACACACACACACACACACACACACACACACACACACGAGAAAGAGAGAGAGAGAGAGAGAGAGAGAGAGAATAGAAATATTTTTCAAAAGACTCCCCTTTGTGAGGTGTAGATGTTTTACCTGGATCTATAGCTGATAAAATTTATGCACAAAAATCTGGCTTCCCATACTGGCCTCTAAATCCTTTCAAAGTAGAGGTTGCTTTTCTCACTTGTACTGAGGCTCTTAATAAATAGTTTTCATCATCCCTGCCAAAGATTTACACACAAACTAGGAGATAAAATAGAGGACACATTGACATCATGATGTAAAGATAAATGAACAACCGAATGAGAAAGAGTGAAGGCCCCTCCTTCGGAACTGTACACAGGTAGCTCAGTGTTATTTGTGTTTTCTCAAAAGTGACAGAATGGGGGAAGGTACCATGAAAAGCAGAGACGTCAAGGACTTCCTGATGGAAAGCTGCTGGTGTGGACAGCAGTGAAGAGTGTGTGATGGTTAGAAAGGCAGACCTGATGGAATGCAAGCTAGCATTCTAGGTTGGAATAGATGAGGAGCTAGGATCCTGAAAAGACTGTGGGTCAGAATTCGGGATTTTTTAAATTCATGAAAATATTTTTATTTATGCTTTTAAATGTTTATTATGTTTTTAAAGTTTTGATGCAAGATAGATAGATAGATAGATAGATAGATAGATAGATAGATAGATAGATCATGTCTTTCCCCGGCCCCAAGACCTCCCAGATCCTTCCCACCTCCCTATCCATCCAACTTCATTTTCTTTTTATCTCCAAAACATACATATATATATATATATATATATATATATATATATATTATATATATATATGAGTGTATGTGTGTGCCTGTATTCATAATATATATATACATATATATACATATATATATATGCACACACATATATATGCACCAAATCATAACAAGAAAAATACACAAAAAAATCATTGGGTTCATTTTGTGTTGGTATTTTACTTCTGAGCATAGATCCTGCCCTGGAGTGTAGTTGATAAACCCAGAGTCACTACACAGGAGAAAATTTATTAGTTCTCTCCTTAGAAGGTGTCAGCTGCAAATAGTTTCTTTGTTAGGAGTGGGACTTTGTCTCTTTCCCTTTACCTGTGCTGGGGCTTTGTCTGGCTTGAATCTGTGCAGGTCTTAAGCATGCTATCACAGTCTCTGTAAATTCATATAAGTATTGGTCCTATTGTGTCTGGAAGATGATGTTTCTTAGAGGTCATCCACCACCTCTGGCTCTTTCGCTCTTTCTGCCTCCTCTTCAGCATAGATCCCCAAGCTCTAAGGGAAGGGGATTAATAAAGATACCTGACTTAGGACTGAGTTTCACTTTCTGCACATTTTCTAGTAATAGGTTTCTTATAAATTACCACCTACTTCAAGAAGAAATGTCTCTGTTGAGGGATGAGCAATGGACTGATGTATGGGTATAACAATGTGTCTTCTTCCAGCCCTCAGTGGATTGGTGGCAGATTGACACCACCTCAGTGTCCTTGGAAGTTACCTTCCTTCTCATGCCATGGCTCTTGAGCACCATTGGACTGTGTGGTCTGTCACTCTGTGACTGAATGGTATTCCATTGTGTGATTGTATCACTTGGCTTATCCATCCTCAAGTTTGCCTTGCCACCCAACCTACATTACTTGTAAACTCAAGGTCAATGGGAAGTACTGGTTGCCAAAACAAGGTTGATGATGCCTGTTGAACAACAGCTAAGGTTATCCCTCTGGTCTCCAGACACATGTATACACATATGCACCTGCACTCACATACACTTACACATATAAATACATGCATGCACCAAAAGACACTCCAAAGCTGACAAGTCTGTAGCTAGCCACACCTAAGGCCCTCAGAGTGATGCTGTTTTCCCTGTTGCCTTTTACAATCCAAGATTCTAGGATGACCTGTCCTCCAGTAATTACCAAACTCTCTTGAAACACTATGACAGGTTTTGTTAGTAAAGTATAAGCTTGGACACTTGCTAGAAGTCTCACCCATCCTCAAAGTGTCAGGGCCCAGCAGATAAGCTTGGGACCATGTTCCCTCCCAGAACCCACAGTCCACAGTTAGGCCTGCAGTGAACCCAAGTTTTCCTGAAATTTCTGTAATAAGTCCTCAGAGAATTCTTTCTTCCAGCACACAGAAACGTTCGTGGAAAAAATCTTGACGGGCACATAAAAATCACAGTCTGAATTTTTAGTGCAAAAAATAGTAGTTTATAAGAAAAGTGTTTTTAAGATGTTTTGAACCTTACTAGAACATGCTCAATTTTAGTTATAGGGTCTCAAGAGCCATGAGAGTTCTGTGGTATCAACAACAAACAACAATATTAATATGCAAGAAGATGAATATTTCTGGGCATCATGTTAATAATTATAGACAAAATAATACCATGTCAGACATTTGTTTGAAAATAATTAAAATACAGGAAGGGAAAGGCAATTAAGAGCATGAAGTGTCAAGCCAACAGTATCACCAAGGAAGGTGGGTGGTGGGGACATGAACTCACTTCTAGACCTTTCTTCCTTCTTTTGAGTGTGTTTGAATTTTCCTGTAATTCTTTTTACAAAATCCTTACATTTTAAATATGAAAAGTGGTATTTTATACAAAGATAAACATTATAACCTTAGATAGACACTATATTCACAATAATGAATATTTACAGATATTAAAAATGCTAGAGTATTCTACATAGGAAATTAGCAGTATGGTCTTGATGAGGTGTGCTTAGTGGGGAGAAGCTTTGCTATCATGCAGAGACCCGAGCTCTAGTATGGGCTTTGCATAAAAACATGGTGAAAGTGTATAAAAGTCCCTTCTGGGTTAAGATGTTTCTTGTGTATGAACTGAGAAAATCAGGCAGCTCTCTTCTAAGGCCATTCCCTGGGAAATAAGGTAAAACCCCCACTAAATTCAAACTTGGTCTTTGTTTTCTCCACTCAAGGCTGTACCCAGGGCCTGGGGCAACACCTGGCACACAAGAGGGGTCAATTATATGTGTTTCTTCAATTAACCAGTGTGTTGCCTTTTTAAAAGTCCCTTTTTTATCATCTGACCTACTTGTTCCCTACAATGAAAGTAGGTCCAGGTCAAAAGCCAGGCTGAAACCTTTCACTGTTGCAGTTCACTTTGTAAAGCCAGAAAGTGGCAGCAGCCAGAGGCTCTGCCTTCTTCAGCAGCAGCATGGAGGGAAAGTCAACAACCTGCCCCCAATCCCTGCTCACTGCCTTCCAGGGGCTTCTACCTAACCCAAGATAAAGATAAGACCCTTTTATGATGAGCAGAGCCCTATGTGGTGCAGGAAGGACCACCATGATCATTGGTCCTTCCCAGTGGCCTCCATCCATACTCTTCTGCATCAGGCACTCTGATGTAGTGTTCTCTCCATCTTACAGTGTTCTCCAGCTCCTCCGCTTGGTGGTACTTACCCCTGTTTCCTATTTATATCATATCATCCCCTTAGATAGATGTCCTCTGAACCATACATTCAACTGCATTACTAAATGAAGCATCCAATAAATCTCTTCTCTGTGCTTTCGGAACACTCCAAAGTTTATTGAGTTGATTAAAGTTCTGTTCTTCAGACAAAATAAATGAGAAACAAGTTCATCTTTCTCCTACTTGTTGCTTGATTTTTCTCTGCCTTTTTATGACCTATCAAGAAAACTCTTCAGCTTTCTGGTAATAGTAGACACATGAACACTTCCGTCAGCCTATATGATTCATCTTCAGATACTAAAAACACAAAATTGGAAAAACATCTATTTCACATATACTACAAAACCTGCACATGCTCCATGGTTTCGACTCTTCCAACACCTAGTTCCTGCCACCACAACTCCCTCCCACTTTGGCACCTCTACAGTCAGCTCAGAATGTAATAGACTTAGAAGAAAATGATCAAATTGCATAAATGGTGCTTATACACACCCCTCCTGGCTACCAGTGCCTGCTACATGCCCCAAAAGAAAGGACTGCAAACTCTGGTCAAGACAAGGCAGGACAGTCCTTCAAAAATGCTACTTCATATAAAAGTCTGTAGTTATGATAGGCTGTAGACTGAAGATGGAACCTTGGGTGACTGTCCAGGCAGCCAGCTGTTTTTGTTATTTCTCACATTTTTTGGAAGTAGCTTGCTTGTACTTCCTGCTTACTCAGTTAATATTATTTCCTTCTTTAGTCTCTGAGAGAGTTGAAGACTAGAGAATATAGTTATAGTTTTCCTTGTTTACCAGACTCTGAAAAGAAACTCACTAAAGAAATGTAAAATGTAAAAGGTTCAGAGACATGAAAATATAATTTGATAATGCAAATTAGAACATAAAATGAATTAAATACAAGACTTTGGACACACCAAGAAAGAACAGATAATGGAGTATTTTCTCTGAATTTGTCAAATGCTAATAGACTAGACATTGTTGATGTACTTATTACCTGTAAATATTGTATATGTGTACTGTACTCATTGTATATAGTTTGTCTTATGTTAGTTGTATCCTTCCATTTTGTATTAGACAAAAAAGGGGAAACTGGTGATATATTGTTTATGATCTAATAAAGCCACTGGTTTTTGCAAGCTTTTTTAGATCATAAAAAATACATCATCCTACACAGGTGCAAGCCAACCTATCATCTGAATCACATGGGGAGCTCTGAAAAATATATAAAGCTTATTCTTGTCCATTGGCATGCTAGTTTAGTAGATCTGGTGTAGAGCCACAGAGCTAGGGTTGATAGAAAGGTCCAAATAACATGTTAGGAGAGTTCAAGAGAGAGTCTCATAAGTGCTTGAAAGCATCATGGAAAGATTCTGGGGAAAACAGTGATGAGGAAGATGAAGATAAACAGATGGAGAAAGGGACTGGAGAGGAGTTGGGTCATCAGGATCTGAAGCCACAAGGAATATCATCAAGACTCTGAGGCTAAGATTACAAGATTTGATTTCTAAGAGAGCTCAGTGCACCTGTGGAGAGAAAAGAAGAACCAATCTGTGAAGCCCTCCAGACTACAAACTGTTGGGTGCAGAAATTTGGTCTTATATAGTTAGTAACATTCTAGGAAGAAAACATGTATCATGGCGGGGCATGTTAACAATGGATGAGGTAACTATGGTGCTTAGAGGCAGACAAGAAAATGTAGTGAAGATTGAAGGACCTAATGCTTGCCATCTGTTCCTTTAATATCAGTTGGAACCCTCTTTTTTAAAGCAATGTTTGGTTACTAGCAAAATGGGGTGTGTGTGTGTGTGTGTGTGTGTGTGTGTGTGTGTGTGTGTGTGTGTGTGTGCGCGCGCGCGCGCGCGCGCGCGTGTGTATCCAGTAATATAATTAACTACCTTAGACCCGCCATTGGAGGCCAATTCTGAACACAGCAACCAATTTTATATTTTGTGAATGTCATGTCGGTGCCTTCTAATTGGTTATAGTGGAGTGTGCACATGAAGGAAATTGTAGCAACTAGAGTTATGGACTTCATTTTTCTCTTTTTTGAGAGCTTGAGTTATCAGAACATCGTAGGGTGTTCTGAGAACATTGGATGGATTTGAATAAGTTGAACTGAATTAAGTTGAAAAGCAAGTAAAAACTTTAAGAAAATAATAGTATGATCTGAGAGAGAAAATTATATGCTTAGGAAAAAATAGAGTAAGACATTGGCCTTAAGGCAAGTATCCAGTAAAAATGGAATCTGAGGTGTTACTCTAAGTCAAGGCTCTCTTTAGCCTATTTTCTACCCATAAACTTCTTACCAGTGCTTCTGAAATAAGTGCAAAAGTAACTGCATGAGATAGACCCAAAAATATTGTCTACATTTGAGTTCTGAACATGCTAACAGGGCATTTCAAAGGTTCATTCTCTCTGGAGAGAAAAGTTCGTGCAATCTATAAATTTCGATATCAGAAATGGAAAGTGATTTTGGAATGGGCAAAAATCAAATATTGAATAGAATAAAAATACTATGGTCCTTTAAATATATGAGAAATATTTGCACATAAAATGTGGTAAACACTAGCCAAGTATACTGGTGCATGCCTTTAATCCCAGCACTTGGGAGGCAGAGACAGGCCAGTCTTTTTGAATTCAAGGCAGGGTTGGTCTACAGATTGAGTTTCAGGGCAAACAAGTTACATGGTTAACATCCTGACTCAGGAAAGAAAAAGAGGTAGACACAAGTGTAGAGTAGCAGTTACTAGAGGCTGGGGTCTATAGTATCAGGAACATGGAAAAGCAACGACTGGGTTTGATCAGATGATAATGTAGACACACATGGAAATATCACTGAACATTATTAATATGTACAACTACTGTGTATTAACCAAACATAAGATCTTTAATGCAACACTACAAGGAAATTAGAGAAGTTGTGAATGGAACAGAGAGCAAATATAACTATTAGTAAATTGTACCAACAAGTAGCTAAATGAAGGCAGAGTATAAGAACACACCTCCCTGCTGGGCATTGTCACACACACAGGCACCTTTAATCCCAGAACTGGTGAGGCAGAGGCAGGTGGATATCTATGAGTTCAAGCCCAGCCTGGTCAACAGACTAGTTCCAGGACAGCCAGACATGGTGAGACTATATCTTGGGGAAAAAAAAGGAAAAGGAAAAAGAAGAATACACATCCCCCGTTACTGGTCAACAAACTAGTTCAAGTTCCCCGCAGAGATTACTCTATCCCATACAATGAGAAAAAACCCATTAAAGAAGTCATCACATAAAAAAACAGCTAATAATCAATTAATTAAGAGGCTCAACCACCTAAAATTAAGCTTGTCCATGGATGAAACTGGATACATGTTATTATTACATGTCAAGAAACTTAGAAATAATTAAGCATAATTTTATTTGAGTCTGAAATGTAAACCTAGAGACTCTCTGTGACTAGGAGTCTACACTGATTTAGAAAATAATGTATCTGGCTGATGTTTAAGACTTCTTTTGCACATGCCATGATGGTGTTCAGGTTTTGAAAGTCAACAAATTTAAAGAGCCTGCATTCCAACTCAGAGGATGGATACTTAGAGGTAGTGTAAATCTCACTGGAATGATTGATCAATGTTCAATCCCAAGACTGAGGGGGGGCAACTCTTTTAATTAGAATTATTACTGTTGAGAAGAATTAGGGGGAAACAGGATAAAAATGAGTTTTTTAATCACATAATTTCCATAAATGGCATCATGTATTGCAGATTGCTGTTTCCAAGGAGATATAAGAAATACATATCAGATGGAAGCAAGGACATTGATTGCAGTGACATTGAACTAGCCAGGCTTCAGAAACACACTCTGCCCTTGGATTTGTTAGAAAATGTTGTATATGCAAGCAACAATGGAGTCTATATAGCCATCTTCTAAAACATGCAATCACTTGTCTATTCAGCAAAGAACAAAGAAAACATCAACACAGTTCTCATAGCCCTCTCTTTTGCAGTATATAGAATAAAAGGCCTGCTTCCTACCATATTTGCCAAGAGTAGGCATGATGCTTCTTGGTCCGCATCTAAAAACCTCTACATAGTAAATACTACTTTTCTCTAAGCAAACAACCAATTTCCAGTTAGTGAGTAATTTTTTTCCCCGGAATCATCTTATTGGAAAATCAATGAAGAGAGGGAAAAATTAAATAAGCAAATCTTTAAAAGAAGCCACAGCAAGAGGAATGGTAAGTTTCCAAACTTACCAGTCAAGAAAAGCCGGCACTTCCAGCTTGTCCCAAACAAAACCATAATTTTAACTGACCCCTGAATTGAGCCTCGCTGGATGAATGACTTCCAGGGCCTCTGGCTCTTTGGGACTAAGCAAGAAGATTATTTTTAGCACAACTATTTGGAAATCTTTGAGAACTTGGACCCGCTATTCTGTCTGGTACCAAAGCAAGTTCCTCACTGAGCTCTCATGAGAGATCCTGACTTTTGTACACTGGGAATCCTGCAGCAACCCACCCTCCCAGAGCACGGTATGGTGTTTATTCTCTTCTTCAGAACTTTGGCAAATGTAAAGTTTTCATGGCCCATCTTCATTATGATGGAGTCTTTAGCTCAGTAAGCAGGTAGCTGTTTAGGAAGAATCCAGGAAGTGAAGACCTAGCTTCTTGGCCATGGACAATGGTAGAGACCCTTGGCTCTGCTAAAGCCCATCACAAAGGGGTCCTTGAGTGGGTGATACAGCCTAGGGGTTAGTCTGTAGACTATAAAAATTTTGCAGATGTCCAAGTTTCCTTTTTCACTATTCTTTCATCATAGCACTTTACACAAAGCAGTCAAAACTATAAATCATAAGGTGTTGTAGAAAATTCTAATGAATCTGTATATTTTCATTCCAAGTGTTGAGCTTCTACTGTCGCTTAGCCTGTCATTTCAGTCAGGGATGGGGAAATGAGCAAGCAAATAACTATAAAACCAGTTGTGTGGCTTTGAAGGGACCTGCAGAGGTCCAGGAGAAGAAGAGCCCTCATTTAAATGTGAAAATAGGTTCTGCACAGGAAATTGGAGACTGCAAGGGACTAAAGGGATCATCAGAGAAAGAACTGGGGTTTAGAAAGCTCAGGTCTCCTTCCTGTCCCAAGCTCATAGCCCCTCCTAGTGAAGCCAGAAGAACAGATCCTGATATTGAGCAATGTCCACCTCAGAGGCCAAGGAGAGGTCTTGTTTTGGCCCTCTTCAATAACCTCTCCTCTTCCTAATGATTTCCAGGCAAAGCCTGGAAATCAAATCCAGTCTTCTGTCATGAGGTAATAGATGAATACTTGGTGTTTCTGACAAGATGTCAGTTCAAATCCTATTTGTGCTATTTTGTGAATTATAAAAGTTTTGTCTCTATGAATGTGACTTGTCTAGGAAAGATGAATAAAAGGAATCTTATAGTATCTGTTCTTTTTTTGACTTGATTGTTTTATGAACACAATGCCTTGAAAGGCCATCCATGTCATGGCATTCATCAAAATGTCTTGTAATTTTTAAAGCTGTTGCATATGTGTGCCACAGTTTATTTATCTGTTAACACTTAGGTTTCTCCTTTTAGCAGTTATGAATGCTGTTGCCATGAACATGAGTATGCAAATATCAATTTGAGTCCCTGTGTTTAATTCTTTGTGGCATATTCCAAGAAGTGGGACTACTTGACCATATTTGAGTCCTTTGAAGTATTTTCCAGCATTTGTGTTCCCCTGAATAGCATCTTCTATTCTTAGAAGTAAAACCACATTGTTTACAAAGAAATCTCAAACTACATATATATTTTCTGGAGGTTCAGTCTTTACATTGATTTAATCAATGCTTCTCCAAGTGTTTCTTATGGCTAGTTTGGCAAGAAATGATCTTGTGACAAAAAAAAAATGCATGCTACTATATACTAATCCTCCCTTAAAGATTCAGAATACATATTTACATGAAAAGTCTGATATATATATATATATATATATATGTTTTTAAATGTATGTTTTAAAATCTAAAAACCTGTCTCTTTGTTATCCCTAAAGAAAAAGTTTGGGTAGAAAGTCATTTACATTTAGCATTCAGGGCCTGTCTGAGATTAGCATTATATCCAGAGCTTTGATTTTCTAAGTCCAAAGAAGCAGAAAAGCAGAAAAAAAATACATGCTAGCACATATTCTACATAAATTTGCATATTTCAAGTCAATGCTTGAAAGCATATTGCAAGAGAGGGGACTGCTAATGGAGATGTTTTCTCCTGAGGATTTAAAACATATTCTAAGGTTGGATTATAATGTGTATTGAGTCGTATACTTTGATTAGTTTTATGTTGTGCAAATTATGTCTTTTCAAGCTGTCCAAAATCATTATAATGTAAAGTTTTGACTCATGTGGTTTATTCTCAGTCAAAACAAACAAATTATTTGTGATGTTTTAAATTTTTGGCAGTAGATGAAAATGGGTTGTTCGGGAAATGGTGCTGGAAATGTGCAATTGTATTGCTACCTCGAAGTTTTTCATCAGGAAAAACCTGGTGGACCAAATATTTACATGTGATAAAATAAAATGTGAGAATTGAAATAAACATAAAATTATATTTAGTATCTTGAACTGGGGGATATTCTAAGCATAATAATGTATACTTTAGAAAAAGTTTTAATAATCAAAATATTTTAAATGTATGTAAAAACAGGAACTAGAGAGATGGATCAGTGCTTAAGAGTACTGCTGCTCTTCCAGAGGACGTGGGTTTGGTGTATAGCACCCATGTCAAGCTTACAATCATCTGTCTATAACTTCAGCTCCAGGGGATCCAACATCTCTGGCCTGTTCATGTACTTGCATTCACATATATGTGCCAACACACTGAGACACATAATTAAAAATAAAATAAATCTTCTAAACAGTGAGAAAAACCTATAAAAACATTGTCTGCATTTGTCTTGATGCATATGATATATATATATATATATATATATATATATATATATATTCACTATACTAACATTTATAATAGCAAAAGAATAAAACAATTCCAAATGTTGATTGGCAGGACACTAATTAAATATAAGACATTCATATGACAGACATGCTAGAGTCCCTGAAACAAAAAAATGTGGTGTATCTATGTGAAGAGATGTCAATATACACAGATGCAGAGTCCTCTGTCCAAAGGTTCCACATTCCTCAATTCAGTGAATCACAGAAAAACAGTAATAATTGTTTATTAATTTTCTGCTGCATATGTGCAGACTTTTTCTTATTATTCTATAAACAGTATAATTATTTACAAACATTCCCATGATGTTAGATATTATAAGTAAACTAGTGGTAAGTGACTCAAAATATACAGCAAAATGTGCATGGGTTATATGCAAACACAACACCAACTTATATCAGGGCCTCAAGCCTCCTTGGCTCTTGGTACCTATAGTGGGGATGGTCTTGGAACAAATTTCCTACAAACATGACTCATGTGTTGATGGGGGATGTCCTTCTGAATGCTGTGAATATATGTTTCTCTTATTAATTAAATTATTCCACCTATCTTTTGCCTTTGGGCTTTTACCTTTCTCTATTTCTGTGTATCTTTTCTTTCCTTATTCTAAATCTGGCTGGTGGCTGAGTGGCAGGCATTCTCCTCTCCTTCTCCTTTTCTTGTTCCCCCCTCTTCTCTTTTTCACTATTTATTCTCTCTGCATGCCAGTTCCACCTATCCTTTCTCCTGCCTAGCTATTGGCCTTTCAGATCTTTATTAGACTAATCAGGTGTTTTGGGCAGGTAAAGTATCACAGATTCACATAGTTAAACAAATACAACATCAAAGAATTCAACACATCTTTGCATCATTAAACAAATTATCCATAGCATAAATAAATGTTACACATCATCAACTAATATTCTGAAACAGGAACCATCAATCAATAAGAAAAAGATCACTGACCTTGTGGGTCCTATCTGAAGGAAATATCATAAAATAAAGATGGGAATAATCTAGTGAGTTGAGATGATAAATGCAATGGAAAACAGAAAAAAAATGGAGCAGGAAGAGGGAGGGTTGGGGCACAGAATATAGCACTTTGCAATATTAAGTAAGATGAGAATGGTTTTACTGAAAAAAAGATGACATATGAGAAAGATCTCAAGAAAGAGGTGAGGAATTAAGCCATATGGACATCTTTGTGCGGGGATTTTACTCAGAAGGAGACAGAAACGATCCTAAGACAGGTTATACCAGGTGCCTTTAAGGGCCACCAAATAATCCATTGCAACTAAGCCTGGCACTGAGGAGTAAAATCAAAGATGAAGTCACAGAATTTGAGGACTGTGAGGATCAAGTAGGTCTGGTAGACATGGCAATGTTGACTCTTAGAGAAAACTAAGAGCTGTTGTGGTGAGGTCACTGTAGTTTCCCATGGTAAACCATGCTGTCTCATCTTCATGCATGAACTGAGAGTCCTGAGACTTGGATGATTACTCAGCATCATCCCAGTCATGCAGTAAGTACCACAGCACCTGATCCTCCCTGCTGGTGACTGTTAGTACATAATGATCTTGAGTGATGCTCAAAGATTCTAACTGGGGCTGCAAGCAAGCATTTAGACTCCTGCCCAAGACAGCTCTCTAGTGCTTTTGTTAATGAGAAGCAGTCCATTGGTTCAATGACAAACTGTTTCAGTTGCTTTAGTTAATTCTTCCTCTGAGCATATGCTGCTGCTATCATGAAGTATTCTTTCTTCCAAGCACATTCCAAACTACCTGTTTCCTTTTCTACCACTACCCAGATCCCAGTTCACTCCTCTTCTGTAATGTTCCCATTGAAGACTTTCACACCACCACTGGTGCCTGGGCTCCCCAAAGCACCTTTTCTCCCAATATTCTCAAGTCTTTCTTAGAAATCTTAAAAATACCTCTTGGCCTTGGTCTACAGCCTTCAGTGCTCTGTATGTATATGGTTAAAAGCCTCCTCTTGAGCATCCTCCTTAAGTGTGTACTCCAAAGAAGAACTGGGATTGCAATCAATGCATCCCATTTTAACAAGAGCAAAGATTCTGCATAGGATTCTTCTTACATTACTTTTTATCTTAGTTTTCTTCAAAAGAGCTCATATCTTGTTTTGTAAAAGAAAACATCATACACAAGTACAATGCATTTTGACCATAGCCATTCCAAGTCCTGCCATGCTCCCCCATGTCTCCTTTTCCAATTCATGTCATCACTGTCTTTCTCTCTCTCTCTCTCTCTCTCTCTCTCTCTCTCTCTCTCTCTCTTCTCTCTCTCTCTCTTCTCTCTCTCTCTCTCCACACCACACACACACACACATGCCATATATAAAATTTATATATACGTGTGTGTGTGTGTGTGTGTGTGTGTGTGTGTGTGTGTGTGTGTTGTCCACATGTGTGAGTTTAGGGCTGACCATTAGTGCTTAGACAACATATCATGGGGCTTGTCCTTTCAGAAAACTAACTCCCTCAGCAGCTGTAGATTGACTATAGCTTCTCAACTGCAGGTGGGGCAGGGAATACTGTAGCCTTACCCCTATTCGAATTGGGATGTTGACAGATGTGCTTTTGTGGAGGTCTTGGCAGGCAGCCATAGGTGTTGAGTTTGTGGGAACAACACCCCTGCCATGTCCAGCTGAAACTCTTTTGCAGCAGTCCTCCGGCTCCTCTTATTCTTACCATCACTCTAGTCCTTCTTCATGGAGTTCCCTGAAGAGCTCATAGTGCTATTGGAACCACAGGGTTTGTCAGAAAGTAGAACACTAGGATCAGTGGTTTGAGGTTGGTACTTGCCCTGTTTGAGGTGTTAGAAGCTTGATTCCACTGTGGTGGTTGTGAAAGGCAATGGGAGCTCTAAGGGGTGAAGCCCAGAGCAAAGTCATAAAATAGGCACTCTCCATTGTTCTGGCTTCCTGTCTCTCTATCCCTCCCACCTTGATACTATATGCCATGATGTGATGCAGCCATGATGGCCGTTGAGACAGCCTGCTCCATGTCACATTTTCAGTCTTCAAATTTTCAGCCTCCAGACTGATAACTAAATAAACCTCTTTCCCTTGCAAACACTGCCTCATGTATTTCATTACAGTAACAGAACACAGACTGATATAATATTGCATGGCTGGTCCAGCACATAGAACGCTACAAAAGTGTTTTAATCCTTTGATAGCAGGGTCTGATAACACTGGATACATTGTTTAAGCATTTTTGATGATAATCTCTAACATTTGAGATTATTCCAAAATCTCACGTACATTTTTTAGGTTGTTAATCCTGAACTGAGGTGAAATTTTTGGGCATAATTCCAAGATGATACAATCTTTCCATGGGCACCATAAAAGTGGTGTGCCTTTTAAATTTTCTGGGGTGGCTGTCAAAAATGCCATCTGATCACTTTCCCACATCTTATCATTATTCCCTTCAGAGAGTGTTGTCCAGGTGAAACACTATGAAGTTTCTGTATGAAAACACAGGTCCAGCCATTCAAAAACTAGTCATGTTCACAACCCACAGCAACACCTATGTGCATTCTTCCATTGAAGAAACTGCTCATCCATAAGGATGACATAGCCTGACAAGTTAAGTCTCCCCACCTTATGCCACCTCCCCTGTCTTGAGCTTGTAGGCCAGGAAGTCATACAAATAAATCATTCATTAGTCTGCATCCAGGCTCTGTGGAGCAAGAAGCCAAGTCCTATTAGGTTAGACTTAAAGAGACCTGCATCTGCTTCACACAGTGCATGTGGCCCTATACATGGTTTAAGTTCACACAGCTTGTTAATTGACCTCCCAGTCAATTAACAGCTTAATGGGACACAATGGCATTATATCCTGCAGATTTTAAATTAAAGTTTCAGACTCCCCCAGGATATGCACAGTACTGCAATTAACACTAATTAGCATTACACATGATTAACAAGTGAAAAACATGTTGTTGTTTTTCTGAAAATGCTTCTTTTCTCCCATGAATTCTAAGAACCTGATGGATGCATGCAAAGATGAGGAGGATGATACCCAGTGTGTGTTGCATTGGCCCAGCTCTGTAAATGACTTCTATACATGCAAGACAGGAGAGAGAGAAAGACAGTAATTAATGTTATAGACAAGTTTAAATTAATGTTAAGTGAAAAACAAAGTTCTCAATCACAGGATTGGCACAAAGTCACTTTTACTCCACAATATACATACATACACACACATACACATACACACACACACACACACACACACACACACACACACACACACACACATACACACGACTGGAAATATGTATATACTAAACTATAAAGGGGAATTAATTATTTTTGAGTAGTGTTGATTGTGCTGGGGTTGATCTACATCATTTGAATGTGCCATTTTCCTTTTATAGTGCAAAAGGAAAGGTTGTTTTGCTAAATCCACTCATTCTTGCAGAATATATTCAGCAAAGAGTTGTGTTTAGAGTGTTTTCTTTTCTTTAATATTTGTTTATTTTAATTTTATATGCATTAATGTTTTGCCTGCAAGCATATTTGTGTGAGAGTGTCAGATCTTGGAATTACAGTGTTGAGTTGCATGTGGGTACTGGAATTTGAACCCAGGTTTTCTGGGAAGAGCAATCAGTGCCCTTAGCTGCTGACATCTCTCCAGCCCCCTAGAATGTTTTCTTCCTTCATGTATATAAGTCTCTGTATTAGGCACTGAGGATTCTGTGTCAATAATGGATTGACAGCTTCTTAAATCCTGAGCGCAAGCAGGGTTCTAGACATGAGGAAAATCAAATGCTGGAGGAGGCTGCTGCACATGCCCATCCTGCAGTTCACACCAACTCCATCATGCCAAAGCCCCTCCCTAGAAAGTGCACTGATGTCTGTCCTTCTCTTCTAGAGCCCAAAATGATTGTTCTGCTCTATGTGACAAGTCTTGCCATCTGTGCAAGTGGACAACCTCGGGGCAATCAGGCCAAGGGAGAGAACTACTCTCCAAGGTACATCTGCAGCATTCCTGGCTTACCTGGCCCACCAGGCCCTCCTGGAGCAAATGGCTCCCCTGGGCCCCATGGTCGCATTGGCCTTCCTGGAAGGGACGGTAGAGATGGCAGGAAAGGAGAGAAAGGAGAAAAGGGCACCGCAGGTAAGGAATGATGAGGTTCTGTAAATACCCCCTCTGACCCTCCTTAAACTCCTCCCTTTGTTGCTTCTTCCCGCTGGGAACTGCTCCTTCAATCACTTCATTAATCATAACAATGCTTCAAATGCTTTTTTAACTCTTTCCAGCCTTAGTTGGCTACAGTGACAACTTTGTCGGGTGGACAATGTAACATCTAGAAGTTAAGAAGCCTGAGCCTGGTGAAAGGCACCGCAGGAGATAAGCATAGACCGGCAAGCACTGTGCATGACTGCTGGAGCTGGACTTCCAACAACTGATGTCTGGAACGAGCAGACAACAGTTGGATGCATGGAAGTTTGAATAGACAAACAGATGGGCCAGAGTAGGGGAAGAATTGGGATTCAGAAACTCAGTTTACCACCCTGCTCAGAGCTAAGTTCTAAACAAATATTCCATAAGGTCTTCTAGATTTTTCCATGTATACAGCTAAAAGGACAAAAGTGTCATATAGCCGGCCTTTCCTTGCTCAGCACTCTCCCACCCACCCTGTCACAAAGCTCTCTGCGATAGTTTAATTGTCCTCAAGTCTTCAATAATTTTCAGGCTTTTCCTCCTACAGATAAGTTAGCCTGGGAAGCTTGCCAGACTCCACAGTCCTTCAGAGGAAACCAAATTGAAATTCTCCAGAGGTTGTGTTAACTCTACAAGAGCAAAGAATTTGGAATCAATCTTTGAAAACATGCTTCTGGGTGTACAAGTTAGACAAAAGATAAGAAGTAAAAAATACATAGATCTAAAAAATGTGCCTCTACCCAATCACCACACCTGATTTCCTGGGGTTCTGTAAGACAGTGCTATGGCATACATCCAGATTATAGGCTAATGTGTCATTTTCAAATACCCTATGCAGAACACATGGGGCAAGTCAATAGCTGTCAGATGCATGAGCATTGTTCAATATTGAAGAACCTTATGTAAAGATCCAATGTTGGATAAACCTTGAATTGGGAGTTTAGATGTAGTTATTCAAAGGCAGCTGTCTATAAGGTAGCTCATGTGAATACAAATTATTATTGAGCCATAACTGTAAATATCCTTAAAATTCTATGACATACAGATTATAGTTCTATATGAATGACCCTTTCAGCTTGTTGTGTCTGGAAGGAAGAGTGTAATAGCTAATCACACAAGAATTGGCACCAGAAAACACACTCAAACCTTGGTTCTTTCAGTTACTTTACCTAGCATCCTTGGGCAAATAGCCTCTTTGAGCCTCATTTGTAAATTGGCAAGAGTAAGGGCAAATGTGAAGTTTGGGAGTTGTCATATATGCAGAATGTCCTATAGAATAATTGCCATGTGCTAAGTACTTGGTAAATGTTACATATTGTTAATTTTTACATTTTGATCCCCACGTCCAAGATAAGTCTGTGGCCACCCAAAGCCACAGAGCAAATAAAATGATTAATATGCCCATAAGGTAGTTCTATGTTATTTCAGATAGAATTTAATATCCTTAAATGCTACAGCTTTAGCCCTATGGGGTCAGGGATAGCCTTGTATACATCAGTCTATTCATCCCTCTATGTATCCATGCATTATTTATTCAGAAACATTTTGTGTATCTCTAACTATTAACTTTTATTTCTGGAGAGTTTTTTTAGCCTCCACACCAATGTCATTTAGGGCTGAATAATTTTTATGGCAGGGTGAGGTGTTTGACAGCATGTCCCTAGATATCAGTGGCACACCTCTCCCAGCTGTAGCAACCAAAAAATGAATCTAGACCAGTGGCTCTCAACCTGTAGATTGTGACCTCTTTGAGAGACAAATTATCCTGTCACAGGGATCACATATTAGATATTTGCATTTTGATTCATAACAGTGGCAAAATTGTAGTTAAGAAGGAGCAAACAAGTAATTTTATGGTTGAGGGTCACCACAACATGAGAAATTGTATCAAAGGGTCAGAGCATTAGGAAGGTTTGGACATTACAAACTGTCCCCAGGGACACAGCTAATTGAGAAACTGTTCTAGTGGCTGGGAACACAGAAATTTGTCAGGAAGTGAAGGGAAAGGACTATCTAAGCACATCATTGTAGTAGTTCCAAATACTGCCCATTTATTAAGAACTCACTATGTGTTGGGAACTTATTATGTTAGCTTTCACCATTATAATCTGCAGTAACTATAACATGCAATAAAATAATGCCACAAATAAAACTGTTGAGATTCAAAAGCAAAGTGCCTTTTCCAACCAAATATTATGTAAATCCAACAGACACACCTAAGGCTCTGCCTGGCTCAGAGAGGAAAGAGAGGCCTGACTGTAATTGTGAAGAGATGCACACATCACCCCAAAATCCCATTTGTAAAGTGACTGGCAAATGGGTCCAAGACTGGGAAGTGATATCCAATGATTCCTCTCCATTGACAGTACAGGGCCTTTTCATTTGTACACCCTTGTTGAGGACAAGATTGCCTTCACCTCAACCAAGTCCAGACAGAACTCATTGTATTCTTTTTCTGGTTACCCTAAACTAGAAATGAATAGATTATTACACCAAATTATAAATTCTCTGCAAAAACATCTGTCGCTGGCCTGTAGCAATCACCATAATATGTTAATCCAATTCAATTAAATCCAAATTCATGCTCATTCAAATATCACTAGAACTATCTCATGAAGCATTCTTATAAATTTTTTTGGTTGTGAGCCTAGCCTTTAACAGCTGATCCATCTCTCAAGTCCTCATGAAGTTTTCTTCATTCCAGTTTAATAAAAAGATTTCAGTATTATAAACCTATCACACTGAGTCCCTCTCACATATGGTGAGTGTTCAAACAATATTACATGGTTCTAAACTCAAGGTAGATGTGTGGGTGGGTGCATAGATCCATTGATGGAAAGAAGGAAGGAAGAAAGGAAGGAAGTACAGATGGATAGTTATATAGATGATCCATGGATGAAAGGAAGGGTAAAATGATTCTAAAGAGAAAATCTAGGTAGACCCCTTGAGGTAGAACTAAAAAGAAATATATGGCTAAGCTTCAGTACATATACATAGTGTAATCCTTTTATTAGTGAGTTTCTTTTCTTTTTTTTTTTATTAGTTCAAATTAGAAACAAGGCTGCTTCACATGTCACTCCCTTCTCCCTCTCCCTCCCCTCTCCTCAACTCCCCACTAATCCCCCACCTCACCCCTCTGCTTCCCAGGGAGAATAAGGCCCTCCATGGGGGTTCCCCCAAAGTCAATCATATCGTCCTGGGCAGGGCCTAGGCCCTCCCTCTTGTGTCCAGGCGGAGAGAACATCCCTCCATGTGGGATGGGTTCCCAAAGCCCTTTCTTACACTAGGGGTAAATACTGATCCAATACCAAGAGCCCCATAGAATGCCGAAGCCTCCTCATTGACATCCACATTCAGGGGTCTGGATCAGTCCCATGCTAGCCCCCCAGACATCAGTCCTTAATGCATAATGATTTATCCTTTTTCTTCTCTTGAGTATATAGTCTCCTGATCCATGAGAAAATTCTCCATATAAATAGGAAGAAGTCCTATATATTATTATTACATTTACTCCATGACTAGGTGTAACTGACAGTTCAGGGTATTAAATATGTATTACAATAGAAAATTAAAGCACTGAGGTCATAAAGAATTCCTCATATTTATCATTTTCATTTCAGTATTTATGAGCTGTTCACAATAAATTTTCAAGAGGGTGAGACCTCAAGCAACCTTCCCTTAACCTTTATTTCAGTGACTAGGAAGCCTAAGCCAGGAGGATCTTAGCCCTTCTTCAGATCTACCATTAGATCCACAGCTGAAGTGTGTTCCATCTCAGACATGCTGAGTCACTGTTGACTGTGTCACCCACTAAGTTGGAGTAGACTTATATCCAATGTCTCTGTTTTACAAATGGAGTCCTTGAGCCGGAAAGTTTTAAAGCAGCATGATTTGAGTTTGTAACGAACTCCTATGACTCAAACTGTTACTGAGACACAAATGGCTTTATTATTGTATTGAAGATCAGTGATGAAGGCAGAAAAGGTTAAGCTGCTGTTGAACAAATTTCAGACTTTGCAGTCTTTGATTTGTGAAGAACAACAGAAAGTTTATATTCCATTTCTACGCCAGAGAATCAAGGCCTGATGAAGCTCAAAAACATCTGTCATGTGTGTTGTGCTTGATCCACTTAACAGGACTGTCTGCATTAAGGGAACACAACTGTAGCTGATAAGAATGCTAACCTTGTCTCACTAACAGTGGTGCCATTCATTGACAATAACCTCCAGGCATCATAAATTGTTAAACAGACACTTTCATGAGGATTAAAGCACTGTACTTGACATTTTAAGGGTAAAGCTTTAATTCTCCCAAACTTTACATTGCCAAGAGACTTCCTTGTTGATTTTGCCAGTTAACAGGAAAAAAGAACCAGGTTATCACATGCATACATTGAAGTATGTACAGAACTCCAATAATTGATATCAAAGCACCAGCAAGATAAAGGGCTTAGCTGGATCAGAATCCCTGAGAAGAAAACCATGATTACAAGAGAAATCATGCATTAACAATACATTTTCCTGAATGAAAAAAAATAAACAACTGAAGACCAACAATTTTGGATACTTTGGGTAGAAATATTCATTATCCAAGTACTACTGTGACATGGATTTGATCACAAAATTAAAACCCTTTATTATACTAATTATTGTTGTTTTATACAAGAAAAAGTCAATTTTGCTGATGGCTTTCAATCAAGATCACTTTTTTCTATAATTAGCCTCTAGTTAACCTGCAGACATAAAGATTTGGACATACAGAAAACAGTCCTATACAGTGGCTTAAACTTGGTTGAAATTCGCATCCAGTTTTCTTTATGTAAGGGGACCCAGAGAGATTAGGAGACACATTCAGTGGCAGAGCCAGCTGCAAGGTAAGAGGCATCTACATGGACAGGGTAAAATACCATGAGGCCAGGAAGGCTAAGGATCCTTCTAATCCTGATACATAGTCAAGTCCATTTGCCTCCTCAGAACTCATTCTCCTGCAAAAGAAGGACGGTAGAATGGTGAAAGCAGTCAGCATTTTTTAGTTAAAGTAGCATATGATGCCCCAACATTCCAGGGTCACCTACAGTTTACAGGATCAACCCAACACATTTCCCAGAGGATGGTACCCAGGCTCCAGAGTTGGACAGGCATGTGTTCAGATCACAGCTCCATCACTCAGTAGCTCCATTCTCTTGATTCGGTTTCTTCGAGTCTGCAAAGAAGTTACTAATTCTTATCTTTTAAAGTTGTTGTGAAATTTAAATAAGATAATGCATGCCAATGAAACATTTAACCTTGGTCCTGGTATAGAGTACACAGTTGATAAATATTGAATTTGATTTTGATTAATTATCTTATTATTAACACTAACAGGAATAGAATGAAAGAAAGACTAAGCTGTCTCCAAAGAATTGTCTGGTTCTGTCTCCCCTCAGGACTCACTCTGGGAAAAATACTAGCATGCTCTCTGAAGCCTTTCTGTGGTGACAAGTAACTGGCTATGACTAATATGCACCAGGTGATATGTCTTCAAAATAATAGCTTATTAGTTTAATTAATCAGGGTCTAATTGAAGTCTCAAATACTGGAGAAAATCTAAGTGAAGTTTTTTGTTCTCGTTTTTTAGTATATCAATGAGTTCCAAAGGCTTTTTAATTAACAGGAAGCTGTTAATAATTGACTGAAAAGATATGATTAGGGTGTGTTAGCAGTGTGGAGGTATATTGTTTGTGACTCTCTAGAAGAGCTATTGATTTAGCCATTAATTGTTTTTGAAGGTCTAAAAGGTAAGACTGGACCCCTGGGCCTTGCTGGTGAAAAAGGAGACCAAGGAGAGACTGGGAAGAAAGGACCTATGGGACCAGAGGGTGAGAAAGGAGAAGTTGGCCCAGCTGGGCCTCCTGGGCCAAAGGGAGACCGAGGAGATCAAGGGGACCCAGGCCTGCCTGGAGTGTGCAGATGTGGAAGCATTGTGCTCAAATCTGCCTTTTCAGTTGGCATCACAACAAGCTACCCAGAAGAAAGGCTACCCATCATATTTAACAAGGTCCTCTTCAATGAGGGGGAACACTACAACCCCGCCACAGGGAAGTTCATTTGTGCTTTCCCAGGGATCTATTACTTTTCTTATGATATCACATTGGCCAATAAGCACCTAGCAATTGGGCTGGTACACAACGGGCAGTACCGAATAAGGACCTTTGACGCCAACACGGGGAACCATGATGTGGCTTCGGGGTCCACAGTCATCTACCTGCAGCCAGAAGATGAAGTCTGGCTGGAAATCTTCTTCAATGACCAGAATGGCCTCTTCTCAGACCCGGGCTGGGCAGACAGTCTATTCTCTGGATTTCTCCTCTATGTTGACACAGATTACCTAGATTCAATATCAGAAGATGATGATCTGTGAAGTGGACTGCAGACCTGAATGTTGCAACATGAATACCACATGGCTTACACTTTGATTTGATCTGGAGTGCTGGAAGGTGGAGCAAGTGACAAGAGGATTCAGAAACTCCTTTTACAGACAGCTCTGGCAGAATTTATCTCAATAAGACAAACCAGCAACCAGTTGAAAGCACAACAAAATGAAGGGTTTAAAATAACCCCAGACATGAACCCCTCAAAAGTAATGATGATAAATATTTAAGCAAATTAAAGATAATGTTGACAAATTTGAATGCCCTTGGTAATACAACCAGCTGGTAGTGACACTGCCTCATTAAATATTCATAAAACTCCAGTTTTGTCTGTTATTTAGGATAATCATAACATAGACAAATTCTTTGACAATTCTCAAGGAAAAGTAAGAGATGCTAAGAATTTTCTTTTCTTTCCTTTCTTTTTTTTTTTTTTTTTTTTTTTTTTTTTTGGTTTTTTGAGACAGGGTTTCTCTGTAGCTTTGGAGCCTGCCCTAGAACTCACTCTGTAGACCAAGCTGACCTGGAACTCACATAGATACACCTGTCTCTGCCTCCCAAGTGCTGGAATTAAAGGCGTGTTCCACCATTGCCAGGCTGAGATGCTAAGAATTTCTAACAATTAAAATGGAATGATAAATTTCTTTATTTATTCCTTTATGCTTTTATATGTACACTCAACAACTCTGTGTGTGCATGCATGCATGTGTGTGCGTGTGCGTGTGCGTGTGCGTGTGCGTGTGTGTGTAAGCCAGAAGACATCAGCTGTCACTCCTCAGGTGCCATCCACCTTGTTCTCTGAACCAGAGAGTTCACTGAACCTGGAGCTCACTTATCTGGGTAGCCTGACTGCCCAGTGAGCCCCAGAGACTACCTGCTCTCATCTCTCTAGCACAAAGGTTACAAGCAAATGGCACCATGCCGGGCTTTTTTACACCTGGTTTCTGAGGGATCAAACCCAGGTCCTCAGGCTTCTGATGCATGCATTTTACTGACTATGTCATCAACTCAGCCCTCAGCAGCTCTTTATTGAGACTGTGTGGAATGGCCACTAAGTGCGGAGCAGACACTAAGTGCTGATCAGACCCAAAGGGGAGGGATAGGGTGGGGAAACAGTCATAGTCTTATTTCCAGCAGGCTAATGTGTGGTGAGTACTCTGCCACGGTTGTATGTTATGAGCACCATTGCAAACAGATTGGTTCATGGGAAACACAGAATCCATGACTTCTGTGGCTGGAAGCCAAAGACATCACACACACAGGAAAACACTAGGCATGCCAAGGTATGTTTCTGTGGGTACAACTAATGCAGGGGATAGAAGGGATCACCTTTTACAGTCTCCTCATCCCACCTGACACGTCAGTGTTATTTCAGTCGAGGAATGAAAGACAGAAACAGGGGAAGCCTGAGAAGGCAAAGGAAGTAATGATTGGAGAGCATTAACCCAATGCTTTAACCTGATAGTACAAAATAGGTTTCTTCCAAGCAAGGGCACTTCTTAACTTATGGAGGGAAATGTTTCTCATGGATTACCTAGAATTAGAATGCAGCAAAGCACATGACCCCCAGACTTAGGAATGAACTAGAGTGGAGAATGAACAGGAAGGAGGGTGGCTGAATATTGGAACCAACTATTAGTCTTCCAAGCCTCTCACATCCTTGTTAGCACTTGCTGCCCACTGAGATTCCCTGCTTAATCTCAGCCATGATTCTGTCTTGTACCACTCATTAGGTCTACAGTAATGATATCTCTTTGCCTTTTCCTTCCTATATTCTCTATGTATCCTTATCCTTGCTTATTAATGATTTTAACGCCTGCGATTCATGAAATACCATACTGGATTCTGTGACAATGAAAGAACACCAAGATGAATGTAGGCTAGTCCCAAGCATCAGATTCCTAAGAAGACAAGAAATTGCATGAACACACACACATACCCCATACACAAGCCCCATGCTCTGGAAAATGGCATGCTAAAATATGCAAAGTGTTAAATGTTTACTTCCAAATTCTGAGGTGATAAAAGAAGACCAAAGAAATTTGTGCCCACCAAATCTTAAATGACAAAAGGACTTGGAGTGGCCCAAGTGGGCAAAGAGCACACAGACATGTAACCATGTGGATGGATGAAAATGAGAACTGAGACCAGAGAGAGGAATCAGTGGGCCAATTCCAGGAGGGGTACTATATTAGAGAATGGGTCTCAAGGTGGGGCACTGCCTTCATCAAAGGTGACAGTGATCACACAGCCTGTGTAAATGAAGTCAGCATTCAACTCCTATCCTGAGTCCATTTACTCTGCCTGCTGAACTCTGTCTACTTCTTGCTCTCCCAAGTCAATCCATAGGCCCAGGGGCCAACAACATGAAGAACAGACAAAAAAGAGGAAAAGGTTAGTTTGAAATAGTCACCATCTATTGAAAAAATCCACTGCTACAATCCCAGGCAATATAGAACACAAAATATTCAACAGAAATGGGCAATAAAATATAGCCCACTTGAAAGCAGATGGATTTGCTGATGAAATTGAAATAGAGAAAATATGCAGATTGTCTTGACCCACAAGGTTGCTATATAATTAATACTTTACTCTGACTGTGATCTACTGATGTAGTTTTCAACAAGGTCTTGTTAAATAGCTGAAGATGAGGTTGAACACTTGATTCACTACCTCCCAAGTGTTGGGAATCTAGGCATGTACCACCATTCTCAGTGTACATGGTTCTGGGGATGAAACCCAGGGCTTTGTGTGTGCCCAAAAAGCTCTCCACCCACTGAGCACAAACGCATCCTAACAAGTGTGTTTTTGTTTCAACATTATCTTTTAAATGATTCTTCACTACAAAATCTATTTCAAGTAGATTTTTAAAATAAAGTTTCCTTCATTGGTCTTATGTCCAAAATGAATTTATTTTTAAGCTAATAGCAGGGTGAAGATGGGGGTTAAGCAGCTGCTGTAGGAAATGAGAAGCAGGTTTCATATTAAAATGATAAAATTCAAAAAAACTTTCAGGAAATGCTTGTGTCTTTTCATCCTTAAAAAAGTTCTCAGGCATCATTTTTCTACATCTGTGAGTATTTTTGTAAAGAAGGAGAAGACTGGTTTGTTTCTAAAAACAATCTCAGTCTCATTCCTATCATTCTTGGTAACGACTACCTTGTAATGAATATGTATCAAGTCATATTTCTATTTTATGTCCTTCCTCATCGCAGAATGTCATGAGCCCTCAGCAGACACTGCATTTGCCAACAACTGACCTTGGACATGCCAGCCTTCAGAAATATAAAAAATAAATCCGAGTTGTTTATAGACACTTAGTTTGGGGTATTTTGTTACAGACTAAGACAGTCCTGACAGAAATTATGCCCTCATGTTACACATGGAAAAACAGGAAGAGAGGATCAGATATGTATGAAGTAGGTACTAAGTGCAAAGTAGGCCTGGGCAGTCTGGCATGGATTAGGAACAAAGTTCATCTTCCTAATCACAGCTGTGGAATGCCAACTCGACACTGGTTTCCCAATAGTGGCAGGCTACACTGTTCACACGTGTGTTTGTCTATCTGATAGCGAAGTATTCCTGTCCATCTTTGTATATCAGACTTCTAGCTGCCATGATATGTGCTCAATAAAATCATGCTAAATTAATCAATGAAAAGTTCTTTTTCAGTGTAGTCTCCACACATGAAGAGAGAGAAAAAGAGAAGGTTAGTTTGAAATAGTCACCATCTATTGAAAACAGCCACTGCTACAATCCCAGGCAATATAGAACACAAAATGTGGGGGGAGAGGGAGAGGCAAAGTGAGGAAGAGAGGGGCATCAGAACCAAAAAACTCTACAATCACCCTGTGAATTAATCCAGAGCTGTGGATTGCACCTGCTAGGTTCCAATATACACTAACTCAAGAAAGATAGAACCAGACAAAGAGAAATTTTGAAACAGATCTGGTTACAGAGGCATTGGCAGCAAGATTGTATTTTTCCCACTTCAAAGATTCTCTTCAATACTAGCTTCAACTTTGGCAGCTTTTATTCTGTAACAAAGATTTCCACCAACAGCTAAGGTTAGCATTGCTTTGTGATTTGTTTGTCTCTTATTGGTAGGGCTAGGGACTCAGTTTCAATTTGCAATTCCATGAGGGATTTTGTCAGAAGGCTCAGTTATGATAGCCACCTGTCTACAACGGGTCCTGAGTCTATCACTCAGATGGTAATTGCCCAAAGAGATGCACAGTTTGAATCAGTCATGACTGCATCACATCCACCATTGGAGCTGGAAGGAGTTCTGCTTCAAGTTCCTGGGCCCAGGTTGGGAACAATATAATTTCTCAATGGAAAATAAAGGTACCAAGTCTAAAAGAAGAATTATTGGTTAATCAGTAATCAGCTGTTTCAATGCTCAGTCAAAACCTCCTTTTTGTCTATATGATGCACAATACTGTATCACCAGAACTGCTTTTCTCCAAGATAATCTGATTCTATGTAACATTTAGTTAGAATTGACTGTACCCTTCACACAGTATGCCCTGGCATCTGTGCTGACTCAGTTCTACTGTCAGTCATAGTCCTGGCCTCCACTGATACTTTAAATGAAATAATCTTATTCTCCACAAGCTTCCTTCTTCGCCCACACCTACCCCACCAAGTTCTGACATCTTTACCTCAGTTACTGAGAAGATTCAACATTTCTCGTTAACATTTATTTTTTAAAAGAGAGAGTTTTAGGGAGCCATCTTTTAAGATCAATCTCTTTCATCCAGGTCCAGGGTTACCTCTGGGGCTGGATTTCTGCCTAGAGCCAAGTCTGGGTACATGGTCCTACTTCAGGCTGTGTCTGTGTTGACATCCATGACCCATGTCACCTCCAAGACTATGGGGATACCCAGGGCTACCACCTGGGGCCATGTTGGTATATGAAGGCCATCCTGTTGCTAGAGCCATGCCCATCTGAGTGGCCCATTCTGCCACCTGGGGCTATGGTGACATTTGAGCACAGGCTGCTGATGAAGACCACAAACTAGGTCTGTGGTCCTACCATAGCCAGGGTCTGTGTTGATGTCCATTGCTCATGGTGCCATCAAAGACCACACAGATGCTCGGGATCTAGGCAGCACCCTGTGGTCATGTTGGTGTCTGAGGGCCATGCTGTACCAGAGCCATACGGATCTGGGTGACCTACAGCTGCCACATGAGGTCATGGTGTCATCTGGGTCCCCCTGCTGCCTAGGGCCATGTCTGTGTCAGTAGCCCAGCAGCAGTCAGGGTCTAAGCTACTGTCCATGACTCCTGTTACCACCAAGGGCTGTGTGGTGCCTGGGGTCTGGACAGTCACCTGAGACCATGTTAATGTCTGAGGGCCTTGCTGCCACTGGAGCCATACCGATATGGGTAGCCTGTGCTGCCACTGGGGTCATGGTGATGTCCAGGTCTGAGCTGCTGCCAAGGGCTGTGTCTGGGTCTATGTTCCTTTTGCATTTGGGGGTCTGTGGTGATGTTCATGGCCCACATTGTCACAGGGGTCATAGCAACCATGCATATTGAAATCCCAGAGCCATGCTAACCCAGCCCACTCCTTACTGGTCCTGGAGTAGCTGGCCCTACCCTTCACTGAACTACAGTAGAAGAGCTGGCCCTGCCCTTCGAGGGAGAGCTGCCCCCTTGTACTCAGGAGAGGTTGCCCCACTCCTCACCACAGCCGTGGAGATCTGGCCCCATAGCTTGGACCTAGGAGAGCTGGCTCTGCCCCTTGCCTATAGGGGGTGGTCCCAGTGCCTGGACTGACCAAGTCAGCTACCACCAAGACCCACATCCTGGGCTTTGGGTTAGCCCAGCTTCACATCTACCATCTATGACCTGCTGGAGTGCATGCACAGACTGGTCCTATGGAACAATAACCACAGGATCCCCATCACTCAGGGCAACAGCAGGATATCAGAGAGGAGTCTCTGTGAGGGTCCAGTGATGATGGTGTGCCAGAGGCCTTGAACCAGACCAATGACTCATAGCAATGAGCATTTTATTGGTGAGGCTGATTAGACAGAAAGGTATACTGTGTGACACACTGTAGCACCTGATACCACTAGAACAAATAAAGAGGTATTAGAAAGACAGGGGAGCAAGATAGGTTTTTGTTGTTTATTTGTTTTGTTTGTCTTTTGGGGGAAAATGATACAGGAGTCAGGAGAGGATGTGGAGGGACTGGGAGATGACTCCCAAAGAATTAATAAACAATTATGTTATTTAAAAAAATCAATCTCTTTATAGAATCACAAGGGCCAGTAAATCCAGTTTGATCCTTGGAGAACACAACACCAGAACTGAAAAGCCAGGGAGATGCTGGCTGGCCAGGGAGAGAAAACAACGGCCTACAGATACCAGCAGTAACCATTTACTAGATGTACCCTTTATAGGTGGCCTCATGCTGGGTGTTTATAATATGTACTTCATTTTATGAGAGAGAGAGGGAGGTGGCATGTTAGTGACATATGTTTTAGCCTCTAGAGAGAATTCAGTACCACACCCATATTCCTAATTAAAAGAGAAAAGACATCATGGACATATTAGGCAGCTGGTACTTGAGAATGCATGAGGTCAACATCTCTTGAGACCGCATATATGTCTCTGACTTCAGAGCATATGCAAGAAGTAGCAGGGCTCAGTCTAAAATATTTCTCTGTGGTGGCTTGAATGAGAGATTTGCATTCAGCTGTGCAGGCAGAGTAAAAGGAACCAGGTAATGACCTCGGGGTATCAGCCCAGGCAATATCAGGCACCTCAGAATCCTGGAGGAGACTGGGAGCAAAGGTGTCAGTGAGCTGAGCATGCAAAGCATTGAATATTTGGAAGATGGCCCATGCCACAAGAGATAAACCACAACCCCATAGAAGCTGGGGGCAAGATTCTTTCCAAATATTCTGCTCCCTGTCTCTCATTTGTGTCCTCACTAGTTAAATCCAAAAATTCCAAGAGACAAAGGATTGTGAGTGACATGGTGCACAGAAATGGGCTTCTTCAACACTACAACTAAGAGGAGCAGAAAATGGGCAGAGAAATCAGAAGAGTGGGAGAAAGTAAATGGACATAAATCCATACATTTATGTCCATATATCAGACATTCTGTATATCAATTTTTTACATTACAGTTTATAACAGTAGCACCATTGAAGTTAGGAGGTAGCAACAGAAGCAATTGTATGGTTGGGAGGGGGGTCACCACAACATGAGGAACTGTGTTAAAGGGTGGCAGCATTAGGAAAGTGAGAACCACTGCAGTAGAGGGAGCAGTGAGGGGTTCTGAATCCCAGAAAAGCAGCTTCCCAGCTCACATGAACTCTATGAGCTTCCTCTTCCATCAGAGACAGGAGATCCAAGGCTTAGCAACGTGCCCTCTGCCACACCAGAGTGACTGTGTTTCTAACTCTTGGCCATCAGCCTGCACGACTGGGTGCTGTCACCAGCCCACATGCTTGCCTCCCAGGGACTCTGCTTTCCTGCAGTTTCACAGACATATAACTATTCTTGGGGAAGCACTCATCCTCACTCCTGGTTTTTTACCATAATCTACTTGAATATTCTCTGCTTGGCTGTAAGGCAGATCTGTCATCTTTGGGACTGGCTCATTCTTGGCTAAAATACTCAGTGTGGCCAGACCACACTGCTCTGAAAACTTTGAGAGGAAGCAAGCTACCACTCCCACTTTTTGTGCAAAGAACAAAGACTGGCCCCAAGGGCCAGATGCAGACCCTTAGAGTTGTCACCTAGCTCTACAAGGAGAATCTAAAAAAACAGTTTACCATCATTATATCATTATAGTTGTAAAAATACACATAGTCTGAATTCTCTTGCAAGACAGCCCCATCTATAACAAGCATACACTTGTATGTTCTTCTCAGAGTTAATCTTGACAGAAGCCAGGGACAAATAGGAATGCTCTCTCCAGAGTATGCACCTGAATGACATTTGACAATCAAATCCAAGACCCATCAAATGCATTATGTAAGTAAAGTGTCTTTAGGGAAGAAAAAACTTAGGAAATTTCCACTGCCATGCTGTGGTTCCCAAGAGACATGCTCACACTTTTCTCCGAGTTTCTCAACCATGGCACTGATGGTTTTCCCACAGATTATTCTTGTTGCGAGGGGATACTCTGAACATAACAAGACACCAAGCAACAGTCCCAGCCTCTACCCATAGAGATGTCTATTCGGTCATACCAATCTGCAGTGTCTCCATACATTGCCAAATGTCCCTGGGTGGTAAGAAACTGTCCCCAGTTAGGAACCAGCTCTCCACCATGTTGGCATGGTGATAGAGACTGCTCAGTACCCACAGTCTCCCTTTTTGCCTGTAACCCGTTCCTAAGTGGCATTTTTATAGGCATATTCTCATGGTTGGGCATCAGCTCTCTCATGACAGCCTCCAGTAGAAGAGTACCACCCTGAAATTGTCCAAGCAGCAATAAGAAAACTCTGACCTCACCCCAATTCCCTCTTGCTACAGAAAGATTATTTTAGTCTAAAATACACAAATTGCAAAGCCTCCTGTTTCTAAGAAATTACTCCAAGAAAGTAATTAATAATATTTGCAAAGGTTTAATTACAGAGTGTTACAACAGCAAAACCTGTAAAATGAACGTTTGCAAAATAGCCTGTGTGTCTGATAATAGCCTATGTGTTAAATGGACTGTAACTCCTCCAATGGAGGAGGGAGGATGGAGATACATCGGCACCATGGATGATCATGAAATGTTAACATAACAATGGTTACTGGATGATAGATTCAGTAATCATCCCATGTTAAAACAAACTTATGCATGTGTATAAAGAAAGCTTGAATAAAAATAAGTAATTAAAAAGCTATATTTCTACCTTCTGACCTTTATTTTCAATTTATTATAATAAAGCTATTTCATTTCTTTCATGTAATACTTTTACATAAACTGTGGGAGTTTTGCAGGCTATTTTACTTCCAAAGAATTGCATAGGAAATGCTCTGAGAAGACAGGAAAACAAACTCCCTAAAACTGTGGGTTAAAGTGTGAAATGATGTCACCTTAAAAATTTCCTGGTAACAAATCTGGATTTATACCCCCCAGAGGATGCTTCAAAGAAGGAATACGGCAAAATAATTTGAGTTTGCAAGAATTTTTTTTAATTATCCTACTCTAACTTGAATGGAAAAGAAAATTAGCCTTGAGTTGGCATCATTTTATTCTGTTTTTTATTGGTCCAGAACCATAAACCCAGTGGGTTAGCCATAGCATGAAGTCACTCAGAACTCAGAACCAATGCATTTGTCAGATGGCAAAGGGTTTATGAGCCACAGCAGGAAGAAAGAGTCTGTGGCTGTGTGCCATTGCCATCATGAGGATGGCAGAATTTCTTAAAATAAAAGCTTGCCCACTCTCATCAGAATCCCAGGAAATGATCTGAGAGCTGTAGGGGAAGAAAAAAAAAACATAAACTCTAGGGTGGAGGGAAGTTGTGCCTGATTGAACATTACAAAAATCTTTGTCAAGACTCTTTGTGGGGTGCTCTCTGGGCTGAACTATACAAGTAAAAGCTGTCTCTCTAGCCCCACCCAGCCTCACAGCACCTCATCTGTTAATAATGAAATCACTCTGGGACAAAGATAGGGAAAGGCTTTCTAGAAAAAATCCAGGTTTTACTGTATTCAGAACCAGAGGTGAAGCTACCCAGGCATCCCAGAGGGACAGACCACTCCCAAATAAGTAGATGGTTGGCAGGTGAGATGGTCAGGACCTATCGGAATATGTATCTTTACATCAGGGTACACACACAGGAAATTGTTGCCCATCTGATTCCCCTTTAGGACTTGCAGATAAAACTCAGGGCACTCATTGTGAATTTCAGATTACACAACAGTAATCATTTAGTTGAAGTTACCTTTCATTTATTTTCTTGGTTGCCAAGCATTATTCTTTGCCTAATCTAATTACTCTCTTCTCCTAGATCTCCCCTGCAAAGATACAATGGGAATACAGGTACCCTGCAGGAGTTCAATTCATATAATGTCTAATAAGAAGACACAACATCACACAAAACCATGTGTGATAAGTGTTGGTTTCATCCTGCAGGTAAACCTGTCCGTGCAGGCTTGTGAGTGGTCTGTGAGTTGACACTGGGTTTCTTCCTCACTTTCTCTCCACCTTACTTTTTGAGATAGAGTTTCCCACTGAACCTAGACCTCTCCTTTTAAGCTAGGCTGGCTGGCCAGCGAGTTCCTAGGACCCACCTGTCCCTGATGCTCCCTTCCTTAGCACTGGGCTTTCAGACATGTAGTGTTGCACCTGGCTTTTACACAGGTGCTAGGGATTGAGAGATGGTTCTTGTGACTGTGCTGCAAGCAGTTTACCCACTGAGCTATGGCCCCAGTCCCAAGAGAATTTTCAAGCTGCCAACGTTAGCTGGATCAGAAAGATATAAGAGAAACTGGATAGAAACAGAGACGGAATTTCAGCCATCATCGTGTGAATTTTGGACAAGGTACTCAAATTCTTTAACTAGGGATAAACAGGATGAAACTGTCTTTTTGTGTGTGAACTCACTGGGCTGACATCACATGATAGGCTCAAATTTTCACAATTAATCCTTCTAAAGACCAAATGTGTTGGTGTGACCACTTTCATTAATTTCTCATAAACCCAGAGCCTGAGGTAAGGATCAGAGTATAAGCAGTTTATTTGGGAGGTCCAGGAAATAGCACAAGTGTTAGGAGTGCCAATGATGGCTGATGTTTATCCCAAAGAGCAGCCAGTGAAAATGGGCTAGCATACACACATACACACACATACACACACACACACACACACACACACACACACACACACACACACACACGACAATAACTCCCCCAAACAGTGCTGGCTGCAGGTCTTAAGAACTCCTGGATGAGATGTTCCTGTGCAGCTCTGGGGATCTGCATATACATATATATGAAATTGGTGTGAAAGATTCAGTGATTTTTAAAAGAAACTTCTTAGCAGGTGCCTCCAGGTCTAGCTCTCATTTGCCCTCATTTAGACTCAGAGAGGACAAAGATCTACTTCACCCCAGGTTACGCTCATACCACACAAGACACGCCATACCTTCAGGTGACTCTTTACACGTAGCTCATTCTGAACAGTGACCCGAAGCCCTGTACACTCTGGCCAATGGCAGAAAGGACTCCTATTCTCTTCACTGGAAGGAGCCATTGAGGTAGAGAGAAGTCCCTGGCAACTTGGAGTCAGGACTTGGAGTGGAATTTCTTACGGCTATATAGAGGTTTATTATTATTATTATTATTGTGTGTGTGTGTGTGTGTGTGTGTGTGTGTGTGTGTGTGTGTGTGTTCCATGTGTGTAAAGGCAGGGGTTGTTGATGGAGTTCCTCCCTTGGATCTGGAGTTACAAACAGTTGTAAGTATCCCTGTATGGATTCTGGAAACCCAAATCTGATCCTCTGGAAGAGCATCGGGCACTCTCTAAAGCCTCCTGGATTTTTTATTCTTGTAAGTGGTAGAATCTCAGGTGAAGGGGTGGAGGGAGTGGTGGTTTTTGAACTGTATCTGTGAGAAAAGAGTTCATCTGAATATCAGTTATGCTTTGACTCTCAGTGATGGGATAGGGAAGTACATGTTAGAAATTGGCTCTATGGGAGTCATTTCTAATTCCTCTCCACTCTGTCACTCAGATGCAAATGCATTTAGGTCTCTAAAGAAAGTATAAGTCCCCCAGGAGTAAGGACTATATACCTTCTCTTCCACTCTCACATGGAGGCAGGCAGTAAACTTGGCCAACGAAAGGAGTAGAAGGATGTCAAGTCTAAGGCTCCAACCTGTCATAGAAAACCTTGTTTCAGGCTGGAAAGATGGCTGCTCTTTCAGAGGTCCTGAGTTCAATCCTCAGCAACTGCACAGTGGCTCACTACCATCTATAATAGGGTCTAATGTTTTCTTCTGGAATTTAGGTATACATGCAGAGCACTCAAAATTTTTTTAAAAAAGAGATAACCCTGTTTCTTTTGGAATGTTTCTCTCCAACCTAAATGGACGTTTTTAAAAAGTGGTTATTTTGCTTTCACTTCAAGGCTTACTTTGAAGGGAATAGAATGGAATGTAGCTTTACTTTTTGATGTGCTGACCTCTAGTGTCCAGTAAGGATAATGACATGACTGAAGAATTCGCTTCCTTAGAGTCCATCCAACTCCAGGCATGGGATGAGACAGACTTCAGGACTCTGGAGCTCATCGTTCTAGGCCTTCTCCATACCTAAGGGGGGTTGCTAAACAACACTCTTCCACACGGGATGGGAGTCAAGATTTTCTGGCTTATATTAGGTTCTTCCCTTCCACTGCCTGGCACATATCCAAAAGCTATTTTTTTCTGAAACACTACAATTATAAAATAATTAAAAATAATGACATTTAACTATTTTCAGAGTGATTTACCACAAAGCATGATCAGATAAAGAGGGATAAAGACTTCAGCATCTAATAGGTGGTAAACAAGTGAAAGGGACAGGTTTTATTTGAATCCCCAATACAGCACACCCTATCTGCCACATGTCCAGTACCAAATAAATGTCAGATGGGAGGAGTGACAAATGTAAAGATAACTTTAATTCAAAAGTAGACATTAATTAAACCAAAAAAACTGTTTGCTTGCTCATTCAATTAGCAAATAGGGGATATTAGTCTTGAAGCTAGTCTTACCTCAAATGCTACCATCTGTTAAAGCACCCCACATTTGTCCCAGGGACCCCCCTCCCCACTTCATATCTCTCTGGATCAGCATATCTGACCTAAGTGCACATTATTTTTTCAGACTCTCAGTCACAGATTTTTATTCTCAAATAAAGACATAATAAAGTTTTGTTTTTAAATCATGAATTGATTTGTTTCTCCACCATTCAGCATTTTCATAGAGAGTTCGACTCTATGCCAGGAAATTCCCTGAGTAATGAGAGCCCAGTGGGAAGACAAATGATGTGGCAACTGCAATGTAAGTGGTAAAGACAAAAGAGATAGAGAAGGAAGCCTGGGTTATGATGTAACCCATTCCCAGTGTTAGAAAAGACTTGAACTAGGAGACAACTCAAATGGTGTGGCTATATCAGTATCTTGCAGAAAGTGTGAAGATTATAACCCAGGTTATCTGTGAAGTATTGAAAGACCCCCCCGAAGAGGTACTTTCGTAGAGGGAGACCCACACCCAGGAATCAGCGAGGCCACGAACTGGATGTAAAAACAAGAGGCTTTATTGGAGACGCGGGTACCCGGGGCGACTTAGCTTCTGTGTGGCTAAGCGCCCCGAGCCAAGGGAAAGGGGTCCTTATATAGGGAAAAAGGCGCAAGCTAGGAGCAGGGATTCTATTGGATAATTCTAATGAGGCATTGTACAGAGCTATTCCCATTGGTCAATGTATATGAGGCGCTATACAGGGTTATTCAAATGAGGCAAAGTACAGAGTTATTCAAATGAGGTGAAACACAGAGTCTTTCAAATGAGGCGAAATACAGAATCATTTCTATTGGATGGTTCAAATAAGACACAGAGCCATTCCAGATCAGCATATTCTCAAGGTCTGGTGTCTGGTACAACAGCTCAATTCCCCCCCCTCCGCGTCCAGATGGCTGACCTTGGGGGCGGAGACCTTGGGACGGAGTGTTTCTCATCGGGCGGGGCTCAGGGGCAGGGCTCCAGGCCGGCTCACTTGGTGTTCGTTCTCGTGCCGGCCCACCTGGTGCTCGCCCTCGTGCCGGCCCACCTGGTGCTCGTTCTCGGGCCTGCCCTACCTGGTGCTCGTTCTCGGGCCTGCCCACCTGGTGCTCGTTGCTCGGCCCCAGCCCCGAGGCGCGGTGCCAGGCGGGGCGGGCCGGGGGCGCGAGCCCTGCCGGGGTGAAGGCTTGGGAGGCCCCGGCAGCTTCGGGGCAGGGGGCTCAGGGGCATTTCGAGCGGGTCTTTCATTCCCCCATTTCTCTTGTAACTGAATGGAATCTTCCATTCAGAGGTCTCTGGTTAGGTCTTTCTCTAAGCTTGGCCATGCTGTCTCTAACTATTCCTGTATGGTCTGTAAAAATGATAAATCTAACCCTCGTCTGTTCTGCAGGACTACCTCAGAGAGTGATGTTAAGGATTTCTCGAGTGCACTGACTGACTCTTTTAGGACCTGGATATCTGTGTGCATGGCTTGCTGTAGAAGTTTGAAATGACTAGTTTCCTGTAAGGCAACCGTACCGGTCCCTATGCCAGCTGCTATACCTCCCATAGTTATTCTCCCTAATAATAGGGCCACGGTTAAGGACATTGGCTCCCTCTGATATCGGGTTGACTTTTCTAGTACCCTATAAACATATTTAGGTTAGTGATAGTTTTTACTTTGAGTCTAATTTTAAAGATGGCCCCCCTCCCATCTGGTCCCAACAGGTTCCAGTGAAGTCCCCAAGCATATCCCTTCTGCCATTCTGTTACTTTCTTACCCTCATCCGTAAAGAAAATAAGGAGAGGCATAGAGGTGGTACTGGTGGAGCCCTTTTGCCATCCTCTGGTTACCTGAATCTTGTCCCATGAGGATGAAGGCTTCCAGTGAGCATCCCCTGTCGTTTCGCATCCCCATGCAAGGGAGTTCCTTTTGACTTAGCATTCTAACCAGGGAAAATGGACGGCGAAATTTCTTTCCAAACTGCTTCCTGCTGACTTTGGGACGAAGTTAGGGACCCCAGAAGGTTGAAATGCTAGTCAAAAGCAAAAAGGAATTTGGGCAATGGGGAATCCATCAGGGGCTTCTGGTTAGCAGACACTATTGCAGAGATAGGGGGTGTCCACATCAGCAGACTGGTTCATATCCATAGCAAGTCCAGGGCTCGCAGTCTACTTAGAACAGCCTGTAGTCCGCAACTGATATTTAGATGTCTGTCAGAAGCAGAAACCTGTTTAAGACATATTTAAACTGGGAACAGAGGTTAAAACTTATTTATTGAAGCCCACAGTGCATAAAAAGCAGATATCTGGATATCTGTTCAAACAGCAAGAACATATTTATAACTTTGAGTCCTAGCAAAAACTACAGATTTGGGCTATAAGCATGTACATTTCTCTTCTGTCCAGAGAGCCAGGTATGGATTGGACAGAGGTGCCTTTGGCCTGATGAAAAGCCCTTTAAGTTTGTACTTAGATGACAACCAAAATAAACTTAAAAACCTTGAGCTTGTGCCTGAACAGTAGATAGTCATTATTTTATCAGCTAACATACTGACTAGTCTATAGTGGATCTGACTGTCTGATGCTGTCAAGCTGACAACCAGTAATATTTCAGAGATCTGAGAAGGGTATATTTTATCCGAATCTACTAAAAAAATGACAGAAGCCAGTTAGAAGCAAGTCCATATACAGTTAGCCAAACCCAAGTTTCTCCATTATCATTGGAGGCAGGTGTCTCAAAGAACAGCAATCTTCGCCAGGCCTATATTGTGAGAGGTTTTATTTTCTCTCTGTGGAAGAGGGACATGGAAAAGACTGACCTTGTTTTGTCTAGGCAAAGGGGTACAATCAATTTTCCAGTGTCCAGCAGCTTTGTCCACAGTCTCGCAGTCTCGGCCAGGTTCTGGCAGGCAGCAGGTTTCATATCTGAGCATCTCGCTCACTGGTCCAGGTGCGGGAACCGAGGTGCCTCGTAATCTTTTGGAGATTTTGGGTCATTGTCAGGATCTGGCAGTCTGTCTGACATTAAAAACTTTAAAGATAACAATTTAAATGCCATATTCTGAAGATCTCTGAAGCATTAGAGGTCTGTTTGTCTGTTTTAATTACTTGCCTTAAGCACACATTAAGTATCTACAGGTGGCTAGGTAAGGTCTTATTTCTGTAAATAATTAGCACCTGCTCTAGAGAGGTACAGGTGATGCAAGGCCAGGGCAGGCACATCTAAGTGCCAGGATTCCTTAAACAGTAGCTTAACTTCTTTCTTAGGCAGGGTTTTTCTGTGACTTATAACAACCTTTCCTCTGACCTTCGACAACTTACTTTAACCCTCTAACTTTTTGTTTTCTCTGACCTCCAACAACTTTCTTTAACCCTCTGTAACTTTTACCCCTTGCTTTAACTCTCTATAACCTTTTAGTTCATTTCTCTGACTCTCTTAGACATTCTTAGACAAGTTTCCTTTTTCCTTTCCCTCTTTATTATTTAAGTCTCCTACATTTTTTTTTTCATTTCTCAGTTAACATCAAAATTTTATCAAAGTCCTTTTTACAGTTCTTAATAACTTTAAGGCCGTTTAGATGTCCGGATCAGGCCAGATAAGTTTATACGCTCGAGCTGAGGAACAAAGAGTAATTCATTTGCGTTTATGCACATCAATTATAAAACAAAGGCCAAACAACACAGAACACAGAACAGGTTTTCGCAGCGCGGTTTCGACAGAGAGTCGAAAGAATTGAGAAGGTGGTGGGGTCGAAAAAGGGGGCCCTCCTTCTTCGTCCCCAGTAAAGATTGCAAATCCCTCAAGCCGAGGGCCTTCTCCAAAGAGACTGGGAAGATGTTCAGTCATAGATCTAGGTTCAAAGTACAAATCCCTCACCCCGAGGGCTTCCCAAGTTCAAAATACAAATCCCTCACCCCGAGGGCTTCCCAAGTTCAAAATACAAATCCCTCACCCCGAGGGCTTCAAACGCTACCAGGACGTCTCCTGGAGCCGAGGTCCGGAGTCCGAGCTCGTCAGCTCCTCTCGGATCCGCCAAATACAAATGTACACAGCTGTATACTACAAACGCAAGCGCAATTCACAAGACGGACTCAGACCAGACAAGACAAAACAGCGGATCCGCACAACACTTACCTCCCAGACGTGGGTCGGTGGTCCCTGAGTGGGGGGTCTCTAATCCCGGACGAGCCCCCAAATGAAAGACCCCCCCGAAGAGGTACTTTCGTAGAGGGAGACCCACACCCAGGAATCAGCGAGGCCACGAACTGGATGTAAAAACAAGAGGCTTTATTGGAGACTCGGGTACCCGGGGCGACTTAGCTTCTGTGTGGCTAAGCGCCCCGAGCCAAGGGAAAGGGGTCCTTATATAGGGAAAAAGGCGCAAGCTAGGAGCAGGGATTCTATTGGATAATTCTAATGAGGCATTGTACAGAGCTATTCCCATTGGTCAATGTATATGAGGCGCTATACAGGGTTATTCAAATGAGGCAAAGTACAGAGTTATTCAAATGAGGTGAAACACAGAGTCTTTCAAATGAGGCGAAATACAGAATCATTTCTATTGGATGGTTCAAATAAGACACAGAGCCATTCCAGATCAGCATATTCTCAAGGTCTGGTGTCTGGTACAACAGACTCAATTCCCCCTCCCTCCGCGTCCAGATGGCTGACCTTGGGGGCGGAGACCTTGGGACAGAGTGTTTCTCATCGGGCGGGGCTCAGGGGCAGGGCTCCAGGCCGGCTCACTTGGTGTTCGTTCTCGTGCCGGCCCACCTGGTGCTCGCCCTCGTGCCGGCCCACCTGGTGCTCGTTCTCGGGCCTGCCACCTGGTGCTCGTTCTCGGGCCTGCCCACCTGGTGCTCGTTGCTCGGCCCCAGCCCCGAGGCGCGGTGCCAGGCGGGGCGGGCCGGGGGCGCGAGCCCTGCCGGGGTGAAGGCTTGGGAGGCCCCGGCAGCTTCGGGGCAGGGGGCTCAGGGGCATTTCGAGCGGGTCTTTCAGTATAAACTATCAACAAGGTGAAATATCCTGCCACCACTACTACACATATTATTTCAAGAATCAACTTGCCCAAGAGGATCTCAGCAATCTTCACATACACCATCACTCTGATAACCTGAAATTATCCTTCCTTTTACCATGGTTCAAACTCTTTCTGTAATTCTCTCACCTCACAGATGTTGGGAAGATTTTGATTAAGTATCAGAAATGAAAGGGAAGAATTACAACACAGAATCACTATCTTACAGGTAGACATTATGAATCCAGAAGTCCACTAGCCCTGTCTACCCACATGAAGTTGGCAGAAGTCCTCTAGGGCTCCATGCCTGTCTACTCCTGGATGGATATTGTATGACTATGCCTATAATTTCCTCCTCCCCAAAGGAAGCCTCTCAAGTATATCATCCTTGGAATCCAAGCCAAAGGGAGCATACTGGTACATAGAGATAGTTAGATAATACTTTGCCTTCTGTCCAAATGTCTATCTCTCAAATAACAAGAACACGATCAGACACCAATTCAGAGATGCCTTTTAGCCCAGGTATCTGCTAGCCAGTTCCTCAAAATCTGCCATGATGTCCAAAAGTATCATCAGGAACTGAGGTCAGAGGCATGTGGGTAACACACATGAACCTCACATGTATCTCCACCTAAGGGTGTTAGAATTCAACTTTTCAGCTTAACAGAAATCAGGAGTGTGGACTCCTCTGTGTACTTACTATATCCTATTTTGGTTTGGGCCTAAAGTATGAAAGTCTGTTGGTACTTTTCCTCACAAGGGGCTGTGGTTGCAACAGCAAAGGTCTAGAATCATTAAGAGGTCCTTCTTAAACCAGCTCTAGTAAATTGCCTGATTCCTGAACATTTTAGCACTTGGTACCCTGGGGTGAAGGGAATGCAATACAGTTGGTGGCATCACATGACATGACAAAACAATAAATGAATCAAAATGCTCAGAAAAGTGCGACATGTTTTTTAAATCAAGAGGGCTTCTCAGCCATTCCTCTGCATAGTAATCCCAGAAAGTGTCTTTGGATATGATTCTATTTCAATAAAGATTCCTTACAGCGACTATCTTGACTATGTTGGATGCCCAGATACTTGGGAAAATTGAGACATCACAGAATTGTCTGTGGCATAACTAATGCTCCCCAAGTTTCCAAGTATCACTTGTAGTCCTTGAAATACACTAAGTATGCAAAGGACATCAGGAACCTCCTAAGGAAACAGATGGACTTAGATGCTGGCCTCTGTGCTGATGGACATCACCAGGATCTCGTTGACTACCTTAGAAGGCCCAAGCTAAGACAGACCAGCCAAACAGATGCTTGACACCATGGAAAGCATTGTGATATGAGAAAAACTGTTGTGACCCAGGGGCTTGTGAAACCTCAGGTGATGCGCACACTGCATCTTAGGACTGAGTCCTAACCACCCCCAATGCTAGAAGCAGAAGTGGTCATGCTAGGGTAAGCCACCGTGGAGAAAGAATTCTCAGTCAGTGCTACTGACATATCAGGCCAGATGATTGCTTTCACTGTTGGGAATGCAAGCAAAGGACTGTCCTATCCACTGCAGGATGTTTAGGAGAAACCCTAGTTTCTATTCACAGGATATCATTAGCATGCCTACTTCTGGACTATTACAACCAAAAATGTCCCCAGGATTTGTCAAATGGCCTGGGAGTGGGGATATCTACACTAGCTGACAAGCACTAATATAAGCTAAGGGAGTGATTCAGCAGTGCATCCAGAATCCTACAAACTCATGTAAATGCCAGGCCTGTCTGTGATTCTAGCCTCAGAAGGCAGAAACAAGGGATCCCCAGAGCAAGCTGGCTAGCAGGATAAGCCATATCAGCAAGTTCTGGGTTTAACTAAGAGACTCTGCCTCAATGAAAAAGGAGGATGAACAACGGAGGATGAATCCAGTCATCAACCTCAGACCTCCACATATGCATACATGTGCATCCATACCCACCCACATATGTGCTTATACATATGCAAAAATGCTCATATACATATGCATATCACAAGAAAAAGGCAAAGCAAAAGCAAAGAGTATGATTATAGAATTTCAAATTTGAAGCATCTGAATTGTCAGGCCTATTGGTGCAACTAAGGGTAAATTAAAATGCCTAGACACGTGAGATGTCTATAGCCATTCCCAGCAGTGGCCAGCCAGACATTGCTTCCTTCATTGGCCTTTAACAAAAGATTATCCTTTGAATCAAATAAGTCCCTCAAGATGTACAAACAACTCACGGTGCAAAGAACCTTCAAGAAGACGCTGGGTGTCCTGCAGAAAGGGCAAGCATGTCTTCAAGCTACTGGTGGGAAAATGAATGCTGTGGTCGTATCCACGCACTGAGCTGGTATCAATGAGAGATACATAAAGGAAGCAGCTGATGAGAATGTTTTTTAAATTGTTTGAAATTAATCTTTTCAGCAAGAAAAACATTAAATCCAGCACTCACATTTGAGCAGCAGTCTCTCCCCTTATTTCAAGTCACTAAAAGGAACAAATCTGAGGAGTTTTTATTCTTAGTAGTTCTGACAGTTCTCTGGGGAAGGGAGAATGTTGTGAAATGAAGCAAATGACTGGAAAGGCTTGTAATTCAAAACAGGTTGAAAATCACAGCACTGTGGAAAGAAAATTAAATGCTTTGATATCTACACAATAAAAACAGGCTACACAGCCAATAGATCTGCATCAGGAAGTGTTTCTCTCCATTGACTACAGAAACAAAAGGTTCCAATTTGCTGGCATTTGAGCTATATTTCAAGGGAAGAGCTATAAAATTCAGTAAATTGGAAAACATAAACTCAAAAGTTGAAGAACACAGTTTAACAAAATTTATGACCCAAAGGTGATTCTTCTGCTTTCAACTTGAGCCCTATCTTAGTAAGATGTTTTCCATTGTGATGCATTTATTGCTCATGGGGAATGAATGAGTTACAAACATCAGCATTGTAAAGTTCAAAGGCCTACATGCAAATGACACCACCATCTGAAGAGGAAATTGTGTTGTCCGTGCCCAGGACATGGGCACGGACAACACATGCCCAGGACATGGGCATATCTGAGTCTATGCTGACCTAAATAATGCCACAATGCAGCTGGGAAAACAAAGAGAAGAAAGCAGAAAAGTCTCAGTGTCTCCTGTAAACCAGGCTGGTCTCAAGCATCTTGAGTGCCACCATGCCTGGTTTTATACTGTGATGGTTGGCTTTAATTGTCAGCTTGACACAACCTAGAATCACTTGAGAAGTGAGTCTCAATGAGGAACTGTCTAGTTTGGGTTGGTCTGAACTCATGTCTGTGGGGGATTGCCTCAAGTGAATTTACTAATGTGTGAAGATCCAGTCCACTATGGGCAGGTGTTCCTTAAGGTATTCCTTAGGTGTTTAGTAGGGAAAAAAATCAATCAAGCTAAGCACAAACAAGCAAAGTGAGCATGCATGCATGCATTCATGTCTCTCTGCCTTTGGCTATTGATGTGATGTGACTAGCTGTTTTAAGTTCCTGGGCCTTGACTTTCCTGAAATGATGGATGGTAACCTGGAATTCTGAAGTGAATATACTCTGCCCTAGGTGGTTTTTGTCAGGATATTTTATCACAGCATCTAGAAACAAAAGGACATATGCAGTACTGAGGATTAAAAATGGATTTTGTACATGATCTGCAGACATTCCACCACCATCTGAAGCCCTATGGTTTTTTTAATTTAAATTAGTTTTAAATTAGTAATTTGTTTTACATGTCAGTCTCAGTTCCCTCTCCTCCACTCCTCCCCTGCCTCCTACCGACCCCTTTTCTCATCCCCTTTCTGCTCTCCAGGGAGGGTGAGGCTTTCCAGGGGGGAATCTTCAAAGTCTGTCATATCATTTGGAGCAGGGCCTAAGCCCTCCCCAGTGTGTCTAGGCTGAGAGAGTATCCCTCCATGTGGAATGGGCTCCCAAAGTCCATTCCTGTACTAGGGATAAATACTGATCCACTACCAGAGACCCCATAGATTGCCCAGACCTCCAAACTGACATCCATGTTCAGGGGGTCTGGATCAGTTCTATGTGGGCTAAACACTGAACTGAACTCCTGGAATCCAGTTGCAGAGAGGGAGGAGTGATTAGCAAAGGGGTCAAAACCAGGCTGGAGAAACCCACAGAAACAGCTGACCTGAACAAGGGGGAGCTCATGAACCCCAGACTGATAGCTGGGAAACCAGCATAGGACTGAGCCCTAGGGTTTCTTACTGTTTATTTCAACAAAGAGTTCTTATCTTCTAAAGCAGTGGTTCTTGAACTCTCTAAAGCTGCAACCCTTTAATACAGTTACTCCTCATGTTGTGGTAACCTCCAACCATAAAATTGTTTCCTTGCTACTTTATAACTGTAATTTTGCTACTGCTATGATTTATAATGTAATATGTGATATGCAACCCCTGTGAAAGGGTCACTTGAACCCAAAGGGGGTCTTGACCTACAGGTTGAGAACTACTAACCTAAAGAGTCTTCAGAAGCCCTGGGCTTCAAGTGGCATTAATCAGATGCATTTTCCCATTTATTCAAGTATACATGTGTCTTGGATTGAAATATTTATATCTCTCTATAGTTCACATGTTGAACCCTGCCCTCCAATGTGATGATATTCAGAGGTGGGTCTTTAGGTTTTAACTGAGGTTAGGTGAGGTCATGAGAGCTGAGCATAAATTATATATTTTGTTCACTTATTTATCCATGTATTTAAAGATGTTACTACCACAGTTATTACTGCATATGAGTGATCTCAAATGTTACAACTTAAAACAATTATTTTAGATGGAGTGCTTGCCTCACATACACTAGATCCAATGCCTGTACTGCCAAAATAAAAGTTATCTTAGACAGCACATGGCCTCTGTGAGTCTGATGGCTGGCTGACTTCTCAACAGTGTTTGAGACTCAGCTAGGAAAAACATGAATACTAAGAACTGAACATATGAGGGCTGGAATTGTGTGTCTACTAGAGTCTGCAGTGTGGCTGGGGTGACTCAGAATGGAGACGCCAAAAGAACATGGACATATCATCTTCCCGTGCTGCATGGCTCCCTCACAGCACACTGGCCTCAGAGTAGTGGGACTTCTTATGCAGCGAGATCCAAGCTCAAGACTCCTAACAAATAACATAGGAACTACATCACCATTCAGAATTCAGCCAGACAGTCAGCATCACTTCTGCCATCCTTGATTGTTCAGCACAGCTCCGTGTTCCTCCCACACAAGAAGAAAGGAAATAGATTTCATTTCTTGGTGAGAGGAATGCCAAAGACTCTGGAGACTTTTGTTTGTTTGTAGAGCAACGGTAGGGGCCTTGCCAGGATGAGGCAGGAGAGGTTTGCAAGCAGGAAAAATAAAAAATCTAATTACAAATATCTCATCTTTAAAATAAATTTTAAGGTTAAAAAAAAAAAAGCTCATGCCAGTTTAAAAAAAAAACAAGTAAAAGGAAATTTTCTTAACATATATAATACACTAAAACTGAAGTTTGAAGCACTGTAACATGTTAATAATTGTGTAAGTGTTAAATTGAATCTGTGGTCATAAGTTATGCTACTGATGTTCGTGGTCTGGGTCAGATGTTTTCAAGCCCCTAGTGTCTTATTCAAGCATAAAATAAGGGTGCACAGGGATTGCAAGCTAGCAGAGAAACAAGATTTGAAGCAAAGCAGTAATATAGGTTAAAGAGGAATACACTATCAAGATGGACAGATCACAGGGGTAAATATATTCAAGGACCCCATTGACTATTTAGTGCTTCTTTTCATGGTGTTCAAGAGAAAGGAGGAGGAGTTTGGTTACTACGAGCTTAGTTTGGATGATTCTCTATTTTGATTGACAGGTTGGGTTATCTAGGTTTATGCTCATGGTGTGTGTCCCATTCCCATAAACATCTGATTTTAATCATACGCACACCCATAGGCATGAGATGGTAAATAGAGGATTTTCTCTAAAAGCTCACGTGGAGGACAGTGTCTGCTTTAGTATACATGCACCCCAAAGTCAATGGGCCCATTGCCCATAGTTCCTAGATTGTGTTCCAGGTGGTATTTGAGTAGCACTAGAGTGCTATCAAGGGACTGCTAAGGGGAGTACCTTATTTCCATTGCTCAAGGCAGGCATAGGTTCACCTCAATGCAGATGGGAGTGAGGGGGTGTCCTAGGTTGCTAACAGGTTGCTAGGTGCATTGTTTAGAGAAGGGTACATGTAAAGCCCAAGCTAAGAGGAGTCCTGGGTTGCTAATGTATTCTCTATGCTGTCTGTCTCATTTACAGCCACCAACCTACCACCAGTGTCCAGCAAACTCACATAAAACATTCTCCAAAGAAGACACAAATGGCTAACACACAATGAGGGCAGAATTACGTGATGCAGATCAACTTTTGGAGTACCACCTCTTGGGATTTAAACTAAGCCACCTTGTTGGTTGTTTGTTTGCTTGCTTGCTTGCTTGTTTTTCTTTCAGCCTCACCCTGTAGTCCAGCCTGACCAGGAAATCACTGTAGTTGAGGCCCAGGTTGACTTCAAACATACAGCAATTCTCCTGCCTCAGCTTCCTATGTGCTAGCATTACAGGTGAGAGCCACCATACCTGGCTCAGACTATCGTTAACCAGTTTTACAGATAAGCAAATTGGAATGCAGAAATGTTGAGGAAGTTGATGATGATTCCCCAGCCATAAGATTTGGCATTCTGCTTCCTTCTAGCTCCTCTTCTCTGGGACTACCCCTGATGTGTGGACCACTTCTGTTTCTCGATCCTTTATCCATTCCTCCCTGTTTTCTATTGTTCTGTGCCAGGTTTTAATTTTTGAGTCTTTCTTTCATATCATTAATCACCTCTGAACACACTTTTTGTTTCTTAAAATATCTATGACTTATTATTCATGTCTAAAAATCCAAAATTTTTCTTTTCAAATCTGCCTTATATTTTCATAGTAACTTATTCTCCTTTAGATCTTCCTCTTGTTCTTAAACAACTGGTTATTTAGTTCTCTGCCGTCTCCTTCTGACTCGTATTATCAGAAATTCTTGGAGTCTAAGGTTCTCTGATTTTTTTGTTTTGTTTTGTTTTGTTTTGTTTTTGTTTCCTGCTGACTGGAGAATTTCTGGGTGTGTTGTCTAATTTTGGATTGTAAGCAGAGATTGCCTGAGATCAAGTTGAGCTGTGATTTGAAACTTTGTCCCCCAATACACACACACACACACACACACACACACACACACACAGTTATTGTTGACTCCCAGGAGGCACAGAAGCCTGAGACCATGCGTCACTTGGGATATTCCTAAAAGATATGGGTGGCAAGCATAGACGGTGTAAATACATGGTGTAAAATATACAAAGAACTCAAGAAGCTAGTCTCCAAACCACCAACTAATTCAATTAAAAAGTGGGGTACAGAACTAATAAGAAAGTGCTCAACATCCTTAGCCATCAGGGAAATGCAAATCAAAACAACTCTTAGATACCATCTTACTCCTGTCAGAATGGCTAAAATCAAAAACACCAATGACAGTTTATGCTGGAGAGGATGTGGAGAAAGGGGAACACTCCTCCACTACTGGTGAGAGTGCCAACTCGTACAACCACTTTGGAAATCAGTATGGCAGTTCCTCAGGAAAATGGGAATCAGTCTACCACAAGATCCAGCAATTCCACTCTTAGGCATATACCCAAAAGATGCACATTCATACAACAAGGATATCTGTTCAACCATGTTCATAGCAGCACTGTTTGTGATAGCCAGAACCTGGAAGCAACCTAGATGCCCCTCAAATGAAGAATGGATGGAGAAAATGTGGTACATTTATACAATGGAGTACTACTCAATAGAAAAAACACAATGGAATCTTGAAATTTGCAGGCAAATGGATGGAACTAGAAGAAACCATCCTGAGTGAGGTAACCCAGTCGCAAAAAGACAAAAATGGTATGTACTCACTCATATATGGATTTTTGATCTAGAACAAAGAAGTAGCAGCCTACAATCCACAACACCAGAGAAGCTAGGAAACAAGGAGGACCCTAAGAGAGACATACATGGTCCCCTAGTGAAGAGGAAAGGGACAAGATCTCCTAAGCTAATGGGGATCATGGGGAAGGGGAGAGGGAGTTAGAAGAAAGAGAAGGAGTGAAGGGGAAGGGAGGGGAGGATATAAGGGAACAGGAAGATCTAGTCAGGGGAAGAATAGAGGAGAGCAAGAAAAGAGATACCATCAGAGAGGGAGCCATTATAGGATTAAAGAGAATTCTGACACTAGGCAAATGTCCAGAGACCTACAAGGTTGACCCCAAACTAACAATCTAAGCAATAGTGGAGAGGCTACCTTAAAAGCCCTTTTCTGATAATGAGATTGATGACTACCTTATATGCCATCCTAGCACCTTCATCCAGTAGCTGATGGAAGCTGACGCGGACACCCACAGCTAAACACTGAGCTGAACTCTGGAATTCATTTGCAGAGAGGGAGGAGTGATAAGCAAAGGAGTCAAGACCAGGCTGGAGAAACCCATAGAAAGAGCTGACCTGAACAAGAGATTGTTCATGGACCCCAGCCTAATAGCTGGGAAAACAGCATAGGACTGGTCCAGACCCCCTGAAAGAGGAAGTCAGTTTGGAGGTCTGGACAATCTATGGGGCCTCTAGTAGTGGATCAGTATTCATTTACACAAATGAACTTTGGGAGCCCTCTTGACATAGAGGGATACTATCTCAGCCTAGACACACTGGGGAGGGTCTAGGCCCTGCTCCAAATGCTATGACAGACTTTGAAAGATCCCCATGGAAGGCCTCGCCCTCCCTGGGGAGCAGAAAGGGGTTGGGATAGAGGGTCCATGGGGAGCAGGGGAGAAGAGGAGGGAGAGGAAACTGAGATTGACATGTAAAAGAAGCTTGTTTCTAATTTAAATAAAAAATAAATAAAATAAAATACATGGTGCAAGCCAATGACTCTATATTTCTCAGGGAGTATTTTTTTCTACCATGTGCAAAACACAAACTGATATACACAAGTGTCTGTGTGTCCTAAAGATGTTCAATAGTCTCTTCAACCTGAAGACTCTTTCACATTGGTCTCATTTTATTTTTCTGACTTTTCATATTGATCTGACATTATTCCTTCCATAAATTCTATCTTATTTCCCCCTGTCTCCTACTGAAACAGTGTTGAATTGCTACCGTAGGAATCTACAGGTTTTTTCCTGTGATGCTTCACTGTTAGGGTGATCTCAGCTTGTTTGGGGCTCTATTGCTGTTGTTTTAGAGGCTGGTTGGCTTGGTTGTTACTGCTACAGAACTGTCAACTTCTAGGGTTTATTCCTAGAGGATGTTCAGTTAATCCAGAAAATATATTTCCTTTTATTTTTTTCCAGTGCAGCACTAGCAGAGATAGAATGAGGAAGAATGGAGGTATGTGTTTGGATGCTTAAGTACTCTTGAAGAGCTTAGGCAGGGACCTGATGACCTCTCCAAGACATCCAGCTTCTGCTGCAACTGGTAACTCAAGACCCTTCTGGTTCAGCATCCCTGTAAAAGAGCACCCAATCTCTTCTGGGCAAGAGAAGAAGGTGTAGGAAAGTGGGAAACATTCTTCTGGCTGCCAGGAATATCAGGTAGTCTAAGAACCCAGACCCTCCAAACACAAATGTCTAAGTCTTCCTACAACTTTGCCCTCACACCCTCTCTTTCCACTTCCTTGGCATCTGGGGATACTGTAACCAACTGTCACACATCAGCTGGCTTGACAAAACAGGCAACTCCTTGTCTCTCAATTCTATAGACAGGTCCCAAATCAGGTACTGACGGGGTTATTTCCTTCTGAGAGCTGAAGGAGAATCTGTTCTACGCTGAAGGAGTAGTTTTCAGCAGCCCCAGAATGATAGGCTTGTGTTTTCTCATTCACTTCCTGCTACAAATGTCTATCTCTGAATTCCAATGCCTTTCTTTCATGGGAACATATTTGTCATGAATTAAGTTCTACCCTAACAACCTCACTTTAACTTCTTTTCTTCTGTGTCTTAGTCAGGATTACTATTGCTGTGATGAAACACCTTGACCAAAGCAACTTGGGAAGAAAAGGTTTATTCAGCTTAAACTTCTATATCACTGTTCATCATTGAAGAAAGTTAGGACAGGAACTCAAACAAGGCAGGAACCTGGAGGCAGGAGCAGTTGCAGAGGCCATGGAGGAGTGTTGCCTTTTCCTTGCTCTTCATGACTAGCTCAGCCTGCTCTCTTATAGAACCCAGGACCACCAGCCTAGGAACAGCGTCACCCACAAAGGTCTGGGCTCTCCCCATCAATCACTCATTAAGCAAATACCCTACATGCTTGCCTACAGCCTGATCTTATAGAGAGGCATTTTCTTAATTAAGGTTTCCTCCACTCTGAAGACTCGAGCTTGTGTCATGTTGAGATAAAACTAGCCAGCACACTCCATAAGGACCCTACCTCTAAATAATGTCAGACTCTATGGGATTAGGAGTGAAGATATCAATATAACATTGGGGGTGGGTATTCCATTTCCTCAGTCTCATATCTACCTGCTCCACATCACATACACCACACAAACATGCCTACTCATATGTGCACTGCAAACACATGTGTTTAAAAGTGAACACTGCATTCACTGGTACTGTGAGTCATGCAGACATAGACATGGCTGTCACACAGACCCCTCAGAGCAAGAAACATCTTATAGCAGCATATCGTAATGGATATAAATTTGTTTCTTGGGTGGGTAAATGCTTGCCCTGGATGAATGCCTTCATTCAGGTCCCCAGCACCCACATAAAAAGCCAAGTGGCTGCAGGCATCTATAATCTCAATACTGGGGAGGCAAAGACAGGTGATCGCTGAAGCCCGTTGGCCAGCAGTCTAGCCAATCAATGAGCTCGAGTTTCAAGAAGAGCCCCTTTACTGAGATTTTCCCCTGGAAGTAGGACTGAGGCAGGGTGAGTTTGCAGGTGGGTTTACAATGGGATAACTGGAATTACTTCATTGTGTTCTGGATGGTAGAGGTGCTCCCAACCACATGGCTCCAGAGTGATGACTTAGAGCAGGGGACTTGGCTTGGTGGATGAGTTTAATAAAGATGTAGTAGGAGGTGCCAGCTTGGGGTCAGTTGTCTTGTATCAAAGGAGAATATATACATTTCCAAGGAAACTTTTGCTGTCTCTAGGAATTGGTTAGCTTCGGAGATCTGTCTGTCTAAGGTCAAAAGTGATGAATGGGAGAGCTTCAGGAACAAAGAAAACTAGGGCTGAGAGATAGTTCCATTGATAAAAGGACGTCTTTGAAGGTGACTGAAGTTCTGTATGATAGCCCATGTTTATTTTGTCCGTGCCAGGGAAGCTAATACATGTAGATGTCTGGAGCTTGTTGGCCAGACAGCCTAGGCTAATCACCAAATGCCAGCTTCCAATGAGAGACCTGGTTTAAGAGCCAATATGGGAGGTTTCTGAGGAACAACACCTGAGGTTAAGAGGCTTTGCTCTCTGCCTGTCCTTGCTCTGTGGAGGCCCTCTGTCTGCTCATTACTCTTCTGCCTACTTTTGCCTTTTCTCCCACATCCTTTGCTTTTTTTTTTTTTTTTTTTTTTTTTTTGCCATTACATTTGTATCCCTAATGGGCCATGTGTAGTGAGAACCAGCAGAGGTTAGGCTGTCCTACATTCAGGCTTCCATACACAGCCTGCAAACATCCTGGAGCCCTGGCACCCCTCCATAGAGGCATCACTGCTGTTCCATGCAGCATGGACCACCATGATTCTAAATCACTCTGCTTTCGAACACCCTCTGTCCTTTACCTGAGTGCCATGCAACCCGGTGGCATGATACAGAGCACCCCCCTGACAGCCTGCATCCTCACTGGCCAGCTTCTCAGTGGTTTTTCCTTTGTCTCTCTTCAGCAGGTTATTTTTCCTCTGCTCACCCAACAAGTGCATATTCCAAGACTTAAAAGTAAACTGTCACTTTAAAAGAAAAAAAAGCTGCCTAGTGACCCTCCTTGGGAACCGGTTGCTAAGCTGGTGTTTTTGTCCTGAGATGTGGCTGCAGCTTCACAGGGAGCAGCCTCCCTTACCCCCCAGCACACTCCTTCACTCATTTCTAAAAGATTGCCTGGCTTGACCCAACTGGTCTCTCATCACATGCGTCCAATTCCAGAAAGTGGAATCTGCAAGCTGAGTTTTGCAGAGTGGATTAAGGTAAATTAGTTTTTACTGGAACCGGGGCTGCAACGTCAGTGTCCTGCTTTCATCTCCTTTCAGTTCCGGAAGTCTTGGAGGTCAGCCCCTCCCTGGGAGCCATGAGAGTGGACTAAATGCATTATAATTTTAGGGATTCCTCCTTTTGTTTCGCTTGCAGTTTTGCTCTCTGAACGGAAAGTAGGGGTGCTGCAGGAACAGCTTTTATTTCAGCTGCTGTCTGGTGTGTCTGGTTTGCAGGGGAAACGCCAGCCAGTTAACCGAGAACCCCTAGCGCCGTCCTCTGGCCAGTGTGCTGCTAACCACTGGCATTGCATGTTGCTTTCAGGCCTTGGTTTAGAATGTTCCAAGGGCGTGGGTGGAGTCAGTGCTGCAAACTTCACTTTTCTTGGTATTGGACAAAGAGCTCTGAATCTGCCATACTCTAAGAAAAATCTACAGGCTGTCAGTTAAACTGACTGCTTTCTTCTTTGCAAAGATGTGCTATGAAAATCTAATAAAGTCTAATGGGAAATACGTGTCTACAATTGCATTTTCTACAAATGTTTCTGCAAATAAGTGTAATGCCAGTATGATATATAGAGAGAAGGGAGGACTGTATATGGATAGAGGAAATGTGTGTGTGATGTATATATTCATATAGATAGATATACGTAAATCGATCTAGATATAGATATTTGGCCTAGAGTTCATTTACAGCCCTAGAGTTCATTTACAGAGTCATTCATTTGAGTTTTTATTGAGCATCAATAATGCAGCAGATGATGAATTCAACTTTACATTGTACAAAAATAACTTAGATCAGGTCAATGCTGGGAGTTTGCTGGGGAAGCAGATGCATGAACAGATAATGAAAACACCCATGAGCTAATGCCAAAAGAGATTTGTAAAAAGGTCTAGAGCCTGATGAACAGGAGGACTGAGTCCAGGGAGGAACTTCCAGCACTCCCATTCCACGGCTTAGGCCAATCCTGCAGAGCACACCCTGTATACTGAACTGCACGCTGCAGCAAATAGTGTCATAACCATCTGATCGAATGACCACACACAGCTATGTCTCTAACCTGTACTCAAGAAGCTGTGGCTAGAAAAATTTGTTACATAATTAATCATAAAAGAAGGCATATGACAGTTCCTGAGATTCCCCAGCTTGAAAGGGAGGGGTGGGAAAAGCCTCTTGTTTCTGAAGAGAGAAAATGAGCATGGGTAGGAAGACCGGCGCTTCCAGAAACACTTAAAATAGACAAAAAAAAGCAGGTGGCCTGGGCCTGGCTGCAGGAAGGAGCAAGCAGACTTGATTATGGCTACTGCCACTGTTTGAAGATAAAAATGAAAGAGAATAAGAGTAATGGGGCTTAAACACCCTAAGGCTTTTCTTACGATTCTCCTGTGTCCCCAAGGTCTTTCCTCCCTCTCTATCCCTTTCTCTCTTTCCCTACCAACCAAGACCTCTGCTTGTGACCATCCTGGTTAAACAAGACACTCAAAAGTATCGATTCTCAACCAGTAAGTCACAACCCTCTTTGAGGGTCAAATGGGTCACCGAAAACCACTGAAAAACACAAATATTTACATCATGATTGATTACTAACTAAATTACAGTTATGAAGTAGCAATGAAAATAATTTCATGGTTGGGAGTCACCACAACATGAGGAACTGTATTAAAGGGTTGCAGCAATAGAAAGGTTAAGAACCACTGATTGAAAGAGACACTTGTGTCTCTCCCTTCAGCTATCAGACTATTAAAACTATAGACTCTAAGAATTGGATTGCCGCAGTGTCTCATGCTGGGAGAAGGAAAAGGTCTGGGTTTTGGTACCAGCTGGAGGGAGAACTTACCTCCAAGAAAGACAGTCTGACAGCTTGTCAGTCACCTTGCAGAAAGAAGATACTGGAAGTGATGGACAGGACCACACCTTGACTAAGACTGCTTAGTTATGTATATTTCCTGGTACCTTCTAGTCCAACCTAATTTCATGTTAGGACCCTAGACTTTGGGGGTCAATGAACTCCTTTGTTCTACTTCCTAATGTCACTATATTGAATAAGTCCCCTTTCTCTGATTTTTTCATTATTTGTCTCTTTAGCTGGCCTACTGGGGGACTGGTGGCCAAGCCTATGTTATTAGGGTTGCCAAGGCTCAGGTTCAGACCCTAACTCTGGCAACATTCTTAATAATAAAACCCTAAAGCCTACCAGGTGACATTTTATTACAATCTTTGTAGTATGGAGCCCATAATAAACCTTCTCCCCTTGAGACAGGAAGTATGATTGTGCCTTTACAAAATCAGCAGAGTTGCTCCAAGATCACACAGCTGCTGAAAGGAGGAAAATTTGAACCCTTGACTATACTTTTTTTTTCCATAAAGCCCTCACATTTGAAAAACTGTAATTTCTCTGTATAATACACCATCCTTTTGGAGCAGTTATGATTGAGAAGTGCCTCTTTCTCTCAGTTCTTCTCTGCATCCTGTAAGGTCATCATGGGGATCCTTGAGATGACTCTGATGAGCTGAGTTTAGAGAGTCCCATGGTCAGATACAGTGTGGGAACTGCCCTTTTAAAATGTGTTGGTTTTCTGTACTGTGTAAAATAGATTACTAGTGATGCCTATGCCCTTCCTTACTGCTATAGTATTTGTGGCTTTGCACTGTAAGTATTTTCACAATAACGAACTAATATACAAATAGTGATGGTTACGTTGTTTAGCAAAGAGTGTGGTTGGTGCCTGGGGACCGGAGACACCTTGGAACTGCCAAGTGCTAAGGTCAGACACTGAATGTGAGATTTGAAAACTGTGACTTTGATCACATCACATAATTTTCAAACACTAGTTTCCTTGAGTCTAGTTGGCATGTGTACTACTGAGAGCTGTTGTGTGGGAATGAGCAGAGAGTATGTGTAGAGACTCCAAAGCTCTAGGTCCACAAACCAGGGCTCTTATTTTGATATTGCCATAGCATGTATTAACAAGTGGCCAAGGCAAATGCTGATGACAGGGGCTTATTAAAGCTGAGTCGTGTTTATTCATCTTTTCTGAGCTGCAGTGTTCATAAGGAAGATAAATTTTGGTGTCATTTGATTTCCTTCAAAACTCATTCGAAGGTAATGACCGGGAAAGAATGGGGAGAGAGAAAACAAGTCCATTACATTTGTCAGTTTCCACTTCTACTTTCTTCTTCCGTATATGATCTTTTTTTCTTAATTTATGGAGAGTCCTGTTTCTGCTTACTAGAACACTGGCATTCTTTATTTCTAGTTCCTAAGAACCAATGGTGTCTGTCAGAGCCATCACTGTCCATAGGCACTCCTTGTATGTTTCCTGCCCCGCCTCCATACTCCCCACCCCTTTATTACTGAGTCTGCCTTTTTCATCTTTTCCCTTCTGCTTGAGCTTTCTTGAGGGCAGGGGTCTGTATGGAAGACAACTGACTTGCAGATCATTTGTTTTTCACTAACATGCTAATTCCCTGGGAGGGTCAGCAAACCCTTGGACACCTGAGGTGAGCTGCTTAACTGGTCCAGGGCAGCTAAGATTTGGCTCCCATGGGATCAAGAAAGGCTTAAGATTTGTCAGCCCTGTGCCTAATATTTCTCCTCATCTTCTCTCTTTTAATTTTCACAGCATTCTAGCAAAGCTCTGAAGAATTCCAGAATGTGCCCATGAAAGTGGACCTAAATAGAAACTGAGTCATTCCTTCAACAAATACAAATGCACTGTCTACTAAGTGGCATGTGCAGAGGCTCTGGGACTAAATATAACATAAAGTGCAGTTCCTGCTCTTTGGGAACTCTCTTCTAACAGTGATGGATGGACACTGAGGTACAAGTACAAAAGCAGATTGGTGGTAAGTATTATAAAAAACAAAATCATTGTAAGGTACTCACAAAGGTCTTTGCAGGTTCATAACACAACGGGAAAGTTATTGTATAAAGAACTCTTAGGAAAGACCACCCCCCTACCCCACCCCACCCCCCAGAGAAAGTGAACTGTTACGAGAGACCCAAAGGAACTGTGGTGTGTGTTTGTGGGGGGGGGAGACAGAGACAGAGACACAAAGACAGAGAGGGAATGAGGAAGGGAGAGATGGAGGAAGGAAGGGAGGGAGGGAAGTTGAGAAGGAGGGGAAGAGTCTAACAGTGTACCTAGCTTCTATAAGAAGTTCTAGGTAGAGGAAAAAAAGCATGTGTAAGCAAGAGGGTCCAAGTGCAAAAGCAGCCAAAGGTACATAAGGCTTTGACAGGATTTTCAATTTCACTCATTAGGCAAAGAAGAGCCATTGAAGGGCTGTGGGTGGTAGAATGTCATGATCCTACTTAATTTCCAACCATTCAGCCTGGACTCCAAGCACATTGCTCCACATTAGGTGAGCAATGTGGGGGGCAGAAGTGTCAGGAGATTCCTAGTTGTTCCTAGGAAGGCTGAAAAATAAAGAAATGGCTACAAAGAGAAGTGAAATGGAGAGAAGGCATTTTTGTGTAAGGAAAAGGCAGGTTATTTTTAACTCTGATAGGAATGAGACTTGAGAGCAGGAAGAAATGACTGTTGAGGCAGCAGGGTTGGGGAGGGAGATTATAAGATCACCTTCCTGGGAGGGAAGTGATGGAACCTACTGACCACCAAGAGCTGGGCTAGGTGAAGGCAGAGACCACAGCACAGCAGCAAGTTGAAGTGAGGAATGTTATGACCCAGTGGAAATTGCAGGAGGTGAGACAAACTGGTGCCCTCTCAGGTCTCACCTCTCTTCTCATTGAAATGAGAAGGCAATTAAAAACTGAGACTTACACTGCAGGAAGAGAGCAAAGCCAGAGATGGCCTTTGTAGCCAACTTCCAGCCAATGTCTGTCTGCCCACCAGGGTGTACTAGGGGCAGAGTACTAGCACCCCTCCTTCTCTTCCTCCATTCCTGGGTTTTGCTGTGCTTGTGGCGAACAGCTCAACCATGTGCATAATCTTCAGTCTCCCTACATCAACAGCAAGAGACACTGATGATTTAACTCTGCCTGACCTCTTCCTCATTCTTTCTCAGTCTGGAAACCATCACAGCCAAGATGAATCCCAAGGAAGAAGAAGTAAGAATAATTTCAGAGGTAAGTCACTGCTTGGCTTCCCCTTGGGACCCTTTGTGGGTAAGGAAGTTCAGTCGGGCAGCAAGCATTCATTGCATTTGTTGAAAGGGATGCTTCAGACAAATTAAATTTAGCAGGATGAGACAGTTCTGAGAACCAGAAGAGCTATGGGGAGCTGTGCTCTGCACAGTTGCTGGATTCATGAAATGGTGACCAAAGTTCTAGAACATTCAGGCAGAGGTGAGACCTCGGGATGTCTGCAGGGTTGCATAGCCTTCATCAGAAGTGAGATCCTAGAAAAGCCAGCTTGACTGCAACTCAGGGTTGCCTTGTTTGAACACATCTAATCTAATCATTTTTGCTGGCCTGTGATTGACTAAGAAAAGCTTCTCAGATTCTCCAAGGTAGAACTATTTGTTAGAAACACACACACCCTGCTGGGTGTTGGTGGCGCACCCTTTTAATCCCAGCACTCGGGAGGCAGAGGCAGGTGGATCTCTATGAGTTTGAGGCCAGCCTGGTCTCCAGAGAGAGTGCCAGGATAGGCTCCAAAGCTACACAGAGAAACCCTGTCTCGAAAAAGCAAAAACAACAAAAAAAGAAACACACACACCCCACCTATATTTAGCTCATTTGCATACCAAGTTATCCTTTGTTACATCCACCAAGTACAGAGGCATCCTTGGACCAAACTTAGTTTAATTTAATATATTCCAGAACACGTACTTCAGGTATCCCTTTTTCTGCCTTTGTTGGGGAAGGAGGCAGATGATGAAGGCTATGCAACCCTGCATACCCTGGCGTCTCACCTCTACCTGAGTGTTCTGGAACTTTTGTCACCACTTCATGAATCCAGCACACAGCAGCTCTCAATGTCCTCTACAGGGTCCAGATCAGAGAACACCAATTCTAAGAAATCTAACCATTTTTGACAATTGTAGGTTATGAATAAAAGCCTGTCGTAGAGACCTGCCATTTCTGACTCCTCTTATACAAAAACTCAGACTAGGCAAGAGAAGACACCTACAATGGAGACTGCAGTTCACTTAGCAGAGGCAAGATTTCTCCAAACTCTTACTTCCCCCTGGATTAAGGCTCATGGGGTTGAGAACACAGAAAACAAAACCTACAGGCACATTTTGTTTTAATTTATTTTTATTTTCTGTGCATTAGTGGTTTTGCCTGCATGCATGTCTGTGTGAGGGTGTCAGATCCCTTGGAACTGGCATTATGGACAAATGTGAGCACAATGTGGGTGCTGGGAATTGAACCTGGGTCTTCTGTAAGAGCAGCCAGTGCTCTTAACCACTGAGCCATCTCTCCAGCCCCCTGAGGGCACTCTTAATAAAACCACGCAGATTAACTTTAAGCAAGTTGTCACGTGCTCATGATCCACACACCCCTCTCTCTGTTGTCCATTCTTTTTAACAGTCTGTGGTGATCTAGCCGTGAAGAAAGTCCTGTGGCTTTGAGCTTGCATTCCATCATCCCATAACTCCCACTGTACGCTTTCCCATTGACTAAGGATTAGGACACTACTAGAGAACAAATGATGAGCTAGATTTCTCAATGGTTTGTTCAAAGCCAAAGAAAACTAAAAATTAGACTTTGAGTCATTCCCAATCACCTGGACATTATCATCCTCTCAGAAAGTCTCCAAGCTAAGAGTGGTCTGGGGAGAGGAGCAAGGATGGGACCTCTACTCAAAACTCCAGATAGACAGAGTTCATCGCAAAACCAAAAGCCCAAGGCAAGCCCATTCCCTGGCTGGGATCTTGACTCCCTCCTCTGGAACTGATCTCTGTGTCTTCCCTGATCCCAACAGTCAAGGAGGAAGGGGAATAATGGGGACGTGGATCATCCATCTGTGTCAGGTTTCTATGAAGCTTTACACCACTAATATCTAAGCTCTGCTTCCCAATTCTGCGTCCATAGATTTGGCAAGGCAGGAAGAGCCCTGATGTTTCTGTTTGTCTATTCATTTGTTGTTGAGATTTCCTCACTTTGTAACTCAAGCTGCCTTCAGCTTTCTGTACAGCCCAGGCTGTCCCAACCTTCTCACCTCAGCCCCCCCCCCCAGGGCAGGGATCACAGGTGGTCACTCCACAGCCAGGCACCTTGCAGTTTCTTGTTCATTCAGAAGTGCTGATGCCAACATTTATAAAATTGCTTAAGGAGGAAATGGTGAAGTTTGAACACCTCAGAGATTTTAGCTCTAAACTCAGGTATAAAATGTCTGATCCAAAATAAAAAAAAAAAGTGATGTTTACACTTTTCCATTTCCAAAAAGATCTGCCAAATTTCCCTTCCCGAGTGGAAATGCCTGCTAATTCAACTCATAGTATTGTTTCCTTTCATCTTACTTGCCTGCTGCCTAGCACCAAATGAAATCTCGAACATGAGTCTACTGTCTGTCCCGGCCTCTCCATCTGTCTTGGAAATTTCTCTTGATAATCACCTTTCTTAGAATGAGAGTGGGGACCACACAATACCCCCAGGACCTGGTTTACACTAAGTGCTCAATAAATGTTGAAAGCATGAATGAGCACTTGTAACAATAACAATGGGGATTTTAACACTATCCATTACAATGTTTCAGTTAGAGTGAAAGTTCTCCAGAGCCTGCCTTTTTTTGAGAAGAATGCCAAGTGGACGGCCCCTTAGATTTTTTTTAACTGTCCCTTTGCTCAACCCTGTGGTAGTGGGCGCCTTAGGACAGCTGAGTTCAGAGGGAAAGTACCTGAAGAGTATCTTCTTCTCTTTGTGTTTTGACAAAGGAGTTCACTGGAGATGATGTGGATGCAGAGGTGGGAAGACGGAAGAAGAATTCAAAGGTCCAGAGAAAACAGAAAAAGAAAAAGGTAATAAATGATAAGAAATTGTGTCTGTCCATGGAGAATATTACTGATACAGGTCACTGAGGGACACCCTGCCTGCACCTCTAGGAAGCCACACAGATCCCTCTGTGTTAGTAATCTTCATTATCAGCTTGACACTCATGGGAAGAGGGAACCTCAACCAAGGAATTGGCCTGTGGGGCATTTTCATGATTAACAATTGATGTAGAATGGTCCAGCCCGTTGTAAGCAGTGTTATCCCTAGGTAGGTAGGCCTGGGCTGTGTAAAAAAGGTAGGTAAGCACGACTGTGGCAGCAATCCAGTAAGCAACTTCCTTCCATGGCCTCTGCTTCAGTTGCTGCCTTTAGATTCCTGCATTAATTTCCTGTCCTGATTTCCCTTAGTGATGATTTATTACATGGAAGTGCAAGGTGAAATAAACTCCCTCTTCTCCGAGTTGTTCTTGGTCACAGCAATAGAAACTTAACTAGAATGCCACCCCAGAAAACATCCCTCCCACGGGCAGTAGGTCTTGGCTCACTCCTGGACACTGTAAGGCAGGGATGTAGATGGATGGTCTAATGTGTGAGATGCTGGTGTGGGGCTTATAGAGAGATGGCACTCCAAATAAGGCTATGACCCATGTTAAGAGTTTTTGTCTGTTTGTTTTTGTTGTTTCTTTGTTTTGATTTTGTGTATGTCTAGGAAGGAGGAAGGCAGCTGATTTGAGTGCTGGCACCAATGGTCATAGACTATGGTGAGCAGTAGATGGCAGTGCAGGGTCACAAATCTTAGGAGACTCCCTCTTTCTCCTACCCCAAGTCCCAAATTCACAGTTAACTCCTGTCTTCCCAGCCTGCAGCCATCTCTCCCCCCACCTCTCCGCAGGAGTTTCCCTCCTCCGCTGGAAGCATCCCCACAAGGTAATTCAGTTGCCTTAATAAGAGGCTGCTGTCCCGGAGAGGAAAGCAAGAAAGGGGCTCTTACAGACCGGACTTGCCTGGATTAATCATTATGCCAGCATGGGAGGGAGGGAAAGGGAGCGCCATTTTGAGCTTGCGGTCACATGATGAGACTGCCAGGAGAGGGAGAGTAGACCCGGGAGGTGGAGAGGGGACTGGGAGCTAGGGAAAGTGGAGAAGACAAGCGCCTTCTACCTTCCCTTCATGCTGAATCCAGCCATGGAGGAAGGCACAGGGGTATGAGGGGAGCTGCCAGAGCAGACCGGGCCATCTCCGCCCACTCTAGGAGACTAGGGACACCTATAGCCACATAGCGTCCTGAAGCTTTTAGCAGTTCAGTCTGTTTGTTACTCTGCTAGCCCTGGGCGGAGAACCCTGTGGTGTCAGATTAAAAGTACTTTAGAATCACTCAGTGAGCTGGGAGTGGCTGAAGATAAAGCTGCCTGGCATCTTTGGACCAAACAGTAGAAAGCCACAGAGAATGCAGTAACTCTGAGTGGTTGAGTTTTGGAAGCCCAACTTTACAGGCATCCTTGTGTTCCTTTAACCTACACTAGAGCCTTGATCCCCACCATGGTTTTATTCAGATGCCCCCATCCTTTTGGTGATCTATTTCCATCCAAATCTCTGTGCTGCATTTCCCCGTGCATAGCAATGAGTTTACAGAGACAGGGCAGTGCTGCAATCCCCAATGCATAACAATGCTTTTACAGAGAAAGTGGGTATATGCTTGCCCAAGGCTTACAGCCAGGCTGAGTTGGTTGTGAGCTTTAGTCTGCCTGGCACACAGGCATCCTTGCCAGCCCTGCTTCCTCAACACTTTGAGGAAGACACCACAGGCTATTCTCAGGGGCACCCAGTGTGGAAACAGTATCAGCCCAGATTAGCCAGTAACACTTGAACAGTACCTTTCTGTCTATTTGGGGTGGGGAGTGAAGTGTTTTGCTGCAATTCCCTGCATAGCTTTAAGCTTTTTCCCTAGCAAATGTGAAAATTATTGTCTTATTTTGGGTCACTTCAACACTATGATGGGAAGCTTCCTAGTAACTACTCAGGCTGGCCTCAGTGACCTGAACAACAGAGCCATCGTGTACAGCATGGGAAGTGGTAAGGCCCAGCCCTTCTACAGTGACCTGGCCATATCTTAAGAAAGGGACTGAGCCAATGAAGTACAGGTATCTCAGAAACCTCTCATCTATTCACAGCCACCCACCACTCCCCCTGAGAAAATGGTGTCAGACAAATTCCAAGATGGTGGCCAGCCAGAGATGGTGGAGGAAGAGCCTGAGACCAAACTCCTGAGCTTGACAGCCCGGCGGGGGGCCCGGAGTGAGTATCATACCTGTATTCAGCTGGTAGTTATTAACTGCCAACCACACACTCAGCATTGAGCGATATGCTGCTTGGTTAGGGGTATTGTTTTTATGTATCAGGGGTAAGGCTACCTGGATAGGACAAAGCAAGAGGGATGCAGTAATCCTCAGGTGTTGAGCTTTGGAAGCCCCTCTTTAAGGGGGCTCTACCGATTTGCCACAACTCTGTGGCTCAACTTCTAGGGCAGCATCAAACTAGAAGACAAGACACACAGCTGGGGGGCTCCGCTATAACCAGGAAGGGTAGACAACAGTAACTGAAGCAGAAATAACACAGATAATCAAATATGTCAGAATTCAAAGGAGAATGACATAGAGGAGACGCACATGTGAGTGAAGGAGAATGAGAATCAGACTGAAGAACAGAGGGGAGTTTCTGAGGCTACTCACCCTTCATAATGCATACACTCATCCCCTGCACATGAACCTTCTACTTCTGGGAACCGTGGCAAGGGAGCTGGGGAGGTGGCTTAGTGGGAAAAACACTTGGCCATGCAAATGTGAAGACTTGTTGAGTTCAAATCCCCAGAACCCATGTAAAAGCCATGCATGGTAGCACATATCTGTAATCCCAACACTCCTATATCAATACCTCCTATGGGGGGTGGAGACAGGAGTCCCTCAAAACTCACTGCCCAGCTAGCCTGGCACACATTGTACAATCAACAGAAATCCTGTTTCAAACAAGGATGGACACCTGTGGTTTGTAATGGGTTCATTGGGGCAAAAGCATGCCTACACTCAGACACATCAATGTGCACATACATATGTAAATATGTCTTTTTAAAGAGCCTTGGCCAGTCCTTGGAATTCACAGCATTTGTTCTTCTTCATACAGTGGATATCACTCATTGTGAGCCTACTGAGGGGAAAACCATTGCCCTTCACTCACAACCTTTCAGGCAAAATGGATTAGACAAGAAATGTGCTCTCGGTTCTTCCAGCTACACAGTTCTTACTTACAGAGCTCGGGGGTAGAGTAACTGTTAGACATTAGAGGCTTTTGGAAGCCCTAAGAAAAGTGTGGCTCCAACAAAACGGAAGCAGAATGCAATGAGAGCTGCCAGGAATCCCAGAAAAACAGACTATGATTGTTCTTTTTTTCTATGTGCCTTTGTCAGCTTGAGCTGCCCTAAGTAATTATCATAGATTGTGTGGCTGAGAATTCAGAAGTATATTCTGCTCACTGAATGCAACATGGGGTCTCCTTTACTAGCAGATACAGAGGTGCACAAGGGTGGTGGGGTCTCCGTGACTTTGACTTCGGAACTGAGCGAGTGAGGCTGCCATCTTTAGAGGAAAGGGGCATCAGGGAGGACATGTGTGAGGGCCGGTAACCAGGAATAAAGATGCAGAGTGTGAGATGATTCTTGGGTACTCAGGTGAACATGGATTTATGGATGTAGGAATCTGGTAGTTGGAGAGAGGGGCTGGGACAGGACAAGATTTCTTCAGCCTTCCATCTAGAGCAGTCCTTTCTGCCCTCCACCATTCATACAGTCCTGTCACCTGAGCTTTTTCTTTCAGTACACACCTCACCTCCTTTGCACGCTCCTGAGGGATGCTGGGAAAAGACTGTGCTGCTAGGGCAGAATCTCCCTCGTGTCAGACTCTGCAGTGTATTCACTCTGGATTGTGTCAGCCTTGAGTGCACAAAATTTTTAAAGTTTGGTGTAGCTCCACTTACTGTTTTGTTGTTGACACCTGTATTTGTGTGTGTGTGTTCTCCCCAGCCCTGGTATGAAATTTTACATTCATGGATAATGCTGAGAAAGCTATGGGACTTTTTGGCTTATATGAAACTTTTACTGTGGACAGACAGAGCAATGGGTGTGTAGAGAAATGGATATATCAGATACATCTGAGAATGTTAAGAACCTAAGACCATGTTCTTAGCTAAGCAATGATGTAGCAGGCACCATGCTAATGTTTTTACACATACTATGTTATTTAATTTTCTAAGTATTTCTATTCTTGGGCATTGTTTAGTAGATTAGGAAGCAAGGTCTAGGGATTGTTAACAGTGAGAAGTGACAGAAGGAGGTTCCAGCTCTCATATGCTGACCTGTGTTCCTGTTGCATCACTGTGGACCCACAGATTTAACATTGAATTATCTTTAGGCTTCATAATTCAACCCAGTACTGTAAATCTAGCAATCCCTATACTGTAAATCTGTAAATCCCTATACTCTTGAGAGTATAGGGAACTTCTAAAAGGGGGTAGAGAGCCAGTTAGAATCTTCATGAGACTGTAAGCCTGGCTGTTCCTGATCTTTTTCTATAAAGAATAACACAGTCCTCCCTTATTTCCCAAAGTAACATGTTTCCTATTGGATTGTTGTTGTCGTTGACAGGCTCTGCTCTGTACTTGGGCCTTGTTCTGGCATAGGTGTGAGTGCTCACTTACCACTTGGAGCAGATTGTGCCCCACAGCCTCCCACTGAGTCTGTCTACCTCGATGGAAATGTGTGATTCTTATCCTGACTCTTTACTTCCCAAACCTCACATTGGTCTGGATACCCATCAGCACTTTCACCATAGGGCCACACCTTGACTGTGACCTTCCATCACTCTGTAACATTCATACAGGTCTCCCAGTATTGTCAAGGTCAGACAATATTCACAGACTGTGAGGCCGACACCCGTGACCACATGACCTCTCCCACGCACTTGTCTATGCAGTCACACTCTGGCTTCTAACTTGCTCCTTTAAGATGCATATGGTCCTGACATTCCACATAAGGAATGTCACTGAATGCACAGCAGCTGCAAATCACTTCACCACCTAGTTTCAAAACGAGTACATCCCTCATGGGTCCACCTTGTACCATCTTTTAACAAAGTAATGATCAAATGTGAAGTCCTTTCTCACTAACATCTGTTTTTTGTTTTCCATTGATTCTTGCTAGTTTCTCTGATTAAAGTGTCATCTCAGAGCCATTTTCTCAGTATTGGTAGAAAAGAAAATACAGTGAAATCTGAGTAAATGAAATAGATGATTTATTTTAGACATGCATTTTCAAAGTCATCAAGCCCCAGAGAGACAGACACAGGAAACAGATTTTCTGATGTTGGACCCACGAGAGCTGCTTGCAGGAGGATGCTAATCAAAGGAATCACACAACATAGCTTCAATGCCCTAAAAATCTATGCTTCTCTGGTTTCACCCCTCCTTCTCCTCTAATCCTTAGCAACTGCTGATCTTTAAGATATAATATATATATATATATATATATATATATATAATATATATCTTTTATGCTGGGAAAAGACATTTAGAGGTTTTAAAGATTTCCTAATTCTGCTTGGTAGGATGCCATCTCCCCAGCTAGAATGTGAGCAGTGTGATGGGAAAACTCTTGGTGGATGCTTTTGCATCTGGCTGATGGTAATGACTCAAGAGAAAGTATATACACACAGCAGCCATGAGGGAGGGTGTGTGGGTCATTACACTTTAAAAAGTACTTCAGTTCGTGACGCATTCCATATTTTGGGGTAACAAGGAGGGGGCACAGAAATCTCCCAATAAAGGGGAAATAGAAATCTCTGCTTGGACTGGGGGTTTGAGAACTTGAGGTATCAGGTTGGGGGGTGGATGGAGAGAAGAGTGCTGAGAAAGATGACTGGAAAGGGGGCTTTATGGGTAAAAGCCTGAGGCAAGGGAAATGTCCAAGAGTCTACAAGAATGGCCCCAGCGAAGACTCCTAGCAGCAGTAGTGCATAGCCTGAACCATCCCCTGTGACTACCCAGTGTGGCTGCCCTTTGCCACTAAGTCCGAGTATTGGGCGAAAGCCTGGAGATCTGGATGAACCACAAGACTCCTGGTCCTTTTCTGAGAGAATGTCTTCCACCTTTATTGTGGAGCAGCCTTATATACAAACTTACAAAAACCCCAGGTCAAAGGGTTCCCAACAGGATATTGATCCCAGTGGGGTGAGGTCAGGAAAACAGGAGGTACCTGTGGTTATGTTGGAAAACAACTCTTAGAGACCCCATGGGGGCTGGGTTCCAACGTCTCCCCCTTCTTTATATATAACAAAACAGTTATCAAGGAAGAACTATAAGATTTTAACCATTCTATCTTAGTGTGTTACTATAACTATCTATCTTCAAATTCATCAAAGACCATAGAAGTATAATATATAAACTCTAGAACTGACAGAGAAACCTTGCTTCCTAGACAGTCATCTAAAGTTTCTTGGTAACCTTGGGGCTTCCATCTTTAGCCTACAGGCCACAATGTGTCTGGCAGACTTCTCAGCAAAGCAGGAAATTCTGAACTGTCCACCTGCATTGGCAGTTTGCCTGTCATCTTTTTTTCTGTGTCATGTAGAATGTCTGGTAGACTCTTTCATGAAGCAGGGAATTCTAAACTGTCCTGCATTGGCAGTTTGTACTCCTCCATGAAGCAGGAACCCTTTAGGCATTTTCCTGTGAGTCCTGCATGTCCAGTCTATAAAGCAACAGTTAAACAGTTCAGGCAAGAGTAGCTTCTTGCCCAAATGGCTAGTCTTGCCATGTCAAAGGCAAACTCTATAACTAGTTTCTTGGATGCCCATCTTCGTCTCAGATATAATTGGTGTGCCAGGAGCAGTTGTGTCTCACTGTCAAGAAAAAACACTAAACCATTTAAATGCCATATTTTCTGTAGGTCTTTGAAAGGTTTGAAGAATATGTATATATCTAGAAAACCTAACTAGTATCAACAAATGAGGACCCATTCCAATACAAAGTATCAACAAATGAGGATCCATTCAATACAAAGTATCATTTCTATATCATATTCCTCCTTTTTCCTTTTAAAAGTGATTGACTGTGACCACTACCATTTCTAACCAACCAAATTTAAATGAAAACAAATATTCAGATCACCTAGGCCACTACTTCAGGGGGTCCTGCCCCATGAAACCATACCAGTCTGGAAAGAATTCACAGGTCTTCACCCTCCATGGAAAAAAAGCAAAAATTTCCCTCCCAAGTAACCTGTACTTTAACAACTATTGCTCCCTCCCCAGCAATTAAATGATTCCAAGACAACACAATAGCATTCTTTTGTTAACAGTCACACATTTACAATCACACTTCATACACACATGTGGCCACACCATACATACAGAACATACATACATCTTTTGAATGAAAGTCACAAAAGAGAGGAGGTGTCAGGGATGGCCATCCTTACCATAGCTTGGCATCTTTGGAGGATCTTGAGGACTGCCACATCTTTGTCCATTCCTGTATGGTCTTTTGTAGGGCCTGGGTCTTTTCTTTATCCACTTGGACATATTCTCCTTTCTCATCCGATGTGACAGATGATGTGGATGGCTTGCAATGAGGGCTCTGGGAGACCGGCTGAAAGTCCAGGGCTATGTAATTCATATTGCCAGTACTCTTTTTTTGGAGCTGGTTTGTTAGTGCCATTGGGTACAGGGGATGAAGACTTTGGGTTCTGCATAGGGACTTAGTTCTCTTTGAGGTCTCCGGAGTCTGTGTTGGTGATGCTTTGTGTGGAGATGGAACGGCAGTACTGGGAGGACCAAGACTTGGTGACAGGTAGCTTGAAAGGAAGCTCATTGATGACAGTGTTGTTTCTCAGGTCAAGGGGTGCTGGCTTTGCTTTTTGGCCAGGCTTGAGGTGGCGATTGACCAGGAGTGGCTGGATCTCGTTTCCTTGGCTGGCAAAGTAATGGGGCATTGCGATCATGGGGATTCAGAAACTGGGTTTATGGGCACATAGTTGTCATCAGAGCTGGCACTGTCTGATCGACCCATGATAGTCTTTTCTGGAGATTTAGCAGACCAGCAGGTGGTTTCTCCGCCTCATGTTGGATACTTGTAGTCACTGACTGGAGGTCTTTGTTGAGGGCTGCCCCACAAAGGTGTCTTGGAGTGCCGTGGTGGGGGAGCTATGGCTGAGGCCACTAGAAGGCCTCCAAATTCCTTACACAGGGTGTTGCTAGATGCCTTGAAGGTGTACACATCCTCACTATATGCAGCAGACCCTGTGAGGCTGCCCTTGGTGTGGCTGTGTGAAGCCAAGCTATGAGGGAGGTCAAAAGCACTGTATTGGCTTGGCTTGGGAAGGCTATAGAAACCAAGGACCTGACCACTGACTCTGTTGATACAGTGTCTATTGCCCTGGTCAAGTTTTTGTGCAGCTGTATCACTCTCCTGTCCTGTACTCTGAGAGAAGCTGGCATTCCTTGCATTTTCTGTCCTTCGGCTTATGAATTGGTACAAGTGTTGATACTCGTGAGGTGCACTGGTGGACAAGGCAGGCTGGATGTGGCTGGCACAGGTAGCTGGCTAGAGTGTGAAAGGGCTGAGGACTTTCTTGCTCGGAGCAGATGATGACTGGAGCTGCTGAATTCAGCTGGAGAAGAGCAGGGACTATGACTGACTGAAGAAAGGTTTCTCAGGGCATCAGTGCTCTCTTTAGTCTGATTGAAGCTGCAGATCTGGCAGATGCTCTGGACCCACCTATTCATGTCAGCCTCTGTCTCAGCCACCAGGTAGCAGGTGCACTCATTAGTCTTGATATCAAACATAGAACTCTTTTGGAGTTCTTTTTTGTTGAAGGTCAGACCTACATCCAACTGCTTACAGAAGTTTAGGTTGCTGATCCGCAGGGGTTTCTTGGAGTGTTCATTCTTATAGTAATCTAGAACATCTGGGTCACCACTCATTTGACCGCTCTGCAGAATAAACCAGCGTTTCTTCCAAACATAGTGCCCCAACTTTTTCTCAGGAGGCAATTTCTCCAGCCAGCCTGTGCACACCACACCATTGTCGGCTGACTCGAGTGGACAAGGGAACGGGCTGCTGGGTCAGCTGGCTGCTGGTGGGCAGCTCATGGGGGAGGGATTCCTCAGTGGAGGAGTTCCCATATTTCTTTAATAATTTTCTTAGCATTATTACTTGATTGAAAGTTAAAATGAAATCTTACCAGTACCTTGTCTCTTTAAACTTTCTGTGTGATTGACTGTGATCTCTATTCCAATCCAACTCTCTTAGGAGTTGAGGCACCCCTTTTCCAGTGCCTTTCCAATCCAACTCTTTTTGGAGTTGAGGCACCCCTTTTCCAGTGCCTTTACAGTCCAACTCTCTTTGGAGTTGAGGTACCCCCTTTTCCAGTGCCTTTACAATCCAACTTTCTTAGGAGTTGAGGTACACCCTTTCCAGTGCCTTTACAATCCGACTCTCTTTGGAGTTGAGGCATCTATCAGGGTCCCCTTTCCTTCCAGATCTCCGTGGGACCTCCATTTGTGGCTGCTCTTCGCCACTAAGTCTGAGTATTGGGCGAAAGCCTGGAGATTTGGATGAACCACAAGACTCCTGGTCCTTTTCTGAGAGAATGTCTCCCACCTTTATTGTGGAGCAGCCTTATATACAAACATACAAAAACCCCAGGTCAAAGGGTTCCCAACAGGATATTGAACCCAGTGGGGTGAGGTCAGGAAAACAGGAGATACCTGTGGTTATGCTGGAAAACAACTCTTAGAGACCCCATGGGGGCTGGGTCCCAACAAACCAGTTTGTCTGTGGAGACTTCATCCACTGACTGAGGGAGGCAGATTCAGAGACCCATGGGGCAAATATTGGGCTGAGTCCTGGGAGTCCTGCTGAGAAGAGTGGGGGAAGGGATTATAGGAGCCAGGGGGTTAGGGACATGAGAGGAAAACTCACAGAAAATTAGCTTGACTCATGGGAACTCACAGAGTCTAAACCAAAAAACCAGGGACCCTACATGGTACTAACCTAGGCCCTCTGCATGTATGTGACAGTTGTGTAGTTTGGTCTAGTTGTGGGTTTCTGGCAATGGGAACAGGGCCTGTCCCTGGTGCTTTGGCTGGCTCTTGGGAACCTATTCCAGCCTGAATACAGGGGGGGGGGGGTGTTAGGTCTTAAGGAAGCTTGGTATGCCATGCTTTGCTGATGCCCATGGGAGGCTTGCCACTTTCTGAATAAATATGGAGGATGGGTAGATTGAGGGAAGTGAGGGAAAAGAGAGAGGGGAGTCTGAGGTAGGGATGTAAAATAAATTAATTTTTTTTAAAAAAAATGTTCTTCAAGCAAAATAAATGTTACCATTATTTGAGTGAAAGTTGATGGTGGCCATGACTGTTTCTTTGAGACATGCTCTGTGACCATTGAAGGAACCAGCTTCCCTTTTGGCAGCCATAACAGCCGAACACGTGCTTGCCATAAACCTGCCTTGGTCACGTAGAGGTCAGATGCCTGTCTCGTGACAAGGAACCAATCAGAAGTTAGCTGGTGGCGCTATGCTTTACGACCCTGGGTGTGCTTTACGGACTAGCGCACAGCAATGACGTGGAGAGCATAGCAACCACCCTGGGAGGGCCTATGAGCCATAACAACCAGTTGACCAATCAACACAGGGCAAGCCCTCCAAGCCTGGAGGCACACCAATCCTGAGCCTGTGTGTACCCCTAGACACTCCCCTTACGCTGCCCTATAAAGATCTATGCGCAGCGGCTTCAAGCCGTCTTTTCTAGCCGTCTGCCATGGCGGGTGGGTGAGGTTAACTCGTTAAATTACAATAAAGCCTCGAGCAGTTTGCAGCAAGCTCTCGAATCCGCCTGGTGATTGGGGTGACCGCGAACGTGGCCTGGGACCCCGAATACTTGAGTTTTCGGGGGTCTAACACCATTACTACCACAGTATCCAAGGAAAGCCATGGTGGTAATTCACTCTGAGCTAGTGGTTAAGTACTTTAGTTTTTGTTGTGGTACAATATGGAAAAGTTACTTTAAACAGCTGTGACTACTAAAACAGATCTCCCAAACTGGTTGTCAGTTACTCTATTCCATTACTAACCAGCTATGCAAACTCACATTGGCTGGGCTTGTCCTGCCCTGGGAAGAGAATGGACTTGCCAGCTTGAGGGGAGGGTGTGAATCCATTTATAGGAAGATGACCTTCCGAAAACAGCTCACTGCTGCAGCAAAGAAAAGTTGGTAAGAACAAAGTTTCCATATCCTCAAACGCAGAGTGAGCATGAGGAAAATAATGCATCAAATCATTGAAGATTGGTTAGACATCGTAAATGAACTTGCAGATAAAGAGAGAAACCTAGGACAGCCCATTAAAATATAGTCACTGTCTCTGTACCAGCCATGACTGGAAGCATTGCTTCCTAGTAAACCCTTTAGCCTGGAGCTTCATCAACCTCGTGCTCACAGATGACTTCCAGACCACTGTACTCTTTCCTATCATCTGCATTCCCTGTATCCCCATTTCTTTATACACTCTTAATGAGAGGCAATACACTTTCTATTTTTCTCTTCTCTGAATAAGTGGCTCAGATATATATATATGCCCACTGCATCCCAAGCTTCCCCCTGGAAACTGCCAGCCTTTCTCCCCTCCTCACCTGTTTCTCTCTCAGCAGCATCACAATCTTAATGCCTCAGTCAACTCTTACCACCCTTTCCTTCTCCTTTATTCTCGAGACCAGCATCTTTGTGGGTGGAAATGAAACACCACACTGCTTGGACTTACTCAGGTGCTGACTCAGTGGGGCTGACTGTGACTTACTGAATCTAAAAGTTCCTAGACCTCTCTCTCTCTTGCTCTTACTCTAGCTCTAGCTCTCACTCTCTCCCTTTTCTCTCTCCTCTCTCCCTCTTCTCTCTCTCTCTCTCTCTCTCTCTCTCTCTCTCTCTCTCTCTCTCTCTCTCTCTCTCTCTCTCTCTCTCTCTCTCTCTCTCTCACACACACACACACACACACTGAACCTCTCCCTGTACGATATCACTGGGATGTCCTAGCTGGTGCAGCCAGGTGAAGCTCCAGGTCCAGCTTCTGAAAACACTACTGCCATCAACTCTGTTTTCTCCACCTGCTTCAAGACTTCAAGGAAACAGTCAAGACTCCTTAGCAGGACATTACAGGCTCCCCCTCACTTTACCCCTAAATCCTGCAAACTTACCTGCTCCAGGTTCCCATTCCAATGAGCCTAACATTCTACCCATCAAACACCATCATATTTCCTGTATTTCTCTTGGGATGGTACTGGGTATCAAAGAACAGAAACTGGAACCAAATCCCAAGCATTCTGTTTTCTGGGTATGTGACCAGGAAAGCCAGTCATTTGTTATGCGTGACCTCATGGCTTCATCAACAGTGACACCCAGTGATGATAACACCTGAGCCTGGAGTTATCATCTGTTGATAATCCCATCAAGAATGTTGTGGAGATTCATATGCTAATTCATCCCACACACAATACTGTACTTAACACATGGCAGCTGCGAACTTGTTCAAGTGGTTCCCCTCTGTATTCAGTAATATCTGTGATATGCACATTGTCTCAGTGTCACACCCAAAGGCTATGGCTAGGCCTTTAGGAAAGGTTGCTCTGGTTAAAGTAAGGATTAACCCCTGAGACCTCCTCACATCAACTACCCATTCACCCAAGAAGCACCATGCTGGAGTCCAGGGCTGACTGAATTGGCAAGTGTCTGTGTGCCTTTAACAATCAGGAGCCACTCCTTCCTGTCTTGGTTAAACCAAAGTGGCAGTCCCTAGCAGGACCCTGTTCTCTATGTCAGTCTTCAAGAAGCCAATCCATATGCTTCCCCTGTCAAAGTAGCATCAGCACTGTAGCCTGTTTGCTTATGTGCACCTCTGAACTTGCAAAATTACATCCCTTTTTATATCTAATTCGCCCCTGAGGGAAAAAAATGTTTAAAAGTAATTTCCTTTGTTTGTTTGTTTGTTTGTCTGTTTGTTTTCAAGGCTTACCTCCCATCCCTTCAGCATCCAGAACAGGCTTTGCAGAATTTTCTATGAGGGAACGCATGAGGGAGAAGCTTCAGGCTGCAAGGGTAAGTAAGAGAGACAGACTGAATATTCCCTTCAGGGCTGATTGCAGTTTTCGGGGGTTTGTCTTCCATGCTTTGTATGCTCCAAATTGTGTGTTGCTGAGAGTCATCCTATCTGTTCTTCAAGTCCTAAATGTTAATAATATACTTTGCATTGGTAGAGATGAAAATTGCACCAGAAAAATGGCATTCATTCTTCCAAATCATTTTCCTTGCTCTGATCTGTACAGAGGGACAGTGTGTAATTGTTTTACTGACTCTTCTTTATTGAGATGGTGGTGGGGGTTCTCTGATAATTCATTATATATAATACTTTCCCGTTTGGTTTTTCAGTCCAAGGCAGAAAGCGCATTGCTGCGGGATGCCCCCACCCCTAGACCCCGGCGCCTGCAGAGTCCTAGTGAGAGGGAAACAGAGACCGAATTTGGCACAGAGGTGAGATGTGGATTCTTTCTACTTTGACATGAGATTCTTCTACTGTCTGGTCCTACTTTCCACTTCTTCACAGTGGGACAAAACTATAACTAAATTCTTGGCATTGTTTATGGACTGAGTTATCATGTGTTAACAGTGTTTTTATCAGTAACAGATACACAGTAGGTCCTCTGGGGTGGGAAGTTTCTTGGTTTTCTTCCTGAACTGGATCCAGGACCTTGTGCATGCCAGGCAAGTACTCTACTAACAACTTACATCCTTAGCTTCCCTTGGTATACATTCTCTAAATATGAGCTATCCTTACAGGTCTTGGTCAGAAAAACACAAATATTACAAAACTTGAAAAATATCCAAAATCTGAAACAACTCTGGTCCCAGGATGATAAGGGGCACTCAATCTATGTAAGCAGAAGGCTCAGCTCACCAAATAGCCAGACCTGAGGCTCAGTAAGAAAGATGACCCTTGAGCCCTGGGTCCTATGCTGGACTTACATTCCATCATAATTGATGCTTTTCTTTAGAGATAGAAAATGATCTTCTGTGAAATGAACAATTTGTAGATCTATAGAATAAAACAAGCCTTTTCATTTGCAGCCTATTGAGTATAAAGTTGTTTTATTTTTTTTTTAATTTGTTTAGTCTAAACAGATCAGAGGTAAGAAAGAAAACATCTAGCCTCCCCACCTTTGGCTATATCTGAAGTCCATAAACACAGCACCCTGTGGAATGACAAGTGTTTAAGATGTTCAAGGACCAGAAGATAAGCTAGCTGTTAGAGGGGCACTCTGGTTTCCTTTCTGATGTTGTGATAAAATTTCTGACAAAAAGCAACTTCAGGGAGAAAGGGCTTATTTATCTTATAATTCTAAGTCATAATCCATCATTGTGGAGATGTGAAGGCAGGAGCTTAGAATATCACATCCACAATGAAAAACAAAGAATAAATGCATAGCTCTGCGCTTTCTTGTTTTCTGTTTATACTCAGCTAGCTTTCATCACTCTTAGATAGTCTAAGACTCCCTGCCTAGGGCATTGTGCTTTCCACAATGGGTTTTGTCATCCTACATAATCAACAATCAAGATACCCCATCCCTAACACATACACACACACACACACACACACACACACACACAGAGAGAGAGAGAGAGAGAGAGAGAGAGAGAGAGAGAGATGTCCAGGTACCAATCTGATCTAGACTCTGTAAATCATTAGGACTCTCTCCCAGGTGACTGATTAAAGGTTCTATCAAGGTGATAAGTAAGCCAGCACAAAGGCTAACCCTCAACTTAGAAAACTCAGAAATAACCTTCATTTCTATTATTTTTTTCCCTTTACAAAGCCAAGTAAAGAAGTAGGAGGGACTCAACAAGAAGATAACACCCAGAGTCATTCAAGATTTAAGCTCCATGATTCTGCACGAAAAATCAAGTCAAAACCCCAGGTTAGAAACTCTGTCTTTAAAAATGATGGTTGTTTCTGTTTTTCAAAAATATCTAATCACAGGTGCATATCTGTACAGCTGACCCCTCTTGCCATGTGTACTAGAGACAGATGCGGGGGAGGGGGGAGGCTATTTCTACTTTTAAAGTTCTGGAAGCAAGATTAGAATTCTGCCCCATGGGGGGAGGAGAGAAGAGGACAGGGAATGGTAATGCTGAGAGGTTGTTCCCCAGCTTTCATGATTATAAAAAACTTTAAAAGTCCAACTTCTAAAATTTTCGCTCAGGGTTCAAAAAAAGGAACTACAAATAATGGAGGGAACTAAAATCTGAGGGGAAAAAGAATTGACTCACACTCCATTGCTCCTCTGCATGCTCTTTCTTCTTCTTTTCTTTTTCTGTCTCTCTCTCTCTCTCTGTTCCTTTGTTTCTCTATATCTCCTCTTCCTCCAGTTCTTTGGGGTACAGGTATATATATACACACATGTTTGCAACAGTAATTCTTTCACAATACAATAAGTGGCTTGAGTTTCTCAGGGTCAGGAAGGCAGATAAGATTTAAACACAGAGCAATAAAAACTTCGAGGAGAAACTTTTAGCATCATTGCTTCCAGCTGTTGTCAAAGACAGGGTCTAAGTTTAATTTGCACAAGAAACAAAACCTGGCACCTTCCAGTGCTCTAGCCTCAGTGGAGCACAGGCCTTCAGGTAAGTTTGCTTTTCCCTGGGGATGAGCAAATGGGCTGATTACCTTTGTCTTTATCTTTTCAGGGGAAACAGAAGGGAGCAGTAAATCTCTGAGCTAAAATCTTGAGCTAGTAAAACAAGAAGTTTGAGAATCTTTTAGTACAGGGTTAGTTTAGGTTATCGTTTTTTTCTCTATCTGCCAGTGAGGTAAAGCCAAGGGCATGCTTATATTTTCTATCCATCTAGGCAGCTATGAATCAACAACTTTGGATGTGTAGTAATCTATGTCCTTGGATATTTGGGAATGTCTTAGATGGAATGCTTCTGCCTGGGCCCTAAATACTGACCAAATGCCTGTCAATAAAGATAATTGCAGGAAGGCAGATCTCTGTAATTACAATGGAGAGGGGGAAACAAGGACCTGATAGTGGGAAACAGGCCTCACACATAGCTAAGGAATATAATCAGTAAACTAGGAACTGTTAATGGAGAACAGGTTTTACACCCAGCTAAGGAGTGTAATCAGTAAAACTCCAAATGCAGGGATAAATGTTTCCAGTAAATGATCAGATGGTGCTGAACTGTGGGAAATAAATCCCAAGTTTGTTACAGAAAGGAATAAGCTACAGGAAGAATCTACAGCAAGACACAGCCAATTCATTCACGACACTACAATGCCAGGTACAGCTTTTGTACTGGTTTCAACCTTCAGAAGAATCCTTAATTCTTCTAAGTTATTCATGATAAAAAGGCTGTATAATTACTGTGTGGTCTTGCGGCTTATAGCACATGATGGGGAAGGAATGAGGGTACCAAGTCAAAAACTAAAACAATAATGTCACTTGTTAAAAGGATGAAGAGATCCTATACATCTCATTATTAAATAAAATCATCTCTTCATTGGTCCATAGAACAATGAACATACTATTTGACACCTTAATAATCTTTCCTGAAGCTCTTACTTTTGTAAATACTATATTTTTATGCTTATTGGGATGTAATTGTTCTTTTTTTATAAGCAGAGTTGGGGAAAGATGGCTCAGCTACTAAGAACATTGGCTACTCTTCTAGAAGACCCAGGTTCAGTTTCCGGTACCCACATGGCCACTCACAATCATGTTACTCCAGTTCTAAGAACTCTGATGCCCTCTTCTGGCCTCTGTGGGCACTGCATGCACATGGTGTACATACATGGAGCCAAAACTCTTATACACATAAAATAATATTTTAGAAAGCAACTGTAGTTACTTATTTTAAATGCTAACCAGTTGCCTGCTGCACTAGTTAAAATTTGTGACCTTCAATTCAATTAATCTTCAGCAAAGACAATAGAGTCAACAGGCCCCCATGAGCTGCATCAAGCCAGCTGTCAGTTAAATGTGTGTGGGGTTCATTCAGTTTCCCCATGTAAGCTACTTGCTGTCCATTTCTCTGCAGCCCCCTCCCGGCTTCCCCTCTGCAGAAGAGGCCTATAATTTCTTTACTTTCAACTTTGATCCTGAACCAGAGGGGAGAACACAAGTAAAAGGCGGAGACAAAGCTCATCAAAAGGACCAAGAGGGCGAAGAAGGAACACATGCACAAGAGAGAACAAAGAAAATGGTATCTGATACAGTGATGGTGGTGAGGGGGGAGACTAGGAAGACAGATGAGAGAGGAAAGTGCCTGGAAAGGAGACTATACCACCTCACCGGACAGCTCACCTGTGTCTTGGTTGGAAACAGAATAACAACTATGCAGTGAGAATTGATCTGGAATGACTTTCTGTAGCCTTTGACACAGAGTGGGTAGCAAAGGCCTTGATTAAATCTGTCTGTCTTTTCTTGTGAGGGAAGAAATGAAGTAGCATGGTTTGAGGGGTTTCTTGCTAGACTTTGTACCATGGTTACTCTGCATTTCACTCAGAGTACTTGGCTTCAGAAGGCAAATGTTACAGACCTGCCTCTTTTCCACAGCCTTACAAGAGAGTTAAGTTTTTGTACCATCTATCACTCCTAAGTATAAATTCTGCTACGTAACTCTGAGTCTGGATTCTTTAAGTAAATGTTATCAAGTAAGCATCTTCAAAGGCTTTGAGCCATTTGATTTTTACGATTTCTGTTGTTTGGGTTACCACTTCTGAGTTGGCTTCCTCTGGTGTACAGTATTCCAGGTAGGTGAAATAGCAAAAAGTAATCAATGAAAACCCACCTGTGAAATATGAAAGGACATCTGCATCTGAAAAGAAGCAAAAGGGAAGGGAAGTGTGTGTGTGTGTGTGTGTGTGTGTGTGTGTGTGTGTGTGTGTGTGTAGTGTGTCTATTCGTGTATGTAAATGTGGGTTGGTATTGCCATAGTCCTTGTGTGTAGGCCAGAAGCTTTCAGGTGTCTCCCATCACCTTCCACCTTGCTTGAGACAGGCTCCATGTTGTCTGTCCACTGTGTGTGACAGGCTAGCTGGCCAGTGAACCTTTAGGACTTCTGTCCATGCATCACATCTCCCTGTGGGAGTCCTGCAATTACAGATGCTCTCATTACACACCTAGCTTTCATGTGGGCTCTAGGGACTTGAACTCAGTCCTCATGCTTTTATAGTAAGCACCTTTTCCCACTTACCTATTTCCCTCAGCCTGGAAGATAATTAATTTTCACATTAATTTTCATAGGTTCAGTATTAGTAATTCTTCTCCCAAGTCTGCTAAGAATCTTGATATAACTTTTTTCTTGTTACGTTTCAATGTTGAATAGGAGGAAGAAGAGTTGCTTAATGGCAAGGATGCTGAGGACTTCCTGTTGGGCTTAGCTTCCACAGCCCATGACTTTGTGTCAGTCAGAGCCGCGGAGTACGAAAGTGTACACATTAGGCTGGAGAAGGAAAAAGAAATCCTCTTCACACCCAGTCGGTTGACAGGTACTCACTCCTTCTTTCCTTGCTCAGCTTGGACACTTCCATTTGACCACAGATGAAATATGTTTGCCGCGTAAAGGCCACTATTTCCAGAGCTGATTCTAGGTTTAAATACGACTTACTAATTAAGAACCATCTTTGGGGGCTGGGGAGATATCTCAGTGAATAAAGTGCTTGACAACCTGGGTTTGGATCCTTGGCATCCATGTAAAAAGCCCGGTGACATAGCCTATAATCCCAGTACTGGGAAGTGAAGACAATTGGATCCCAGGAGCTGGCTGGCCAGGAGAGCTCTAGGTTCTATGAGCGATCCCATCCCATCCCATCTCAAAAACTTAATGCACACACATTCACACTCACCTGAGCACAGATATACACCTGCTCTGTAGCCAAGGAAGAGTGGGAGAAGAGACTTCAACCAGGAGCAGACTCCCTTATTCCCAGGTGCCTTGGCTGAAGAAAGGAAGAAATAAAAATTGCATAAAAGATGACTTGGTGCATCACAGAGGATGAATAATATGGGTGAATGGCTCAGTGTGATGATCAAATCCCATAGCTTTGTCCCATTGCTGTGGCTATTGTAGACAACACTAACTTTTAAAGGAACATATGCTTACCCCAGGAGTGCAGGAAAAGCACCTTTCCTAATTTACTTTTGCTAGCACAGCAGTATATCCATGATAAATAAGGATGCATATATTGGGTGAACAGTCAAAACTACTTTAACAAAAACTTTCAGATGCTACCAGATTAGTGCCAACATGTTTTTTTAGTATGAATGAATGTTTTATTGAATGAACAAATGTTTTAGATGAATGAATAATGATAAATAAGCTTGCCCCATGTTTTCACAGAAACAGAAGGGAGTTTTCTAGAAGTGGGTATTTCGGGTTTGGGGGGCTGGAATATATAGGAAATACAGTTGGCCACACACAGGCAAGACAGCATGGTCAGGTACTTACTGTCATTCAGAGTGAGATAATTATGAGCTCTGTAAACATAACTCTTGGGGTTTATCTGGCCCCACAGCCATTCTATCCTACCTTTTCTTCTGTCTTCCCTAGTCCATTCTGCTGCAGTGAGCCCCACAGCCTTGACAGAATCTCAACTCTGCTAGAGTCCCTCCCAAGCACAGAGCCCCGAGCTCCTTCCTATGATCTGAATAGTTAGTTCCCTTGCTCTTCCCTGCTAACTGTGCCTTGTCTCGCTACAGCATGGCATTCTGTTTGTTTCCTAATAGCACAGCCTTGAGTACAGTGATACCTGGCTGAAGGGTGAGGATGCATTCTGAGAAAGGTCATTAGGTGAATGTATGGCTGTGAGAACATCACACTGTGTACTTATGCAAACCCAGCTGGTATAGTCTCATATACATCTGAATTGGATTGTATAACCCATGGCTCCTAAGAGAAGCCCTGCATAGCATGTCAACATGCTGATATTGTAGGGACTCAAGGCTAAGTACAAGGACACCTGAAATGGAAAGCTTCGAACTCCACTGTAATCTCATATGATTGTGAGTAAAACATCTCCAGCAGAACCACTATGCAGTTCACGTGAATGGCTGCACGCGTCCTTCCTTTGCAGGGTGCACCCTCCTGCAGAGCACATCCACTTCTCAACACTAGGGTGGCAAGTTGTCTGCAGACTCTTTCTTGTATCTTGAGTTCATTCCCTCCCCTCCCTGGGTCTCTGTCAACCCTGTGTCTCTTCATCAGATGCCACTCTCTAGTAGCAGCCTATGGACCTTGCCTCTTGTTGCTGCCTGTTGCTTCCTCTGCCACCTGAGTGACTCCACACAGCATCAGCCTGGCCTGGAGCCCTGAATCACAAGAGCGTCTGTCACTAGGAGGGTCTCATCAAAAATCTATTTTTTATGAATAAAAAAGAAAGACAGAGTGCACCGATAATCCAGGTCACTATCACTTCACCCAGAGAGACTTCTCGTTTTCATTGCTGGCAATCATTCCCAGGTCCTTGCACAAGTCAGCCCCAATCTCTACACTGACTGCATTCCCAGGCCGTGAGGCCATAAGCTTTTCAGTTTGCAAAGCATTTCCTTATACTTGACATGATCTAATCTCCCAGGAACCCAGGGATGGAAAAACTGCTAGTTCTTATACAAAAGAAAAGAGCTCCAAGTGCCTGGCCTGAATCCACCAGGCTAAAAAGCAATAGCTTAAACTCCCATACCCCAGCCCTTGGCTCTGAACATATGTTCTTCCCAGAATGCCCCACTGCCGAGCCCAGTCCTGAATCACTTAGGTGCTATGTCTTAAGTATAGGAGTCTATATGATACTCAAAATTAACACATTCATCTTTTCCTTGGTTCTGCTTCTAGAAATTAATTTGAAAAATGTGGTTTTTTTTTCCCATAAGTGAAATCTCTGGCACTTACTGTAATTTCCCAAATGGCAGTTTGTAGGGTGAGGCTGGCACTTATGTCTCTTGTATTTATTTGTGAACTACCTAGTGCCGACCTATAAGAAGCTTCCTGAGAATGTGCAGCCCAGATTCCTGGAAGATGAAGGTCTCTACATCGGCGCAAGACCGGAGGTAGCACGCACCAATGAGAACATCATGGAGAACAGACTGCTGATACAGGAGCCTGTGAGTGGGGATCCTCAGGGGGACCTGGCACCTTGCACGGTCTGCTGTACTCTTTTCCTCTGTAGAGTTTGTCAAGGGACACTGGCTCTTTCTGGTTTTGTTTTTTGCCTTTGTCTCTCTGTACATTCTGAGACCCCACGCCCCAAACAACACCACCTCTTGACTGCTCAGAGCATGACTCCTGATAACTAGGTGCACACATTTTCCCGGGTCCCAAAAGTTTTTAATCTTCAACATAGAATACAATCTCAATTCTGAGTTTTTCCCCTTAAATCTTGAACAAAGAGAACCTAAGATTCTTGTTAAGCATTTAGTTACTTGTTTTTGCCCCCTTGGTTTTTTGAGACAGGGTTTCTCTGTGTAGCCTTGGCTGTCCTGAAACTCCCTCTGCAGATCAGGCTGGTCTCAAAATCCTCCACCTGCTTCTGCCTCCCGAGTTCTGGAACTAAAGACATGTACCACTATGCCTGGCCAATTTACTTATCTTAAATGTAACTTAATTGTGGAAGGTGTTAGTAAAAAGTCAATTTCATAGATACAGAAACTTTTTATAGTTCTTTTAGGGTCCAAGGTAACACATGAAATAAATAACCGAAACAAAACTGTATGCAAATGTTTCACAAGATGTTTTCTGTCCAAAAATAAAGGAATATGGCCCTTCTCTCTGCTTGACCCACAGGGGAGGAAGTGGTTTGGAGATGATGGCAGAATCCTAGCACTGCCCAGCCCCATCAAGCCATTTCCCTCAAGGCCATCCCTAGCCACACAGGAGCAAAGCACCAAGGCCGAACTGGAGACTTTGTACAAGAAGGTACACATGCCCTCTTTGGTTTAATCCCTTGTTGATGTGTGAAACTGAAGTTGTCCTGCTTACTGAATAGCTTGAGTTCATAACATTCTCCTTAGATTTTTCTAAACGAGTCATCATCTCACACAGGAAGCCCAAGTAGCAATTATATGAATGAGTCTAAGTCTGCCCACCTGATCCTAACTCACACAGGCATGAGTGTCCTAACTAGGAAGGGCTCTGTCATCATCTTTATTTGCATAATCAAGGTAGCTGCTCTTACTTTCCCATTTCTTTTGCCCCTTCCTTTCTCTTTACTAATTATATGCACTGGAAGACTGTTTCTTCCTTCTCATTTTTTATGATCTAAGGTGTGGTTGCTCTTGACCACTAAGTCCGAGTATTGGGCGAAAGCCTGGAGATTTGGATGAACCACAAGACTCCTGGTCCTTTTCTGAGAGAATGTCTTCCACCTTTATTGTGGAGCAGCCTTATACACAAACTTACAAAAACCCCAGGTCAAAGGGTTCCCAACAGGATATTGATCCCAGTGGGGTGAGGTCAGAAAAACAGGAGGTACTTGTGGTTATGTTGGAAAACAACTCTTAGAGACCCCATGGGGGCTGGGTTCCAACATCTCCCCCTTCTTTATATATAACAAAACAGTTATCAAGGAAGAACTATAAGATTTTAACCATTCTATCTTAGTGTGTTACTATAACTATCTATCTTCAAATTCATCAAAGACCATAGAAGTATAATATATAAACTCTAGAACTGACAGAGAAACCTTGCTTCCTAGACAGTCATCTAAAGTTTCTTGGTAACCTTGGGGCTTCCATCTTTAGCCTACAGGCCACAATGTGTCTGGCAGACTTCTCAGCAAAGCAGGAAATTCTGAACTGTCCACCTGCATTGGCAGTTTGCCTGTCATCTTTTTTTCTGTGTCATGTAGAATGTCTGGTAGACTCTTTCATGAAGCAGGGAATTCTAAACTGTCCTGCATTGGCAGTTTGTACTCCTCCATGAAGCAGGAACCCTTTAGGCATTTTCCTGTGAGTCCTGCATGTCCAGTCTATGAAGCAACAGTTAAACAGTTCAGGCAAGAGTAGCTTCTTGCCCAAATGGCTAGTCTTGCCATGTCAAAGGCAAACTCTATAACTAGTTTCTTGGATGCCCATCTTCGTCTCAGATATAATTGGTGTGCCAGGAGCAGTTGTGTCTCACTGTCAAGAAAAAACACTAAACCATTTAAATGCCATATTTTCTGTAGGTCTTTGAAAGGTTTGAAGAATATGTATATATCTAGAAAACCTAACTAGTATCAACAAATGATGATCCATTCCAATACAAAGTATCAACAAATGAGGATCCATTCCAATACAAAGTATCATTTCTATATCATATTCCTCCTTTTTCCTTTTAAAAGTGATTGACTGTGACCACTACCATTTCTAACCAACCAAATTTAAATGAAAACAAATATTCAGATCACCTGGGCCACTGCTTCAGGGGGTCCTGCCCCATGAAACCATACCAGTATGGAAGAAATCCGCAGGTCTTCACCCTCCATGGAAAAAAAAGCAGAAATTTCCCTCCCAAGTAACCTGTACTTTAACAACTGTTGCTCCTTCCCCAGCAATTAAACGATTTCTTTTGTTAGCAATCACACATTTACAATCACACTTCATACACACATGTGGCCACACCATGCATATAGAATACACATACATGTTTTGAACAAAAGTCACAAAGGAGAGGAGGTGTCAGGGATAGCCATCCTTACTATAGCTTGGCATCTTTGGAGGGTCTTGAGGACTGCCGCATCTTTATCCATTCCTGTATGATCTTTTGTAGGACCTGGGTATGACTTTCGATGAGGGCTCTGGGCCAGGGCTATGTTAGTACTCTTTTTTGGAGTTGTGTTTTTAGTACCACCGGGTACAGGGGATGAAGACTTTGGGTTCTGCATAGGGATATAGTTCTCCTCACTGTCTCTGGAGTCTGTATTGGAGATGGAATGGCAGTACTGAGAGAAGCTGGAGTTAAAGGTGTGGTTGACCATGGAAAAAGACTTGGTGACAGGTGTCTTGAAAGGGAGCTCATTGATAACAGTGCTGTACAGTGTCTATTGCCCTGGGCAAGTTTTTGTGTGGCTGTATCACTCTCCTGTCCGGTGCTCTGAGATAAGCTGGCATTCCTTGCATTTTATTGGTGCAAGTGTTGATACTCCTGAGGTGCACTGGTGGACAAGGTAGGCTGGATGTGTCTTGGCATAGGTAGCCGGCTAGAGTGTGAAAAGGCTGAGGACTTTCTTGCTCGGAGCAGATGATGACTGGAGCTGCTGAATTCAGCTGGAGAAGAGTGGAGACTATGACTGACTGAAGAAAGGTTTCTCAGGGCATCAGTGCTCTCTTTAGTCTGACTGAAGCTGCAGATCTGGTAGATGCTCTGGACCCACCTATCATGTCAGCCTCTGTCTCAGCCACCAGGTAGAAGGTGTGCTCATTGGTAATGATATCAAACATTAAACCACTTTTGGAGCTCTTGTTTGTTGAAGGTCAGAGTTCTTCCAAGCATAGTGCCCCAACTTTTTCTCAGGAGGCAATTTCTCTAGCCAGCCTGTGCACACCACATCGTTGCTGGCTGACTGGAGCCCGCAGCAGGCTCTAGTGGACAAAAGCACGGGCTGCTGGGTCAGCTGGCTGCTGGTGGGTAGTTCTGGAGGAGGGATTCCTCAGTGGCGGATTTCCCATATTTCATTAATAATTTTCTTAGCATTATTGCTTAATCCAAAGTTAAAATTAAATCTTACCAGTACCTGGTCTCTTAAACTTTATCTGTGTAATTGACTGTGATCTCTATTCCAATCCAACTCTCTTAGGCGTTGAGGCACCCCTTTTCTAGTGCCTTTGCAGTCCAACTCTCTTAGGAGTTGAGGCACTCCTTTTCCAGTGCCTTTCCAATCCAACTCTCTCAGGAGTTGAGGTACCCCTTTTCCAGTGCTTTTACAATCCAACTTCCTCAGGAGTTGAGGCACCCCTTTTCCAGTGCCTTTACAATCCAATCCAACTCTCTTTGGAGTTGAGGGTATCTATTTTCCAGTGCCTTTACAATCCGACTCTCTTTGGAGTTGAGGTACCTATTTTCTAGTACCTTTTGCAATCCACCCTCACAACTCCTTACTTGCTTGCCAGCCTTCTGAGGGTGATCTCTCAGGGTTCCCTTTCTAACCCCATCTCAGTGAGGCCTCCATTTGTGGCTGCTTTTGGCCACTAAGTCTGAGTACTGGGGGAAAGCCTGGAGATTTGGATGAACCACAAGACTCCTGGTCCTTTTCTGAGAGAATGTCTTCCACCTTTATTGTGGAGCAGCCTTATACACAAACTTACAAAAACCCCAGGTCAAAGGGTTCCCAACAGGATATTGATCCCAGTGGTGTGAGGTCAGGAAAACAGGGGATACCTGTGGTTATGCTGGAAAACAACTCTTAGAGACCCCATGGGGGCTGGGTTCCAACACTAAGGAAGGCTTTTTGTCCTTGCATATCCCCTTTACTCTCCTATCTGAAGTTCTCTACCGAACTGTCTGATGTGGGTCCTTGATTTACCACTCATTGATTGGTCCTCAATCTCTTTCTGTTCCTGGATTCTTTGCTTATAAAGTAGGATTAGCAATAGTGTCTATCTCCTAGAAATTCTGTGCAGGCTAAGTGAAATAATATGTGCTACCATGACAAAATATTCAGTGCTTAGAATATCATTAAGAAAAGACATTTATTTATTTCACAGCCATAGGGGTAAAAGAGCATGGTGCCAACAACTACTCATTTCTGCTGTGAGCCTCAGGACAGATGCCATCACAATGATGGAAACATGTATAGGGAAGTTCAGGTTATAATGATGGAAGCCATAGAGGCATACTATGTTATAATGATGGAAGCCATAAAATGGCAGGACCTGTTTTATAATGGCTCATCTCTTTAAAATTCACCCACTCCATGTGACCAGCAAGAATCCCTTCTGATGACAGTGCCTCCACAATCAAGCCACCATCTGCCACCTGTTAAATATCTAGTGTGTCAACAAGCAACAACACCCCAGGGACCAAACTTATAGCATTCAAACTCTGAGAGACAAACACCAGCTATCATTTTAAATTTGTAATATCTCCATACTGATCACATACAACAGAATGGAAGTATGGAGATCATTCTACCAGGTGGAGTGATGAGCGGAGTAGACTCAGGTCCCTCTCAGAGTGTCTGAGCAGACATGTGCTACCTGAGGTACAGCTCTTGGCTGTTCCTTTGCTCTCTGGGCCTCTCCTTCATTGGAAAGTAGGAATGATAACACTGCTCATGGCCTGGGTCCTTGTAAGTGCTGTGATGACTCATGAGCTGCCTCTTTTTGCATATCAAACTTCTATAAAGTGGTTTTTATGGGCATCTGTTACTAAATACTGCTTTGTGTAGAAGTGTGATCCTGAAATTAGGTTTATACATAGGTCCTAGGCAGGGAGGATTTACTGTTTACCTATTGTCTACTTGCTTATCCCAAGACAAAGGTTCGTATTATAATTAGTAATCAAGACAACATGAAACATATGTCTTGTAACTCACCAGCCTGTCTCTTCATCCAGGCAGTCATCTAAAAATGAAACCCTAATATAATGGAGCAATAAATTGTGGACTACCATTAGAAAACCAGGGTGGTGAACAGTGAAAGGGAAAGTGTTTTGGGGAGCCAGTGAGTCTCACCTGTCTCCCTTAGTTCTAAGCTAATGTGGACATGAACTGGAGTTAAGGGATCAGATTGTCAGTTGTACCACAGGTAAAACTGGCCAAGGGAATGACACCAGGGCATGAGACCAGATGGTCCTATTCCATCTCAGGTGGATGACCCTCCACCTGTAGATAAGCTGAGCTGATAAAACTGGTTATTTCCAAAGAGATTACACCAGTCTCTGGAGGCAGCTAAGAGCATATAGCCAGTGGCCCCAGCTCCTTGTTCCCAGCAGACCTGTACCCAGGATCTAGGTTCCAGCAGAAGCTCCAGTCAGACCCATTCTTCTTCCCATCAGAAGTATCCAGTGGGGGTGAGGGTGTGGCTAGAGAAGGAAAATACTCCCTTCTAACAATAGTTTAAATTGGCAGATACTCTAGTTTTATTCTGTTGCTGTGACAAATACTCTTTCCAAAAGCAAGCTGGGGAGGAAGGGATTTATTTGGTGTACATCTTCAGGTCAGTCCATCACTGAGGATAGTCAGGGCAGAAACTCAAGCAGGAGCTTCACTGAAGGCAGGCCTTCTTGCTGTGCCACACAGCATTTCCTCTGACCAGGTGACTCACTCACAACCAAGGGAATTCAGCACATACCATGGAGCTGGATGGCTCACAGACTCTTCCTCAGCTAGCTTCTTTTTACAGCCCAGGACCACCTACCCAGGGAATGGCACCACATACCCTATACCAATTAACTATCGACACAGTCCCTGACAGATGTACCCATAGGGCAATTTGACCTAGGCAGTCCCACAGTGGTGGCTTTCCACTCAGGTAACTCTAGGTGTGTCAAGTTGACAGTTAAAACTAACCAGACCATAACAAATAACACTGTATGTTTTTCTCATGTCCAGTATGAATTTGCAGACTATATACATATTAGAATGTTAGACTCTGACATTACTAAGGAGGTGGTTTAGGAAGCAGAGCCAAAGACTGGGACTTAGCCTGGGTGCCAGGAGAGTCTCTCCCTTCCTCTTTCCTCTGGTTTTCTTTTTTCTTTTTTTAACATTTTTCCAGATTTTTAAAATTTAAATTAGAAACAAGTTTGTTTTACGTGTCAATCCCAGGTCCTTCTCCTTCCCCTCCACCCCTGCTCCCTACCAATCCCCTATCCCATCCCCTTTCTGCTCCCCAGGGAGGATGAGGTCTTTCATGGGGGATCTTCAAAGTCTGTCATATCATTTGGAAAACATCTGACCTGAACATGGGGTTGCTCATGAACCCCAGACTGATAGCTGGGAAACCAGCACAGGACTGATCCAGACCCCCTGGGTGTTAGTTTGGAGGCCTGGGCAGTCTATGGGGCCTCAGTATTTATCCCTAGTACACGAATGGACTTTGGGAGCCCATTCCACATGGAGGGATACTCTCTCAGCCTAGACACACTGGGGAGGGCCTAGGCCCTGCTCCTCTGGTTTTTCTGTCTTTTGTAGACAGGGCAGTATTCTCCATGTGTCGAGGTGGGGTGGGGAGAATGGCCCTTGATGGCCTAGCTTGACACATCTAGAGAAAAGAGGGCATTTCACTCTACCAATACTAAGGACAAATGCCAGTAAAGAGATCCCACCCAGCTCATAGTCCAGGTGGTATGTCATTGAAAAGGGCAATGAGGATGGTCTCCAGGAAGACCTAGAAGAGAAGATTTGGGATCTGCCTGAGACTGTGCACTTGAGCTTTGTTATTATCTTCTCAGGACCATATAGAAACTTTTTAATCCTGTCAATGCATATATATAATATATATATTTTAATTTCTTTTTTTAGCTCCTGCTGGGAATATTAGGAGATTACCCACTAACATCTCCTCTTAGGGCCTTGCTCTTTAGTTTTCAAATAAAAAAATCATGTCAACTTCACAACTTGAAATACACTCTGAGAATACTCTCTCCAAATTGTTCCTATTTCTTTCATGATAGTTCTCAGTCTATAAGAAATACAGGCAGACAAAGGAGAGGCTATCTTAAGTGCCCTCCTCTGATAATGAGATTGAAGACTGACTTATATGCCATCCTATAGCCTTCACCCAGCAGCTGGTGGAAGTGGAAGAAGACACACACAGCTAAACACTGAACTGAACTAGAATTCAGTTGCAGAGAAGGAGGAGTGATGAGCAAAGGGGTCAAGACTAGGCTGGTGAAACCCATAGAAATAGCTTACCTGAACAAGAGGGAACTCGTGGTTCCCAGACTGATAGCTGGGAAACAAGCATGGGACTGATCCAGACCCCATGAATGTGGGTGTCAGTGAGGAGACCTCGGAAATCTATGGGGCCTTTTGTAGATCAGTACTTATCCCTAGCATAGGAATAGACTTTGGGATCCCATTCCACATAGAGGGATACTCCCTGAGCCTAGACACAAAGGGGTGAGCCTAAGCCCTATCCCAAAGGATATGGCAGACTCTGAAGACCCCCCATGGAAGGCCTCGACCTCCCTGGGTATGGGAGCAGAAAGGGTATGGGATAGGTAGAGTGTTAGTTGGGGGTGGGGGTAGGGGAGAAGGGGAGGCCGAGGGAACTGGGATTGACATGTAAAATAATCTTGTTTCTAAGTTAAATAAAAAATGGAGAGAGAGAAAAAAAGAAAAAAAGAAATACAGGCAGATGAAAGAAAAACAAGATCCAGGATTCTTTCTCTCTAATACAATGAGGGTTGGGGATTCTGAATGGCTGAATTTAGGTAGAGACCAACAGGGGTTACTGGAACATGAGCTCATCCCAAGTTGGGAAAGGAATGAGTGCTAAAGGTGCCCCGGGCAAATTGCAAGTCCATAACAACACTACCACAGGCCCCTACTCATCCCGAGAATACAAGCTGGAACCTGAGAGCCACACCCTGAGTGCTCTGGAAACACCTATGGAGAGGGAACAGTGAGACAGAACTAGCACCAGAGAGGGAACTCCCATCATATCTGTGATTGACATTTAGTTGTGCATGTCTTACTATAGTGAAATTACTTTAATTAATGCAGATTTTCTGAGTGGTCATAAGACTATGGAGTTTAATTGCCAATTCTCAGTTCGGTGCATTTTTCCAGGTTAGTAGACAGTTAATGCAGCTGATACTGACTAGTCAAAAGGTACTGTTCTAAGACCAGTCGCTCAATTCTTTTGCGGGAAGCTTTAGAAGTTATTTGTGTTAACTGGAAAATTAGAAGATCACTGTGGCGTAAATGCTTTATTTGAAAATTTTGAGGCTAAATAAATGTTGTAAAATCTCAAAGAAGAACTGATGCCCCTATCCAGTGTTGCCTGTGGGGAACATGATCAGTACTTTCTACATTTAATTCCTTTGCATGTCTCAGGGATGCCAGATTCAGGCCAGAAGCATTAGACTCACCCTGGCTCTACCCTGAACTTGCTTTGGGACCTTAGGCAAATTGCTGCATGTCTCTGGGCCTCTCTATCTTCATCTATAGAAATGGTTGACTGAGGAGAAATGTTTAGATGACAATTGTCAATCATATGGAGCATTGCAGCACTTTGCATGCATCATCCTCTATTCAGCAAAGACTGATGGGTGTCTGCAATTCAGTGAAGCCCAGCATCAAGTAGCAGCTGATTTAGAGAAGAAAGCTATTACCTGACAGGATGAGGCTTGGAATGAGCAGAAGAGGGGATTCTGGCATTAGAGAGCCCCAGTTGTAATGTTATTCCATAGCTGACTAAGAAGAGAAAAGGGAGCTTTATACTGTGTGTGCTGCTTCTCTCTCTCTCTCTCTCTCTCTCTCTCTCTCTCTCTCTCTCTCTCTCTCTCTCTCTCTCTTTCTGTGTGTGTGTGTGTGTGTGTGTGTGTGTATGTGTGTGCTTCATCTTGTATATCTCTGTGTGTTGTGTGTATGTGCTGGGTGTATGTGTGTTTGCTGGGTGTGTGCTGTGTGTCTGTATGATATGTGTTGTATGCATAGAAATATGTCTCATTTGTTTAGTGGAGTCTCTGGCTTTGTAGTTATAAATTCCTATATTTGTACTTCTGGTGAAGTATATTCATATGAGCCTTTATTTTCTGGTAAGATTATTGTGTTCTTGCTTCTTTGTACTGGAATTCAAAGAAATAATCTATGAGTTTATTTCATTTTCCCAGGCAATTCTACACTTTTTCCTAGATGAGCAGGCTATGGTGTATGTTTAGGATTTGTGGCTTCTTATGAGACTTAATATAGTGTGTTCATATTTAATTCTAAAACATCTAGATTCTCCTTTAAAATAACATTCAGTGTATCTTTAAAGAGAAACCCTATAAACTTTATTTATTTTTGACAATCTCAAGCATGAATGCAATGCATTGTGTTCATATTTATCCCAATTACACTGTCTTATCCCACTCCTGAAAGCCCTTTCTTCTGCCACCTAGTTCCCCTCCTTCTTTCATCAGACTTTTTATTTTTAAACATCCTTATAAAAATGATTATGTGTCTTAAAATACCATAATCTTGAACAGGAATAAATTAGCTCAGGACCTTTCAAAATACACTTTATTTCCCAATCTATATTAGCCTGTGTTCTAGTAACTGCTGGTGGTCCCTGCCTTAAGTTCAGGTTCAGCTCAACCAAGTATGGAAAGTATCTACACACATGATAGAACTGAATCTTAAAGATGCCACCTCTCTTCCTGATAGAGAGGAAGACCCCATCCCCTGCTTTTTGCCTGTTTTCTGTTGTGGTTTGTATATGAACTGTATCACATAAAGGGCTGATGTGTTTGTCAATGGTGGGCTGCTAACATCACTAACTTGCTTTGAGAGTTTCTAGAAACCACAATGTCTCTGAGGCTGCATATATTCACCTGCAGAAGCAAGAAGCTAAGGGAGATTTAATTGACATTTTGTCAATTGCTAGACATGTTCCCAAGTCCCTCATATGTATCACCTCATTTATTCAGCAACAGTGAAGAAACCAGAGCTCACCTCTACAGAAAGTACTGGGTACTCTTTCTGAAAGCAGTACAGCCTAACAGCAGTCTGTCACTAACCAGGGGAGAGTATAAGCACAAGGGATGCTCACCAGCTTCAATAGCCATTTCCTTCAATAACTAGAAGGACAGCAGTCTAATCTGATACACTATATACCAAGGAATTCCCTTGCTGTTTTCTGTGCACTTGGCTCAGCTTCTCCCTACCCCTCTTCCTATGTTATTCCACATGCTATAAATCTTTAAGTCTTAGTTACAAGAAAGGGGGCTTCCATGTTCCAATAATTCAATAATGACTAGTTAACAATGGACCCTACATTTCTCACATTAGAAAATATTTTCAAGGTCATCAGCCTCAGAACCCAAGACTTCAGGAATCATGGAAGTCCACATGAAAAAGATCCATAGTTTCTATCTAATGGTCTTTCCTTTGAGGACAAGAGTGCACTGTGCTTTGAACTTACCATCTGCTCTCTTTGGCAGGCGGTGAAGTATGTCCACAGTAGACAGCGTATGATTGGATCTGGAGACCCTCCGGGAAATTTCCAACTGGACATCGATATTTCAGGGTTAATCTTCTCTCACCATCCCTGTTTTAGCCGAGAGCATGTTTTGGCATCCAAGCTGGCGCAGTTGTATGACCAGTACCTTGCAAGACAGCAAAGAAACAAGACACAATTTCTCACAGATAAGGTACTTGTGTTTTCCATGCTTCTTGTTGATGGGACAGCTTATTCTTAATATAGTGATGACACTTCTAAAATCAAATGTTTCTGTCCCTATTTCACATGTTCTCCCTGTCCAGGATGTATGACACTATCCTACCTAGAGACAAAAAGAAGGTGTCTTTCTTCTTCCTGTTGTGTGATAAAATGCCCAGACAAAAGCAACTTGAAGAAGAAAGGGCAAATTTTGACTCAGTTCAAGATACAATTCATCACAGTGAGGAAGTTAAGTTTGAAGCAACTCATCACATCTATTATCCAGACAAAGAGTAACAAATGCATACTGGCTAGTGCTCAGCTATTTTTCCATTTTATATGGTCCAGGTTCTCTGCCTAAGGAATGGTGTTGCCCACAGTAGGTGGGTCTTCCCATCCCAATTAACTAGGTCAAGAGAATCCCTCACACACATGCCCAGATGCCAACACATGATTCTAGATTTTATCAAAATTGGGATTAAGTATTACAGGAAAGTGTAGATGGTATACAGTCAAAGAGCCCAAATTCTGCATCACATATTTGCCTTAAAGAGGAAGGTTTGGGTGTGCTACCAGTGATTTCACCAATGAGGAGAGCACACCATGAGATTCAGTTATTACTTGATGAAGCAATCTTGGATCCTGAGACTACTGGTGCCTTGAGAATATGCCTGTCCTTAGAAAAATTCTCATTTTTATGTAGGTATCCCCACAGTGTAGCACTCACACACAGGCCAGTTGCTTCAGCTGGTGCAGAGAAATGGCTACCCTTTGGATTCTTTTTAGTGTGAGACTATCCCATGGGACTTCTACTGGCAATTGTGGCTTCAGACAATTTTAGACTGCTGCAGTGACCTTAACTCTGCATAAGAGGCTACCCTATAATACTTCCTCTAGCATTGTGATCTCTTCATATCAAAAGAATACTATTGTGCATTAAGAACCAGAATAGCCCAGTGTTATCTTTGAAAGTAAAATTGTTTCTGAGAAACTCAGTAAAATTTATATTTCTAATGAACATTTGAATTATCTGGGCCCAAAGCAAAGATGGATAAACACTGTCTCATAGAATTCCAGATTCATAAAAACAGATGCAGCGATTCTTTGTCAGCATTGGTTTTAGTGTTTTGGTGACAGTCTGGAGATGGTCAGAGACTTGAGTATCCACAGAAGTGCTCTCACCATCCCACTCAGGATTTCAGATTTCTAACACAAAACTTCTGCCCTTATCTTGTTAAGCTTCAAGCACTAAGAAAAGCCATTCAGACTGGACTTAACCCAGAGAAACCTCATCAGTCTCTCGACACAACCCAAAAAACCATCAATGAATACAAATCTGAAATTCGGTGAGTAAAGGTTTCAAGGGCTCCCCTGGTTCCCTATTAGCCGTGTATTTACAGTTCATATTTACAGACTTTTTTAAAAATGCATGCAATTCATGTGAATTTCTGCCAAATGAAACAATGATAGCAATAATCTAACATATGGATGCAGAATTTAAAGGAATGAGGATGTGAAGAAAGATTAGCAATCAATCAAGGAAGAGGGAGGGGCTCACAAGCCCTAACTCCCTTACCTCTGACTGTTGGCTATATATAGACTCTGGGAGAGGAGGGAATCACTGCCTCTAGCCACCAGGCTCCAACAGATAGCTCCAATCCCACAGTCACACAGATGGCCTTGGTTGATCTCACAGGGCCATGAACATGATTTGTGGGGAGGGTACAGAGTGGACAGGGGAGTAGGGAGGTAAAAGGAGTAAGAATAAAGTGTATGCATGTGAAATTATAAAAAAGTAATTTAAACAATCAGTCTAGCACAAAAAGGTGCCCACTAGCTGGAATACAAAGTTTCAGGAGTATGTGCTCTAGGGAGACACATGTCTATGTCACAGAGAGACACATGCCAGGATGTGTGCAGCATCATTCACAAAAGTGAGAGTTAGAAATAACCCAATGCTACCAGGATCACACCTGTGCAGACACAGACATCTGCCCATGATGGATGAGCCTGATAGCATGCTCCCACATGGGTGAATCTGCAAAGCAGCATGGAATGATAAATCCCACTAGCTGTTTTCTGTGTGGTGTGGCCCACGAAGCAGTAAGAACACGTGAACAATACTCATTTATCATGAGTAACCCATCTGAACTGCAAACAGGTACATACCCTGTTCTTTGTTGAGGAGGGGGGTATAAGATTGAGGAAGGGTATCCTCAGTTGTAATCATAACATTTCATTGAAAAAGAAATCATGAATAACATGCAATGTCAGTGGGTGGCATCATGTTTAGTATCTATAATTTTCTGTTCCTTTGAGTTAGTCATAATTTTAAAATTCAAAACATAAAGCCCTGATCATTGCTCCTAAATTAGGAAATATAGAATATGAAATTCCTACCCCCTCAGAGAAAAGCCTGGTGAGCAGTTTCTTTATGGTTTCATATACTGTGGGTATGTGTGCACGTGTTTTATTGTTTTGAAGAAGCCTTGAATATTCTATTCTGTCACCTGCTTTTTCTATGTGCCCTGTATCTTCACCCTTTCCTTCTCGCTGAATATCTAAGTCTCTATTGTTCAAAGGCCACCATTTATTATAATAGCTTTACTATAGAGTGTGAAGTCTCCAGTGGCAGGCATTACTCAGATAATATTTAAATTGTGCAATAATTAAAAACCCTAAATCTGTGTGTTAGTATGTGGGTATTTCTACAGAACAAATTCTTAGAATAGAAAATAATAATCTTGGAGTTTCAATGTATGTTTTTCTTTCTCCAATCTAGGCATGAATTGGAAATTCTTCTCTCAAAGTGGGAATTAGTGCAGTTTATATACTGGAAAAGAATGAAAAGTATGCTTAAAATGGAAAGTATTATTATTGTTATAGCTATGTTTGGCAAAGCCTTACTCATTTGTAGACAAGTCTGGCTTCGAAATTGTTGCAGTCCTCCTGCCTCAGCCTGTCAAATGCTGGAGATACAGGCATGTAGGTTCTTCTAAAATTATTTCTTATACTTAAAACATCATAGCTTCTACATGAGGATAATTTTAGTTTTAGTGTAGAGTGTGAAAACAGTGATGGGCTTGAGAGAGAAAGAGATGGAGAAAGAGGAGGGCGAGAAAGAAGTGGAAGGAAACAGACATATAAAGAGGTGGAGAAGGGAAAGTTTAGGAGAAACATGATAAATCTGTCTTCAAAACAATCATGGTTTTTCCAGAACTGTATGATGAATCACTATGAAAAACAGCTGACTTGTGTGTGAGGTAGACTCACAGACACAGAGCCACTACAGTTACCCCACAGCCATTAGAGATGAAAACTTCTTAGTATCAGCATATATGGTACAGTAAAAAAAGGGGTCCAGGCCCTCTTTGAGTTTCCACTAAGAGAAACTAACCTTGTGTAGATGGCCTATTCTAGGATAGCTTATTGAGTGGGCCCTTTCCTTAACCCCGTGAAACCATCCGGTCATATCCAACTCCCCTATGACTTCCAAGCCTGACATCTGCTGAGTCCCGGGTTGGTATATTTAACCTGGAATGGTACCATTTGAAGAATTTTCCAAATTCCTGACTTTTTAAAGCAACATTGTGACTCTGTTGCTGGCTCCCTAAACAAGAGTCAGAAAGTATAAGGCAGGGATCATAGATGCCATGTGTTGCAGGGAAGTCTCTACCGGGGCTTCACACTAGATGTGCTCCCTCTTGAGTGAATAAGAATTCAAGGACTACAGGTACCATCCATCTATGGCCAAACATCCATACCATCTCTACTCATTATCCTGCTCCTCACTCACTCACCCTGCCTCTGAGGCAGATTTTACTGCAGGTAGCCCCTGAGACCTCTGCAGCTCTCTCAGCTGATGGACATTGACATTCAGTCCCACGTACATCTCTTCCATGATGATATAGTTGTCCTTCTTATTGTCCTTGGTCCATTCTACCTCTTCCGCCTAGCTAATGAAACTGCAAAATGTCTCAGGTGTTGTTGTCTTAGCCCTTTAAAACCTGCATTCTCTCCGAAAAGGCATCCTCTCACATAGAGGCCAGTGGCTCTGAAAGTCTTCTCAGAGCTGGGTACCCTGTCCACACTGCAGACCTGCTCACCTATGCAAGATTGTAGATGATGTACTACCCCATGCCTGACTCAACAATCATGCCCCCCCCCTTCTTCCACAGCTCGATCACCATTTCTAACTAAATGTTCTTCTGGGGTTCTTTGCTTATTTAACTCATATGGCAATTATTTTTGTTGTTGAGAAATGGTTTCAGTATCTCTGAGAAATTGTTTTGTTGGGAACTGCAAAAGGAAGTAGAAAAAAAATCTGAAGGTGTTACATAACTTAGTAAACTAAACTGATATTTCAGTTTAAAAAAAATAAGGCAAGGGAAGTAGCAAATAATGGGATAAAGGAAGATCAGACCTTTAACAATGACAGTCCTCTGAGGAACGGTGGCCAGGCTAGGGTCCACACACACACCATATGTGTTAAGTTATCATCACAGAAAACCTGCAAAGTGAGCTCTGTTAGCACACCTATTTTACAGGTGAGCATGGAGAAGTGACACAGTTCATCCAAGGCCAGCTAGTGGATGCCAAAGCCAGAAGGCACAGCAGGTTGTCACCCTCCTGCTTTCACAGGACATCAGAGATCTCTGAGTCTTGGCTCTCTGACAGTAGCTATCATGCTTTGGCACCCCCTTTCCGCTGCTACCCACTGAACATCTAGGCAGCTAGACCCCTTACTTCTCTAAACTGTCTCTACAGCCCAAGTCGTTCCAAGTAAAACCATCATTCCCTGGCCTGCCCACAGCCAGGATTTCTGCAGTGCTGGCTCCTGTGGCTTCTCCAGATGTTCTCATAGGTAGACCCATGTCATGCCAAGGTGTCACCACTCACGTGGATGTCCGTCTTCTAAGCTAAACTGCAAACTGCCTGAGCACAGAGACACTACCTTTTCTAGATGTGTCTGTATCCCCCAGGACTGCACATGACACCTATTCTAAATTAATCCACTAGCTGATTTATGGTGTACTGAATTTGGGGTCTGAATTTGGCTAATGTTCGTGAAGAATGCTTAAATAATGTATTAGATGATTCCAAAGCAGGTTAAATAACTGACATGAAGACAAAGGCATTTTCAAATGCCACCTCCTCAGTTGAAACCAAAAATACTTCTCATCTCATTAGCACTAAAATTCTCCAAAGCAGACAACAGCATTGCATCACCTCTGTGAAGAACTCGTGATTTGTGTGGACACAGAGGGACCTCAGTACTTGGCTGACAACTGGGACGCCAGCATTCTTAATCCATGACAACTACTCCTGCTGGTCCCTTCCTTTCATAACTACAAAGGCAGCTGTCAGTTGGACAGAGCCTACTTTGAAAAAGAATTTGAAAAGATAATTTAGTTTCAGATTCAGCTAGAGAGAATAAATAAGCAAACTTCCAAAACATAGATCTCATCCTATTACCTTCTCTTTTCTACTCCTTTTCATAGCTCCCAATGAAAGTTTCTCAGAAATATTGAAAACTCTTAGCAAGAAAAATTGCCATATGAGTGAATTAGAGAAGTGAAGAATCCCAAATTTACTTAGAAACTGTGGCAGAGCTGTGGAAGAAGAGAAAGTTGATGTTAAGCAGAGAGCTGAGTTGCAGTTTTGTAGCCCCATATAAAAGGGAGGGTTGGCTCTTGCAGATGTCTACTTCGATATGCAACCATGAAGCATTATTAATGTTTTATTATTAACTAACACAACTGATTCAACCACATCAATTATAACATCTCATAGGCAAACTCGAAAATTGCGTGACGCTGAGCAAGAGAAAGATCGAACACTGCTTAAGACCATCATAAAGGTTTGGAAAGAAATGAAGTCACTGCGCGAGTTCCAGAGATTTACCAACACACCCCTGAAGCTGGTCTTGAGAAAGTAAGAATTCTCAAATACCGGTTTATTGGGCTGTAACATACATCAAGAAAGATGTGTAGTGCATAGATACCATTTAAAAACTGCCAGAAAACAGCAGCAGCCTTGTAACCGCTTCCTGGGCTGAGAAAGAGCATTTCAGGCACCTGACAGTCCCCACGCCTCTCACCAGCAGCAGTAACAGCTGTCTGGACTTCTGTGGTTGTCATTTTCTTTGCTCTGTGCATAACCTCTAAGAACACACACTTTAATATTACTTGTCTTTCACTTTTATAGAACCAGTGTATAATATACAGTCACTTCCTTGTATTTTATTTATTTCCATGATTGACAGTGTGTAACTATAGCTCTGTTTATAAAACCCTACTATAGGAGCTGAGGAGATGGCTCTGTTGAGAGAACACTTGCAGCATGAGCATTAAGACCTGAGATCAGATCCCTAGCACCCATGACAGACTCCAGGCATGCTTGCACAATCTGGAATTCTAAGCTTGGGAGTGGGGATGGGGGAACAGATGGATTCCAGAAGTCTCTGGCCAGCCAGTCTAGCCAACTGATGAGAACCGAGTTCAGGAAGAGAAGCTATCTCAAAAGATAAGCAGACAACAATAGTGGAAGACACTAAATATTTATTTCTGGCTTCTAGATGTGCATGTGTGTGCGCACACACACACACACACACACACACACACACACACACACACACACACACACACATTCACTATATTTCCAAATTTCCTTTTAGTATGCATTCACCTAGGTTTCCAAAAATGTCCCTGGAAGTAAATTGTTGAGTTCTAAGGGACAGATATCTCCACTTGACATTCTTACTCCAAATGCACTCAAGGGGTGATGCTGCTTAATGCTGTCCCCAGTGTCCTTGTTACCAGGTTGGGAATCAAACATCTGTTGGTGTAATTTGTTTCCCTGACTACTCATAAGGGAGGGCCTTTTATGAATTAGTCATATTTATACCCTTTTGTGAGATGTTTGAGATTTGGCCAATTTTTTAATGGCCTTAGATGTCTTATTTATGCACTATTTTGCCTATTTGTAATATGCAAATTAGGGAAAAAGTTGACCAGAAAGCAGATGAGGATGAATATGAAGCAGAGATTCAAGCTGAGATCCATGAATTGCTGGAAGAGCACATGGAAGAATACACAAGGAAGATGGAAGAGTACAGAGCATTGCATCAGCAGTGGAAGGCCTGGAGGAAGGCCCAGGTTTGTAAAACATCATTCATCCCAGAGTAGAACTGCCTAGGGACAGCCTGAGATGGTAAACCCCTGAGACAGGAGGAGGGAAGCTAGAACAGCATGCCACATGTGGGTGGGAGGGGGTCTCCTTGCTGAGGTAAAAAGGGACTGTCTGGTTAGTATGTTTGTTCAAAAACCCACCCTAACCCTGTGCTATATACAGACACTGTATTAATAGTATTGTTTATAATCAGTAATGTACACATCAAAAGTGTATTTTCCATGTGTGGTCACTCTAAATGGAGGGTCCTGCAAATGCTCTGCAAATGTTGCCTCATTTCAGAAGCCTTATGGTGGGAGGTGTTCTGTGCCTGTCTCCACTTGGTAAGAAAACTAAGGCAAGGGGCTGATGGAGACAGGATGGGGTGAGGGTGCCCAGTTCTCCCTGTATGAGCACTACGGTCCTGAAGGACAGTCCTGGAGATCATTTGGAAGCCAGGTCACCTCTCACCCAACAGAGGGCCAAAAAGAAGAAAAAGAAGCAAACAGCAGAAGAGCACCCTGAGGAGGAGGAAGAGGCTGAGGAGCCCTTTCCCGAGGAGATCAAGAAGCCCATCCCCCCAGAGCTCACTGACCCAGCTGTCATAGAACAGCAGGTGCGTGAGCGAGTAGCCCACAGCAGGAGGAGGCCAGGGGAGCCCACACTGGTTCCAGAGTTGAGTCTGGCAGGGAATGTGACCCCCAATGACCAGTGTCCCAGGTAAGCACATGTTCTAACCATACATGATATTGGAATGTACCAGGTAAATACATGTTCTGTACATTGATGACATTGGAGCATACTCATATGTACCCATACACACATATCAGTACCCAGTGATATATACATATATACACATATCTTACCACCCTACACTGTATACATTGAGAACTCCCTCATGCATAGGCATGAGGGTGAACAAGTGAAAGTGTTGATGCATGCTTACTTTGGTGATTCCCTAGGGTTCTCCCACCTGTGTACCCCACTTGTCACTCAGAAGCACTCATGGGAGAAGAACCCCAATGCAAGCCAATGCCTGCACTCCACAGTGGCTGTCTATACCCATGCCCCCTCCTGCTAGCACAAGCCATTATGAGCTGCCTGACATTGGTGGGTGCTGGCAACCAAACTCGGGTCCTCTAGAAAAACAGGAACATCTTGCCCACTGAGCCATCTCTCCAGTCCTGAATTAACTTCATTGAACAAGGAGTATGTTTACTTAAGATTTTGTTTTATATGCAAACGTAAGTCACATTTAAGAAATCAAGGAAGCTGAAGTACAACTTCAGCTCTTGCTCAGTCCCCCATGCCCTTTTCAGTACCTGTCAATGCCTTTCCCATTAGTTCCATGCCACAACATTCAATTATAGCAAGCTCCTCAAAACTTTTCACTGTCCAGGTCAAATGGGGGCTAACATGACCAATAGAGTTGTCATGTCTCTTGTCATGTTCAGTATCCACTTAACAAATGCATGGTGATTCTTAGTAAGTTAACACTAACTACAGCTGTGTATGGTCTTACTTTGCAGGGTGGAAGTCTTGAGAAGGGAAGACGTTAGGAGACGCTCTGTGTACTTAAAGGTGGTCTTCAATAGCAAGGAGGTGTCCAGGACTGTTAGCCGACCTCTAGGGGCAGATTTCCGAGTTCACTTTGGACAGATTTTCAATTTGCAAATATTCAATTGGCCAGAGAGCTTAATGCTTCAGGTATGTCTGTTAACTATAATCCCTGCCCCAAGAAGTTTTAAGATGGTTTTAAATCATCTATGGGCCCCTTAGTGATCAAATGTCTCTACGTAAAGTCAGTGAAAACAGATAGGTCACTACACTCACTGTTTAAAAAGGCTAGTAGTGTAACCACTTGGACCAGAGAGCCCCACAGTTGATTTTCCAAAGAAATATTTCAATCCAACCATCTGCCAGGATCCAGACATGCTCTCTTACTGTCTCCTAGATAATGCTAGATCCCATCATGTTGATAATATTAATTATCATGACACCCTATCCCAGGAAACTAGAGTAACTCAGAATCAGGCTGTCAACAGCTTAGTCACAGAAAAGAATATAAGATGGTCCCCTGGTACCATAACGACACAACTCAAGGCTGGGGGCAGACTAGCACGAAGACTAATAATGTAGACTGATACCTGAGAGCACATCTGTTGCCACCTCTACTGACTGAATCTCATCCCTGGGTTCCAGGTCTATGAAACTATTGGTCACAGTGGTACAATCTTGCTAGCTGAAGTCTTCTTGCCTATCCCTGAGACTACCATTGTCACGGGAAGGGCCCCCATTGAAGAGGTGGAGTTCAGCAGTAACCAGCATGTGACTCTAGACCATGAAGGAGTTGGAAGTGGTAAGCAAAGCTAATTGTTCTCAGTAGCTCATGGTTTTCCCTGTCAAATTTGAATATATCTTTTGTCACTTCATAGAGAATTATAAATTATCACCAAATAATTATAAAATTGGCCTCAAAAATTCAAAAGAAGCCAGGGACAATGGCTCACACCTGTGACCCTAGCACTTGGGAACTAAAGCAGGAGGACTGCCAAAGTTTCAAGCACAGAATAAAACACCATCTCAAAAAGGAGGAGGGGTGGCTAACAAGGTAGCTTAATAGGTAAACCCTGAGGGCCTGAGTCAAATCTCTAGGACCCTCATGGCAATTTTTTTCAGTCTTTAACATGTATTCATAAGATACAGGATTGTTTACCAAGTCATTTCTTTATGAAAAGATGTATGACTACACCACTATAAAGTATTGTGTAGTATGGATTAAAGAGCTTCAATATGATCTTTATCCTAGTTTTAATAATCTTTTTAAAGAAATAATTTGAAATTAAAATGAAACATTGTGCATATATACCACAGTTATAGAGATGTATAAGGGTAAAAGATATTAACTTTAATCATTATATGGAGATTATTTATTAACATTCTCAATTCTAAATTCTAATAAGACATATGATGGAACCTCCCCAGCATGTTTCCTAACTTCTTTTTTTTTTAAAAGAGCGCCTACATTCTTTTTTTAAAATTTATTTAATTTTATGTACATTTTTATGATGGTGTCAGATCCTCTGGAACTGGAGTTACAGACAGTTATGAGCTACTATGCAGGTGCTAGGAATTGAACCTGGGTCCTCTGGAAGACTAGCAAATGCTCTTAAACCACTGAGCCATCTCTCCAGCCCCTTCTTAACTTCTTTTTAACCTATGTGATTATCTTTTTCTTTCACTGCTAGAGTCCTCCAAAGTCATCAGTTCACTCTTGGCCATATCTAGTCATTGAAATTCAGCACTGTTTTCACCTTCCACTTACTGTATTTTTCAACTCTAGAAATTGCTTCATCCTAGTCAGTTTTGAATGCTTTTTACTTTCATTAGGCTCGAAATCATTTCTTTTTCATTTACTCAAATCCATTTATGTAAACATATTAAAAATTCTAAATATGTTTAGCATTTTAGCACAGTCCTTTAATCCCAGGAGGCAGAGGCAGACAGATGTCTGTGAGTTTTAGATCAGCCTGGTCTACATAGCAAATTTCAGGACAGCCAGGGCTACACATGGAGACCCTGTTCCTCCATCTAATTTTCTCCCAAATATTCTCTCTAATCATTATAATACATATCTCTATACTTATTGACCTAATTCCACTGCTTCTCACTTCCTCATTGGTCTGGTAACTTTTTAATCTTTACTTCATATCTGAAACTTCAACTTGAGGATTCTTTGAGGCTCCAATTCTAAAAGTCTGGAGATTCCAGCTTAACTACAGGTAGAATGGTGACAAGCTACATGACTTCGGGAGCCATGTATCCTGTCTGAATACCATCTTCCTCATTCATAAAATGCACCCAGTGATACCTCCTTTAATGTGTAATGATAAGGGTGGCACTGCAGGGGGACAGTGCTACTGGCTTACACAGTGCAACTGAAATTCCAGACAGTGAAGATACCATAGCGCCTAAAAACTTTTATTTCCTTTAGTTAATTAAACATAACTGTATAGACTGATTTTATCATTAATTTCCAACTTGTGGGAATCAACACAGAGAACCCTTGTGATAGCCACAACAGTTTAACTCTTAGCTTGCCTGTTGCTTGCCAAGCCTCCAGAAGTCTCTAAGGCCTCACTTCCTTTCAGTGGCATTAAACATAAAGTGTTTCTTTGGTTTGTTTATTTGTTTGTTTGAGACAGGGTCTCTACATAGTCCTGGCTATCCTGGAACTTGCTGTGTAGATTAGTTTGGCCTGGAACTCAGTGATCTCACCTGCCCTGTATGCCTGGCCAGAAAGTGTTTCTTTTGATTTTTAATTTGTTTTTATGTATGAGAACTCTTGCATATATACTTGCAGGCCAGAAGAGGGCATCAGATCCTATTATGGATGGTTGTGAGCTACCATGTGGTTGCTGGGAATTGAAATCAGGAATTCTGGAAGATCAGCCAATGCTCTTAACCGCTGAGCCATCTCTCCAACCCCCAGAAAGTGTTTCTGATCAGGCTTCCTTGACCACAACTTGAAGAGTCCACAACCCTGCACATGTTTTATATCTTCTTCCTTGATGCTTACTGCTCACCAGTGTGCCAAGCATATATCTCATTTACCAGCTCCATTATACATACTCGAACATAAACATCATAAGAGCAGGGCTCGGTTTTTGTTTTTTTGTTTTTTTTTTTTTAAGAGCTCACAGCAGCTCTTTTCTTTTGATTCGTTTAAATGCATTTCTTTATGTAATATGAATAATAAAAACCCAGAGACTTAATATTGAGGCTCAAGCTTCAAGCTGAAGATCAGGAAAGCAAAGTAGCCAAGCCACTAGGTCTTACCTTAACCTCAGGCTAAAAGGGCTGATACTATCTCCATGAGCTCTCCACTAATCCTCAGACTGCTGCCTCTCCTCAATGTGGCTTGAGAATTGGTGCCTGATTCTGACCACTGAAGACCCTGATCCTATCTTTTATATCCCTCTAGTGCTAGGATTAAAGGCATGAGCTCTGTTACTCTTTTAGACTGATTCAATCTCCTGTAGCCCTGGGTAGCCTTGAGCTCGGAGAGAGCCATCTGCCTTTGTCTCCTGAGTCCTGGGATTAAAGGTGTGTGTCACCACTGCCTGCCTTCTATGGCTAACTATTATAGCTGCTTTGCTATTTTGATCTCCAGTGGCTTTAATAAATCATAAACAATATTATCACCACATCTTTACTGCTAAGTTCAGCCTAAAGCCAAATAGGAATGTGTAAATGTCTTAAATAAATGAACAAACACCTGCGTTTGAAATACTTTCTAGAAGAATACTATCATTTCCCTTATATGTAAAAGAGCTGCAGTTCCGAGTAGTTTAGTTTTTCAGACTTCTCACAGCTGTGAAATGGCAGAACCCAGATACTGCACACTGATGGTCTTAAGGATAGCACACCATGGAAACTCTACTCTCAGCTGTTTGAGAGAGCCTGATTCTGTGTAGCTTTACCTGCAGTGGTTTGGGCTTGGATCATGTTCTCCATCCCTCCACCCCAACTCCAAGTTCCATCTCTCTATCATCAGCACTCTTGACAGGCCTGTGCTGTTGTCTCCCTTCTAAACATCATCCTGTTGACCTTGATGTCCCTTAGGAGTGCCCTTCTCCTTTGAAGCTGATGGCAGCAATCAACTGACTCTGATGACCTCAGGGAAGGTGTCCCACAGTGTGGCATGGGCTGTTGGAGAAAACGGGATTCCTTTAATTCCTCCACTGTCACAGCAGAACATTGGATTTCGAAGGTAACATGTCTAGAATGAACTGGTGACCAGTGTCATTGTTATAATTGTAACATGGTGTGGAGGGGGGGGGGGGATAGCTTGGGATGTTCTTTCCTTTATTTCTAGCAGCCTGCATTTCACGGTACTTTTACATTTTTTTCTTGAGAGAAATTTAGAATACTATTCACCTGACATATATGGGATGGGCATTGGTGGCAGATACACCCCCTCCCCAAAATTCATTTAATCATCTCAGAAAATCTCTGTGTTCTTTTTTTCACCTCAGGAACACAGAGGTGCACAGCATATGGTTATATATTTCTCTCTTACTAAAGGTTATTTGATAGTGATTGGCAGAGCTTGCTGGATTTGGGAAACTTCCTGCTCTCCAGTCTCTTTCCCAAGTGCTAGATCTCAGGTCCTCCATCAGAGCAGAAGGGGGATCCCTGGCCTCCCAGTCTAGCCCAGGTGGACCCTGTGATGTGCTGTTGGTCCAGGCAGTCTGCAGCCTGGAAAACCTCTATCAGGGGCGCTCTCTGTCATCCCCTATAGATACATCACTAGTCAGCCACCTTATCATTTGGTCATGGTTGTCCCATCTCTGAAGTAAAAGGCTATATAGAACCAGAAAGGTGTTTGCGGCCAAGCCTGACAACCAGTTTAATCCTTGGAATCCACATGGCAGAAGAGGAGAAAGGACTCTTGAAGCTTGTTCTCTGTTCTCCACACACATGGTATACATGCCCATACCATGTGTGCACACATGCATGCATGCACACACATACAAATATGAGTAAAATGATACATCTCCATCAACCAGACATCTTTCCAAATGACTTCAACATATGGAAAATCAAAACAAGATTTTGCTTTGTCCCCTTCATGTCCTACATATCCCCATACCAACCTGCCACAAGTAAATGAAGCCATGTGCCCAGAATCACTTCTGATAGGACCTGGCTGTGGCCTGCAGCTAGGCATTTTCTGATCTTGACACTGGAATTTAGTGCTGAGGATATCCCCTAAGCTAAAGCTTTGGCCTCTCCAGAAGTAAAGCAGGAAATGGGCAAGTAAAGTGTGATAAATCCCACCTCAGCCATGCTGAGCATGAATCTCCTTTAAGTTCTGTGTCCAAAGCTGCTGTCCGAGTGGCCTGGGAGCTGAGGCATTCAGAGTTCCCTAGACCACAGCAGCCAGGATGTGACATGAGGAACACCTCACTGCATTGGGCAGAGTTGTGGCATTAGGTCACATGGGCACTCCTATTCCTACTTCTTTATTGCCTTACAGCATATTTAATAATCAAGCAAAGAAAGCAACCAGAGTTTCCGTAGTGAGCTTCCTCTTGTAGAAGGTAATGGTGTCTGTAAGCAGTGTTGACTCTGCTGAAGTCAAGCTTCTGATTGCTTCTCTTGTGTTTTTTTTCCAGTGTTTTGAAGAGGGCAGATGCCATCTCATCCATTGGCACATCAGGGCTGACGGACATAAAGAAGCTAGCCAAGTGGGCAGCAGAGTCCAAGCTTGACCCCAATGACCCTAACAATGCCCCTTTAATGCAGCTGATCTCGGTAACATGGCCAAAGATGCATAAACTGTTTCTAAATTCTGAGATGATAAAATACGATGATGCCCTTTTCATGCATTTTCTTTTGCAGTTCTCTGTACAGCTGTTTAAGAATGCAAGAGCTGTCATTCACAGGTGAAAATCTCAGCTCTGCCACCTCCCTGGCTGTGAGACACAGTTGAGCATCAATGCCCTGTGCTGTCCTCACAGTGGATGAGGAAGATACGAGCTGATGTGCAAAAGCTCTTAGATGGACACACAATCCACATACAGTATAACTACTGTTTCTGCAACCTCTGATAAGCCCCCAAAGAAAGGTTCTATTTCTCCACTACACAGAGAGAAAACTAACTTTAGACTCAGAGCTGCTTGTTCACAACCATGCTGATAATAACCAGATCCCAGGTCCTCTTCTTATGCTTTCAGTACTGATGGGGTAGTTTATGAAATTTGTCTACAGCCATGTGACCCTGAACATACACAATTTATCTTTCTTGGAATCAAATACATTGGGATGAACTGTCTCAAAATTACTATGAACAAGTGGGTGTCTCACAGGTGATCGTACAACACATGTTCATCATCATGGCCAATCAGATGGATAATAATCAGTGTTGTGAAACTTTCATTTTCATCCAAGTTTCAAGACAAACCATTTTATTCAGCCTTTGCTCTTTACCAATATTCCTCTGACATGATGCTGCTTAGTATAGAGAATAGTCATATCAGAAAGAAGAGCCCATGCCACCTCAAGTGCAATGTACTTTATAGAATATTTTCATGTCATGTCTTAATTACTATCTTGAAATCATCAATAGATGTACTTATCTATTCACATCCTTTTATTTACTTTTTACCCACTAGTTTTTCCATGGAAAAACAAAGCACAGGGGTTTCCTTTTAATTGTCCTCTCTTTGTGGGCCAAGAGTTTCCCTAGGATAAGAGCAGGGTCCCCTTTGCCTTCCTTTGGCTCCAGAAAGTCCCTGCTCATTTCCTATCAGGAGGTCATGGCTGGAAAAGCACCACGCCTGGAGGCTAGCAGTACCTGATGGCTAGCAGTGCCCGGAGGCTGGCAGTGACTGGAGGGAATGTAGCCACTCTGCCAGCTTCTCTGTGGTGTCCAGGAGCTGTCCTTCCTGGGCCCTAGAACTTGGCTAGCCCATGCCCATCTCTGGTTCACTCCCAATAACCAAGGCCATGAGATGCTGTTCATACAGGAGACCATGATCACCCTGGGGGCTGAATAAAGCCAGCTAACAAGAAGTCTTGATCTAGACATCTGCACACAGGAATTTAAAGGTCACATACATTGTGTACACCTTGAGTAATCTTATTCCCAGTAGTCACCTGGTCAAGGCACTACACCCTGACATGAAGCTCTCCCTTTTCATTCTGCATGTATTCATAACAGGAAAGCACAGATACCAAAAGTGAAAGTAACTTCGTTTTTTTTTTGTTTTTTTTTTTTTGAAAAAATGATTTATGGCCATTAAAAATAAAATAAAATCCACTAAGTATATTCAGTAGCATGTGCTTGCTGCCATTGTATTAATGTAACTTTCCATTCCATTGGTCACAAACTGTTTGGCATTCCTGGAGCTCAATTCCAGTTTCTTTGGAAAGCATCTGCCTGCTAACTGGAACTGTGTATTTTCTTGCTCTTGTAGGTTGCTACCAGTGGAGAATCCTATGTCCCCGACTTCTTCCGACTGGAACAGCTACAGCAGGAATTCAACTTTGTCTCGGAGGAGGAATTAAATAGATCCAAACGGTTCCGGCTTCTCCGTCTTAGAAGTGAAGAGGTGCCAGAATTCCGGAATTATAAACAAATCCCAGTGTATGACCGAGAGATTATGGAAAAGGTATTCCAGGTAAGAAATTGTCCAAAGAGGTTAATGAACTGCCTGCTATGGTATTGAGCATGCTGCTCGATATGCACCTTGTCACTGTTCCCAGCAATGCTGGTTTCTCTACATAAGCACAATTAGAATTGTAAGGTTGAAAATATTTTCTGAGCTGATATTACTGATTATGCGTGCCTTAGTCAAACATTCAGCTCCACATGGGTAGGGTAAGTCTATGGTAAGCATGCTCTAGGACAAACTCTAGGACACAATGGCAAAGCCCAGGGAGAACAAGAAGGGGAAGATTTGAACAGCCAGGACAAGACGGGAGATTGAGACCAGGAATAGTATCTAGGGCAGAAGAGGATCAAAGGTTCGGCAGAGGACAGGTCACATAGAGAAGTGGGACCCAGTGACCCTGGGATTATGAAGAATGGAATGTGTTAATGGAGCAGGCCAGCAAAAGACAGACAAATCTCTGTGGGAGGAGGTCAGTGGAGAGGTTCTAGAAATTGTGATTTTTTTCATGTAGATACTATTCTTGAGAAGTATTTTTAGTTATTTGGTTCTTCCTGGTATTAATCTGAACCCACTATTAAACTTCCTCACCCATCAACTACAGTAATCTAGATAATGAAAACCCCTAAATGTATGAGAATAAGGATGGAGAGAGAGGTCAGTGGTCTTACGTTCTTGCAGAAGACCTGAGTTCAATTCCCAGCACTCAACATCCGTAACTCCAGTTTCAGGGGATCTGATACCTTCTTCTGAACTACATGGACACTAAGCACACACATTTTACACATATGTACATACATGCAAACAAAATACACATATAAAATTATATAATCTAAAAAATTAATTTTTAAGATTCAAAATAAAATTATGTGGAGAGTGGAATGCATCTATGCCTCAAGTCCTCCCAGATGCTAGGGCACTTAACCATCCCATCTGGGCTTCTGGTATAATGGCTTCCTTCTCATTTGCAGATAGGCTTCTCCAGTTGACCACACGATCACCAGAATCATCCAAGTTTGTATCTGTAGGCTTTAGCCAATGGAGACAGAGGTGCCCTCCTCTCCCAGGTCCAAAAATGTTTAAGACTACCTCTGAATCACTGAATCTAGGTTAAAAGACACTGCTGGGCATTCAACTATGATGGAGAATTGTATACAAAGTAGAATGTGGTAATCCTCAGGGGTACCACACTGTTTTATCAGTAGTTAAAAGGAGAGACCTGGGCAGACAGAAACCCAAAGAATCTGTTACTATCCTCCAAGTAGCTGACCAAAGTTATCTGTAGCTAGATGTCATGTGATAACAGTATGGTTTTCCCAAAAGATTTTCACTATTTTTACAGTTGCTTCACTTAACACTGACAAGTCACAATGTGAGTAGGGCTTGATCGAGTTATGTGGTGAGCTTATTAGCACCCTAAATTATACCAGCTTCTTCTCCCATTGTGTCTATTCATTCCAATTCGAATACTTCAACTTAATAGTATACAGGCATTCCAACCAACTGACTCAGAATCCTGTATACTGCATCTGCACCAAAGGTCAGGAGGGAGGGAGAAGGAACATTTAGAACCATGATTTATGACTTAAGCCACTTGTGATAAATAATTCCCCAATGCCAAGAAAAACATCAGAGAATACTTTAAAAATCATGACACTATGATGTCCTTTTACTTTCAGGACTACGAGAAACGATTACGAGACAGAAATGTAATTGAAACCAAGGACCACCTGGATGCTCACAGGGCCACAGTAGCCAAGTACCTTCAGCAAGTAAGGAAAAAAAATCACTTAAAGCCATCTTCACAGGGAGATAGAGCCAGGATTTTAGGATAGGGATGTTTCTGCCTTAAATGCCTGTGGCATCTTATGCGAGCGATGCAGTCTCCCCAAGCTTGTTTCCACACATATATAAATACATTTGACAACTATGTTAACCTCTTAAATACATGAAAGCACTAAGCTATGCCATGGTTTATACTGCTGTCATAAGTGGGGCATGGTTACAAGAGATTCCATTTCTGAGTCCTGTTTTTCCTGATTGCATCTATGTTGTGTGGCTTTACAATAGCATTGGAAGAAAAGTAAGAGTTTTTTATTCACATCTGAACTGCCCTTACACACTAGAGAACTAAAAACTAGTTAAAACACCCTTTGTTTATCCTTTCCCTTTTTTCCTTTTAACCATCTTTTAAAATTTTTAAGAAATGCTATAACTACAATGCATTCTTCCTATCTCGATAATCTTTTCTATGACTTATATACAAAATAAAAGACTAACTGATCGAAATTAAGAGGTCCTTATTCAAATTATTTTGTGTAGGTAACATGTTCCGACCAATTGTACCACTGGAACTCCAGGTGAACCACTCAGAGTAGGGGAGAACCACAGAATCCGTTCTCAATTGTACATCCTTCAAGATTGGTCCTATTTTTTATTTTATTGTTGCTGTATTCATTCAACAAAATATTGCTATCTTATGTTTCAGAAACTTTTCAATCTCCTAAAAATATAACAGTGAACAAAATGAAAACAAACAAAAGCCAATTTCTCACAATCTGTCTTTACAGAGTTCACAGTATAGTGAGGGGAACTGGAGAGTATACAACAATAGAAAACTGGTGGTGACGGGATGTTAGAGGGAGGACTATGTGACATCAAATCACTGGAAAAAATAGTCAATGATGTTTTAAATAGAATTACCACCTTAAGTAACACTGATTTCTTTTCCCAGGTTAGAGAATCAGTGGTAAATCGCTTCCTCATTGCAAAACACCATTTCCTTCTTACTGATTTGGTAGTAGAAGAAGAAGTCCCCAACATCAGGTAAAAATAACCAAACAAAGCTACTACTATAACTGCCTAGTTTTATCTTATTCCATTACATGGATGACATATGTAAGATTTTGTCATTACACAATATGTGTTGGAAATTTGGGCCAACACAGTTAATGCTTCATGATAATGTTAATTGAGGGATTTATGTCAGGGCAAAGCATCCTAGGGCCACTACATCATTTTTCAGTAGAGCCCATCTCATCTTTCTCTACTGCCAAGTCCATTAAGTAGCCCTTGTCATTTCCCATTGCAAGTAAGCTAACTCTGACAGCATCCCTTCCTGCACATCCTCCCTGCTTTCTAGTCTCCTAATGTCAGGCTTCCCTGTCCATATCCCACACTGGACGTTGCTGATACCACACCCTCTGAGGTTCCATGATCACAGTGGACAGCCTGGCTCTACCACAGAGCTAAGGTGTGTGCTTGGTGAGGGAAGTTGGGCACTGGTTTACTTGCTTGATTCTCTGTTGGACTAATCTTCAGATAGTCTCAGGCAGGAGTGTGTAGATGGAGGTGAAAAGATAATTTCCTGTAAGGGTAGCCTTAGGAGGGGCATTCATTTCATGACCTTCTCAGTGGTTAAGTGTCTGATCTTGTGTAAAGGTTATTTCTGGGGGCTGAAGAGATGGCTCAGAGGTTTAGAGCACTTAGTGCTCTTTCAGGGGACCTAACTTAGGTCCCCTAACTGAATCCACATTGGGCTCTTCCTAACCTTCTAAAAGGCCAATTGCAGGATATCTTTTCTGGCCTCCCTGGGAACAAGTGCATACCCTCACTCAGATGCACACATTACACACAATTAAAAATAAAAGAAATCTGCAAAACTTATATCCTATGCATGCATTTCCTCTCCCCTATCAAGCCAAGAAAGAAGACATGGTACTATCCATGGTGGCCCCTTGCAACTCCATCTATGAACAAAAGGGAAAAGTGACCATATGAATACTTGCCGAACCTCTCTCTTTAGTCTAGCCATTTGTTGAATATTTTCAGCATAAAAGTTGTAGTTAGAACAGATGATGATGTTCATGCTGTTTTTTTCTTTCTTTTCTTTCTTTTTTTTCTGCTTTACTTTCTGCATTAAGTTCTGAAGGCTCGGGGTATGTTCATTCTTTTTTTTTAATTTTAGTTTGTTCTTGGCTTTAAATTAAAATGCTTCCATTATCTCAACTGACAATATGCTCTTAGGCTGGTTGCTAAGGAGGCATCAAAGTCTCACAAGAGTAGTCATGTTGAGGGAAGAAAGCTTTGGCAAGATGTGCCATGTCAGGATGCCTGGCAAAGCTCTCAGGCCCCTAGCTTTGGGCTAGGTAGGTGTCCAGCAGAGTGAAGAGATCATGGCCTGGGTTTAAACCCTAATTCTCTTCATACACTAAGCAGCAATCAAGGCACCTATCAAGAGTCTTTGGCTTCTGTATCTGAAAAGTATGGTAAATGTTGTAGTTGTAAAGACTAGAACTTTCTAATGTAAGGTTTCTAGCACTCCTCTGGCTAATACGGAACACTTTTATAAATGGTACCTGTCCTAAGACACCAGAAAGCAATCTGAGCCGTTCCTGGGATCCCCTTGGGATTCCTTATGAGAGCCACCAGTAGTGCTCAGGGTCTTCATTCTCAGCCAGTTCATGTCACTTGCAAAGAAGGTTCAGTCAAGAATCTACTGGGCCAGGTCAGTACTTTGCAGAAAGGCAAAGAATCCAGACATTGCAGCCAGTAGGTGGCTGTGTCCTGTGGCTAAGGGCATTGCCATGAATCAGCTTCTAGGCACATGGTTAGGTCTGTTTTCCCATTTAGTTCCATGATTCACTGACCTTGCTGCTTCTGTCTGCAGGCAGTGTGTATAGCATAGTCTCAGTGAAAGGCAGAGAGGCATTGTTTCCTCCCAAAACCTTTCTAGTTCCTCCAGTTCCAGCATAATCTCTCTATCCTGGTCACTGCCATTCCAACACTTACTCATTTTAGGGCACCTAGTAAATGCAGAAGTGCCAGGGTGCTGCACACTCTTCCTCACTAGCCCTCTTAACCACTCCAAGATGCTAGTACCTTCACTTTACACAAGAGGAAACAGACTCACAGAGGTGAATAATTTGCCACAAGGCAAAGAGCAGAGCCAGAATTCACACTCAAGTCTATATAGCTTCAGAGAGTAAGAAGCACTATCCAGAAACTTCCCAAGAGGCCATGTATGCTGTCAGGTAAATGGAGCTGACTAATAATGCTCCCAGGGCTCAGAGGCAGGGCTCCTTCCAGCAGGTGCAGCTAGCTCTCTGGGCAAGACTAGCGTGGTGGAGGGTGAAGCTGCAACTGCTTGGCAGGTGAAGGGTGGAGAGCACAAAGCATGCTTGAGGGGCTGGTGAACAAGGTAGAGAGTAAAGAGGTAGATGCAGATGGGGAGTTGGGGGCGGGGGAAGTCCTGAGTTTGCTTCCACAATTGAGTGGCAGCTGTAAACAATTTAATAAAGCATGCAGTGGGAATCTTCTCCTGCCCCTCTTGGCTTTGTAGAATTTTTAGAATCTTTCCACCCTCAAAGGAGAGTGCCCAGCGGTCTCTGAGAGACCTTGAAGCAGAGTTTAGGAGGCAACGTAATAACTTTATAGATGTTTCCTTTCCACTGAGACCTAATCCTGTTCTATAATCATTAGCATTTTGGGACTAAGCCTTTTCAAGCTGGCAGAACAAAAGCGACCACTGAGGCCACGGAGAAAAGGTCGGAAGAAGGTGACAGCCCAAAACCTGTGTGATGGAGACATAAAGCTGCTGGTGAACATTATCCGGGCTTATGACATTCCTGTGAGAAAGCCCATAGCTAGGTGAGCGCCCTAGGAACAGCCTCATAGTGAAACACAAGACAACCTGGTCCTCCTGTAAGTTTTAATGCAGTAGGACTTGAACATTCTTGCTGAAGCTCCACCCCTATTGTTTATAAGTAAGAGAGTCAACTTAGGCTAAAAGATGGGGGTGTTAGGAACCTCCTGTAGAACCCAAAGACAATTGGCACAGCTGAGCTACATGATAAACCGTCCTGAGTCGCCATTGTCTTTTCTACTTGCTTCCCTGAGGTTGCTCCATTTTTCTCATGTGATAGAAGTAGTTCTTCCAACTACACATCAGCTTCTCAAGAGAGAAGCTGGATGCTCACTGGGGTCAGAAGCTGATAACCCATGGTCTGGTAACCTGCAGCAAAGAGGCAGGATCCAAATATTGGACATGAGCTGGAAAGTAACATAGAATGTGTCTGTCTATGGTTTGCCTCTCTTACCTGTTGAGAAAAATGAGTTGTGACTATGGTGGTTCAACATACTGGGGAAATGGAGAGCACATTTCTATAGTGGGATCTGGCCTAAATTTCTTACAGTGATAGAAAGATAAGGAATTAAAATTCTTTTTGTGAGTGCCCTGGTTGCTGCAATGGAAGGAAGTAGAATTTGTCCCTTCTCCATGTACAGAACCATAGTAGGCACATTCACATACGTCATTTCATTCAACTGTTACCACTATTACTATCTCTATTTTACTAGGTAGAAAACAAGCAAAGATGGTGTACGTGGTCTGGCCCAGGTCATTCAGCACTCAGATTCCAGAGTGCCAAGATAGTTTGTGGCATCTTCTTTCTAATTCTCTAGGTTCTTCCTTTCTCCATCCCTCTGTCCTCTCACCCCATTATTTTGCCCTATGTGTCCTCTTCTATTTTGTGTGTAGATATAAATGCAAGGCATATGAACACATGTGTATACGGGTGCATGCCCCTTTATGCTTATGTGCAGAGGCCAGAGGAGGATGTCAGATGTCCTGCTCTATTACTCTCTACCTTAGTCCTCTGAGATAGGGTCATCCACTAAATACAGAGTGAGGCTGGTGACTAGCTAGCCCCCAGAGGCCCTTCTGTCTCCCCCTAGTGCTGGAGTTACAAGTGTATGCACAGTCATGCCCAGCTTTTTATATGGGTGCTAAGATCCAGATTCTAATTCCAATGCTTGTGTAGCAAGAGCTCTTACCCACTGACATTACTTCATCCTGCTACAAAACATCTATTAATATAGTGAAAGGGAACCATAATGAGATGGAGCCAGGACTCTGCTGCAGAGAGGGACTGGGGTTCACATGACTCAGGTACCTTTGATAGTAGAGGAGGAGGGAAACTATCCTTACCTCTGCTCTCAGAGATGCACGCAGGCCTGGGAAGGGAAGTTGGGGAGTGCCTTGGTAATTATAAGGTTCCCCAGGATGGATCAGTACATACTCAAAGAAGCCTTCTAGATATCAACAAGCATAGAGACAATGGCCACTCTGAGATCTACCAGCACCACACATCTTCAAAGAAACCATCTCAGTAGACAGACCTTCCTTGTCATTTACTCCTTTCATACCTTTTCCCTCCTAGCAAGTTCCAGCAGACATCAAGATCTTCAAGGACTTTCAGTGAAAAGCAAACTGCTTCCCCCAACACACACAGTCCAGTGCACAGTACTGACTACCCCCTTGGCCAGGTGAGAGAACAAGGCTGGTTTTCTGCTTTGAATCCTGCTCTGTATGTCTTTAAAAGTTGCCCTTAAGGGCCTTGGCTATTGTTTAGTTAGTGTAGTGCTTGTATAGTGTTCATAAGGTCCTGGGTTAGATTCTTGGCATTGTATAGTGTGGTAGTACTGTCTATATAGTCTTTGTGCTTGGCAGGTGGAAACACAAGGATCAGAAGTTCAAGGTCAGGGGCTTGAGAAACAGCTCAGTAGTAAAGCATACTTGGCTGCTCCTACAGAGGTCCTAGGTTCTACTCCCCTCCTGACAACTGACAACTGTCTGTAACTCCAGTTCCAGGGGATGTGATACCCTCTCTGGCTGGCATCTGGGGACACCAGGCATACATGTGGTACAGACAAACACTCATGCACATAAAATAAAAATAAAGATGCAGGCATATGCTTTAAATCCTATCATCAGGAGGCAGAGACAGTTGAATTTTGTTTCAAGGCCACCCTGCTCTTCATAAAAAGTTCAAGACCAGCCAGAGTTACACAGTAAGACCCTGTTTCAAAATGTTATGAATAAAAAATAATCTTGGTGTAGCACAAGCATACAAATCAAAAATAGTTCAGCAAGGTGATTTCTTTTGTAAAATGAGTGCACCAGAACCAAAGTAGCTAGGGAGCACACTGAGGTGGAAAGTTCATCTGGTTTTCATTCTAACACAGGTGATGACTATGTTTTTCCCCCACTCATAGTCTTTCAGGATTGGCTAGTTTTAAAAGAGTCACAATGGAAATGAAAGAAGGGGGAAGGGGCTCAGCCCCAGGCCCCCAAATTCCACGAATGCAGATGAGAGGGTGACTTTCTGCAAATACAGGTTTTGCCGGGTGGTGGTGGGATTAAAGATGGGAGATACACACACACAAAGTTCAAGGTCATCCTCAGCTCCATAGTGAGGTTAAGACCAGCTTGGTCTGATGAAACACCAGCCTTCCCCAAGAAAAAACTGGAGCACTGGAGACATCAGAGTAGAAATTTGTCCCTGGAGATTTACAACTTGCAGATATCCTTCCAGGAGCGCTCTGGGGCTCAGAGCTCAGCCAGCAGTGGGCAGCAGACCAGGCCTTGGCCAATGCAGTTGTGCATATATCTTGTTCATTTAAACCTACTCTCACCTCAAGATCCTGAAGATGGACTGGGAGCTGGTCACTGGATCTCTGTCCCTCTTCCCCGTGTGACACTGAAGAAATCTCCCTTTTCAAAATGCTTTTCACCAAAAAGAAAAAAGGCAGGGAGGGAGGAGGGAGAAAAGGAGGAAGGAAGGAAAGAAGGAAGAAAGGAAAAAGGAATCAATCATCTATAAACTCCTAAACAGACTTCCTGTTTCATTTTCTTCTGAAAAATACTATTTAATAAGCATTTTCTCCTTTGTCTAAGACAAAATAGTCACGTATTTTGGTAGGCATAGCTTCTTCCATCAAGAACAAATAACTAATCATTACACACTTGGGGTTTGCTCTTGGCTTTCAGGTCTTAGTCCGTCCTTTTGTAGAAGTCTCTTTTCAAAGAACAATCTGCCACACAACTACAGCTGAAGGACCAAATCCCAGCTGGAACGAAGAACTTGAACTTCCATTCAGGTAAATTAAACACTCGTCTGTAAGGAGCTGGAGTGGTTGAAGTGAAAGAAAGCATCATGTCTGGGGGAATGAAGCTAGAACATGCTTCTCAGCACCCACAGCTGGCTCTGCTCTGTGAGTGAGGTTTCTGAGTGGTGGTAGCACATGCTTTTAACCCCAGCACTCAAGAGGTAAAGGCAGGTCAATCTCTGTATGTTTAAGGCCAGCCTGGTCTACATAGCAAGTTCTAGGCCAGCCAGAGAACTACACAGTAAGGCTCTGTCTCAAGAAAAACAAAACAAAAAGAGCAAAATCATGGTCACTATTGGAAGTCTACTTTCCTCCAATTTCTGACTTCATATAGGCCAAAGGCTTTTATTGGTTTGGTACCTGAAATGACCAAATTAACCCTCTACTTTCATGAAGAAGAAATTGAAACCCTTAGAGGGAAGATGGCTTAGGTGGTAGGTATTCCATGTATTCTCTGTCCTTGTGCAAGAGATCCTTGGGATGAAAGACAAATTAGGGTAGAAATTAGAAATAATTAAGTCAAAAGAGGGAACAATCACCACCATTATACATAAAACAAGCAAAAGATTGTGAACTGAAAAGCAGATGAAGATTTTCAATCAGTGTGGTACCCTGGTCTCTAACCCTGCTGTTGAGGGACACAGTTTATACAGTTTAATGGTCATGGACCTAGTCCAGGAACGGGTTCTCACCTTTGTATTGTTTGCCTTCCGGGTGAGAAAGTGAGAAGTAGCACTCTCTTCCAGCCACATTCTAGCAGGTACTTAGGCAGTAACTCCAGTGTTGGCTGGAGACCTTATAGCCATCCACAAAGCTACCCCAGGCCCTGGCATAGCAGTTCCTTGCAAGACATGCCATGGAGTTTGGGGAATACAGTATTTACCAGTAAGAGCCAGTGGAGCATTTGGATCTGCAGAGCATGAAGTATTATATGAACTAAAGAGATGGTTCAGAGGTTAAAAGTATTGGCTGCTCTTCCAGAGGTCCCTGGTTCAATTTGAAGTACCCACATGACAACTCACAACTGTCTGTGTAAGTCCAGTTCCAAGGGATCTGAAACAGATGTACATGCTGGCAAAACACTAAAGCACATAAAAAGTAAATAAAAAGGAAAACGTGTATTCTGTGCCCTTGTTAAGAGATCCTTTGAATGAAAGAACTGCATGTGCTCCAGCTTGGTATTTTTCAAGCGCTGACAGTGAGTACTCATAGTGTTTTGCCTGCTTTCATGGTCTCTGTTCATGTGTTGTCTCACAGAGCCCCGAATGGGGACTACAGCACAGCCAGCTTACAGGCAGTGAAGGATGACGTGTACATTAACATTTTTGATGAAGTGCTGCATGATATCCTAGAGGTAAGTTTTCATTCTTAAGGGAGTCACCTGAACTCTGCACTCACTTTCCTTTCCTGCACTCACTTTCACATCCCAAGCACAGGGGAGAGTGGGGAAAGGATGACAAAGAAAGGTGATTCTACTTGCTGCCAAGTATTTCCTGTTCCAGGACAGCTGCTACAGACATGTTGTCTTATCCAATTCCAAAGTAAGTCTATGAAGCAAGTCATTATATCTCCAGCTGACAATGAGAAAGCTGAAATTCAGAGAAGTGGCTTTCTTGGGTGGCAAACTTAAATGTCGGAACCCAACCCACATGCTTTCAGCTAAAATCTTGTTGCTTTTCCTACCAGCAAGGAAATTACAATTACACAGAGGCCTTGGGAAAAAGTTCAGTAGGTAAAACACCCATTGTGCAAGCATGCGAATTTAAGTTTGGAGTCCTAGCACACATGTAAAAGCTGAGTGGGATGGTATGTACCTGCTTGAGGGTAAAGGATCCCTGAAGCTTGCTGTCTAACTAGTTTAGCTAAAACAGGAAGCTTCCCATTCGATGAGTGACCCAGACTCAAAAAATAAGGTGGAAAAGCAAGTATGGAAAATATACTGGCATTGATTTCTGGTATCCATATGCATAGAACAGTCAAGAATGCCCATACATACCTGCTGGAATATTACTTTAACTAGGCAAAGATGTTATATTTGTTTAATAATGTAAAGATGTGTTTGTTGCTTTGACTGTCTAAGGCACCTGACTGGTCCAATAAAAAGCTGAAATGGCCAATAGCCAATAGCTAGGCAGTAGCTATAGTTGGGGCTGATGGGCAGAGTGAATAAATAAGAGGAGGAATCTAGGCTTAGAGGAGAGAAGAAAGAACGAGGGAGAAGAAAAAGGGACACACCTGGGGCCAGCCAGGCACGGAGTGGGACATACAGAATGAAAGAAAGGTAAAAAGCCCTGAGGCAAAACATAGATGAACAGAAACAGGTTAAATTAAGTTATAAGAGCTAGTGGTACAAGCATAAGATAAGGCCAAGTACTCAGAATTGATAATGACTCTGTGTCATGATTTGAGAGCTGGTTGGTGGCCCAAAAGAAAGCCTGCTATGCATACTTGTTCACATGTGCAAGTACACACAGAGAGAAACAGATACACAGACACAGACACAGACATAAATGCCTGAAGTCCTTAAATAATTATTACTTCTCATGCTTCCTTTAGGATGACCGTGAAAGAGGAAGTGGAATCCATACCCGTATTGAGAGACACTGGTTAGGATGTGTGAAAATCCCATTTAGTACTATCTATTTCCAAGCAAGGGTAAGTAACAAGTCAGAATTACAGATAGGAAATATCTCTATCCATTCTTCCTATTAAACTCTCAAAACTGTGAAAATGTATTACACAGAACTTGGAAAAAAAATCACTATATCAAGTCATTTATCTTCCATTATCCTTGCATGATATGTTCATTACCCATTCTTTTGCATTAATAGCAAATGTATGATTACTTGAACCTAAGAATTTTATAACATTTAAACAGAAGAATATGAACAAAGTGAAATTTGTCAAAATGACAAAAGTAGAGTGGATGGCTGCCAGAAAGTAACTTGAAGAAAACAGTCCGGGCAGTTGTCCATTTTGTCAAGTGCATTCCTATCAAGATTTCTGAAAGTGTGTGCTATTTAAAACATGAAAAATCATTAACACAGGCATGCTTAACCCACACACCCTTTTGTAGACTTAACAGTCTAGCTTAACAGATCCACGAGGCTGGCAATTCTTTTATGACTTTGTAATCCTACTGAGGCAGTTGAACACTCTGGATCTCTTCAGTATCTCAGCATTAAATCCATGGCAACAGGCAACTATGTGCTACTGTGATAGCTACTCAGAGCAGATGCTGACTAGACCACGGTTTTCCATCAAAAGTCCCAAAACAAACCTCTATTCTAAAAGACCCAGATTGGCTGTCAAGCATAAACTGGAACTGTGATCTTCCCTAACCCAAAGGGATAGTCTAGTAATATGTTTATCATGAGAATTATATTCTCCCCTTTTAATAAATTTTAAAATGAAAATATTAAAGAGCATACTGCCTTACAAGTAAAGCTGCCTGTAATGTTTGACGGCTGTTGAATCTCGGGTTTGGAGATTATTTAGAAATCATTGCACTGAATGGCCTGATGTGTGGACCTCCTTTGCTTTGTGGTAGCAGCACCCATGCCCTTACAGCTCATGCAAGAGCTCATGACCGCTGGAGCTCTGTTTGTTATAAACATACTACATTTAAAAAACATGGCTATAAAGCAGAGAAAAGTAACACAAGAGGAGATAAAACAATAGTCCTTTTTGTAGAGCAATAATGTAGACTATGGCAAATACACTCCTGAAGTCAAACAGAATATAAGACATTAGTGAATGAAACAAGCTGTATGTAAGGATATACAGATAGCAAAGTAATCCTGAGATGACATTATACCTAAGCTTTGAAACACAGACAAGATGCTGAAAGGCAGAGATGGAAAGCTAGGAAATCAGAAAAGGGGAAGGCTGCCAGCCAATGAGCATGCACCACATGACAGATACTGTTCTTAGTCCCTTGCATCTCTTAGCTGATTCCCTGCTCACCACAACCCTACAAATCAGGTCCTGTTATTTTCTTCTTCTTACAAATGAGACAGTTGAAGTACTGGGAGTTTAATATGAGATTTGAACTCAGGAAACATTTATGACCAGGCACACTCTAGCAATCAAGAAAAAGAAGTCAGGGAAGCACAGAGCCCTTCCTGATGAGAACTTGAGGGTTCTAGCCTGGACCAAGCTTAATGTTTACCTGATACATTCAATTATGAGAAATAGCCATTCTCTTTTAACTTCTGTTACAAAATCACCACAGTGCTTACCAAGTCATATTTTCTTTGCAGATTGATGGCACATTTAAAATAGACATTCCTCCGGTTCTTCTGGGCTATAGTAAGGAGCGAAACATTACTATGGAACGAACATTTGATTCTGCCCGAAGCTTGAGTGAAGGCTCTTACATCACCCTGTTTATTACCATTGAGCCTCAACTGGTTCCTGGAGAACCAATTCGAGAAAAGGTAATGGGATATAATCTGGAAAGCCACAGTGGATGCCAAAGCCTAAGAAATGCTTGCTAGGCTAAGTATTTATAAGCTTTAACTGAACTGCATAAACAGAAGTTCTCCTACTTTAATACCTATTCATTATGCTTTCAGCTAGGACCTAAGGTGGCAATGGAACAGATGTGCATTTATCCTTCACAACCTAGGAGTTAAGGCAATCATCAACACAAGGTTTTAGGAAAGCAAGACCAATATAAACATGTTCTGCTTTTAGAACGATGTTCTCCATGTGAATAAAATGAAGTATGTCAATTAGAAAATCAGATTGCTAGTTGACATTTACTGGCAAGCATGCTAAAGAAAGATTTCCATCTTTGACTTCAGGTCCCCAGCTGTAGTATGCATTCAATCAGTTCACACAATCATAAAGTCAGGTAACCTTCAGAGATAACAAGGTACTTTATGAAAAAAATTATGCATCTTAAATAGCTGCAGAAAACAGTCCATCATGTAGCCCATATAGTTGTGTATACTTTTTATCCCAGGAGAGTAGAGGCAGAGGCAAATATATTTCCCTGAGTTTGAGGCCATCCTAGTCTATGTAAGTGAGAACTTGTCTCAAAAGCAACAGTCTACCATGCTTACATGCATGTATAAAATTCATTTTCAGGTGACTGTGTTATGTAACTTATACATGGATCCCCTGGTTTCCAATTGTGAGTAAGTCTGAAATGGGGATGGAAAACTGAGCCTACTTCTGGGTTTTGCAGTATTACAATTTGTTTCACAGAGAAAAATACAGGTTTATATCCTGTAGGCAAAGCCTACTCAGGGAAAGGAAAGATTAATGGAAGCTCAAATGTACTGAACAAATAATCCCAGATCGAAAGCTTCATTGCTAAAGCTGAGGTTCTCAAGAAAGCAGAATAGATTCATGTCGGATTATTTTTAGAAAGGTAATATTCTGACTATCTATCTCTAGGTGCAAGCTCAGGAGAAAAACAAGCATGTCCACACACAAATGATCTCACACTGAGGGCAGGATTGTGACTCTAAAGTTAACCTGGCAACCTGTTGTTGCCTTTGGTGACATTTGACTGCCCCTCTATGGCTGTACACATCTTCCATTGACGTCTGACATGGCAGACAAGCTAATTGACAGGCTCCTGACATCCTACAAATGCAGCAGTAGAAAACCCCACCTGTGATTAACCTGTAGGCTGTTCAAGAAAGAAAGGCTCTCAGCCTGAAATACCAGGACTACAGCACGGAAATGGTCTTCCACTACTACAGCTTTCCAGGATGGCAGATTAGAATTGTCTCTCCACCCCCATCCTACTCCAAATGACTTTTTCAAAAGTATTTACTAAAACAAGTTTTGTAATTCAGCAGCAACCTGAATTAGTTACTTTAACACCCTAACTCTACAATGTTTAGGCTAATAAGTCTTTAAACCAGGTTGTTAATACTGTTTTTCTGTCATTTCTTTTTTGTTGCCTATGGTAGATGAGTGACATGCTTAAAAAGGTACTGATTATCTTGTTTTATAACTCATAGGCCAACAGCTATGCTTTCACTAGCTGCTTGTGTCCACTGACTCCAGGGAACAGGTGCTGGGTCCCATTGTATGTATGATTCCTTGGCAATGATCTGTAGATGCCTGCAGTGCCACAAAGAATGTCCAGTCGTGTGTGTAGCATGTGTGAGGCCCTGGGTGCAATCACTAATATAGAAAAATACAAAAGACTGCCTTTTGGCCCATTTGCCATTATATTTTGTCAGCAAGTAACTTCACTGACTTTACATGTTTCCTGCATGTTAGGGGCTCAGCTTCACTTTCCATGACTCTTTCTTAGAGAGGCAATGTAGATATTTATTTCTAACAGTTATTTCAAGTCACTGGGGTCATCTCAACTGACTATTCAAAGGCAGAATGAACTCCTTCTGTTTTCTGGAAATGTTTCATTAACTGACAGGTTAAAGAACTGAACCCCTTAAGAATTTTCTAAATTGCATTTTGAATAAACCTGAATCTGTTAGTTCCATCCAAATTTGCTTCAGGATAAATGACTCAAATTTTTGTAATATTTGGCCTTTCCATGGCAATCTCAGATCACAAACAGCATACGTCTCCTTTAAATTCTAGTGTCCTAAATGCATGTTAATGACTTGATAATGATTAGGTGCCAGCATGTGCACACTAGGTCAAACCCAGGTCCTGCCTTCAAGATACATAACAGAGCATTTGAGTCCTACCTAGTAGTTGAGACATTTTCTGCCACACTTGTCAACTTGAAAGGCCAATGGCTGTGCTGACTCAGGATCTCCTGCACATGCTTCTACATCTTCTTAAGTCTCCCAATAGCACCCTGTAGAATCTGCTCAAATTCTTTAACTGTTTGGCTGCTATTTATATTCCTCTCTAAACTGTAGAGATACCAAGAAAAAGGAATTTATAAAGAGTCACTTAAACATACTTGCCAAACCACACATTCACTTCATAGTGCCTTCGAAATCTGATTGTTTTATGTAATGTCTCCTGTAATTATATACACCCCATGAAGTATTTCTTTTTAAAGTTTGATAGCCAGGAAGATGAGAAATTACTTCAGGCAACAGAGAAGTTTCAGGCTGAATGTGCCTTACGGTTCCCACAGCGTCAGTGCCTTACAACAGTAATTGACATGAGAGGGAAAACAGTGTTTATCACACGTTTTCTCAAGCCTTTAAACCCTCCTCAGGAGCTCCTCAATGTCTACCCAAACAACCCACAGGCAACTGCGGTGAGTGTGGCATAGCCAATAAGTGATGTTTAAAAAAAAAAAATGTCTTAAATTTCAATGTATTGCCAGGTTTCCTGATAGTAAGATACATATTTCAAGATACTAAGTACACAAAGATCATTAGGAATTATTGCCATGAGGCTAACTGTCTTTAAGGAAATCTGAAAGTACCAGAGATGATGATAATCCTTTGTTCATCCTTTCTATAAATAACTGGCTTCTTACTATGCCCTTGGCTTTATAGGTGCTAAAAAATTAACATGAAACTTTCAAAGTCTTTCATAAACATATTTTAATTATATATTCTCAATAAATGTTAGGCATGAAATTTCTGCTGTACCAAAATAACTACTCAGTATTCTGCTTAATGATATAAGCATCATTGAAATCAAATTAACAACAGTTATTTGAGCAATATGTATTTTCAGTATTTAACCCATCCTAACATCAACTCACACTGAGACATTAAATATACATGTACCATTCACTGGCTTCAAAACTCCACACCCACCTAAAATTGTATGAACTATAAGCATATGTATGTTAAGCCAATTTTAAGTGAATACTATAACCCATAACTGTTCTGAGAATATGGATAGTAAAGGGAGTAATTGTTTCTAAATTTTAATATAATCATATATATGCGTGTGTGTGTGTATGCACACACACGCATATATATATATATATATATATATATATATATATATATACATGCACACATATATGACTATAGTAGATATAGAACTCACTAAATACAATTTGTTTCTATAGGAAGCCAAATAAGACCTTGTGAGTTGTTGGTAGAGTTTGGTGTCAGGCCTCTGGCACACTTAACAAGTGCTCTACCACTGAACTGCATCCTCAGTGCCCATAATAGCAATTTCTGTTCTCCCTAGCATTGTAAATGTACATAAACTTACCCCAGTAGAGACTATTTAGTAAATATTTCAATATTTTTAAAGGTATGGCTAAGACAGAATTGAGAGAAAATAAATCAAAAAGAAATCAATTACACTAGAAAGATAACCTGAAATAGTGTTGGATCTCAGTTTATCTGGTAACTCAAGATGACTAAACCTGGGTTTTGATGAGTCACAAGACCGAGGGAGAAAGCAGTTAAGACATGGAAAAACAGCAAATAGGCCATTCCTTGCCAAAATATCACCAAAAAATGGTATCTAATCCAGTTGCTAATATTGTCCTCTTCTGAAACCTCTTAAATTGGGACTCCACAGTTCACAAAGCTCTCAGCACTACTGTCTTTCTTCCAAGCTCCTAATAGGATGGCCCCTTAAGCTCTGCTTAAGAGTGTTCAACCCACTTTTCTAGTTAAAAGTTTCAAAGTCTTCCACATCTATAAGAGAGAGAGAGAGAGAGAGAGAGAGAGAGAGAGAGAGAGAGAGAGAGAGAGAAAACTCATATGGTTCTATCTGTAACAGCAATAGCCCAATCCCTAATACCAACTTCTGTCTCACTTTTCTCCTGTGATAAAACATGACCAAGACAACTTAGAAAGGAAAGAGTCTTGGGGCTTACAGTTCCAGAGGGTTAGAGTCCGTGATGGTAGATTGAAGGCCTGGTAGAGGAACATCCGAGAGCTCACATCCTGATTCACAACTAGGAAGCAAAGAGAGAGCACACTGGGAGTGGCATGAGTATTCTGAAATCTCAAAACATACCCCCAGTAACAAGGCCACACCTCCTAATCCTTTCTATACAGGGATCAAGCGGTCAATGATATGGGCCTATGACAGCCATCCTCATTCGAACGACCACACATGGGTTCCATAAATCAAACTGAGGTCCTTAAGCTCAAACAGCAAGTGCATTTACATGCTAAGAAATCTCATTGGCCCCAAAATGTCCAAATTCTTAAAAGAAAATTCACAGAAGTATAAACCTCGAAAGTCAATAAACGTAAGAGTAATTAACCTCCTTAGAGATGAATAAATTGTGAATTAACTACAATGACCAGACTTGACTCCAATATTCTGTTCCCTCCTAAAATGAGCTAGTGCTCCTTGGGGGAATGAATGGCTGCTTTCAGGACTACTAGGCTAAGAAAAGTACAGTACAAGATGATGCCAAAAGAAAAAAAAAAAAAAGGAAATACAAACGAGAAAAGAAGAGAGGGCGATAAGGACATTTCAAAGGCACACTAGAGCCAGTTTCTTTGTAAGATAATCTTCATGGCTTTAGGAGAGGATAAGATATTAATGCATTTAGTAAGCACTTTGTGAACATGAATTTTATCTTGTACCCATAATTGAAGTTTCTTTTGGGAAATTAAGAGGGGATGCAGCTTCTACTTTATTGGAAGTTATTTTAAAAGTTAATTTTCTTACACAGGAACTGGTAGCTCGATATGTGTCCTTAATCCCTTTCTTGCCGGATACTGTTTCCTTTGCTGGTATCTGTGACCTATGGAGCACATCTGATGTGAGTCTTTTGCCACTTTACTGCCTTAACTGAACATCAGCTAAATGACTTGCAGAATTTAGATTGCATCATTCATTAATCATCATAAAAATCTACTTGGCCATCTGTTAGCAGTTTAAGCTAAATTCTGAAATATTTTTTCTTCCTGGTCCAATGTTATCAAGCTTCAGATGTTAAAGAAATTAAGGGTTGGAGACATAATTCAGTGGTAAACACTTGCCTAGCAGGTGCAAAGACATAGGTTAGATCCTCAGTAACCTCCTCACAACCACCACAAAGTATTGTTTCAAAAAATTATTCACAGAAAGGATGGAAATAACATTTCAGATGCTGTGGTGCAGAACTATCCTAATATTACATTAATGATATCACAGCTTTGTTTAGAAAAAGCCTAAATCTCACTCTACAATAAGAAATTGTGTATTTTGTTAATTTGTAAACTTCCTAAGGTATGCCATGTCAAACACATTCTTTGCACAGAGTCAGGGACCATGAGTGATATGAAGCAGCACAAACCTGTCTTACCAAAGGTGTTTAATGTGCTTCTGGATTTCAGGATGTCTGATGCTTCCATAAAATGTAACATACACAACTTTATTTGATGGAAGGTCCCATGAAAAAAATGTAGTTGTTCTTTAACTTTTTTCCTTCCAAATGCATTTGGCAACATAAATCTTGGCATTTTGGGCAGGAAAAATGTTAGAGCCATGAGGGGTCTCTTTCTCAAGAAGATACATGAAATATACAAAGAAGCGAATAGCAGAGCAGCAGAGCTGGACTAGTTGGCACCTCATAGGTATTACTGCCTGATCTTTGCCTCTGTACTTCAGCATCTGCAAGGCTGATAAGAAAAGTAGGATCCTCAAAAAGTTGTTCTGGGATAAGTCAGTCAATTCATGTAATGTACTTAGGAAATGTTTCGCCCTAGTGAACTATCCAATACACATTAAAGCAGAAACATGGAAACCTACTGTTTCTATCTATTGCAATCATATTGGTTCTAGATTCCATCAGCATCAATGCTAAAGAAAACATGATGTCCACTGAAGAATCTTCAGCATAGTAACAAAAATACTTTAAGGCACTGATCTCAACTAAATCATTGAATTTCGCATGAGATGCTAATGTGATGGTACTTATTCATGCCTTTCTTTAATCCTAGTCCTGGGGGCAAGGAGGCTGAGGTTAGATGATTGCCAGGTCAGGGTCAGCCTGGGCTACATAGCAAGTGCTAGACTAGCCTGAACTACAAAGCAAATAAAATCCTACATGCATGTTCAGTCTAGAATAAGGCACTCAATGTAACTTTCTTTTCTCTTTGTCAGCAATTTCTTGATCTCCTGGCAGGAGATGAAGAAGAGCATGCAGTACTGCTATGCAATTACTTTCTGTCCCTGGGTAAGAAGGCATGGCTGATGATGGGCAATGCTATTCCTGAGGTATGGCCACGCACATTGCTATTAACAAGAGTGTGGTTATCTAACCAGATAGTTTTCATGGGCAGGGCTAATTTTCATGAGTCCTTTGAATTGCTACAAAGTGGCAGAGACACCACCACACCAAGCAGACAGAACCACAACATATACCACACAAAGTGGTTTAATAACATACTCAGGGCCCTACACCTCACTTCAGATAATTTTGGCAAACCTGACATCTTAACACCTATAGCCCCTTATTTAGTTGTTCTTTTAATATGCACAGTCACCCATCAATGTTCTCCACAATCTCAGTCACTTTGTAATATTATGCTATGGGTTAAGGGAACTCTCTCCATTTACCCTATTCTACTGCAACTAATTTGGGAGGCAATGGGGAACATACCAGACTAAACACAGAAAGAAATAATGTTGGCAGCTCTGTTTTGCTGTTATTGTCAACATGTATTAGTTTAAAGACTTGGTGACTCTTAAGAGTATTCCCTACCCCCACAGCAAAATACTAACAAGTTTGTGGCACAATGAGTACTTCTGGGACAAGTTTAAAAAGTCTATGTGGATAGTAGAAGCTTATTTAAGGTGGTATTTTAGAGAAGCCATGACGCTCTAGGAATCCTTGAGAATTATAGACCATGGGTTACCGTGTGATACAAGACAAAGACAAAGCAAGCAAGCCATGGGCCTGTGCTCCAGGTTCCATGACTCTCAGCAAATCAAATCACAACTCCAAGGCTATTTGTGAACATCAGGTGAAATCATGCATCAGCAATAAATGGTACTCAACTGAATAAAAGAATCTATAATATATGACTATTCCAAGTAGGAAGTAAGTATCCTTCATCTCAACCACTGGATGTATATCCTTCCAAATCTACATGTTCATGTAACTATAGACTGTATCAAAGGTAAATTACTTATTAGGAACTGAAAAAGTCAGCCTTCTAGCAACTTTACTGACTCTGCAAAGAGTCCCACTAACAAGAATACTTCAGAAAACCTTAAGATACACTGATTGGGAATGCAAGGACTATCTTTGAATCCTGCACTCTACTAGTACCAAATCCAAGATTTCTGAAAAATATCTATTCCCATTCTTAAATCCAATAGCCATGAAATTTAGAAAGCAGAGGTCCAGCTAAAAGAAGAACTGTTTCTGGGACTGGAGAGATGGATCAACAGTTAGGTATACTTACTGTTCTCATAGAGGACCCAAGTTCAGTTCTCAGCACCCATGCTAGGAAACTCACAGCCTATAAATTCAGCCTGGGGGAATCTGTCACCTTCCTTTAACTCCTCAGGCAGCCACATGTATGTGTATGCACACACATATGTACATGCTCGCACATACAGATAAAACATACTTCATTTTTTAAAAAGAATTCTGTAATATGGCTCTGTAGCGCAATGGACTTCTAGTGATGAAAAAAGAATTCTGTAAATTACTATTGACCTTATTTTATAATTAATTAGAAAGTATTTTAATGGCTATTCTGTTTTTCAGGGCCCAACTGCCTATGTGCTAACTTGGGAAAAAAATTATTATTTAATATGGAATCCCTGCAGCGGACATTGTTATGGACAATTTGATACATTCTGCCCCCTGAAAAGTGTGGGCTGCTTAATTGGTCCTGATAATGTGAGTATTACCATTTCCTCTTAAATATGGTTGTTTTTGTAAGTTGACCAATTTACCTATATTTTATATAGGTAAAGAGTGTATAAATATGAATATTTAAATGAACATTTAAATAAATACAAGTAAGTTGGCAGAATTGGGAGCACTGGACACTTTACCTAACCCTAAATTAAACTTCTGGTTTAATTAGTCACCTGACCTTCAGAAGCAGTACAGAAGGTTTTTAGACTCAGAGGATCCAATTTCTGTCCTATCTCTACCTTGTTTGCTTTACACACAGAGCTTACAATGTCTAGTCCCTCTGTCAAAGCAAATTTGTCACCAGAGAACACTGGGTTTCGTTTATTTAAACAAACAAAAAAATTACTCCATATATGTGTGTGCATGTGAATATGAAAAAACAACTGAGAACAACTGATATAGCATTTACGTAAAATTCATATAAACTTTTAAAAATCCTTTTTAAAAACAATGTAGCCTGTGTGAATATTTGCTTCCTTCACTGCCTTTCCCTGTACCATCCATACACATCTGTTCCTATCTGCTAACATATATCCTAATGTGCTTCCTTCACTGCCTCTCCCTGTATCGTACATAGATACACATCTGTGTATACATCTGCTAGCATATATCCTAATGTACTTCCTTCACTGCCTCTCCCTATATCATATATATACATATATATGTGTATATATATGTGCACACCTATGTACATATCTGCTAACATATATCCTAATGTATTTTTTTTAGATTTGGTTTAATATTCAACACCATGATTCGCCACTAAGGATAAATTTTGATGTAACAAAGCCCAAACTATGGAAATCTTTTTTTTCACGAAGTCTTCCATATCCTGGCCTTTCCAGTGTTCAGGTATAATTCTATTAGCAACCAAATGTGGATAAAGTGATATGAAATTTTTACATGAAAAAAACTACATATTTCTTGAACCTCAATTCTACTTAGTTATTTAGTATACTACATTTATATGTAAGATTTAAAACATTAGTTTTCTAACTTAAAACAGATTAATATGAAGAAACATACATTCACGCACATGAAAAACTGGTATTCACATTTTAGATATATTTGAAAGTTTTTATATAGGAAGTCCATGACTTATTATAATCACAAAATACATACAGCTAAATTTTTTTGATAATGTTAATTCACTAAATTGATCCTAACTGCTAAGGATGAAATCAAACAACAGTTCCAACCTACTGGAAGTTCATAAAATTAACTTCAGATTCTCACAAGTAGATTCTAATTCATTAAAACATTTATTAGAATATTATTTACTTAAAATGTTTGGACACACACTACACACTTGTAATATAAAATACCCTTTTACTCTGGGATAAATCTTTCAAACCAGCTTTACACTGCCCTTCAGAGATTTCTCACCTGTGAGAAGGGGTACATATGAGATTTTCCACAGGAATGCAATTCTGAGGTAGTTTAAGAATTGAGATAATAAGAGACAAATTAATACTATATGATGTAATACTTTGTAGTAGTCAAATGATTACCTTAATGAAATTTAGCACTGTGTTTTACTTATCCCTAATACAGTGTAAAGGCTGAAAGAGGAAGTTGCATGTTCGTAAAATAGATCTCAAATTTAGAAAACATGCAAAACAATCTAGACTGTAGGAATACACAAATCTGTAGTAAAATAATAAACTCAATGTATTAGGTCACTTATCTTCACTAACTACAATGTAAACACAACACAGGGTTTATTTATGGCCATATTCTTATGCCCATCACTTGTGAGGGTGCTTAGCCACAGTGAGTCCTCAATATTAGTTGAATGAAAGATGTGAATAGAACTTCAGTTCATGGTCACTTGTGTGACAAGGGCTAAGGGAAAAGAAACTATAAAAGAAAAACAAAGCACTGTAATTTGTGACACTTCCCTTACCCTTAGTTCTACTTTCCTTGGCATCTCTTAGGCTGTGTTTTATTATTCAAGCTCAAATTGCATTACTTAAAAAGAAAAATAGGGGTAGATACAATAATATATAGCTTATAGCTCTTGCAGAGGATCTATGTTCAGTTCACCAGCACACATGGCAGCTTAAAACCATCTGTAACTACAGCTCTAAGGGCTCTGACACCCTTTTCTGGCCTCCAGGGAATTTAAAATAAATTTAGAAAAGGAAGAAATGCCTATTCACACTAAGTATAGGTGCTGACTGAACTTTCTCTTTTTATAGCCCGAAGAGCTAATTTATCAACGCACAGACAAAGTGGCTGCTGCTGAGCTACAGGACAGGTAACAAAATACCCACAAATTCACAGGCAATCCATCACTAGAAGCATAATAACAAACTCTCAGCTTGGATCAGTATGAAATGTTCAGGGTTGTTAGGACTTTATGTCTGCAGATACCAAGTACAGATATGATGCCCAAATCCCACAACTAAAATGAGGCATCAGCATAAGCATGTTGTGGGTAAACATACACTGGTGAACATTAGTAACATGTAGTTCTCCAAAAACTAACCCACATGGAAGATTAACATCCTATAATTATGGGTCTTGTTGGTATACATGATAATCCTCAATTTAAAGACACCCGCTTTTGTTCAGTTAGTGGCTTGTAGGAAGGACTTCATCTAGTTTGTGAGCCCGACCCATAGAGAAGGCTGGTTAAAGCCTGTGTGAGTCTTTGTAATTCCACTAATGGTGTAGAACTGAACTTAATCTCCCTGGTTAACAGATGTAAGAATTGAGGCTCAGAGTGGTCCACACACTTCATAAATGGTAAAGCAAGCTCTGACACCAGACATTCTGATTTCAAAGCCTGTGCTTCACTCCCATTAAGTCACATTGTATAAAGAACAGTTTGTCAAATTATACAGGATTAAATGTAACCCTTTAAGACATTATTGATAGGAACATAAATTTACTCCCAATTTCTCCATAAAGCCTTTGTGTGGGATCTCCATCTGGAGAGTGGTTCTCAACCTCCCTAATGCTGCAACCCTTTAATACAGTTCCTCATGTTGTGCTGACCCCAACCATAAATTATTTTCATTGCCACTTTGTAATTTTGTTACTGTTATGTAATGTAAATATCTGTTTTTCCTTTTTAATGGTCTTAGGCAAACCTTGTGAAAGGGTCATTAAGACATGCCCCCACATATACACAAAAGGGTTTCGATCCACTGATCTAGAGAAACCAATCTACAATCCTGAATCTCATGTAATGGTTTCAGCATACTATTGACCAGATTCACTGATTTCTTCATTTTTAAAGTATTTGACAATCCATCCATAATTTCTACTCAGTCCACCATAAAACCTAAACATACATGTTCAGTGTTTAAAAGTGGGGGCAGGGCATAGCTCCTGAGCAATGAGCAGCTGTCAGGATGTCTCCACCCTGTGTTTAACAAAGGCAAGAGGCTTTAAAATCAGCAATGTTTAATATGGACACCACTATCCCTGCCTCAAGTTAGGTCATCCTATTATAAACTGTCCCCTTCTGTAAAACTGGAGTATCCCCTACATCAAAGCATTATTGCTGGGAATCAATCAAAATGTATAAAAGGCAGCACTGTGTCTAATAATGCCTTAACAAGTTGTAGTTTTCCTTCATTCTTTGTTCATGCCTCATAGCCTATGAACCCAATGCAGTGATACCTGCCATTTTTAAAGGAAATTTTTAAGGTAACTTAAAAAAAAAAAAAAAACTATTGTGAGTCACTGGGTTACAAAAATCAATATAAGGCATTAAGTGTTTTATAAATACTTGAGATTCCCAACATAATAAAAACCTTATGCCTGGGTATAATTTATCTGTTTGTCACATTACCACTGAATAGAAAAATAAGATTTTAGAATTAAAAAATGTCTTGCTGAATGTACTCAATTTAACTAGGCCTACGTACCAGAGGCATTGTATTCCTATTTATTCCGTCTATATTTCCTGTTGCAATGACTACAATCTTCAAGAACAAGGATCACTTAAGTACTTGAACTTAAGTAGCTGCTAATCTACCTGGGAAAACACCACCACCAAAGATGCATTCAAGCATTCACCTAAACCCCATACTGCATACAAATTAGTTTTTGAACATGGGAAAAGTTAAATAACAAACAATAATAAATAAAAGTTTATTTTTATGAACAGGATTGAAAAAATACTAAAAGACAAAATCATGGACTGGAGGCCACGTCATCTGACTCGATGGAACAGGTACTGTACCTCTACCTTGCGCCACTTTTTGCCTCTGTTGGAAAGAAGTCAAGGGGAAGATATAGAAGATGACCACAGGGCGGAACTGCTGAAGCAGCTGGGAGACTACAGGGTAAGCACAAGTGTTGCAAAATGACCAGTGGTTTTCCTCATCCCCACACTGTAAGTTACCCAGTAATCATTTGGGGGCATTTAACTACCTACACAAACAAGACCTGTGAAGCACTTGATGTACCACACATCAAAAAAAGAAATATGATGACCTGTTTTAAAACTTAGTAATTATCGGCAGAGCAGTGGTGGCGCACGCCTTTAATCCTAGCCCTTGGGAGGCAGAGGCAGGCAGATCTCTGTGAGTTCGAGACCAGCCTCGTCTACAAGAGCTAGTTCCAGGACAGCATCCAAAGCCACAGGGAAACCCTGTCTTGAAAAACAAAAAAACAAACAAACAAAAAAAAAAACTTAGTAATTATCAATATGATCCTATGAAAAACACTTTCTATGAAATGTAAATAGAAACACCTGGCAAAAGCTTTAAACTCAACTGTACATAAAGATTAAAATAAACACTTGGTTAAGTTTTCAGGGTATGGTTTTTTAACAACTGATTTTTCAATAAAAGTTCCCACTAACAAACTATATATTCTGTCTACTACCTGTTGGTGGTTTGTCCCAAATGTCACATCCTACAGGTGGGTAATAAAAAAGGCAACTTGGTAATTAGTGCAGTAAGATAAACAGTATGAAACCCAAAATGGACAAGTCACTGTGTAAATGAAAACTAACAATTAACTTATTAGAATGTTTTCAGTGGAAAACTTCCAGTTCTTTGCAAGTCTTACCACCTTGACCTCTTCCATGTAATGACATCTTCAGGCAGGCTTTATTCACAGAAACAAATGTTAGAACAAGTCCAAGAGATACATCTGCACACACTGCCCAAAACAAGTGAGAGTACCTGTGTGTCACTATTCATAGCAAGTTTCCAGAAACTCATGATCACATGCCCAGACCTGTAAACTGACTTTTTTGTCTGTGTTAGAATGCATTGATTAGCTTTACTGGGTCTGTGGAATTACTGGGGCCATTTGCATACTAAGGACTATCAAGAGATGGGAACAGTGAATGACTGGTGAGACATTAATATGCCAGTAATTAAAACAAAAATATTAAAACTTCAATTTTTATGTTAAAATATAGTGAACAGAGAAACTGAAATAATCTCATCATTCTAAAGATTCAATTTAAGAATTACATAACTTATATAAAGAAATGTACTTTGTTTTCTTCAAACTTTACTTATGAATACAAATGTGTTCTTTCTCCTCAGTTCTCTGGATTTCCCCTTCACATGCCTTATTCTGAAGTGAAACCTTTGATTGAAGCGGTATATAGCACTGGAGTACACAACATTGATGTTCCTAATGTTGAATTTGCTTTAGCTGTATATATCCACCCTTATCCCAAAAATGTTTTGTCTGTTTGGATCTATGTTGCTTCCCTTGTACGTAACAGGTAATTTTTTATGTGGTTTTTTTAATCACCTAAAGACTACTAGTATATACATTTTGAATTGTAATGGAATAAAAAATATTTTGAAGTAATAAAATTATCTATTTTCAAAAACTGTGTAAAGTTCCCACACTTTTTTATTTTTTATTATTACTACTTTTTGTTTGTCTTTTATTTTTTGAGACAGGGTATCTCTGTGTAACCTTGGCTGTCTTGGAACTTGCTCAGCAGTTTCAGGCTGGCCTCAAACTCAGAGATCCTCCTGCCTCTGCCTCCGGAGTGCTGGGAACTACTAGTCTGTCTCATCGTGACACTTTGATCCCAAACACAACTGAGACCGCTATGAGCCAAACACAACTGAGACCGCTATGAGCACTAGTCTTCAGACTTCTACACTTGCTTTGTCTTTTGTACCCTTCACTTCTGTCTGTCCAGCAGAAAGGCAACCATAACTCCAAGACCCAGTAAATTAACTCTTTACAACTTCTCTAGAGAAACATGGACCAACCCATAAAACTAATGATATGTTACAAAGAGCAAGGCAAGTGCTTAAACACATGCACAGCCACTAAAAAAATATATTGGTAAGTGGGGTGGGGAAAGGACAGTATTTAAGTTATCAAAAGGGATTTTACAAAGAAAAAAAAACTATAGATCGAAAATCCATGTCCCATTTCATACCCTTGTCCCTGGCATCATCCCCAGTATTTAAAGATTAGTTTTGGAGAAGTAATTAGGTCATGAAGGTTCAGCCTCTACAGTGGCTTTAATGGGTTTTAGTATAATCCCAAACAGACACTCAGGTGCATTTAAACACACACACACACACACACACACACACACACACACACACACACACAAGGGGGGAGATTAAATATGTAGTATGTACTGATATGCAAAGATGTATGCAAAACAGAATACCAAAGCAGGACTTCTCAAATTACTCTTTGTGGAAAGCTGTCCTATGTGTTGTAAGATGTCTGACAGTAGGGGTTGGAGAGACTGCTCAGCAGTTAGGGGCACTTATGGCTCCAGATTTGATTCCCAGCATCTATATGGCAGTTCATAATATAACCATCCTTAACTTCAGTATGCTTTTCTGACCTCTACAGACACTATAACACAGGATGTACATACACTTCAAACATGTAGGCAAAATACACATAAAATAAATCTAATAAAAAAAAAATTTAAGATGTGTAACAGCCTACCTGGCTTCAACCCAGTAGATATCTGCTCCAGTTGAGTTCTCCTCAACCAAGTTTTGGCAACCAAGAATATTTCCTAATGCCTAATGAACTCTGTAAAAGAATGACCTCCAATTGAGAGACAGTAGAGACTCAGTATCAACTTTAACCTTTGCTTTAACTGACACATTCCTCTACCAAGTTACAGTGCAATTATGTTTGTTTCTACTCTGCTACTCTAATGAACTCATTAAAGGGCAATTGCCTGACTGGTTTATAACAGTTACAAAATATTAAAGAGACATAGCAACACCATAATTAAGAAGATGAACTCTGTATAAATCCTAGTGGTACCAATTCCTAGCTGGATTATCATGGGCAAGTTATTTACTTTTCACATAATTACACTGAGGATGATAATATTACCCATCCCATTGCACTGTGGGAAGCTTATAAAAGCTGGCACATCTAGAGTACAACACTGACCTTACATTTAACATCTAAAGTTTATCAGGTACATGATGCAATTTACACAACTGCTACAGTTTATTCTCAGAAAGCAATCATAAAATCCCAAATAAATTGAAACCAAGAATATAGTGTCATGCTAAACTATCCTCTTACATAAAGAACAAGAAACAATGTATACATTAAAAAAAAAAACTTTCATTCCTTACAGCTGTTCAACATTAATTTAGTAAAGACAGTATCTAAGCCAGGTTCTTAAACACTTTCCCTTCTTAGCCCTTTCCCCTCATAAGACCATAGAAGACAATATCCCTATAAACTATACTGTTTTCTGATTACCTGGAGTTATGCTAAGCGTAAGTCCTCTCATTGTGTGCAATTTCAAGTTAAGACTGAGAAATGAAGTACACATTTGCATAAGACTCATTCCTAGAAAATTTTCAGCTTTTTTTTTCTCAAAAATGGTACCTGCCCACAAATAAGCATTATGAAACACTTTGAGAAATAAAAACACAGTAACTACAGTATATCTTACAAAATAGTCAAACTTTAGACTTGACTCTATATTCAATTTCCTTTCACATTCTCACAGAGGAGATACTGTTTTTTCCTTTGTACATTCAGGAGTAAGCTAATTTTAGTGTGCACAAGACTCGATAAATTCCTCACAGGAGTAACAAACTCAAAATGCTAAGGTTACCTCGATGTACATGTGCTCAGCCCTATACCAAATCTGCAGGGTTCTATTTTGTTTTCAAATGATAACGAAATCAAAATGAAAACTCACAACAGCAGGGTGATACTTCAAAGAGAATGCCAGTAGATATGCCAGTGTTTAATTCAAATGTCAGCTGAACTGCAAAGTGTTCCAGAATTCCTCCGACTGGTTAAATTAACTCTTGCTTCATTTTTAGACACACTGAAACAGTCTCCCCAGCTCTGCTCCTTCCCAAACAGGCAGGAAATACAGCTATAATGAAGCTGACTGCAGGATTACTACCTTCCACGGTTTTGTTTGCACTTAAGAGGAGAAGCAAGGAAAAGACAAGAGACAGGGCACTATTTTCTATAACTTCACAATTATAATTCATTTCAAAAAGAAAATTTAATTCAATTTTAGTATCTAAAACTGTTAATGTCTCAAGAGTCATAATTTCATGGAGGCTCAATAAATAAAACATTTAGTTAACCTGAAATCAGATTTAAAATAAAATCACAACACATGATATTGCTTGGTAAAGTTCTCAAAGTAGATTTTATTTATACATTTCTTTAAACAATTGTGGAATTTTTAAAAATCCCTCCCAAATTCGACAGTTTAGGGACAGTAGTGGAACCAGTTGTCTAAAGCAAATACAAATAGACAGGTGCTTTTGCTAGCTCACTGAGCAAATACTGAGAGGCCAATTTATTCTACAATCTTAAAGAATCTCATTTCTAGGTGTGTTTGAATTGGCTCCTGAGAATTATTAAAATAAAGAAAATGTTAGGAAAAGAGATTCATTTCCAAAATGTTCAGTCTTTGAAAATAAAAGTTCAGAAAGTGTATCTGAAAGGATCTGTAAAACTTGGTACAGTGCTTACACATAGAGAACCAATAACCCCCACTGACTAAAATGCAAAATAATCTAAAAATACTTTAAATACCATGGCATTAGTGATACACTTTTTAAAGCATTTCATTTAAAAGAAACCAGTAAGTCTGTTCTCATCCTAATTAAAGGAGAAAAAAAAAAAAACCTAATCCCTATCTAAAAAAAATATATTTTGCAAGGAAAAACAACACTGTACAGTTGACTGCTAAATTAAATTTCTGAGACTGTAAGAAATGGGGCCAAAACAAAACACACCCAAAAGGGAGCTGTTACCACAAGAAATGTGCTATAAGTAAAGTGCATGAAAGGAAGCCTGCTCAGCTAATTGAAGTAGACAAAGGTCAGAAGTCAAGGGTCATTCGCCAGAGCGGCAGCAGGCTCGAAAACCACACTGCAAATTCTGGCATCCACTGGCGGTGTCAGCATGAGGACCTGTATGAAAGTAAAAGACATGTGAAAGGAGGAACTTCTTGTAGATCATGCAAAAACAGTTCTGCCTATCAATCTGAAACTGCTTTATTAGCAGTTCACTGACATCATGAAAGTAAAATTTTATAGTAAAAGCATTAAAAATTCAGACACAAATTCCCAAAAATATCCTCCATAGAATATGGAACATAGTAAAATTTCCCAAGAATCTTATAACCCAAGAAGAAAAGAAGACAATCCACAGAAACAATAAGAGTGCTAGATAATTTAAAAACAAACTCTTCGAGCATCCTTCCTAGAAACACAATTAACACAAAACATAAAACCCCACCTGAACTGTGTCAACTCAATAATGTAGCACTGAAATTAGATTAAATGTCATATTCAAAGTTTAAAACAATATGCTATATAGACACAGATTCGATGTATGTGCCATATTCTGATCATCTGTAGAACTCTGAACAAAATGGTAGCTTTAGGCGAAATTACTTCCCAAAACTGAATGCAGAATGAGTGATTAAGTAAACATCTAGAATATAAAATAGTGATTCACTTACAAACAATAATAAACCACTTGCGGAATTTTACCCAACCTGCACTATGCAATCAGACACTAGATGAAAGATCTAGATTCAGGAGCATAGCTAAAAATTAGAAAAGTTAACAGGAATTTCACCAAAGTTAGAGAGTGCTCTGAATAAAACTGTTTTCATAAGGGGAAAAAAATGTACAAGGTTGTTTCTAGCATTTCAGAGATTCAATGTAGCTGGTGGTACACTGAATTAAGGAGCAGTTTTTGATGCTTTGACTGGGAAAAACCAAAGCTTGCAATTATGATACATAAGGACAAAACAAAATGAAATATTATGAAACAGAATTTCAATGTAGAATGTATCTAATAAACCCCCTCAGTGATCACAGCTTAACTCAAAAATAGTGTCCATTTGCATCACTCTGGTTTTGTTTTTGTTTTGTTTTGTTTTGTTTTTAGGTTTTTCAAGACAGGGTTTCTCTGTGGAGCTTTGGAGCCTATCCTGGCACTCGCTCTGGAGACCAGGTTGGCCTGGAACTCACAGAGATCCACCTGGCTCTGCCTCCCTAGTGCTGGGATTAAAGGTGTGTGCCACCATCATCTGCTTTTTAAGAGCAGCAGTATATGCAAAGGGTGAATATGCTAATACCCGTGTAAGATAGAAATCATGGTAACTGAAATTAAATACAGAATACATGTATCTATCACCAGAAGTTTAACATTTCCTTTTATTCCCAAGACAGCACATATGAAAGAAAATGAAGAATTTCTTAGGAGAATGTCACTGAGATATAATGTTCATATATTTTATTATGTAAATGGAAAATTAAGGAAAACACTGAATTTTACACTCATGTGTAGAATTGGAATCAATTATTATTTTACTTATGTTTACATATTGAAGACTGACATGTCTGAATTAGCTTCAAATAGAGGAAATGGACATGACATACAATATGGAAATGAGAAATACGATAAATTAAAAAAGATTGGCCCTCAGATTTCAGACTCTTGAAACTGATTGCACATGTTTGTACGTCTAAAAAAATACCCTATAAAACTGGAGCACTACAGGTCCATTTTTATTTAATATTAAAATCTTCCATTTTTAATTAAGGTGTATGTCAAACATTTAAAATATATTTTTTAAAAAAATCCTCCTCAGTACAAGTGGTCAAAGATGGTATTCTCCCACAGACTAACAATTCAAAGAACACTTCCCTCTAAATATTTGACTTAGCCACTTAATATATCAGCCTAAATGATAGTGAGAATATAGAAAATTAAAAGGTAAAACTCTCCTAATTTTTAAAGCAAAGAATACTACTTCTTTATATTTAGATGAAAAGAACTACAAAGGCAGCTAATTTATTCTGTTCATAAAATAACATGTTTTTCCTTGGTTTTAAGTACTATATATTACTCATGCTGTGCGTATGTCTTCACTTACCTTCACTTACCTTTAATTCCTTTTTAACTTAAATTAGAAACATAAGAGAGCAAATCATCTGAGACTGTCATCTCCAGAACTATGAGCTAATCTATCTTAACTGCTAAATTATGCACAAACTGAAATGCAAAGCAGCACAACGAAGTTTACTCACTAACATTGTTCAAATGTTCTTCAGAGCTCAAAACTAGGCCAAACAACAACCACGTTAATGACAAAGGTTTGTGTGAATATTACAGGTAAGACACCTTGCATATTCAAGTCAAGTAACAATTCAAAAATCATGGAGAATCATTCAGAAGAGCCAGAGGGTGTGTTTGGCATCAGAGCTTAGTACAATATCTTGCTCAAAGTAGAAATGGAATTGATGGCTAACACCTTCCCCAGTGTCTGCCAGTGCTTAGGATGTAGGTCATTCTGCCTTTTCATTCATTACTTAATCTATAAGTAAAGTTTATCAGCATTAAATTTTTTTAGTAAATAATGTGGTAATTACATAGATTTTCTTTTAACAAAATACATTTTAAATTAAATGTTATTTTCAAATATGTATGCTTCCTCATTACTCTGAACCATGTACTAGATCTTACCTACTTTCAGAAATAAGCCTAAACCTTCACCAAGTATTTCCTGTACAAGCTGAGCTTTGAAAGACACTATGCCAATGCTGTCACCTTTTATAACTAGGTATAATTTTAGTACCTTACAAGTTCTTTTACAAAAAAGACTTACTCAAAGTATTGCTTTAAGAACAACTACCTAGAATCCTAGAAAATGCATTAAATGAGAAGTCATCCTATAAATGTTAAAGGATTTTCATTTCATCCAAATCATGCTCTACCAATTTAAGAAATTTAGTACTATTTCAAGTACTATAAATACCTTTCAAAACTTAAAAGAAAATGATCTCTAAATTAAAATTTCCTACTGAAAATTGGAAATAAAAAAATTACATTCAGCAAAGGAGTAAATAGCTCCTTTGGAATGCCGATATTACATATTCAAAACAGATTACGATAAAAATAATATTAAAGTACAAAAGATTTTAAGCATTTAACTTTTTCATCTAAATATTTTTCAAAAAGTTTAAAAACACTTAAGTACAAAGTAGGCAGATAATAAAAATTAACTAAAACTCAATACTTTTCACTAAAATACCTAAAGCCACTAAGCACAACAAATTAGGTTATGAGATTTGTTTCCAAACACAATCCATACTGAAAGTATATAGTCAATTCAAATGTAACATACAAAATATCTTATTTAAAAGTTACTTATTAATTAGTCTAAAAATGCATCCTATAAGCCTTGGGAAGCTTTGTTTTTAACAGATATATTTACTGGCCAGGCGTTGGTGGTGCACGCCTTTAATCCCAGCACTGGGGAGGCAGAGGCAGGCGGATCTCTGTGAGTTCATGGCCAGCCTGGTCTACAGAACAGCTATATTTATTTTTAGTTGTTGAGATTACATGTCTGTGTTTGAATTTATGTGCATGAGTACACTGACCACAGAAGCCAGATAGGGTGTTGGATGCCCTGGAACTACAGACAGTTGCAAACTGCCCAGTGTGCTTATTGGGAACCAAACTCTGGTCCTCTGTAAGAACAATATGAGTCATCCACTTAACCACTAAGTCATCTGTCCAGTCCCCTGTGGTTTTATTTTATAACAAACAAAACATTCCATTCATGAATATCCTTTTTCCTTTGTTCAACTAGGTACAACAGTAACAACAAAAAACAAAACAAAAAAAACTTTTTTTCTCTTCTTTCCACTCCTTCTTCTATACTGTCAGCAAGAAAAAGATAGGTTCTAAGAAGTTACTTTTGTCAAGAACATGTCAGCTCTTCCAGAAACAAAAGAGCTGAGATCTCCATCTCATTTATTTTAAGAGAAATCTAAATTCCAAGCAATAGGAAATTTGCTAACTTCTCTGCATGCTAAAATGGTTTCCTTCTCTCTAGTTTCCTGCTCCTGTCAACTGTTCTCCCTCAGATAAACTCTGATCTTCCCTCTCATTTCAGAATAACTGGGCTCCCAAAAACAACAGTGTAAGATAGGTATATAGTAGAATGGAGCTGTTTAAATTTGTTTTTAGTTAAGAAGGGATTTGTTCTATTTATTAATAATTGAGAAGCTTTATTATGCTTTTGAAAAAATCAGTTTCTACTAAACACGGTCAAATGTCCAAAAAAGCAACAAATATAATTTGAAAATCATGTTCTAACCAACAGACTTTTAAAAGGGGGGGATGCTTAACTGATATTGTGGGAGGTGGGGGGGGGTTAAGATGGAGTCTCACATAGTCCAAGCTGGACTTGAAGCAAGGGATGTCCTTGAATTACTGAAACTACCTCCTGAGTACTGGGATTAATTACAAGAACAAGCCACCACTCTTGATTTTATGTGGTGCTGGGGCTCAAACCCAGAATTTCATGCATGCTATGCAAGCACTCTTTCAAATCTCTACTTCATGGTTTTTAAATCGGTTCAGGAGCAACCTCTAAAACAGTATAGAAATTTTGGTCATACATAAGGAAGACTCTCGGTCTTTTCTCAATACTGCATAATCTACTTAAGAGAGAATAATATGAAACAAGACTCGGGGCTCCAGAGTTCACATTGCCAGAGTCTTCCTTTGTCTATCTAACACGATGGATAAAGCAGTGCTGTAAGGAGCATGAGTCTGTCATTCCTAAGAAATCAGTGTGTCTAGAAATCAAAGCTAGTCAATTGTTAATGGTGAGTGCTACAATACTACAGTAGAATCCCCAAAATCTCAGAATAAACTTAGTATTTCTGTAACAACTTGTCATTTTCAAATGATTTAAACTCTTACATGCCCAAAAATCTGTTAGAATGGATAAAGAAACTTAACTTCAAGAAGTAAGTGAAAATGAATGGTATTTTGTTTATATTACCTTGGAAACCCAAATCATTTTAATTTTATTAAATTTAAAGGACTAAACCTGAAATCTGTGCAATTGAGAATCTAGAAAGCAAATAAAAATTATTAGAACTGCCAAAAAATCTAAATGCACTCCTTTAAGTAGTTCACTGTTAAAAGGCATTACCGTTAATGTTGTCACAGTAGTAAAAGTATTCATCATTTAAGGAAGGACATGCTGAGACCAAATCCTGCAGCCCCGCACCAGTTACAGTAAGACAGCCAGAGAGATTAAGGTGCTCCAAGTAAGGCAGCCCTCCTCCCAGAGTCAACACCCTGCGAGAGAAATAATGTGACAGTCAGGAAATACTAACCTTTGAAATTTTTAATATTACAATAGTTCACTCTATCAATATTTTACATACCTCTCAAATTTGATAATAAATTTTTTATAAAACACTGATAACTGACTCATCCTTAGGCAGAAACATATGACTCCAAAAATGTTCTAGCTTTTTCCTAAAGATTCCAATAAAGAAGCATAGGACGTTGCTTTATAAGACCACTTATAACAACTCAATTCTTATATGAAGAAACATTGAGACCTAGAGATGTACTGTTCATTCTCCTACTGAAAATTATCAAGAAAATTCCTGAAGTCTGAAATCTAATTACCAGTTCTGGAATTCCTCCCATAACCTAGTGAGGGGAGCCCTACAGGTGTCAGAAAGGGAAGTGAACCAAACACATGAAGAAATAACCATAAAACCCGGTGCAGACTGACTTCACCAACCACTTCGGGGCATCTAATGCCAGGTGGTTCATTGTCAGCATATTTAAAACACAGTACAATTTAGGAAAAGGTTTCCAGGCAACTATCAGTCCAATTGGTTCAATTTCAGGAGCACGATAAAGCTTGGACTACATAGAAACTCCTTTACAAAGTACATTCGATCACGAGGGTGGCTTCTATAGCTAAAAGACCTAGAATCTAATGTGTGGTCTCTGACTGATAGCACAAAGTGACGTCAGAAGACCATAAAGTACATGTGACATCTCCCCTAAGGATGGGTAATGGTCTGGGGAGGAAAGAGTTCAGATAATCATTCAGGGTGATTTGGGCGAGGTCTGCCTCTACAGATAGCAAAAGGTCACCAGGTCATTAACAAAATCCACTCTCAACTTTTTGGATGGAATGCAGGTATTTGGCTTTTTTCTCCTCCAGTGAGGAGATAAGATATCCCTGTATGATAAACATTCCTGGTTCTCTTAGTGCTTCTCTGGTGAGTACAAGGAGCTCTGTGCCCCCAACAACCTAATAAGTCTTTCCCCTAGGTATACACACACACACACACACACACACACACACACACACACACACACACACGAGAAATAAAACATGTTTATACCACAACTAACATATAAATGTCCACAGCAGTATTAGTCACATCAGATAAAAAGCAAAATCACCCCAAAGGCCAACTGAAGAATGGATAAACAAAATGTGTTATATCCATACAATCAAATGTTATACAGCTATGAAGTACCCATTTTGCCATCTCTATAGACTTCAGGTTAACAATGGTAGTAGTTCAGAATCTACATGGTTTGACAGGAATGAGGGAATTTTTTTTTAAGACAGAGTCTCACTATGTAGTTCAAGCTGACCTTGAACTCATGTAGCCAAGGATGGTATAGAAAGAATCTTTTGCCTCAGCCTCCTAAGTGCTGGGATTTATTGGGCCAAGAAAAGCCTTTAAAGGAGAAAATACTTAAAACCCACTAGTTCATAAAGTCTAAGAACTTTAGCAAATTCACAACAAAACATGTTCCTTTCAAAGGTTAGTCTAAAAGAGCTCAAATAGTGTCTGAATATAAAACAAACTGAATGAAATGTAAAATGTTTCTATTAGAAGTATATCTAAATCAATAATCCGTACAGTCACTGTCTTTATTGGCTCTCAGTGGGAAAGCAACTATGAATACAAACAAGCAATTATAATACCACATGAGGACTACTCTTCTGAAAACACACAGAAAGGTTTTGAGAGGTCAAAAAAGGTTTCTTATAATGACATATGCTACGAGAGAAATAATAAGAATTTTTATCCTGTAGTACTGTTACAAAGAGAAAATAAAATTATTAAAGACAAAAGAAGACAGTACCATAAAAAAATAAGTAAACAGCTATTTAGGCCTAAAGTTGAAGTGTGTATGTGAATGCATCCCCCTCACCCCATGTGTGTTCTGGGCAAGGATAAGAATAGTAAAAAGTCGAAATATCAAAATTACAAAGTTTAGCAGCAAATGCTATAAAGTTGGTTTTAAACAAAGGCAGTATAAGTCAATGATAGACTAAAATGTATTAGTAACAAACAGCAAGAAAATGTATTCTGGTAATATCTCTGTGTCGTGTCACAAATGCCTAAGTACATCAGACACAGGCTGAAATAACAAAAAGACAAATGAATAATAAACAAGGAAATGCCAGGGAAAGGAGCAATTAATAAAGCATACAAAGAGAAGAAAAAGCACAGAAAAATGTGCAAGTTATAGAACTGATTCAAACAATAGTGATTCAAAGGGAATAATTATTAAAGAATTAAAAAGTCCCAAATTCAATGATATGTAATTCAAATTATTTAGTACCCAATGAAAAACTTTTAAATATTAAAACAATATGGGAGGAAAATCACCCATTAGTAACACATAATAAATAATAAAGATGGTAGAGCTAGTAAACATTGACTTTAAGAGTTTTTAGGAGATGTCAGCAAGATAGCCAACTAAATGACCCTAACAGCTGGTCCCTCCCCAAAAGTCAGCAAGACAACCAATAAAAACTACACTTGGATGAAACTAACACAAGGAGAAGGAATATATCAGAAACTCTGTATACAACCTTGAGTCCAGAGTAGCCTCACCACAATGAAAGAAAACATTTCATCTCCACAACCCAATCCCCAACCAGCAACCAGGAGGAACTTCTTTCTTATTGTAGGTAAAGGGAAAGAAAGGACCTCCAGCAACCCCATTGTGGTGAACACTTGAACACTTACAGTCCTCTAAGTATTAAACAGTTGACAGAGTTAACTAGAGACCACACAGCTGTGATATGCCACAGAAGGAGACAAACTGTGTCCCATCTCCTACCCATGCATTGGCTGCATTATAACGTTTTGGAACTAAAACCAACTGCTGGAACATGCCCTGCTCCAGAGGGAAGTAGTCATGGCATCCTTCTATCCCTAAGGCTTTGTGATCAGAGTCACACCTGCCCATGATTCCAAATTCCCAGGGAATAAATACCCTTGTCACCATGATTATGGCCCATACCTCAAGCAAAGTAGTACTCCTGCCTCCAGAGAAAATGGTGCCTTGGTCATCCTAAGCAGTCACACTATTATCAGATTGAGATGACACATTGTTCCAGTGGAAACTAAAACCTAGGCCCCTGGGCCCATGGTGCTGACAGGTACCTCAGAGTCACTGACATTAGTTTTGGTTTTATTTTTAACTTTATTTTATATGTATGTGGAGGCCAGAAGAGGGCATCAGGTCCTCTAGAACTGAAGTTACAGAAGAATGTGAGTAAGTTTGGCATTGAACTCAAAAGCAACAAGTGTTCTTAATCACTGAGCCATCTCTCCAGCCCCAGTCACCAGTTTTTTGGCCAATCTACACCCAAATCTGCCTCAGAGATTGACCCTCTTCCAAGACTCAAGTGTCACACAGGTTTCTGGGATCCCTTACTCCCTGTGGTGGTTTGAATTAGTATGGCCCTCATGGGCTCATGTGTTTGAATGCTTGGCCCATAGAGTGAGCACTACTAGGAGGTATGGTCGGTCATATTGGAGGAAGAATGTCACTTTGGGGGTGGACTTTGAGGTCTTATAGACTCAAGCTACACCCAGTGTAGCTTGGCTTGAGGAACACAATCTCCTGCTGACTATGGATCAAGATGCAGAACTCTTAGGTCCTCCTCCAGCACCATGCCTGCCTGCATGCCACCATGTCCTGCCATGATGACAATGAACTAAATTCTGAAACTGTAAGTCAGCCCCAATTAAATGCTTTCTTTTTAAGAGTTGCCATGATCATGGTGTCTCTTCACAGCAATAAAACCCTAATTAAGACATCACTCCCACCCATCACCCCACACCCCACAAAAGACAAAACAGTTTGAAGAAAGGCACCTTACACATAAAGAGAAAGGCACTCTTTAAAAGTCACAGTACCCAAAATGGGCTACCTCTCTATGCTTTGGCAGCCAGAGAGGTCACTACTACTGTTTTGTTTAAGTAAATATGATGTGCAGTTTTTAGAAACTGCATTCAATTAAACATTTGTATTTGTGCCCACAGATTACGGAGGCTGTCAATCTCAGTCACGGAGGAAAACATTAAGCAGTTTTCAAAGACTCAGAACTTGTCCAGATGCTGAGATTAAGTGCTGTAGCAGATGGTAAAATGAATGCTCAGCCATAAATGGAGAAAAATAATCATTTCTTTATCAGCCCCTCCAAAACTCAGAGAACATCAGGGATGTGGGTATAGGATGAATCAGAGTTCTAGAAAGGGGTGTTGTAGAGGCTGGAGAGATGGCTCGGAGGTTAAGAGCACTGACTTCCAGGACCTTCTTCCAGAGGTCCTGAGTTCAATTCCCAGCAACCACATGGTGGCTCACAACCATCTGTTATGGGATCTGGTGCCCTCTTCTGGTGTGCAGATATACATGGAAGCAGAATGTTGTATACATAATAAATAAAATCTAGAAGGAAGGAAGGAAGGAAGGAAGGAAAGAAAGAAAGGAAGGAAGGAAGGAAGGGGTGTTGTATACTATTTTCCCTAAATTGAAACACTCTCTCTGTGAGGCAGAAGCTCAGAAGATTCAATAAATCCATAAAACTCACTAGACTCAGAAGTTCACCACACTTACAAGACTCAGCTCAGGATTCACAAGGCCCTTTGCCAACATCACACATGCAGTAAATAATTGTGGAGGATGAGAAAACTCTTCTGTAGAGCTGCCTCATAGGGAGCTCTAGGTGCAGCCTTGTGATTCATGGTGGGTGGGCTTTTCAGTGATACAGTTACCTTTAACATTCATGTTTAGTATCAAGAGGCTCCAGAGAGCCAAACAATCTTAACACAATTGGAAGACAACTTTCTATTTCTAAACCTTTTCATAGCTACAATCACTGAAATAGTACTGTCATTTCTACTTATGTTAAAACATTGTAAGTTTAGTCAGATCAACTGAGTAAACAAAATAAAGCAAATGCATCCAAACAGGAAAGGTATAATGAAAATGATCTGTTTATAAATGACATTGGATGTAGAAAAACTTAAAGAATCCACACACAGACTTAGGAGTTTAGCTCAACTGAAAAGCACTTGTCTGATACATATAATGTCCTGGGTTATTTCATCAATATAGGGAAAAAGAAGAAAAAAAAATCACTACAAAACACAGTTAACAATAACAAGTTCAACAAAATAGAGGAATAAATAAACCAACACACAAAAATCAATTCCTGTTTTAAACATATGCCCACCATGGGGGCATACACCTATCCCAGAATGGGGAAGCTGAAATAGTTTGGAGGAAAGCCAGGTCAAAATCAAATTATTAAAACCCATGAAATTCTAAAGTATTTAACTCCATTCCAGCATATTTTTAATTATGTATATAGGTGTATGTTTCTGCATGTACTGCCTATAACACCATTTAACAGGGGCTGGAGAGATGACTCAGATTAAGAGTACTTACTGCTCTTCCAGTGGACCCAAGTTCTGTTCCCAGCATCTGTATCAGGCAGCTCATAACCAACCATAACTCCAGTTTCAGAGGATCCATTGACTCTGGCCTCAGCAAAGACCCCCCATATATGTGCAAATGAAAAACACATACCTACATACATAATTAAAAATAAATCCAAAAAGAAAAAGAGTATTCATAACCTAACAGTTCTAGGTGGGTCCCCACAGCATATGGAAGACCTGGCTGGTGAGATCTGCCTGTCAGTCACTCAGAGATACTGAACACTTCACCCCCAATTTTCTCTCCACTAAAAAAAAGGGGGGGAGTAATAGGGAAGTTGAAGGCAATTAGTATCCTATGCTAAAGATTGTGCTTATAGGGCTGGGATGTCACAAAGTTTCTAGAGTTCTTGCCTACAATACACAGTCTATAGGTTTGATCTCCAACAATGCCAAAACTGGATGTGATATGCCTACATGTATGTTCGTATCAAGATGATATGTGGTACCTTCAGAGGACAGAGGAGAGCACTGGGTCACCTAGAACTAGAGTTAGAGAAGGTTTCAAGCACTCATGAACTCCCATGTGGTTCTAGGAAGTAGATTGCAGCAAGTATGAGGGCAGCCTGGGACAGAGTGAGAGTCCTTGGCTCAAAATTGCAGCAAGTGTTGTCTTTAATCTCAGCACCTAGGAGTCAGAACTAGGTCAATCTCTGTGAGTCCAAAGCCAGATTGGTCTACTAGGCAAGCACCAGGCCAGCCAAGGCTACTTACTTACTAAAACGTGTCTCAACAGCAGCAATGAGTGGATGCAGACCAACAGCAATTTGGTTACAGGCACTTCAAGGCTATAAAAAAATCACACCAAACTACAACAGACATGCTTTCCAAAGTCCTCAATATAAAATGTACTTCTGCAATGCCCTTGAGACAATAACCTATACATCAACCCACCAAAACATATTAAAAAAAAATGTAATGTGGCCAGTTACTAAGCAATTAAACTTCTAAATACATATTCCTCTATATATCACAATGCACTTGAACTGAATGAGTAAGAATATGTCCATTTCCTAATAACTGGAACTGATCACTCACCTGAGACCATGGTCTGTGATCTGATAACATCCAGATAGACTGAGGAACAAAAGTACTCGTCCAGTCTCTTGGTCAGACTTTTCACTCCCAAAATAAATTAAGTCTTTTGCCCTAGGCAATGTAGTCCTTAATGCTTTCCTACACATTGTAGAAGTCGCTGGGAGTGCAGACATAGTCCTTAGAGCTGTCCCTGTGCAGCAGAATGAATGACCACAATATGCAAAGGCTGGAGAAGCACAATGCTGCTGCCAACAAACTCTGGTCCTTAATCCCACAAAGTCCCTATTGTAACAACCAGATGAAGAACAACCAAAGTTGGAGGCTGTTTCCATTACACAGAGACTTTCAACATTTCTGTGTCTCCACTCTACAGCATCTTCGATATCAGCCAAATCTTCAGCATCTAGCATCCACACGTAAGGAGAAGTAAAACTTTCAGAAGATACAGGTTTAGTCCAAGAGTGATCATTGTCTATTTTTTCACCAACACCTTTGTCAGTTAAATTGTGCAAGCAGGCATACTGCTTGGAGGATTGCATGGTAATGTCTTTATTTATCCATGGAGCTGAAGTGGCCTTGCCTGCACTTTTCAAAAAGCCACTCTGATGAGATGTCAGCACTCCAAGAGCTCTAGAAATCTTCTCTAGAGCCATGTCTGTGATTTTTTCACATCCAGACAGATCAAGATGCCGAAGATTCTGGCAGCAACCAAGCCAAGACCAACTACAAGAGGAAAGAAGACTATTAAATTCTCAAAAGCATTAAACTACATACATACAGATGAGCATTAGAATTATTTTAAATACAAAATCATCACTTAAACGTTTCTGGAATTTATATCATTAGGGGATATTTTTAGTGCTAGGAATACAAAAAGATACTAAGACAAGTAATTAAAAAAACAAGTATTATTTCTAACCTAGTAGAGGACAGGATGTGAGAAAGACATGGATGGGAGAAATGTAAGTGTCCTATTCTACAAGTAAACAGTAGAGGAAAAGCAGTGTACACATGGAGGACTCAATACTGCATAATGAAGATTCAGAAGAAGCAAACTCTAGAAATGGGTAGAAGAATCTCTCTCTCCCTCTGAAACAGGATATATCAGAACTTGGAAGAAAGGGGAAGCTAAAATAAGAAGAAAACTAGTAGCCTCTAAGGAAGAAGCATTTGCAAAGAGTGTGGCTTGAACAAACTGGTACTGAACCAGAAAAACAATGAATTAAAAGGGAGTTTTGAAAAATAGCACTTAAAAACTGGAATAAAACCTTGAAAATGGGTAATGTTGATCTAGAAAGTTACAAAGCAAGATTCATAAGCTTAGACACTACGTACAGATGGCTGTAAAAATGTTCTGGATCAGCTGCCATATATAAACAAAAGGCAAGTTACAGCTACACATGGCAGGAATTTAGCAGGAATATAGAATGAGTAAACAGCGATTATGTAAGCAAGAAAATAGAGAATTTTTTACTGATTTCATAGTCAGAATTTATTATATTTGAAAATAAATAACCTGTCAAATGCAGAATCAGAAATATCAGTCTGGGTAAGATCCAGATGTTCCAGGTTAGGACAAAGCTCTAAAATCTGCCTAACCTAAGAAAGAAAAGAAAGTCGCCATGAGGACACATGGAGCTTTAGTTAGATAAGCAACAGACAATACTAAATATAACCCACTGGCTTTTCCTAAGTCTATACTCATACTGAAAGAAAAAACTTAAAGAACACATTAAAATAGATATACTCTGTGCTCAAATTCTTTTGGTTTGTGTGGTATATGTGGAGCCCAGAAGTTAATTCCTATATCTTCCTCCATTTAATTTTCTGATAACTGTTTTCCCTGAACTCTAAAGCCACAGGTTCTGCTAGTGTAGCTGCCAATGAATACCAGGAATCTGCTGTCTCTGCACACAGTTCTCCTGACCCCCAGCACTGTGGTTAGTTACATTCTATTATACACTTATCTGTATATGCTGGGGATCCAAACTCTGGTCCTTGTGCTTGCACAAAAGGCACTTTACTAGATGAACCATTTACTTCCCCAGTCCCTGAATTCAAATTTCTAGCAATCTTCTTAAAGATTCTTAGAAAATTAGACCCTGAAAAAAAGTCTACATTTTTAAGGACTACCTAAGGAGTAAGAAGTCATAATTTTTATAAAACTGGTTTCATCTCATTTGTCCATCTTGTCATTCCTTACACGTTATAATCAATCAGAGCGAACTAAGACTCATCATTTTACATCTATAAATCCAAATAAATGATTACCTACCTAGTTTCAGTTCCATTATCTATAGCACAGGCAATAATTCCTAAGCTACGGAGAATACTATAAAAAATGAAATTATATGAAAACAAGCAGTGTACAACCTACCCATAGGAAGACACTCTATTGTTTCCCTCTTAAATAAACATTAATAAGCAAACCAAAGTTGTCTCACTGCTATTTTTCTTAATACTCAAGCTAGTATTCATTTGTACATACCATTTTGCTGGAGACTGCAGAGCTGTATGCTAACACTAAAGTTTTTACAGAGGTACCAACATATGGCAGAACATTATGAATTAAGCCATGGAGTAAACGTTTTTCCATTTGTGCAATGCTGATAGCAATCGATTCCTCTGCAGACTCTTCTGTAAAATGAATTCAAACATCTAAGAACTAGATACACCAATTATAAGTAGGCCACTCAAAGGATGCATCAAATACTAAATAGGAAATACTCTATACTGCCCTCAAACTCCCTTTTGCAAGCAATTTCATTTTCAGGCAACAAGAAAAAGTTCTGAAGAGAATTCTGAATGGTGAAAAACTGTAAAAATTCTTCAAGAGAACAGAATGATACAAAGGAATAAATTATCTACAGTTTTAAGCTATTCTACCTCATTAAAAAGGACACTAAGCCAGAAGAGATGTGAAACAACTCTATTAACCTTATTATTATGAATCTTCAAGCAAAAGAGACACTTTTGCTCATAAGAAGTTAAACATGAACATGGCCTTTTGCACTTAGTATTTTCTTTAGAGTACTTTCTATAGAACAACAAACAAAAAAACTACAGCTTTAGCTTGGCAAAACTGTTTTCAGAGAATGGGTAAAGGCCTGAGTTTAAGCCCCAATATTAAGGAAAACAAAATTACTACAACTCCAATTTTATGAAAAGAAAAACCTACTGTAAATAGACCTAAAATTTGTATCACTTTTCAGGATTCTATCTTTACTATACTATTCTATCTATACTATACTTATGTATCTAAACATAAAACAGCTTAATACATTAAAGATTTACTTAAAATAAAATAGAATAGAGTAGCTAAAAGAGTTCAGAGAGTAATTGCTGAATAGTTTGCTGATTTCAAGTATTTTATAAATGCCTTAAATTCCTCCTTTACTTGGATATTATCACTAAAAATCACTTTAGCAAACCTTATTTATTCCACACTTTTATTCCTAAGTCATTCTTTCCCCTCCATCCCTACCTGGATGTGCTTTATTTACTATAAAATCTAAAGTTACACATCCTATTGCCTGCCACAGGTATGCATATGATTGAAGCTAATGAAAATAGATCTCTTCACTATTAGACAAATTTTCAAAATGTGCCCTCTTCAACTCATGAAAATCAGAAACACATTAGCTACCAAAGTACAACCGTTGTAGTTCTTATTTTCTACAAGGATCTTCCACCAAACCTTAGCTTACTTCTTTTAGCTTTATAAACAGAAACTTCTTAAAATTTCTCATCTATAGATTTTCACTAGTTTATGATCTTTTAGAAATTACTATAAATATAAAGTAATATATAAGACAGGATCTGCCTTCCTCCTCTCTACTCCCAAGCATCACCTGCTCATCTTTATCTATTACAGCAATTCTCATTATGTACCTTAAAGGAAGAATTGTGTATTCTAAATTCTCCCTTACTATTTATTTAACAGTAGAAATAAATAACTTTTTATCCACTCTCAAACTCTCCCTCATACAGTACTTAATTTTTGCCAAAACTGGGCAACACAATTAATCTTCATGCATGATTTTTTTTCTGCGGTGGTAGAGACTAAAGCCAGGGCTTTACGGTGTTATATAAGTGTTCTACCCTAAGCTACACCTACCCAGTCTCTCATACACATTACTTCTTAACTCTACAAGTAATATGACTTTATAGACAAAACATCATCCTATTTCCCATCTCTCAACCACAGGATGATTCAATAAAAGCTGATGAATTAGATTAACTGAAATCCTCAATCACATATTGTAAGCTATAAAGCACTATAATGGAGATAGTTTATTTCTACACAAAAAGACCATCATTTTCCTGATTTTGTTATTTTAATATAAAAACACAAGAGAAACCACTCTATTTTTAAAAATACTTCTAACAAGAAATTCTAAATTTACTTATTGTTCCTTCAAATTCTTCAGAAGTAGGCTTTTAAGTCTTTACAAAGCATGAAATACAAGGATTTTAAGACCTAACAATATTAACTAGAATGTCAATTATTTAAACACCATGTAATAATTTTTATTCCAAGCATGAAATACCAGATTCATCTATATCAGCATCTTCATCCCATTCCTGAAAAGCACGACTTTCATCTTTCCTACTTCTCACCCACTCCTCATCAGGCTCAGTATCAAGTTCAGTGGCGGGACCACTATACCAGTCACCTAGACAATGAATAAACAAGAGCAACAAAGTCAAATTAGATTATAAGGTCAGTACAGAAAAGAATCTGCTATTCACATCTGAACTTCAGGCAATGGCTATTTTTAGAAATATTTTTAAAAACTGCACACATATAAGCAAATGATTCAATTTAAAACACAAAAAGAACTATGACTATGTGACTTCAAGTAATAGTAGCAATTACTAATCAACAGTATTTCCCAGAGTAGTAACCTTTCTCTAAAACTAAAGAAAAAGAACTTCAAAAGCTACATAGTTTGCTGTATACCTGTCATGTATCTGTTCTCTTGGAAAGGTTTTCAATGATTCCCTTCATAAAAAAAAGGTAAGTTTAATGATCATAATCTAGTTTCTAAGAAACTAGGTATCTATAGGTGCAATTAAAGAAAAAAGAATTGCTGGAAATGACCTAATCTTTTCTTCCCTACAGTAACTTCACTTTGGATACAGTAATAACCTCATTTTCAGACTGCACAAGTAGGTAGGAACAGAAGTCAAGTGACACACTGAGGTAAAGTGAAACCAAAAATGTATAGATACTACAATTACAGTACATGTATTACATGTTCATGAAGATAGAGACAATAACACACAATTTATTAAATTCTTAAGAGTGTATCTACCTTAGGGTTTGTCAACCTAGACACCACTGACATCGAAGGCTACTACTAACCTATGGATTATAAGTTGCTTAGGAGCAATCTAGGCCTCTACCTACTACACTAGTAGTTCTCAACCTTCCTAATGCTTTGACCCTTTAATACAGTTCCTCATGATGTTGTGGTGACCCCCAACAATAAAATTATTTTCATTGCTACTTCATAACTGTAATTTTGCTACTATTATGAATTATAATGTAAATATCTGATATGAGACCCATGAAGGGGTCTCGTATCAACCTACAGGTTGAGATTCACTGCATTAGATGGTATAATAACCAGAACCAGGACAAGCGAAGATGTCTCCAAACATTATAAATATCCCGGACAGGGACAAAAATAAATATCATTAACAAAAATAATTTTGTTTGGTCTAAATATGTTAAAAACAGAAAAAAAGTAGCATATTTAAGATGCAGTGGTTTCATGAAATGAATACAGCATTATCACTTTTGATGGTATTTACACCATCATTTGAATTTGTCTTAATTCTTAATTAAAAACAGCTGAAAAGAAAAAGCTGACTCATTCATGTGCTTTATTTGATTTTTTACTCAAATTTTACCATCCTACAAGTATCAAAAAAAATTAATCCATACAAAAATAATAATTCTGATCATCCCCAAAACACTAAATATCTAAGAAAATCTTATTTTAAAACTGTCTCAGAAGGTGCCTCTGATTCCAGCACTAAGGAATATGATCCAGGAGAACAGAGATTAAGAGGTCAGTTTAGACACTAGATTAAGAACACTTTTTAAAACAGCACTGGCAAAGAAGAGACAGGTGGATCTCTTTGAGTTCTACATAGTAAGAACCTGTCTTTTTTTTATTTTTTTAACTTATACATTCTACAAAATAAACTTTTAAAATAAGACTCATAATTTAAAAGTCAAAATTTTGTTAAGAAATACGTATTACCATTGCAAACTGTCCTATATAAGGGGAAAGTATATTAACTTCTATGAATTTTGAAGGCACTGTTTTAATTCAGCAACAAAACAATGTAGTGCACAATAACTGTAAATATTCCATGAATATTTTACATGTTCATGAGAAGAAAAGTTCTCTAACCCTTCATATGTGAAAGTAACTTAGCACAATGAAATTAATGTAATTTAAAGAACAATACATTAGCCATCATTGTAAAAAGCTATGTTAAAACTAAAACCAGAGTTGGTTACTTTAAACCATGACCAAATGAAAACTGTATGTATCTCTCACCTTCACATTTTATAGAACTGATTCTATGTTTAAAATACTCAAATAATCCAATTATTTAACAGTTCTAAAAATCAATTTTAAACTTTTACTATGAAAAATTCTAACCATGGTCATATGTACAAAGACACAGTACAATGAATCTCTGTATACCCATTTTTTATCTTCAACAATTATCAACATTTTACCAGTGTTTTTTACAATCCCTGACATATTTTTCCTAATTATCCTAAAGGAAACAGTATTAATTACATAGTTTACTCATAAATACTTCACCATTGCTAGACCTTCAAAAACATATACTAATACTAAAACCACATCAACTATAAAATCTATTTTATTTATTTAGGTCAAACCCTCAAAGGTTCTCTTCCCTGGAATTATAGATGAATGGCCTAAAAATGCAAAATGAAATATTTTGTAAATAAATCAGAAGTCCCATTTACTTACCTCTGGCCCAATGAACAGGGTAAAGATGTTTCCACAAAGATCCTGTTTTTGCCAGCTGAGACCACTTAGTACTGACTTGACTGCATCGACACAATTCTTGAGGATTAAGATAACTGAAAATGGACAGCATTACCTCAGGAGGAAGATGGGTTATACCTGTGGAGTGTTCTGACACTTCCGCTTCTGAAATAAAAAAGAAAACCTTTAAGAGTAAGGCTACACAAGCAATGCAGTAAGAAATTACAATCACACAAGTAAAAGCCAGTGCCTGAAGTTAATTCCTTCCTGCTTGCAACACGTGAAAAGGAAATAACACGTATTAGAGGTAACATGGAGATGTTGAACTTGTTAAGAACCTGGAGGGTTAAAACTATCATGGCCCTGATCATACTTCATCAGTGGGAACTACAATAATGAACATAGAATTGACTTCCTCTTACAAGGGCGTCATAGACAAAACAATACTCACTTTGTAGCATAAGTAACATCATTTGAAAAAGGAACCAAACAGGTTACACCGCTTTAAATCAGCAAGTGTATACTCAGCCAGATTGTGAGATCTACAAGGCATTGTTAATGACATACATGCTCACATTTTCTGTTCATGAATCAAGACTCCTGTTAGTTCCTTGTGTTCCCTCTTTGATTCTGACAATTCATGTAAAAGGTCTATGAAATATGATTTCTTTAATGTACAAATGCCTTACCCTATTTGAACTATGTGCCAACTCAGTAAACATAAATGCCCCTAGTGCACAGGTAAGAAATCTTTTGTTATTAAGTATTATAGAAAGTCACTAAACAACTTCCTATGATCTCATAATTGGTAGCATTTTTCTGAAAGAATGAAAATGGAGTGTTAAGATAAAGAATGAATTGTCTCCGAAGTACTACATGAGATTCTTGTATATCTGGTTCTTCACAAAGAATCTTAAATATGAAATGCTATGATTAAACACTTTAAACTGCCACTTAAAATGCCAAATATTTTAAATATAATGCTGCTATATAATTTGCTTTGAAGAAGAGAAAATTAAATGTGTGTGATGCTTTTAAAAGCTGTCTTATAGTTACAATTAAACAAGACACAACAGGTTTTGGTGTGGTATCCAGGGCACAAGCTGAACTACAAGAGTAATGCTCATAAGCTTTATGGGTTTAATCATAGCTTCAACTTATAAAATTATTTTTCTTTAAACATGAATCTGACTACTTTAATATTTGAAAAATACCAATTTCAAAAAATTTTACAGGACTTACATTGTCATTACCAATCTAGAGGCAGAAGAATTTCTGCTAAGACTAAGGATGCCAACTGTTTGGGCTTTTTTATCTTTTGCCTATGTAACCTTGGCTGGCCTCAAACTCAGTTTCTGAGCCACCAGAGTGCTGGGATTAAGAGTGTGCACTACTATTCCTGGAACCAACTGTATCTTTAGTTTTAAAAAACAAAGCTATTAAGATAAAGCCGGGTGTTGGTGGTGCACGCCCAGCACTAGGAAGGCAGAGGCAGGCGGATCTCAGTGAGCTCAAGGCCAGCCTGGTCTACAGATCAAGTTCCAGGACAGGCTCCAAAGCAATACAGAGAAACCTTGTCTCGAAAAACGGGGGGGGGGGGGGGGGGGGGGGGGATGGGGACAGGGGGTGTAAATAAGAATAAAAATAAGTACAGAGTCTATTAGAAAAGGTAAGCATCTATTTTATTTGCATTTCTGATGTGAATTCTTAATGTAACTATACGGAAAAGCTTTGGATTGTTTCTCTCTCATACTCACTACCCTGAACGTTACTAGAGATATACTGAGAGAATAATAAACATCAGAGGATGAAAATAAAATTATAAATGTTCCTTTCCTTAACTCAAAATGAGAGTTATATCCCAAGAGATATACTGAGAGAATAATAAACATCAGAGGATGAAAATAAAATTATAAATGTTCCTTTCCTTAACTCAAAATGAGAGTTATATCCCAATAAACCCATTAAGTTAAATAAGTTCAGGAACAAAAATGCACATAACATAACAACCACCACAGCTGTTAAACTGTAGAGCATCAATTGTTCTCTATGAACAACATGAATAACATGGTTCATTCCTGGAATGGATATGGTTGACTTGGAACCATGGCTCACTGCTGCCTAGCATTTAGATATTTAGAAAATTTTATATTGTACATAAACTAGGCCAAAAAAGGATCAAAATGCAAAACTGAAGTATACAAATTACTTACTTTCATGCCATTATAAAGTCCAAAAAGTCTACACTGAACCATAAGTCAAGGACAATGCTTATAAATTAACTGACTTTGAAACACACAAAAATAAAAGATGGCACTGTAAGACTGGAGAAATGGACCAGAGGTTTAAGATCATTCACTGGCTGTTCTCCCAGAGGACCCAGATTCCAGTCACAAGACCCAGACGGTAGTAAACAACCAACTGTAACTCCAGTCCCAGAGAAACTTCTAACCAATGCAAGCAATGAAAACACATGGTACATAGACATACAGCAGGCAAAACATCCATATACATACATTAAAATAAAGGGAAAAAAATTTAAACCTGTCACTATAAGGGAGCTCAGAAAGCTGTCTGATTCTGTAACATAGCAGTCCTGAATTTTCATTGGTCAAAAACAGAACTTATTTTATACCTACAAATTCACTCAAGAAACACTACACTACATGGAAGCCAAGCCTATAAGATGGAAGATTAACACTAAATTCTACAATATAAACTACTGTCCTCAATTGTACTTTTAAGAAAAACTAAATGACATAAACTGATCATAGAGTAAAACTGACTTAATTAGTCCTTAAACAAAATCTATAATTTATAACAAAATGTCAAGAGCACTGCATTAATAACATTGTTCTGTCAAAACAGGTGAATCTTACCAGTATCTGACTTTTCATCCACAGAATATTTGAAAAATTTCTGTCGCTCTTCAGCTTGATTCCACAGGCTGAGACCTCTAAGGAGTTCTGCTGTGTCCTTCTGTGAGCAGTGCTGTGCAATCACTTTCTTTTTGATATCTTTAAGCTCTTCATAGGTAAAATATTCCATTAACATGGGCTGAAAAACCTAAATTTAAAAGCATGTATAGGGAAAGATTTTCAGTTTACTTGAAGCCCTTTACTCAAGTTGAGTATTATGAGCATACAATTCAAAGATGAAAAAAATGTAGTTATTACCACTAAACTATCTAAATCTTTTAAAGAATGTAAAAATGGATCTTTTTCTAAGATTTTGTAGGCTTCTATACAATTTTAAAGAATAAGGTTTTCCTGTACCAAGCTTGTTAAATAGTCAATCATTTCATTATTGTCAAAAATTTAGCCCCAAACCTGCCTGTTGGTTTAAATAAGAATGGCCCCCATAAGCTCATATATTTGAATGCTTAGTCATTAGGGAATTGAGAAGAATTAAGAACTGTGACTATGCCAGGATCTGTGTGTGTGTGTGTGTGTGTGTGTGTGTGTGTGTGTGTGTGTGTGTAAGTATGTATGTATGTATGTATGTATGTATGTATGTATAAATTTTTCTTCTCTTTTACGCCTATAGGGTCCTTTTCGTACATATTATGGCTTCCAGTTTGGTGTTTTTATGGGATTCCTGAGTGTGCAAACGAGTGGGTCTCTGATTCTGTGCCTTCTCTTGAGTTCTTTTCCTATTTGTTTGTTCTGTCCAATTCTGAAGTGTTAGTTTTTGTTTTATCTTATTGTGTTATATTATATTATTATCTCATAGAAGTCTGTTTTCTAAAGAGAGAGAGAAAGGGGGTGGATCTAGATGTGAGGGCAGGTTGGGCAAAGCCAGGAAGAGTAGAGGGAGGAATATATTATGTGAGAGGGGGGAAAAAAACAAAACTACTTTCAATCAAAAGAAAAAACAAAAAAAGAAAAGCTTAATCTTGGTTTAAGCATTGGCTACATATTACAATATAAAAAATAACTATAATGAGATATCATCAAGTATCAATGGAAGAGCACCAAACCAAGGCTTCCCATCTTAGGAAGAGTTTAGAAAATAGGTTGCATTTCTTTTAATTATCAAGCCAATTATAAAATGAAACCATATGGGCTGGAGAGATGGCTCAGAGGTTAAGAGCACTGGCTGCTCTTCCAAAGGTCCTGAGCTCAATTCCCAGCAATCACTCTGTAATGAGTTCTGGTGCCTCTTCTGGCATGGAGGCAGAACACTGTATGCATAATAAATAATCTTTTTTTAATGTTAAAAATAAAAAGAACTGTTTAAAAATATGAAACCTTAATTGCAAATCACAATACATGATTTACAACTAGAAAAAATTATCCAGAGGCCAACAAGGTGGCTTAGTGAGTAAGAGTATTTGCTACCAACACTGATGACCTGAGTTCAATTCCCAGAACTCATGGTGGAAGGAAAACAATTCCCAAATGCACAATAAATGTTTTGTTTTTTGTTTTTTAAACTAGGGCTTGAGAGATGGCTAGTAAATTAAGACAACTTGATGCTCTTGCAAGTTTGGCTTCCAGCACCCATATGTTAACTCAAAATCATCTGTAACTTCAGTCCAGGGACTCTGATGTCATCTTTTGGTACACAGTGCAAATGCAAACATAGACAAAAAAAAACTCATACATGTAAAATAAAAATAAATCTCAAAAAAAAAAAGGAAAGAATAAGAAAGAATAGAAGGAAGGAAGGAAGGAAGGAAGGAAGGAAGGAAGGAAAGTATCCAGTCCTCACAGGATAGTTTCTTTGTATTATATTCTGAAAGAAGAAAAATTGTTTGCTGTATGTTTACTGATATGCTAATTCATGTACATAAGGCACAGTGATAAATTTAAAAAACCACCATTTAATTATAAGTCTACTCATAAAAAATTACTAAAAACTCTTTAAAAATACCACACAGAAAATTTAAAGATTTGCGGATTCTTCTAAAGGTTCTGAAAAAAATTAGTGACAATAATGAATGTGCATCACACATAAAAATACATATTTCTTAAATAATTAAACTCATTCATTAAGAGTAGCAACCTTTCCAAGAAAATAAATTCTCACTGGATTCCATTCCTGTTCCCAAAAAGAAAGAGTATTCTCTCCATCAATACAACATTCTCTTTTTATGCATTATTTTGACAAACCTAAGACAAAATTGTATTTTCTGTTAAATTATGAATATAAATCACAACAAAGAAAAATCCTGCTTACCTCTTCTTCCTCTTTCATGTGAGGAAGAAAGTCTCTTGTAAAAGCCTCCAATCTCTCTTTCAGCTGTTTTGCATAATTTAACTGCTCATACTCATTCTAGAAACAAAGAATAATACACATTTAGCAGGAAGTGGAGACACATATCTTTAATGCCAGCACTCAGGAGGCAGCAGCAGGTGGATCTCTAAATTTGAGGCCAACCTAGCCTACATAGCAAGTTCCAGACCAGCCAGGGCAACACAATGAGACACTGCTTCAAATATATATAAAGGTTTGCTTTACTGTATGTTGCCTGATCACAGGAAGTCCATTTAGTTTTCTTTTAGCATAAAGATGTCCTTAGAGCTAGGATACAGTTCAGTGCCAGAGCACTTGCTAACATGTCTGATACTATACACTCAGCCCTGACACCACCTTCCACTCACAGCCCTTAAAATAATAAGCTTTGGATTCCTTAATAACTCTAATCTTGTTTGTTTTTTAATTTTTTTAGACTCTGTCCTTAGCCTCATTTGGTAAGAATCATACTGAGTCAACTTAGCAATAATCATCTTCTTTTCAATATGTAACTATAGCAGTAACTGATCAAATCCCTCACTACTGCCTTGGCCTCAAGGATTTAATACCCTGGCCTACTGTCAGCAGAAATCCTGAAGAGTTAATTCAAGAATCCTGCTGGTTTTAATGTTTTCCCTGAGTAATTTTCCATCCACTGGCTCTCTCCTTGCTTCTTGGCTTTTAACTCCTAGTTTTTCTTGTATTCAGAATTGAGCTTTATCTCTCTGCCTTACTACATCCCTCCACTGTAGCCATTCCTCATGAACAGCCTTCCTAGCTATCATGAATAAATTAAATAGCTTTCCTTAAAATAATAGCATTTACTAAAGTTGCTAATAAAAACTACAATGGCAGGCTGGCATTATTTCTGTTACATATCAATTTTCAACTCACCTTAACATTCTTCAGCCCCTTTTCAAAGAGACTAAGCATCTCAGAAAGTTTATTGTCAGAGTGTACATTATAGATGGTCTGACTGCGTTGCTGAAGTAAACCAATAATATATTCATTTTCAATTTGCTCATGCATTTTAAACTCCTTGAAAGTAGCATATAAAGACTGGAGAAGAGCTCGGAAGTCATTGTTGTTGGAAAAGTTGGTTTTAGAAAGCTGAATAAAAATTTAAAGACATAGTAAATGGATGCAAATATGAGACAATGTAACAAAAAACATTCAAAAGTATACCTAAATTTTTGTACACAGCAAATATTTCCTTTACATAGAAATACCTTGGTTACATTAAAGTACAAATAAATGAAATTGATAAAATAATAATTCATAGCTGTATAATTTAAAAGTGCCCTAAGCTAATATGATGTTGGTTGAAAAATAAAAATCACTTAAATAAAAATGATCAGACCCAGTTCTCTCCAAGCCTAAAATCCCATTACACTCTCTATATCATAAATCATACCAAAGATACCTGCATTAGAAGAATATGCTTAGGATAGTTCGGCTTCTTTTTCTTTGTTCAAAATGTTCTCCATGCTATTACACTACTACAATTTAAAAACTAGAACACACTTCACTACAGTTTAAGTTTTAGTGTCAAGACGAAACTGCTCTGTTTAGGAAATAAGTATTAAATACAGAGCTATTAGAACATTACTAGGTAATTTAAGAGAAGTGTAAACACACACTTTTTTTTTCTTTTTTTGACACAGGGTCTCTCTATGTAGCCCTGGTTTAGCCTAGAACTCATTATGTAAACCTGGCTGATCTCAAACTCACAGAGATGCACCTGCCTCTGCACCCCAAGAGCTGGGATTAAAGGCATGAGTCACCACACCCACAAGAGAAGCATATTTTTAAGAAAACTGATATAAATATTTAACACCTTCAGTATGTCATCATTTTTTTAATTCTAGCATTCATTTTGGAGAAAGATTCCCATTCTGGTGTAATTCTAATCTTTCACACTTAATAGAAAATTAAATTCTAATACTTAAAACACACACATCAAGATGGAGAAATTGGCTCAGTGATTTTAAAAATACTGACTGCTCTTCCAGAGTACCCAAGTTCAAGTTCCAGCACCCACATATCAGCTCACAACTGTCTGTAACTCCAGTTCCAGGGGACTAAACACCCATAGCAAAACATCAATGTAAATACAATAAAAATAATTAAAAAACAACAAAAAGTTTGTTAAAAATTAAAAAAAAAGAAATCTGTTTCAAATACAAAGTAAGTTGAGCATGACGGCACAGAATTTAGAATCTCTGTGAGTTCAAGGCCAGTCTGGGTGTGTTGGTTGACTAGGTATTGCCCCCAAAGCCTCTTGTATCTGAATACTTGGCTCATAGGGAGTGGCACTTTTAGGAGAGAGAGCCTCCTTAAAGGAAGCAGGCTTTGAGATCTCATATATGTTCAAATCATACCCAGTTCATTTCCTGTTGCCTGTGGATCAGGATGTAAAACTCTCAGCTCCTTCTCCAGCACCATGTCTGCTGCATGCCACCATGATGATAACAGACTAAACCTCTGAAATGTAAGCCACTCCAATTAAATGTTTTCTTTTATAAAAATTGCTATGTCTCTTCACATCAATAGAAACCCTAACTTAAGACACTGGTCTATATAGTGAGTTCCAGTAAAGCCAGGGCTATGTGGAGAGGCTCTGCCTAAATAAATCAAACAAATAAATTCAAAGTAACATTCAAATCTTCCATTATCTAGATTAAATTGAACTTCTATTGTTCAATTCTAATTGCAAAATTCATTTGAAATAGGACACAATTAGGTTAAGTATAACAGGTAGATAAATTAAAGGGCAATGTTACTAACACCAAATTTCTTAGGCTTCCTTTCCAAAGTGTGGTCTAGTCTTCCTGAAGAGGAATGTACTGTTTTACTAGCCTTTCACAGCAAGAACTGTGATGGAAGAACAGTGAAAAAGATGCCATTACAGCTAAAGTAAAGCCAATCCACACAGAAGAGAATTTAAATGCAGTTAAGTATTAGTAGCAGAATCACAGTGATCCATAGATTATGATTCCCTAAGAGACATGGTGCAATCATTTATTTAGCTAGGTAACTTTTGTCTCTCAATGTCTTTGTTTCTACTTGATGCTAACTGGGAACAAGATGCCTATACTTCACAGGTTTATCATCTTTTAAAAATTAAATATTCATTTTTATAAATTCAGATACTTTTTGCACTATCCCCAAAATCAGTGAACAGCTATGATGAGCCAGATACTGTTCTTGGTACATGGGAATACACAAGGGAACAAACTAAAGATCTCTGCTTTTATGGAATTGACACTCTACTGAAGAGAAGACAATGAATAGTTAACCATAATACATGAGTCAATCATCTAGAACAGGGGCTGGCAGCATTTCTGTAGAGTCAGACAGTAAATATTTAAATTTTCCCAGGCTAGAAACCTACACTAACTACTGAACTCAGCTACTACAAAAAAGGAATCACAGACAATATGTTAGCAAATGACTTTATTTCTACTACTTTATTTCTATAAAACTTTGTATTTAAGGAACTGAAGTTTAAAGTTTCATACAATTTTCACATGTCACAATGTAAAAATAATGCTTAGCTTCTTCCCATACTAAAAACAATTATGTACAACAGACTTGGAGAAATTCACACTTCAGATTTTAAGAATATTCAGAAATACCGAACCACATTACAACAAACTTTATTAGTGGCTAATAGCTACAAATAATACCATGAGTAATTTTGCTTAAATTGAGGGTGGGGGTGTTAAGGGATTCTTAAAAAGTCTTAGTATAAGAGGCCAGGGATGTCGTTCAGCAATAGAAAGCCGTCCTAACAAGCATTAAGGTATAGGTTTGTTATCAACCCCAGAAGAAAAAAAGAAAAAAAAATTCTTAGTAGACATGACAAAAAAAAGCATTAACAGCCATAAACTTTGAATGCCCATAGAGTACACAACACACTGGTGAGTTAAGAAAATTGTCAATTAAAAACTGTATTTGAAAGTTACTACAGGGTAGATTTAAAGTCTGTTTTTCTTCTATCTATACAGGAATTATAACTATGTCAATGGTAGGGCTAATCAATTAGATATGGGTAATCATTAAACATTACAAATGTATACCATACCACTGTATATCTTGAATATATGTAATTTTGTCAACTACACTTTAAAGCTGGAAAAAAATCAGATTTGAAAAGTGCTTTCTGGAGAGAATGCTTGGACAACAGGTGAAGAAAATAGCTTCATTTGTATTAAATTCTTAATATTTGTTGCCTTGATGAATATGTGAACTAGGCCAAGAGCAAAGAAAGGATGAGAGAAAAGGAGGTTCTTAAGCTATGACTCACATCCAGTTTTCTCCACATAAAAATAATTTTAATCTGATCACACAAGTTAGTGGATTTAACAGATAAAAGCATATCACTGCTGTAGTTCAATAGTAGAGCACTTAGCATGAACAAGGACCTGAATTCAATCTTCAATATCACAAAACAAAAACAAACAAAAAGCCAGAACATATACCATATAACTCTTTAAAAATCTATATTCAAACATTAGATTTAAATAAACCTGGACACTAACCATTTTAGGGTATACTGCAGTTTACACTGTGCTGAATCTAAACTATTTTTGAAGTATTCGTTATTTCTTAAGCCAACATTACAATATAGATTTATCATACCCATTTTATAGATTAGAAAACAGGCTAAGAAATAATTTGTCCTAAATTGTTTAGCTACACAGTAATAGAGATTTAGGTTCTGTAAGTAATTTATGTCATAGATAAAATGTCTATCCCACACAGAAAGCTATCTTTTTGGATTCAAGACAGTAACTGGTTGGAATAATTGCTCCACAACAATGGTCTCACTGTAAGGAACACTGTCCCCCAGGAGATAGGGAGAAAGGTCTCAGGACAGTTTAGTTTGTCACCAATGGCTACTGACATAGGGTGGGTATGAGCCAAGAATGTGGCTAAAACATTTTACAATGCAAAGGACAGCTCCCACAACAAATTCTGTAGCCCAAATGTCAACCGTGCTTTAGCTGAGAAATGTTGCTCCAGGCCAAGTGTTTTCCAAATACTGTTTACTACAAATGATGTTATCAGTCCCTCACTATATAAGACATGGTAAAAACAATGCAGTGAAATCCAAACAGAGAACAAATACTTCAAAGATAATTCAGGAAAAACTATCTCCCTCTGTACTCTGGGATGTATTTACATTTCCACTTTCCTTTTCTAATGCTATTTCTTATGCACAAATTTATGATGTACTAGTGAGTCGTAAGATAAACTGTAAAAAAAAATGCTCTATGATAGAATGAAAGCTACAGATATATAGAAAAGTAGAAATATAGAAAAGCTATAGAAAGTAGCCTACACAATAATATACTCTGGTGTCAACACATTCTACAAAGAACCTACATATAACAAGACACACATAATCAGCAAAGAGTAAAACAATAACGTGGTATTTTTCACATGAAAATGCACAATTGACTTTCTGTCTCAAGACACTGTACAGCCTAAAATATAAAGGCTGGCCTTAAAACTGATTGCCAAAAATACTGTAACATAAAGCCAGTAAGTTCAAAAATAAGATAAAAAAATACGCAGTAAGAATCCAAACATTACTACCCCAGCTGCATTTTTTTTTTCTGCCCAATTAGCCAGACCATACTTTTAGTTACAGAGATGTACACTCAATGAAGAAGTTTTAGTATGCTCTGGCCAAATTTACAGATGGAAAAAATGACCTATAAACATTTTTATAAAAAAACAGTAATAAGCAACAAGTTAGGAAATGCTAAAAATCATAGCTTTCAGAGGGAGAAAAAAATTCTAGGATTAAAATTCAGGCTCTACTAATTGCTAAGTGAGCCAGGTAAGTTATTTAACCACTAAGACTGTTTCCTCACTTTTAAATGGGGGATGATAACACTTGTCTTACAAAGCTCTTGTAAGGATTACTGAAATAATGTCAGTATGTAGTAACAATCCATTAAACTCCCTTTTCCTTCCTCTCAGCTCAAAATTCAGTATTATGTTCACTGAGTCAACCTTCCCAAATGCCAGTACTTTTTATAGGTACATAGAAAAAAATGGGAAAAAACAAAACTGACCATACAGCTACATTCTAGCTTCTGAAAGTAATCTATTCAACTTTGTGTTTACTTTCTTCTTAATTTTGATATAAAATATCTTTTATAAATGATAAAAATAGATGACATTTTTTAATGTCCTTACTTGAAAAACTTAGGCACCCCCTAACTGCTTTCACCACTTAATTGTTTTTTAATTAGGGGGTGGTGTTTTGCCTACATGGATGTCTATGCACCACATGCATACCTGATGCCTGTGGAGGACAGAAGGAAACATCAGAGCCCTAAAACTGGAGCTACAGATTGTTTTGACCTGCCATGTTAGTGCTGGGAATGGAACCTGAGTCCTTTGGAAGAGCAACTAGTGCACTTAATTGCTATGCCCATCTTGAAAGCCCCTCACTTCAAATATATATATTGTCTATGTATATGTCTGGAGATCTCTGTAGAAACCACATAACTGTTCTCAGAAATCCCTTCAGAGACTACCCCCACGTTTACTGTGGACTTGACCATGCACTTCCTTCCTTTTGCTCCACTGCACAATTCTTGCATTCCTGTACTATTATAGATGACAGTGTGTATGAAACTGTGACCTCCTAAGGAACAGTGAGTGAGTGATCACATCTCACAATGCCAACAGAAACTTCTATAGGACAAACAGAAAAGAATTAATGGAATTAGAATTTGAGCATTGAAGGGAATGCTGAAAATTGGGAAGGAAATGGGAAAAGGATTATCTACCATTTGGTGCAAATTTTAACTACACATCCCAAATTGGGAGGTAAGTGAATTATGAAGCAAGATTCTCAGAAGACTGTAACAAAACAAATGAAAAACTAAGATAGCTTCTGATAAAGAAAATTATGCTGTGAGTCTTAGTACTGACTTGGGTGGTTATGGAATTATCACTAGCTTACATAAGCCCTTCACCTGAGCAGTCCAGGCCTACAAATCCCCAAGTACAATACAGAAACAAACAATAGTTTTCCTTGCATCAAAGGCCTGTAGTCTGCATAGCAGAGATAAAGAAACCTTTCCATACCACCTTTTCCAAAAACAAACTAACGAAACCAGTTAGACAAATATATCAAGTACACACAACTATATAGTCTGTTTTGTGGTTGCCAACTAACTACTATTCCTGGGCAAATTGAGTATAGTAGATACACCCAGTGTCAATCCATTAGAGAAAACCTGGAATCAGTTGCAAATAGCTTCTAGGTTATGGGGGAGGACTTTGCATCCACTTCCGCTTCTCAAAGCTTGCATTTTGTTTGGATGACTTTTTTTAATAAAGAAAATCCACAGGCAACACATTAAACTATTATACAGAAATATTTAACATAATCTGTAACAACTTAATAATTCGCTCTAAGTAAATTACTCAAAGCACAGAAAAACTGATTTGATGATCCTAAAGAAATCATTTTGTGAATATACTGTGTTTTACAAGTTCAATACTGGGAATAAAATTGAAATCTTTATGGTTTCTGGACATTCTCAGTCAATATCAAGAATACAGTGAAATAACATACTTTGTAGTTTTTAGCTTTAACCAAAAACTAGTTCTCATTTTGCAGTTTTACTGCAGGTTATTTGGATCAGATAACCTTGATCTATACAACTAAAAGAAAGATGACAATGGCAAACCTGGAAATGACAAACTAACCAAAACAACTCTTAGTTCTTTAAGGCTAGTCTGCCATCAAAAAAGTTATTTTCCCACTTCTGCTCACAAAGGACACCCAGAGAACCTTCCACTGGTCATTGGTAACTAGAAAAAATGATGGAAATTACTGTGCAGTTCTTTTTTCGTCATTAAATTGCTTTGGTCATAGTTAAGAAAACTGAAACTTTTAGTATTCTTGAGGAATATAAGCAATAATCTCATTAACTACATGCAATTAATTCAGAATTAATGACTTCTATACAATGCTGGGAACAAATCAGAGTCAATTTGAAATAAAACTATACCAAATTAAACATGCTTTATTAAACTGGCTATGCAAGAGGGAACATTTAACTACTGAGAAGAATCTTATTTGACTCATTTTATTTAAGTCAACTGCATTTCCAAAATTTGCTCAAATGTTCTCAAACACCAAAAAGAGACACAAAAATAATGGCTGTGCCCAGTGGGGTGACAAATGCCTGTAATTCTTGAACCTGGAAGGTGGAAGCAGGAAGCTCAGAAGTTCAAGGCCAGTCTGTGCAATGTAGTGAATTCTCAAGGCCAGCCTGGACTAGGGGAGAAAACTGTGTCAAAAAAAGTAGGAAAACAAAAGAATATTGTTTTTAAAGAGACTGAGTAGTACATTATAAATTTTGATAATCTGGATTGGTCATAATCCTTTGGCAACCTGAAACATCTTAAATACCAGAAAGCTCATATGGAAGTGTACAAACTGACAACATTTCCCATTATCACCAGAGAGTCTCTCGACTCCCTCTCGACAAAATCAGAGTAAAGCCTTGGATTTAATCAGTCCTCATTAAATTCCCCTTTTGCTTTTTAAGAAAAGTGGGGGAAAAGTTTTTCCTTGCCTGAAATTAAAGCATAGTGTGAGAAAAAAAAATCCAAAAAGTGGAGATTATAAAAACAAAACCACTAACTGAAAAATGCAAGATTATACTCTTCTGCTCAAGGGTTAACCAGTCGTTAAGTTTCTCCTAGATAAAAGAGATAATCACCCTCGTTGTACCCCACTCTCACCTGAGAGCTCAAAATTACACTTGATATCTGGGTTCCATGCTCAGACATCCAATATGAATGGGGTCGGATTTTAAAGAGCAACGAAGTGGAGAACCATGATCTAAACAGTGTGTTTAAAGGTACACCTGACTCGGACTGGGTTTGTTTGTTGTTTTGTTTTTTCTTTTCCCAAAATGGAGATAGAGAAAGGGTTGTCGGACAGTAATGCTAAGATCTGAAACTTCAAATTGCCGGTCTTCCTGTGACCTACCAATGAAGACACTGGGTTCTCTGGGTTGTAGGCCAACTCTTACTTGCTGTTAATATGGTGCTAATTCTGTGTAATTTCTGAAAATTCAACTTATGTCTGTGTTTAAGTAATAATTACTTAACAGCTATTTATTTGGTTCATTCTTACCAAACACAGGACGTGCCCAGAGTTTACACATATTTGACCTTCCAAACATAAACTGACAAATGGGAATTTTAAGAAACATTAGAAAAAGACCTTCAACTCATTTCCATAAAAGTAATTCAATTTAGGCGACATCAATTAAAAGTCCAAAACGAGTTTCACAGCAAACCAACTTTCCCTAAGGCCAACAGAGGAACAGCTAGCTGTCTTAAACCAAAATCAACAAGGACTAAATATTCGGGAAAAATAAAAGCTGGAAGGAAAAAAGGTAAACAGAAATGTAGCGTGCAGGTCTTCCCCGGCCCCTGCGTGCGGAACCAAACCAGTGCGACACTGGCAGGGAAAATAAACCCGCTCCGGTGGCTTCAAGACGCTGCCCATGGAGCCGGGAAGCAAGTCACAGGTCCAGGCGGGGGACGCAATGTTTGCAAAGCGACTCAAAGAGCCCGAAGGGGCCGGGCGGGCAGTCCCGCGGTGGCGAGCAACCGCAGAAGCGGCCTGCGGACGCGGACCGGGAGCTCCCGCGGGCGACCGACCCGGGTCTCTCCAACCCTGAAGGGACAGCGGCTGCGGCTCCGGGAGCGCCCCTCACCCCCGCACAGGCCAGACCCGCGAGCAGGACGCTGGGCAGGCGCCGCGCGCCCCGAAGGCACGTCCCAGGCCGCGGCCGGCGCGGGCTTCCCAGGGACCGGGCGGGAAGGTGCGGGAGGCGCGCGGCTGACGGGGCGCAGGCGGCTGATCGTACGGCCCCAACCCGGGGGCGGCGGGAGGCGCGCAGGCCAGGCCGCCCGGAACCCGCCCGCTCCTCCGCGCCGCCCTCCGCCCCGCGCTCCGTTACCTTGTCGCAGTAGCGCCCCACCAGCTGCTTCATCCGCCAGTGTGGGGCGGTGAAGACGTCCACTTCATCGGGGAAGGGAGCCATCGCCACAGCTTCAGCGTCCGCCTCAGCAGCCGCAGCCGCCGCCTCTCCATAGACACCCTCGCCGCGGGGCAGAGGCGGCGCGCCCCCCTGCGCATGCGCCCGCCCCGTCGGCGCGCGCGCCCGGGCCGCTCCGCGGCCGCTCCGCGGGAGCGCGCGGGCCGCCGCCATGCGATGCCGCAGCCCACGTGACCAGCGCGCGCCGAGGCGTACGGATTCCACCTCCCGTCTGCGTGCACGTTCCCCCCCTCTGCTGTGCAGAGACCTGACCGTGTCTTCTCCTAAAAGCGCAGTGTCTGAGGGCGGGGGTCTTCAAGGGTGCTCCTCCGTGACTTGAGGCGGGGCAGTTGACCTGCGTGGTCGGGTCGAGCCTAAGCTCTACGATCGGGGTGACTGTGAGCGCTCCGAGCGCCCAGCCGCCCTCGCTGCCTCGGGGTTTGCTAGGCCGGGGCTGCCGGCTCTGGGCCTCGCTAGCCGGGCCTCCGCGCTGTGGCTGAGGTCAGGAGACATGGCAGCCCCTTGTCTCGCCCCTGCGTGGAGCGTTGGTGTGAGGGTGGGAGGTTGGCCATGGGGAACTGGAGATGCCAGAAGGAGGACAGACACCCAGTACGGGAACAGCAACCCCAGAGCGGCCAGATGAGCCTGGTGGGGGAAGGGCGAGCCATCATGGCGGTCTAATAGGCAAACAGCCTTAGCACAAATCCCGCCATTTTAAACCGAAGGCGCTCAGACAAGAAGAAAGGGCCTTAAACGAGGTCACTGCCCAGAGAAAGGCCAGTAGGTCTCGCCCCTACACTTCACCTTTCCTCATCTAAGCCCTCCAGTATGCTTTTCCGACTTAATGGAAGCAGCTCTCATCTGTGGCTTTAGGACTGATAGAGAAATAGAGGAAACAAGGGCAAGGCTGAGAACCTGTGAATGATGTGCTAATTGCCACAAACTTCTGGACAGTAAACAGAAGATATGCGATATTCACCTTCCTACCCCCTACCACAAATTCATGACAACAGGTAAAAGGAATCAAATGTTCAAAAATGGGGTAGAAGGAGATAAGAAAGAACTCTAGAGCGAATCTGTGTAGTTCTAATCTTACCATTTGATATTAACATGCAAGATGAGCAGGAAAACAAGACTCCGGAGATGAAAATTAGGTTGTTTCACAAAACCCTAGTTGTATTTAACCTAGGAAAGCTACAGGACTTCTGTGCCCGACCTAAGTATATTATCTTCTGTAAAACGGGGGGCGGGAGGGAGTATCTTTATAAGATTTTAAGAGCTAAATTTATATATTTGAAGTGCTTATAGGAGTACCAGGCTCATAACAATGTCTGTAAACAGCGTTAGGAAATTAAGACTGTTGTTCTGCTGGAAGCTCCTCCTTAATCCCCCTCCCCCATCTCTCTCTCCCTAAACCCTGCTTCATTCCAGAAAGCCCATCAGCAGCTCCCCTCTGGAGATGCCAGGGACCGTCCTAACGGCTATTTAAGTCCCGGACTATTGATCTGCCACGTGTGCCTTCATGTTCTGTCTGTCCCCTGCCTTCCTGAGGCCCACTCGAGAGGGCTCTACTTTGTATTGCCCTGTTTATTAAGTCTGGGTTTATTAATTCGTCTGATTTGGCTCATTGCATCAGCTGCAGAGGAACCCAGCAACCAGAGATCTAATACTTAACAACATTGCCCAGGATTTCACAAACCAGTGGAACTTCTGGCCACATGAATCTAGGTCTGACAGTAAGTTCACTCCTGTGTGCTGTTGGGAAAAAAAGTAGCTGAAGAAAAAATGGCTTACTGAACTGAAAAGGTCTTGACAGATTTCTCCTTCTTTCCCTCCCTCAGGTACTTTCTCAGTCTGTTTCCCCTTCTTTTCTCTGCTGTTTCAGTAAAGCTGTGCCTCTGTGCTTAAAGACACTTGTTTACCTTATTGATTCCATCCTGATCTTTCTACCTATCTTGGAATACAGAATCAGACTTCGAGTGTACCAGTTCTATAGAGCTAGATGAGATTATCCTCAGTAGTTGGAACAAGATCTATCAGAGTAAAGAACAAATGAGGAAATCACTTATCATTCTTGTGATTTTCTATTTTAACTATAAATACACCTTCTTGTATGCCTTATTCACATAGTCCTGTCCCTATAGTTTGCTAACTCATCCCTAGAACCCTTTGCCTCCTCCTCCATGTCTCGCTGGCATTTCCTGTGCACCTAGATTCTAACTGAGTTCCTCTCTCTCCCTGGAAGTCCTTCCTATTCTCTCCTACCTAGCTATTGGCCACTCAGCTCTTCATTTAACTAATCAGAATGTGCCTTAGGCAGAGACACATCTTTACAGTGTACAAAAAGTATCCCACAACAGTTTCTTGTTAGGTATTTGGCTATATCAGGAATAAAAGTAACAAATACAGTATGCAATACCAAAGCTATGATAATCGGAGACCTGTCCTTCCTCACAGACATCAGAAACTAGCCCAAGTGTCTCACCTTCCTGATACTTAAGCCTCCCAGCCTGTCACTGGAAATAGTATTTTTTAGAATAAGCCTTACATGATGCACACAAGACATTACCTTGGTGAGGTCTCCCTAACTACCTGAAGTAAGTACCAGCTCCCTTTAAAATCCATATAACTATCAGAGGGCTGGGGGCATGTCTCACCTTGGACATTTTCCTAATTGGGATCTCTTTTGTATACACCATTAGTCTTGGTATCCTTTTTCAGAATTTCAAGTTTGCATTTGCTATGATTTACCTAAATATCCTTCAAAGCCCACATGTTAAAGGTATGGCCCCCAATTCATAGTGCTTTGGAGAAGTTGTAGAAACTTTAAGAGGTAGACCCTAGTAGGGTTCATCCAGTCATTGGGGAGTGTCATCTTAAAGGGCACACAGAACTCTAGCTTCTTCTTTCAAGTCCCTGCCACTGAGTTAAGTATTTTTGTCACCCACTGCCACCATGGTTACAGCAACAGAGAGCTGACAAATGGAGCATGTCTGCAGCACTATTCCCTTCCTGTATGAAGGATAGCTCATGAAATTGGAATACAGGTACTACAAAGTGTGCCCTTTTCTGAAGGTATGGGATTCTGTTCCCTACAGGTAGTTCACTGATACTCAGAGAAATAGGTGGACATATTTAAAGGCATAAAATAAGAGAGGAAATAAGGGGGGAAGTGTCAGATTTGATAGAAATAACAAGAGGAAGAACCAGTGAGATGACTCAGCAGGTAAAGGTGCTTGCTACCAAATTTGATGACCTGTGTTTGACTGCTGGGTCCGCATGGTGGGAGGAAAAACTTGCCTCCTGAAAGCTGTCCTCTGATCTCCTCCACAAGTATGTCATGGCACATGCATCCACAAATGCGTGCACAAGTAAATGTATTTAAAAACTTAAAGATGACGAAAATCAAAGCAGAGAACAGAAAACAGGAAAGAAAACAATACATAGAACTAAAACCAGTAATTGCAATACAGCAATGCATGCCTCACGAAGTTACCATGTTTTCCACATCATCATATGTAATTTCATGTTAACAGTTATGTACCCCACTCAACAGTGTAACCAGACATTTCTCTCTCACCTGCCAGTTCCCGAATAACCACTCAGAGGCTTATAATATTAATTATAAACTGTCTGGACTATTAACTCAGGCTTATTATTAACTAGCTCTTATAACTTAAATTAACATTTCTATTATGTTATATTTTATTGTGAGGCTTGTGGCTTGTTACTTCACATCTTGCTTCCCTGGTGGGTGCTGGTATCTTCTCTAGACCCTGCCTTCTTTCTCCCTGTGTCTTTGTGCTTGGATTTCCCACCTGGCTCTATTCTGCCTGACTATTGACCAAATCAACTTCTTTATAAATAAATGGCAATAAAACATATACACAGCATACAGAAGGGCATCCCACATCATCAGAAAGGGAAGATGATGTTCAATGGCAGGCATTGGCTTGTGTAATATCATAGTTAGTGAGTGATCAATATTAGGGTCTAAATTTATGCCTTATGCATTTAACCTTATGCCCAGATAATTTCTGTCATTAGTTTATATCAACATATTGCATACTTAATAAATGTGCTATTAACCTCTGAGCTGGAACCAAAGTTGACTGTTGTTAGCACTTAAGGGAATAAGTCCTATTAGTAATGGAGTAAGCAGAACAAGGCCTTGCAAACCATACAATAAATTACTCAAGTGCCCAAATGTGTATGGTACCTTATTCCCCAGCTCCCCCACCCCCTGCACCATTTTTCTCTTTCTTGGGACAGAGTCTGGCTGTATAACCCATGCTGGCTAGGAACTTGTGGCAATCCTCCTGTCTCAGTTTCCTAAGCACTGGGATTGCAAGCATGTGCAACCATGCCTACCTTTTAGATCTCCTTTTGTTGAGAAAGGTTAGAAGATAAAATCATGGTTTGTTTTGTTTCAAATACAGTTTGCTTGTTTCCTTGCAAACACTCCATACAAGATCCTTCCATTTCCTAAACATATCTGTGTATCATCTTACTTAGGCTTTTTGTTTGTGGTTGGTAGTTTTGTTGTTTTTGTTGTTGTTTGCTTGCTCGCTTTAACTGTTAGAATATGAGTAGTCCATCCCCTGTACCCTATCCTCACCTCCCCCACCTTGTTCAGGCCAGACAAGGACAGAGTAATACCCTGACATTTCCACCTCTCCTATTATTATTTCTTTTTATTTTTTAAATATTATTTTTATTAGTTTGTTTTTTACATTCCAATCCCCATTCCCTCTCCCTTCTCTCCTCCTTTGCTCCCCCCACTCCCCTCTACCTCCCATCTGCTCCTCAGAGAGGGTAAGGCCTCCCCAAGGCAGGACCAAGGCACCTCTCCACACCCCACACTCCTGTGTCTATGCTGAGCAAAGTATCTCTCCATATAGAATGGGCTCCACTAAATCAGTTTGTGCATAGATTTTGGACCCACTACCAGTGGCCTCATATGTTGTCCCAGCCACACCATTGTCACCTATAGTAAAGGAGTGTAGTTAAGTCTTACATAGTATCCCCATTTGTCAGACAAGAGTCAGTGATTTCTCACTAGCTCAGGTCAGCCTCTCCTATTATTTTGACATAATATTTTATTAATTTTTGAGAATTTCATACATGCATACAATGTACCTTAATAATGTTCACCCCCTCTCCTTTTCTTTTTTTAATTTTTTTTTTTTGGTTTTTGTTTTGTTTTGTTTTTATATCCCAATCAAAGTTTCTCTTCCCTGCCCTCTTCCCAACCCAAACCACCACCCCCATCTACTCCTCTTCCACTGTTTCTCTTCTGATACAGGCGGGCTAGCTATGGTATATCAAGTTGCAGTAGAGAGTGGATCCCAAAAGCAGGCAACACAGTCATAGACAGCCCCTGCTCTCACTGTTAAGAGTCTCACATGAAGACCAAGTTACACAACTGTATCAGATATGTAGAGGGCCTAGGTCAGTCCCCTGTAGGCTTCCTGTGAGTTCTGTGAGCTCCTAAGCCCAGGTTTATTGGTTCTGTGAGTTTTCTTGTGGGGCCCATGACACCACGGGGTCCTACAATCCTACCTCCCCCTCTTCCACAGAATTCATGGAGATCTTCCTAATACTTGTCTGTGGGTCTCTGCATCTGTTTCCATCAATTGCTGGGTGAAGCCTCTCTGATGACAGTTGGGCTAGGCATTAATCTATGAGTATAGCAGAATATCAACAGGAATCATTTCAATTACTTTTTTTCCATTCATGTTTGGCTGTATCCTAGGTCTCTGTGGTGTCCTGCTTCTGGGCTCTGGCCCTCGGGGGTGGGCTGCCTCTCATGGTAAGGATCTCCATCTGGGCCAATCATTGGTTGGTCACTCCCACAATTTCTATGCCATCTTTATGCCAGCATATCTTGTAGGCAGGAAAAATTGTAGGTTCAAAGATTTGTGGTTGGGTTGGTGTCCCAATTCCTCCCCTGGAAGTCTTGCATGGTTACAGCAGATGAACAGTTCGGGCTTCATGTTCCTCATTGCTTGGAGCCCTAGCTAGGGTTACCCTTGAAAATTCCTGGGAATTTCCATTGCTCTAGGTTTCTAGTTCATCCCAGAGATACCCCCAGATTCTAGATGTCTCTCCCTCCATCCTCACCCCACCTGGTCCCTGCTGTTCCCATCCCTATCCTCCCCCCCACCCAGTCCACTGTCTATGTCCATTATATTTCCCCTTCACAGTGAGATTCTTGTAAACCACCCCCCTGACAGCCCTCTTTTTACTTAGCTTTGTTACTGGGTCAACATGGTACATACTCATTAGTGGATTTTAGCCATAAAGCAAAGGAGAATCATCCTCTCCTTTTCTTAATAAATGATGTCAGCTCAATGCCAACTTGGACTTCCAATCAAGGCTTCTATTCTGGGCTGTTCTGCAGGGTGTGTTAGCCTGAGGGAAGGTGCTTGTTTCATAGCCAGCTCAACCCAGCTATTTTACCTTGTAGTAAGAAGTATCACAAGCAGCTAGAATGAAAGAGTGATAGATAAGCTTCCTGTAAATTGTTGGATTTAGTCACTGTAATGATGAAATTTGGCAATTAGGTGGTTGCCTAACTCTATCCAAAGTGGGAAGTGTTTACGGAAATACCCATATTTCCTTCCTCGATAGCTGACTGAGGTGGGGACAGACAGACAGACAGACAGACAGACAGACAGACAGACACACACACACACACACACACACACACACACACACACACTTCATACCAGAGCCCAAAAATATATAATTATATAAATTAACTGCCTGAAAATTTACAAGGCTAAGAACCATGTGGGCAAACTGTTCTGAAACAGCCATGCATACATGAAACACTGGCTTGATTCTAGTCTTACCTCAACTACTGTCTAGACAGTTCCATCCCAGGAACCCATTTTTCTCAACTGCAGCCTTGGTCTGGGATGTTGCTACATGATAAGGGGGCACTAAAAAAAATTAATACTAACTAATCTACAGCACGTGAAAAAATAACTATGTCAGGAAAGTACCAGCCTGTTCTTGGAAATCAATCATCATTAACAAGCAGATAAATTAGTCAATGCTTATATTATCTGCAACCAGTTATTTCTTGGTGTGACCAGGGTAACTGATCAGTTCATTCACTGTCCTAAAATGTCCTTACCAAGAGGACTTTTTTGAGTTACTTTGATCATTTTCCTTGTATGCAAGATTATAATAAAATTGCTGTGTTTGATTTTTTTTCTTTCAGGGGCTGGGTATAAAATTCAGTGACTTGCGAATGCTAAGCATGCATTCTACTCTTAGCCCTTGAATTATTTTAAAAGAATTTTTGTTATTGTTTTATTTATTATGCTAATTCATTTACCCTGGGGGCACATCACACACATACTGTGAAACCAGAACAGGAGCCACATTGTTAAATCCCCATACCTTACAAGACTAGGTTTCTATTTCTAGTTAAGAATAAGTTCCTGTTTACTAAATGTAATGTACCCTGCAAAACATGGTTTTTCAACCAGCACCGAACTCATGGCACCATGATGTAAGATTGACCTTTGCCTTACAACATATGTTTTCAAGATAACTTGCTCTATACCTGTACCATCTGCCCCATAATGTATGCCTCCCCTTCCACATGATGTATATATTTTATTCTTACCTTTCATTGTATTTTTTCTAACAACCAATTATTCTCACCCTTGTGAAGACACTTACAGCTGTTTTCTATTAACCTTCAACTTTTCCCCATAAAGGGGACCTTAAAAAGCCAGTAAGGGGTTGATCTCTCAAACACAGACTTAGGGTGAGACAGCCAGCTGGCCAGTCCCAGGTGCACCTCTAAAATAAAGCTTGCTTTAACCGGACAGTAGTAGATTTGGCCCTTCTCCTCTCATGTTCAGGTTAGCAACAACAAAGAGCTCTTGGGATAGCCTGAGGATAGCATGTGTCAGAAGACAGCTTATGGGAGTCAGTTCTCTCCTTCCAACTAGTGAGTCTCTGGATAGAACTCAGGTTGTCAGGCTTTTAAGTTCCGAACTGTCCACCTCACTAGCCCCATGCTGTTTTATTTAAAAAACAAAACAAACAAAGAGAAGAGAGGATTCAGGGGTAAAGAGTACTTGATACTTTTACAGAGAATCTGGGTTTGGGTCATAGCATCCACAGAGTAGCTCACAAAAAAATCTGCAACTCTAGTTCTAGGGGATCCAATGCCCTCTTCTGGCCTCCATGGGCATTAAATAAGCAAATGGTGCACAAACATACATGCAGGTAAATATTCATTCATACACACACAAAAAAAAAAATGAAATAAGAACTTCAGGGTAAGATAGTGAAATAGAAGCCACATCAGATGGAGCAGCTGATTACAGTTTAGGAAAAAGAGTGATCAGGAATATTTTCTCACTCCATTAGCTGCTTCTTTAGACCTGGAATTGACTTGCTCAACATCTCAAACAATCCCTATCTGGCCACAAACTTTATCTACAGCTGGACCTGACTTGCTCCACTGCTCTAGGGGTATTTTCCTCCAGGCAAACTGGGCTAAAAGACTCTGACCACAAATTCTACAAAAGCATGGTCTTAGGGATTTGACAGAAGGAGGCTCTCAATGACTGCTTCCAAGGCCACCATCAGAGCCCCAACAGGGAAAGACAAAGCTGTGGGAGGTAAGCATAAAGTCTAAACACTGATGGAGCACCATATAACCACCACCTGCTTCTGATTCTGTGGAACCATAGCAACTGAGTCCGGGCAGTTGATAGATTCATCTCTCAGAAGGCCATAGAATAGTCAGGAAAACATGCATGAGTGGCTCTGGGAGCCCACAAGAATGGAACTATTTAAATGCAGCAGGAGCACAGCCTGGACCTGGGCCCAGCTAGCAAAGCTGTGGATCAGTCAAGGAGAGGACATCAACATTCAGGTGTGGTGATACATTATGATCTAATAAAGCCACTGGAGATCAGAATGCAAAGCCAGCCACACTAATTAGCCATAGGAGCTGGGCAGTGGTGGGACACATCTTTAATCTCAGTACTCGAGGCAGAGGCAGGCAGATCTCTGTTAGTTCAAGACCAGCCTGGTCTACAAGAGCTAGTTGCAGGATAGCCTCCAAAGCCGCAGAGAAACCCTGTCTCAAAAAAAAAAAAAAAAAAAAAAAAAAAAAAAAAAAAAAAAAAAAAAGAAAAAAAAAGAAAGAGAGAGAAAAGAAAAAGAAAGGAAGATTGGCCATATACTAGCACAATGTTATCTTAAAACATTGAAAGGGGGTTCTGTCAACAGATGAGGGAACCTAAGTTGAGAGAGGCAGTAATATTTAGCCAATGCTCTCCTCTATCACAGTTATTGAAAGTTTATTTCTCACTAAAAACAAATCCGAGGAACCACTACAAGGGATCTGGTCGAGATGAGAGAGCCTGCTGATATATAGGGTTCTTCAGGACATGGACTTTCTCCAGTAAGATCACATTCCAGTATGCTTCCATGTCCACCAGTGAATAGATGTCTCCCAAAAGATCCAGCCAGTTAAAAAATCTTAAGGCCCCATATTATGCAAGACTCATCCTCTTATTCAGATTACCAACTGCCTCCAAATGCACATAGTGAAAGAGATTTCCAGATGCCTTATGAGCCTACAAGGAACTTGAATACGCAAAGATGTCAAAGTTTCCTATTTCCTCCAGGAATCTCAATGCAACCAAGTCTCCACTGGCTTCCAGATCCTCAGAGGAACATAAGACCTAAGTATCCCCAGAACAATCAATTAAACCAAGTCTCCCAATGGATACAAGTCTCCCAAGACTGGGAACACAATAGTGCACTATAGGCACCAGATGCCTTCATGTTCCTCAACCAGTTCTGGTTCTGAGGGTTCCCTAGACACTATGAAGCCATCAAAGAACCTAGGCCTATCAAATGTTAGCTATGTTCCTGAAACCATCTCCACTAATATCTCACCAGTACTTTTCCCATCTTGATAAGGCTTCTGAGGAAATTCTGGGTATGGCACTGGTTGGCCAAGTCCCAGGTATAGCAACCTCTGGCCCATTTCCATCAAGTAAAGTTGCAGACCTACTCCAGTTGATAGCACCTCAATAAGAAAACAGATCCAGCTCCAGTGATAAAATCCAGTTCCAGGCAAAGGTCTAGTACCCCGCACCCATTGTAGATTCAGCTGCAGCTCAAACTCCCAACAAATGTGCAGCCTTCAGGCACAGCCCCAGCTCTACATGGAGATGATGCTCACAGGACCCTGCATTCCCATACCATTTCTGGGTTCGTGGCCTCTAGAGAATCAACATCTCCCTAGATACTGTTTTCTGACTTGGCCAATCCTAAACATCTCAAGATTATTTCTAGGAACAAATTGGTCCTTGGGAAGACATTAGTGTACAAATAAGAGGTGGCATTGCAAAAAGGCGATCCCAGAATATTTCTCTATAAGGAGTGACTGTGTGGTAGGTGCCTGCTTAGTACTGAAGATTCCCAGGTGATATCCTGATTCTGGTTCATGTTTATGAATGTACCCGATTCTAACTTGCTGCACGTGATTATTGGCTGCTTTCATAAAGCCAGCCTCAGTCCTTTAATGCTCCCCTTTCATTTGTAGACCACAGGAATAAGCTCTTGGATTTCAAGGACAAGCAGTTAAGTGGCTGGGAGCAGCTGATTTCCTGCTGTTCATGTTGCCCAGAGCTCCACCAGGTCCTCATGTGTGGGCTTCCTCATTGGTTAGTTGCCTGGGGTTTTATAGCTTGTTTGATTGCTAAATCTTGTCCAGAGTGGTTTTTACTGTATGTTGTATATTTTAATTTTTTTGAATTTTATTCATCACAGACATGTGCCAATAAATTCAATTCTTTGTTTAAAACAACAAACAACAGCAAAAAAAAAAAAAAAAAAAAAAAAAAAAAAATCCGGCCATGTAGACTTGCTGAGCTACATGGTTATCAGTGGAAAGGGACCAGAGCAATAATGTTCAACATAGCAGGAGGCAGAGTACACGCTGTTCAAAGTTCTTATCCACGTGCTTGCCCTCAGCTAAAGTAATGATAGCAGATAAGAAATAAGATGTGATAAACTCTTTGGTACTGAAAATGCCCCTGTAGTAAAACTTCACCCAGAAAGCTTAAATGCCAAGTGTATTGACTTTGCATTCTTCAGAGTATGCCTCAAAATATGGTACTTGGAGAACCTGCATCAGAACCTTAAGAGCCTTAAAGGATGTGGCATCTGAGTCTCACCTGGATGAGTTAATGCAAGTCCCGGTATTCTTTTTTTTTTTTTTTTTCTGCAGATTTTTTTATTTGAATTAGATTTTTTTATTTGAATTTGAATTATTTAATTGTTTTAAATGACAATCCCAGTTCCCTCTCCCTCCCTTCCTCCTCTACCATCCCCCCTCCCCACCTAAAACCCTACCTGTCATATATCCTTTCTGCTCCCCCGGAGGGTGAGGCCTTCCATAGAGTGTTATCAGAGTCTATCTATCGTATCCTTTGGGATAGGGCCTAGGCCCACCCCCATGTGTCTTGGCTGAGAGAGTATTCCTCTATGTGGAATGGGCTTCCAAAGTCCACACCTATGCTAGGGATAAGTACTGAACTACTACAGGAGGTCCCATAGATTTCCGAGGTTTCTCACTGAAACCCATATTCCTGGGGTCTGGATCAGTCCAGTGCTGGTATCCCAGCTATCAGTCTGGGGACCAAGAGCTCCCCGATGTTCAGGTCAGCTGTTTCTGTGGGTTTTACCAGCCTGGTCTGGACACCTTTGCTCTTCACTCCTCCTTCTCTGCAACTGGATTCCAGTTCAGTTCAGTGATTAGCTGTGGGTGTCTGCTTCTACTTCCACCAGTTGCTGGATAAGGGCTCTAGGATGGCATATAAGTTAGTCATCAATCTCATTATCAGGGGAGGGCATTTAAGGTAGCCTCTGCTCTGTTGCTTAGATTGTTAGCTGGTGTCATCTTTGTAGATCTCCAGACATTTCCCTAGCCACTTTGGAAATCAGAATGGTGACTCCTCAAGAAAATGGGAATCAGTCTACCACAAGATCCAGTGATTCCACTCTTAGGTATATACCCAAAAGAAGCACATTCATACAACAAGGACATCTGTTCAACAATGTTCATAGCAGCACTATTTGTAATACCCAGAAACTGGAAGCAGACTAGATGCCCCTCAACTGAAGAATTGATAGAGAAAATGTGTTACATTTACACGATGGAGTACTACTCAGCAGGAAAAAAAAAATGGAATCTTGAACTTTGCAGGAAAATGGATGGAACTAGAAGAAACCATTCTGAGCCAGGTAACCCAATCACAAAAAGACAAACATGGTATGTACTCACTCATATGCGGATTTTAGACATAGAGTAAAGGATTACCAGCCTACAATCTGCACTGCCAGAGAAGCTAGTAAACAAGGAGGACCCTAAGAGAGACATACATACATGGTCCCCTGGAGAAGGGGAAAGGGTCAAGATCCCCTGAGCAAATTGAGAGCATGGGAAGATGGGGGAGGGAGCTACAAGAATGAGAAGGGAAGAAGAGGAGGGATGCAGAGGACATGAGGGAGCAGAAAGGTTGAGTCAGGGGAAGAATAGAAGACAACAGGAATGGAGATATCATAATAGAGGGAGACATTTTAGGTTTACAGAGAAATCAGGCACTAGGTACAAGTCCTGGTATTCTATAATGTCCCTTTGTAACTAAAGTTTGAGAAACACCATTCCAGTTACTGATGATGCTTCTTTAATTAAAACTTTGTAAACCTGATAAGGTAGCTGCAAAGCATTCGGTATCAGGATACCATGTGCAATAAGTACAGTGACTGGTTCCAGAACAGCTCCTCTCACCCAACTCAAGAATACCAAAATCTATAGATATTCAAGCTCTTGTATAAATGACATCATATTTGAATTTCAACTTCCATGCATCCTCCTGTATTTTAATCATTTGTTTAATATCACATTTCTGTTGCTGTGACAAAACCCCGTGACTTCTGGAAGAAACTTGTAGGAGTTTATTCTGGCCTACAGTGCCAGAGAAATGAGACCATCCTGGCAGGAGGCATGACAGCAAGTGGCAGGCATGGCAACAGGAGCAGGAAGTGGAGGGATAGCTTCAAACACAAATATGAAGCAGGAAGAGGGAGTTGGAAGTGGGACAAGGCTATATAGACTCTCAAAGCCCACCCTAGTGATGTAGTACTTCCTCCAGTAAGGCTGTACTGTTCCCAAAACTGCACTGCCAATTGGGGACCAAGTGTCCAAGTACCTGAAGCTGGAGGAGACTGTCTCATTCAAACCACCACACCTGTTTGGGAAATAATGAGGAGAAAAAGTTCTATACTGTTTAGTGTAGAAAGGATCTCCCCCTCACAACAGGAGACACAGGCATAGACACACAGATACACATAGAGAAAGACATAAATACTTCCAGCTAATGGTTGAATAAATCCATGAATGTGGAACCTATAGGGAAGGATGGTTAAATATATAATACGATAAATTTAAAAGTTCCAGACTCCCTGAATAAGGATGTCAGTTTGGAGGTCTGATTAATCTATGGGGCCTCTGGTAGTGGATCAGTATTTATCCCTAATACATGAATGGACTTTGGGAGCCCATTCCACATAGAGGGATGCTCTCTCAGACTAGACACACTGGGGAGGGCCTAGGCCCTGCTCCAAATGATATGACAGACTCTGAAGATCCCCCCATGGAAGGCCTTACCCTCCCTGGGAAGCAGAAAGGGGATGGGATAGGGGGTCGATGGGGGGGAGGGGAGGAGGGGAGGGAGAGGGAACTGGGTTGACATGTAAAAGAAGCTGGTTTCTAATTTAAATTTTTTAGAAAAGGGAAAAAGTCAGTATAAAAATAGAAAAGACTACAGAGACCTGTGCTCAACTCTCTTTTGCTGCATATGCAACTCCGGGCATGTTTCTAAACCTTTCTGAGCATTAGCTTCTACATACTTCAGGAAAACCATGATTATAATGCCTGGCATAGCAGCCATTCAGTAACATAGCAGCCATTCAGTAAATAATCACAAATTAGTCACTCACTGTGACAAATCCTGAGAGAAATAAATCAAGAGAGGAAAGACTCATTCTGCTTTATTTCAGAGGCTTCAGTCCATCATGGCAGGGAGGGTGTGACTCACATCATGGAGCTAGGAAGCAGAGAAGACCTGGGTTGGTGAACTTCCTTTTTTCCCTCTTCCATCTAGAGACCCAGCCTAAAGGCTGGTGCTAACCCCATTCAAGATAGGTTTTACCTCGTTGGTCAATCCTCTTGAGAAAAACCCTTACCAATACATACTTAGATGGGTGCTTCTTAATACAAGTTGACATTAAAGATTAGCCCTCACTTCTGTTTGTGGAACCCCTTGCAGTGGGACCAGGATTTATCCCTAGTGCATGGGCTGGCTGTTTGAAGCCCATCTCATGTGGTGGGATGCCTTGCTCAGCCTGGATGCAGGGGAGGGCAGCTTGGTCTTACCTCAACCTAATGAGGCAAGCTTTGTTGACTTCCCATGGGAAGCCTTACCCTTTCTGAGGAGTGGATGGGGGCGGGGAGAATGGGGTGAGAGAGAGAAGAAGAGGGAGGGGGAACTGTGGTTGATACAGAAAATAAATAAAAATTTAAAAAACACAATAAAAATAAAAAAATAACCCTCATAATAGGTGTCTTGATGACTACACATGTAAAGTGGTATGAAATAGGATACCCTCTCTTATTGGACTCCAGTATTAAAATCATAAGAGCCAGTGGGTACCTTTGAACTATAGTAGGAGCTCAACACATTAGCTTTGGACTCCAATCGTCTGTGTTCAGATTTGAGTTGGTTCACTGTCTCACTACCAGCAGAGTAAATCAGAACACTTTTGCCTCCTCGAACAAGGACATTGTTAATATTGTCAGTCCACAAATACTGTGTTGCTAACTGACCAGTACTTAGCACTGAATTTTGTTAAGTGATCCTAAAACAAAGAGTGTATTCACTTCTGTTATTCAGTGTGCTCACCATTTTTCTGTTCTCTGAGTTGGCTGGGTCTTCTCTTTTTCCATCTCACGGACTTTTTAAGATTTCAGTGAGGTCTGCTAGGTTGCCTCGGCTCGGCTTGATCCCCATTATGACACCATCTTTTCGTTGATTTCTGGTTTTTTGTGGGGGGTAGGTTTGTTTGTTTGTTTGTTTAGCCGGTTAGGCAGTATATAGCCTAGGCTGGCTTCAAAACCACTGTGTAGTGGAGGATGACCTGGAAGTCCTGATCCTCCCTTCTCCACCTCTGAACAATGCAGCACCAAGTCTGGTTATTAAGGAGAGAGAGGCTCATTGACTTACATTGTTCATGTATTCACCCTAAATGGAGTAAGGATAAACCTGACTACAAGACAGTTTTCTATGGATTTTGGGAGCATGAAATCATTCCTATTCTCAGAATAAGTATATCAAGTATTGAGAATACGAACATCTGGAATTTACAGATAAAAAGAGTAGAGGAGGTCACACAACTTGCCGAAGACTATAACTAACAGAGCCTTTACAGAGCTCCCTGCCTTGCCAACAGGAATCTGTGACCGCATGGACACTTTGCACGTATTCGGTCATAGCCATATCACCACTATGGCTGTGGTGATGCCCTTCATGAAAATAAAGTCAATGTGTCATCTTCATTCATTTGAGTCCTACATTCTCATGCAGTCATTGTGGGCTTAGGTAGAAAAGAACAGCTTACTCCTTTGTGAACATACTGTTAAGATTCCCAGTGGAGGATTGCTTTGGCCTACATGTTCACTGAAGTGGTTTGCAATTGCAGTCACTTGGAACCCTGTAGTTTTTTGGGTATTAAAATACTTTGAGTGTTCTGAAACTTCAGGGTACATTTGAGATATAGTTCTATCATTTATAGTTTCAATCTAGAATATCCTCCATAGGCTGATGTGTTGGACTACTTCTTCCTTGATTGATCATGCTGTCTAGACTGGGATAACTGTAGAGCCACTATCAAGGTACAGCTTAGCTAGCAGAAATGGGCCACTGGGAACAGACCTCTGAAAGTTAGACCTTTCCTTAGTTCTAGTCCTTCTCTCTCTCTGCCTCCTGGCCACTCTCATGTAAAGAGTTCTACCACACATTCCTACCCATGGACAGATTTATTCCTGTCAATCATGCCTTCCCCACACTAATGGGATGAAATCCATCTGAAAATATAAACAAAAATAAAGTTCTATTAAATTGTCTCTGTTAGGTATTTGGATCACAGCAATGCAAATTTAACCCAATTAGGAAAAAAATGATACCAGAAGGGTGGGCTCATTTCTGTGACAAAACCTTGCCATGTGGTTCTTAAGACTTTGGAATTAATCTGTGGGAGGAATTTGAATGTTTAGACTAGAGAAGTTTTAAAATGGTGTGAGCTTTGCTTAATGAGCCATTCTGGTGAGAATTCGAAAGACCAGAATACTAACAGAAATGTGGGCAATAAAGCCTGCTCATTAGGTTTTTCAGTAATTTGAATGTAATTGACCCCCATAATTTCATAGGAAGTGGCACTATTAGTAGGTGTGGTGTTTTTTAGAATGGGTATGGCCTTGTTGGAGGAAGTGTATCACTGTGGGGGTGGGCTTTGAGGTTTCTTATGCTCAGGATACTGCCCAGTGTCCCAGTCAACTTCCTGTTGCCTGCAAGATGTAGGACTCTCAACTATTTATCCAAAGCCATGTCTGCTTGCATGCCACCAGGCTCCCTGCCAAGATGATAATGGACTGAATCTCTGTAACTGTAATCAAGACACTTCAATTAAATGTTTTCTTTTATAAGAGCTGCCATGGTCATGATGTTTCTTCACAGTAATAAAAACCCAAAAACAGATGGGAATATGGACTTATTGGGAACTGGACTATAGCCTACTCATGTATAGTCTAGAGAAGAATCTGGCTACATTCTGTTAGTTCCCTAAAGATTTGAGAGAGGCCAAATCCAAAAGTAGTAGAATATCGTTGGTGTAGGAGATTTCTAAATAGAATAATACTCAGACACTGTTATGGTTATTGCTTGTTGCTCTTAGTATTTAAGTGAGAATTAAAACATGCGGCCGAGGGAACAGGTTTTAAACTGCAGTTTTGTTGAGGAAAGGAGCACAAGTACTTGAACGTCTGCAGAAAAACGTCTACAATGTAAAAGAGATTAAAGCTGTTGAAAAGTAGCCTAGGACACTGCACTAGGGCAACAGAGAGAATGCCTCGAGGGCCACACACCACACATTAAGGATTCCAAGATGTGAAAACACAAATGTGGGAAAACTGCCTGGAAAGAAAGGCACTGAAGCATCCTGCAAGGAAAGGCTGTCTAAGGAAGTGTTTTCCCAGGTCAGATGTGCAGGTGTCTATAGATGTCTGCAGTCAGGGTCCAGGATGGTAGCAGAATTCAGCATTATCCATGTGATGCTGACTTTGCAGGCTTGTATAATGCAAAAGCTATGAGGTTAAGGCAGCTTGCACCAAGATTCCAGGGCCAGGCAATGTAAAATGGAGCCCCTGGGCAGGTAATTTATGAAGCTGGGAAAATGGAGAGCCCAAGAAGTAGAGATTCCAGGAGCAAGAGATGTCTCCAGAGGAAAGCTGAAGGCACTGAGTGGAGCCTGCCCAGGTGACAGGCCACATGTGCAGCATGTCAGAGATATAGGGGCAGAGCCTAAATGATGGAGCTATACAATTTGTTGATTTCCCTTCCGGCTTTGTTTTAATTCATGGCTATAAGACTGGCTATAACAAAGATCTTTGTAAATATAGCCTGAATGTAAGAACAGTTTCTTTTGTATTTAGGGATCTATTCTTGAAATTTTAGAAAACAAATGTGCAGGTGTGATTCAACAGTTATATTTTTAATATTTAAATTTTATATTTAAATAAAATTAAAATCTTTTTTTGATTTTTTTTTAAATTGAAAATAGTTCTTTTTCATATAATCTGATGATCTTTCCTGGAGAGTCTCTGGGCACCTCCCTTTTGGAATGGGAATTACTACCTTGCATCACTGAATACTGAAAGCTTATAACTCTTTGATTTTTATCTTACAGGGGTATACAGCTAAGAGATTGGCATGAGTTTTAGCAGATACCTTAGACTTCAGACTTTGAACAATGTTATTGGTTAAACCTATGGTAGTTTTTAAAGTTGAGTTAATGACATTTTGCAGTTTGAGATGGACAGAAGCCTTTGTGGGGCGGGGCTAAAATGTTATGGTTTGAATAGAAAGAGTCTCTATAGCCTTGTGTTTTGAACCTTCATGCCCCAGTTGTGGCAAGTGGGCTTTCAAGGATTGAAAATAACTCTGGCCACAGTCTCTGCTTCCTGGACCACCAAGACATGACAGCTCTAGTATTCATCCCTGCCACCATCCTTCACCATGACAGACAGAAATCTCTGTGATGCTTTGAATCAAAGATTTTCTATTAGTTTTTTGGTAACAGTGATGTAGACGTAGTTAATATATCACCATAATCACTTTCTCCTTCACTGTAACAGTAGCTTTACTGCTGAGTCAGATCATTTCTTCCCATAATCTGCTTCAGAATAGTTACCTTAGCCAAAATGTTTGGCAAAACTTTAAGAGGTTATCTACAACTTTACCAAATACATCTAAAATTATTGGAATCCCCAAGTACCCATAGTTAATGTTTAGCGTATGTAACTGTCTAACTCCTCCCCAACCACCTCCATTGCCAACCAGAGTTCTGTGTACCAAATACCCCATAAATGTTTTTTTTTAACAAGTAATAACAAATTACACGATGAGAATAGAACTAACGCTTTTGTGAGGGAAGGACACAACTCAAAAGCTGCACAGAAACCCTGCCATTTAAGCAAATTGGGGAGTGGGGGGACCAGAATGTGAGTTCAGTCTATCCACATTTACATTCTAGAACCCTCTGGAAGAATCTGGGTCACAAGTAAGTGAACTGTCCAAGACCACATGCCACCACACCCTCTAAAATGAAGCAAGAGGAAGCTGATTCACTTTCCTCATGGTTTGATGTACAGAATTGCCTCACTTTCCCAGCAATGGTGTTTGTTGTTGTTTTTCCCTAACTTACTCATGTACTAGAAATATTTTCAGTTGGTTTGATTGTTCCAATTTTAAAACAGTGAGTGTTGTGTTAATGATGGTTACTGCCGCTATTCATATCGAGTTTTTTTTTTTTTTGATGAAATTACAGTTTATTGGGGAATAAAGTATTAATGGATAAAATTCATCTGCTTCTTATATTATGACTGTAAACAGTGATAATGTTTTAATCTGTTGTTATTAAGTAAGCTTCATTTAGAAAGAGGTTAGTATAAGACAAGCACAGAAGGACAAATAACTGTCTAAAAACACTTAACTGGAAGTAGAAAGCTGGGGGTGGGGGAAGAAGATGGGAAGCTGTTGACTGTTAGAACCCAGGCCCCATGGGGTCTCTAAGAGTTGTTTTCCAGCATAACCACAGGTACCTCCTGTTTTCCTGACCTCACCCCACTGAGATCAATATCCTGTTGTGAACCCTCTGACCTGGGGTTTTTGTAAGTTTGTATATAAGGCTACTCCACAATAAAGGTGGAAGACACTCTCTCAGAAAAGGACCAGGAGTCGTGTGGTTCGTCCAAATCTCCAGGCTTTCGGCCAGTACTCGGACTTAGTGGCTAAAAGCAGTCACAAATGGAGGTTTCACCGAATTCGGGAAAGAAAGAGGACCCTGAGAGATCACCCTCAGAAGGCTGGCAAGCAAGTAAGGAGTTGTGAGGGTGGATTGCAAAAGGTACTAGAAAATAGGTACCTCAACTCCTGAGAGAGTTGGATTGACAAAAGGTACTAGAAAATAGTTACCTCAACTCCTAAGAGAGTTGGATTGTAAAGGCACTGGAAAATAGATACCTCAACTCCAAAGAGAGTTGGATTAGAAAGGCACTGGAAAAGGGAGAGCCTCAACTCCTGAGAGAGTTGGATTGGAAAGTTACTGGAAGGGGTGCCTCAACTCCTAAGAGAGTTGAACTGCAAAGGCACTAGAAAAGGGGTGCCTCAACTCCTAAGAGAGTTTGATTGGAATAGAGATCACAGTCAATCACACGATAAAGTTTAAAGAGACAAGGTACTGGTAAAATTTACTTTTAATTTTGGATTAAGCAATAATGCTAAGAAAATTATTAAAGAAATGTGGGAAATCTGCCACTGAGGAATCCCTCCTCCTCCATGAAGCTACCCACCAGCAGACAGCTAACCCAGCAGCCCTTGCTTTTGTCCACTAAAGCCTTCTGCCGGCTCCAGTCAGCCAGCAATGATGTGGTATGCACAGGCTGGCTGGAGAAATCACCTCCTGAGAAAAAGTTGGGGCCCTATGCTTGGAAGAACCCTGACCTTCAACAAACAAGAGGGCCAAAAGAGTTTTATGTTTGATATCATTACCACCTGGTGGCTGAGACAGAGGCTGACATGAATAGGTGGGTCTAGAGCATCTGCCAGATCTGCGGCTTCAGTCAGACTAAAGAGAACACTGATGCCCTGAGAAACCTTTCTTCAGTCAGTCATAGTCTCCGCTCTTCTCCAGCTGAATTCAGCAGCTCCAGTCATCTGCTCTGAGCAAGAAAGTCCTCAGCCTTTTCACACTCTAGCCGGCTACCTATGCCAAGACACATCCAGCCTGCCTTGTCCACCAGTGCACCTCAGGAGTATCAACACTTGCACCAATGCATAAATGCAAGGAATGCCAGCTTCTCTCAGAGCACCGGACAAGGGAGTGATACAGCCACACAAAGCTTGCCCAGGGCAATAGACACTGTACAGCACTGTTATCAATGAGCTCCCTTTCAAGACACCTGTCACCAAGTCTTTTTCCATGGTCAACCACACCTTTAACTCCAGCTTCTCTTCAGTACTGCCATTCCATCTCCAATACAGATTCCAGAGACAGTGAGGAAAACTATGTCCCTATGCAGAACCCAATGTCTTCATCCCCTGTATCCAGTGACACTAACAGCCAAGCTCCAAAAAAGAGTACTGGCAATGTGAATTACATAGCCCTGAACTTTCAGCCGGTCTCCCAGAGCCCTCATCGAAAGCCATCCACATCATCTGTCACATCAGATAAGAAAGGGGAATATGTCCAAATAGATAAAAGAATGGACAAAGATGCAGCAGTCCTCAAGACCCTCCAAAGATGACAAGCTATGGTAAGGACGGCCATCCCTGACACCTCCTCTCCTTTGTGACTTTTGTTCAAAAGATGTATGTTCTCTATGGATGGTGTGGCCACACATGTGTGTATGAAGTGTGATTGTAAATGTGTGATTGTTAACAAAAGAATGCTATTGCGTTGTCTTTGAATCGTTTAATTGCTGGGGAAGGAGCAACAGTTGTTAAAGTACAGGTTACTTGGGAGGGAAATTTCTGCTTTTGTTTCCATGGAGGGTGAAGAGCTGTGGATTTCTTCTAGTCTGGTATGGTTTCATGGGGCAGGACCCCCTGAAGCAGTGGCCCAGGTGATCTGAATATTTGTTTTCATTTAAATTTGGTCAGTTAGAAATGGTAGTGGTCACAGTCAATCACTTTTAAAAGGAAAAAGGAGGTATATGATATAGAAATGATACTTTGTATTGAATGGATCCTCATTTGTTGATACTTTGTATTGGAATGGATCATCATTTGTTGATACTAGTTAGGTTTTCTAGATATATAGATATTCTTCATACCATTTAAAGACCAATGGAATATATGGCATTTAAATGGTTTAGGGTTTTTCTTGACAGTGAGACACAACTGCTCCTGGCACACCAATTATATCTGAGAGGAAGATGGGCATCCAAGGAACTTGTTATAGATTTTGACTTTGGCATGGCAAGACCAGCCATTTGGGCAAGAAGCTACTCTTGCCTGAACTGTTTAACTGTTGCTTTATAAACTGGACATGCAGGACCCACAGGAAAATGCCTAAAGGGTTCCTGCTTCATGGAGGAGTACAAACTGCCAATGCAGGACAGTTTAGAATTCCCTGCTTCATGAAAGAGTCTGCCAGACATTCTACAGGACACAGAAAAAAGATGACAAACTGCCAATGCAGTTGGACAGTTTAGAATTTCCTGCTTTGCTGAGAAGTCTGCCAGACACATTGTGGCCTGTAGGCTAAAGATGGATGCCCCAAGGTTACCAAGAAACTTTGGGTGACTGTCTAGGAAGCAAGGTGTCTCTGTCAGTTCTAGAGTTTATATATTATCGTTCTATGGTCTTTGATGGTGTTGAAGATAGATAATTATAAGATAGAATGCTTGAATTTTTATAGTTCTTCCTTGATAACTGTTTTGTTATATATAAAGAAGGGGGAGATGTTAGAACCCAGGCCCCATGGGTCTCTGGGAGTTGTTTTCCAGCATAACCACAGGTACCTCCTGTTTTCCTGACCTCACCCCACTGGGATCAATATCCTGTTGTGAACCCTCTTACCTGGGACTTTTGTAAGTTTGTATATAAGGCTACTCCACAATAAAGGTGGGAAACATTCTCTCAGAAAAGGACCAGGAGTCTTGTGGTTCATCCAAATCTCCAGGCTTTCGCCCAATAGTCAGACTTAGTGGCCAAGAGCAGCCACAGTTGACCAATGGGCACACAGTCTCAGGATGAAGAACAGACCAGACATTGCATAGAATTGTGACTATGCTCAGCAATAATGTATTTCAAAACAAATAAGAGTCAATTTCAAATGGCTCACTGTAAGAAATAATAGGGAAGTTATTATTAACTGATTTAATAATTCTACATTGTGTATGTACATGAAATGTCTTCATTATACTCCATAAATGTACATACTTATGAGATGTCAACAAAAATAATGGAAAATAAATCAGTTGCTGAATATTTGCAAGTTTAATGAAATAATAAACCATGTTGGTACTATTAAAAATTATTAACCTTAAACTTTCATCCTACTCTTACTGCCTGTAATGATGAGCTGGAACAAATTCACTTGGATAAATACCACAGTCCTTGGGTTCTGTTACTACTTTTTACTACACAAGGTCTTTTAGAATTTATGGCAATCCAGAGTGTTTAAAACATGGGACATGTCTAGCAGGACATTTGACATTTCATAAGGCAGCATTTAGCAGTTGTTAAAACAGAAGTTTTAACTCATACTAGATAAATCACTGCCTTTGTAAGTTACATACCAGCCACAGTACCCTTCTATTTTTCATATAGATCTATAAAGGACTTAAACATCAAGTTAGAGCATTCAAGATGTGATGTTCCAAAATCTCTGGTCACAAGCTAAATGTGTATTGAAAATAGTCATTCTCCTCATGCACGCTGAGAACAGAAGTGGACATTATTGATGTCATGTGTTATGTCCACTTTATTCCCTTGAGATGGGAGTCTTTCAATCTGGGGCTAGGCAGGTAGCCAGGAAGCACAAGCAATCCCCCTACATCTGCCCTCCAAAGCACTGAGGTGACAGGCACTCCAGATTTTTTTCTATGAATGCTAGTGATTTGGGCTGAGGTTTCCATGCTTATGCTGTAAGCCTTCTTATTCCTGGGCAATATACCTAGCCCTGAAATTAACAATTCTTTTTAACAGAACTAAGCAGAACAAGTTACTTGAGGTCTTGTCAAGGACTCCATTCTGACAAATACCATAGCCACATGCAACCACTATTAGAGACAATTAATAAAGAGGATATGTTAAATAAAACCTGAGTTGACAGGATATTTTGATTTGCTATCTCCTCAGTATAGTTTCTGTATGTCAATATAACTGTACCTTAATGGAAACATTAACAGCTATACAATTACATTTTTAGTTAGTGTAATTCAATCAGTTGTAGCAATATCTGAAGGAAGTTCATTGTTACTGACCAGAGTCTCAAGACAGAAAAGGTTCATTTATGAGGGTCCAGTAAATCATACTGTACATATACTATGTAATGTATTCAAGATATTTCAATTTAAATCTTTTTTTTCTTTTTTTATTTGAATTAGAAACAGGATTGTTTTACATGACAATCCCAGTCCCCTTCTCCCACTGTCCTCCCCTACTCCCCTGCCCAACTAAAACCTTATCTGTCACATATCTTTTCTGCTCCCCCTGGATGGTGAGGCCTTCCATAGGGGGTCATCAGAGTCTTTCATATCCTTTGGGATAGGGCCTAGGCCCACCCCCATGTGTGTTGGCTCAGGGAGTATTCTTCTATATGGAATGGGCTCCCAAAGTCCACACCTATGCTAGGGATAAATACTGGGATTCTAAAGGAGGTCCCATAGATTTCTGAGGTTTCCTCGCAGAAACACATGTTCTTAGTATCTGGATCAGTCCCATGCTGGTATTCCAGCTATCAGACTGGGGAGCAAGAGTTCCCGGATATTCAGGTCAGCTGTTTCTGTGTGTTTCACCAGCCTGGTCTGGACCTCTGTGCTTCACTGGTCCTTCTCTGCACCTGGGTTCCAGTTCAGATCGGTGATTAGTTGTGGGTGTCTGCTTCTACTTCCACCAGCTGCTGGATGAAGACATCAGTCATCAATCTCATAATCAGGGCAGGGCATTTAAGGTAACCTAATGTAAACTGTATGCAGACCTTACTTTCTCTTTTATTATTTTTGTTGTGTGTGCAGGGATGTATGTGTATGATGTGTATGTTCTGTGTGTGAATGTAGGCAGTTGGACATGTAGAAGCCAGGGGAGGGCATCAGATGTACTGAAGTGTCTTTCTTTCCCCACCACATTCCCTTGATACTGGGTCTTTCAATGAATCTCAAGTTAGGCTAGCAGCTAGCAAACCCCATCAATTCTCCTGTTTCTGGCCAACACAGCACAGGGGTCATAGGTAAACATTGCTACCTGATTTTTACTGGTGCTGAGAGTTTGAGCTGAGATTCTTAAACTTAGGCAGCAAGTATTCTTATCCACTGTTCTAGATCTCCATTTGTCCAGCCCGTCGACGGTGCTGGCATGAGGTGGCACCCAGCCACTGGCTGAGGGGTGACAAACTGTGTCCATTGCCAAGACTGACCTTGGCCTTAGCTCGATTTTTACCCTCCGAGCCATTGGAAAATCTGTGTCTGTATTTCCGGCACAAGCCTTGAAAGGTTCAGGCTTTAATGCTGATTGGCTGTAACTCTTTAAGAGACAGACCCCACCCCCTGACAACAGTCAGGGCGCGCACAGGGACGTGCCATCACCCCACCACCCACCACACATTTACAGTCTGTGTGAGGACTCTGGACATGCGTGGAACCTCAGTACGCATGCGCAGTCTTCCCTTTAAAAGTTCCAACTTCCCTGCTTTGCTCTCTCTGCTTCTTTTTCACTCTCTCGATACTCTTCTCCTCTCATACTCTTCTCCTCTCTCTGTTTGCTTCTGCTTCTCTTCTCTCCTCTCCCTCTCTCTCTCTCTCTCTCTCTCTCTCTCTCTCTCTCTCTCGCGACCAGCCATGGCGATCAGCCATTAACTCTGTTTCTCTTCTCTCTTAGTTTCCCTACTCTGTCGGGTCTATAATAAACTGGTTAATATGTCTTATCTTGCGCCTCCTCTTTTTCTTTATATCTAATTTAAACAAAAACATAACAAGCCTGATCCCCTATTTTCTCTTCTGTTGGGACTCTGTTTGACCTGGTGCCCTTCCTGATCATGTCCAAAGCAACCTCTAGAAGGCTCTGTGTATTTCTTTCTCCCTATGGCTTGCTATCTCTGTAGGAATAACATATTTTTAACTGAAGTTCCTGTAAGGCAGCCACCATTGCTAATCCCTGAGTGTAAGCTAGGTCCAATATCTGAAAAAATCTTAATGAACTTGTCTACATCAGTCCTCTTCCTGTGAGTCCTTAGCGTGGCCTGGCATGCAGTACCATCATTCTCATAATCTAGCAGTTTTAAAAATCAAAGTTCCAACACCTGTGTCTCTAATTTTTTTTTGATAATGTCCACACAGGCCTAGAGACAAATTCTGAACTAACTTCTTAGGTCCCTGCCAGTCCTCTATAACAAATGTTCTCCTCCTGATCGGCAGGCCTTGGCTACATGCTTTCAATTTCCTAGGAATGAGGCTTTTACAGCAATATTCCCTATCAGTCTCTGGGTAAAAATTGCTGTTGGTCCATATTGGGCATAAGCTATCTTTAGTTCCTTGAGTTGTTCGAATAGTATTGGCGCATGTTTCCTGCTTATGTTCCCCTGAGCCTCTCTCTCTCTGATCTGAGGAAGCCTATAAATTTCTTATCTCCTGTAAGCAATTTTGCTAAAACTTCCAAGTCTCTTAGCTCCTGCTGAATTTTACCATTGAGTATTTGCTTTTCTGTATTCCCAGTTTAAAAAGAAGAAGGTGAAGACTCTCCATCTTGGTACTTATTAACTCTCTCTTCCTGCTCATCCCAATCATTTGCCCTGTATATTCTTTACCATCCAGCCACCCCTAAGTAGGTGCGGAGTTTTCTGTTCTCCATTAAATTCCTAGATATCTCCCTCGGTCCTGTGTGTATGCAAGGTCGCATCTATGTCTTCCCAAGCCCCGGCACAACTCAAAATGCTGACAGAGTCACCGCGGTGGCTTTTGCAAGCGGGAAGGATCCTTTTAAAACTCTAAAATCTCCTGTACTTGCTTTTTGCTTTGTTTTAGCTCTCCTAGTTATGAAACTATACCCAAGTAAATAAATATACAATCATCTAACAATTATCTGCCTGATTTCTCTATATACATTTTTACTTTCAAGGCTAACTTACTTCTCTTTACCATCTGGCTAATATTCCTGTTTCATATTTTCAATTACCTGCACTTTTCACTCTGGAGTTTAGCGCACTATATTCTACTACTTTATCATCTGACTGACATTTCAGTCTCACATCTACTTTGTGTACCTTCTATCACTTTAAGGGTTAAATAACCGCTTTACCTTTTTTGTCAGCTGCTGGCTGACATTTTTTTCTTATATATACTTTTGTGCATATTCTTGCTTTAAGAGTTAAATAACCCCCTATTCAGGCACCATTTTGTTGTGGCCCAGCATGTCTCAGCCCCAAGCCACAGTAGCCATTAGGTTCGGCCTGAGTGGGGGAGAGTGGACTTGGGAACTCCTAGCAGCCCAACAGTGATAAAGACCAAACATAGGCATCTTGTCATCTTTAGAGAGCTCTCAGTTCCATGTTGTAAAACTAGAGTCTCTTGTTTATTTGGCATCTTACTGTGTTTTCTAACCATGCTTCCAAGGCCAGGAGACCATTTCTGTCTCCTTCAGTTGACTTCTCTCTGTTAGATAGCTCCTAATTCTCTGTCCTCACTTGTTACTCACATACCTAGCCCTCCACCCAGGTGCAGGCCTATTCAAATGCTTAGGCCCATAGTGATGCAAACTAGGAGGCATTCTATGTTGAGGCCATGGAATTCAATAGCAGACTTGCTTGCATTAGCAATACAATTGTAGGCCAGAGCTCCTGGGTGCTCCTGGGTGCTACTGAAACTGGAGGCTGGACCTTAAGACATTCCATAATGGAACTTTTCTGGTCCCCAACAGTCAACACAAACTAGACTCAATGGTTTTGCTTTGTTTTCCTCTTTTCTTTTAGCAGAGAGAAAGAACACCAACTTGGGTAGGTAGAGAAGCAGGGGAGAAGCTGGGGGAGAGGAAAGAATACAATAAAAACCTATGAAATCCTCAAAGAATAAATAAAAACATTATTTTTAAAAGTTTATTTTAAACAGCAAAGTATGACTTCAAAGTACATTCTTAAAAAGAAGTAAAATACAAGGCAGTGGTGGCACACGACTTTAATCCCAGTACTCTGGAGGCAGAGGGATCTCTCTGAGTTCGAGGCCAGCCTGGTTTACAAAGTGAGTTCCAGGACAGCGAGAGCTACACAGAAAAACCCTGTCTGGAAAAAAAAAAAAAAAAAAAAAAAAAAGTAAAATATTATAATGAAGATAATTTAATCTGTGAGTTCAAGTGTGTCAATAGTATTCTTGGATTAAAGATTAAAATATTAAAAATTAAAAAGCTATTTAGGAACTGAGGGTTGTAGCTTAATGTTAGAGCACTTTCCTAATGGGTGCTAAGCCCTATATAATATCTAGAACTGAAGAGGAAAGGGAGAATAAGTTATTTGATAAAGAACTAGAAAAGTAATCTTCAAGAGTCTCATTTAATCTCTTAGTTATTCCACCACTGTTACTACTGAAATCTTATTTTCATCAAATACCCACTATTGAACAGAAAGCAGCTCATGTATTTTCTTACATGTTTGTAGATTATGTACACCTTGATATCTCAGCTAATTAAAGTTATGTAGAGTAGCAAACAACTTAGCTTCTTTTTAAACTATGTGCTGGGAATCAAACCCAGGGCATTGCACATGCCAGGAAACCATTTTACCACTGATCTTTAGCCCCAGTATAATCTTTTTATTTTTTACCATTGCAGAAGCAACACTTGCAATCTGTAAGATTTCACAATCCAGTTTTTGAGAACAAGTTGCATAACACTTGGTTAGACATATGCAGAAAGATCAGTTGTAAAGGACATGTTGTTTACACATGATACACAAATTTGAATTAGATATAACTAAACATTGTTACTTGATGTAATAATGTTTAATATCTAAAAGGTTAACTAAAAGATATTAATTAAGAGACAAGCAATGTTAATTAATAACACAAAATCTGTGGTAGTGGTTTTTTCTAGTTAAAAGGAATACAGTCTGAAAGGGTCACAGGAGACTTAAAAAGCTACCTTAACATTCTAGTTCTTAACTGAATCACACATGGTGGCCCAGGCTCGCTACTAACTCTACGTCACCCTCTCAAATGCTGGGATTACAGTAGCTTAACTTCTTTCTGAGGCAGGGTTTTTCTGTGACTTTGGAGCCTGTCCTGGAATTCGATCTGCCGGACCAGGCAGGCCTTGAACTCATAAAGATCCATCTGCCTCTTCCTCCCGAATGCTGGGATTAAAGGCGTGTGTCACCAACGCCCTAAACTTAAAGGCGTGTGCTACCAACATCTTAAATTTAATTTCTAAAACATGAACTGTAACATCTTAAAATAGATCAGCATCTTTCACAAAACAAGAACTTTACATTGTCAGGCTTTGCTTAAGAATAATTCTAAATTGAAGCTCTTTAAGTACAAACATTAATAAAAACAAACATTTGAAAACTGGTTTTAAAAGAAATTTAAATTCCCTTAAGGTCTTTCTGTAATATATAGAAGCATTAACATTTTAAATCTTAATTGAAAAACTTGTTTCTAAGATGGTACCTCTAATTTCCATGCGGTCACCTTTAGTCAAGATGGCGGTTTAAGTATTCTTTTTTAACTTTAGCAGAATGGCGACCAGTCAAGTCATGTGACCAGTTGGCCATGTGCTGGCTACACCAGGAAACAGAACATTTTAAAACAAGTATACATAAATTACTTGAGAAATAAACAGGACTTTTAAAAACAGAATTAGCTTAATATGGTTAAAAATTTATTATTTGTAGACATGAGAAACCATAACAGTTTACATTTTTTTTAACTTGTAACAACCTTTTCTCTGACCTTCGACAACTTTCCTCTGACCTTCTACAACTTACTTTATCCCTCTATAACTTTCTGTAACAATCTTTTTCTCTGACCTCCAACTTTTCTCTGACCTTTTACAACTTGCTTTAACCCTCTATAACTTTTACCGCTTGCTTTAACTCTCTATAACCTTTTAGTTTATTTCTCTGACTTTCTTAGACATTCTTAGACAAGTTTTCTTTTTTTCTTTCCCTCTTTATTACTTAAGTCTCCTACATTTTTTTTATTTCTCAGTCAACATAAAAATTTTGTCAAAGTCCCTTTTACAGTTCTTAATAACTTTAAGGCCCTTTTTTTTTTGTTTTGTTTTTAGAATATCCAGATCAGGACAGATGGTTCACCTGCCTGAGCTAGCTCCATGTGCTCAAGGCAGAGAGACCTGGGGTGGGGGTGCTGCTGGTAAACCCAGACCCTTGGCCAATCCAGGGGTGGGAAAAAGACTCCTGCGGCCCCCCTGCATACCATGTGTGTGGAGCACAGAAAGACGGGTAGCAGATGGCGGCCTTGTAGCCATGTTCCCTCAGAGCAGGGAAACAGCCACAACGGCAGCTGGGGCAGAAACAGCCCTACTGGGCATGCCTCAGACCCGCAGGTGGGGATAGAAAAGGGGTGGCGTGGTGGATCCTGAATTGAAAACCAATGATGATAACACAGAATAGACAGGAAAGAACAGACGCCAAACCAATCCGCCCACGTTGCTCATAAGGCAATGGCGCCGGGAAGACGGCGGCTAACTGAGGCGGGTCCAAGTGTCCTTGGCCCGAGTCCGTACCTCCTGGGTCCTGGGTGTCCTCAGAGTGGCAGTCTGTCCTCCGGGTGCATCTGCCGATCATAGTTGAGGTGGCGCCACGTGCTCAGAGAATCAAGAAAAGACCCCTGACCCCCTGACCAATGCATGCCACATGCATAGGGAGAGCAGGGACAGAAAGAGATGCTTAAGAAACATATAACACAAATGTGAAACATGGACAGACAGTACAGTAACACAGACTAGGGTCCTATTCGGAATTTTAGATGACTTGATTCCAACAAGTACCTCTTTTACAGATTGGACGACCCGCTTGGATCCCCTTAGAGATGGAGCAGGCAACTTGCTCCCACCAAGTCCCTGTCCTTACAGATTGGGCGACCCGCTTGGGTCCCCTTACAGACGGACCAGGCGACTTGCTCCCAGCAAGCCCCTGTCCTACAAATTGGGCCACCCGCTTGGGTCCCCTTACAGATGGACCAAGCAACTTGGTCCTACCAAGTCCCGCTCCTACAGACTGCAGAAGCTGTCATCCGAACCTCCACCCTAAACAATTCTTGTACAGAAACCATACAGAAACAAAGACTGGAAAAATAAAGTTACCTAGTGTGACGCCATGTGACTCAACGAAAGAGGGTGCTGTAACTTTAACTGACTAACTATGGTCCTTAACGTCCATCCATTGGTCAAAAGTCAGACTGAGGGGGGTTGGTTACAGTCAGTCCCATCATCAAAGTCACAGATAAGACAAAACAACACCCAAGACACAGACAAAAACTATCAGATGTCTGTCTCCACCTTGACAGACAAAACCATTCCAGAAATACAGACGGCCGGGAGGACAGATAACTTCCCCAATCCAGGAGAACTACCGTACCCTCACCGGCTCCCAGACGGAAATCTCCCAAGCGTCCCTGAGGTTCCCACAGACTTCCTGGAACGTCTTCCAGGGTGGCAGTCGGTGATCTCCCAAGCACGTCTACTGATCACACTCTGTCTCCTCCCGAGACCAGAGCTCTTGTCTCTTCCCGAGACATGAGCGACTGCAAAGCACAGAACCAGATTTCAGCCGGCACAAAAACACAAAGACACAGACAATACAGGGTACCCACTTACCTCCAAGATCGACTCCACTCAGGTGAGGGGTGGTCGCAAATCCCGGACGAGCCCCCAAAATGTTAGACCCCCGAAAACTCAAGTATCCGGGGTCTCAGGCCAGGTTCGCAGTCACCCCAATCACCAGGCGGATTCGAGAGCTTGCTGCAAACTGCACGAGGCTTTATTGTAATTTAACGAACTAACCCCATGTTAGCTCGGGTCTTTCACCCACCCGCCATGGCGGACAGCTAGAAAAAGACGGCTCCTTGGGTCTCCCAAAAGATCTTATAGGGCAGCGTAAGGGGAGTGTCTAGGGGTACGCACAGGCTTACGCACAGGCTCATGATTGGTGTGCCTCCAGGCTTGGAGGGCTTGCCCTGTGTTGATTGGTCAACTGGTTGTTATGGCTCATAGGCCCTCCCAGGGTGGTTGCTATGCTCTCTACGTCATTGTCGTGCGCTTGTCCGTAAAGCACACCCAGGGTCGTAAAGCATAGCGCCACCAGCTAACTTCTGATTGGTTCCTTGTCACAAGACAGGCATCTGACCTCTAAGTGACTAAGGTTCCTTGTCACGAGACAGGCATCTGACCTCTACGTGACCAAGGCAGGTTTATGGCAAGCACGTGTTCGGCTGTTATGGCTGCCAAAAGGAAGCTGGTTCCTTCAATAGTAACAATAATAAAAAGTACTTGTTCTTTGTCCTAGGTTCCTAGTGCAGAGCCATTTGAATCCTTGCATTTCCTGATGTGACTTCTTTCATAATTCACTCTTTCAATCCTCTCTGAATTTACACTAGAGAAGTGACACATGAGGGATGGACTATATAGGAATCTTAGGTAGCTCCATGTAGGGAGACACTGTAGCCCTGCCTCCTAGGAGCCCCTACAGGTGTGCCTGGCCACGTCAATGAGGGCATAGTCAGGGGAGGTCGAGGATGACATGGGAGCAATTCTTAAGGGGCTGCAGATCCCTAAGACAAAAATGGATTAGAAAAGGTTGAGTTTTCTCAATGAATTTCCTTTTAAATAGTTTGAGACATATAAAATAAATATTTGCTAATCAACAAATAGTTTTAAAAGTCAAAGAGCATTTTAAATTTTAATTGACACAATGGGTATGTATTTGTAAAGTACCATGTAGTATGTCAACATGCATATACAACATTCAATGCCTAATAGATTGGGGTTAATTGGTGTCCCCAGCAGTAAACAGTTACTATTTCTTTGTGTTGAGAATGTTTGAAGTCTTCTCTATGATATTGTGAAATATGCAAACACTGTCAAACATAGTAACCTAATTTACTTTAGAACATTAGAAACTTTTTAAAAATCTCTGTAGTGAACCTTTCAAATTACAAAACTAACGGCTCAAGAAAAAGAAATGCTGTAAAGGTCATATGAAGTTTGAGTTGGTGAGACTCAAACTTCTGTGCCCAACTTTCTTTTTCCATTTGTGTGTGTGTGTCGCGCCTAGAGGCCAGAAGACATTGCTAGCGGATACCTTAGAAATGGAGTTATATATAGGTGGTTGTTAGCCATCTGATGGTCGGCTCTTGAGCAATGTCAGTACATGATCTTAATGGCTGAGCCATCTCTCCAGCACCTTTCACACTGTAGTAAAAGCCTACATATGTATCAACCAGTGACAGAGACACATTCATTTGCACTGACTGGTTCGTGATGAAGAAATGTGTTTTATTAAAATCATTACAGGAGGAAAAACCTATGTATGTCTAGTGAATGAATTTATGGTTTATTTTAAAAATCAATGGTCAGCTTAACCTAAAGGAGCACACAAGACTACTGTGATTATTGAAAACACTAAAGCATTCTAAATAAGTTAACACAATAAAGTGGATTTCAGCTGTCAAAAAATCTCCACGATACCTGTACAAGGGCTGTGGATTACTCTGGCATTTATCACCTGGGTCACAGCCTGGCCCGGAAGCTGAGCAGGGTCCAGTCAGCCTGGGTAGTCCTGGTGTTGCTTCTGCGCCAGCAGAAAAGCCTCCACGGATGGGCAGCAGCTGCTCCGCTGCAGCGAGCAACTGCCTGGAATTCTAGTTTCCCAGTTTCTTCAGACTCAGATCTTAAAAGCTCCATTATCGTCAGGCCCTTCAAAACAAACAAACTCACTCCTGCGAGAGGAGGAAACACTGCGATAATGCGGCCAGAGCCTTTAGATCTGCAGAGTGGGATTTTGCCGGGCACTCGGAATTGCACATGCGCAAAGGGTCAGTCCAGGTTCACCCCAAATTGGTTGAACTGCAGCCCGTAGGGTTAAGTGTGAGATCTGCAGCTGAGGTTGTGAAGGTAGAAGAACGGCAGCTTGTGGGAAGGATGGAGCAGAAAAAGTGACCTTCCGGATTTACTCAGGGATGGATTACGTTCTGCCAGAATGAGGCAGCATTTTGCATCCCTGGGGACATGTACACAGATCAGCTCATTTAATGAGGATGAAGTTCTTTGCAGTCTAGCTGGGTCCCTGGAGGTAGGGAGGCAACCAGTCAGGAATCTCTTAAGAAGACGGTTACATTCTAATACACCAACCTACAGCTGGTGTCTGGAAGTTACTATCTTCAAGGTTTCGTTTATAAGGGCAATATAGGAAGACGGCAGGGAATGCAAGAGATGGAGGGCAGTTTTAAGTTAACAGTAATATGACAGATTTGCATTGCCTTTAGAAAAGCACCAAGTCTTATGAATGCTTTAAAACACTGTAAGACCATTTTAGAAAAAAGACAGTAACAAAACTATGTGTACCCACCTAATGGGAGAAACAAATGTTATATAAACAACTGAAATCCATTGTCATTTTCACTCCATCCCATTAATTTGCTCCTGAACCTCTTACCATAGTAATCACCTTCCACATGCCCTTATTCTTTAATTCTTAAGTTACATATCCTGTGTGGAATTTTTGTTTGGTTTTGGTTTTGGGTTTTTTGTTTTTGTTTTTGTTTTTTTTTTTTTTTTTTGCATGATTTTAGATCAGGAATATTTATTCTCTTCACAACTATTTTGTTCACAGATTTGTCACTTAGCTTTAGTTCACACTGAGAGCCAAGTACATGTTACTGACATAACAATATCAATTTTGTTTGTGTCTATACTGCCCAACACTTTAGGTACTTACTTGTTGAATTTTATAGCTAGGTTGTAAACCATGAAAAAGATTTCCAATTGTCAAGAAAACTAGAAAAGGTTAGGGATACTGGTACACACTTGGTGAAATCCAAGACACTCAGCAGGTTGAGGCAGGAGGATCACCAGTTTGAGGCCAACCTCATGATAATAAGACATGTCTGGAAGAAGAAAGTATTGCATGCAAAAGGATATGCCAGTCAGAACAAACTAGAAATAACATTACTTTGTGTTGTGATTCTTTCCTGTCATGTCTATGGTTTTACATAGGTCTAGCATGCATGGACTCAAGAAAGTTCTGTGAAAATATATCACCAACTCCAATGTGATAATTGACCTGATCATGGAAAACCTCATTGTATTCTCACTAGATCTGACTGTACCAAACTATTTTTTTGGTTTTTCAAGACAGGGTTTCTCAGTGTAGCTTTGGAGCCTGTCCTGGCACTTGCTCTGGAGACCAGGCTGTCCTCGAACTCACACAGATCCACCTACCTCTGCCTCCCGAATGCTAGGATTAAGGGCATGGGCCACCACTGTGGGGAGCCACAGCCCTAAGAGGGCACCTGGCTGGATGCCAGGTAGTCCAAGTTTAGCTGTAAACAAGCCTTATTTGGAAGTGCTTGAGGCATCTGGTGCACTTCCTCCTTCTGTGGCCTATCCGGGATTGCCAGATGGCATGAGCTGATTGGGCACTGAGCATCTACTTAAGGGCTTTCGGGGGCTGGGAGAGAAGAGAAGCTAATGTACAAGGTTCCTAAATAAACTGCTTGAAGAAGAGCCCGGACCAGCATATACCGATGTATCCTTTTCTGCCTTTTGCAAGCAAATTCATATAGATTTAAAGTATGGACCTCCTTATAATCCTCAAGGTCAAGGTATCGCTAAACGAGCTCATCAAACCTTGAAGGAATGCCTAATAAAACAAAAAGGGGGAATAGGCCAAGGCCGCACCCCCAAGGAAAGAATATCTTTAGCTTTATTGACTCTTAAGTGGATGGGCGTTTGGCTGCTGATGGCCATCATAGTGCCCTTCCCTGTACTAAGGGATTGGTAAAACGGAAGGATGTCATTACTGGACTGTAGAAGGGTCCTGACCCTATGCTATCATGGGCGAGAGGGTCTGTTTGTGTTTTCCCACAGCATCAATCAGAGCCGGTATGGGTTCCAGAAAGGCTGACAAGAAGAGTCCCTGCCTCTGAGGATGGCGAAAATTATAAGCAGACCAATGTACCTGATGCTGACGATCATGACAGTGGTGCTGATAACGCCAAGGTCTTGGGTTCGATCCCTGTACGGGCACCACTTGTCGCGTCTATCTTGACCAGCAAGAGAAACATGACCACGGCGCTTCTTCAAGCAATTTATTTAGGAACCTTGTACATTAGCTTCTCTTCTCTCCCAGCCCCCCGAAAGCCCTTAAGTAGATGCTCAGTGCCCAATCAGCTCATGCCATCTGGCAATCCCGGATAGGCCACAGAAGGAGGAAGTGCACCAGATGCCTCAAGCACTTCCAAATAAGGCTTGTTTACAGCTAAGCTCGGACTACCTGGCATCCAGCAAGGCGCCATTTTAGGGCTGTGGCTCCCCACACACCACCACCCGACTCTCAGCAAAAGGCATCAGCAAATGAAAACCTAGAATTTATTCCAGACACTTCCTGAAGTTCCTAAGCAGGTCTGATCTCTCATCATCAAGCAGACCCTCAAATAGCAGACATTACAAAATGTCTTTGTCTCAGTGTTTACCACAGTATGTCTTTGACCCATTCTCGAGTTATTCAGTCAGTTGTTGGTCATATGATGAACTTTTAAAAAACAAAAGAAAATACAAAGTACCAGAATGTTTTGCATAAATCCTCTGCTTGAATTGATGCCAGGATTATTGGGGTCAATTTTAATACAATAGGAAAGAATGAGAGGTGATGAATATATTGGCTAAGTACTGTTTTCAGTAATTTGTGGATGTCTTTTTCCATTCATAATAGCAAAAATAATATTGTGCAGTTTAATTTTTTATCACCTTGACTTGCAAATAGAGGTAAAGTCTGGGATACCCAACAGAATTAGTTCCAAACCTTAAGTGCATTTTTGAAACTGTAATTTGGGCTTTGTTGTTTGTTTTTATTAGTTTCAGCTATGATATGTCAATTACAGTGGAAGAATTACTTCTAAAATGAGCCATTTCTTTATTAAAAGCAAAAGGAATATATACACACACTTAAGTTCAACTTTTGGATCTGTGAGTGTGAATGCTGGCAATAAAGAAAAAAAAATACTGATTCTAATTTTCTAGCTTCACTTTCAACTGAGCCACATTTCAGAAAGGAAAAGGTGAGCATAAGACATAATTACGATTACTTAAAATATGTCTGTATCAAATGGGCGGAACCCTTTGAAAATGAAAGATCTCCATGTATTATTTGTAATAGTATTCTTGCAAATGAAAGTTGAAAACCTCCCAAACTAGAAGGCACCCAGAAACTTAGTGGTGAGCCTCTCAGATATTTTCAAAGAAGGGACAACACAGCTGCCCTCTGATAGTGAGAAGGCCTTGCTGTCAGCAGACTGGCTGTGTATCTCACAAGGATGTTAAAGGGATTCTCCCATCACATTTGGCTTTGGTGTGGACAATTTCTGGTGATGAGCCAGCAGATAAGCAGAAAACTCCACCTGGTGATAACATGACAGCTCTTTAAATCTGTACTATTGCAGAACATTTAGAAACGGTGCTCATTATCCCATTATCCGGTTACTATCCAGGACAGATTTTGCAATCCAGCTTGATAAAAATACCAATAAGGGGAGCTACACTATATTTCTTAAGTTATATCAGATATGTGAGACAAGAGGACGTTATGCAGGATTTTTGTGCTTTTTAAATTTAATCACACAACTAAGACCTTAGATACTTTTAAATAACTAGAAAAGCTTATGGTTGGTCAACATAAATGAAACTGGAAATTATAAGTGAATCACAAGAGATGAAACAGCAAGCCTCACTGAGAACACAGGTTAATTAACAAAATGCTAGAAATGGCAAGTATCAGTCCAGTGTGGAATTATTGTGTCATCCACTGGGAAGCTCTCGGATCCACAGAAATTCCACAGGTTCTTATGGAAGCAGTGGAAACAGTTTACCTTAAGGGAAATCACCGACTAGCCTATTTCTTAAAACATTTTATTCAGAAATTGGAATTACTCATACCCACCTACTCTAGCACACCACAGTTTGTTGGTTTTTCCCAAGGAAAAATACTAAACAGAGCCTATGAATATAGGAATGAGAGTCACACTTTTCTCATTGAGAAAAAAATATCACTTAGGAAATAGCTTTGAAGATGATGTTTGTGTAACAAAGTTGGCATATTATGTTGTCATTTTGGGCATTTCTTAATGCCCTCAGTTAAAAACTACAGAATTATTACTGCAGCAAGCAGGGATTGGAAGTGAATCCTAGTTAGTGTGTTTCCAACGTGTGTGTGTGTGTGTGTGTGTATCATTAAAGAGAATACTGCTAATGAAAACACTTTGAAAGAAGTCAAAAAATTGCTGTATCTTTCTTTTCGACTCAAATTTTTAATCACTTATTTCCAGAAGAGAAATTTCAATGCTTAGGGTTAAGAAACCAGTTGCATAAAAGATACATTTGCTTTTGAAAACCAGAAATCAAGAATTAAATTAAGCCTGAAGAAGAAAGTGACTTACATCTTCTTCATATTCTCAGGAGAATGATTATTAGACCTGAAGTCTGTGGGCACTGTGCACTAACACCGAAGAGGACTTTCCTTTGCCATGTAGGGGGAGGCTCCTTCTGTTGCTACCATTCATAACAGCTAGTCTGTGTGAAGTGGGGTTTTCAGTCTTAATCCAGTTAATATCAAAGGAGAAAAATGGATCAAATGATATAGCAAACACATGTAACTTCCCTGTGTTCTAGATTGGAATGAGCTTGTGAGCAGATATATTCATCATGTTACCTAAGGTATTACCCACCTTTTGTAAAATTTCATAATGTTAAATGTTACTTTGTCACTATTTTTGCTATACTGCTATTAATAAGGTATGATAGTTTTTCTGGTTTAATTTTTGTCAAATTTCAATATTAGTAAAATCAGCTGATTTTATCTTGATTGAACAGCAAGAACAACAAAAGTTAATGAACTTAAAATTAAAGGCCAGAAGCTCTTCTGGAGTCATTTGGGATATAAAAGTAAGTGGGAATTCAATATGTCTTTGACAGAGAACAATACAGCTATATTTACAAATTAAATGTGTGGCAAATTCTAGACTTCTTTTAAAAATATAATCCCAGGCTCACTGTAGTTCTAGCATGCCCAAGGCCCTGGGTTTGGTCTACATTGCCAGAACAAACAAAATAACCACCTGATTTTACCCAATAACCACTATAAGCATCAAAAATGGCAACACCTAGTGTTATATCCTCAAGATGCTGCTGATTAAGCAAATTGTATTACATAATACGGCTTCCTCTAATGAAATCTAACTTTCCATTTCTCCCATGCCTAACCTTATTGCAATGTTGAATTTTGTAGACCTTATATTCTATTGAAAGTAAAGGATCACACACACACACACACACACACACACACACACACACACACACACACACACACAGAGAGACAGAGACAGAGACACAGAGATTATACCACACATACAAAGAGATAAAAACTTTCTCTCCCACTCCACCTGACCCAGTGGAAATTTGGTAAGAAATGTTTTCTTATGTCATGGGAATAATGAGTAGTCTTTCTAGAGATAAAACCCAGTGTATTGAAAGTTGAGGTTCTTCTGTGGGACAAGCCACTGAAGCAAAGGTACCACCTGGCTTGCATTGTGCCTCATGGAGGGATTTGGAACATGGGGTTCAACACATTATAGCTGCTGTTTTGGTGAAAGCCATAAGCTGTATTTCAGACTCTGAGGGATTTGGCTCTTTGAGATAAATATCATTTCTGTAAAATCTACTACCAGGTAAGGTGATACTCACAGGTCTTTAGAACATGAACATAGACATCTTTGAGGGCCATTTCAGCTTGACTGTAGTTAATCTTCTGGTTTTCAAAGACTCACACCCATCCCACATGACAAATAGCTTTGCCATCTTAATGCCCCACAGTTCTGAACTTATTTCAGTATCAGTTTAAGACCCAAATCTGGCATCTGAACTGCTTAAATGACAGATGAGTGTAGCTCTGACCCTACTGTGTTCTGCACCAAGGTTATCTATGTACTTGTGAAGCTAGAAAGCAAGTCCTGTGCTCCAAACGAATAAAGCAGGTGTAAGGTGATATCCATAGACTCTGTCCCTCACAAAGGAAGCAAATGCAAGGCGAGAGTCACCAGACAGTCATGTCCAAAGTCTACCCAGAAAAACTCCATAAGGCTCAAAGCCTAGGAATAACCCTGTGCCCTCTGTATCTGTGGCTTCACTCAAAGCCCTCAGTTTTTATGAAGGGTAATACGTGTCTGCCCGGGAATGATCTTAATAGTCTGTTTCCTGCCTGTAGAATTTTGGTTGCCCAACTGCCTTCCTCCCAGCTTGCCCCCACCCCTTACTAAGTCTATTTTTAAAACCATTTCTTTTTCTCTGTTTCTTCAATCCTACTGAGTGTTTCCCAGTATAACTGTCTCAAATGCTTTGTGGGTCACAATAATTCACTCCACTACAAAAAGCTTCTTCTATAGATCTTTCCTAAACAATCCTGCACTGTTTTTGTTTTCTGAGATGTGGGAGGGATCTATGAATCATACCACTCTTCAAAATACCCACTGTATGACTAGATTTTTTAAAAAAAGTTTTCATTCTTTTTTAATTTCATATCCTGCACCCTAACCCCACTCATCCTCCCATCCTTCCATATCTGCTCTCTGCCCTTGCAACCCCTCCCCCCGGAAAAAATTTAGAATGATAAAAAATAAAATTAAAAGAAGAAAGAAAAAAATAACATCTCACCATGGAAGCCATGGTGCATCATAGTGTCAAGGTGTGTTACTCAGTCTACCCTTTTGCCCCTGAAAGGTTTACTTGCAAATGTCCATTGCAATGAGTAATTGGTCTGGTTTGAGATCTCTGGCTTCTGCTACTCTATCAATACTGGATTCTTGGACTCCTCTCAGATATTCTGTTGTTGCTCTGTATCATGGAGATCCTGCAACTTTGGGTCTTCACATGCTCCAGCAGTTCTCAGACTGGGTAGATTTTGGAGTGGGCCAACTCAAAGCCCTGAATCTGGGCCTCGGTGGTAATTGAGTTGGACAGCCCACCCACTCTCCTACACCCACATCAGTTTTCTTGTTTTGTCAAGGTGAGAGGTGGGGCATAAGTTCTAATAGGTCTAAAACAAAACAAAACAAAACAAATTCCAAGTCAGATATCAGGGGATGAAAGCTGAAGGATCAGAGAAGCAAAGCGACCAGCCACTAGAGAGTTCTTACCTTTACCAATGCTCATACCAAAGGGGCCATCCTGTCCTCAGACTGCATCCTCAGACTGACTGCTTCAGACTAACTGCTGCTCAGACTGCCCTCAGGCAGCCTGCTTCAGACTGACTCCTAGACTGCCTAGACTGCATACATTTCTCCAAATCCTCAGATTGCATCTCTCTCTTGTCTCCTCCTGCCTTATATTCTTCTCTCTGCTCAGCCCTATCACTGTTGTCTCCACAGACCTAGTGCTGGGATTAAAGGCATGAGATCTCAAGTGCTGGGATCACCTTGGTGTGAGTTCCGCTTCTCTTTTAGACATATTCGATCTCCTGTAGCCCAGAGTGGCCTTAAACTCACAGAAATCCATCTGCCCCTGTTTCCAGAGTGCTATGACTAAAGGTATGTGTCACCACTGCCTGGCCTCTATGAGTAACTAGTGTGGCTAGCTCTGCGCTCTGATCCTTAGGCAAGCTTTATTGTTAGATCATAAACAAAGTATCACCACAGTCATACTGACCAGGCAAGGGATGGAGTCAGCTCCCCCTAGTGCCACCCTTTGAGGAGGTGGTCAGTGCTGCATGGGTCCAGATACCAACCAGATGATAGCTAGCCCAGACCAGAGACAGCGTCATGGCCCAGACCTACTGCTGCTGCAGGACCACAGACCCAGACATGGCTCTTGGTGGTAGTACAGGCCAGGGCATCTCTATGGCTTCAGGTGGCAGCATAAGCTGCTCACATCAGGCTGTTCCTCACCACCCTCACATCTCCAGTTCTGCCTCTCTTCTTAATGCACAAGCCATTCTGTTTCTCTCTATATTATCTCTCCACCAGCTACTTGCTCATCGAAGTGATACTCCCTTTGCCTGTGCTGCATGGCTGCAGGCAGGACCTCTCCATGTTATCATACCTAAGTTATCATAAACTGTAAAAATACAGATATCAAAAGTACTGCTAGGGAGGGCCCCAAATAAACTGAGGAACATGTGGAGGTGAGCTTTGAGGTCTCATATATGCTCAAGCCACGTCCAGTGTGTCAATCTACTTCCCCTGCCTGTGGATCAAGATGTAGAACTCTCGGCTCCTTCTCCAGCACTATATCTGTCTGCATGCTGCCATGTCCTGCCAGGATGATGATGGACTAAACCTCTGAAACTGTAAGCCAACCCCAGTTAAATGTTTTCCTTTATAAGTGTTGCTGTGCTCATCTGTTCACAGAAATAGAAACCTTAAGACAGGAAAAATCAAAAAACCTGACCCACAGGCCCATCTGGGATGACCAAGTCTGGGTAGGTGAAAGACACCTACTTGATCACCCGGTACTGCTGGGCCAGAGAAGTATCTGCTTCCTTCCTTTCTGAGACTGGAAAGCCTATGTGCACCAGCAGAGCTAGTTTTGGATCTACCCAGGCTATACAGTGCTTTTAAAGCCAGCATAGGTAGCTTAGTGAAATTGTGTCTTAAAATAAAAAAATAAAAAGAAGTTCTGCTAGGAATATAGCTCAGAGTTAGAGCACTTGCCTAGCATGAGTGATATCTAAGGTTCAATTCCATTACTCCCATAAATTAATAATAAATAACCAAGTGAATAACTAAACAATAAGCAAAATAGTGAATGACCCCACTGGTTACCAAGACACTGAATAAAAACCATTCCCTAAATTCATTTCTGAAAATTCATACTCCACATGATAAAAAAAAAATCCCCCAAAACTATTGGGGCAGGAGATGGTAGATAAATAAAAAGAAAATGGTTTTCAAACCTTGAAGGGAAATTATTTCCAACTTAAAATTCTACAATTCTCTATCAGATGTGTAAAATAGTGATATTTTCTGTTGTGCAAAAGTCTCAGAGACTTTCTAGTATCCTTTCAAGAAGCCATTAGAAATTGTGATTTATAAAGTGATTATAATTGTCTTCGGTTTCCAGACGAGTAAATTTGGAAAAGTTAATTAACTTCCCTGACATCTCAGTTTCACTCCCAGGTAACCCTTAAGACAGTCTAGAGAGCCCAGAGTTCCTTGTGGAGTGCCATGTCTTTAGACTTTACCTCAAAACAGCTGTGAACTCAGACTGCTGGTACAGTACACTCTGTGTGTGTGTGTGTGTGTGTGTGTGTGTGTGTGTGTGTGTGTGTGTATTGAAAACAAACAAAATTCAACCATCTGTTGTTCTTGAGAAAAAGGACACTTGTCAAGGTTATTCCTGTTTGAACCAAAAAAATTTTTTTCCTCTTATGTACGAAACCCTCACATCTTTTAAACTCCTATCTCGTTTGGGGCCCCTCCTCGAGGTGTCTTTTGCCAATGATGCCTGAAGTTTAGCGTCTGGAGGAACGGAAGAGGAAAGGGAATGGAAGGGGGCTGCGGTGGCGTTAGGATGAGCGTCCAGCTAGTGCTCAACTAAGGGAAACCGCCTCAGAGGCAGGAGAGAAACTGGGAGGAGCCCAGGAGGTCAAGGGCTGGAGCAATAAAAGTTTCCTCAATGGCCGCCCAGGGATGTACGTTGTCCCTGTGGCTGTGGCTGTGGCTGTGGGCGCCCCTGCTGCTACCGCTGCTGCTGGGGGCGCGAGCTGCCGCAGCTCGATGGAGTGGGCCAGGCACCACGCCGCATCTGCAAAGCATCTTCCTGGGCCGCTGCGCTGAGTACACGACTCTGCTGAGCCTTCAGCCCGGGTAAGTGCTATGCCAGAAAGGGAAAAGGGAGAGAGGGTGGCATTGGGAAGTCAGGCAGAGGGATTAGCGGGTCCCCATGCAGGTAATGTGTTTGCGATTCTCAGGGACAGGGACCTGAGTGCAGAGGTTCTCCAGGTCCAGGAAGAGATTGTAGATGAGGCTGTCCTGCCCGAGAAGAAGTGAGAGAGCTGTGTGTGGGAGCACAAATACCAATCTAGAGTTGAGTTTGAGTGACTGTGCCTCTCCAGCCAACAGAGATCTCTAGCAGCAACTGCTGACGCAACTGCTGCTTTGGGAATTTCAGGTCCTCCAGTCTGGAGTATCTGAAGTTTCTTTTTCTCCTATGGCTAAAACCCTCACTTCCTCCAAACTCCCATATCCTTTAGGGCCCCTCCTCGGAGGTGTCTTTTGCCAGACGATGCCTCAAGTTTAGTGTCTGAACAAAAGAAATAAGGGATGGAGAGGGAGCATAGTGGCATTAGGAGGAGCTGCCTGGGGACTCTGGTTTCCTGTCTTGTACACATTGTGCTTCCTACTTTATTTTCCTCCTTTAGACCAGCTTTTTGTGTTGTTACACTATCCCTTTCTTGTGCCAGTTGTATTTATTATTGAAATGTTATACATTTCAATCAGAGAGAGGGGGGGGGAGAGGGACAAGAGGAGGAGGGGAGGGAGTCGGAAGGGGAGGGAGGGAGAATAACAATAAGGAGTCACTTTGTCACCACTCACCAAGGGGAAGAAAAAGGGACTGTTGCATAGGAAGTGATTTTGAAAGGTGGCTTTGTACCTCAGGAGTGAAAACTGCCTCCGGAGGACATTCTGCCTCAGCAGAAGAAGCCACTCCCAGCACTTGTCATCCACTTCTGTCTTTACAAGTCTTGCCTCCTGACCTGGCCTTGTGAGTCCAGAAACCTACCCTCCAATAGACCTGGACAATGGCCACCACTCTTGTGTCTAAAAGAGTAGACAAAAAGCAAGAGATGTGTTTCAGTGGTGGAACACCTGACTAGCATGGCCCTTGATCTCTCTCATTCTCTCTCTCTCTCTCTTCCTCTCTCTCTCTCTCTCTCTCTCTCTCTCCTCTCTCTCTCTCTCTCTCTCCATCTGAAAACCAGAGGCTGCATAACTTATTGAAATTGAAATTGTCACCTTCAGCCTTTAATCCCAACATTCGGGAGGCAGAGGCTGGTGGATCTCTGAGTTCAAGGCTGGCCTGGTCTACAGAGTGAGTTCTAGGTAGCCAGGCCTACACGGAGAAACCCTGTCTCAAAAACACAAAATAAAACAAATAACAAAAAAAAAAAAGAAAGAAAAGGAAAGGAATTGTTACCTTCTAACTGTGCTTCTATCTGTGGCCTGTTCTGTTATGTCATGAGCATGGGAAAAATGTATTGCTTAGACTGGAGAACTCTGCTTTTCCTCTCACAGTGGAAGTGTTTCACAGTGCGTTGTGGTGCATTTTAAGTTTTCTTTTTATAATTTGCACTGTGTGTGTGTGTGTGTGTGTGTGTGTGTGTGTGTATGTGTGTGTGATGTGTCTGTGTCCACACAGCGGCCAGATGGGAACACTAGGTGTCTTGCACTATAATTTTCTAACTCTTATCATCTTCTAGTTCTAAAGCTAGAGTTAGTCTGGCAGCCAGCAAACCCCAGTCATCCTCCTGTTTTCACCTCATGCAATGCTGGGGTTAGAGGCACAGGTAGCCACATGGATGGGGGTGGGAGGGAGTGGAAGGGAATGGGGAGGGGTGGGCATTGAACTCAGGTCCTCAGGCTTCCACCACAAGAGCCTTGCCTTCTGAAGCCTCTCCCCAGCCCTGACTGGCGCTTTTGCACAGGAACAAAAACTGCACAGCCATCTGGGAAGCCTTCAAGGTGGTTCTAGACAAGGACCCCTGCTCTGTTCTTCCCTCAGACTATGACCTCTTCATTAACCTCTCCAGGCACTCCATTCCTAGAGACAAGGTAAGGACAACTGCCTCAGATATGACCAAAACATGTATTTTTAAAGTTTATGCTGCATTTTTTTCTGATTCTTTGTTGGTAAAAAGCAGATGCATAATTTAGAATTGTACATCTCTCAGAGGTTTAGTGAGCTAGCTGATGATGTTGTATTAAGGGTTAGGGATAACAAGGAAAAGGCAGTACTTGTAGCCCTTCCAGTCAACAAAGAGACTGGACTACTGAGGACCAGATGAGACAGCTTCCAGGGATATGGTTATCTGTGCTCTATTAAGACACTTTTACCATGGATGGTACCAGGTGTGCTGTAAAGAATGAGGTGTTTTGAAGCACTGTGCACTCTAGAAAGGGCATCACAAAATTGCCTACCACCCTAATCATAGTTACAACATGAAGCCAAAAGCTTCTGCTTCTTATTTTCCAAACCAAGCCTTGGTCAAAATCACACATCTAACATAGGACAGAGCCAGGCTTCCAGTTCTGGTCCCTTAATCATGGTACTGAGAAAGTATGTCATTATTGTCTATATCAGTGGTTCTCAACCTGTGGTTTGCAACTCTTTTAACCAACTGCTATCTCACAAATATATTTACATTATGATTCATAACAGTAGCAAATTTACAGTTACGAAGTAGCAATGAAAATAATTTTGTGGTTAGGGGTCACCACAATATGAGGAACTGTATTAAAGGGATGCAGCATTAGGGGGGTTGGGAACCACTTGTCTGTGTTGTATGTTCGCAATACAGGGAGGAGAGAGGCAGCACTCTCCAAATGTGCAGCAGCCACAAGGAAAAAGAAGTAGGTTTGAAGCAGGTCCAAATTCCATGAGGAATAGCTGCTGATTCGTCTTGATGGCAAACTGCAATGTTTTCATTTTCTCTTGCATTTTAATTCCTGGTTATTTCTCATCAGTCGCTGTTCTGGGAGAATAACCACCTACTCGTTATGAGCTTCTCAGAAAACACCCGTCGCCTTATGCCCCTATGTGATGTTCTGTATGGCAACGTTGGAGATTTCCTGAGTTGGTGCCGACAGGAAAATGCCTCTGGTAATGTTTTGCACACATTACCATAAAGCAACAACTCCTCTACCTACAAATTTACCTTTGATGCTGGACATTTTCATATATATACATCTCATTTAATCCTTCCCAAATCCTCTGAGATAGGTGGATAGATTACTATTATCTATAGTAATGGATAATAACAATAATGGGTAGAGTGTACTTGCCTTTGCTGCAGGCTAGTAAGTATTTTAGTCACAGTAGTTCTAGAATCCACACATTATCCTCTATGTCCTATCATTATTCCTAATTTGGCAAGCATGGAAACTGAGGCATGGAGTGATTAAAGGAGTTGCTTAGGAATGTCTATCTAGTAAGCTATGTGATCTCACAATCTGACCTCAGAGCCTATGATTCCAATCCAACAGGACTCTGCCTTCATCTCTTTATTTTCCAGAGGGGAAACTGAGGCTCAAAGAAAGTAAATGCACTGTGCATGTTGTTCAGAATCCATGCCAAATATGGGATTAGCAAGTACTTTACATTAATGCAGTTTCCAATATGAAATGCATTTGCGTGCTCTTCTCCTAGGACTTGATTACCAGTCCTGCCCCACATCAGAAGACTGTGAAAACAATGCTGTGGACTCCTATTGGAAAAGTGCATCCATGCAGGTAATCCTAGGATGGGTGAGTGAGTGTTGAGCATGTGTGGAATCTATGAACTTGACCCCAGGCTGTTACTTAATTTTGGTGAGTCTTCCTTTCCACTTTAATAATTTCTCTGACTAATTTTCTCTGCTCCACAAAGTTGTGAGGATTTAAGGAGATAAGATATTTAATTCAGAGAAAAACGTTTTGCAAACATTAGCTATACATGGGGATAGTGCATTGTCATCATTTCTGCCACACCGAGATTGCGTACTTCAGGTACTTCCTAGTGCTGTGTAAAATGGAGCAATCTCTACTTTACCAAAGAAACTGGGACACAGGAGACTTAGACGTGGGTATCAGAAATGTTCACAGAGTATCATTAATGGGAAAAGAGCAGGTAAGCTACCAATAAGCTGGTGCCACAGAAGTGTTCCTAAGGTTTGTCTGTATCTCAGAGGACATTGCCACAGAGTTGATGGTGGCTGTCAGCAGCTATAAAATGATGTCATTTATAGCTCACATTCCCTGTCTCAAGCATTGGACTAAAGATTAGAAATAAGGAGGGTTAAGTCTTTAAAGGCTGATGATTAATTGTCAATCATGCTGACCAAGAAGTAAGTAAAGGACAGTGTACTTCTGCTCCTCCCCTTTCAGAAGTGATGTGTGCCTGCCTCCCATTGCCTGCTTTGCTCTCCAGGTGTTCCATGGGTCCACTGACTGGGTGAAGGACTTTAATCAAACCTTTCACCAGGGCTAAGCACAAAGCCTCATGCTGAGCACTGTATACTCCTGCCAGCTCCAGTGGGAGCAGTGTTTGTTCCTACTTTCCCAGGGCTTCATCTGAAATACAATCTCCAGTAGCTGCCAAAGTCTGTTATTGGGAACTGGAAGGCCTAACACCTCTATAGAAGTGACACAGCAACACTGTCTGTAAAAGAACTGTAACTAAGATGGCTCAGCAGTTAAAAGCAGCCAAGGTTCAAGTTCCAGCACATGGCAGCTCACAACTGTCTGTAATCCAGCTCCAGGTGATCTGACACCCTCACACATACATGCAGGCAAAACACCAATGCATATAATAAATAAATCAATCATTAAAAGAGAAAGACCTGTCAACAGGTACTAAAACTACATTTGAGCGACAGAGGCAGGCAGATCTCTCTGAGTTTGAGCCAGCCTGGTCTACACAGCTAGTTCCAGAACAGTCAAGGCTACACAAAGAAAGCCTGCCTTAGCCAGGCAGTGGTGGAACACACCTTTAATCCCAGCACTCTGGAGGCAGAGGCAGGCAGGTCTCTGTGAGTTTGAGGCCAGCCTGGTCTACAGAGCAAGTTCCAGGACAGTTGGGGATGTTACACAGAGATACCATGTCTGGGGGGGAGAAATGGGGAGCAAAACCTGTCTCAAAAAACAAACAAACAAACAAAACATAAAGAAAGAAAGAAAGAAAGAAAGAAAGAAAGAGGAAGGAAGGAAGGAAGGATTGTAGTACATGCCACTATGAATCTGTCTAACTTTAAGGTGTGTGTGCCAACTGGGTTTTATTAATGGAAACTAGTATTAGTGTCTCCATTTTTAAGGCCTTAGAATAAACTAGGTGGCTGAAACAAGAGCAAAGCTAATCCAGTATAGTAAAGACAAGGCTTGACCCTCATAAGCAGTCAATACACATTTATTATTCTTTTGCTTAAATTAGAAATAATAAGAGGAGGCAAGGCACAAGATAAGACATATTAGACATGTTAACCAGTTTATTATAGGCCCAGCAGAGTAGGGAGACTAAAGGAGAAGAGAAACGGTAAATGGCTGATCACCATGGCCGGTCGCCATAGAGAGAGAGAGAGAGAGAATAGAAGCAGAAGCAGACAGAGAAGAGAAGAGAGTGTCGAGAGAGAAGTACAGAGAGAGTAGAGAGAGAGCATAAATGGGCAGTCTGTCTTTTAAAGGGGTCCTCTGTACCTGCAGTGCAGACTTAGTTCCCATGGAACCCTGGACTGACCAGGGTACTGCCTGTTCCGCCAGGTAACAGGGGCAGGCCAGCATAATGCCTGAACATTTCAATATTGTTGTTACTATTATCATTTGTGGTGCTGGGGATCACACTTAAGGTTTTGCACATATCGAGCGAAGGTCCTACCATGAGCTACATGCCCAGGCTACATGTTGTTCTGATTTTAAACATTTTACCTTTACAGCAATCAATCCTTCAAGGTAGCTGTTTGTTCAGACCTGGAAAATGAATTACAAAGAGGTCAAAAGACTTTCTTCAGTTTGAAATTGTAATAAGTAGGGGAACCAGGATGTGAAAACAGGCTTTCTAGCATCAGAGACTGAATTTCCAGCCACTGCTTCCTACAGCTTCACTGCGTGCACATCCACACACTTCTCAACTGTTTCCCCACAGTCAATGGCATGTGGTAGAGAATGGCAAGGTACAGAAAGACAAGCGAGGTCATCCATGACATTCCTGCCACCAAAACACCACCTACCCCTTTACCTTTTGGAAGCAGCTGGAGACAAATGGCACAGAATGTGCCTCTGCTTTGGAGCACCTGGTATCCGGTGTCATCTCATTAGTCAGTAAACCTGTCCTGTGAGCCTGAGCAGTATACAATGCACCGCCACCTAAACTTTATTCTAGAACAGTCATTTTAGAGGGGAATTATGTGCTCTGAACTAGAGCTCTGAGAACAAGACTACCTAGATACCCACTTATTTATTTGTTTGTTTAATGATACCAAAAACTGAACTCAAGGCCTATTGCATGCCAGAATGTCTGAGCTACACCCATAGCCACGCTCAATTATATTGTAGCAAAGCACATCTTCTGTTCATCTAATCTTGCACTTTGCTTTGAATGCAAACACTTCTTACGCTGTTGCATATCCTAATTATTGTTAATAATTCAGACTTCGGGGTTATGTTGGTATGTAGTGGGAACTGTACACCAGTCCCTTGAAGTTCCAAGCTGGTGAGCATGATTTGGTCTTGCAAGCCATGCCACAGTGCGCATGTGTGTGTGCAGTGCTTGGGGTGGGACTTTGTATTGTTCACCAAAGACAGCTGGCTTATTTTCTGCACCTGTGGTTTGTACTGCTTCAGGCAGTTAATTGCATGTGACTTACATGGGCCAATGAGATGTGAGTGAGAGTGACATCAGTCACTCATAGGATGGGTCACAGGCCCTTTTCTCTTCCTGGCAGTTAACAGCTTTGCAGATGGGAGGCTTCCTCATAGTGAGAACACCAAGTGCCAAACCACCAAGAGTCTGTAGTGAATGTTCAGTGGGAGCATGCAGTGAATCTTCATGTGAAGCCACTGCAATGTTGAGGCTGTTTGTCATGTCAGCTCAGCCTGGCTTATTCTGGCTGACATGATGTCATGCATTCCTTGGGCTAAGGCACCTAACATGGAATTACTGAGTAGGGGACTATGAGTAGGGGACTTTAAAGATGATTTGATTCTCCAAATAAACCAATTTACATCTCTACTAGCCATGTGAAATGCCAATTTGCCCCCTTTGAAAACCATCAATTAAAATAACAAAATGAAGTTGCTATTATAAAACACACACACACACACACACACACACACACACTGACGTGACTACGTTTTTCTCAAAAATCTGTTTCTTCTTGCAGTATTCAAGAGACAGTTCTGGGGTGATCAATGTCATGCTGAATGGTTCAGAGCCCAAAGGAGCCTATCCTGTGAAAGGGTAAGAACTGCAACACCCAAGGATTAGAAAATCATCCCAGTCCCGATTTAACACTTGCTTTTGTAAAGTCAGGTAAAGTGAAACAGTTGTTTGATGTGGTAATTAGAGGCCTGTCTGTACAGCTAAATCATTAACAGCTGACACATACACGAGCAACTATCCAAATGGAGAGGATAGAAGAGCAACTGGGGGGATATAGGGCAGTGGTAATGCTTGCCTTCCAAACATGAGGACCTTTCTCTGATCCCTAGGACAAAAACGAAAAATCAGGTTGTGGTGGCACATTTGTAATCCAAGTGTTGGGGTGGCAGAGACAAGTGGATCTCTGGGGCTCACTATTTCTGCTAGCCTAGCCTACTTGTTCCAGTTCTAGGCCCGTAAGAGATTGGAGAGCACCTGATTTTGTTCTCTGGCTTACATATGCATGCACACACACACACACACACACACACACACACACACACACACACACGCATGTGCTCCCTCATACACATAAACATGTACATGTACACAAAATGTAAAAAAAACCCTAGAAACTTTTTTGGCAGTGTGGGGAGACAGGGCCCCTCTAAAAAAAACCCTGGCTGTCCTGGAATTCACTATGTAGACCAGGCTGGCCTTAAACTCTAAGAGATCCAACTTGCCTCTACTTCCTGAGTGCTGGATTTAAAGGTGTGCACAACCACACCCAATTTTCCTAGAAACTTTTAAAATAATTAATGTCTAAATAAACTAACAACCCAAATGGAGAGTGATCATGCTGTGTTAAGACTTGAAGAAAGGTTTCTCCTAGGCTGGAGACAGGTCTTGATGTCAGAGAACTTGCCTAGCATGTACACACTCAACACCGTGGAAGAATAAAGAAAAATAAATGTCCTTCCTGTCTCCCAGGTTTTTTGCAGATTTTGAAATCCCATACTTACAAAAGGATAAAATCACAAGAATTGAGATCTGGGTAATGCATGAAGTTGGGGGACCCATTGTGTAAGTTATGGGGCTTGGGTAGTAGCTGTGAGATCTTGCTTTGCTTGGCTATGATCTGATTGGGGCTCTTTTGCACTTAGCTTTAGGGACCTGCCAGTCTTCTGCTTCTAATGTAAGTAGGATGACTGTGGGAATGCAGGCTCACTCCCAGTCAGATGCCATGCTGATCTTTATGAGTGACATGGGAGCTTCGGGTAAATAAGGTTCTTACACATCTGTGAGGGTCAAAGCCAGTTTCTTTCTTTTTTTTTCCTTCCCTCCCTCCCTCCCTCCCTCCCTCCCCTCCCTCCCTCCCTCTCTCTTCTCTCTTTCTTTCTTTCTTTCTTTCTTTCTTTCTTTCTTTCTTTCTTTCTTTCTTTCTTTCTTTCTTTCTTTCTTTCTTTCTTTCTTTGTATCTCTTTAAGCCTCAGTGACCTCCCCAGGGTTTTCAGAATCAACCCAGTGCTCTGTGGTGAAGTCTTACTCTCCATGGTGCAACCACTTCTGCAACTAGGTGCTAGCTAACCAGTGAGGACCAGGACTTTGCAGAACTACAGCTTCTCAGAAACTGAGTTTATATATAAGCAAGTGCAAAACTCATCTTTTTCATGGATGAACGCCACTGCCAAGCAGTCTAAGATAACGCCCCCCCCCCCCCCCCGGCTTGGCTCCGGGTTTGCAAAAAGTTCTACCCTGTGCCTTAACTAATGCCAGATAAAACAGTTAAACTCATTTGGTCCAGAAGCTTGGCGGTTAGGCCACAGCCTGTTTCAAGCCCATGTGGTAACTTCAGAGGAGAGCTGGACCCTGTTCTTCAGAGCCTTGATGCTGCATGGAGGAGAATATTGCCAAACCCTGAAGTCCCGTTGCTCTATTTGGCTGTGTCGGTTTCCCAGAAGCCATAGCTCCTAAACCAGAAACTTCCCTGTGTTCCCCTTGAGAGTAGAACATAAAGGAGTGGCAGAAAGATCTTTGGTCAGCACTGAAAACAGCTTCTGCTACGTTTTCCTCTTTCTTTAATCTGTTTGTTTAAAATATACATCGGTCTGTGTTTTAGGGAATCCTGTGGTGAAGGCAGTGTGAAAATCCTGGAAGACAGACTGGAGGCCCTGGGGTTCCAGCACAGTTGTATCAATGACTACCGGTAGGTGGCGCTGTGTATAACCACTTTGAAGGGTTACAGTGATTCAAAGGGTTGGTTTCCAGGTATCCACTCCAAAGGCCAGGATGGTGACTTCTGGGTTGCCTATGTATGTGTGGGCAAGGAGAACCTTCCAGAGCCCATTTTATTTTGGTTAGAGTTCATTTTAAGGACAGCTGGAGGATACTAACAGCAGAAAATTATCATGTACCCATGTCCACTTTGTGATGAGATTGGAGACCAAGGGCTGTACTTCCCACATTTTTAGATCACAGTACAAAAGCTACTGAGATGGGTGTTTGATAGATGGGTCTTGCCATAGATAGAATATCATAAGAGCTACTGTTTGAGACACTGTGACCCACACTTCATATGCTTCACCTCAGGTGTTATCAAGGGTTTTTCTACATAGGCATTAGTAAATCTTGGCTCTAAGCCTGGGGGAGGTGTAATTCTTCTCTGGACTCAGAGTTCCTGCCTCTGATCTCACTAGTGTTCTCTCTCTCATTCTCTCTCTCTCTCTCTCTCTCTCTCTCTCTCTCTCTCTCTCTCTTTCGCTTTTCGAGACAGGGTTTCTTGGTATAGTCCTGGCTTTCCTGGAACTCACTTTGTAGACCAGGGTGGCCTTGAACTCCACCTGCATCTGCCTCCCCAGTGCTGTGAGTAAAGGTGTGTCCCACCACCACCTCAGATCTTAGGTGTTTAAGTCTGGTGGTTTTTCAGGGGCTGGAGTTCAACACTGGCAGGCTTTCTTAGACACTAACTGGTGTGCCTGGGTGGAAATGGCATCAGGGGTATTCTTGCCCAACACCATCATCTTTCTGCTTCTGCCTTCCCAGAGTTGTATGAGTTCTATCATTCTCCCAATGGACCAAGGCCTCTGGATGTGTGGGTAACGCCATCCCTGTTCCAGGCCTCCTTGACCCTAACCAGTGCCCTCTTGCTCATTATTTCTCATGCTCACTCAAATGCAAAGCTTAGGTGCTGTCCACTGTCTGCTTTTAAAAGCAAAACTAAGCAAGTACACTTTTCTGAACATCTAACCTATATACAGGAAAATGTACAAACTTACATACATAGTTGGATGATCAATTTCAGTCTGCCACAGCCAGCACTGGGGTATCTGCCAGACTCCCTGTTAGGCATAGCTATCTGCTTCTGTGGTATCACTGTCTAGATTTGTAGTGTCGTGGACTGGTTTTGTCTGTCTTCAGGCTGTAAAAATTCTCTGTAGATTAGTCACAGAGGTTAAATAACTGGCCCAAGGTCAATACTCAAGGTCAAAGTTGAGTTTTGAGCCCAAGTTTGTGTAACCTTGAAGCAAGTATCCCCTACCCTTACTAAATGTCCCTTCCTGAGTCAAAGCACTTTTTTTTCTTTAAAAACATATTTATATTATATTTTTTGTGGTTTGTTACTGGTAAGAGAACAGTTTTTTCCCTCCATTTTTATTTAAATTAGAAACAAGTTTGTTTTACATGTCAATCCCAGTTCTCTCTCCCTCCCCTCCTCCCCAGTTTTCTCTTGCCCCCCACTAACACCCTACCTATCCCATACCATTTCTGCTCCCCAGGGAGAGTGAGGTCTTCCATGGGTGGGGGTGTCTTCAGAGTCTGTAATATCCCTTGGGATAGGGCCTAGGCCCTCCCTTGTGTGTCTAGGCTGAGGGAGTATCGCTCTATATGAAATGGGCTTCCAAAGTCCATTCCTATGCTAGGAATAAGTACTGATCTATTACAAGAGGTCCTATAGATTTCTGAGGCCTCCACACTGACACCCACATCCATGGGGTCTGGATCAGTTCCATGCTGGTTTCCCAGCTATCAGTCTGGGGACCAAGAGCTCCCACTTGTTCAGGTCAGCTGTTTTTGTGGGTTTCACCAGCTTGGTCTTGTCCATTTTGCTTATCACTCCTCCTTCTCTGCAACTGGATTCCAGTTCAGTTTAGTGTTTAGCTGTGGGTGTCTGCTTCTACTTCCATCAGCTGCTGGATGAAGGCTCTAGGATGGCCTATAAGTTAGTCATCAATCTCATTATCAGGGGAGGGCAGTTAAGGTAGCCTCTCCACTGTTGCTTAGATGGTTAGTTGGTGTCATCCTTAAGATCTCTGGACATTTCTCTAGTGCCTTATTTCTCTTTAAACCTATACTGGCTCCCTCTCTGATGGTATCTCTTATTTTGCTCTTTGTTCTTCCCCCTACACAACCTTCCTGCTCCTTTATGTCCTCCTCACTCCTCCTCTTCTCCCCTTCTCATTCTCCTAGCTCCCTCTCCCCTCCCCCCATGCTTCCAATTTGCTCAGGAGATCTTGACCCTTTCCCCTTCTCCTGCGGACCATGCATGTCTCTCTTAGAGTCCTCCTTGTTGCCTAACTTCTCTAGTGGTGTGGATTGTAGGCTGGTAATCTTTTGCTCTATGTGTAAAATCCATATATGAGGGATTGCATACCATGTTTGTCTTTTTTTGACTGGGTTACCTTGCTCAGAATGGTTTCTTCTAGTTCCATCCATTTGCCTTCGAATTTCAGGATTCCATTGCTTTTTTCTGCTGAGTAGTACTCCATTGTGTAAATGTACTACATTTTCTGTATCCATTCTTCAGTTGAGGGGTATCTAGGTTGCTTCCAGGTTCTGGCTATTACAAATCATGTTGCTATGAACATAGTTGAACACATGTCTTTGTTGTATGAGTGTGTTTCTTTTGTGTATATGCCTAAGAGTTGGATTTCTGAATCTTGTGGTAGACTGATTCCCATTTTCCTGAGGAATCAAAGCACTGGTTTTAGAAATACATCTAAATAGACAATTCTAACTGTATTACAGCTCAATGTTAGGGACAGTTATGACTACAGATTGCAGAGTTGCCACCACTTTTCTGTGGCCCAAGAATTCTCTAGGAAGGCTCTTTCTTCAGTCACCAGGCCATGCTGTATCAGTTGGGCCAGAGCCAGAAGCCTTCTCTCCGATCACAGCTGTCCTGGGTTCCAGCCTGTGTCACTCCTCTCTTATGTGATCCCCACTTCAGCTCGATGCTGATTCTTGGACTCCAAGCCTCACTCAGCTCCTGGCTGCTATTCTGTGTTAATGTTTTTCTCTTCCCCCTGGGTAGCAAAGAAAACTACAAAGGCTAACCAAACAAAGGTCAAGCAAATGTATGTAAGGGTCTCCCAACCCTCAAAATGCAATGGAAACACCTTTTGTCCTGTGTCAGCCAGAGTTCAGGGTCCTTGGTGATGCTGGTGGAGCCTTGTCTCTCCATAGATGCTCTCCTCCTGGTTGGTGTCTGCTAATACCATATTGGGTCAGACTCAGAGAAATCCAAAGCCTGTCTTTGGTAAAACAAAACAATAACAGCTACATTTATTTTTGTAAATATGTATGGACAGATTGCATCTATTGTCCCAGGAACTCATGAGACCAAAGTGGGAGAATGACTAGAGCTCAAGGAGTTCAAGACCAGCCTAGGCAACACAGTGAGGCAATACCTGAAAATCCACTACTAATAAAATGTATGTATGTACAGTAGACTTAACTAGAGGGTAGGTTAAGTCTAAGCAGGGGCCACAGAACATGCATGCACTGAGTGGCAGTGTAACTCTCTCACTTCTCTCAATTCTTTCCAGTCATATGGTCATGGAAGCATTGTCTTAGCCTGCCTTGTTATTCATGCCTTGCATGTCACTGTCACCTGCTCCTGTTTCTATTGCTGCTTTCCTTCCCTCCTGGTTGCCCTGGAACTTCGCATTCTCTGCTGGGTTTTTGAGCATTCTTTGCTGGAGCCAGAGCATGGCCATCATCACTCATGTCCAACCTTCTGTGCAAAGTATGTATCAAAAGGGTTTCCTAATAAAGTAGGATGTGCAGGCAGGAAAAGTCTGGATGAGACTAAAGGGTTCAAGGTTAGTCCTCCAACTTATGATGTTTCCCATGTTATGGGAACATGGGAAAAATCACTGTGGGCAGCTTTAGCTGCAGCAAATTGCAGTTGAAAATAGGATCAACTCCATTGGAGCTTGAAGGGTTAAATGACATCTGAATGAAACACACAATCAAAATTTGTGGTACATAGTAGGTAAATGCTAGCTTTTGTGAGAAGGGTCTTGAGACAGGTTCTCACTGTGAAACCCCGGTTCTCCTGGAACTCCCTATGTACACCAGGAGGGCCCCAAACTCACAGAGATCCGCCTGCCTCTGCCACCAACCCTAGTGCTGGGATTAAAGGCATGTGCCACCATTCTCAGCCTACTTAATATTGTTTATAAAAGAGAGGCTAGTGGGATCTTCAGAGATGCATTTCATGCTCCTGGCACTTTTCAGGCACATCATAAATGTTTCACGGGGGGAAGTCATTTGGGTAATCTCTTAAGGGCTGTTTTCCCCCTGTAGACCAGTGAAGTTCTTAATGTGTGTGGACCACAGCACTCACCCGGACTGTGTCATGAACTCGTAAGTAAATTGCTTCAATCAGAACCCAGGCAAAATGCAGTGAACATTGTTTTTCTTTGTTCCTATGCTAGTCATTTTCCTTACTCAAGGTAGGTAGACCACTGTTTCTATATTCTCATGTGTCCTTGTGGATTATGACATTCTTGTCCTGGCACATGAGTACATACGTATTTATGCATGGACATACACATACACACATACCACAGACATAGATCTCTTATAGCAGTTATAATAAATGATTCTATAGGTACGATTCTGGGATTTGCTGTTTTCACTTAACAGTATGTCTTGGAGATGTTTCTATACTTTTTTTGGTTTTTCGAGACAGGGTTTCCCTGTAGTTTTTAAGGTTGTCCTGGAACTCGCTCTGTAGACCAGGCAGGCCTCGAACTCACAGAGATTTGCCTGCCTCTGCCTCCCCAGTGCTGCAATTAAAGGCTTGTACCACCAATGCTCGGCAATGTTTCTATACTTTTAAGAAAATAAATATAGGGCTAGAGATTACTCAGTAGTTAAGAGCACCGGCTGCTGTTCCAGAGAGTTTGATTCCAGCACCCACATGGTAACTTACAACCATCTTTAACTCCAAAATATGTCACACCAGCACCTCTAGCACAGACACAGAAATACAGTGCAGAGAGAAACAAAGCTGTGTGTTTAATTTGCATATGGTAATGGGGCAGACAACAGATCTGAGAAGATAAACTCCAAACCACCAATCATAACTTCCAGATTAAAAAATTAAGAATTGCAAAAAGATGAGGGCAGATCTTCATAATTTCCTGCATTTTTCTGTGTGTTATTTTATTTTGTTGAATAAATTAAATGTATCCATATATTTGTTAGTTAATTATTTTAAGGCAAAAAAAAAGGGGGTGTGGTGGTGGATCATTCATACTTTGAATGATTTAAGTATGAACAAGAAGTAAATCAGAAATGCAATTGTAGTGAATGTCCAGCAGGTGGAGCCATTGGCTAATTAAAAAAAAGAAGGGACTCCAGTGTCCTAAGGAAGTTGTCTGTGGGACAACTGGCAACTAGTCCAGAACAGTGGTATTTGTTTCTGAACTAAGATAAGATAGTTTTATAAATTTAAAGTTCACATTTTAATTGGTTAAAAAGAATTCAGTAATTTCTGTTTCAAAAACTCTGAAAGCCAAACCTTCTTTAGATTAAATGGGATTTGGCTAGGCCTTTGCTTGGTATTTTAAAGTTACAACAGGCTTTTCTTAATCAGTTAAACTCTGATGATACAGTATTCAACAATAAGGAACTTGGCTAACACTCTGGAACATTTGTACAATAAGAATTCATACACAAGGAAAAATGAATTGGCTCTGTGTGAACCAGCATGAAATATGTCTGAGAGGTGGTGTTAGGCAAAGGAAGCAAATTGCATTCCGTGTGTTTACACAAAGAGGTGTGTGTGTGAGAGGGGGGTGGGGTGGGGTGGGGAAGCTTTCTTGAAAGGACAACTGGAATTATTAGCTGTGATTTTCTGGGAACAGGGAAATTCATAATTTTTATTTTTGGCTTTATGAAATTTCAGCTCTATCTAAATATTTCTGTAGTGTGCATGCATGGTTTTGAAAGCAGATGTCACACACTTATGTTGTCTCTGTTTCCCTCATTCTTTTCAGAGCTTCAGCATCTACGCAGAGAGAAAGCCCATCTCTTTTTACAGCAGTGCATGCCAGCCTGATCATCTCTCTCTTAGTAGCATTGACTTCAAGTTCTCAAGTGTGACTAGAAAATCACCACGTTGTTCTAAGAGAACCCAGTCTTGCATCTACCCGTGGACAGTCCACCATGTTCTGTGTAGGCTAAGGGTGCCCATTGTCTAAAGACCCTTCCTTCTAGGAAAACAGCATAACCTGATGGCAATCCTATTATACTCTAACTAGTCTTGCTTGCCAGGCAGAATTTACTACTACAGAATTAAAGTTATTATTACTTATTTTGATAATGATACAAAACACTGAGACCTGAAGTGTCATATAATCTCATATAATTAAATTTATTTTTGGAAGCATCTGTATTTTCTATTTTCAGTATCCTTCTGTTCCAGAAGACACAATACATGCTTGTTAAGAGCTTCAGATACATGTACAGTATATAAAGGTATACATATATACATGTTATGTAAAGGTGTCTATTTAATGGCTACTTATGATAAGGGAACTACCTGAAATGTCAAACACACACACACACACACACACACACACACACACACACTCACACGCACACAAGGAACTGTGGAGACATGAGGTTTTGTATATCTACAGGATGGATTCATTCAACAAGTAGAAGTCATGTGCATCACCTAACTGTGGAATGGTTAAATTAACTGTGGCCATTTGTATTGGGAAATACTGCTCAGTGATCCACAGTGACTAGTATTGATGTGTGGAATCATACAGGTGGCATTGTGCTAAGGGAAAGAAGCCAGACCCAGAAGGCTACACACTGCAAGCTAAGGATACAGAGTTCTGAAAAAGACAAAGCTATGGGGAAAGAGGAATGCAGTGGATTCCAGGGATGGTGGGAGGGGTATATAAGGAATGGGGGTGGGGCTAAATTAAAGGGGCAGTGAGAAGGACCAAGGTGGCATCTTATGAGAGCCTGCCCTTCTCAAAGTTCTTAGAGCTGTGGGAGCAAATCTCACTGGATGTAAATTTAAAATCTGTGTTTCCAGAGAATACTTAATCACATCAGAAAGTGTTAATACATGTAAAACTACTCATAAAATGTGGCAAATGTTATGAAATATAATGACTATAATGAATCCTTTCATGAATGTGTGTTTGTACAATATGCATACTATAAATGAATGAAAGAAAATAACCCAAAGGGCAGTGCAATTATCTCTGGATAGTAACCTCACAGTGATGCAGGTTTTGGCCTTTGGCTTCTTAATATTTTTCTAACTTTTTTACAATATGCTACTTTTATAATAATAAAAAATTGACACACACAATACACCACATATGTGCAGAAATTTGTCTTACAAACAGTATTTCCAGAACACACACAAAAAAACAAAAACAGAAATATTGTTGCAGATACTTCTGTTCTCTACCTGTAGGAAGCAGGCATGAGAGTTCCTTGGTGCTGATGCCTGAGTGGGGATGGGGTGGGTGGAGGTAGTGCAGCACCTGGAATGTCAGAAGCTCCCCGGAGGACTGTCCTGGCAGTCAGTTCTAAGGTTCCATGCTCCACCCTGCATCACTGAGTGCATGAAGTTCTTTGTTGCTGAGGTCACTTGATCCAGGTGAGACTCACAGACAGTGCTGATGTTTAGTTCCTGTGGCCTCTTGAGCAAACATCCCCTGTAAACCTAGGAAACCATGTACTTAAAGATCACTGTATTTAGCAGAGGTTCACAATTCAGCCTCAAGACTACGGTGGGTCATCTCAGACCCTCCCTAGGCTCTCACCCCCTTTCCTTCTTTCTCTTCCTCTTTCCCTCCCTCCCCCATCTCTATCTCCCTTCCTCCCCATCTCTCTTCCTCCCTCCCTCTCCCACTGTGTGCATGCGTATAAGTTATATAATCACCTTCTAGCTTCCCAAGCCTTCCATTTCTGACTCTTGGTTCCTCCTCATTTTCTACCTAACTCTGTCCCTTTGGAATCCACACACAGAGTTGCTCAATCACGGGTTTTCCCTCCAATGTCAGGAGACAACAGTCTGCTTGATCATTGCCACCCCCTCTGGTTCTGTCTGTGGACTCATGCAGGGATTTAAGATCCAAAGTTTTATATTAGTATATTAAGAGAAGGAAAATTAATCCAACTATTGTGTTTAGAGTTATGGCCTTTGAGAAGCAGATCAGATTAGGTCATTGACTAAATCCTGGTGGCTTGTAAGGGAAGAGAGAAAGACCATGTTATGTTTTGAAAGAGAATGACCTCCATAGGCTCATATATTTGAATACTTGGTCATCAGTTGTTGAAATTGTTTGGGAAGGGTTAGGAGGTGTGGCCTTTTTGAAGGAGGTGTGGCACTGGGAGTGAGCTTTGAGGTTTTAAAAGCCTGTGCCACTGCCATTCCCAATTAGCTCTCTCTGCCTCCTACTTGTGTAAGGACGTTAAGTTCTCAGCTACTACTCCAGAGTCATGTCTGCCTGCCTGTCCACCACAATGGTCACAGACTCACCCTCCGGAACTGTAAGCCCCCCAAACTGTGTCTTCTATAAGTTTCCTTGGTCGTGGTATTTTATCACAGCATTTGAAAAGTAACTAAGACAGATCACATAGATATGTAGATGCATACATGTTCCCCCCATGATAGGCTGTGTACTCACATGATGCTAGGACCTGACACCCCCAATGTTCTGACCCTCAATAAATGTTGTTTCATTATGAAGTAGCTGCCTGAGCTGTGTTGTAGTAGTCAAAAGATGGGTACCTTCATCCTCATCATATCATCATGACTATAGCTAGCATTTGTTGAGTTATGCATGCCTTCCAGCTTTTATATGCAACACACACACAGGCTCTTGGGAGGCCCATGGATCCCTTCTATACTAGGATCCTCTGGGATGGGTGAGTCACAGTCCCAATAAAAGTGGGGAACATGGTCAGATTCAGGAAGGTGAGGAAAACAGACTGTGAGAAGTGAGGCAGTGTAGAGGAACAAAGACCTGGCATGTGGTAGACGGTTCATGTGATACAGTCACTATTGCTTATTGTAAAATGCTTCTCAGAGCAGCCATGCCAAGCTCAGTATCACCTAAAGCCATGCCCAGCTTGGTATCACCTATCCACTGAAGGGACCAGCTCCCCATTTCGGCAGCCATAACAGATGAACACGTGCTTGTCTGACCTTGCCTTGGTCACTAGGAGGTCAGATGCCTGCCTTGTGGCAAGGAACCAATCAAAAGTTAGCTGGTGGTGCTATGCTTTACAGCTCTGGGTGTGCTTTATGGACAAGTGCACAGCAATGACGTGCAGAGCATAGCAACCACCCTGGGAGGGCCTATGGGCCATAACAACCAGTTGATCAATCAACACAGGGCAAACCCTCCAAGCCTGGAGCCACACCAATCCTGAGCCTGTGCGTACCCCTAGACACTCCCCTTACGCTGCCCTATAAGATCTCTATGCAGACACTTTGCAGCATCTTTCTTGCCATTCGCCATGGCGGGTGGATGAAAGACTCCAGCTAACATGGGGTTAGCTCGTTAAACAACTACAATAAAGCCTCATGCAGTTTGCATCAAGCTTTCGACTCTGCCTGGTGATTGGGGTGACCGTGATCCTGGGCTGAGATCCTGGGGGCCTGAGTCTCCGGAGGTCTTACATACTTCCTTGCTATAACCCATATTTGCCTCACTTTCCCTTCTTCTGGGTCTTTGAACATGCTTTTCTCTCTGCATTGATCTTCCTGCTCTGTCATCTGCCTGGTGGATATTATGACCTGCTTACATATTAGACACCACTTCTTACCTAAACTAAACCTTTTTTATTTTTAGAAAAACAATAACACCATTTCTCTCATCCCACTAGAACCTTCCTATTCTTCACTCTTTTTTGTTTGTTTGTCTGTTTGGTCGGTTAGTTTTCTGTTTGGTTTTGTTTTTTGAGACAGGGTTTCTCTGTGTACCCCTGGTTGTCCTGTTACTCAGTGTAGACCAGGCTGGCCTCATCCTTCTGCCTCTGCTTTCTGAGTATTGTAATTAAAATTGTGTGTCACCACCACCCAGCTTTTTCTTCACTCTTTTTCTCTTACCTCCTCTGCCTCCAAGAAATCCACTAACTAGGTCCCTTGCCATTGTCTGTGCCTTTGCTGACTTTGCTGTGTATTGTGGCTTCTTGAGGACTTACCCATCTTTGCAGCCCTGGCTTAGCTGTGCCTGAGAAACGTGGGCAACCTGTAAGGGTTTGAATGAGAGAGTGGCTATGTATATGAATTAAACTTTGAGAAAAAGCACATGGTGTGAGTCTCTCTTGTTGGGAGAAAAGGAAGGGAGGAGACAATTTTAAAAGTACTGTCAGCCACACTTTTCTGTATTTATTTTGTATTTCAATAAAGCATTTGAGATGTGTTATATATCTTGTGTGTGTGAAGAAGCAGAGACAGAGAGAGAGATATATGATGGTGATGATGATTAGGAGGAAGAGGAGGAGGAGGAGGAGGAGGAGGAGGGGGTGGAGGAGGAGGAGGAGGAGAAGGACTACTGTGTCTCAGACAAAAGAGGAGAAAAGGGCTCAACTTACTTTGGGACCAATCAGCTCCTCAGGCTGATCTCAGGGGTGTAGCAGCCAAGGGTGTATCTTAGGCCGACTTGGAGAACACTGTGCCTGATCCTTCAGGTTGCTTGGGTTACAGGGAGCCTTACAAATAAATCTCCCACAGCACACTAACCTGGGGAGTTAATTAGATACTGCCCTTTGGAATTCTGTGGAAAAGAGAAGCCTTTTCTCTTTCTAAAAATAAAAGTAGTGCTTCTCTTTTTCTGAATATCAATTTCACTGTCCACTTGAAAAAAATTCAATATAGAAAAGTTGAGAAAAAGATAGTAAACAAATATTATCTGCTAACCTATGCAATATATCAGTTTCCCCTGTATGTGATCATTTGTGCTTATAATTTTAAATGTCTGCAGCATTTGACATCGTGATGACTACCTAGCACAGATTCAGTTTCTGGCCCTTGTGCAACCTAAAACTCTATCACTGAACTACATGTCAGCCACAAGTCCATACTTTGTTTGTTTGTTTGTTTATTTCAAGACAGAGTTTCTCTCTATAACAGCTCTGGCTGTTCCTTAACTCGCTTTGTAGACCAGGATGGCCCCAAACTCATAGAGAACTTCGGGGATTAAAGGCGTACAAGATTAAAGGCATTGTGCCACCATGGCCTGCTGAAAGTCCATACTCTTAAGAGCTCAAGATGCTCTTCCAGGCTCTTAAGCCATCTTTCTAGCCCCGTGCTTGGGAGGCCCTCCCCCACCAAATGCCTTCTCTCAGTTCCCCATTCTTGACATGGCTTACTGCCCATCTGTTAGCAGGTAAGGGCTTCCCCTCAGTCCTCACAACAAAGTCTGCCCAGAGATACAGCTAAAACAAGGCAAAGCTTACACTCCGAAGAGAATGGGAGGTGGGCTCTGAACACATTGGGCTGGACAGTGGGGATTTTCAGAAAGTGTTAGGATTATTTATGAGGTGAGTGGTGTATTTATAGGGTAAGGTGGCCTCCCCACTACCTCCCCCCCAAATAAGGGATAAACTGAATATGGCTATTGAAGAAATTCTTCCCATGATCTTTTGGAAAAGCCCACAAGAGAAGGGCTCAAAACCATGATGTAAATGTTACCATAGGAAGCTGGGACTCTCTCAGGATGTTGATGTTCTGTTCTTTGTGGCAACTGGGAAGTGCTGGGGCACTAGCCTCTGATATAGACCCTAGTTAACCTTCAAGGTTGTTTAACTACCAAAGATTATTAGAGTGTCAGGAGACACAGCTGCAGTTTCCTTGGTTACCTCCCATTTAACTCCTTCCTCCCCATTTTACACCAGACAGTTCTGCCCCTGCTGTAAGGGGCAGTAAGGATTGCACGAACTGGTGAGGAGAGAATATGCAAAGTCGATCATGAAAAGTATGAGGCCTGTCTTTAGCACTGTGCAAGTGTTGGTGGTTGATTTTATTATTACAGGTCTAATTGTTTTATAGTTTCCTAAATACAACCTGCCAGAACAGCACATCGGTGAGCTGCTACTTGGAGTGTTTATAGGTGTTCTTTCTTAACCCACTGAAATCCTTGCAATTATGACACTGTTTTACAGAGGAACATAGAGCATCACAACAAGCCTATTACTTGCTTGGTCAAAGGTACTTCCCATGCTTCTGCTTTTCCTTTCCGAAGGCAGAGGGCAGCAAGCCTCAGTAGGAGTGAACCATGCCCATGTTTCTTTGTTAATGGGCAGATCTTAGCACCAGAAACATCCTGACACACAGAGGATGTATAATGCAGACAAGTTGAATGAGTGAATGAATGATAAGCATTCGACCCAAGAAGAAATGCTTATGGAAGTCCCCAGAGCAAAAGAGGGAGAATGGTGGATATCTGATAGAATAGAGTTTTTGTTTTGTTCCTGCTCTGGCCACCAGGTTTCCTTCCTGGACTCTCTATACTTGACTGCCTTCCCTGGAACACAGCGGACTTGATAGCAGGAGACTCCCAGAACCTAAAGAAGAAATTGTGGGGCTGTGATGGTGAAGATACTGAGAACATAAAAATGCATTCAGTTTTCAGGGAACCCTGAGAGGTTCTGGTAGAAGGGTACTCAATTGCATGCCTTCCTACCATCGTCTGACTCATGCATTGCATTGTAGGCTTGGCCCTCAGTCTATTGGCTCCGCTGAAAGGTGATGGGACCTTCAAGGAGAACAGCTCAGTGGAGGGAGATGGGCTATGTCTTTGAGGGGATACTGAGATCTTGACCTCTGTTTTTCTTTTTGCTTCCTGGCTACCATGAAATGAGCAGTCACTTTTACCATGTGCTTTCTTCACAATGTTGATTACTGGTTCCAAAGAGATGGTTTAGACAACCATGGATGGAAAGCCCCTGAAACCTTTTCTCTGATTTAAGCTGATTGTCTACAGCATTTTGCCATAGCAACACCTCACTAACAAATGCAGTCTTCCCTCAACTCCATATATTGTAGCTGCCTTGGCAAACAAATAAAATGATAAGTATTTCCACAGTGAAGTATAGGAAGGATCATGGCTGTGCTAAAGTGACCCCTTTTTTTGATTCCCATTAATAGCAAGATTTGTAGGGGGTGTGGAATAGATGTGAATGGACCATGCATCACTTTGGAAAGTAATCATGTTCTACTTCAAAGCAAGTTGAACTGTGCTTGTTTTCCCACTGATGGAGGCTATTCAAAATTCTTTAAGACAGAAAACAGAACCTATGAAAATGAAAGTCGGCTGAAGACTTTGCAGTTGCTGGAACTTAATAAACAGGCTTGCTTTGAAAGCTAGATCTCAGACATTCCTTTCTCAGGAGACTTTTGGCACCAAGGAAAGGGGCAAACTGAAAGACTCTGGCAGCCAGTGTGGAACAATTGTTGAGACAGGGAAACTGCTTTTCAAGACCTGGCGAGGACTCTGAAGAACCACATTAATAACCAGCAAGGCAGGCTGTAGACTCTGAACTGTGCTAATTCCGATGCAATCACCATGACTTGAAGCTTTACTGGGTTTCTGTTTTCCTGGTAAAGACAGTAAGAAGGTATCCCAGTAGTAAGAAGTATGTATTGTTAAATTCTTGGTATTTTGTAGTTTTGTTTGTTTTTTCTCCAAAGATTCAAAATGCATCATTTTTTTTTCTAATGGATATTTCTTCATTATTATTTGATTCTGTCCTTGGGACATTTTGTCAGATGGAAGCTGCTAAAATTACCCAAATTCTCCAGGAGAATGACTCATTTATTTGGGGAAAATGTCTGTTGAAAAGCTGATCCAGGTATGTGTGCCTTCCCCATACCATAGGAGGGTGATTTATTTCGTCTTCTCGAAACTTAACCTGCATGCTTCTGCACATTTTAGAAAATTTGGCACATTAATCCTACCTAGATGGTGCTTTAAAACTTAACAATTGACAGGTGGTGGTGGCTCACACCTTTAATCCCAGCACTTGGGAGGCAGAGGAAGGTGGATCTTTGTGAGTTCAAGGCCAGCCTGGTCTACAGAGCAAGTTCTAAGATTGTTCCGTAGCTATTGGGAAACCCTGTCTCAAATAAACCAACAAAAAAAAAATAAAACTTAACAGTTTGAGAATAAGGCCTCACCAACAAACTTTAAGAGCACATTAAGCCTGTTTGGGTTTTGTGAAATAAAAATTTACAAAAAAATTTGTAACCCTGGGAACAGTATTTTTTACAGTTGCTGTTACTAATGTAATTTAGGAGCAAAGTGAACAGGGAAGCGGGTATGAGGAGGTGGGGCTCACACCCACTAATGGATAAGTGACCTAACAATTGATATCTTTTTATGTGAGTGATGAAGATGACCCAGGTAGCCTCGGGATTCAGAGTGGAAGACTCAACCCAGACTAGCATCATGGGAGGAAAGCATTGCAAAAAATGTGATGGAGACTGGAGAGGTGAGGGTCACACAGCCAGTGGACAGAGCAGGATGAACCGAGTGTATGGGGCACTAATGTGTGCAAAGGTTTATGTTCTTGCTCAGATGCTTAGTTTGTGTGAAGCACTTTTATATTAACAGATTGACTCAGCCCAAATTTACTGACTGTTTTCATTAGAAATTTGGGGAGGGGTATGGAGTGTTATAGTAGTATTATATCCAAAGACATGACTGAATTTGGCCTGCCATTCATTCCTTCTCCAATAGAATTGCCTAATAAGGTTTGCTATAGACTAATAAAATCATAGACTAGAATTCAGTTATCTTCAGTGTTGTAGTTTGGATTCTGAATGTCCCCCTTAAAAGGGCCCTATGTTAAGAGCTTGGACCTCAGGGTGACACATTTAGAATACTGCAGAAATTTTAAGCAGTGAGGCCTAGTGGGGGGGAAGACTTTAGGTTATTGTGGGACTGACCTTGAGTGTGACTGTGGGACTCCAGCCTTCTCCCTATTCTACTTTGCTTCCTGAACACAAATGAAGTGAACGCATGAGGTGAGCAGCCTTGTTCTCCATGATGCCCTGCCCTGCCACAGGCACAGAAGCATAAGACCAATCACTCACAGATGATACCGCCCCAGCTCTTTCCAAAAGCTAATTATTCCAAGTATTTTACTATAGCAATGGAAAGCCAACACAATTATTTCATAGCTAGATATTTTTAACTTTGCACTAGGGACTGTTCCTAGTTGGAGTGACTAGGCCGGGGATGACATTATACGTATGGTATGATACCCTTGCCCAGACATTAAAGAGATCTTGATCCTTAGAATTCTATTAGGTGCTCTTCCTAATAGCTTGTGAAAATAAAAGAGCCAAGGCACTTAGCCAGGAGCAAGATACTGAAACATACTGTTTACACCCTTGACAATCCTCATGAAAAATCACTGTGATAGGTGCTGGGATCCCCCAAGCTGCAAAGTGGCTTATAATGCCATGTTGAAGGGACAACATAATCAACATTACAGAGTGTAATGGCCCATGTAGCAGTTTGAATAAGAATGGCCTCCACAGGCTCATATGTCTGAATGCTTGGTTTGCAGTTGGTAGAACTGTTTTGGGAAGGACTAGGAGGTGTGGTCTTGTTGGAGAAGGTGTCACTTGGGGTGGACTTTGGAGTTTCAAAGGACCATGCCAGGCAGGTTCAGGCTGTCTCTGTCTGCATTGCTCTGTCTTTGTTTCTCTTTCTCTTTCTCTGCCTCATGCCTGTGGATCATATGTTACTACTCGAGTGCCTGCCTGCCTGCCTGCCTGCCTGGTGCCACGCTCCCCGCCATGGTAGCAATGGACTCTATCTGGAACCAGAAGCTCCAAATTAAATGCTTTCTTTTATAAGATGCCTTGGTCATGTTTTTTGTTATGGCAATAAAAACAAGACTAAGGCAGCCTGCAATGGGCAGAATCTACTTATTACTTGCTTTTGTATGCCTGGAGGCTATGAATGAGGTCAATCTTCTATCATTATTTTAAAATTACATTTAATTAATTAATTTAGTGTGTGTGTGTGTGTGTGTGTGTGTGTGTGTGTGTGTGTGTGTGTGTGTCTGCACGTGTGCATGTGACATGCTTGTGGAGGTCTGAGGACAATATTTTTGGGTTCTAGGGATTAAATTAAGGTCACCAGGCTTGGTGGCAAGCTCCTTCACCCAGTGAGGCATCATTTCAGCCTGTGAGTTTTACATTTTGAAAATGCATGAAGAACACCATCCCATGGTCCCTAAGAGCCCATGAGCACAGTTTAATGGGAATGCAGGCACACTCCTTCCTTGTGCATCCTTTAATGCTTTCAGCTGAGATGGCAGTGTTGAGGAGATGCACAGAGATTTGGAAGCCACCAAAGCTGAGGGGACTCATATCCTGCCCAGAGAGTGGCGGCTGACCTGAGACCTAAAGCAGGGGCTTAGTAGGTCCGGTCCCATTTACTACAAGAGAAAAGAAAGCAGGATCCAATGGAGGCAAGAGGGCCCCTGCTGCCACTGCTTCCCCCTAGCCAACACACAGTCCATTATTATGCTTCCTTTCAACACCCCCAGCCTAGGCTGCCATCATCACTAGGACAAGGAAGAGAGCAGGATCTCAGGGCTTGGGGTCACCCTTCCCCTACGCTATCAGGAAATCCCCTCTAGTCCTTATGTAAGATGAAGTGTGTTCAGCTGTGTTTTTTCAGAAACAGACCCCGTGACAGACAGTAAGTCCACCGAGGGAGACAAGGGGGGGGGGGCGTGAGTCACTCAGCACAGGAAGCCAGCACAGCCCATGGAAGCTTCATCACAAGGCAGCTGAACCTACTCCTGCTGCAAAGTTCTATAGGCAGTGGAGCCCACACCTGACAGTTGCTGCTCCTGACACAGGAAGAGGTTGAGAGAAAAGGCCAGAAAATCAGCCGCCAGGGCATCTTCGTGTCTGTGGGGGCATCTGACTCCAGAGCACAGATGACACAAAACAGACTCTTTATAAGAAGTTTCCCACAAACCAATTATTTTTTTTAAGATTTATTTATTTATGGGCTGGAGAGATGGCTCAGAGGTTAAGGGCACTGGCTACTCTTCCAGAGGTCCTAAGTTCAATTCCCAGCAACCACATGGTGGCTCACAACCATCTGTAATGAGATCTGGTGTCCTCTTCTGACGTGCAGGGATATATGTAGACAGAACACTGTATACATAATAAATAAATAAATAAATAAATAAATAAATAAATCTTTTTTAAAAAGAAGAAAAAAGATTTATTTATTATGTATACAGCCTTTTACCTGCATGTATTCCTGCACACCAGAGGGGGGCACCAGATCTCATTACAGATGGTTGTAAATCACCATGTGGTTGCTGGCAATTGAACTCAGGACCTCTGAAAGAGCAGCCAGTGCTCTTAACCTCTGAGCCATCTCTCCAGTCCACAAATTGTTAACAAGGAATGTGGCTTCTAAAAGGCACAAGTCTTCATAATTAAAGGTACAAAGAATATGCAGAAAAGGGCCTTTTGGAATATATACAGATCACAGAGTGCAGAGGTTTGTGCTTTCTACTGCAAATTAGAGTGTCTGAGCAAGTAGCAAAATGCCCCTGCCTAATTGTACACTTAAAATCACGTTCAGTCTCAACAAGTGGTTTGTATTTTGTCAAGTGTGCTTAGAAAACTTGTTTTCAGCCATTGGATCTAGAAGCACAGAAATTTGCATCAAGACCCCCCAGATTTGTTTTAAAGACATAATGTATGCTTAACATGACTAGTAAGAACATGTAGTAGCAGAAAATCCTCTTGGAATTTAAACTTATTAGACATATTTGCATTTTTGTTGAGAGTCACTTCTAATTACACAGACTGATGATTGTGGTGGCTTAGATAAGAGATATCCTTCACAGTTCAAGTATTTGGACACTTGCTCCACATGGTGGCTCTGTCTTGGGAAGTCATACAACCTTGTAAGAGGTGTCTGCCCCATCTCTCTTCTACTGTGTTCTGGGGTGGGCCTCCAGGGTGACAGCTGAAGCGTGAATCCTAAGAGGAAGGAAGCTGCTATTGCTGTGCTGTCAATACCAGGAAGGGATGATACTTGACCCACAGGGAATCCACTCTCCTGTAGGTCTCTCAACAGTAGGTGTTTATAAGCTTACCTGGTGACAGTATACACAAGCCATTTTTCAATGGCCCATTATTACTGTATAGTACAAATAAATAGATTTGTTTAGATTACATCAGCTGATTTTAATGTTATTTTTGAAAAGTCAATATGTACATACATTTAAAAGACAAAAATCATTGCAAAAACTTATTTCATCTATTTTAGTCCCTTTTCTGTGACTGTAGAAGAATAATATGCTTGTAATCTCTTCACTCAAAAGGCTGAGGCAGGAGTATTGCTGTAAGTTATAAGCCCACTTTGGCTACATAGCAAGCTCCAAAATAGTCTGTGCTACCAATTGAGAGTCAGTTACAAACATAGAAATGAAAAAAGCTAGCATACCAAAAGAATAATAATTTATCTGGCTCATGTTTTTGGTGGCTGGGAAAGTCAAGAACAGAGTATCAGCTACTGGTGGTGTTTTCTGTTGTGCCATGACATAGCACAAGGGACAAACCAGTGTTCACAGACAGAGAGCGGGATCGAGATCTCTCTTTCCCCCTTTCAGCAGGAGCACATTGGAAAGTAACTCACTCCCACAGTAACAACCTTCACTGACTGACATCACCACACCCTAAAAGTCACCCCATGTCATTTCAATGGCAAGTAGGTTTCAACATGAGTTGGGGAAGCCACCAGTCAGACTGGAGCCTCACTTTCATTATCTCTTCTGATCCATCCTAGGGTTACTACTTGTTTAAAGAACCACACAGCCTATCAGGGGTTTCTTTGTGAAAATATAAGCAGACACGAACACACATTATTGCTCTTCATCTTTTCCTATACAAAAAAAGAAGGAATTCAGCACAAGCCTCTGTACCTTGCTTTCCCTCTCATTAGTGTAACTTAGAGAGGGAAATTTCTGCCCTGACACAGAAATTTCTCACAGTATTTCACAGGAGTCATACAGCTGTAAAAACAAGAGTGATTCTTTGTTGGAACTTTCTGTTGGCTATCAATAAATTGGACAACTTCATTGGGAGCAAGACATTATAAGAGAAAAGGTAAATGGTGAGTTCAGTCACTGTGGAGGAGGCCTGCAGTCACTGTTGATGGCTGCACTCCACTCAAGCTGATCATCTCCATTTTATGCAGGTCTGTGTGTGCTCTTGTGTGCACTTTGCCAGTCCATCTGATCATTAATATAGAAACCCCACTCACAGAAGGTAGTTTCGTAATTACAACAAAGACTGAGATTTTCTGTGTGCAGTGGCCTGCCAATGCCTTCCCCCAGCAATGCTCAATTACTGAGGCTCAGGACACATCATCTTTAAATATAATCATAGGAGAGCAAAATATGATATCCCAAAATATACTTGGCGTATTTGGGGCTGGTAATTTTTAGAAACTGCAGATGCAGTAGTGGCTCTGGCAAGCTATCCTTTTATAAACACACAGATATCTGTAAAGGAAATGAAATAGGGTCAACTCTGTGTCAAGTATAAGACAGGGCCCAGATTAACCTTTCTTTCTGGGAGACTTATTTTCAAGACAGGAGATACTTCCTCTTCAACCCCTCCATGGCTTAGGTAACCGCCCACTTCTCCAGAAGCCTCAAGTCCCCATCTCTTTCTGCAATGAGGATGTGTTACAGAAACTTTAGCCATTTGCTCTTTCTTCAAGTTACATATTTTTCTGGAACTTCCAGATACCCTGTATAATTAAGTGTAGCATTCCCCACCCCCTGTTTGTTAGTCTGCTCATGTTCATTTAATTATAGTCCAGCCAATGAAGCCACAGTATGAAGGGAAGCCTACTTACCATTATCATCTGCCATACATTCCTCAGGGCTCAAGGTGAAACACCAACCAGTTTCACTGCTTGAATGATTAAATTCAAGCTCTTGAGATCATGGGATCTCTGCAATAAAAACACCAGGTACAGGGACATGTTTATGCAGCTTCCAACAGCAAGGATGCAGGTAGCTGATGAACATACACTGGACCAGAGTTATGATCCACTTTTTTTTTTTATTAATTCAAGTTAGGGAACAAGTTTGTTTCACATTTAAGTCCCTTCTCCCTCTCCCTCCCCTCACCCCATCCCTACTCCCCCACCCCACCTACCCCCACCCCATCCACCCACCACTCCCCAGGCAGGGTAGGGCCCTCAATGGGGGCTCTGCAAAGTCCACCAAATCTTCCTGTGCTGGGCCTGGGCCCTTCCCCATGTGTCCAGGGCCAGAGTGTATCCCTTCACGTGGGATGGGCTCTCAAAGTCCCTTCTTACACCAGGGAAAAATGCTAATCCACTTCCAGAGGCTCCCTGGAGTGCAGAGGCCTCCTTATTGATATCCATGTTCAGGGGTCTGGATCAGTCTTGTACAGGCCTCCCAGATAGCATCTGCGGTCCATGTGTGTAAGGGAAGCTGTAGCCATGCCTTCTTAGGGGCTGGCTACAGGTGTGCCTGACCACGCTTGTGAGGGCGTGGTCAGAGTGACATAGGTGACTGCATTTGCGCTTTCGGTTTCTCTTTTGGGCTTGGGTACAGACTGCTGGCACGCAGGCTGGCTAGGTCGCTCTGTAAGTAAGGTTTTTCCCTATTAAATACCCTTATATTTCTACCTGACTCCATATTGGTAATTTCCCACTATATCTGGTTGTCAGAAGCAGGATATTGGAAACCTACACCCCATTTGGGACAGGCTGTGGGTTCCATCGGGCCCGAGGCCTAGGCCCGGAAAGTGCCCTCTCTCCACAGACGTTCCCGGCTAGCAGCCAACCCGCTGCAGCTGAGCTGCTCAGAACCATCCACCCAGCTCAGAGACAGTTTCTAGCTGCCTAGAGTCGAGGTAGGCCTCGGCTTTCAGCAGAGGCTTCCCCTGGCCGCTTCTGCAGTAAAACCGCATCTGTTTTAGTGGTTGCGGCCGCAAGGCCGTATACTCTCTAGGATAAGCACAGTCCCTTTTGTGACCTCTCTCCACCGCTGACCAACTGCTGCCAAATGCCTCCAACTAACTGAACGCCTGTGCTACCTGCTGGTCAAATATATTTACTGCATCTGGAGTAGGAATCAGGTAAAATTATGGCGGAATATTTATCATTTGCTAAAATTGGTAATATTTTTACTTATTATGTGAATTCACTGTTTGAGGCGGATGCTAATCTGCCAATTACCGGCCTATATGCCGTAATGGCAGTTAGCTTGCTGGTACAAATAGTATTACTAGCCAGAGGACTCAGGAATAGGGATAAGGATAACCTCAAGACCTACTTACAGGAAATAACAGCTTTACTCAGTGAGGTTTTGGAGAACAGATTAGGTCAGACCACAATTGTGCAGCAAGTGGAACAGAAATTGGATGATAAGCTTGGCTCTGTGTCCAATACGCTAAAGACAGAGCTGTCTGTTACCCAAGATGAGATGCAGCGTATTTATGCCATGTCTGAGACCTTAGAGGCTAGGCTGTCAGAAGACCGTGATGAGCTAAAAAATATCTGTAGCCAGCTAGAAACTCAGATAGGCAATGTTACCCAGAAATTAGATGCAAAGGTGCAAGATACCCAGGATAGGGTTGAAGAATTGGACAATGCCATTCCATCAATTATTGAAGCATCCAAGGTAGCAGATCACAAATTTGAGTCTAGATTGGAATGTTTGGAAGATAATTTACAGTACAGGGCTGACAGATTACATAGGTCCATATGGTCCATTGCTGAGAACTCAAAATCAGCAAATCATGACCTTGAATCTAGACTCCAATACCTAGAAGGCAGTTTCCATGCCATCCAGATGCTGCCTAAGGATGATAGTATTAAAGACCAAGAAAAACATGTAAATGAGCAGTTAGAGCAATTTACAGATTCACTAACATGCTTGGAATCTTTTATGATTAAGGAGATTGAAACTTTTCAAAAGGATATCATTACTAGGCTTAAAGATCATTGGGATGCCTCAGAGGCAGAATCACTCCAATCCCAGGTACCTACTCCACCCAGGTATCATGACTATTCTTCTAAGGTTGTTACTCGTACACCATTAGTGTACCCAACTACCATGGTAGAAAAGCCAGCTTCTAAGAAACACCCTCATGGACGGATGGCTTATGAATGGCAACCTATACAGCTGAAGGATCTTAAGAATATTAAAGAATCAGTTGTCTCATATGGTCTCCACAGATCATACGTAAAACAGCTATTATATTCATGGGCAACCTTTATCAGGGTGACACCCACAAATTGGGAACGATTGGTAGCAGCTGTACTTGAGAATTCATGCCAAATCCAATGGAAGGCATTAGTAAGGGAAGAGGCAAAACTCCTTGAGCATCAGGGCATAAAGGAAGGTTTTGAAGCCCCTCTAGATAAGCTTCTTGGTCAGGGTATTTATGCTGACCCACGGGTTCAGGCTGAATATGATGACGATATACTGTCTCTATGCAGGAAAGCAGCATTAAATGCCTGGGATAAGGTTCGTGAGCCAGGAGAACGCTTAGAAGCTTATACCAGAATAGAACAGAGACCTACAGAACAGTTCTAGGACTTCTTACAAAGGTTAACTAGGGCAGTAGAATTACAGGTAACAGATCCAGAAACAAGACAATCAATTATATATACAATAGCTTATGAAAATGCAAACCCAATATGCAAAAGAATACTTTTGCCTTTAAAGATCAGATCAGCTCCGCTAGAAGAATGGGTTTTGTATGCAGCCAACATTGACTATAATGTGCAAGATACTGGAGCTCGGGTAGGAGAAGCCATCTCCAAAGGTTTAAAATGGCAACAGGAAATTAAAAGGTCTAGAGGTGAGGATGTAAGGGCTTGGCAAGGAGAAGCACCTTACAGAGGTCAACATAGATACCAAGAGGCTAGAGGTTACTACTAATATGAACCAGAACCTTGGGTAGGAAGAGCCTTCCCCTGGAGACCACAAAGGCTCCAGGAACCTAGATGTTTCAACTGTGGTAAAATGGGACATACTAAGAGAAATTGTAGACAAATGAATTCTAACAATGCCTCATACGGAAGGCCACTGCCTTCTGGATTGTGTAGAAGATGTGGTAAGGGCAGACACTGGACCAATGAATGTAGATTGATCAAGGACATACAAGGAAACCCGTTAAGGTCGGGAAACCCCGAGGGGCCTCAAGAAGTCCCCCACATCGAGAAAGGTCGGGTCATTCCCAGTAGCAGTGGGAGACAATCTCTCACAGGACCAATAGATAGTTCTTTGCCTATTGTGGAAAATGATTCTGCTCTAGATGGTAGTTTGAATAGTGATGAAGAATCAAGTGTGAATGGACAAAATGAGAAATGCATATTTTGGCAAGCTTCTATTAATGATAAAAGGCCTCAGTTGAAAGTGAAAATTAATAATAAAGTTATTTCTGGCTTAGTAGACTCTGGGGCGGATGTAACTATTATTACTCAAAAGTCTCGGCCTCAGAAATGGCCTTTTAGAGAGGCAAATGTACAATTTTTAGGAATTGGAACTCTATCAAGAGTTCGACAGAGTGTTAACTCAGTGGTCTGCATTGGACCGGAAGGACAGAAAGGGATACTGAAACCATATGTGGCAGATATAGCTATAAATCTCTGGGGTCATGATCTCTTACAGCAATGGAATACTCAGATTAATATTCCTCCAGTGTCAGATACAAATTATGTACAATCTTTAGATAGTAGAAAAGATCTGGTAAGACGCTATGGAAAACGGTTACCAACCATCCATGCTGTACAGAAACTAGGTACAAATGATGGACCTTCAGAGGAGCCAAAGTCCCTGCCATTGAAGTGGCTTACAGATGAACCAGTTTGGGTAGGACAATGGCCTATGACCTCTGAGAAGCTAGATGCTTTAGAAAAGTTAGTACAGGAACAGCTAGATGCTGGACATATAGAGGAATCTACCAGTCCTTGGAATTCTCCTGTATTTGTTATTAAAAAGAAGTCAGGTAAGTGGAGAATGCTGACAGACCTGAGAGCTACAAATAAGGTAATTCAACCAATGGCTCTCTGCAACCTGGAATGCCATTACCTTCCTTAATACCTAAAGGATGGCCTATCATAGTCATTGATCTAAAAGACTGTTTCTTCACAATGCTGTTACAGGAAAATGATAGAGAAAAATTTGCATTTACTGTACCAACTCTTAATAATTCACAGCCAGTTAGGAGATATCAGTGGAGAGTTTTGCCACAAGGAATGCTAAATAGTCCTACTTTGTGTCAGCACTTTGTACAGCAACCTTTGGAAATAATTCGTAAGAAATTTTCACAATCTCTTGTTTATCATTACATGGATGACATTCTTTTATCAGATTCTAATAAGGAAACTTTGGAACGTATGTTTGAAATGGTGAAGGAAGTTCTGCCTCATTGGGGATTACAGATTGCACCAGAAAAGATACAAAGAGGAGATTCTATTAACTATTTAGGTTACAAGATAGACTTACAAAGAATCAGATCTCAAAAGAATACAAATTAGGAGAGATCATTATCAAACTCTTAATTCTTTTCAGAAATTATTAGGGGAAATTTCTCAATTGCAGACGATTATTAGTGTAGAAGGACATGACTTAAAGCATTTAAAAATGGCCCTTAAAGGTAATAAGAACCTAAACAGTCCGAGAATATTATCTGATGAGGCGGAAAAAAAGTTACAATGGGTAGAAAACAGAATATTGAATGCACATGTAGATTGGATAAACCTTGATTTAGATTGTATTCTGGTTATCTTGCCATCCAGAGAATACCCTTCTGGAATTCTGATGCAGAGGGAAGACACTATATTGGAATAGATATTTCTGCCACATAAACAGAATAAAAAGTTAAAGACATATATAGAAAAGATTTCTGATTTGATTTTAAAGGGTAAATTAAGACTTCGTCAGCTGACTGGAAAAGATCCAGCAGAAATTATAGTACCTTTAACTAATGAAGAAATTTCTTCCTTATGGAAAGATAATGAATATTGGCAAATAGCTCTTACTGACTTTTTTGGAACGATTAGCAACAATTATCCCAAAACTGACAGAATTAAATTCATAAAAAAGACAGACTGGATTCTTCCATGTATTTTAAGACAAACTCCCGTTTCTGGAGTTCTTACCCTATACACTGATGTCAACAAACCAGGTAAGGCTGGTTATAAAGTCTCCACAAAATTAGAAAAAAATTTTCAAATATTATAACATAAAGCATGTTACTGGTATACCACACAATCCTACAGGACAAGCAGTGGTTGAGAGATCTAATAGAACACTTAAGGAGATGCTCAACAAACAAGCTTGGAAGACTAAACCCCCCAAACATAGGTTAAATAATGCTTTATTAACACTAAACTTTCTTAATGCCAATGAAAAAGGACAAACAGTTGCAGAAAGACACTGGACTACGGAAAAAACTGCTGAACTCAATCAGCTGGTATACTTCAAAGATGTACTAATCTCTGTATGGAAACCAGGACATGTGTTACGTTGGGGTAGGAGTTTTGCATTGGTTTCTACAGGAGAAGAAAAACTTTAATACCATCAAAGTTGATCAAGATTCGAGTGGAAAAGGAAAAACCTCTCAACGAGGACAAATGATCGGTATTCTACTAAGGTATATCTTATAAACTAAATAGAAACCCCCCAAAGGAAAGGGAAGTGTTTTGCTTTTATCTTCACAGGAAAACTCATCTCCAGAAGGCAAAGGACACTGCATGGGTAGATACTTGGGAAGAAAAGGTAGCTATAACCATCAAACAAAAGGAATGTGCCATATGGTAAACTTTACAGCTGTCTCTCAAAAAACTCTATTTCTCTTTATTTCTTAGTCCCTATTCAATTAAACCAATGCTGGATTTAGAGGTGGATTTGGCTTTCCTCCTCTAAAATCCAAGCACATTATTTAACTAAGCTTTAGTGTTTCTGTATTGTATCAAGAAGCCAATTGATGTAATACAGAATAAAAGAAGAATTTTGAGACTGTCTTTGTCTTTTCTTGGATCTTTCTCTCAATGTGTACACCCTCTTATAATTGTTATGCTCTCATGGTTGCATTCTCCAGCATGTGTACATACACAAGCAAACATTTCTCTGCTAACTGTTTATGTTTGAGTCCCACACAGCCAATGAAGACCTGCCTGACAGCAATCCCTGGACACCCTGGAAAGAAAATGGGCCACACCTCCTTGACTGCACTGGATCCAACTTGCTCCATTTCAACTGACACTCTGGCCAGAGGTTCGGGTACTGACTTCAATCAAGTTGAGGATTTCAAGAGAGATCTTCAATCAAGTGAATCCCATCTAACATGGACTGGATGCAATTCATTCAAGACTTTCACTATACTAACATTTTCTTTCCCTCAGGACCCCACATGACTATCATCATCCCATTTCAGCAGGAAGTAACTTGGAGAATGCTACGCCCCCTTTCCCCATTGTTGTCACTTAGGATAGTGTATATACCTAGTTAGGGATAGCTTCCTATTGTTTATGGTTGGGATTGGAAGGAGGTGTTCAGGCTTGGACACCTCTTTCAGATGACTTTAGGGTTTAGTTAAAATAGATAGTTAGGATGTGACATAAGCAGATTGTTGTATCTTCTTATATTTTACCTTTATGATTGTTAATTTTGGATACTTTATACTGTTAAGTTTTAATCCTCTTTTAGACTAAAAGGAGAATTGTAGGGGAAGCCTTCTTAGGGGCTGGATACAGGTGTGCCTGACCACGCTTGTGAGGGTGTGGTCAGAGTGACATAGGTGACTGCGTTTGCGCTTTCGGTTTCTCTTTTGGGCTTGGGTACAGACTGCTGCCACGCCGGCTGACTAGGTTGCTCTGTAAGTAAGGCTTTTCCCTATTAAATACCCTTATATTTCTACCTGACTCCGTATTGGTAATTTTCCACAATACATGTGCTCTCCCTTGTTCAGGCCAACTCTTTCTGTGGGTTTCTCCAGCCTGGTGCAGACCCCTTTGCTCTTCATTCCTCCCTCTCTTCAGCTAAATTCCAGATTTCAGCTCAGTGCATCTCTGTGGATGTCTGTCTCTGCTTCCATCAGCCACTGGATGAGGGCTCTAGGATGGCATAAAGAGAAATCATCAATCTCATTTTGGGGGAAGGGCTTTTAGGTTATCCTCTCCACTATTGCCTGTATTGTCAGATCGTGTCATCCTTGTAGGTCTCTGGAGATCTCCCTAGTTCCAGATCTTTTCTCAGACCTATAGTGGCTCCCTCTAATATGGTATCTCTCATCCTGCTCTCTCTCCTCTATTCTTCCCCCAACTGAATATTTCTGCTCCTCCATTTCCTCTCCTCCTCTTCTGTTGCTCTTATTGTGGCAGCTCCCTCTCACCTACCCTCATGCTCCCAATTAGCTCAGGAGTTCATGCCACTTCCCATTCCTGGGGATGATCAACTTTTAAGAAAGGAGATCATGTGGTTTTGAATTTGCATTGGCACAGACAAGGGTTATGGGATTATGTGAAGTGAGCATGGGGCCACATAAGTTCAGGAAGGGAGGACACACCTTTAGAAGCATTTCTTGTTTCTGGATTAGTTGAGTTGTGAGCAGTGATGATGCTTAGGGACTCATGATGAGAATTGAAGGAAAGTTTTAACATACATTCAAGAATATGAAGGCACTGGGTGTTGGTGGCTCATACCTTTTATCCCAGCACTCGGGAGACAGAGGCAAGTGGATCTCTGAGAGTTCTAGGCCAGCCTGGTCTACACAGCAAGTTCCAGGACAACATCCAAAGCAATACAGAGAAACCCTGTCTGGAAAAACCAAAAAATAACAACAACAACAACAAAACAAACAAACAAAAAGAATATGAAGGCTATTTTGTTCTCATAATTTACTACCTTATTAACTACCCACATCTCTCTTCTCTGCCTTCCAACCTTTGTAATTACACTTTGGGCACTTCAGACTGTTTCTCTTATCATGACTTTAACTAAACAAGATCCCCCTGTCTTTAAAAGAGGACAAAAGCTTACTCCTTCAGGAGTTCCAATAATGTGTATGTGCATGTGCATGTGCATGTGTGTGTTTGTGGGTGAGTGCACACATGTGTGGTACTGGAAATTTGAACCAGCACCCTGTACATACTAAATAGTGTTCTATTACTAGGCTACAAGAATTTAACTCTAACCTGTGTATATATGTAGTAAGCTCTCTCTCTCTCTCTCTCTCTCTCTCTCTCTCTCTCTCTCTCTCTCTCTCTCTCCACCCACCCACTCACTCCACACACACACTTAGAAAAGTAAACATGAATGGGATTGTCTCCATGTCCTTTAATTATTTAATTATGGTGGTTTTTGCTGTTTCTTGTAATGGATATCTCCCCCTTTCTTGTGTTTGTGGTGGTAGACCCAAGGCCTTGCATACAATGCAAGCCCCCATGACTGAGCTATAGCACCAACATTGCCAATCTATTTATAAAAGTTTATTCTATTATAAAATACTTAATAGATAAAAATTGGCTATATTTAAGCACACACTGTGAGTGATTATCAATCATTAGTGATCTTATCAGCACACTGTTCAACATACATTCATATCACAAATCAAAGTTGGCTCCTTTTGACCAATATTTCCTGCCTCCCCCCCAGTTCCTGATAACTCCTATCCTATTCTCTGACCCTTCAACTTCAATGACTTTTATATTCTCCAAGTAAGTGAGATTATAAAGTATTTGCCTGGCATATCTCATTTGCAAAATGTCCTCTACATTATTTTGTGCTGGTAAAAACAACAGTATTTCCTTTTTTTGTGATTGAATAGTGTTCTATTGTATACATGCACCTCAATTTCTCTAGATATTCATCCACTGATATCCACCTCAGTTGTGCTTCCTGACATAATTTTTCCCTTCATATTACTATTTTTCCAGTTTTGTAGGAACCCAAAATTGTCATCACAACCTGGAAAAAATTATCTGCGGAGCTTGTGCTTGTTTAAGAAGGGGTATCTTTCTAAATACAAGTTTAAGTTTTACTTTGACTACTAACTACTTAGTAAAATGCAGGATTTTAGAATTTATGAGGTTGGTACAATTTTAGTCACAGGTGAAAAAACTAACTGAGATATCTTACAGTAGATGAATGGAAAAATAAGCTGGGGTATATCCAAACAGTGCCAGAAAGAAATGTATTCTTCAGGCATAAAAATCCAAGGGGGGCAGTCAGGGAGCCAAAGGGGAGCCTTAAGTGCATATATAGCTATGCGAAAGAAGCCTATCCAAAACACAACCTACTGGGGCCGGAGAAATGGCTCAACAGTTAACCGCTCTTCCAGGCTGGGCTGGAGTCCCAGCATCCTACATGGTGGTTCATAACTCACTGTAACTCCAGTTCCAAGGGAATCTTGTGCCCTCTTTTGGCCTCCACATGTATTAGGCATGTAATTGGCCTGAGACATATATGTAGGCAAAATATTGGTACACATGAAGGAATTCAGATACAAAATTTAAAAAGACAACCTATTGTACAATCCCAACTATAATATTACAGAAAAAGAAAACTATTAAGAAAAACAATGGTTATATGAGCTTAGAGGGGCCAGAATGATTAGGTGGCATTCAAAAATTGTAGGTTCATATTATTGCACCTCTGTACAAACCCATAGAATGTAGGGTGACAGAACTGAGCTGGTGTATAAACCGTAGACTTGGGGGATGATTGTAATGTATTCTTGACAGCTCATTAACATATCGAACCACTTTTGTGGGCAATGCTGATGTCAGGGATTTAAGTGAAGGTCTCTTATTGCTTTGACAAAGTACTCAACAAAAGCAATTAAAACAAGGAAAGGTTCATTTTGACTCTTGGCTTGAGAAGGAATCTGGTCGATCATGGCTAGAAGATAGGACCACAGGAGTGTGAGGCAGCTGTTTACACTACATTCACAGTCTGGAAAATGGGAGAAATGGTTGTTGGTTCCTTGTCTCTCTTTTTTTCCCCTGCCTTTCCTTTTTCCCTTTAAATTCAGTTCCAAGCTATGGATGATGCCATCCACATCCAGAGTGAGTCTTTTCTCCTCCATTAAATCTTTGGAAACTCTCAGAGATACATCCAGAGGTATGTCTCTTAGGTTATCCTAATTTCAGGTAAAGTGATAATGAATATTAATCAGACCATCAAGGGCTTGCATGGGTGGAGTGCTCTTGGGTGGGAGGGTATGGATGGAAGGATGAAGGAATGTGTAAGAAGCCTAGTTCCTGCTAATTTTTGCTGTGATTGTAAAACCTGCCTTAAAAGGAAGCCAGTGTTGAAATGGATGTTTAAACATCAGTGAGTGATATTTGGGGTCAAAGTCTTCAAATAGGTTCCATTTGGGACTTTTTCTTGATGTTTGTTTCACTTTTGATTTGCTTCAACTGATACAGGGCTGAGAAAACATTATTCAGTGCCCTTCAGTTATTCCAGAATTCTCCAGCTAAGATATTTGACCTTCAGCCTTTGGTGCTGAATGTAAGAATGGAAAGCATAAATATCCCAGAAATGAAGTAAATATCTTATAAGAGAATCTGTTGAGAAAAAATTGGCACACATTGGTATTTAGGGTGGGACAACAATGTATGTACAGAATGACTAATGTGTAAACTTAGTGAATGTGCCATGAGGGGGCTAAATTTGACATCAGTGAGTCTGGTAGTTAGGATATTCAGCATTAGAGCACCTATTTCTTCCAGGGAATATTCTCTCACCTCACCTACAGTCCACTTAGGGCTCCACTTGCAAGGTCAGGCTATAAGATTTGCTCAGATTTAATGTATTCATCACACCCTAGCCACAGACCAAGTGATAGGCTCAGAAATGGGTTGAAAGGTAATGTTAGGATTTTAGTTGCTAGAATGAAGCTCTAGGTGTGTGCATGTGTGTGTGACCTCACCATGCTCAGTCACAAGGTGGCATAGTGTAGAGGAGTAGGCACCCTTTGTCCATCCTAGTGGTTTAAATCCCAGTTTTCCTGCTCAATCAGCTACTAGTAAGTCAGCCTTTCTCTCACAAAGTCAGTCAGATCCACAAGTACTGTCTGTCTTTTGAACTTGTTACAGAACTGAACGAGTTAATATTTGTAAAGCCTGGTATAAGTGTTTGTGTTCTCAACATTTTTACTTGTGGAAGTAATGGGCTTTCCAAACTTGGGCACCACATGAATTTTCCTTTCTGTCTTTCTCAGCTCAGCAAGCATCTTTATTATCCCAGCTGCTCACATCATCACTATCCTCCCTGCTGACTGAGCCCAAGTCATGGTTGCCTTTGACACTACTGTCTAATCCAGCAGCCAGTCCTTGTAGCCATATCCAGAATTTAATGGAATCTGTTAAAGCTCACCCAGTTCAAGACACCATTGTCTCTTGTCTGGATCCAGACATCACAGATTGCTAAATGATCTGCTGGCTCCATTTCTGTTGCTTTTCAGCAAGGATTCTAATAAGACCCAAGTCCATATGTGTCATTCCTCTGGATATGTATCTGTATGTCACCCACTACCAACACACAGGCAGTGGCATCTATGTTCTTAGTTCCCACTCTTTTTTCCTGAATCCTAGCACCAAGACCCTCTAGTTGCCCCTTGCTGTTCCTTGAGCACACTCAGGTCACTTCTGTCTTTAGAGCTCTTGCCTGCTCTGTATGTCTGCATTACATGGCTACCTCACCTTCAGACCACTACCCAATACTACCTTCCCATGAGACCTTCCTCAGTCCTCTAAGCCCAATCTTCCAATTCCATATTCCATCCCCTGTTCAGCTGGTCTTCAAGCCTTCATCACTGCTTCATCTGTGTTATGTGTGGATTACTTAATGTGTCTATTACATGTCTGCCTCCATTAGACTACAGGACTAAATATTTTTAGCTTTTGGATACCTAGTACTTAAAACAGTTCATAAGACAGAGTAAATACTCAATAAATATTTAATGAATAATTGGATGAGTAAGTAAATAGAAGGAAAAATGTTGCAATGAAATGAGTGTATCTGTTAACAGTTTTGCAGTGCCTTCTAGATATCTGTGACTTTCTAGTCCCTAGGGATAGAACTGAAACAAAGACTGCTTTGGTGTTCATCCACAGTCTGATGGAGGAGGGGAAACTTCCAGAAATTCAGGATGGAGAGACAGCTCAGTAGCTAAAAGCACTTACTTTTCCGGAGGCCTGGGGTTCAATTCTCAGCACCCACATGGCAACTCACAGTTGTCTGTAACTCCAGTTCCAGGGCATATGACACTGTCTTCTGGTCTCCCCAGGCACCGCAAACACATACATGCAGGCAGAACACCCAAATACATGGAATAAGTTCATCTTTTAAAGAATTCAGAGAGTAGAGGGTGGACATGGAAAACATATGACAAGGACTTGCTGCCTATTAGGGAAAACTTATAAAACTGGTCAAGGTTTGTCAAAGCGGTCATCTGAAGGTTCAGGAGAGCAAGGACTAGGGAGAGGATGTGGAGAGAAGAGGAGCTGAAATGTCACTAAATTACGTAGGCTGAGGTTAGTGTTTGCCCAGGAAGTGGCTACATTGGCTTTCCTGCACTCTGAGTTCTATTCACACCAAATAAACAGGCACCCTGCAAGGAAGAGTGAATTGAAAATATTTCGAGGCGTTGTGCCAAGTCCTGTTTACCCCTGCTTCATTGAAAATCTAGAAAAAAAAGTGACTGGGAGGTTGGGCCTTCCTTAGTTCCTGGATGTGGGAAGAGAAACATGTGCCTCTCCTCTTAAGTCTGTTAGAAATAAAAGCCCATGTTGTGACCTGATAGCATCAGTTGGGAGGCTTTCCTGTTGTTTGTGAAGCTCACATCTCTTCATGGTCCCTGATTCAAGGATTCACAAAATGTACTGAAGAGATAGATCCCTACCAAGAAAAACGATTATAGCACTGAGGTTTCCTAGGTCACAAAAGGCTCCTTACAGCTGCCAGGAGCCACAACCCAAGAATGTTCCCAGAAGTGTCCACTCTGGACCATAAATACACCTCTTCAAGGACACAGTCATCTTGTTCACTCAAAATCTCTGGTGTCTCATCTAGAATGTGCCATTTATAAAATGTTTCTGAGATGGCATCGTTGTTCACTTGACACTCTTTGAGAAGCTGATTGTAGTGTCTCTGTCTTCTCTCTCCATCACTGTGCTTTACACCCAGCAGATGAGCAGAAGGTGCTGGTCATTAGATGGGCTTCAGTTAGAGAACTGAAGGAGAACTTGGATTTAAGAGCTAATGCTTAGCCATGAGCTAGGCAGTGCTCGAGAGAGCTGCCTTCTATGGGCATTGCCTGGGTGCCAGTCACATGCTGGGCAGTGTCTTCTTACTGGGGGCACAGTGTATTTGTGATGATTGGTGAACCAAAGCAAGCAATGACCGTAGAGGAGGAACCTGCCAGTGAAAGGACTGAGGAGAAGTGCCACCCATTCCTGGGAAAGTTGACCCAGGAGGTGCACCTGCTCTACATGTCCATATTTTTACAGCAGACCTGGGAGGTGAAGAGATTGTATAGGGCACTCATGTTCAAGGAGCTACCGAAGAGTGAACCTGGGCTCTTCTGTCGCAGAGAGGAAACATGCCCAATAGGGACCATGTGTGCAGTACGTGAATTCAGAAATATGTATCATTAAAAAAATATCCTAACTACCTTTCCAGTTTTTATATTAATTAAAATATTATTGCATCATCTCTCCCTTTTCTCCTTCCAACCCCTCCCACTACCCCCACTCTATCCCAAACTCACAACCTCTTTATTATTATTGTTGTTGTGTTCTTGTTTTACATATCCACACACAAATATTTAAGTTCAACATGCAGAGTTCATTTAGTGTTGCTTGTATGTATATGATTTCAGGTTGACTGCTTTGTATTGCATAGCCAGGTAGGGTGTTCCTCCCTGTGGAAAATTAATTCCCTCTCTCAGCAGTCATTAGTTGTCTATAGTTCTTTGTCTGAGGATAGAGCTCCATGAGATTTTCTCCTTCCATGCTATCATGAATATCCATGTTGTAGTAGTTTACATCTTGCTTAGGCAGCTACATTGTTTCAGTACCATGGAGTATTTGCCTCCCTGTCATTTCTAGGGGACACAATTTAACAGCGGACTTTATGGTCCTCTGGCTTCATAACTAAAAAAAAAGGCTAAACAGAGAGATATCAAAATGTTAATGACTACAAGAGTAAGGTTCTCTGCTCTCCCCTAGGTATCCTCAGATCCTCTCCATTCCTTGAGGCTGTATTTTAACACTCATTCCCCTTTCCTACATTCTTTGCTTGCTGTTCACAGCCTAAGGTCTTCTTGTCTTGTCTTCTCTAAGCCTCCCTTAAAGCTTCTGGGACTCATTGGCATCTCTAGTACCAGACACACAGATGCTGCTGTATATGAGCTTACTCTTTGAACTGGTGTGGAGGTGGTCCCTAGCAAAGGAGTTCTACGAAGTCTGAAGATTCTTTTAATCTCATAGTACAGAAAGGGAATTTGAGCTTCAGAGCAGATTTATAATCTACTGGAAAGACCAAACCCTCCTCCTGACCACAAAGCTTGTGTTTTTCACTGTGTGACACAGGGATCAAGGCCCCTTTTCTGGGCTCTCAGCATCTAACATAGTGCCTTGCATGTGGTGGATCCTCAGTATTTATCAAATAAATGAATGAATGGATACTATAATATGATATGTTTTGAATCTCAGTGTGTTAACTATATTCAAATAAGTTTATCATAAGAGGACCTTGTTTATTTTAGTTGTGTAGATTCTCGCCCATCAGTCCCCACTTCACTTTGAGTAGACATTAAATTAGGGACCATTTTTCAGATATAAAGATGAAGGGAACCAACTCCCAAGAATATAATAGCAGTATGCTATGGGTAGAAGAGATGGACAGTTTTTGTGCAGATGTACTTTTGTTCTCTGAGTATGTATCAACATCAAACACTGTGGCTGTCCATCTTTCAGAAAAAGAAAATACAAACCGAGTATACTCACAAAACAAGTGATTTAGCAGAAGCCAGGGTTACAGGATCCTTTCTGGATTCGTTTTCTCCTGTTTGTTGTATTTAACAGAAAGAGGAACTAAAAGCCAAAGTTTCCTCAAATCACTGAGGATTCATAACAGGAAATGGAGACATTGAAAATAACAGGGTTTTTTACTCATGTGAATGCCGGAAACCCACATTCCAGACACTGCGCATGACCCTTTATACAACCTTTTGGGCCAGCAATATCTTCCCAAAGTATATTTATACTTATTGCCCTTTGACCCATGATGTCTACATTTTGGAGAATGTATAAACCTGGATATGGAGAAATATGTTAACACAAGGATGTATACTGTAATGTTTAATGTAATAAGAGAGATGTAGATCACCTAAGTGCCCATGAATATGGGTCTGGTCAAGCAAACCGTGGTGTACTGTATACTGAAATATCAGAGACCATTTAAAATATCTTGGTTCAGAAATCAGTTTATTGAATGTTGTCAATGTTAACAGCACGGGAAGAAATCCAGGTAACCAACAGAACATGCATGCTTTTGTGACATAATGAAGATCTCTCTCTATATGTGTAGACGCATGTGTATATGCTTATACATGTGTGAATATGTATATATGTAAATATATTTTATTAGTTCATTAACATAAGAAGAGGCCAAGGAGGAAAAAAAGTACTTATCATATTTATTGTCAAAAAAGGTCCCTATAGCAAGAGAAATGGCTCATTGTTTAAATGCTTGAGAGAATCTGAATTCACACATCAGACCCCACTTTGGGTGACCTGCACAGTCTCCTGAACACACTTGGTGCACATGAACACATGTAGGCTCACACACATACATATAAATAAAATATAAATATGTCTTTGAAAAAATTAACAATACTCCTTTGAAAGGAATTGTGGGGGCAGGTCTTATTTTACAAGCCAGAAAGAGGTGAAGGGCTGTTACACAGTAACTGGTTTTGAACTTTGCACTTATGGGTAACAGGAAAGAAAACACAGGGCAAAAGGGTGGAAGAACCTGGTGAAACACAACAGGGTCAGAGACAAGGGAAGGAAACCAGAGCAAGTCCAGCATTTCAGGCTCAACTTTTACATCTCTAGTTTAGATCTAGCATGTGCCAGTAACTCTCCAGTCCTCAGGGAAAAAAAATGGATACTGGGAGGAAACTGGGGAAGTCACACATTCGTTTAATAAGAACTTCAGGACTTCAAGTTGAATTCAAGGACACTAAGGGTGGGGGGACCCAATTCTTAGTAACCACACCCATAGCAAATATCTGGCCTAGTGGGAAGGAAGCTTAGAAGAAACTCAAAAGTTGTGTTTGGAGGCTGGGTTTCTAAGCCTCTGAGACCTGTTGTGTTTCAGGGATCTGCTGACATCTGTGCTATTCATCCAGGAGAGTGTACACTTGGATACCTACTGTGAGAGTAATTTCAACTCTAAAATCATGTAGGAGACAAGACACTGGGCATATTTATGGGGGATTTTCTAGATTGGGAATTTTCTTTCTTTTTTAAAATTAATTTTTATTTAAATAAAAAACAATCTTATTTTACATACTAATCCCAGTTCCCTCTCCCTCCGGACCTCCCACTCCCCCCAGCCCCCCCATCCCACCCCGTAGCCACTGCTTAGGGAGGGTGAGGCCTCCCATGGGGGACCATCAAAAGTCTGTCAAATCATTTGAGGCAGGACCTAGGCCCTCCCCTGAGTATTAGATTTAGAATTTTCTAATCGGGGTAGCAAGATGTCCCCTAAATATGTATAGCACCATGCTATGGGGTGGGATCCCAGTCTAAAGAGAATGTGAACTCAATGCTAGCTCTCATTGCTCTACACTTCCTGACTAAAGATGCAAAAAAGCTAGCTGTGAGTGAGTGCCAGGATAGGCTCCAAAGCTACACAGAGAATCCCTGTCTCAAAAAACCAAAAAAAAAAAAAAAAAAAAAAAAGAACTAGCTGCCTCATGCTACCTCCATACCTTCTCTGCCGTGGTGGACAAGACTTTCAAGCCATGGGCCCACATCAACCCTTCCTATTCACAGCAACCACCAAAGTGCCTAATATACCTGCCTCCATTTGGGGAGGTTTCCTCCAGAGTGTGTACCATGGCTGAGACCTGAAGGGGCAGCAACATATGGCACCTGTGAAAGTCAAACAAAAGAGCTTGGGCTGACTGGGGACAGAGAAGACCGAGAGCTCTGGAGGGCCATGGAGGTTTGAGATCAAGGTGACTGTGGAAGAGGGATAAGCTGAGAGGAGTGTCCCACATGCTGTGGGAAGTGTCTAGAGCAAGCTGGGAAGTGAGAAAGACAGTCATGTTGGGGAAATTAAATCTTAAAAATAATGACATCTGGATCACCTCCCTAGCTGTGGTGCATAGGACAGATGGAGACTGGGCAGGCTGGGTTTGGGAAAAGAGTTGAAAGCCACTCTGAGGTGAAAAAGAGAGTGGACTAAGTTGGATTGGAGTGGAAGAACATAGTATTTCATGACTCATTTGCCGCAGAAGGGACCAACCTCCTCCGGGTTTTGTGGGGTGAGGGAGAGGAGTGCCTTGTAAGTTCCCAGCTTGAGTAATTGTATGGCCAGGATATTGATGCTTGTTACTTAAATAAAGAAGACCAGGAATGATGCGGTTAGAGGAGGAACTTAATGTTGAGTTTGATCTATGAAGTCACACAAACATAGATGTCCCTGCTCTTATAACCCTGCAGTCCCATCAGAATCGTGGCAGTAATATCTTGTCTTTTCACTGTTTCTCATCTCCATTTGCTCTCACTTCAGTTTCTGCAGGACTTAGGAGCCACGGCTCACTATTTAAATTCTAGCCTTGCTCACATTTTCAGCTCAGTGTTTACCCAGTGTTCAGGACTGTAGGACTTCATGGTGACTCCCACAATTCTTAGGTCTCAGCTTCAACCCCAGTGTGTCTGTGAAGATAGCCCAATTACCCTTATAGAAGTAATTACAATGAGATCACTGAGGGAGGACTCAAACTCATCACTTGGTGTTTTTGTACAAACTGGAAATTAGGTCACTGGCTGTTACAGAGGGACCTCCTCAGCTAACACAGACACAGAAGAAGGGACAGTCTAAAAGCCAAGTGGAGAGACCACAGAAGGAACCAACTGCACAGACACCTTGATCTTAACTTCCAGCCTGCAGAACTGCAAGACAACTAATTTCTTTTGCTTAAGCCATCCAGAGTATGATGTTCTGCTACGGCATTGCTAGCAGACAACTACTGACCCAGCTGTGTCCTTTTTCCGGTTTTTTGTCTAAGCAGTGGGCGTGGTTGGACAAACAAACACTAGCTCACTAACTGGCCTTTCTTTGAACTTTTGACCATTTAATGATCCCCTGAGAACTGGTCCACTTCCCAGCCTGAGTAGTCCCCATCAGTGCTTCACTGTGCCCACAGGAGCTTCTTCTTAGTTCACAGAAGAAGCAATCAGGAGAGAATGTGCTTGTGTGTTATCACCAAGTCCTAAATGTCTCAACCCCCAGCCATTTTCTCCACCTCTTTTTGTGTGTGTGCTCAAGTGTGTGTGAGAGGCTGGAACTCCCGCCCACACCCCCACCATGCCTTGGATTCCTCTCCCCCTCTCCTGCATTTGTCAAGTGTTACTGGACTAGTGAGTCAGCTTGTGAACCCCCAAATGTGCTAGGATAAGTCTAATCTCAGAACAGGATGCTCTTTCCTGGATCCCAGAATATTTCTCATCACTGTGAGAAAATAGCTAACATAATAACTGAAAAGAGGAAAAATTCACTTTGGCTAAAGTTGTAGAGGCTTTAGTTCATGATCCCTCGGCTTTATGCTTTTGGTAGAATATTATGTGTCATAGGGGAGTAGTTCACCTCATGACCAACCAGGAGGCACAGAACTGGACAGGAAATTGCCAGGGACAACACAGCATTAGAGGCTCAATTCCTCCATATTGGCCTCTCCTTCTAAATGTATACAACCCTCCAAAATTGCACCCCTGCCTGAGCACCAAGAGTTCAAAATCAAGAGCTTATAATGTTCAGCATTGTCAATGTGTGTCATTTTTTCTGTTTCCTTTGACATTATAAAAACAGCTGGGCGGTGGTGGTGCACACCTTTAATCCCAGTACTCTGGAGGCAGAGGCAGATTGATCTCTGTGAGTTTGAGACCAGCCTGGTCTACAAGAGCTAGTTCCAGGACAGCCTCCAAAGTCACAGAGAAACCCTGTCTCGAAAACAAACGAACACATAAACAAAAAACAAAAACAACCCCCAAACAAAAAAAAGACATTATAAAAGCAAACAAACAACAAACAACTCCTGCTTTTAACACAGCTGCACTCTAACTTATTGATACCACATTCACATTCTCTTGAACCCTCTGTGCTAGGCTGTGTCCTTCTCATTCTCTGAAAATGTTCCCTCTTGAGAATGGGAAGAAGAGTCAGCATTTGAGTGTTTGTTGCTCTTGCAGAAGACTGGAGCTCACTTCTAGCATCTACATAAGGCAGCTTCCAAACATTTACAACTTCAACTCTGGGGGACCTGATGCCCTATTTTAGCTTGTATGGGTACACCACATATGAGCACGAATACACACACACACACACACACACACACACACACACACACACACACACGAAATGTGTTGTGGGTTTTTTTTTTTTTTTTGAGTTCCCTTTTGTCAAGAAGCACTGAGCTGCAATTACTTCTTGTTCAGGACTCATACTTCCATGCTCCCTTTGCTGGGATTCCAGCACTTTTCTGGCTCCTGCTTCAAGCATGTCCCACAAGACTTTGAAACTTCTGCCTTCTGCCTGTAACACAGTCTTCTCTTTACAAGCCTTGCTAAAGCTCAGCTGAAGAAGCCTCACGTATTAGGTCTACAACAGTGGTCACTTGTTATCACTCTGTGCTTGGACTCAACTCAATGTCTCCTATTTGGATTTCAAACTTACTCCCTCTGAACAAAATTCTCCTCTTATGCCTTCTCCCCCAAACTAATGCTACTTCATTCCAGCTTTCCTAGTTCTATACGTAGCAGTAGAGTCCTTCCTTTGATCAGTTCTCAGACCAAAAGTACTAGTGGTATCATTGATTCCTCCTGTCCTTGCAAACCACGTTGGAAAATCCTGTTGCTTTTACTTTGGAACCATTTCCAGGGTCTGGTCATTTTTAAGTTAGCCATTTTGTTACTTCTCTACAGGTTAAAGTCATGATACCTGGTCCCTAAGTTTCTATCTTTGTTCTTCAAAGCCAGGCTGAGCCTTTCACTTGTCACCTGAGGTGGCTCGCTGACCTTGAATGGTTTAGTATTGAAGGGTGGGCTGGTGAAATGGCCCAACGGGTACAGTCCTCTGTTGTCAGGGCTGATAACCTGAATTCAACCTCTTGGAAACACGTGGTATAGGGAGAGAAGAGACTCTTCAAAGTTGTTCTTTGACCTCCACTTGTATGCTGTGGCATACACACACACACACACACACACACACACTTGAAACCAAATGAATAAGCAAAGAGTCAACAAAAATTTTAAGAAATGAAATGTACTAAAAAAAAGTCCTCCTGTCCTACAGAGCTGTGGAGACCTGCTCTCCTGCTTCCCTCACAATGATTCCCTCTCCACTCTCTAGTCTAGCTACAATGGCTGCCTTTCTATACCTTAAAACAGGACAAGGGGCTTTCCTGTCTCAACTTTTGCATCTAATAAGCCCTCTGCCTGGAAAATGACTGTCCCCGTGGAACTTCTGTTATGATCTGTTATGTGGCAAGCCTCTGTTTAAGTAATAGATGTCCTCTTGGGAAGGGGAGGCAGGAAGAGCTGCAGTATTTGGGGGTTCCCACTTGGGATGAAGTATTACTACATATGAGATGTGTTGCAAACATCCCATCAAGCATAAAATCCCATCACTTCAGCAGCTCCCTTGAGCAAGCAGTAAAAACTTACATTTACTGAGCAATCACTTATCATGTCTTAGGGATTATGCTAAACACCTAGGAGATATCAACCCATCTAATCACAGCAAGCCATGATAGAATGAATGTGAGTCTCTGCTTCACATTTATCTAATTCGGAGAGGTCAGTTAACTTGACACTTTAACAGACAGGACTGGGTTTGAAGTGAGACCCTGGAGAGGAGAAGCAGACTGAAGCTGAGACTTTAAAAATGTTGGGACAAAACTCAGAAGTAGAGGTAGGGTGGAGAGAGAGAGAGAGAGAGAGAGAGAGAGAGAGAGAGAGAGAGAGAGAGAGGAGGAGAGAGAGAGAGAGAGAGAGAGAGAGAGAGAGAGAGAGAGAGATTTGGGCAGACTTTACCCTCCAGGGAGCATATGTAGCCAAAGTGTCAAATGTACAAGTGACAGAAGGTGCTGGCCCAGGAGTATGCCCAAGCTGTTTGTGCACCTGAAGAGGCTAAGATGTCAGCTTCTCCTGGAGAGAGGCTCCGGAGTCTGGAAGTAAGCAGTTGGAGTGTCTATTGACATCCTTAAAGCCTTATTGGTCAAGTCACCCGTGCAACTTTAAGCAGGGGTAAGGGGTGGGAAAGGAAGCAGATAAAAGGCAAGTGAAAGAAAGGAGGAGGGGCAGGCTCCAACCCAGCCAGCACAGTGCTCTCTTCCTGCCTATCCTGGGCTGCTCTCCAGGAGTCTCATGGCCAACTATGAATTTAGCCAGGTGTCTGGGGACAGACCCTGCTGCCGCCTCTCTAGGAAAGCCCAGATCTGTCTCGGAATAGGTCTCTTACTCCTGATAGCGTCGGTAGTGGTAGCTGTCATACTTCTGTGGCCGCGCGCACCTCTGGTGTGGGAAGGGAAGCCTACCACGAAGCACTTTCCTGAGATCTTCCTGGGACGGTGTCTCGTCTACACTCAGATCCTCCGGCCTGAGATGAGGTGAGTCGGCATTTGAGGCACACTCGGGGCACGGTGCATAGTTGGACACCGGGGAGGCAAGCTGTGACCCAGCTGGAGTTCGCGCGGGGGAGCGTCCAGACTGTCCCAAACAAAGAATCTTGTGTTGAGGGTCAGCTGGGAGCCGAGAGGCAGAGCTGAATAGGAGTCGGATGAGCCCTAAGTCCCCTGTGCAAGTTACCAAAACACTGCCTTCTTCACCACCTCGGAGGTGGGGGCGGGGGTTGCAGTGCCTGGGACTGGAGGGCTGATTCCTCCAAGACGCTCGCCTCCCACTGCGGGTTCTGAGCTGGGCCCTTGGGGCCATCCTTGGCCAGGTCACTCGCACAGGGCAGAATGACTCGCAGACACAGGGACTTTACACTGTCATTTGGCTTGTGGTTTCTATCTGCCACCGTCCATGCCCAGAAAGTTATGGTCACAGATAACAATTGACTAAGTAGCTTGCTGAGTATGCTGTGGGGGTGGAGGGAGTCAAAGGACAGATGTCTGCCTGAAGTTTTATTTTTCTTTATAAAACAGTATCCTGGAGTGTGTAACTCCGGCACTAAGGAGACTGGTGCAGGAGGATTGCTGTGAGTTTGTGGTTAGCCAGGGCTACTCAGCTACTTTGTAAATTCAAGTTTGGATTGCACAGGGAGACCAGCCTTAAAATAAATACACCAATTAATTAAAACACAAACCAAACAAAAAAATTAAGCCCAAACAGTATCCGGATTCTTTTTGCACCTGATCTTTAATAAAACAAAGCAAGACAGACTATAAAACTGAAATATTACCCATCAGATAAGCTGAATCAGCTTGGTGAACCTGTGCAGCCCCTTGGAACAATGCTTTCTTCAGCCCATAGAAATCAGCCCTCATATTCCCTTCCACCTACCAACTGTCCCAAAGGAAAGGAGGGCTTTTTTTGCACCCCATTTCTTAGTGTAGAACTGATTTCTGAAGTCAAACAGAAAGCACAGCAGGCTGGGAAGGCATGCTCAGAAGCCCAGTTTCACATTCTGCCTTCAAATGCACAAGTTTCCTAGATGCTCAGTGGTTTGGGTCTTGGTCTTACTTGAAAACGTTCATGTTGAAACAATCTCAGAGTCCTGATAAATATTTTGTTTACAGACTTTTAAATGATATTGGGTGCTCAATCATTCTGAATAAATTCACCATGATTAGAAAACTGGATTATGGAACTGGAATGATGTGTGCTTAGAATTAACCCGGTGGTGTGTAGACTGACAGATTGATAGCACTTGTTCAACCTGTCCACTCACATGTATGTGCAAGCATTTAGCAAGTAATTCATTATTTGTGTTTGTCAAATCATAATCAGTCTAAAGATAAGAGGATTAATTAATACAATTGCACATATTTATTTGCGTGCACATGCCCCAACACATACATGTGAAGATCATGGAATCAGGTCTGTCCCTCACAATGTAGAGTCTGGGAATCAAATTCAGGTCATTGGGTTTTAGAAGCAAGCATCCCTACTGACTGGTCCACCTCATTGACCTAATCTGTTAATATTGTAATGATCATCTTTTCAGACATCACACACCACACCACACACACACACACACACACACACACACACACACACACACACACGCGCGCGCGCGTGCATGCATGCATTTTATATTTTATGTGAATAGACTAGTGATAGATACTGTTTGCCAGGCACTTAAAAAATAACCAATTGTGTAGTCCTTTAGCAACCACAACAGAGCTGAAATGTGTCTCAGTGGCAGGGATCTTGCCTAGTTTACACAGTTCCCTGGGTTCATCCCCAGCATCACAGAAAATGAATGAATGGAAGAGAATAGAATGGGACAGAAGAAAATCACATAGAGGGAGTTATGACTGGTGTATCCACTTTACAGACCAGCAATTTTGAATTAGAAAGCTTGAGTAAACTGTACATGCGGTTGTAGAGATTGAACTCCCAATGCATTAAACTAAAACTGCCTATGCGTGTTTTGTATGTAGAGTGGCTGTGAAGTTTATAGGTAATGTGTAGAGATCTTTGAAATGGGAAAGAAACAATAATTATAAGCATAATGAGTCAACAAGTTTAACTTGAGCACATTGCATTTTTATCCTCCCCTGGTTTGAGAATATGAACTCTGATCCCAGATCATTAGAGCATGAATCTTGGTTCTGTTACAGCATGACCTTGGACCAGGTCCTCAATGTATATGTGCTGTGGTGTGTTCTCTCCATGTAAAATGGAAACATTAATAACTGCAGCCGGTGCCTGGAGAAATGAAGAGAAGTAAGAGGAATAATCCTGTCATGGTAAATGCTGGAAATATTACTGCTGTGTAGTAGTGTTGCAGACACCTCTCCACAATAACGAATATAGATTAAGTTCAATCATTTGTGTATTAAATCACAGTTCCATAATTCAGTCCAATGCTGAAAGTTACATTGTTTCTAATTTATTGAGCTATCTTGTTAACCCAACACTTGGTAGTTAGGGTCTTTCTTATTGGTGCGTGAATATCTACCTCATTCTTTATGTGATAGATGTAATCATTTCTGGTTGACAAAAATTTAACTTCCAATTTGTAATTATGTATCTCTATTTTATTTGGGGAACATGTGCCACAGGATATGTACGGCAGTTGGAGAACAACTCGTATGAGTTCTGTCTCCCATTATGTAGTCCTGGAAATCAATCTCAGATGTTCAGGCTTGGCAGCCATCACCTTTATTCAGTGAGCCATCTTGCTGGCCCATTTTATAATTTTTCAATCCTATTCATTCACTCACTCATTCATTCATTCATTCATTTATTCAATAAATGTTTTTGAGCCCCTACCATGTTCCAGGCAGTGATCTGGCCACTAATGGCACAGGAGTAACAGAGTTCCAAGGCTTGTGCCACTTTCCTTCTGCAGTGAATGTCTTCAACTTATGCCTTCATGTTTACACTGGAGTGTTTTGTAGGACAGACCCAGAGATGGAATTCCTGGGTAAAATGAGATATTGTGACTATCTTAGTTAGGGTTTCTTTGCTGTGAAGAGACACTATGACCATAGTAACTCTTATAAAGGAAAAAAAATTAACTGGGGCTGGTTCAGCGGTTTAGTCCATTATCATCATGGTGGGAAGCAGGGTGTCACACAGGAAGACATGGTGCTGGAGAAGGAGCCAAGAGTTCTACATCTAGATTGGCAAACGGCAGGGAGAGAGAGAGAGAGGGAGAGAGAGAGAGAGAGAGAGAGAGAGAGAGAGAGAGAGAGAGTTAGCCTGTCTTGAGGTTCTGAAACTTCAAGGCCCACCCACAGTGACACTCCCTCCAACAAGATCACAGCTACTCCAACAAGACCACATCTCCTAATAGTGCCACACCTTATAAGTCTATGGGGGTCTTTTTCATTCAAACTACCACAGTGCATATTTTAAGTTTTAATGGCTTTTGAATTCCAGATGTTTCTAAATCCTTTCTGAAATAGTTTTATTATTTCACACTCCCATATCAGTCTACAGGGCACACTTCTCCACAATCTGACCATTATTGAATGTCTTAAACTTTGTTTAATTAGGAGAAGAATAGAAAAACTGTATCTAAGTTTCCCTGTTTGCCAGCAACCCTTATGTCTTGTCTGACTTTTGTTCATTTAAATTTTGTTCAGATCTTCACCCTTTCTTTTGAGTTACTTACATATGTGCTTGTGGGTCCTTTATATTTCTAGACAATATTTACACACACATACACACATACACAAAGTGCCACACAGCCATATCACGGACCCTGTGGACACATTTTTCTGACAACATCCTGAGTTTCATGATTATTTTGCGGTTGTTTCTTATTTTGATACCCTTATCAAGAAAACACAGAATAGCCGTTTTATTTTCAAACCTAGCTCTCAATTCTGCAATAGGAACCCAGAATTTTTCCCTCGATGTATCCGTGCTTTCCCTTGTACAACTAAAAAGGGGAAAAATAATTGGGCTTTCAGTGTTCTACTCTACGGTTTTTGAGGCAAAGCCTTGGGTTCATTAGGGGTGTCATGCGTCTTCACTTTTGCAGTTGACAGAGTTACAACATCTTCTATCACTTCTGCAAGGGGCTGCCTTGTTTCCAGCCTCCAACGGCTACTTCCTGTGTGTCCATCAAGTCAATGTGAAAGTCTTTCCTTGAGACCTTTATTCTTCTGTCTGATATCCAGTGTCAGTGCTGAGAGAATGGAAGTAGTGTGTGTATTGGGGGGGGGGTGCGGTGGAATTGGTTCATGGAATCAAGGAGGTTGGCAATCCAAAACACTTGTGGTCTAAGACAACAGGTTGGAAGCTCCAGAACTGCAGATGCTGCATCTTTAATGTGAAGGAAGTCTGGAGGATCCCCTTACCTCCTGGAACCTTACTTAATCTTTTTTCTTAAGGCCTGATAAAATGTGACCCACTGACAATTATTGTGGGTGATGTTATTTCTACTAGGTGTATGCCTTGATGTTACTTTCTCATAATAGAACACCTTCATAGTGGCAGGCAGATATGTTTGAGCAAATATCTGTGTGTCATGTATGGCAATGACACTTTCAAAGACTCATCTCTTTACACATTTTATAAATTCAGAATCTTATTACCAGGCACCATTTTTCTATGTCTTTATAATAAACCACCATTTCCCAATTCAATGACTTACATCAAGAATCATTTAAATTCCATACTTCTGTGAGTGGACAGGGATCATCTTGGAGCCCAGCTTCACTCAATGCCATCTGGATCTGCCATCACTCAGGGCATTATTCAAGATGCCTTGCTTTCACAACTGATATCTTTACTCAGCAGAGATGCCTCTCTTTCTCCTTTTGCTGTCTTTGCATGGTCTTCTCTACACAATCTTTCCCTATTAGAACAGGGTCTCTTCAGGGTTTACATATTCTAACAGTACAGTCATCTAGGTCTTCCTAAAGCTTTAGGCTTATAACTAGCATTGCTTCACTTCCACAGGTCATCACACCAAGGCTTGAGGGTAGGAGAAAGAAACTCCACTTCTCCATGGGAGGATGGACAATTCATTTTGTGGGTCCCTTCGGCTCTTCACATTTTGCATGGGAGCATCCTTGTTTCTGTTACCACTGGCCTTTTGTTATGATTGCTCTGTTACTTCTATTGCTGTCTTTTACAACCTTCTGTAACCAGATTCAAAATGAAAAAAAAAATATGTACCATGTACCTTCTGCAATGTTACCTTGTTGAATTTAGGAATTATGATCTAGTGATATATTTTGAGCTCTCAGATCAATGCTTAAAATATAAGCTCAAAATATTTAGTTGAATTACATAAATGCATAAAAGTGTATTACAAATAATATAAACAAAGCCATAATAAATACCTCCCCAGTATTACCACACTAAAATCAATTTGTGTTTGGGTTATATAGACGAAGTGGGGGTTACAGATAGCTTCTTTATAGGTTTATGATTTTTGTGGAAGGGGGAGGCAAGGGTGCAATTGCTGTAACCAAGGCAACCAATGAAAAAAGCATTTAATTTGGGGCATGTCATTGTTACTGTTCTTTTGTTGTAAAGAGACATCATGACCAAAGTGGCTCTTGTAAATAGAAACATTTAATTGAGGGATTGCTTATAGTTTCAGAGGTTTAGTTCATGATTATTAGGGTGGGAACCATGATACTGAGTAGCTGCTGAGAGCTTGATATCCTCTGATCCACAGGCAGCATGGCCAGGGGTGGGGGTGGGAGGGGTTGGCATGGGATTTTGAAACCTCAAAGCCCACTCTTAATGATACACCTTCTCCAGCAAGACCACACCTCCATCACAGCCACACCTCTTAATCCTATCCAAACTGTTCCACCAACTGGCACTATGGGGCCCATTTGCATTCAAGCCACTACAGGACTCACAGGTTTAGAGGATTAAAGTCCATGACCATAATGGTGTGGAGCATGGGACATGAAGGCAGGCATGGTGCTGGAGCAGTAGCTGAGAGCTCACATCTTGAGACACAACCATAAGATAGATTGAAATAGTCACACTGGTAATGGAGTGAGTTTGTTTAAACTTCAAAGCCTGTTTCCAGTAACACACCTCCTCCAACAAGGTCACTCTTCCTTAATCCTTCCCAAACAGTTCCACCAACTGGGGTCCAAGTATGCAAACTTGTGATTCTATGGGAGCCATTCTCATTCAAACCATCACAAAATTGTTAAATAGCCTAGATTATCTGGCCAGTGAATCTTGGGCATCTTCCTATCTCTGCCTCCCTTGTACTGTGTTACATGCCACCACACTTGGATTTTAACCAGTATTCTGGAGCTATAACTCAGGCCACTATTTTACCAGTGGAATCATCTTCTCAACACTGCACCTTTTATGATTTTTATCTTTCTCATTTGCTCCTGTCTCTCCTATTCTTTTAAAAAATCTTCTTTTTTTTCTTTTTTTATTAAATTATTAATATTTTCACATATACTTTCCCTCTCCCTCTCCCTCCCCCCATCCCCATTCCTTCTCCCCCCCTCCAACCTACCCCCCACCCCATCCACCCGCCACTCCCCAGGCAGGGTAGGGCCCCCAACCAGGGTTCCACCAAGTCCACCAAATCTTCCTGTGCTGGGCCTAGGCCCCTCCCCATGTGTTCAGAGACAGAGCGAATCCCTTCAAGTGGGATGGGCTCTCGAAGTCCCTCCCACCCACCAGGGCAAAACGCCAGTCCACCTCCCTCTGGAGTCATTCATGATTTCTAGTTTCCTTGGGGTAGAGGATTATAGGCTGGTAAACCTTTGCTCTATGTCTAAAAATCCCAGGAGTGCAGGGGCCTCCCCATTGGCATCCATGATCAGGGGGCTGGATTAGTCCTGTACTGTCCTCCCAAAGAGCATCTGGGGTCGATATGCTTTCCCTTTTTCAGGCCAACTGTTTCTGTGGGTTTCTCCAACCAGGTACAGACCCCTTCGTTCTTCATTCCTCCCTCTCTTCAACTGAGTTCCAGATTTCAGCTCAGTGTATTTCTGTGGATGTCTGTCTCTGCTCTCATCAGCCACTGGATGAGGACTCTAGAATAGCATAGAGAGTATTCATCAATCTCATTCTAGGGGAAGGGTTTCTAGGCCAACTTCTCCTCCACTGCCCAGACTGTCAGATCGTGTCATCCTTATAGGTCTCTGGAGATCTTCCTAGTTCCAGATCTCTTCTCGGACCTATAGTGACTCCCTCTGATATGGTATCTCTCATCCTGCTCTCTCTCCTCTATTCTTCCCCCAACTCAATATATCTGCTCCTCCATTTCTTCTCCTCTACTCTTCATCTTGTGCTCTTATTGTGGCAGCACCCACTTCCCTACCCTCATGCTCTCAATTAGCTCGGGAGTTCATGCCATTTCCCATTCCTGGGGTCCATTTATCCCTTAGAGTCATTCATGATTTCTAGTTTCCTTGGGGTAGAGGATTATAGGCTGGTAAACCTTTGCTCTATGTCTAAAAATCATATATGAGTGAGTACATACCATGTTTGTCTTTTTGTGATTGGGTTACCTCACTCAGGATGGTTTCTTCTAGTTCCATCCATTTGCCTGCGAATTTCAAGATTCCATTGCTTTTTTCTGCTGAGTAGTACTCCATTGTATAAATGTACCACATTTTCTCTTTCCATTCTTCAGTTGAGGGGCATCTAGGTTGCTTCCAGGTTCTGGCTATTACAAACAATGCTGCTATGAACATGGTTGAACATATGTCCTTGTTGTATGGACATGCAGTATTTGGGTATATACCCAAGAGAGGAATGGCTGGATCTTGAGGTAGATTGATTCCCATTTTTCTGAGCAACCGCCATACTGATTTCCAAAGTGGTCTTACAAGTTCACACTCCCACCAGCAATGGAGGAGTGTTCCTTCTTCTCCACAACCTCTCCAGCATAGGTTGTCATTGGTATTTTTGATTTTAGCCATTCTGACAGGTGTGAGGTGGTATCTCAGAGTTGTTTTGAGTTGCATTTCTCTGATGGCCAAGGATTTTGAACACTTTCTTAAGTGTCTTTCAGCCATTTCAGATTCCTCTGTTGAAAAATCTCTGTTTAGTTCTGCACCCCACTTTTTAATTTCATTGTATGGTGTTTTGGTGGCTAGCTTCTTGAGCTCCTTGTATATTTTGGAAATCAGACCTCTGTCAGATGTGGGGCTGGTGAAGATTTTTTCCCATTCTGTGGGTGGTCGTTTTGTCTTACTGACTGTGTCCTTTGCCTTACAGAAGCTTCTCAGTTTCAAGAGGTCCCATTTATTAATTGCAGACCTCAGTGTCTGTGCTTCTGGCGTGATGTTCAGGAATCGTTCTCCTGTGCCAATTTGTTCAAGGGTTGTTCCCACTTTCTCTTCTAAAAGATTCAGTGTGGCTGGGTTTATGGAGAGATCTTTGATCCATTTGCACTTAAGTTTCGTGCATGGTGACAAGTATGGATCTATCTGCAATTTTCTGCATGTTCGAATCCAATTGTGCCAGCACCATTTGTTGAAGATGCTATCTTTTTTCCATTGTATGGATTTAGCACCTTTGTCAAAAATAAGGTGTTCGTAGGTGCGTGGGTTAATATCTGGGTCTTCAATTCGATTCCATTGGTCTATCTGTCTATTCTTGTGCCAATACCAAGCTGTTTTCAGAACTATGGCTCTATAGTAGACCTTGAAGTCAGGGATGGTGATGCCTCCAGAGGATCTTTTATTGTAAAGAGTTGTTTTGGCTATCCTAGGTTTTTTATTTTTCCATATAAAGTTGAGTATTGTTCTTTCAATGTCTGTGAAAAACTGTGTTGGGATTTTGATGGGGATTGCATTAAATCTGTAGATTGCTTTTGGTAGAATTGCCATTTTTACTATGTTAATTCTGCCTATCCAAGAGCACGGGAGATCTTTCCACTTTCTGGTATCTTCTTTAATTTCTTTCTTTAAAGTCTCAAAGTTCTTATTGTACAGGTCTTTCACTTTTTTGGTTAGTGTTACCCCCAGATATTTAATGTTGCTTGTGGATATTGTGAAAGGTGATGTTTCCATGATTTCTTTCTCATTGAGTTTATCATCTGTATACAGTAGGGCTACAGATTTATTTAAGTTAATTTTGTATCCTGCTACCTTGCTGAAGGTGTTTATCAGCTGTAGGAGTTTCCTGGTAGAGTTTTTCGGGTCACTTATGTAGACTATCATGTCATCTGCAAATAGTGAAAGTTTGACTTCGTCCTTTCCAATTTGTATCCCTTTGATATCCTGATCTTGTCTTATTGCTCTAGCTAGAACTTCAAGAACAATATTGAAGAGATATGGAGAGAGTGGACATCCTTGTCTTGTTCCTGATTTTAGAGGAAATGCTTTGAGTTTCTCTCCATTTAGTTTGATGTTGGCTATTGGTTTGGTGTATATCGCATTTATCATGTTTAGATATGTTCCTGTTATTCCTGTTCTCTCCAAGATCTTTATCATGAAGGGATGTTGGATTTTGTCAAAGGCCTTTTCAGCATCTAGTGAGATGATCATGTGGTTTTTCTTTTTCAGTTTGTTTATATGGTGGATTACATTGATGGTTTTTCGTATATTGAACCATCCTTGCATCCCTGGGATGAAGCCCACTTGATCGTGGTGGATGATTTTTCTGATATGTTCTTGGATTCGATTAGCCAATATTTTATTGAGTATTTTAGCATCAATGTTCATGAGAGATATTGGTCTGTAGTTCTCTTTCTTATTCTTATCTTTGTGTGGCTTGGGTATCAAAGTGATTGTAGCCTCATAGAAGGAGTTTGGCAATATCCCATCTGCTTCTATTGTGCGGAACAGTTTGAGGAGTATTGGTATCAGCTCTTGTTTGAATTTCTGGTAGAATTCTGCAGTGAAGCCATCTGGTCCTGGGCTTTTTTTGGTTGGGAGGCTTTTGATGACTGCTTCTATTTCATTAGGGGTTATGGGTCGATTTAAATTGTTTATCTGATCTTGATTTAATTTTGGTAAGTGATATTTATCCAGGAAACTGTCCATTTCCATTAGATTTTCGAATTTTGTGGAGTACAGATTTTCAAAGTATGACCTAAAGATTCTCTGGATTTCCACAGTGTCCGTTGTTATATCCCCCTTTTCGTTTCTGATTTTGTTAATTAGTGTGCTCTCTCTCTGCCTTTTGGTTAGTTTGGCTAGAGGTTTGTCTATCTTGTTGATCTTCTCAAAGAACCAACTCTTTGTTTCATTGATTCTTTGTAATGTTTTCCTAGTTTCTACTTTATTGATTTCAGCTCTCAGGTTGATTATTTCCTGGCGTCTACTCCTCCTTGGTGAGTTTGCTTCTTTTTGCTCTAGTGTTTTCAGTTGTTCTGTCAGTTCTCTAATGTGACTTTTTTCTAGTTTCTTCATGTGGGCACTTAGTGCTATGAACTTCCCTCTTAGGACTGCTTTCAGAGTGTCCCATAAATTTGGGTATGTTGTGTCTGCATTTTCATTAGAATCTAGGAAGTCTTTAATTTGTTTTTTTATTTCTTCCTCAACCCAGGAATGGTGCAATTGGGTGTTATTCATTTTCCAAAAGTTTGCAGGTTTCCTGCCATTTGTATTGTTGCTGAATTCTAGCTTTAATGCATGGTGGTCTGATAAGATACAGGGGGTTATTTCAATTCTTTTGTAATTGTGGAGGTTTGCTTTGTTGCCTACTATGTGGTCAATTTTGGAGAAGGTGCCATGTGGTGCTGAGAAGAAGGTATATTCTTTTGAGTTTGGATGGAATGCTCTATAGATATCCGTTAACCCCAGTTGGGCCATGACTTCTTTCAGATCCTCTGTTTCTTTGTTAAGTTTTTGTCTGGTGGTCCTGTCTAGTGGTGTAAGGGGGGTGTTGAAGTCTCCTACTATAAGTGTGTGTGGTTTTATGTGTGGTTTGAGCTTTAGTAATGTTTCTTTCACAAATGTGGGTGCCTTCGTATTTGGAGCATAGATGTTCAGGATTGAGATTTCATCTTGATGGACTTTTCCTGTGATGAGTATGAAATGCCCTTCTTCATCTCTTTTGATTGATTTTAGTTTAAAGTCCATTTTGTTAGATATTAGGATTGCTACACCTGCTTGTTTCTTGAGGCCATTTGATTGGAAAATCTTTTCCCATCCTTTTACTCTGAGGTATCGCCTGTCTTTGAAGTTGAGGTGTGTTTCTTGTAAACAGCAGAAAGATGGATTCTGTCTTCGTATCCATTCTGTTAGCCTATATCTTTTTACGGGTAAGTTAAGGCCATTGACATTTAGGGATATTAATGTCCATTGTTCGTTGGTTCTTGCTTGGTTTGGATTTATTGTTGGTGGTGTCATTGTGTGTGGATTTTGCTCTCCTGCTTCTTTTTGTGTTTGGCAATATTAGATTATCTATTGCCTGTGTTTTTGTGCATGTAGTTATGTTCCTTGAGTTGGAGTTTTCCTTCCAGAACCTTCTGTAGTGCTGGATTTGTGGATATGTATTGTTTAAATCTGTTTTTGTCATGGAAAATCTTGTTTTCTCCATCTATAGTGATTGAAAGTTTTGCTGGGTACAGTAGTCTGGGTTGACATCCATGCTCCCTTAGTGCTTGTAGTGTATCTATCCAAGACCTTCTGGCTTTCATAGTTTCCATTGAGAAGTCGGGTGTGATTCTGATTGGTTTGCCTTTATATGTTACTTGGCCTTTTTCCTTTGCAGCTCTTAATATTTTTTCTTTATTCTGTAGATTTGGAGTTTTGATTATTATGTGTCGGGGGGACTTCTTTTTGTGGTCCAGTCTGTTTGGTGTCCTATAAGCTTCTTGTACTTTCATAGGCATATCTTTCTGTAGGTTGGGGAAGTTTTCTTCTATGATTTTGTTGAATATGTTTTCTGTACCTTTGAGCAGTGTTTCTTCACCTTCTTCTACACCTATTATTCTTAGGTTTGGTCTTTTCACGGTGTCCCATATTTCCTGTATATTTTGTGTTAGGGATTTGTTGGTCTTGAGGTTTTCTTTGGTTGATGAATGTATATCCTCTAGCGAGTCTTCAATAGCTGAGATTCTCTCTTCTGTCTCTTGAATTCTATTAGTTATACTCACATCTTTAGATCCTGCTCGTTTATCCAACCTTTCCATTTCCAGCATCGCTTCATTCTGTGTTTTCTTTAATGTGTCTAATTCAGCTTTCATGTTTTGAACTGTTTCAAGAGCTTCCTTCACTTGTTTGGTTGTTTTATCTTGGGTTTCTTTAGCTTCTTTAAGAGATTTGTTTATTTCTTGAATATTTTGGTTTGTCTTTTCCTCCATATCGTGTAATTTTTTGCTTACTTTTTCTTCTATTTCTTTAAGGGATTTTCTTGTTTCCTCTTTGAAGGTCTCTATCATCTTGCTCAGATAATTTTTGAGGTCCATCTCTTCTTCATGCACTGTGTTGGGCTTTTCAGATCTTGCTGGAGTGGAGTCCCTAGATTCTGGTGGTGTCATATTGGTCTTTCTGTTGTTGAGCGGGTTCTTATTCTGTCTTCTTCCCATATCTTTTTCCAGTGAGTGCAGGTAGGATCTCTCTATCTCCTCTTGTTACTCTGTAGTGTGTGTGGGCCAGGAATTCAATGTCCGAAGCTCTGGATGGTTTTGCCTCTCCTCGTAGCCTCCTCACTCTGATGGCGTTAGGCCTCTGGTCTGCGGTGAGTCCACGGAAAGGGAAGGCTAAAAAATCTTCTTATCCTCCCCAAACTCATACACCAGCTTATCTGTGCTGGGTGACAGGGTTAACTTCCACTATTAGCTTGATTGGGTTAAGGTTTATTTATAACATTGGTGAGATCCACCTTTAGATGTTTCCTTTTTTTTTTTTATTTTTGTCTGTTTGCTTTTTTTTTTTTTTCAGAATTTCCAGAGAGCTTTAACTAAGAAGAAGATCCATCCTAAACATGTGGGTGGGAGTGGAGCACCATCCTATGTGCTGGGATTCTGGGCAAGACAAAAAAGCAGGAGGGAGGAAAAGAAATCAGCCATGTACCGGCATCACCCTTCCTCTTTCTCTACTTCTTGGTCAGAGTCACAGATTTAGCTACCCCTGCATCCATGCTTTCCTTGCCATGGTGGAGTGTACACCAAAGCAAATCCTTCTTTCTTTTCATCCTCCCTTAAGTTTTTGGGTTTTTTTTTTTTGTGTGTGTATGAATTGTAATGGCTAATAATGAATGTCAACTTCATGGGGTCTAGAATCACCTAGAAGACAAATTTCTGGGCATGCCTGTGAGGGAGTTTTCAGAGTTGGTTAACTGAATTAGGAAGACCCAACATAAATTTTGTGTCATTCTAAAGGGTTTGCTTTTAGACAGAATAAAAAGGAGAAAGCCAGATGAGTAGTACCCACATTAATCTCACTATGCTTTCTGACTGTGGAAGCAATGTGACCTGTCTCTCTCTTGAGATTCTGCCATCATAATAGACAATGACCTCAAAATGTGAGCCACAAGAAAGCCTTCCCCTTAAAAGTAACTTATGTCAAGTGTTTTCAAAAGCAGGTCAATAAACACATCAGTTAATACATGAGGTTTGAGCCCAGGCTCTTGTGTGTGCTAAACACACACTCTGTGGGTGAGATACACTCCCTACCCCATGGGAAGATGGAAATCAAAACTTGACTTTGAATATGAAACTCAACTCTCTCAGTTGAACCAGGAACATTAAATGTAGAATACATTTCGAGAATCACCTATTTTGAAAGCTACACTTAGGAGCTATCTTCTGACTAAGATGGCCCTCGACATGCTGAGAGACACACCACTAGGATTCACCAGAGTGTGCACAGGCTGTCAACACTGACAGTAGCTTTTGGCAATGTGGGAAAGTGTTAAATGTTCATGTGACATTCAGGACTCAGAGTATGTGCAGAAGTAAGAGACAGTCTGATGGTGGGATGCAGATCCAGCACACAGAACAAGACGGGTCTCTAGACAGGGGCTTAGTTGGTATGACTTAAATCCCATGACTATCCCATCTTGGTGGAGATAAGCTTCCCCCATGGATTTTAAGGATGTCAGCTACTGATGACAGCTGAAGATACTGGAGGTCCAGGCAAGAGTACAGGGATATAAATAGCATGCATATCAAAGATCCCTTCATCACAGCCACAGGGGATTCTGAGAGCCCACAGTTCTAATTCACCTTATCACCCCTATTTACCTCATATATTGCTCATCATATTCTGGTCTTTTTGTCAAAGCCTTTCAAATTGAACACACTATGCCAATATCAAGATGGGTGGATACAACTTTAAGTGAAAAAAAGAGTCAGAGAACACTCTCCTCTGTTTTTCTGGTTCATTTTTTTCTCACCTTTGCTGGTTTTTCTGGTTCCTTTGTTTTCAGATTACAATTTTTAAAACGATCCTTTGCTGCTGCTTCTTCAAAATTTCTGGGCTTTCTAGGAGGTCAAGTCTGTGCATTTTACTTCCCTATGACTTCCACTTTGATAGTCTCAGCATTTTATTTAAGTCTCGATGAAAGCAGAAACTTGGGACAAACACAGGGTAAAGACTTCCTGATCTTGGATGAAGCTGCCAGATCAGTGAACCTAAATAAACCTATCCTTTATACAAGATTGTGTCAGGCATTTCATTACAGTGACAAAAAAACTGATTAATCAGGGGGAAAGTCTAGAACAACTAACAGATTCAACAGCAGGTAGCCCACCTCCTCACAATTTGAAAATGTTTTCCAAAGTGCAAGTTTCTACAAGAGTGTGACTTTCATAGCTCAGAGATGTACACACATTAGAGATCTATGTATTCATTTGTGACATGTTTGAAAGTGACCAGGTGAAATGTAACTAGAACAGGACTTGGAGCCAGAGAGACCTGGCTTTAAATTTCACTTATGAGGAAATCAATAAAATGATAAATTCACTTCAAAAATATTTTGGGGCACTTTGTATCTGCTAGTACTTAAAATGAATATTAGACTAAGATAGATAGGTTAGACATAAAACAAGCTAATGTTCTAGAAGGCAGTACGAAGCAGAAACTCCATGGTTATCTTGTCGCACAAAAATCATTTGTATCTCTAACAGACAAGAATGACAAACCACCCTCTAACTTAAAAGGTTAGACCTGTAAATTCATATGAAAAGGAATGAAAGGCATAGTTCACTAGGTAGTTGTTTTTTGAGTAATTCTTTCCAACTGTATCTGTCGTAGTCTGCTGCTACTAGTATAATGAAGTACAGGATGTTCGGAAATAATGAAGGAAAGAAAGGTTTAGCTCACAATTGTCAGAAGTCTAAGAACATAGTGCTGCAGCTCCTGGGCTCTAGAAAGGACCTTCTGGCTACATCACAGCATGGCAGATGGCATCATGATGATGATAACTGCAGAAGCAATGGCCCAGTCATACAGGAAGCCAGAGACTAGAGAAGAACTGCCCAATCCACACAGGAACTAGCTCCTGCCTCCCTAACAGGATTAATTTATTCAGAGATTACCCATGACTTAAGCATCTTCTGTGAGGTCCCATCTCTTAAAGGTCCCACAACCCCAACACTGCCACATGGTGGGACAAGCTTCCAGCATGGAAACCTTTGAGGTGCAGACATAGACCATATCCAAACTATAGCAACACTGCAATATGGCACTGCAAACAAATGCTGTCAGTATTTTGGCCTTAATTTAGCCTTCCTTCTCAGTTTTAAGTATTTTGTAACATATTTATTCATGAATACTGTCATTCTTCTGTACCTATGGGTAACTGGTCTTAGAATGCACAGGACTCTCAGAAGGCTACCAAAATCCTTATGCTAAAGTTCTTCCATAAGGCCCTGAGATTTTTGCATATAATCTTCACTTGTCACTCATTTTATGTCTTCTCTGGATTTCTAATATAGCATAAATAGTTTATTAATTGTTATTATGTCATGTAGCTCAGAGGATGCTATTAAGGGGGAAAGTGTGTATATGTGTGGATTGGAGGTAACTTATTCTGAATATTTTCAATTGGCAGTGGTTTGGATTCACAGGTGTGGCAGCCACAAGTACAGAGGGCCAGCTGTATTACTGAACTCTTGCAGATCCTTCTAGCTTCTAACAGTGAACAAATCACACAGAATTTCTTTTGATTTCCAGAACTTAAATTCCAACAGGCAGAGGTAGACATGCAACAAAAGAGAACATATACACTACAGCAAGTGGTGGGGACAGCGGCAAAGAATATGGAAGAGAGTTTATATTTTCAATTACGGGTGTAAAACAAGGGCTGCTGCCCTGGAAGGTTAAAGTCTAGCCTGTGTTTAATCTTCTGGGATTTCCTTAAAGAAACAATATAACTTTGATTTGTCCTAATGCAGTCATGTTTTATACTGCACAGATGTAGCGTAAGTTTTCTTTCACTTATTGACATTTTCTCTCCTTTTACAAATATCAGTTATTATATGGAACAGAATGGCCATTCTGCTTAGGATTTTCCACCCTCTGGGTTTGGATGGTTACATTCTTGTTGTGTTACTTATGTATTTTTATGTTTTCATTTGATTTATTATTATTCAATGTATGTGTATGATGCATGTGAGTGCACATGTGCATGGGGATACACCTGTTGTGGAGCTTGTGTGGCCATCAAGTGTTCTCCTTCTACCTTCATGTGGGTTTCATGGAACATACTCAGGTTGTCCAGCTTGTACAGTTAGCCCCAGGATCTGCAGCATCACATCACTGGGCTCTGTGGTGCTGCTTAACATGCTTTTCTAGAAGCAGTGTTGCCTGTAAACTGTAAGCAGTGTTGCCAGGTCAAGGTCAGTTAGACTTGGGGATGGAGCGGGAACATTTCACAGAGGTAGCTTTCCTTGCAGCATCATATCAAAAGTCCCATGATTGTCACATGGTCCCACAGTTTTAAGGTTATTAGAGCTGGATGCTGTATGCCTGGGCCATCTGTTCTCAAGTTCCACAATGACTTTTCATCCCATTAGTTTGATAGTATCTGATGATCATAGCCAAGATTGATCAGTTCCACGGGGGTTATCGAATCAGAATCATTGTTTTCTAACTGGAAAAGTCCTTTGCCAGTATATTTGCTTTATTTCTTCTAAGCAGAGGGCTTTCATCACTGGTTGTCCTGAAAGAGAGTTCATAAAAGAAAGGCTTATAAGTGCCTGATTCTTTCTCCTTATCAATCAGGTGGCAGACGTATTAGTCAGAGCTCTTCATAGAAACAGAGCCAGTAAAAGACGTGGATGGTTATACAAGAGGGGAATTTGCTACAGAATTGGCTCATGTGATTATGATGACTTTGAAGTCTCACAACAGACCTTTGAAGCCTGGTGACCAAAGCCTTGCTCAGTCCCAAGTCTGAGGCCTCAGAGTCAGAGTAGTCAATGGTGTGACACTAAATCTGGGACCAAAATCCAGAGGATCTGCTGGCGACTGGTATAAGTCCTAGACTCTATAGAGCCTACACAACTGATACACAAAGCAGCAGGGCACACTCTCAGGGCAAGAACCAATCCTTGGTCCTCACTGTCCCAAACTTACCTTGTAGCTGTCCTGCGTAGAGATGGGATTGTCTACTGTTCTGAGGAACCTTGCACATTGTTGGTAGAAACAAAACTTAGTGTGTTTGGGCTACTCAATGCAGCCCAACATGATTTTTCTGGACTTCAGTAGATAGTTCTAGAAGATAGTATTTTTAATAGTTTATTTTTTGAAATTGTGTGTGTGTGTGTGTGTGTGTGTGTGTGTGTGTGTGTGTGTGTGTGTGTGTGCGCGCACACACACACACATGCGTGCATGAGTCCAGGACCCTTGGAGGCCAGAAAAGATTGTTGGATCTCCTGAAGGCAGAGTTACAGGAAGTTTTGAGCTGCTTGATGTGGGTGCTGGATATATTTTGATAGTATAACCCATTTCATTAAGTATGTGATTATATATGGAATGTGGAGGGAAAAAAATGAAGAGAGAAGTGATGCCAAGATTTTTTTAGTTGAACTACTGGAAAATAAGTTGCTATTTCAAATAAGGAAATAGTCAAAGTCAAGTCCTCTGGAAGAGCAACTTTAACAGCTGAGTCATTCCTCTGGCCCCTGGAAGACATAAACATTATGAGTTCACATTTATAAATCCAGAACAAAAGTACAAGGCTCTAATACTCTTAATTTTATGTTTGTATTTCATTTTTTATACTGAAAATCTTAGCTACTAGTAACAGTATAATTATGTGTTTCCTTTACGTCTGGCTGTGTGATGTGTAATTGTTATATATTTATTTAATGCTTACATCATTGTTCTTGTTAGCGCACTATATTTTAAGTGACATAAGCTATCTTCAAGGTCCTTTTTTGACCTTCACTAGTGATGTGTATTGAAAGTATTATGTACTGGATTGTCACTGCTTAATTAAAGAAAACATCACTAGCTGTCTCACTGAGACTAGGTAGTAGCAAGACAAGAATGGGACTAAGATGGCCATTCAGAGGCTTTTGGGTTAATTTTTCTTTAGTCAATTCCAGTATCACTACTATTCACCCTAAATCAATCTTATCGGATTCATCAATTTGCTGTTAGTCTCCTGCCTTCATCTCACTTGACCAATTAGGATCAATAGAAAGAGTTGATTTCACACCCTCAACACATTGTTTGCTTCCAAATTCATAGCTTCACCTAAAACTTCACTGCCCCAAGACTGACACAATCCAACTTCCTATTGAAAAATCCCCAATTGGACGGCAGTGGGGGTTACTAAACTCGTTGTACAAGTCCAAATCTCTGGTGCCTTTCTCATTTTGTTTCACTCCATTCTTTCCTTATTTGAAATAGCAACTTATTTTCCAGTAGTTCAACTAAAAAAATCTTGGCATCACTTCTCTCTTCATTTTTTCCCTCCACATTCCATATATAATCACATACTTAATGAAATGGGTTATACTATCAAAATATATCCAGCTGGTGTGGGTGCATATATTCATCCCATCATTAAGAAGCTCAGCATTACTGTTTAAGGTTAGCTTGGGTTATATGGTGATTTTGAGGACAGCCTGGACATGAGTCTTGTCTGTCCCTTGTCTCAAATGTACCTAGAGTATGTCCACTTCCCACCACATCTGTTACTTTCTATCCAAATCATAGTCATCTTTCATCTGAACCTTTCTGGGAAGAACAAAAATAGGTAGCAGCTGGTAAGTAAAATGGAAGAAAACAAGAAGTTATTGGAGGGGCAGAGCCTTTTAAGTAAGTTAAGAAATCATCTAAGTGAGGAATGCCTCCAGAAATTCATAATGTCCAATGGTCATTACAATTGCCATTTCAATATCAAATGCAACATTTTTCTTTTCAGTAGATTTACACACAGTCATTATTTACTGAAGCAAACAATTTTCATAGGAACTATAGTTTTTATTTGTCACTAACCTAATTTACTTACATACAATTTAATGGAATTATATAATTAAAAATACAAAGCATACACATATTTACAAAAAAAGGCAAATGCACATCCAAGCAGGTGGAAATAGAAGTTCTTGCCTGTGCTCCAGAAGTGTCTGGGAGCTAAGGTGAAGACAGTTTCTTTTACACGGTATCAGACATGGTATATCCACACTGGAGAAGATGGTGTTACATATATGACTGCCCTCCTCTGCTTTCTGTTGCTGGGATAAACACCATGACCCAAAGCACCCAATTTGGTTATTTCACCAAATTGGTGTGTGGAGTAGGACATGGTTTTCTGACAAAGTGACTCCAGAATTGATCAACTATGATTCTTGTTCTTGGGAAATTGGTCGGGTCATGATGAGGGGGGAAGTCCTTCTGTGTATATGTTTGTCTTATTGGTTGATAAATAAAGCACTGTTGGCCAATAGGAAGCAAGATAAGTGGTCTAGGAGTCAAGGAGGATTCTGGGAAATATAGTAAAGGCAGGGGTTGCCATGTGATCTTCGGCAAAAGAGGACACATGCTACCAGTGTCCTTGATAAGATAAGTCTTTATAAAACGTATAGATTAGTAGTTTTGGTTGATAATTAAGACTGAGCTAGCATATAAGAAATCCTAGTCATTGGCCATCAGTATTGTAAATAATATAAGACTCTGTGTGTTATTTGGGTCCCTTACATGACGGCGGAAGTGGGCGGCTGGCAGAAAGAGCTATCATTACATCAGGATATTGAAAAGATCAATTTTCTGAAAGGAGAAGTGGGTGGCAAGAATAGATTTAAGATGTTGAGTTTAAAAGCAAAACAGGAAACAGTGAAAAATGAAGAATCGGTTTCCTATGCACATGTGTTATGAAGGGTCAGAAAAGGTAGGGTGGTTATATTCATATACTGTTATGAATGGAAATGAGACATTTTTACTCATAAATACCCACTCTGGAGGAGGTGATAAAGAACAGGAAAGTAACAACTGAAGTCCGAAATATGGAGTCAACCAAGTGAGAGACTAATACTTTTACTCCCTTTAATGACTGACTTTTTTTCAAATAATGAAAAGGAAGCATGCCCATTGTAGAACGATTGCTTAGAAATTTAAAATACATGATGAAGAATGTTAAACCAATTAACACCCAATTTGAATCCTAAGTAATGGTAGCCCCACCATTTAAAAAACTCATAAAGTTTAAAGGGAACAAAGCAATCTATGTTTTGAAAAAAGGACAAACGCAATCTGGTTAAGCCTGGTTAAGCAGATATCGTCAACATTAAGTAGTTAAACAATGCAGTTAAAATATTTTGTAATGAAAATTATTTTAATTGTTATGGTGTTTTCTCCTCACCAGGCAGTGACAAACGTAGCATATACACGTGGGGGAAGTTTGACTCTACAAATATTACTATCCTAGTTTGATTTTTGTTGCTATGATAAACACCATGATCAAAAGCAACTTAGTGAGAAAGGGGGACTGTTTGCTCTTCTAGGTCACAGTCCACTACCGAAGAAGGCAGGAATTCACAGAGGGTCATCAAGGCAGGAACTGAAGCAGAGCTGCTGAGAAACATTACTTACTGGCTTGTTCTCTAGCTTGCTCTGCTGTCTTTCTCATATAGCCCAGGCCCACCTGCTCAGGGTGGGACTACCTGCAGTGATCTGGGCCCTCTCACATCAGTCACAGAGGTTCCCACAGACCAAATCTAATAGAGACAACTCCTCAGTTAAGCTTTCCTCCTCCAAGCTATGTACAGCTTGTGTCAAGTTGGCAAAAACCAGCCAGCACAATGATCCTGGAATCTTTTGAAATAATTAGTCTAATTCAGTTTGAAGAAAGAACTTCACTCAAGGTATACTTAAGGGATACACTCCCATGGGTACCATCCTGATTCTCTCTAGCACTATTCAACTGCTCTGTCTCTTTAATGATGACTCTTTACACCAGCTGCCTAGGTTCTGTTGCTGCTTTAGGGGCCCCAAATAACACACAGAGTTTAATATTAGTTACAATGCTGCTGGCCAATGACTAGGATTTCTTATTTGCTAGCTCAGTCTTAATTATCAACCATAACTACTAATCTATATGTTTTTTATAAGGACTTGTCTTACTGAGGACAGCAGCCTTATGTGTCCTCTCTTTCTGGTGATCACATGGCAACTGCTCTTTACTACATTTCCCAGAATCCTCCTTCTCTCCTAGTCCTGCCTGTCTTGCTTTCCTATTGGCCAAGAGTGTTTTATTCATTAACCAATAAGAGAAACATATACACAGAAGGACTTCCCCCATCCTGGAATCTTTTGAAATGATTAGTCTAATTCAGTTTGAAGAAAGAACTTCACTCAAGGTATACTCAAAGGATACACTTCCATGGGTACCACCCTGACTCTCCCTAACATTATGCAACTGCTCTCTCCTCCTTCCCTTTTTCCCTCCCTTCTTTTCTCTCTTCCTCCCCTCCCTCCCTTTCTCCCTCCCTCCCTCCTCTGTCTTCGTCTTTGTATTCCTCTTTTTCTTACCCCCTCTTTCTTTCTCTCCTCCCTCCTCTTACTTTGACTACCAAACAAATATTATGAAGCCATTTCTGCATTCATAGGTTAAATAGGGAGAAATTCATAGTAAAGTTGGTCATCTTGGTTCCTGGGGATAAGAGTTTATTACACATTGGATCATCTGTCATCTGTTCAGGCATCTTAGTTGGCAATGATGAAATCTCCTTAGAAGTCCTTCAAGGACAGAGGCAGGAAACACACAATTGGTAGAGATTTAAAGGGATGCTGAAAAAGAAGAGGTAAGGACAGTCTATTGTAGTTTGGAACCTACTTTCTTTCTGTAACCCATATTTTCAAAGGCATTGTGCAATCTCAGGGTCTGAGCAGATCAATTCACAACCAAGAACAGTGTGTTCTCATTTACCAAGTTAGCTTTTCCTCACTCTCTGTGTACCAAATGATTCACTCCCCCATTTCATGCACCTCAACCAGCATCTTCTGTCAATGTCTCAAAGGTAAGGAAGTTAAAACATGAATATTTTAAACACATTGAGATGTCCATGGGATATTAGGAACTTTCCTTTTTGATCAATAACACATTAGAAAAAAAGGGGGGCATGCTGTGTCATAGCTTTCTGTTTTCAAAGCACTAGCCACAGATTAATAGTTACAAAAACACCTCCCTCAATTTCTTTCTCCCTTTTCTTTCTCCCTGGGCTAATACTGCCATTTGTTTCCTCTCATAGCTTTCGAGAGATGTTCCCAGCACAGGGCAGCAAATACTCTTGTTTTCAACATGTTCTCTCTGTGTCTTACTTCCTTCTTCCTCCACATTTAACGGTGTTCTTGACGATGATCACAGCTGGCTCTCATTTCCACAGTTAATATCGTCACACTTGATGAATTTACCGTACACTAGATTTACATACAGGGACAGTTTTAGTTCTTTAATATTTGCAATATTTCCTAAGCAATGCTAGGATAAAGTCTGTGTGTATGTGTGTTTGTTCAAGATAGAATCCTAGGAGTAAATTAGTTAAGACATATATTTTTTTTATTTTGAACAACAACAACAATAAAAAAAACCACAATGCCCAATTTCTCTTCATGAGACAGCTTTCTTCTTGACACAGGGAGTGTTTCCGTTTTCTCACACCCTGACTCTGCCAGGTGTCCTCAGCTCACTGATCACCAGTATGATAAGAAAAGGTACCATCTCCTAACTGTTCTCAATTTGTGTTTATTACACATTTTCATTCTGTGGAATTAACTGTTTTTTTTCCAGTGAAGGGTGTTTTACAATTTCAATGGCACTTACCTATGCACAAATAAGAGTCACAGAATGTGCCATGGTTACTTTCAGTGGCTTTTTAATTTGCTAGAGCTGCTATAACAAAGTACTTACTACATGTGTGGCTTCAACACTAGAAATGTACTATCTGACAGTCTGGAGGCAGGAAGTCAAAAGAGATCTATTCAGGGGTGGCTCCTGCAGGCTGTGAGGGACTCTGATCCATGCCCTTCTCTTAGCTCCTGGGATCTTTAGACACCCTTGGCTGGGTGGGAGGGGTTCCCAGGGGCTCTTCATACTGTATTCTCTCTATTCGTGTCTATTTTTACATCTAACTTTTCCTGTGTGTGCGCAGAGTGCAACGCTGGATATTTTTCTCAATTGCTTTCCATTTTATTTTGTGAGACAAGTTCTCTCACTGAACCTGAGATTTTGGTTAGACTGGCTGGCCACTGAAGGCTGGTGATCCTTGTCTCTGACCCCCATATTCAGCTGTGCCTAACTTTTACATGAATGCTCAGGTTCTCATGCTTTCACAGCAGATACGTGACCCATGGAGCCATCTCCCCAGCCTCAGTTTCTTCCTTTTTACATTATCCCAGTCACATGGGATATGGAACTACCTCAGTGTCTTTATATAAAATTGACCATCTACAAGGATGGTTTTTAGTAGTTTAATTTTTTAATTTTATTAAAATTTTTAGAATTAAAATATAATCGCATCACTTCCTTTCTTTCCTTTCCTCCCTTTTACTCCTCCTAGTGTTCCTCCTCTAATCTCTGTCTGGTTGATGGCCTCTTTGGGTGAATTAGCCTTTCCCTTAAATGGGGCCCCTAATTGATTATTCAATATAAAGTGGTCATCCATGAAATAATTTAGTCCCAAGCCACGCTAAATGTACTCAGCAGGATATATATATAATATATATATATATATATATATATATATATATATCCTGATATATATAATATATATATGTATAATATATATATATATATATATATATATATATATATATATATATGTGTGTGTGTGTGTGTGTGTGTGTGTGTGTGTGTGTGTGTGTATCCTGGATAGGTTCAGAAATACTACAGTGAAGATTTCAACATCTTTGTGGGGACACAGTTCACCATGAGACAGGGAATACCAATTAAATGGCTTTGGGCTGTATGCAAAAGAGACTCAAAACAGACTTTAAGTGAGAGATATATATATATATATATATATATATATATAATATATATATATATATATATATTGAGATACCCAGATGTGAGGTGACCTCAGGGTCAGTAAGAGCCAGGTTCTTCTTTTCTTTTCTAGTCTTTCATCCCTGTGGAATGTCTTTTATACTCAAGCTTCTTGTCAAAGAATGTCCTCAGCAATTCTAGTCACTGTGTCCTCATATAATCACATCTAGGGAACAAAGATCAGGGAAACAGGACTTCATTTCAGAACTCTTTTCATCAGATAACAATGCTTTCCCCAGAATCCCTCTTTCATGCTTCTGGTTTCTCCTTGAATTTCATAGTTAAGTCCTTTAGCTATCTGGAATTTGTCTTTGTCTACTGTGAAATTAGAAAACAATTCATCCTCACCTTCACGTGTATAATCAGTTATATGAATGATATTTTTTGAAATTTCACTTAACCCAGAGTGGATAATGCCACCTACACTGCCCATTTGAGTTCAGATCCCAGTTCACATGTGAGAAGCTAGACGTGGCTACACTAAGGCCTATTAACCCAAACCTGTTGGGAGTAGAGACAGAGTCACTGAGGTTTGCTGGTCATAAACTTGGCTTCAGTTAAGTGAGAGACCCTGTCTCAAGGGAAGAGCCATAGAGCAGGACACATTGTCCTCCTTGAGCCTCTCTGAGTGAATGCAAAAGTGCATGCACCTGCACACATGTGCATATACTTCACACACACATACACCACACTTGCACATGTACATACACATACTTTATTTTAAAATTGGTTCATTTTAATTACTAAGCCAACTGTATGTGTATACCATAATCTGTTTATCAACTTAATGGATGGTAGACATTTGGCTTTTCTTCACATTCTGAATAGGATAAATGAAGGTGTTCTGGACATCAATGTATAAATTAATGTATGTGCATACAGTTTCATTTTGGGGCAATATCCAGAAATAAAGAATGGGGCCAAACGACAGGTGACTGTTTACCTTTTTGAGAAACCACCAAACTGTTTTCAGTGGTGCTGGAGATAGTTTTAAAGATATAGATAGTTTTAAAGGATAACTTTTTAGAAGGGATAGTTAAGGTTTGAGTACATTGTCCAAGAGCTTGTGCTCTAAACTTAGCCCTCATTGTGGTGATGTAAGAGGTGGGAAATCCTTTTAAGAGGCAGGGCCCATTAGAAGATTACAAAGTCGTGCTGGAGAGATGGCTCAGTGGTTAAGAGCACTGCCTGCTCTTCCAAAGGTCCTGAGTTCAATTCCCAGCAACCACATGATGGCTCACAACCATCTGTAATGAGATTTGGTGTCCACTTCTGGCCTGCAGGCATACATGCAGACAGAACACTGTACACATAATAAATAAATCTAAAAAAAAAGAAGAAGATTACAAAGTCGTTAAGATAGTGCTTACAGGAGAGACTGTGCCCATCTTCTGCCAAGGGTTAGTTCCTAAGATGGTGTTATAGAAAGAACAAGACTATGGGCTAGGGATACAGCTCTCTTAGTAGAGTGCTTGTCTAATATGCACTAAGTCCTGGGTTCTATCTTCAGCACTTCATAAAAATTGATGTGGTATAATTCCAACACTTTGGAGGTTGAGGCTGGAGAATCAGAAGTTCAAGGTCACCCTCAGCTACACCATAAATTCAAGGTCAGCCTGAGCTACCTCGGACCCTGCCTCTAAAACAAGAAGAAAAATAGGAAAGGGGCTCTTTCTGGACTCATTCCTCAGGATATGCCTAACACATTTTTACATGTTAAAAAAAGATCAAATTATACTCTACTGATATAGTGTAAGTATAAATTTGCATTTATGACATTGGGGAATTGGTGGTGGTTGGTTGGTTGGTTGGTTGGTTTTTTTGAGACAGGGTTTCTCGTTATAGCCTTGGCTATCCTGGAACTCAATCTGTAGACCATGCTGGTCTTAACCTCATAGATATCCGCCTGCCTTTACCTTCCGAGTTCTGGGACTAAAGGCATATGCCACCATTGCCCAGAAGAGATTGGAACTATTAAGAGAAAATGATAAACAGGTTTTAGAAAATACAGGAACTTGAATAGGTTACAAATGACTGAAACAGAATTGCTAAGCCTAAGATTTTTTGATGTATAGTTTTGGTTTACACAGGAAAATTTCCAACTGAACCGATGAGCAGTAAGGAGCTATAGTTATTATCCTAAGAGAAAACAGCTAAGCTTTGAAATGGGCAAGGAAAATGAGAACATGGAAGATGTGTTTGTACCTATGGCTTTCCTAATGACATATGGATATTATATTTAAGTTAAAGTAGTGTTCTCCCAAATAAATTCTCAAGATACAGTATTTGACATAAATGGGAGAAACAAATTCTTTCCACCTCTGTCATTATTCGTAGAAGCCATGCAATTCTTGGCACAACTTCCTGTCCAATACTTGAAATGGTCTTGTCTCAGTCTTCCTCTTCCTTTGGTGTTGGGAGGAACTGCCACTGTGGAGCACTTCTTTCAGCTTGACAAATTGTGTTCACTTAGCCTGTGTCACAACCCTTCATCTTGCTTTTTGATAGCATCCATGTTCCATCATCTTCCAGTGTCTTCATGTTGTCATGCCTCAAAACTCAGTCCTCCTACTGAGCCCATCATTATCTCTTCTTTTTCCTTGTCACAAGCTTATTTCTCTGTTCTATGACTTCCTGTGGATATCTTATAGATATTTCAAGATACAACTATCCCAAATTGAACCTCTGGTCAAGGCCACTTCTGCTGGAAACTCAATTCCAATTGATTGCCACTCTATCTTTCTAGTACCTCAGCCACAAGCCTTCTAGTTACTGCCTGGATAGTTTGTCCAACACCATATACTCACACATACTCAGTCCACTAGAAATTCACAGTGAGCTTGGACTCTATCATTTTTTCCCATCTTATTTGTTCTTTCCCCTCCTTCCTCACTCTGTATTAGTGTTGACTGTCCTGGAACTTGCTCTGTAGACCAGTCAGGCCTTGAACTCACAGATCTTCTTGCCTCTGTCTCCTGAGTGCTGGGATTAAAGGTTTGCATAACCATGGCTGACTTCTTTTTCCCATCCTGACCAATATTTTCCCCCACCATGGTGCACAGTCAGCTCTTCTTGTCAGGAGTACTGGTTTTACCTGCCTATGCCCCCACTTCCTTTCAGACTACAGCCAGCAAAGAAGGCAGAGAATCCTTTTGAAGTTAAGTGATATCTTCTACTTCCTGTGCACAAAGTCTTCTGTTGCCCGTAACTCTGCCATAAATAGAAGTTCACAGTGAAGGTCAAATTTGCATTTCTTCCTTGTTTCCATCAGCTCCTCCTTGATTGCTTTGTTCTGGCCAAGAGGTTTCTTTCAACATATCTGATACTAGGACTGTCTACACAGAGCATTATTCCCTTGGACGTCAGTGCTCTAAAGTTCAGTCTTCCTTCAATTCTTTGCTCAATGCCATCTAATGTCCCCACCTTTTATAATATTGAACATTGCTTGTCCCCTTTCCCTAGTATTCCCATCCTAGTCATTTCTTCCTATTCTCACATAGAACTTGTAACTTTCTAGTGTGTTCTATAACTTTCATAGTCTTTATCTTGGGTTTACACTAGGCAGCCAGTGCATGGCAGATTTTAAGGAAGTATTTTCCAGATTTATGATTTAGCCATTTCTAGGAACCCCTTCAACTTGAAGAGTTCTTTTTTAAAAAAATTCTCCCATATATTACATCCTGACCAGTTTCTCCTTCCTCTTCCCCTCCTAATCCTGTCCTCGCCACCTTTCCTCTCCCCCAGATCCACTCCTCTTCCTTTCCCTTCAGAAATGGGAAGGCCTCCCAGGGATAATTACTAAACAAACATAGCATATCTAGTTACAACAAGACTTGGCACACCCCCTCATATTGAGGCTGGATGAAGCAACCCAGTAGGACAAAAAGGATCCCAAAAGAGTCAGAGGCAGTCCCTGCTCCCACTGTTAGAAATCCCACAAGAACACCAAGATACACCATCATAGCATTTGCAGAGGACCTAGGTTAAACCCATACAGGCTCCCTGATGGTTGGTTCAGTTTCTGTGAGCTCCTAAAGAGCCTCAGTTAGTCGATTCTGTGGGCTGTTTCCTTAAGATCTTGTTTAGAAACTCCTTATTGCTTCCGTGAGTCTCACCACCACCACTTTGCCCACAAGGTGGCAGTCTTTCCTTTAAATACAGATTGTAGTGGCCTCAAATTCAGTGAATCTGCTTGGGTTTGTTTGTTTGTTTGTTTGTTTGTTTGTTTTGAGCAGGGACAGCTTGACCTGGAGGACCAGACAGCTAAAAAAGTTCATAGAATGTTATTCCTACCCCTCCAGAGCTAAATGTGTTGAAGGAATGAAGCTTAGGATGTGAATGCCTCCCATGGAAGTGGCACATTACAAAGGTAGACATGTGGTTACTATGGGAGAGCTACACACTTAAGAGTGTTGATGAAAGTGTTCTGATACCCAGTGCAGGCTGGCCATATAGAAACCAGGTTTAACAATCAAATACATGAGTATGTCCCCACTCAGCATAAAACTTTACCTTTTCATTCCTGACTCATGTTAATCTATCATCCAGAAATGACTGTCTAGTTCTAATCTTGATTTTCTCCAGTGGTCTAAAGACACAACTCTCCTAGGAATTGTAACTTTCTTTCCTTCTAGAAGCCACTCAATTTGGAACATAGCTGCATCATTTTGATTTTCCTGTGGGAGGCAGCATTATCCAGCAAAAAAGAGCAAGCTCTGGCCTGCAAGGCAGTTCTGGGGCTGGCTAATTGACCGTGGACAAGGGCTAAGATGCTCTGAGCTCTGATCCCGTTACTTTTAACTTAGAGGCTCGAATCTCCCTTAGTGGCTGGTATGAAATTTTGATATAAGCCATGAGTCGTTGGCATCTTGTACAGCATCTGGCTCATAGGGAAGGTAATGGCATGGTCACAGCTGCCCCTCTTTTCCTCTTTGCTGCTTTCCACCTTTGGTCACCTGGAACCAACCATCCCTGAGTAACCTAGCAGAAAGGGGAGGCTTGAGGGGTAAACTATAGGAAGTGGTCTATGGTGGTAGGAGCAGTAAAGGATTGTTGGCAGGAGCAGTGGGGCAGAAAAGAGGAGTGCACACCATTGACCTTGAGTCCTGACACGTAGGCTAACTTACTCTATGCCTAGCCTCCAAGACTCCATTTTGAATGGGGAGGAAAAAAAAAACTGCTCTCAGATTGAGATTCTCCTCCACCAGAAAAAAACCTTTTTTTTTTTTCCAGCAAGCCAAAAGGCTGACAGGGGCTTCTTGTGCAACTTCTTTCCAACTCACATACTCATGAGGCATTCCATTTGTCATAGGCCTTTAGATTCTCTAGTGCCCTGAGTTGTTCATTAGTGTCTAGACCTTAACCTAGGACCACTGGGATCATTCTATAATTGTGTGAGATGGGTTTGTTGCTCTGTGTAAGAAGTAAAATAGCACAAATGTGTGTGTGTGGGGGGGTGTAAGGGGCAGGCAGGTGTGGTTTCCAGGAAATTTTCGGGGTCTGGCTTAGTTTTACAAGTTCAAGGGAAGATTCAAGGATGCTGGCTACCTGTACATTGTCAGGGAGCCAACAGAATGGGTCTAGTTCTCTGATACAAACTCTTGATAAATTCTTTCCACTAGGCTGGAAGCATGAAGCTGAAGTTGGTACAAGTTAAGATGCAGCCATCACTTCTATCAACCATGTGCAAGGATGGCTCTACCATCATTTCTTCATGTTTGTGATTTCCTTTCCATCTGAATCTGAATTACAATCAACCATTGCTTTATCTGATGTTGGTATTCTGTGGAATTGCTTGTGGTGAACTGAAAGAATTTAAGATGTGGTTTTAGGTGTGAGGTCATGTTGTTTGACCTCTCTGAAGTCAGAGCTGTTTCTCCTTCATCCCTCAACATCTCCACAAACAACCTATTCGTTTCCTGTCCTGGGCAGGATTTGCTAAGGCACTAGCTTCCCACCGGTGTTGCCAAGGGAAAGAAAGAAATCAGGGAACTTGCCTAGTTTCCTTGTCATCTGGATCCTGCATAGATAGACTCGCCATAGCAACCAGAATAGAACCTCTATTTCTTTAGGCTTTAAGCAGGATGGCCTTGAGTATATTATGTTTCTAGCATCATTTCCAAAAATATATTCAGAATCTGTAAGGTATGGCTTCCAGGAAAGTCACACAAAATGAACTTTGGGGGAATGAAAAGTAACTGTTTTTTTCTGGTCACATGCAAAAACCATGTGATCTTATCTTCTATTCCTGTCTAAAATGCATGTACCTTAAGCAGGAAAAAAAAGGGTGGGAACTCACGGGACTTAGCAGAGTGGTCCATCTTTTCTTTGTTTTGTCTGAGATTTTTTCATTACCAATCTCCTTGATCTTGTTGGCAGTCTCACCTTGGACTGTGGTTTGTATGTGACTTAACAGGGAAGCATTTTAATGTTGAAGGGAAAAGTTCATTGTAAAAGTCTGCAGACCATGTTCCTTACCCCAGATTTCACATCCTTACTCTTCAGGATAAGGGATGAACACCTATGCCCAGTATTAGCTAATTATGTGGTCCTTAACTGGATAATGGATGTGAAGAGAAAATGGATCATGGAACCAAAGACCCTGTGGTGAAAGCTAACATTCAGGCCAAGACCAAGCATATTTGTTCCAATACTGAGTAGTGTTTTTCTTGTGTATGTTTAAGTGCCTCATGGACAGAAATGTTTATCTTGATAGCAGCTGGGACACATTGTGGTACTTATGGAAGGTTCCCAGAAAACATGGAATAAAAGAAAGTATAGAAGAAACAACCTACATGCCATGCCCACTAACTGATGAGCAGACAAACTGGTATCGTTATACATTACACAATGAGATATTGTTTAGCCTTCAAAAGGGAGAAAAGTCAATATGTACTATGTGGTGTTTTGAATGGGAACGGCCACCATAGGCTCATATATTTGAAAATTTGGCTTCCAGTTGAATGGTTTAGGAATGATTTGGAGGTGTGGCCTTATTGGGGGTATGACTCTGCAAGTAAGTTTTAAAAGCCCAATGCCAGACCCAGTCTTGTTCTCGCTGCCTGCTGCTTGCTGATCAGGATCTAAGCTCTCAGCTACTGCTCCAACACCATGCCTGCCCACCTGCCACCAGGCTCCCCACCATGATGGCCATGGACTCACCCTCTGAAACTCTAAGCAAACCCCCAGTAGAAAGCTTTCTTTTATAAGCTGCTTTGGTCATAGTGTTTGATCACAGCAATAGTAACCCTAATTAAGCTACAATACAACATGAATATCCTAAGACCATCATGCTAAGTAAAGCCAGCCATATATAAAGATTCCACTTTTGTGAGATACCTAGCATAGTCAAATTAAATCTGAAAGAATTGTGGTAGCCAGGGGTGGGCTAGAGGAAGGCCAGGATGTTAATGATAATGGTTTACAAAACATTATGACTGTATTTATCTGTACATTTAAAAATAGTCAAGATGGGTCTGGCAGATGAATCTCAATGGTAGAGCACTTGCTTAGCATGTGCGATTCTGGGAGTTTAATTCCTAGCACCACAAAACCAAAGTGAAACTATCTAGTGCCACTATGATTGTGGTATTATATGTCTATAGTACCAGCGACTCAGAAATTTTGTTATTATAACAAAAGTGGAGTTTGCATCTTAATGAGTGCAAACCAAAGACAAGTATAGCTGAGAAATAAGGTTGGAGAAAGATTCACTGCAAAGAGCTGGTTCAAGAAGGAAACAGATGGTGCACATTTGGGGTGCATGCTTAGGTAAAGATGATGAAGCATATGTTTGAAGGGTTAAGATGGTGGACAGGAGCACTTTTGGGCATGCTCAGCTTGAATGATAAAGAGGGCAGCCAGCAACACTTCTGGGCAAGCTTTCTAAAAGATAAAATAAAAGAAAAAGAAAAACAACAACAAAAAGTTTTAGTTGTTAAAAGGAAAGGACACTTTAAAAGTATGTTACTGTGGGAGTTTGTCCCTGAAACTTGAACCCTATCGTTATTGCTATTTTGCTACAAGTGAAAAAAATGGGTTAAAAGATTTTAAAAACATTGTTTGTAATGTATATAAGATGATGCTTTTGTTTTTCTCTTTGAATTACAAATGCTTCCAAGTAGGACCAACTCTTCCAAGTCAGGTCCAACAGCATTGCTCCTGCTCCACTCCCGAACAAAGAACTCCCCTCAGGTTTTAGACTGGGGTTTCTTGAGTCTTTACTATAATTTGAACTGGAGTATAAGACCTATCAGCAGCATAAAACCAGTTTGGGAGCATTGTGAGTTTTGGTGATTAAATAAGAACTTGCTGATAAAAACATCTGATATGTGGCAGGCTCTCAGTGCTGGGGAACTTCTCTTTCCACCATGCCTTTTTTGAAATGGAAAACTCTCTGCTCTCAGCCTTCCATCTTACTCTTCTTCAAGGCATGAAGATGCTTCCAAAGAAAAAAGGAGAGGAGCTTTACAACAGTTGGAATTTAGAACAGAGAGTTCTTGAGAAGGCCACTGCATTAATTACTGGAATTAAAGCATAAACCCTACTGAAAGCAAAGTAGCCGCCAAACGTCTATTTTCTAAATTGCCCATGATAGTACTCCATAAATTTTGATTGACAATAAAGTATATAGCATTATAACATTTTTCTTTTTGTGTATGCAAATGGCATGGAAAGAGAGATGACTAATGGTTTCCTGGTATAGTTTTCAAAGGCAGGTGCTGATAAACTTAAACTTACTCTGTCTAGACTTTGGAAAGAAATGCTATTGAGCCTTTCACATTTTCATTTGTATCCACTGATTGTCAAACATAACCAGGGTCAGAATTGCCTGGGAATAAGGGAAGCCATGAATTGCACAGACTGTTGAACCCTGCCCTACATTAACGAGTCCAACTGCAATAGCCCTACTTATTTAAAGTTTCAACTGACACATGGCAATTGGACATATTTATGGGCACAACACTGCATTTTGGTTCACGTATACACTACTATAGAATGACTAGATTAGAGTGATTGGCATGTCCATCACCTCAGGCATTCATGACTCCTCTGTGTTGGGAACATCCAGTCCTCTCTACTAGGTATTCTGAAATCTTGTCATTTCTGAAGGCACTGAGAAACGTTGAGTGATTTTATATAATATGCAGATGAGAAAGAAAAAATAGTTTTCTTCATATTTTCTTCCTAATTTTATCCATCACTTGGATAATTTTAACCTCACTGAGCCTCAGCATGGAGGCTGATTTCCATCTCAGAGGAATGTGATGCACATCTAATAGGATGGTGTATAGCACTGACCGCCACTGAGTATGTGATTCCCAGATGAAGAGCATTTGTTGTTATCTATGCTCCAAAATGCCTTTAAGGTTTATTTTTATTTCATGGATATCGTTGTTTTGCTTGTATGTATGTTCATGCACCATGTGTGTGTAGTGCCCGGGGAGGCCAGATGAAGATGTCAGGTCCTCTGGAACTGGACACACAGTTGTGAGCCACCATGTAGGTGCTGGGAATCAAACAGGTACTCTTCACTGATGAGTTGTCTCTCAAGACCCTTTCAAAACTTTTTAAAAAATCTGTTTTCCATGTTATCTGTTATAGAGATCAGGACTGCAAGAAGATACTGAATACATTCAAAAGAGCATTTGTGTCCAAGAATCCATGCAACATCACAAAGGAAGACTATGAGCCACTAGTTCAGTTGGTCACTCAGACCTTACCATGTAACAAGGTAACAGGTATTTCTTTCAGATTTGAGAATAAAAGCCACAGGGAAGAGGCCCCAGGACCAAAGTTAGGATGCAGAAAGAGAGGAAACCTTGGTATTAGGTATCATTTGATATGGTTGGTAGGGTAGTATTGGTAGAGGGTGGGCTTTGGAGACCTAGGATACCATCAGAGTTTAGAATATCTGGGGAAGGAAGATACCAGAGAGATGGGACACAGAGAAAAGAATCTAATATCAACCCCATCCACACAAACAAAAATAACCCAGATTTATATAATTATGGAACTTTCCCCTAGCTGATGATAGTAATAGACAAGTAAATGATAACACAAGGCTAATTTACACTTGAAGACTGATTTTGGTTTTTACTCTCCTAGCCCTCACCTTGTTAGTTCTTCGGAACCATCCTATGGATGTAGGCAAACCAGGGGTCAGAGTCTTTATTCACCAGTGGGGAAGCTCAGGTTTGGTGAGTTTAGGTGAAAAGAAATTGTCTAAGTATTAGAGGCTTTAAAGAAACAGAAACCAGCTGAAATGCAAATACAACAAGCCCTGGAGTCAGAGAAGCCTGCTTTTCAGTCCTTTGAATATACTAGAAAAAGTCTGTCATGAGGTACAGCTCTTTCAGAATTCGTATTTAAAGCAAATTCCACATGTCTGAAACAAAGTGAAGCCCTCCAACCCACTCACAGTTATCACCCCCTCCTATATTCAGTGAGCTGGAGATTTCTGTGGCTCCTCCCCCAGGAGTTCCAGTACAGAGCTCTGAACAGAGGAGATGGATGGTAGACAATAATCAAACTTACTTCTCTGAATATTTAGTGTTTCTGTGTGTGATTTACTCTGATAGCTTCTGATTTCTTTTATTTACAAAAGGTTGATTGATTGATGATTGATTGATTGATTGAAGTTATGGGGATAGAACCCAGAACTGTATGCAATGCCAGCACTCATCCTTCTGTTGAGCCGCATCCTCAGCCCTTGAATTTATTTTTGGACCTACTAAATTGTGTGTTTTTTCTTTCTCAGACTCTCTTTTGGAGCAAATCCAAACACCTTGCCCATGAGTATACCTGGATCCAAGGGAAGATATTCACCCTGGAGGACACACTACTGGGCTATATTGCTGATGATCTCATGTGGTGTGGAGACCCCAGCACTTCTGGTAAGGATTTGAAGCACCTGGGATGGCTTAGGACTCATGGGAGTAGATCTTTGATCTGAACAAAGGACCTTGAAAAGTGAATAGGTTCATACCCTAATGATCATTGAGGTGGATCAGGGACCTTGAAAAGCCAATAGGCACATGTGCTGATGCCATCGAAGCTCTTAATGACAAGTCATGCTCTTAGAAAACAGCAAACCCTGTCCTTTGGAGATATCAGCTTCAGAACTTAGGGTTGCCCTTGGTCTCTGAGGAATGAGAAGTGTACATATGGATGAAATGACTGACCCTGTAAGACAGGAAACAAGAGACAGAGCCAGGAAAGCCAAATTGCTCATTTTTGTAGTAGCCAATCCAGTCTCATGAGATCTAATACAGTCTAGAGGAAAATCTCTCCTGAAAGTCATTAATCCATTCATGAGGATAGATTCTCTCATGATCTCAACTCCTCTTAGAGGTCTCATCAATTCAAAACTCTCAATAGAGAATTAAGCTCAATATGAATGTTGGTGGGGGCAAGCTGTATCAGACCACAATACTACTTTATAATGCTGTTGAGGGAAGACATCCCTCACTTGCCCTCTCTACCCTCCTTATTCTCTCCTTTTTCTGCCCCTCCCACTCTCCTTTTCTCCCTCATCCCTCTCCACTTCCTTTTTCTCTTCCTCTTTCTTTTTTTGCAAGGAATGACCCCCTTAACCTTGATATATCATTTTATTCTGCATTATGTATTCTTGAACATTAATACGAACCACTTTTTAAAATGTTTTAAAATTGAGTATATATATATATATATTATACACACACACACACACATATATTATATATATATATATATATATATATATATATATATGGTGTTCTGTGTAATGTTTGGTTTTAAATAGATACGGTGAACTGAGTGTTATATTTGAGATATTTAGTGTGGGCACCTTAAGATATCATCCTCATAGTTTGTTGGTGGTCTTTCTTTCTTTTCCCTTCATAGCCAATCAATCTATTTGCCTAGTGACACATTGTTCTTCATCTCCACTCACACTGCCTGAGTCCAATGTAATAACACCCTCTCTCACAGGGAAAGTTGTAATGTTATACTAATCACTCTTTACCCCTTTATGTCAGTCTCTATCTGATACTACAGACTTTTTCTTACAGTGAAAATGTGACTCTGTCTATTTCCTTTAAAAACCTAACAATTTAGCCGGGCGTTGGTGGCTCATGCCTTTAATCCCAGCACTCCGGAGACAGAGGCAGGTGGATCTCTGTGAGTTCGAGACCAGCCTGCTCTACCAGCTAGTTCCAGGACAGCCTCCAAAGTCACAGGGAAACCCTGTCTCGAAAAACCAAAACAAACAAACAAACAAACAAAACCTAACAATCTCTCTCTACCTCTAGGCTAATTATCTAAATTCCTCAGGTTGGCTTGGCCTGTATTTCAGGCGCCTCAGCTTCTATCATTCTCTTTTTTCTGATCAGAGTTCATCACAACTCTTTGCCTCTGCATGTGACATCTGCACAAGGTGCCCTTCTCTTTAGAGTCTGTCTGAAGACAGTGATTCTTGTTCAAAGCAAAATTCAACCTGAACTTTTTCTGGTAATATTGAACAATATAAGTTAGTCTTTCTCTGGTTATTTGACTTCACTACATCACATGCTACATGAGGCAGGATTCTCACCTGATTCAACCCTCTATCTCTAGAACCTATCCCTCAGTAAATGTTTATATACTAAGGCAGATAACAGTGAGAACAGTGTCATAGAAACCACATAGTCACACTCAATGCTTTGTTCCACACTAATGGCTGAGTCTGATTTGATGGGGTTGGCTGTAGAATTCCTGGCCACCTGAGCCCCCAGACTTCTGGAGGATGAGAAGGAAACTTCACAAGAGAGAATTGCCGGGAACCAGAGAAGTATCCGGTGAATATAAAATTCTCTTCCCGAAAAGGCCTGACCTTCTGTCTAAGTGTTCCTGGACTCCAGGGGAATGTTGGGGGCTGGTCTCTTTAGAGATGGCAACTTTTGTTGCCATTTCCCAGAATGGTGAATCAAAACCCATCACACTGTTCCTGTCTGGGATCTGGAGGGGAAGGCAAGGAGTTGGAAGGAATTCAGGGAGCACTTAGTTAAATTGGGTTGAGATGTGTCCATTCTCCAGCCTTTGCCTTGGCGCAGATGCTACTGGGAAACACTCCCACTGTGGTTGGACAGCCAAGAATGAGCCCAAAGTTACACTTGCTTTTCCATTCTAACTATTTCCTATAAACTATGTGTTTTAGACATGAACTATGACTCTTGCCCACATTGGAGTGAAAACTGTCCCAACAACCCTGTCTCATTGTTCTGGAAAGTGATTTCCCAAAAGGTAAGTTTCAAGCAATTAAATTCTAGAGTTTTGACTGAAGATATTGTTTGTTCAATGACTGGTTGATTTTGAGACTTTTTGGGTCACACATCCTTGTAGGTGTGAAAGTATGTAAATCTTTGCTGAGAACAAAAGCTCAGAGATAAATGCTAGAAGACTTTCCCACCCAACTTGAGAACACCCACGGAGGCTTTGCAAGTTCAGAGAAAGAATCCCTACACCCAATGAGTGAATAACATTCATTGGCTATGTCTATTAGGAAGCTAGGTTTGGCTTAATCCAGGGACCAGGTATTGGTTGAATTACTGGAACGGTTTTAATAATCTGCATTTATAGGCCACTTAATATGTGCCCAACTCCATCCTCACAACAACCATATGAAATATCACGAACATCATGGCCACTTTAGAGGTGGCAAGATGGAGACACAAGCAAACACGGAAGCTATTAGCTGACTCCAGATCTAGATTTTGGGGTGAGAAACACTAGCTCACTCACCTCACATCTGTATCTAATTTCACTTGAAGTTGCATAGGAATATTTACATTTTCTCATTAGGTGTGTCTCTGCAGGAAAAAGCCCTTTGTAAGTAGACCACAGGAGGGAAAGAATGAAAATAATCAAGAAAACAAGTGAAAGGGGGAAAAAAAAGCTCAAACATATTGGTTATAAGTTCAAATTAAATACACATCTGAGGAGGTGTGGCAAATGGAAACTTGAATTTGCCAATACATGTGCTTTAGTCCACTTGCAATGCTCTAGCAAAAAGCTAAGGTTGTATAATTTAGAAAGGACCTTAGTTAGGTTAAGTGCCAGCAGGTCAAGGTGGTAGCAAATTTGATGTCTAATGAGGGCTATTTTGTGTTTCTCAGATGCCAACTCATTGCTGTGTCCCCACATGTCAGAAGACAAAAGATGCCTAGAGAATTTCCCTGAGCCCCTTCACAAGGGTGCTAATGCTATTCATGAGGGCAGAGCCTTGTACTCTTACCCACTCCCATAATCACAATGGTCCCAGTTTCCAACTTATGAATTAGGGTATCAGGGTGGAAGAACACACAATCAAAACATAGCAACATAATAATTTCAGGCTCAACAAGCTCCATGTCTCTATGTCATTTCCATTTCTCTCTTCTAATAGGTAGTATGAGAATTAAACAAATTGTTACATTAGAGATGAAGAAACTAATATTCTTAGCTTAAGAGACTCATTGCAGAAGAAGGGGAAGAAAGACTGTAAGGCAGTGAATGAATACAAGGAAACTGTGTCCTCTGCACACAACAGGGCAGGTACACCTATGAACTCACAACAGTTGTAAAAACAGGCACATGACCTGTACAAGCCGAAGAACAACCCTCAGCATGGAGATGGGAGGTGGGCACAAAGTCCCCCCCCCACCACTAGCAGGGGATCTCCTGGCAACTGATGGCTGCTTGGAGAAGTCAGTTTTCTATAAGAGTGTGCTCTGGGGACAGGCAATACAAACACAAATATTTTTTTATTAGTTTAAATTAGGAACAAGCTTGTTTCAAATGTCAATCACTTCTCCCTCCCCTCCCCCTACCCCCCACCTACCCCCACCCCATCCACCCCCACTCCCCAGGCTGGGTAGGGCCCTCGATGGGGGCTCCCCAAAGTCCACCACATCATCCTGGGCCAGGCCTAGGCCCTCCCCCATGTGTCCAGGCCGAGAGTGCATCCCTTCATATGGGATGGGCTCTCAAAGTCCCTTCTTACACAAGGGAAAAATACTAATCCACTACCAGGGGCCCCCTAGAGTGTGGAGGCCTCCTAATTGACATCCATGTTCAGGGGTCTGGATCTGTACTGGCCTCCCAGACAGCAGTCTGGGGTTCATGTGCTCCCTCTTGTACAGGCCAGCTGATTTTGTGGGTTTCACAAGCCTGGTACCGACCCCTTCGATCTTCATTCATCCCTCTCTGCAACTAAGTTCCAGAGTTCAGTTCAGTGTACATCTGTGGGTGTCTGCCTCTGCTTCCATCAGCCACTGGATGAGGGCTCTAGGATGGCATAACAAGTAGTCATCAGTCTCATTATAGGGGAGGGGCACAAACACAAATATTGAGCCAATAGAAGTTGGACTTCATAGGTACAGAAAAAAAGAGGACACAAGTTGGGTGGTAGTAGGGGGTAGATTTGGAAGAAGTTGGGCAAGTGATGAATATGGTCAAAACTCATTGTAAAAAACTCTCTGAGGACTAATAAAATGTTCTTAAGAGAGACTAATCCAAGGTCATTGGCTGGTAAGTAGCAGAGCTGAGACCCTAGTGTAGGTCATCCTAATTTTAGAGCAATAGCCTTTATTTTACACTGTCTGCTTACTCGTTACGTCTTTTAAATGTCAGGGAATTAGATCAGTGATCGAATAATTGCATAAATGCAGGTTTGCTCTTCTTCAATTCCCTGTATCAACTAAATTCCTACCTTAAAAGTACTTAGAAGTATAGTGGTGTAGTGAGAAAGAGAATTAATGTGGAAGTGAGGAGACACTTTTTTTTTAAGTAGTAAGTAGTTTTTTTTATTTTATTGAAAATAAATTTTTCCATTCAATATGTCCTGATTATAGTTTCCTCTCTTTCTGCTCCCCATATCCCCTCCTTCCTCTAGATATACTCCCTTTCTGTCTCTTATTAGAAAATAACAGGCTCCTAAGAGAAAACTATCAAACACGACAAAACAAAATATAAAGGATAAAGTGAAAACTATCTCATTGAAGCTTGACATGGTAATCCAAAAGAAAGAAAACAGCCCCAAGAGCAGACAAAGGAATCAGAGACTCACTCATTTATATAATCAGAATCCTATATTTAAAAAATGCTAAGCTGTAATATATACACAGAGAACCTGATGTAGACTCATGTAGGCCCTATGCTTTCTGCTTGAGTCTCTGTGAGTTCATATGAGCCTTACTAAGTTAATTCTGATTGGCCTTATTCTTAGGGGACATATTTTAATAAACTACTTCCTTAGACATTTTGATCATAGGTTCCTCATTTCATCTCCATCAAATGGATACACACACACACACACACACACACACACACACACACACACACACAAATATATATATATATATATATATATATATATATATGGGTGTCATTGCTGAATCTAAACAAAATACCACTATCTTATTAAGCAACAGAACCCCCACCATTTGACAAATATTATCTGAACACTTTCTACGTGTTTTGAACACTCAGAGACATTGTATGTTTTGTTTGCTTGCTTTTTCAGAGAATGCTTTCATTTATGTTATCACTCTGCGATATGTTTTGCAGTTACACCATCACTAAAACCTTCTAGAGCAGGTCACGTTTTATATATACTAAGTGATTTCTTGGATTACCATCTCAGCCATTGGTACTAAGAGTTCAATGGTGAGGTGACTGAAGGCACCCTGCCTTCTGGGACACCGTGACACACACACCTTGGTCCTTGCCAGGCTCTCATAGAGGAAGGCAAACAGACTAGTAAGGATAGTTTTTACAAGTTTGAGTCTCATCTTGCTGCTAAGTCATGTGACCTTGAGGTCAACTGAGCCAATGTTTAGTGGAATCATGAAAATTCTACCTTGTGGGGTTCATTGCTCTTCTGGGTCAGTGCTTAATGATTATTCATAAGGATTAGGGGTCTGTCGCTCTGTTTATCTACCTCCATAGCTAGACAAGCACCACTGACTTCATAATTCAGCTCCAAGTTGTTCAGTGGTGCAAAAGTCACCTGCAGAATAGTGGCCATTTTCCCCAACAAAGTACACGGCCTTCCGTGAATTGCCTTTTCAACATCCACTGCAGTTTTCCCCACAAACACCACTGCTGTTCAAAACCTAGGGCCCCTTGCAGTCACAGCTTCACCTGGTGGAATCCTGCCTACTCTTTGGGACATAAATTTGTCTCCTATGTGGCACTTCCTTGATCTTTCCTAATCTCTAGTATAGAGTATCTTCCTTTTTTCTGCCATCTTTTCCTGAGCAAAACCTACCCTCTGGCATGTACTAGGTATAAACCACTAAAGGCACTAGAAGAACCTGGGGAGCCAAGTTCTCATTTCTCACAGAGTTCTTCATACTGATGGCTAAAGCTGTTCAATCCATCATTACAATGAAATGTATTAGGTACTGTGCACAGATGTCACAGAAAGAGTCTGGCTCTGTCTCCAGAGGAAGCTGGACAGTACTCTGTTCACATTGTTTGATCCAGTTCTTAGCAAATTTTCCAGATGAAAGTTGTTTGTGTGAAGAAATAAAACTCCCTCTCTGTGAGTTTGAGGTCAGCCGGGTCTACAGAGTGAGTTCTTCAAGCAATCTCCTTTCTCTTTGAGCATTGTTAGAGCCTCCAGATCACTGGCTGTTATCTAAGTTGCTCTTTCCACAATGTTCTATTTCCCTTACCCGTAAATTGTCCACCTTGCTTCTGTTAAATAAGATGTAGCCTCTACAGTACATGACACCAGGTGAGTGCCTTTGTGTCCTCCCTCTAAAGATACTCTTTTTCCTACTCTAGACCTCCAACTTCTTCATTTACAGGCTGGCATGGCTGGGTCAAGAACTCATGCAAAACAAATACTTCCAATGGCTTAGATTATTGGATAGATTCACCATTTCTGTGCTAAAAGTGTAGACACTGTTCTCTCTCTCCTAGCTAATATTACATACTCTTTTTAATGGAATTGCTGAATGGAGAATAATGATGGACTTCTTTTTTAAGTTTGCAGAAGCTGCCTGTGGTGTAGTCCAAGTGATGCTCAATGGGTCCCTCAGTGAACCATTTTATAAAAACAGGTACTTCTTTCCTTTCTTTGTATCCTGTTTGCAAGGGTTAGTTATTGCAGTTATTGTAAGTCTCCTAATGGGCATGGCATTCCTCAAAAGGATGTGCCTTCTTTCAAGTCCTGAAGAGCTGAGCTTAAAAAGAGCAAAGATTTTGTATTCTCTGAAGATATTTTTCTTCCTGGGATAATGTTTGGTTTGGTTTTTCCTTTGTCTAAAATTTTCCAATGTTCCTAAGGGCCATTGCATAGTTTCCAGCCATTGTTCTTGACTTTTTGAGGTCACACATAATTTTCTCAGTTTTCTTTCCCCCTCACATTCTACCCTCCCATTTCACCCATACTGTCTGGCCTGCCTCCCCACTTTTCCCTGTCTGCATCCTCACCATTCAAGAATAATGGCTCACTTCTCTTTCCCCTGTGGGAAATCCACTTGAACAATAGAGGTATCATTGGGACATCAGAAGCCATGCTGGGCTCTGCTCTTCATCCTCTGTTGGCAGCATTGTCAGCAAAGCACTGTAGTTGTTTAACAGGGTGGACACACCAGAGATCATTACAAATACCTTGTGTGACCTCAAGCAGGCATCTAACTTCTGGGAGTCCCTGTATACATAGTGATAAGGTGAGGATGCTATAGAGATAAATCAAGATGTGCTGTGAACAGTGCTAAGCTCAATGCCTAGTGAAAACTTCCCAGTGCACATCAGCTATTATTTTCTCATTAATCCTCGGAACTGAAATGGCCCATTCTCAAGCCTCCCATCTCTGGCCTTCTTTTCATGTTAGTTTCTACCACATCCATGGCCTTTATTCTCTCATTTTTCTCTGATAAAAATGTTCTGAAGATGGAAGCACATATTAATTTTCTCTGGGAACTGTAGGTACCCACTATTTATTCTTCCTCTCTTCTGTTTTAGTATTTAATTGTACAAAGCAGTGATAACTCTTTTGTCTGCTTCTGACCCTCTTTTCCTATGGGAGTTTGGGTGGAAGTTTCAGAATCTGTCATCTGATATTACAGAGCTAAGTCTCTGCCACATGTGAGGTAGCTGTTCACACTAACAAGGAAGAATTGAGATAGGTATTGATGAGTGGAGACTCTATGGTTGTAACCAGCGTTTTGGTAATGCCACTCTTTGAACATCAAGTATATTATTTATATACATTAATCAGCACCAAAGTGTAGTTAAAAATCTTATCTTGAGCTGGGCAGTGGTGGTGCACTGGGAAGCAGAGGCAGTCAGATCTCAGTGAGTTTGAGGCTAGCCTGATCTCAGAGTGAGTTCCAGTACAGCCAGAACTGTAACATAGAGAAACCTTATCTTGAAAAAAATCTTGTTTTGAAAATGGTAACCAAGAGTCATATGGAATGAAGGAAGGTGAGAGGCAAGGTAGGTTCTACTCAGTGATGTCTGACTGGCTGGATTGTGGCAGGAGTTATGGATGCCTTGCATTTTGGCCTGGGGTCAAGGATGTTATTTATCTCTTCTGTTTTAGCACCTTTGGAAGTGTGGAAGTCTTTAATCTGGACCCAAATAAGGTTCATAAACTCCAAGCCTGGGTGATGCATGACATCGAAGCAGATTCCAGGTATGTCACGACTTTGTAGCAGAGCGGTAGTCTATGAATCAGCCTGTGAAGAAATCCAAGATCACAAGAACACCCTGGGAACAGACAGACTTAGTAGATGAATGGGGCTTACTCTGCACTTAGCTCTCCTTATAGAGACTTAATTCTCTATCCACAAAGGACAGTGACTACTTCATACCCTTGTTCCTGCTGACCTGAGAACCCAAGAGGTGGACTTCTGATTCACCTCTATTCAATGCTGTTTGCAGCAGCAGTTATGCAGAGGAAGTAAGACACTCAGAGACTGTTTGATCTTATTATTTGAATATTTTCTTTCTTCCCTAGTAACTCATGCTCAGGCTCCTCCATAAATGAGCTGAAGTTGATTGTGGAGAAAAGGAATATTGCTTTTGCCTGCCAGGATAACTATAGGTAATTGATTTCTTCCCCTCCTCCTTTTCTTCCTCCTCCTTTTTAAAAGATTGATTTATTTATTATCTATACAGTGTTCTGCCTGCATATATGTCCATATGCCAGAAGAGGGCGCCAGATCTCATTATAGATGTTTGTGAGTCACCATGCTGGGAATTGAACTCAGGACTTCTGGAAGAGCAGCCAGTGCTCTTAACCTCTTTGCTATCTCTCCAGCCCCCTGAATATTTTATTGTTTTTAAATGTATGAGTATTTTGCCTGCATTACTGTCTGTACATGACATGTCCCTGGAGGCCAGAAGAGAGCATCAGGTTCTTTAGAGCTTGAATTGCAGATTGTTCTGAGTCACCATGTGGGTGTCTGGAATTGAACTTGGATCCTCTGCAAGAGCTGTCAGTGCTCGTAACCACTGAGCCATGTATCCAGGACAGTAATTGATTTCTTGTGAACAAAACAGCTCTGTGAGCTGAGAGGGCTTCAGGGATCCCTCTCAGGTCTTGGTGGTGTGTGATGCATGATGGCCTCTGTCCTGCCACCATACCCAGCTTGTTTCCCTAGCCAATGACTTAAATCTGGCTGCCTGACCATTTACCCTCTTCCTCCTTCCCTGACAACCCTAAGCAGTAGCTTGCTCTAAAAGCTGACTGATCCTCAGAGGGCACACTTCCTGCTTTACTGCTGGGCTTCAGGGAAACAGAAACATGTCTTGCCAAGACCTTTCTCCCAAGTTTTAAAATTCTGTGACTGGCTGTAAATTTGCATGTGAAATTTCCTTAGTTAGATTCAAATGTAAATGCCTATTATTTAGTAAATTTCCACATGGTAGTCTACAAAGATTTATTTTTTCGAGATTAAAGCCAAAACCAATAATGTAAATTCTTAACAAAAAAGTACCATTAAACTATAGGTAGGCATATGTCTTTAAAGCCACCCATAACTCCAAAACTGGGGGCCCCTTGTTTTTAACTGGTTATGGCCAAGGATACGGGCAGGGACATCTACCTCTACAAAGAAGTGCTTTTGGAGCTTTTTTCTGTGCGAAATAGCTTCATCCAAGACTAAAACATAGAGAAAAGGCTTTGTGAAGTATGTACAAGCTGAAGAGATGGAATATTTTTGTGTCTTTTCACATCACCTACCATATCTCAAAGGCAGAAGGACAGATTTAAAAGACGGATGGCTCATTTCCCAGATGACCCGAATTTCCCATCAATCAGCTGGCTGTTCTTTGGAAATTGCCAGGAAAAAAAAATCCATCAACATGCTGCAGAAGTTAAATGTAAAAAACAGAAGAAATGATCAACTATAAAAGAATTAAAGAATTTAAATAAAAAATAAAGGAACTCTGTAGACAGCTGACTAGGCTAAGTCTGTACAAAGATGCTTTGTACAGAAATGAGTGCTAGAGGACTAGGAGAAGGTTGTGGAACATAGCCTCTGTAGTTTTGTTAGCTCACATTTATGAAAATGACAGTCTTTTTAATTTACCAGTTAGATACCAAAAGTGTGCTATGTGTAGAGGAAGCATGGTCCTGTGACAGCATCCAAATCTCTTAAGGACAGTTCCTGAGTTCTGTGCTGTCTCATGCTTTCACCCAAAAGGAACTGTGGGTGGGCCTGGTCTCAGCGGTCACATATGCTGTCTCATGATCATAAGCTGTCACATACTTGAGACGTATTTGAACTAGTTGTCCATTTTTCACCTGCATATATTTCTAACGCACACACCCCTTGGTATTTATTGCTATGGTCTTACAAGTGAACTGCAACTAAAATGGAGTATCCTTTCAAGTCATTTATTCCTGAGTTAGGCATTTTTCAGTGTTGTTGTTGAGGAGAGGCATGTGTATGGATGCTCAGTGGTCCATTTTCCTTTGGTTGCCAAGGAGGACTCATTGATGAGTTGGACCATAGGTGGATCATTTAGTCTCTTTCCTCTTAAATTTTTGCTATATTTATGTTTATTTATTTACTGTATGTATATGCATGTGCACATTCGTGCACATACTTTGCCTTCACCATGAGAACATCTGAGGATAATTTGTAGGAATCAGTGCTTTTTTCCACCACACAAACTTTGGAGATCAAATGCTCAGGCCATTGGGCTTGGCAGTGAGTACTTTACTTCATGAGCCATCTTGCCAGTCCTCATCCTGTCCCTTAATTTCCTTTCTTGCTTCTCCCCCACAGGCCTGTCAGGTTTGTTCAGTGTGTGAAGAATCCTGAACATGCATCATGTAGTTAAATATCTGAATGATTTGGATCTTAGATCCCCTGTAGCATCATCAAGATGAAAGTCTCAGAAGCTATACTGGTATATAGATGACGGTGTCAAGGAGAGCCCTCTACTACAATGTCAACACTAGAGATGGAGGAACTTGCAAACAAATATTGGCAACATTACTTGATCAGCTCAATTCTTCCTGTATATGACCATTGCTCAAGAAAAGCTACTCAATACAGCAGAGTTAAACTTTTATATTGTTATTTCATTTTAACTTTCTCATGTGGTGCTTTTATATTGTGTATATTTGCTAACTTCCTTTTCTTTTTTAATGAAACTGATAGTAGCCTTATTATTGTCCATTTTATGTTGTTGTATTAAATTTAATGCAATAGAATCTGAAATGTGATTTTTTGGGGGGGGGCTTTTGGTTTTTCAAGTCAATTTTTCACTGTGAAATAGTTCTGGCTGTTCTGGAACTCACACTGTAGACCAGGCTGGCCTTGAACTGACTGAGATCTGCCTGCCTCTGCCCTCTGAATGCTGGGATTAAAGGCGTGTGCCATCACCACACGGATTATGTTTTCTTTTCTTATACATTTATTTTAGTACGGAGTTTTCCTCTGAGTACTGCTTGAATTGCAGCACTGAAGTTCTGCATACCAGCACTGGTTACTATTCAGGTTAAAGTGTTCCTGGTCCATTTTTATTTAGAAATATGTTATTTACTTCTCAACACCCAGAGAATTTTTGGTTGTTTTTTTTTAAATAAGTGTGTTTAGTAGATTTAATAGCAATAAATTGATAATGGCTTCAAAGAATTTGCTTTGAGGTAGAGGAGCTTTGTCTCAGTTACCCTCTGTGGTGTTCTTCCATTGTCTGAAAGCAGACCAACTCAAGTCTGAATGTTCTCAGATACAAAAGACAATACCACCACCAAAGACTGCCTTTTCAATGGCCAGTGTCTTCCAAAAACAAATTCCCATGTGTATGAATTGTGTGTCTTCCCAGACACTGTTTGGTTGACTGTTAAATGTTAGGAAGAACACTTTTGCTTTTTAGTAATAGTCTTTGGAAAACCAGGTGTAACTAACCTGATGCACTAAGGGGACGTTTGAATACAGGAGAATGGGAATCAGGAACTCAGGCGTCTGGGCCCATGTGCGGCCAAAGAACCTGAGATGTTCCTCTCACCATCCACGCTTCCCTGATTTTTGAACAGGGTCTTGCTATGTAGCCCAGGTAGGTCTTGAACTCATTGCAACCCCTGCCTCAGCACCCTGAGTATTATATTACAAGTATATACAACCCAGCTTTCCTTCCTTTTTGTGATCTGCATCACACTTTCAGTTTTCACAATAGTTCATCTCTCACCAAAGAGAACTGAACTTGAAGCCCCTGCAAGCAGTCCGGTAGTTTGGGGGAAGAGAACGCATGCGCAAATACACGAGGAAGGTGGGAACTAGTTTAACTTTTGGGTAACAGTTGCCTATGTCTATACATTTTTTTGTGAAATAATACAGTTTACCAAAATGTTGCGCGTGGTAAGCTGGAATATCAATGGGATCCGGAGGCGCCTGCAAAGTCTGGGATGCCAGGTGCCCAGTAACTGTTCAACGGACTTGCGACACATTTTGGAAGAGCTGGACGCTGATATTGTCTGTTTCCAGGAGACCAAAGTGACCAGAGATGCTCTGACGGAGCCACTGGCTGTTGTTGAGGGCTATAACTCCTATTTCAGCTTCAGCCGCAGCCAGCGTGGCTATTCTGGTGTAGCCACTTTCTGTAAGGACAGTGCTACTCCAGTGGCTGCTGAAGAAGGCCTGAGTGGTCTGTTTGCCAACCTGAATGGGAATGTTGGTTGCTATGGAAACATGACCGAGTTCACCCAAGAGCAGCTAAGGGCTCTAGATAGTGAGGGCCGGGCTGTCCTCACACAGCACAAGATTCATACATGGGAAGGAAAAGAGAAGCCCTTGACCCTTATCAACGTATACTGCCCACATGCAGATCCTGGGAAGCCTGAGCGGCTGACCTTTAAGATGCATTTCTATCGCCTGCTGCAGATCAGAGCAGAAGCACTCCTGGCAGCTGGCTGCCATGTAATAATCCTGGGGGACCTGAATACAGCTCACCGTCCCATTGACCATTGCGATGCTGGCAGTCTAGAGTGCTTCGAAGAAGACCCAGGGCGTAAGTGGTTGGATGGCTTGCTCAGTGACCTGGAGTGCCAGACTGGGTCACATATAGGGCCTTTCATGGATAGCTACCGTTATTTCTATCCAAAACAGGAGGGGGCCTTCACCTGCTGGTCAGTGATCACTGGTGCCCGCCATTTCAACTATGGTGCCCGACTGGACTATGTACTAGGAGATAGGACTCTAATCATAGATACCTTCCAAGCTGCCTTCCTGCTCCCTGAAGTGAAGGGCTCTGACCACTGCCCTGTGGGAGCTGTCTTGAATATGTCCTGTGTGCCAGCAAAACAGTGCCCAGCTCTGTGTACCCGTTTCCTCCCTGAGTTTTCAGGTACCCAGCTCAAGATTCTTGGTTTCCTAGTCCCTCATAAACAAGAACCTATGTGGGGGCAGCAAGTCCCCAGCCATCAAATCCAGGTCCAGAAACAACAAAAATCACAGGACCACAGGTACTCATCCAGACCTCAAAAACGTCGAGGTGGCTCCAGAAGATGCCAGAAAAACCTGATGAGTTATTTTCAGCCTTCTGTTAGTCTTCCCAAAACTTCTGTTGTAGAACTTCCTAGGCTGCCTCTCGTGGGAACTTTTATTACCCCAAAGACTCCAGAAGAGGATGTGATAGCCACAACAGTGGATGATCAGGTCAGCGTTTCTGAGGTCGAAGATAAAAAGGTGGTACAGACCTTGTTCTGGAAGTCTGTGTTGAGTGGGCCCTCACCCGCACCCCTCTGCAGAGGCCACAAGGAGCCATGTGTGATGCGGATTGTGAAAAAACCAGGACCTAACATGGGCCGACATTTCTACATATGCGCCAGGCCACAAGGTCCTCCCGATGACCCCTCATCAAGCTGCAACTTCTTCCTCTGGCGCAGGCCCAGCTGAACCAACTGAGGCCAGAGGGGGTCTGGCCGGTCACCCATACACAGAGTCTGATGCCAGGTCCCCACCTCCTAAGTTGCCTTCTCCCCTGAGACTTCCTACCTTCCTTTCTTCTTCTGCTTTCTCTTCTCCTTCCTCCTGCCCTAGCTTCTCTTTTTGCCTAAGGCATTCCTCTTCTCACTCCTCCCTTTCTTCCTCTTTGTCCACACAAGAACCAGCAACCCAGGAAGTTTTCATTTTAACCCCCTGATTCCCTTGACGTGCAACGTATTTGTTCATAAACAAAGTCTGTGTCTTTGTTTCAGTATTTAAAAAAAAGTCTTGGGTATGAGAATCATGCAATGGTAATCTGTTCTCTATGATGAAAATTTACCTATACTTTTCTAAGGATGCTATACAATTATATAACAAAATGGTGGTTCTTGCTAAGTGAGATGAACATGAGACAGCACTTAAAATTTTGATGCAAGAGCAGGGCAATGGAGAAGAGAAAACTATCAGTTATTGCACTAGGCTTTCCATAAAGTATAGCTGTCAGACACCTCTGTTGCAACAGCAGAACTCTTTGGGCATATGTAAGTTTTCTAAATGCTAGTTGGATTTTATGGGTTCTCCAGGAAGGCAAGAAAAAGATTTGGGAGTCACCCAGGCAAAGATAACATCCCCAGTTTCTCCATTATCCAAGAGTGAGGTAAAAGACTCTGCTTGCTTTCTAGACACTGGTATATCCTTCAATGCTACGTTATGGCTACGTCTGGGAATAAAATTAATAGAGGTGGATGGCAGGTAATGGATGGTCCTAATACATAATTGCTGTATTGGTCTCAAATGTATTGCATAGATCTGTCTGATCTGAAGAACTGATATAAATTATTCCTTACAACAAAGCCCTGATTCTCCTTTTGAAATGAGAGTCACAGTAATACCCATTATCATGATCAGCTTTGACTGTAAACTTGACACAGTCTATAGTTATGAGAGGAGAGCGTTAGTCCAGTAACTCCCTAGACCGGATTGGCCTGTGGTTATATCTGTGGGGATTGTCTTGATCAATAATTGTGGGCAGCACCAGTCCCTGTGCAGATGGTTCTGAACTATATCAAAAGCTAACTTAGCATAAACCTGTCTGTGAGCTAGCAAAACAGTGTCCTCTGTGGCTCCTGCCACACTTCTTTGCCTGTGAAGTGAATTCCTTGGTTGGAGATAATGCTGCGTGTTATAGCAAGCAAGTATGCCTTCAAGCTCCTGCCTTGAGCTCCTGCCTTGACTTCCCTCAGAGATGAACTGTAACCTGGAGTTGCAAGATAAAACAACCGCCTGCCACCAAGTCGTTTTTTTTTTTTTTTTTTTTTTGGTCAGAGTATTTTATCACAGCAACAGAAACGAAAGACAGGTAGAACACCTACATGTTGTATTGTTCTGCAAATCCTATAGGAAGAAATGTGTGAACTTTTTATGAAACTGTTTAACACTTGTGGAAACTCTACTATTTCTGGTGCTTGTGTTTGTCCTGGAGAAAATCCCTTGACAGGCAAGCTCAGATTAGAAGCTGAGACCTTGACAGTTTAGGGCCTTGAAGGGTAGGGTAGTAATGAAAAAGAGTGCCTGGCTCTCTTGCCTACCAGAAGGACAAACTACAATCTCTCATAGGCTTTGAATCACCTTAAGTGGTTAATACTTTCCCATCTAAGGGAGAAATAAATATCCAGCTATCCTCTAAGAACGGTTTCTTCACAGTTGGCTCCATCTCAAGTGAGATCCCTTTCAAATCCCTCCTCCTCTGACAAAGACAAAGACGGACCCTCCAGCCCCAAATTTAAGAATTTGAGATCTGTTGTTTTCATTCCTTAAGACAATGAGGACTTCAGCTTCCTGCCTTGGCATTTCCCATTAAAGGTCACGTTGGCAGCTCACCTTCATAAAATGAGAAATCCCCTCATTCTTGAACATCAAGAAGTCTGGCTAAGACCAGTGTTGACAACAGAGGGAAGCTTGTGGCCCTCCCTGTCTTTGCAGCGCATGTTCATGCCACATTTTATTCTTTCTTGTCCTATCATCTCACTCCCCCAGTGCTGTCATCCCTCAGCACACAATGCTTGCTGCCTGACACACACTTGTCTGGCAGGAAAATTGATTGGCCAGCTGGGCCTCGACAGTAGTAAAATCCATTGGTTAAGTCAGGCAGTGGTGGCACACACCTTTAATTCCAGCACTCAGGAGGCAGAGACAAGCAGATCTCTGTGAGTTCAAGGCCAGCCTGGTCTACAGAATGCTTTCTGGGACAGCCAAGCCTATACAGAAAAGCCCTGTCTCAAAAAACAAAAACAAAATTCATTGATCAAGTAAGACCAGGTTTGTATTCCAGTCGACCAGCATGCATGTATGATGTTGACCAATGTACTTATCTCCTCTACTCTATGGTTTTGTTAAGCAGAACATACATGATGCACATTGTAAGCCATAAAAATTGGAAAATGGTGGCTTTGTCATTATTTTCAAGAGCTTGTTGGGTCATGCAGTGGGGAAAATGAGGGTGAGAATAGGAAGAGAGGCACTAGAGGGCAGCAGAGAACCTTGTGGTGGAGAGCATCAGTGTTAGGTTTGAGGATCACAATGCTTCTGCTGAACAGGCCAAAAGCTTTTTCATCCACTGTAAATATGTACAATGCCTACCTTGAAGGGTTTCTGGGATCTGAATGATAGTTAATAAAGACAAGGGTAAGAAATGCAAAAACTCATAATCCCAAAAAACATTGATGTCTCTCTCATATTAAAAGGCCCAGAAGCATCTAATTCCCTATTCAATAAAAAAAGATAGGCCATAAAGCCTAAAGACCACAGATGTTTCTACTCCAAAAATGTCATCCCAATGAGCATATGCCCCAATCTATAGCCACAGCAAATCTTATTAATCCTTCAAATAGTTTAAAATGCCTGGGTGACTCCTTCGTGAGGATGCTGTTGTAGGGGACATCTTGTCTCATAAGCACAAGGACAGAACTCACTAAGAACAAAAACACTGAGATCAAAGTCCTACTGGTAGGGCTGGAGAGATGGCTCAGAGATTAAGAGCACCGACTGCTCTTCCAGAGGTCCTGAGTTCAATTCCCAGCAACCACATGGTAGCTCACAACCACCTGTAATGAGATCTGGTGCCCTTTTCTGAGCAGAATGTTGTATACATAATAAATAATCTTAAAAAAAAGTAGAATGCTGAAAATTAAAAAAAAAAGTTCTACTGGTGAAGTCATTCATGGTGATAGCTCTACTCTATCTATCTATCTATCTATATCTATCTATCTATCTATCTATCTATCTATCTATGTCCTAAGTGTAAAACTAGGGCCTTTCATATGTGGTTCCCTGTTAGTCTCTATGTGAGCCAAGTGTGTGTACCTGGATAGTAGTAGTGATGATGCTAATGGGTGTCTGTGAATATTTACTCAATCGTGAGGATTCAGTAGTAGTCATGAGCCTGTTAACTTGGCTGTTTTGCAATACCCATTCTCACTCTGTCTGAAAGAATAGCATGTTTATCTAGTTCAAAACAAAGCCATTTGGCCACTTCTATGGTGAATGGTGTCAGTAGAAGCATTCTAGGAAACCTTCAAGAAGCTTCCTTAAAGGACAAAGCAGGATTATCATTTGGTTCTGTGTCTTCCTTTCCCTTCCTTCCTGCTGCCTGGATCACAGATGTGACTCTTGGAAATCTCTTCTGGACCATGGAAGCAGAGGACAGCTCTGCAGTGGTATGGTAGGTAGCTGGGTTTCTTAGAATCCTACCTGTCCCAAATCACTGGCAGTGAGAGGATGATCAGGTTATCTTCTAGCAGCAGCCCACATAAGCCCTCAACCTGAGCCATCTGATAGAAAATACTGTACTAAACACGGGGTCTTAGAACAGTTGTACCTGAGCACTAATAGTCCCTAACTATTAGTTAGCTAACTTGAGGATAGAACTTGATGTAAATTTCCCATTAGCTAGTTGTGGGAATCTGAGCATGCCACTTGGTCTCTCACGGAGAAGGTGACTCCTCTCTTCCAGGGCTGCTGTAAGCATTGCATGTGGGAACTGTGCCCAGGGTGAAAGTAGAGCTTGTGCAGAGATTTACATCTACTATTGACCTCTTATATCAAGAAAGGCCATGATTCCTGGAAGGGCAATGGTCCACCACTCAGAGATAAGTGTCCCTACCCCTCAGATATGTGTAATCCAAAGTCTCCTTTTTCTTATTTGACCTTGCTAGTTTAAGGTATTGCCCAACCTGAAGCCTGGTATCTGGTTATGCAAGTGAATGAACTTGGTGCTCAGTTGTGAGACTGTGGTATATTTTTGAATTCTTAATGTATGAGTGCCATATCAGAGAGATTTATGAGACAGGCTACTGATGCTCATTTTCAGAAAACCACGCTTTCCAATTACAACACAGGTGTCACTTGATATTCAAGACAGTAGGGAGAGGCCAGGCCAAGTCTCAGCTTGATAAAGGAAATTGAGATTTTTTTTTTGTCTGAGTCATTAAAGGTATTGACCTGGGTTCAAGTCATGGAAGGCATTGACCTGGAAGCCTTTTTCCTGGTCTGCTGAAAATATTGGAATCACATGGAAGGGCCGTTGGCCATTTTTTTCATATGCTCTGTATTTCATTTTGTTTCTCTGCTGAAAACTAATAATTACTTTTCAACAAAAGCATCCAAGGTGAAAACCTGGAAGAGGAGGGGACAAATGAGACTGAGTAAATGATCAAAACATATGGGGATTTGGCTGAGAACACGCTGGAAAGGCGAACACTATTTTTTTTAAAGATTTATTTATTGTTCATACAGTGTTATTTTTGCATGTATCCCTCCAGGCAAGAAGAGGGCACCAGATAGTAGTGAGTCACCATGTGGTTGCTGGGAATTGAACTCAGGACCTCTGGAAGAACATCTAGTGTTCTTAATCTATGAGTCATCTCTCCAGCCCTGGAAAGGCAAACACTTACTTGATTTCTTTAAATTCAAGAAGCTCACCCATTTCACAATATCAGTCTCTACTGGGGATATCATAAGATGATGGTTTCTTAAAAAAATTTTGAAAAGCTGTTATTTATTGATTATGTATCTAGTTATGAACAGCTAGGTACCATCATAAGCATTTTTCAAATACCGTACTTAGTTCTAACAAAAATTAGTGTGAATTAGGCCATAAGCATTTTGCAGGTAAGATCACTATGGTAGAGAAAAATTATAGCTTGATGGGTTTTAGAGCTAACATAGGGTGTAACCTAACTTCAAACGCAGTGGGTACACCTATACATTCAAACTTCTTAGTCTACATGATGCTTCCCATTGCACTTAGGACTGTGTGGTACACTATTTGTGTGAGTCCTTGGATATATTTCTGTTTCCTCTAATTAGAATACAAGTTCTAAGAAGACAGGAGCTCCTGTTTATTTTATTCTGTACTATACTTCTAATATGTACAAAAGCCCTAGCATGTACTACATGTTCAGCAAGTGTTTATTGAATGAATTAGTAATTAATTGAACTACATACTAAACAGCAGATAGGGCCCATGAGGGAGGGACTTCCCATTTGTGATGAGATCCTAATATCTAGACAAGTGTTTGGTCTCAGTCACTCTCAGCAAGCATTCCTGAACTGGTGGATAGGTTTTGTTTTTTGTTTTTTTTTTTGTTTTTGTTTTTTTTATCAGTGAATGGATTTTGCCAAATACTAGCTTTTTGTTTAGTCTTTTGGTTCCTAGTGACAATGAATTAATCCAAGGTCAGAGAAGCATCAGCTAGCTATGTAGGTTGCATTGTGGGTTGAAAGGGACAAAAGTCACAGGAGGATCCATGAGAGATATATGGAAGGAATCTGGGCAATCTGCTTTTCCAACTACATTGATTTACATGTAAAATGTTATTCACAAAAACATGCACTCAGAGCATCCAACATAATTGGTTTGGCCACACATGTGTGTTATGACCCAACTAAACACACACCAAAACATAATCCACTATCAAACCCCATCATCTCATTCTTGCTGAGACCCAAGACATAGATTACTATCATCATCTTAGAGATGAGGAAATTGAAATTGTGTGAAGTTGGGTGATTTATGCAAAGACCCAGGAAGGAACAAAGCTGGGATTTAGTACAGTTCAAAACTAATCTTCGTGCAGTTTTGATACTTTGTCATTCTAGAAATCAGTGCTGCTGTTGATGAGGTTCTTGGGAGATGGGTCAATCTCTAAAGCGTTTGCTACACAAACATGAAGGCATGTTGTTGGATACCTAGCACCAGGCAAAAATCCAGAAATAGTAGCTAATACTTACTATCCCAGTATTGAGAAGGATTCCTGGGGCTTGCTACCAGTCAAGCTAGCCAAATACAAGAAACTGCCTCAAAAAATAAGGTGGAAAGCCATAGAAAAAGACACCTGACATTGACCTCTGGCCTTCACATATATACTCACAATACATGTATACATATGTGCACACCCAAAATGGATAAGGACTAAGTTGACATTAGAGTCTAGAATTAGGAGTGGCTACAGAAGCCAGGGCTCCCATGTGGACAAGCATCAAGCACTCCATAACTGAAATATCAGCATCCAAATCCCATTTCTCTAGACTGAAGCATCTGAGCTGCTTCCTCAGAAACAGTGAAGGAAAGGGAATTGTATACCTATATCTGAAGTGTTTTAAACTCTGCCTACATTTTATCCATCAGATTCTGGGTGCTCTGTATATGCAGCCATAGTACTAGGGCTATGAATACAGTTGTGTAAGGAATATATTCTTGGCATCAAGCAGCTGTGAGTTGATCAAATTAGTAGTGACTCAAATGTAGAGGCAAGTAAAGAGCTGTTCATGGAGTCCCATGGGCAGCTGGCCTCTGGTTCCTTGGACTCTAAATTCTTAGTATCTCCTTGGATTTTCTAGCCTTGAAGTCTACAAACTTTCCACCCCTTTCATAATAAGTATTCAATGAGTGTTGAATGTCTGCATTAGGAATGACTACATGGAAATTGTGTGTCTATATTTCTGTACATTTCCCTAAACTGTGATTCCCCTTATGAGCCAGGAATGTAGCCAGAAACCAGGTCTCAAATTGAACCATCTGACATGAAATCCTAGCTACTCCTTGTGGTGATATCTTGTTTGTACAAATAAAGTCTGTCTGGCTCTTCCTGTAAGCAACCTGAGGCAACCTGTGAAGATGATTCGCTACCCTCTCGACCCAGAAAACCCTACAAAAATCATGCTGGTCAAGAGGTTCAAATATCTGCGTTCACTTTAAGAATACCTATGAAACTGTCCAGGCCATCAAGGGTATGCATATCTGAAAAGCCATCAAATACCTTAAAGATGTCACTTTGAAGAAGCAATGTGTGCCATTCCGGTGGTGGAGTCCCACAGGTGCACCCAGGCCAAACAATGGGGCTGGACACAGGGTCATTGGCCAAAAATGAGTGCTGATTTTTTGCTGCACATGCTTAAAAATGCAGAGAGTAATGCTGAGCTTAAGGGTCTAGATGGAGACTCTCTGGTCATCGAACACACCCAGGTGAACAAAGCACCTAAGATGCACTGATGAACTTACAGAGCTCACGACCACATTAACCCATACATGAGCTCCCCCTGCCACATCGAGATGATCCTCAAGGAAAAGGAACATATTGTTCCAAAGCCAGAAGAAGAGGTTGCACAGAAGAAAAAGATATCCCAGAAGAAACTGAAGAAACAAAAACATGTGGCATGGTAATAAATTCAGCATTAAATAAGTGCAGATAAAAGTAAAAATAAATAAAAATAAAATAAGTCGGTCTGAAGGTCAGAGAATGGAGCTTGCCACTAGCTAACCGTAGAGATCTGGAGGTCTATACAGACAGACAGGAGGTGAGATAGCTGGGCAGAAACAGTAACTTACTGTCTTGTCTACTGATACTCTAAGGAGGTAAGGTGTGGATGTGGTTTGCTCCTTCTCTCTGATCTTTCAGCATATATCTGACTTCAGGTTTTTATTTTTGAAATCAAATAAGAACTCCTTTTACAACTCCTTTTTACTAGATGTGGGCAATGACCTTGCCACAGCTCAGGCTATTCAACTGTGAAATGGTACTAATCAGTCATGCAGCCATTGGGAGGATCAATGAGATGATGAAATGACAATATTAGTGGAGTGCTGGCCACAAACAGACTCTTAGTGGGCAGTGACTATAGCATTGCTTAAGTCATCACTGATTTCTGAAGCTTTCCTGGCACACAACATATCCCCACACAACATGAATAAATAAAGGTGGATATACTGATAGATGAATGAACAAACTCATATGGGGTTACTGTAGTAGGCGTTCTTGGACCACCAGTCCCCAAATCATGACATGGCAATTTTATTATTAATCATAAATTCTTGGCCTTAGTGGCTTGTTCCACTAATTTTTCTAACTTAATTTAATCTGTTTCTCCTCTTCTATGCTTTGCCTTGGGGCCTTTTATGTTTCTTTCATTCTGTATGTCCTACACTGTACCTGGCTGGCTGGCTGGCCCTGGGCATCTCTCTTCCTTTCTCCCTCATTATCTCTTCTCTTCCACAGCCTAAATTCCTCCTCCTATTTATTCTCTCTGCCCATCAGCCCCACCTATCCCTCGACTGTCTAGTTATTGGCCATTCAGCTTTTTATTAGACTAATCAGGTCCTTAGGCAGGCAAATCAACACATCTTTACATAGTTAAATAAATATAGCATAAACAAATGTAACACATCTCTACATCATTAAACAGATGCAGCACAAACAAATGTAACACATCATTACATAGTTAAAGTAATATTTCACAGCACAACATTTCTGCACTTTTTCCTAAATAAAAAGGAGGGGTTTTAACTTTAACATAGTAAAACTACATACAATAAGAACATTTATCAAGTAAGAATTACATTTACAATATCCACTCCACTTATATTTAGCAAATTCCAAGAAACTACTCTATCACCTAGCTCATCTTGATGAGTTCAATGTTTTGTACCTAATTTATCTTCTATCATAACTAAGGAAAATTGTAACTGTAATGACCAGTGTTATGACTCCTTATGTGTTCGGGCAAGGGAATCTGAGAATTGAATAAAAGACAAGACAGCAGGTCATCCTTGCAAGGAGAATGCCAACTTTATTTAGAGGGAAGTTGACTTAAATGCCAACAGCAGCACCATAGGAAGTAACTCAGATCAAAGTTCATGCCCTTATGCCCCTGGCAATGGGCAGACAATCTGCATATTTGTAAACAGGCCTTGTCTGTAGGAGGAGACGAGGAAGTAGCACCTAGTGGAGAGGCAGTCAGTGGCTCCCCAAGGGTACTGCCTATCAACCTTAGATAATAGAAGAATGACAGACTCCCAAGAGGATCCCCAACATGTAACTATATATCTAGTCTTCAACTCTATCAAAGACACAAGAAGGATATAATATTACCAGAATAAACAGAAAGTACAGTGCAAACCACTTCCAAAACTATAGAAATGGCAGAGGCTTCTGGCTTCCTGGACAGTCACCCAAGGTTTTTCTGCAACATTGGAGTATCCATTGAAAGACCCCCGAAGAGGTACTTTCGTAGAAGGAGACCCGCACCCAGGAATCAGCGAAACCACGAACTTTGGATGCAAAAAGCAAGAGGCTTTATTGGTGGCTCGGGTACCCAGGGACTTAGCTTCTGTTAGGCCAAGCCCCGAGCCCCGGAAGGGGGGGTCCTTATATAGGAGAAAAGGCACAGTACAGAAGCGAAAAGCATCAAATCACCATTTTCTCAAGGTCTAGTAGTCAGGCGAAACGGCCTTTATCTTCTGCCGCGTCCAGATGGCTGACCTTGGGACGGAGCGTTCCGGCGGGGGCCGGCCTTGCGCGGCGGCAGGGAAGTGGGAGCCAGCGGCTGTGGGGATCAAGGGTCAGTGAGTGCAGGGGAGGATGTATTCGCCCTGCCAGCTGCCGACTGGAGGAGGAGGCAAACTTAAAAGAAAAAGCTAAGGGCCGGGTGGGGGTCTTTCATCCCCCATTTCTCTTGTAACTGAATGGAATCTTTCATTCAGAGGTCTCTGGATATTCTGGATCTATCTGCTTTAGCTGGTGGTATTGTTGAGTTAAGACTAAGGTCTGTATGGCAGATAATCGTTCTCTGATGAATTGAGTCATCTTATTCAGAATGCAGGGACCAAGTATAAGGATTAAAAATAGAATAATCAGAGGTCCCATGAAAGTAGATACAAGAGTAGTGAACCAGGGAGACTTAGCAAACCATCCTTCGAACCATCCCTGTTGGGACTCAAATAACTGTCGTCTCTGGTTAAGTCTTTCTCTAAGCTTGGCCATGCTGTCTCTAACTATTTCTGTATGGTCTGCATAAAAGCAGCATTCTTCCTTGAGGGCAGCACATAGCCCCCCTTCCTGTAAAAATAATAAATCTAACCCTCGTCTGTTCTGCAGGACTACCTCAGAGAGTGATGTTAAGGATTTCTCGAGTGCACTGACTGACTCTTCTAGGACCTGGATATCTGTGTGCATGGCTTGTTGTAGAAGCTTAAAATGATTAATTCCCTGTAAGGCAACGGTTCCGGTCCCTATGCCGGCTGCTATGCCCCCCACTGTTATCCCTCCTAATAATAGGGCCACGGTAAAGGATATTGGCTCCCTCTTATATCGGGTTGATTTCCCTAGTATGCTGTAAACATATTCAGGTTGGTGGTATTTTTTACTTTGAGTCTAATTTTAAAGATGCCCCCCCCCCCGATCTGGTCCTGACAGGTACCAGCAAAGGCCCCAAGCATATCCCTTCTGTCATTCTGTTGCTTTCTTACCCTCATCCGTAAAGGAAATAAGGAGAGGCATAGAGGTGGTACTGGTGGAGCCCTTTTGCCATCCTCTGGTTACCTGAATCTTGTCCCATGAGGATGAAGGCTTCCAGTGAGCATCCCCTGTCGTTTCGCATCCCCATGCAAGGGAGTTCCTTTTGACTTAGCATTTTAACCAGGGAAAATGGACGGCGAAATTCTTTTCCAAACTGCTTCCTGCTGACTTTGGGACGAAGTTAGGGACCCCAGAAGGTTGAAATGCTAGTCAAAAGCAAAAAGGAATTTAGGCAATGGGGAATCCATCAGGGGCTTCTGGTTAGCAGACACTGTTGCAGAGATAGGGGGTGTCCACATCAGCAGACTGGTTCACATCCATAGCAAGTCCAGGGCTCGCAGTCTACTTAGAACAGCCTGTAGTCAGCAACTGATACTCAGATGTCTGTCAGAAGCAGAAACCTGTTTAAGACATATTTAAACTGGGAACAGAGGTTAAAACTTATTTACTGAAGCCCACAGTGTAGAAAAAGCAGATATCTGGATATCTGTTCAAACAGCAAGAACATATTTATAACTTTGAGTCCTAGCAAAAACTACAGATTTGGGCTATAAGCATGTACATTTCTCCTCTGTCCAGAGAGCCAGGTATGGATTGGACAGCGGTGCCTTTGGCCTGATGAAAAGCCCTTTAAGTTTGTACTTAGATGACAACCAAAATAAACTTAAAAATTTTGAGCTCATGCCTGAACAGTATATAGTCATTATTTTATCAGTTAACATACTGACTAGTCTATAGTGGATCTAACTGACTGATGCTGTCAAGCTGACAACCGGTAATATTTCAGAGATCTGAGAAGGGTATGTTTTGTCCAAATCTACTAAAAAGTGACAGAAGCCAGTCTATATACAGTTAGCCAAACCCAAGTTTCTCCATTACCGCTGGAGGCAGCTGTCTCAAAGAACAGCAATCTTCGCCAGGCCTATACTGTGAGAGTTTTTTTTTTCTCTCTGTGGAAGAGGGACATGGAAAAGACTGACCTTGTTTTGTCTAGGCAAAGGGGTACAATCAATTTTCCAGTGTCCAGCAGCTTTGTCCACAGTCTTGGCCAGGTTCTGGCAGGCGGCAGGTTTCACATCTGAGCATCTCGCTCACTGGTCCAGGTGCGGGAACTGAGGTGCCTCGTAATCTTTTTTTTTTTGGAGACTTTGGGTCACTGTCAGGATCTGGCAGTCTGTCTGACATTATAAACTTTAAAGATAACAATTTAAATGCCATATTCTGAAGATCTCTGAAGCATTAGAGGTCTGTTTGTCTGTTTTAATTACTTGCCTTAAGCACACATTAAGTATACAGGTGGCTAGGTAAGGTCTTATTTCTGTAAATAATTTTTAGTCTGACTGTAACTGGTTTTAACTTAGTAAGATGTTTGAAACAGCACAGCTGAACTTAAAACTGCATAGAGCTACCTTATATTCCTTAAACAGTAGCTTAACTTCTTTCTTAGGCAGGGTTTTTCTGTGACTTTGGAGCCTGTCCTGGAATTCGATCTGCCGGACCAGGCAGGCCTTGAACTCATAAAGATCCATCTGCCTCTTACTCCTGAGTGGTGGGATTAAAGGCGTGTGTCACCAATGTTCTAAACTTAAGGCGTGTGCTACCTACACCCTGAGCTTAAAGGTGTGTGTTACCAACATCCTAAACTTATTTCTAAAATATAAACTGTAATATCTTATAATAGATCAGCATCTTTCATAAAACAAAAACTTTACATTGTCAGGCTTTGCTCAAAAATAATTCTAAATTGAAGCTCTTTAAGTACAAACATTAATAAAAACAAACATTAAAAAAAACTGTTTTTTTTTAAAAGAAATTTAAATTCCCTTAAGGTCTTTCTGTAATATATAGAAGCATTAACATTTTAAATCTTAACTGAAAAACTTGTTTCTAAGATGGTATCTCTAATTTCCATGCGGTCATCTTTAGTCAAGATGGCGGTTTAAGTATTCTTTTTTTAATTTTAGCAAAATGGCGACCAGTCAAGTCATGTGACCATTTTGCCATGTGCTGGCTACCGGGAAACAGAACATTTTAAAACAAGTATATATAATTTACTTGAGAAATAAACAGGACTTTTTAAAACAGAATTAGCTTAATACGGTTAAAATTTTAGCTTATATTATTATTTTTTAAAAATTTATTATTTGTAGACATGAGAAACCATAGCATAGTTTATATTTTTCTCTGACTTATAACAACCTTTTTTTTTTTCGATTTTTAACAACTTTCCTCTGACCTTTTACGACTTGCTTTAACCCTCTATAATTTTTCTGTAACAATCTTCTCTGCTATGACTTGCTTTAACCCTCTATAACCTTTTAGTTCATTTCTCTGACTCTCTTAGACATTTTTAGACAAGTTTTTTTTCTTTCCCTCTTTATTATTTAAGTTTCTTATATTTTTTTTCTCAGTCAACATAAAAACTTTATTAAAGTCTTTTTACAGTTCTTAATAATTTTAAGGCTGTTTAGATGTCCTGGCGGGGGCTCCTCAGTCAATTCTCCCGGGGGGAGTACCTCAGGTGTCTTCTCTTTTACCTGAAATATAGTTTGGGGGTTAAAGGTATCATCCCGCGGCCAGCCCATGTCAAAGGCTGGCCATTCTGAGGAACAAAGAATAATCCATTTGCGTTTATGCACATCAACTACAAAACAAAGACCAAACAACACAGAACAGGCTTTCGCAGTGCGGTTTCGACAGAGAGTCGAAAGTAAAACTCCAGAAAACAAATGAGCCCATTGAGGCTCCAAACGCTAAGGCATCTACCCTAGCCAGAAAACAAATGAGCCCATTGAGGCTCCAGATGCTACCAGGACGTCTCCTGGAGCCGCGGCCGGGAGTGCCTCCTCGGAGCCGCCAAATACAAACGTACGCAGCTGGGTACTACAAACGCGGGCGCGCAGTTCATAAAATGGTTTCAGACACAAAGACAGGACAGGACGAAACAAGACAGTGGATCCACATAACACTTACCTCCCAAATGTGGGTCGGTGGTCCCTGGGCAGGGGTCTCGATCCCGGACCGAGCCCCCAAATGAAAGACCCCCGAAGAGGTACTTTCGTAGAAGGAGACCCGCACCCAGGAATCAGCGAAACCACGAACTTTGGATGCAAAAAGCAAGAGGCTTTATTGGTGGCTCGGGTACCTGGGGACTTAGCTTCTGTTAGGCCAAGCCCCGAGCCCCGGAAGGGGGGGTCCTTATATAGGAGAAAAGGCACAGTACAGAAGCGAAAAGCATCAAATCAGCATTTTCTCAAGGTCTAGTAGTCAGGCGAAACGGCCTTTATCTTCTGCCGCATCCAGATGGCTGACCTTGGGACGGAGCGATCCGGCGGGGGCCGGCCTTGCGCAGCGGCAGGGAAGTGGGAGCCAGCGGCTGTGGGGATCAAGGGTCGGTGAGTGCAGGGGAGGATGTATTCGCCGCGCGCCCCGCCAGCTGCCGACCGGAGGAGGAGGCTAACTTAAAAGAAACAGCTAAGGGCCGGGTGGAGGTCTTTCACCATCTTTGGCCTACAGGTCTAGAATATCTGGCAGGCTTTTGTATGAAGCAGGAATTATGAAGGACTGTCCCACCTTGTTTTGGCAAAGTTTGGCAGTCTTTTTCCTTTGTGTCCTGCTTGTCCAATTTGTACAGCATACTGTCAGCAGTCAAGGCAAGGACAATTTTTCGCCCAAGTGGCTAGACTTGCTACAATAAAAGCAAACTCCACATGGAGATGCTTTGATGCCCATCATCCCTTTATGAAGTAGGTACTGCCAGGAGCAGATGTGTCTCGCTGTCATGAAAAGCCTTAGGTTCTCAAACATCTTACATGCCATATTCTGTAGGTCTCTGAAGTATTTGAAGATCATCTATCTAAAATATATCTGTATTTAACCTTGAAGCATACCTAACATAACTACAAGTTTGATTATTATAAATGACTAACTACTAACCTTCAACCTTCATTTCTTAGTTATAGATTACATTTTAAAATGTGCTGCATAAGCACAATACTCCAAACAAGAGTAGAAGCATACATACAATATAACAAAACGTTGTATCAACATATCAAAATCCATACCAATGTAAAATATTTAAGGTTAGTAGTTTTTTTTATCCTATATTACTACTAAATGATGACAAACATCCCTAATCCACCAAATGATCAAAACCACCCACTCCACCTCTTGGGAATGTGGGCATTGTGTTTTCTAGACTGCTTCCTGTTGTCTGGGGGCAATGACATTCCCAGGTGACCCTTGTTGTAACATTCATTGTTCAGTCTCAGAACTGTTCCCATGCAGAGGGATCAGCATATATGTCACCTGTCTTGTAGTTTTTCCCATTTTATTTCTTTATGTCTGTAGCCAAGATTTTAAAGAGGTTTCCTCCAATCAAGCCTGGCCTCTATTAACTTTGAAGGAATCCACAGCCTTTTGTTTCTTGTGGAAACAAAAGCATAACCCCTTCCACAATGCAATACATTTTCAGAATTCCATTTTAAAGTTAAGACTTTCCTAAAGTATCTAAGCTGGTTGAACCCAGCAATACCTTTTACAATCCCATGTCATTTGCTCATCAACATTCAAAAAGTTCAGGTCACACAACACCACACAGGATCCAGGCTCCCTGTATATTTCCTATCTTTATGTGGCTTTTTTTTTTCAGAAAGAATTAATGCTCGTTTAATACCCAGTTAAACTTTATATTCACAGTGGATAGCAAAACCATTTAAAATTTAAAGCTCTCTTTTTATAGACTGGTATGCAGATGCATTTCTTTTTTATTTTTTATTTATTTTTATTTTTTTATATATTTGAATTACAAACAAGATTGAATTACATGTCAATCCCAGTTCCCTTCTCCATCCCTTCCTCCTCTACCACCCCCCAACTAAAATCCTACCTATCATATATCCTTTTTTCTAATCTACACCTGACTCAATTTCTGCTTCTTTATGACCTCTGCATCCTTCCTTTTCTTCCCTTCTCACTCTTGTAGCTTCCTCCCCCTTCTTGCCATGTTCTCAATTTGCTCAGGGGATGGTGACCCTTTCCCCTTCTCCAGGGGACAAAGTTTGTTTTTTTTAAGGTCTTCCTTGTTTACTAGTTTCTCTGGCAGTGTGGATTGTAGGATGGTAATCCCTTATTCTATGTCTAAAATCCACATATGAGTGAGTACATATCATGTTTGTCTTTTTGTGGTTGGGTTATCTCCCTCAGAATAGTTTCTTCGAGTTCCATCCATTTGCGTGTGAATTTCAAGATTCCATTTTTTTTTTCTGCTGAGTAGTACTCCATTGTGTAAATGTACCACATTTTCTCCATCCATTCTTCAGTTGAGGGGCATCTAGGCTGCTTCCAGTTTCTGGCTATTACAAATAGTGCTGCTATGAACACCATTGAACAGAAGTCTTTGTTGCATGAATGTGCTTCTTTTGGGTATATGCCTAAGAGTGGAATTGCTGGATCTTGTGGTAGACTGATTCCCATTTTCTTGAGGAGTCATCATACTGATTTCCAAAGTGGCTATATAAGTTGGCACTCCTACCAGCAGTGGGGGAGTGTTCCCCTTTCACCACATCCTCTCCAGCATAAACTGTCATTGGTGTTTTTGATTTTAGCCATTCTAACAGGAGTAAAATGGTATCTCAGAGTTGTTTTGATTTGCATTTCCCTGATGGCTAAGGATATTGAACAATTTCTTATGTGTCTTTCAGCCATTTTAGATTCCTCTATTGTGAATTGTCTATTTAGTTCTGCACCCCATTTTTTAATTGGATTGTTTGGTGTTTTGGAGAATAGCTTCTTGAGTTCTTTGTATATTTTGGAGATCAGCCCTCTGTCAGATGTGGGGTTGGTGAATATCTTTTCCCAGTCTGTGGGCTGTCGTTTTGTCTTGCTGACTGTGTCCTTTGCCTTACAGAAGTTTCTCAGTTTCAAGAGGTCCCATTTATTAATTGTTGATCTCAGTGTCTGTGCTACTTGTGTTATGTTCAGGAATCGGTCTCCTGTACCGATTAATTCAAGGGTATTTCCCACTTTATCTTCTAATAGGCTCAGTGTGGCTGGGTTTATGTTGAGGTCATTTTGATTTAAGTTATGTGCAGGGCTAAAGGCTTGGGTCTATCTGTAGTCTTCTACATGTTTGCATCCAGTTATGCCAGCACCATTTGTTGAAGATGTTCTCTTTATTCCAGCGTATATATTTAGATTGTTTGTCAAAAATCAGGTATTCGTAGGTGTGTGGGTTAAAATCAGGGTTTTCAACTCTATTCCATTGGTCTACCTGTCTATTTTTCTGACAATACCAAGCTGTTTTCAGGACTATAGCTCTGTAATAGAGCTTGAAGTCAGATATGGTGATGCCTCCAGAAGTTCCTTTATTGTACAGGGTTGTTTTGGCTATCCTGGGTCTTTTGTTTCTCCATATAAAGTTAAGAATTGTTCTTTCAAGGTCAGTGAAGAATTGTGTTGGGATTTTGATGGGGATTGCATTGAATCTGTAGATTGCTTTTGGCAAGACTGCCATTTTTACTATGTTGATTCTGCCTATCCAAGACCATGGGAGATTGTTACGATAAATCGTTCCATCATAAGCTGCCTGAGCCCCACCGCCACGTGTGGGCTTTATGCCAGCTGCCTGCCCAAGTTAGGCCCAAATGAATACACAGAAACATGTATTAGGTTCAATGCTGCTTGGCCAATGATTAGGACTTCTCTCTGTTAGCTCAGTCTTAACTATCATAAATCTATATATTTTATAAGACTTATCTTATCGGACACCTTATTGGCATCCCTCCTTGTCAGTAGATCACATTGTTCCACTGGAGGAGGCGAACGGGAAAGAGGGCCCTTCCAGTTTTTCCTTCGCTTAAATATGAGTCTCCTTGCTATGTCACTTTCTGTCTAGATCATCACTTCTCTACTACATTTCCCAGAATCCTCCCTGAATTCCAGTCCCATCTAACTTGCTGTCTCATTGGCCAACAGTATTTTATTCAATAATCAATAAGATAAACATATATAGTACATTCCCCATCATCTCCTCTTTTCTGTCTAAATAAAAGAAGGATAACTTATCTTTTATAATAACTGAAGAAAACTATGACCATAACTATCTGTCTTCAACTCTATCAAAGACCACAGAAGGATAATATATAAAGTCTAGAATTGACAGAGACATCCACTACCTGGACAGTCACCCAAAGTTCCTCTGTAACGTTGGGGCATCCATCTTTAGCTCATAGGCCATAGTGTGTCTGGCACACTTCTCCATTTCAACAGGAACCCCTTAGTACTGTCTTGTTTTGTAAGTTTAGCAGTCACTTTCTTGTGGGTCTTGCATGTCTAGTTTATATAGCAACAATCAGTCCAGGCAAGAGTAGTTTCTTGCCCAAATGGCTAATCTTGCCTTGTTGAAAGCAAACTCCATAGTGAGTTTCTTTGATGCCCATCCTCCTTTCTGACATAATTGGTGTGCCAGGAGCAGTTGTGTCTCATTGCCAAGATAAACCCTAAACCATTTAAATGCCATATTTCTGTAGGTCTTTGAAAGGTTTGAAGAATACCTAACAATCTCAAATACATCTCTGTATATCTAGAAAACCTAACTAACCTAATTATAAGTTCTTACTATCATAGGCGATTATATAACCTTATTTAAACACAAAACCTAAATAAGAGGAGACATATACATATCATAAAATTGACCTTAAAGTTGTACCGATAAATGAAAATCTATACCAATGTAAAGTATTCATTTCTATATCCTATTTCCCTTTTTTCTTTAAAACAATTAACTATGTTCATCATCATTTATAACCTACTCCATTTAAATGAAAACATTTATAAACCATATTTGGGAATATGGATGTCGTTCTTTCTAAACTACTTCCTGCTGATTTGGGGCGATGTTCATACCATTGGGATCATGATAAAACATAGAAACCTGACCAAGTCCTTGTTTTTGTAGTTTGTAAGGCTGTATCATCTTAGCTTTAGGGGGTTTTGCTTGATCAAACCATATTAGTCTGGAAGAAATCAAAAGCTTTTGATTTTCTGTGGAAATACAAGTAAAACCTTTATTTCTAAGTAGCCTGTCCTTAGACTTAAATTTTAAAGTCAAAGTATTTTTAAAATGTATAAGTTGGATTAATTTAGCAGCATTTATAATCAAATGTATTTTAGTAGTAGTAATTCTTTCCTCGGCAATCAAACAATTTAAAGACAGCAATATGGCATATAGTGTCCAGATTCTCTGTGTATTTTTTATCTTTACATGGCTTTTTTATTACTTTATTTTTACTTTCATTTGTCCCCCCCCCCCCAGAGACAGGGTTTCTCTGTGGAAATCTGCCTGCCTCTGCTTCCTTTAGCAAATACTACCGGCATTGGCCACCATAACCAGCTACTCTGTTTCCTCCTGTTACTTTTTCTCTCACAAGCCCACATATATTTTTTAATGTAGTATAAACCTTTAGAAGTTTTTCTTTATCTGGATCTGTCTTTATCATCTTGGGAGTGCCGAGTCTAAACCCCAGAAGCGCCGGGACGGTGCGAGCATATGGAAGCTGCTCCCATGCCGCTCAGCGACCCGACAGAGCAAGCTGTGGCAGCAGGTTTACCTCTTTCTCTGGGAACCTTGGGGCATGGAGTCATCTCACTTCAGACACCATTCTGTTACGATAAATCTTTCCACCATAAGCTGCCTGAGCCCCACCGCCACGTGTGGGCTTTATGCCAGCTGCCTGCCCAAGTTAGGCCCAAATGAATACACAGAAACTTGTATTAGGTTCAATGCTGCTTGGCCAATGGCTAGGACTTCTCTCTGTTAGCTCAGTCTTAACTATCATAAATCTATATATTTTATAAGACTTATCTTATCGGACGCCTTATTGGCGTCCCCCCTTGTCAGTAGATCACATTGTTCCACTGGAGGAGGCGAACGGGAAAGAGGAACCTTCCTGTTTCTCCTTTGCTTAAATATGAATCTCCTTGCTATGTCACTTCCTGCCTAGATCATCACTTCTCTACTACATTTCCCAGAATCCTCCCTGAATTCCAGTCCCATCTAACTTGCTGTCTCATTGGCCAAACAGTATTTTATTCAACAATCAATAAGATAAACATACACAGTACATTCCCCATCAGGAGATCTTTCAATTTTCTAGTATCTTCTTTAATTTCTTTCTTTGGAGACTCAAAATTCTTACCTTACAGGTCTTTCACTTTTTTGGTTAGTGTTACTCCAAGGTATTTTATGTTGTTTGTGGCAATTGTAAAGGGTGATGTTTCTCTGATTTCTTTCTCCACCAATGTGTCATCAGTGTATAGTAGGGCTACAGATTTTTTTTTAGTTAATCTTGTATCCTGCCACTTTGCTGAAGGTGTTTATCAGCTGTAGGAGTTCCCTGGTTGAGTTTTTCGGGTCACTTATGTAGACTATCATATCATCTGCAAATAGTGAGAGTTTGACTTCTTCCTTTCCAATTTGTATTCCCTTGATCTCCTTTTGTTGTCTTATTGCTGTAGCTAGAACTTCAAGGACTATATTGAAGAGATATGGAGAGATTGGACAGCCTTGTCTTGTTCCTGATTTTGCATTGAGTTTCTCTCCATTTAATTTGATGTTGGCTGTTGGCTTGCTGTATATTGCTTTTATTATGTTGAGGTATGTTCCTGTTATCCCTGATTTCTCCAGGACCTTTATCATGAAGGGGTGTTGGATTTTGTCAAAGGCCTTTTCGGCATCTAGTGAGGTGATCATGTGATTTTTTCCTCAATCTATTTATATGGTGGATTACACTGATGGATTTTCATATGTTGAACCATCCTTGCATCCCTGGGATGAAGCCTACTTGATCATGGTGGATGATTTCTCTGATGTGTTCTTGGATTCGATTTGCCAATATTTTATTGAGAATTTTTGCATCAATGTTCATGAGGGATATTGGTCTGTAGTTCTCTTTTGTAGTTGTGTCTTTGTGCTGCTTGGGTATCAAGATTATTGAAGCCTCATAAAAAGAGTTTGGGAATGACCCTTCTGCTTCAATTGGATGGAATACTTTGAGGAGACTTGGTATTAGCTGTACTTTGAATTTCTGGTAGAATTCTGCACTGAGGCCATCTGGTCCTGGGCTTTTGTTGGTTGGGAGACTTCTAATGACTGCTTCAATTTCATTAGAGGTTATAGGTCTATTTAAGTTGCTTATCTGTTCTTGATTTAATTTTGGTAAATGAAATCTGTCCAGAAAATTGTCCATTTCCTTTAGATTTTCAAATTTTGAGGAATATAGGTTTTCAAAGTATGACCTGATGCTTCTCTGGATTTCCTCTGTATCTGTTGTTATATCCCCCTTTTCATTCCTGATTTTATTAACTTGCATGTTCACTCTTTGTTGTTTGGTAAGTTTGGATAAAGGTTTGTCTATCTTGTTGATTTTCTCGAACAACCAACTTTTTGTTATATTGATTCTTTGTATTGTTCTCCTAGTTTCCATTTTATTGATTTCAGCCCTCAATTTGATTATTTCCTGGCATCTGCTCCTCCGGGGTGTATTGGCTTCTTTGTTTTCTAAAGCTTTCAGTTGTGCTGTTAATTCTCTAGTGTGATTATTCTCCTGTTTCTTCATGTGGGCATTTAGCGCTATGAACTTCCCTCTTAGCATTGCTTTCAAAGTATCCCATAGGTTTGGGTATGTTGTGTCCGCATTCGCATTGAATTCTAGGAAATCTTTAATTTCTTTTTTTATTTCTTCCTAGACCCATGAATTGTGCAGTTGGGTGTTACTTAATTTCCATGAGTTTGTAAGTTTTCTGTAGTTCGTGTTGTTGTTGAATTCTAATTTTAAAGCATGGTGGTCTGATAAGACATGGGGTTAGGTTTGCTATGTTGCCAAATATGTGGTCAATTTTAGAGAAGGTTCCATGTGGCGCTGAGAAGAAGGTAAATTGCTTTTTATTTGGGTGGAATGTTCTATAGCTATCTGTTAAGTCCAATTGTGCCATAACTTCTATTAGTTCTTTTGTTTCTTTGTTAAGGTTCTGTCTGGTGTTCCTGTCCAGTGGTGAGAGTGGGGTATTGAAATATCCCACTATAAGTTTGTGTGGTTTTATGTGTGATTTGAGTTTTAGTAATGTTTCGTTTACAAACGTGGAAGCCTTTGTATTTGGAGCATAAATGTTCAGAATTGAGACTTCATCCTGATGGATTTCTCCTGTGATGAGTAGGAAATAACCTTCTTCATCTCTTTTAACTGATTTTAGTTTAAAGTCCAATTTGTTGGGTATTAGGATTGCTACTCCTGCTTGTTTCTTGGGTAGCAACAAGCTTCTTCCATTTGATTGGAAGATCTTTTCCCAACCTTTAATTCTTAGGTACCGTCTGTCTTTGAAGTTGAGGTGAGTTTCTTGTATGCAGCAGAAGGAAGGATTCTGTCTTCTTATCCATTCTACTAATCTGTGTCTTTTTATAGGGGAGTTAAGACCATTAATGTTGATGGATATTAATGATCATTGATTATTGTTCATTCTTGTTTGTTTTTGATTTGGTGATGGTGGCGAGATTATATCTGGGATTCTGTCTCTTTTTCCTTTTGGTTGTTGGTAAATTGGGATTATCTATTGCTTATGTTTTTCTGGTTGTAGTTAACTTCCTTGAGTTGCAGTTTTCCTTCCAGTGCTTTCTGTAGGGCTGGATTGGTGGATATGTATTGTTTGAATCTGGTTTTGTCATGGAATATCTTGTTTTCTCCATCTATGATTGAAAGCATGCAGATCGCTTGTGTCAGATGACTCTCTTATGTGGCTTTAAAAAAGACTTTACTATGATTTTTGTTTTTATTTTTATTTTTGGTCTTGTTTTTGTTTTTTTGTTTGTTTGTTTTTTGTTTTGTTTATTGAGATGGCTTCTTTTTGGCTTTGGAGGCTGTCCTGGAACTAGCTCTTGTAGACCAGGCTGGTCTCGAACTCACAGAGATCCTCCTGCCTCTGTCTCCCAAGTGCCAGGATTAAAGGTGTGGGCAAACACAACCCAGCTTTTACTATGATTTTTAAACTATTTACTTTTTGCCTATGACTGTCTACACCCATTTTCTTTTCTTTCTTATGCCTTCACACATTTTTAAACACACTGTAACTTGTCTAGAAGTTTGTTACATCTGGACTTGTCATTACTGTGTGTGTCTAGCTGACCACATGAGACAAACCTTAATCTGCTAAGTGGCTTTGTGCTTGTGGCTGGCTCCAACATGTTCAGGTCCATGAGCCTGACAGAGAGCTGTGTTTAACAGGGAGCTTCATTTAGCCACCCCAGCTCTAGGAAGCTGCTGCCTGCATGGTGGCAACAGTTTTTACTTAGCTTGCTGACTCTCTTTCATGTGCTGACTACTCAAGTACTTGCTACACAGAAGAGTCTATTAAAGGAGCTATATTCATTTTTTTTGCTTGTTTGTTTGTTGTTTTCATTTCTTTTTTCTTTTCAGCTTTCTCAGGACCTATAAGCAAATACTGGCCCCATGCTGGGTGCCAAATGTAACAGGCTTCCTTTTGGTACACCAACCAGCTCTCAAATAATGACACAGAAACTTATAACTACTTGTGAATGCTCAGCTTTAGCTTATGGCTGTTCTACTAGTTCTTATAACTTAAATTAACTGGTTTCTCTTCATCTATATTTTGCCTAGGGACTTTTTTTTAAATCTTTCTTTGATTCTGTATGTCTTACTCCATGTGCAGTTGGCTGGTGGCTGCCTGACTTGTCCAGAGTATCTCCCCCTCTCCCCCGTCATCTTCTCTCTCTAATGCCTAGATTCCTCCTCCTATCCCTCTACTGCCTAGCTATTGGCCCATCAGCTTTTTATTAGACCAATCAGGAACCTTAGGCAGGCAAGGTAAAGCAGCAATACATATTTACATCTTTAAACAAATGTAACACATTTTTTCATACTTAAAGTAATAGTCCACAACAGGTTACTAACAGAGTGATGGAACAGTTTTTTTTTTTTTGTCACTCTCTGTGTTATTTCACCTCATCTCACTATTATGTTCTCCGGTCAACCTAGGAAAACCCTGGTAACCAGGACATTGGAATTTGACAGTGTTCAAGTTTCTTTCTATTGCTGTGACAAGAACACTCTTGCCAACAGCAACACTGGGAGCACAGGATTTATTTGACTTACAGTTCCAGAGGGATAAAGTCCACCATGGCAGAGAAGGCACAAAAGCAGGAATGTGAAGCTGGACCAGAATTCAGAAGGCAGGGAGATCACGTTTTAAATGCACACTGGAAATGAGAGAGAGAGTAAGAAGTGAGGCCAGGCTACAAAACCTCAAAGCCCATTCACAGTAAAGAGAGTAGGAAGTAAGGCCAGGTTATAGAACCTCAAAGCCCATCCATTCCCAGTGATATACTTCTTCTAGCAAAATATCCATTTCTTAAATATTCCATAACCTTCCACAAAAGTGCTACCAGCTGGGGACAAGGTGATCAAATACATGAGCCTAAGGTGGATGTTTCTTATCCAAACTACTTGGGAAGTGAGGGTACACACACGGTACATTTCATACCTCTTTCCTTGATGAAACCTGGTCATTAGGTTTTTCATATCTCCATATGAGTCTGGGAACCTCTGAGAAAGCAGGGAATTCCTCCAAGATTGAAGCAAAAGAAGGTAACCTCTCCATCTCCCATGCAGGCAGACTCTACACATTCCACACTTCCCCAAAAGACAACCATTAAGTGGAGCTTAGGCTAATTGAGCCCTATATGGGGACAGGTCAATGCTCTACTTGTGGCCCCATCTTAATATTGAAAAAGTGCATGCATTCAGGAGAAACTATGCTTCTACATTGGAGTTTTGATCTTTTCTTGGGCTGTTGATAAGGGATATGAGAGTCTCTTAGGATGAAACAATAGTGAGCCCAGTCCTCATTCAGTCACACTATTACAACGAGAAACAATACATCTTTATTTCATAAAATAAGAGCACTGGGGACTCTGAGGCAAGCTATCCTTGAGGATTGGCATTGAAGCCAGTAGTCTTCGAGGTTGATGGAAAGACCCTACCATGTGGTTTTGGGCAAGACATTTCATTTCTCTAGGGCTTAATTTTTTAATCTACTGAAGGAGTCAGGCAAGACTTTCTTAGGTCTTCCTCACTGGAAGATTTTGATAATTGTCAGTCCATGAATACAACGAAGTGTTGACGAGAAAATATGTAGTTTTAGGGAGATTCTTTTAACAGTAGATTGTAGGATAGAAGAGGGATCTCTAATTGCAAAGTCTACAAAATAAAAAGACATGTGAGTAGCACACTATATTCAATAAAGGGCCCTCTCAGGTACACCATTGAGGAAGCAAAGCATTCAGCCCCCACTCATGCTCCCACCAAATATCTGATGATCCAGATAGCTACATAAAGTTCACAACAATGACAGCCATCCTCCTTCATAGAATCATCAACTTTTGCAGTTTCTACATGGGAAGGTGCGATATCCTTGAACATGATGAAAACTGCTAACTTCCAGAATCCTTACTAGGCTTTTTATCTCAAGATCAAGAAAGCTAGGGAAAACTGTTTAAAGAGGTTCAACTAGCCCTCTGGGCTTCTCAGTTCTGAATTCCCTCCCTAGTTACACTTTGTTCCATTAGATCAAAGTTCCATTAGTACCACCCAGGACACGGGTTAGCATGAAATCAGAATAATGACTAGTCTTGTCTTGTAATTGGAAGGCATCCATATTATCTTGACTTTCTTTTGGCTTCACAGAAATTCATCAGCAACTAAAGAGCTTCTAGAGAAGTGTCCACATGTTGCTAATGAATTTCTGTGAAGACTAGTTGTTATTTTTGCATTTTTGCAAGAGAGATATAATAAAATCCATTTACTCTTGCCAACAAAAAGGCAAGACATGTATAATTTGGAAAAGCAATGGCACTCTAAAATATTTTGTTCACAGTATGTTTGTTTAGTCTTAGATTGACAATATACATCATCTTTCCCTCTCTAAACTGAAGGCCAGAGCAAACATATTTAGTGAAGAATACATGTGAATTTATGGGCAGCAAAGAAGAATAACTGTTTACAATATTTGCTTGTCAGTTTCCAGATTGGTCCAATAAAGAATATCAGAATATTTGAAGACTGGTCACAAGCCATCAAGCCCAGACTGTGCCTTCTTGCTGTCTACAGCATCCTTGTCAAAGACTTAGTGCTGGGAAACTTCCATTTCTTCTGTTACTAGCCTGAGGTTGATGGGAACAGACAAGTCTGTTTTCCCAGATCCTACATACAAATGATTCATTAAAAAATCAGGCTGTCAGAGAAACATCACCCTTTACAATAGCAACTAACAACATAAAATATCTTGGGGTAACATTAACCAAAATGTGAAAGAGCTATATAGTAAGAATGTTAAGTCTTTATAGAAAGAAATTAAAGAAGATACCAGAAAATGGAAAGATCTCCCATCCTCTTGAATAGGTAGGATCAACATAGTAAAAATGGCAATCTTGCCCAAAGCAATCTACAGATTCAATGCAATTCCCATTAAAATCCCAACACAATTCTTCACAGACCTTGAAAGAACAGCACTCAACTTCATATGGAAAAACAAAAAACCCAGGATAGCCAAAACAACCCTGTAGAATAAAGGAACTTCCAGATGCATCACCATCCCTGACTTCAAGCTCTATTATAGAGTCATAGTCCTGAAGACATCTTGGTATTGGCAGAAAAATAGAAAGGTTGACCAATGGAATAGAATTGAAAACCTGATATCAACCCACACACCTACAAACACCTGATTTTTGACAAAGAATCTAAAGTTATACAATGGAAAAAAGACAGTATCTTCAACAAATGGTGTTGGCATAATTGGATTTGGACATGTAGAAGATTGCAGATAGATCCATATCTATCGCCATGCACGAAACTTAAGTCCAAATGGATTAAAGGCCTCAACATAAATCAGCCACACTGAACCTCCTAGAAGAGAAGGTAGGAGGTACCCTCGAATGAATTGGTACAGGACTATGCTTCCTGAACATAACACTAGTAACACAAACATTGAGATCGACAATTAATAAATGGGACTTCCTGAAACTGAGAAGCTTCTGTAAGGCAAAGGACACAGTCAGCAAGACAAAACGCCAGCCCACAGAATGGGAAAAGATATTCACCAATGCCACATCTGACAGAGTGCTGATCACCAAAATATACAATGAACTCAAGAAGCTAGCCACCAAAACACCAAACAATGAAATTAAAAAGGGGAGTGCAGATCTAAATAGAGAATTCTCAACAGAGGAATCTAAAATAGCAGAAAAGACACTTGAGAAAGTGCTCAACATCCTTAGCCATCAGGGAAATGCAACTCAAAACCACCCTGAGATACCATCTTACTCCTGCCAGAATGGCTAAAATCCATAACACTAATGATAATCTATGCTAGAGAGGATGTGGAGAAAAAGGAACACTCCTCCATTGCTGGTGGGAGTGCAAACTTGTACAACCACTTTGGAAATCAGTATGGTGGTTTTCCAGGAACATGGGAATCAGTCTACCTCAAGATCCAGCAATTCCTCTCTTGGGCATATACCAAAAGAATGCATATTCATACAACAAGGACATATGTTCAACTATGTTCATAGCAGCATTATTTGTAATAGCCAGAAACTGGAAGCAACCTACATGTCACTCAACTGAAGAATGGATAAAGAAAATGTGGTACATTTACACAATGGAGTACTACTCAGCAGAAAAAAAAATGGAATCTTGAAATCTGCAGGCAAATGGATGGAACTAGAAGAAACCATCCTGAGTGAGGTAACCCAGTCACAAAAAGACAAACATGGTATATACTCACTCATATATGATTTTTAGACATAGAGCAAAGGATTACCAGTCTACAATCCACACTGCCAGAGGAGCTAGGAAACAAGGAGGACCCCAAGAGAAGATTGCATAATCCCTCAAAGAAGGGGAGGGGGACAAGAACCCCTGAGCAAAGTGGGAGCAAGGTGGGGAGCAGAGAGGAAGGAAGTGGGAAGGGAAGAAGGGGAGGGGAGGAGAACAAGAGGACTGAGACAGGGGAGGAATAGAGGAGGGCAAGAAAGGAGATGCCTTGATAGAGGGAGACATTACAGGTTTGAAGAGAGAGGTCTGGCACAGGGGAAATGTTAGGAGATTCACAGGGATGACACCAACTTAGAATCCAGGCAGTGGTGGAGAGGATGCCACTGATGCCCTTCCCCTATAATGAGACTGATGCCTACCTTGGTTACCATTCCTAGAGCTTTTATCCAGTAGCATTCGAAGCAGAAACAGGCACCCACCATTAAGCACTGAACCATACTATTGGAATCCAGCTGTGGAAAGGGAAGAGGGATGAGCAAAGGAGCCAAGATGGTGCTGGAGAAACCTGCAGAAACAGTTGACCTGACCTCCTGATAGCATGGAGACCCTAGTCATAAAGCTGGGGAAACAGTATTGGACCAAACCAAGCACTCTGAATGTGGGTGCCAGCTAGGAGGCAAAGACAGTCTATGGGACCTCTAACAGTGGAGCCAGTCTTTATCCTTAGAGCACAAATGGACTTTGGGAGCCCATTCCCAAAGGAGGGATACTATTGCAACCCAGATACAGCAAGGAGGGCCTAGGCCCTCCCACAAAAGCTATGACAAACTTTGAAGGTCCCCCATGGAGGGCCTCACTAACCCTGGGGAGGAGTTGGGGGATGGGTTGGGGGGATTGGTGGGGAACATGGGAGGATGGGAGGGCAAGGGAATGGGGTGGGGGATGGATATGTAAATATGAGTGCCTCTAAAATAAAAATTTAAAAAATCTATCAGGCTGTTATTCAGTATCAGAGAATCACTGACAAGCTTGACTATTCCAAATCCTGGAATACAAAAAGCTCACTCTTCTACTTCTGCTGGAATGACATCTTGTTTTTGTAGGTCCTGAGTTTTTTGGAGCATAGAGATAGATAATTTGGGGCATATGCCTGCAATAATTTCAAACTATATTTGCTGAAATGATCTGAATAGATATATTTTTGTAAGGTTGATCTCTAGGGCAAGCCAGCCTCATAATTTTACTCATAAGTACAAAACAAAATTTGGCAAAGTTTCTAAAAAGAAAGATAGGAAAGTGAAAATATCTCTCATGCAAAATTAATCACCACTTTGGTGGGTTTTGTGTAATGACTAACTAAATGCCTGGGAAAACTTAGGAATCCAAGAAAACAGTAATTTGTTTACTTTGTTCTCATGTAATTATGAATATATATGTAATTATATATTTAAATCATATCTATGTTTTAATTATGTGTAGGGATGTGTGCATATGTGTGGATATGTGCACATGAGAGCTGGTGTCCATGGAACCCAAAGGTTTTGGATCCCCTGGAGCTGTAGACACAGTAGTTGTCAACCACAAGATTTGGGTACTAAGAAATAAAATTCAGGTTCTTTGCAAGAGCACTATATACACTTAACCACTCAGCCTTTTCTCCAGGCCCTGAATTCCTATTTTTATAAATACCCTTTCAGTAACAATTTAGAGTGTGTGAACTGTTTTGGTAACCTTCTTTCTAACACACACATCCAAATTACAAGCCAAATAGGTGTTCTTGTTTTAAAACGGAACTCATGGGAGTATTTTCATGACTTCAAACAACTGAGCTTTAGGTGAAACTTCCCAGGAAACAGATTTTAGAAGAGCTGAGTCCAGAATGGATCATCTTTCTTCTTCTTCTGCAAAGTAGGAGTAAAACAGGCTGAGGTGAGAGTCTGTTATGTGTTATCAACCTTGGATAAGATGAGCACTTTTGAGTCAGGATACTGAGTGTTCATTTAGCATTGTCTTTAGCTGGGCAGTGGTGACACCCACCTTTGATCCCAGCACTAGAAAGGAGGCAGAGGCAGGTAGATCTCTGAGTTCAAGGACAGCTTGGTCTACAGAGTGCATTCCAGGACAGCCAGGGCCACACAGAGAAACCCTGTCTCAAAAAAACAAAACAAAACAAAAAACAACATTGTCTTTATATATATGGATTTGTCTTGGTATGTAGAGTTAAATCTCCTAAGTTTAAAGGGCGTTCCGTTGAGTGTTAACATTAAAAGTAGAGATTGAGAAGGAAGAGAGATTCTCTGTGTTTGTGTTGTGAGGTTTCTCTTTCACCCATCTCTTCTTTAGGAACTCAAATATTTGTCATGAAACAAAATATACACACCCCCCAAAACAACAACATATGATGCTCAGAAATCTGTAGACAATTCTGGTTATTCTTTGTTACTCAGATGTCTATTATGCACGTTTGCATTTGTATTCCTTGATTTCACTTCCAATTTAGTACTTAAGCAGTCACTTATGCAAACTTACTAATCAGTCCCCTTAGCAAGAGTTTCCACTTTCCATTTCTTATTGCCTCAGGGCTAAATATTGTGAGCGGTCTCTTAGCAACAGGATACTGTATCCCTTGAGAGTTTTCTGTCAAGGTTGGTTCTCTGAGAGTTTAGGACTCTGAAGGATCCCAAAGGCTGTTCTACTTCAGGACTGTAGTCCTCACAGCACAAAGCTGAGTGTACATCTGGTAGATTTCCAACCTTGAGTACCAACTGTGCTGTGACAGTTTATTCTTCACCTGCCTGACTTCCTTGGCTATTTCTCAACCTGGGAGCTATTTCTTGGAACACTAGAACCTATTACTAAAACAAATAACCTCCCCCCACTCCCTGCCACACACTCACAAACCACAACAAAACAAACAAACTGGAAATCTTGGAGAAACCCAATGGAGAAAAAGCATCCATAGGGTCTCTAGCCAATGACCTCAGCTTGATATATTTTATTTTAGAATAAGGAAAAGTAACCTTATTCTCTATTAACTAGCTCCCTGACATGAAAAATCAGAAATATACAATGGAAATAAAATTAACTGTAAACTGACTTTTGTTGCTATTTATTACTATTTTTTCTGTTAATTTTTTAAATTACTTTTTCAAAACTGAGGAAAATTACTATACACTATTTTCTGCTTTATCTTTTTTTATTTTTCTGAGTTCATACATATGCATGAGTAGAATTGGGTTTCAAAGCTTTGGAACCAACGACAATTTCCACCTTGAAATCCTCGTTTTCTCAAGTACAGAAGTCAATGTCTTCACCCTTTCCTTGTGTTCCACAACAGATATTCCCTTGGAGTTTGCAATGGAGCTGCATATCAAGAAAGTCTTCTACAGTCAACAATTCAAGGGCTGGTAATTTATTTCAGATGCAAAACATGTCCACAGCTCCTAGTTTGATCCTCAGCCCTGCATAAACTGGGCATTTAAGATTATCCTTAGCCATGTAGTAAGTTCACGACCATCCTGAAGGACATAAGCCATTAAGGAAGTGTGTCTTTAATATATCTGCCTTTAAAGGGGTGTTTAAAGTGATGGTGTATGGGTGCCACTAATGCAATGTGTATGGCTTTCTCCTAAAAAGGGGTAATCAGGGCACAGATGTATGTGGACATGTAAAAACCCTGAGAGAAGACTTGGAGTAGGGGAAGACCTCAAACAAAACCTAACACAAAACAGAACAAAAACTGAAAACCAAACCAAAAGTTTGGACTTTTACACTCCAGAATTATAAGAAGACAGTCACTGTTGCTTTAGGTACCCATTATGTAGTACTTTATTACAGGAGTCATGGCAGAGTGGTGCACTGCCAATTTCACAGAGGGAACTGCTGGAAACTGCTGGGAATCAACAGAAATCCTCACAGTGGCTCCATGAAGTTACTCCTCCCTCTCTGTGTTAAGGTTTGAGTGAGAACCATTGCCGTAGGCACGGCTTTAATTCTTGATCCCCATTGATAGCACTGCTCAGGAGAGTTATGGAACTCAGAAAGCAGAGCCTTGATAAAGGAAGTACAACACTGGGTGTGGGCTTTGAGAATGTATAACCTCACCCCGCTTCCAGTTCACTCTCTCTGCTTTTTGTGTGCCTCCTGGGATGGCTGCTTATTGCCATGCCTTCCCTGCCATTATGGACTAACCGTCTGCAACCAAAAGTCTAAGTAAGTTCTTTCTTTTATATGTTGCCCTTGATCATGTTATTTTACCACAGGAACAAAGAGTAACTAAGCACTGAGACATGATTTTCTTAATATAAAGCAGAGCATCCATAGTCTTGGGTAATAATCACATAAGAAAGCAGTGGTATTGGATAAGAGGTAAATGAAGAAATAAGTTAAACTTATACCCTGGTTGCTGGGACATCACTCTTAGACTCTGTTTGTCACTCAGTGACCAGAATATTAAAGCATGGTTTCATGACAGCATCTACAGGAGAGATTTACGGGGTCTTCTCTACAGTATTTGTGAAACCTGGAACCTCAGAGATATTTTCAGTAAACAGCCCAGTGAAGTCACCTTAAAGTGAAGCACACTTTCAGTAAGTAGCCCTCCTGGAGGAGCTGGTATTTTTGACACAAACCTGTACTTCCAGCTACTCCTGAAGTTAAGGTATGAAGATAACAAAGTTGGAGGATAGACAGGGCTACACAGAGACATTATGATTCCAAAATCAAATTTAAAACTCAACACCGCCACCAACTATGCTGAGATCTCTCATGTCACATCCCAGTGCCTTATTCTATACCATGAGTGAGGTGGTAGACATTGCTATTATTCATAAGTGAATTCCCCAGGCCTCTTCCTGAGGGAGGAGTATGTGTCTCTGCCACATTGAGCCCACATGACTTGTTCTAACAGATTGAGATGTGAAAAGATGAAAGGTTTGGGGCTTGGAGATCAAGGATAACACTGGACTATTTTTTTTAAAGTGATCTATTAGGATAATAATTAATATTACTGACAGGTAACAGCCTGTCAGGGACTCTGGGGAGAGTTCAGCCCTATGTGGTGGAGTGGAGTCTTTTCCTACAGTTTTCTGTGGGAAGGTGTGTGGGAAGGAGATTGGAAAGTTTCCTTCCACTGTTGGTCTTTGCTAGGGGTAATCAGTGAGTATTCAGTTACAGAATGTTAGGTGATCAAGAAACCTCTCCTGAACATCTACTACTATTGCCCCTCTAAGCCAACAGAGCTAGGAAGGCAGGCATCTAGAAATGAATTACTGTAGTCCTAGAAATCAATTGAGTTTTGTTTTCAGAAATTATTACAGTTTAACCAAAACATGAACTTCACAAAATGGCATAACAATAGCTAGCAGGATGCAGTGTTTATCACTCGAGATAAGAGGCTCTTATGGCCTCTCAGGGCATACAATCATGTTAATGTGGAAACAAAATAAAAAACCAAAGCAAAAAAACCAACCAAACAAAAAACCCTTACCAGCGTTTGGGTGTGCCCCATGAGTGAATGTGAACACAGTAATTTTAAAACTGTTAGAAGGTTCTAGTTTGTTTAGGCATGCACCTTGAGCTAGTCACCCTGATGGGTAAACAAGATAAACAGAGATCACACTAAACATGTGAGGAAACTCCCTAGAACAAAATTCAGACAGCTAGACCAGCAGAAAAATACCTGGAGGACAATCAACAAAAAAATGAAGACTTAAGGAAAAAGGTTGATATATTTAAATATAAGAAAACAGTAACAAAATCCTATAGTGATGGTTAATGCTGTTTGTCAGCTTGTCAAGCTTCAGAATCACCCCAGAGACAAACCATTGGGCACGTCTGTGAGCCAGTTTTGAGACTGACTTACCTGAGTCAAGAAGACCTATTCTAAATGGGATCAGCACCACTACATGAGGTGGAGTCCTAGACTGAATTAGAAGGAGACCTGAACCCCAGCATTCTATTTCCTGACTGTGGACACACTATGACCAGCCACCTCACACTCCTGATACCATGATGGATGGTACATCAAATTGAGAGTCCAAATAAATCCATTTCCTTTTTTTGAGGTGCTTTTATTTGGGTGTTTTGTCACAATCATGAGAAAAGCAACAGGTATTACTAATTTTATCAAGGAAAAATATTTAGACAAAAAACAGAGTTGGGAGTAAAAACGATATTATAAAAGTATAAAAATTCATTGGAAGGAGAAAAAGATCATTAGTTAAGTGGGGGGCGGGCATTGGAAATGAGACAGAAAAGAAACCACAAGGACCAACCAACAAGGCTTCAGGAAAACAATAGCACCTTCAGAAAAACAAATTTGGGGATGGGGGACCACAAATAAAGGATCCAAACATTTTTCTGAACAGAAGGACATGAGTTTCAGTGTCTGAAGAGGCTATGGAGAGGAAATACACGTTGGTCAAGGTACAACATTGTGAAAGTCCAGAAAGCAGAGAACATGAAAGACATCGCAAATTGGAAGAGAGCTGGCCTTCTCAGGCAGAACAATGTAGGAGGCGGAGAGAAACCTAATCTTTCTTTGAGGACCTCAAGGTCTTGTGACATCTCCTTTTAACCAAGAGAATTGAGTTCTCACTTTGCTCACTGAGGCAGAAGATGAAGGACCAGCCATTTCCTCCAAATTCAAGACCCAGTAAGAAGAGTAGAGGCAGGGTCCTCCCCCGTCTCCAGGGCAGCTTCTCTTGTTGATGTTTTGTTTTTGTTCTTGGAACACCTCATTTATGGCAAGAAACCAGCTTACCTTGCAATAGATGTTACCAAGAACACTTTATTGCTGTCACTCATTTAATGTAATTCTAATTACCTGTGGGACCAAAAGGCTGAGCAGTCTAGTTTACTGTGGAGTAGCACAGGATTCTAATTTTAGGGATAATTTAGTGCCCTTTCCCACCTTCTCCCATGGGAATAATAGGACAAATGTACTTAGGTACTTTTAGGCCAATAAACATTAAATAAAATATGATTTGAACATAGAATTTCATGTAAAAGAAAACTGGTACCAAAGAAATGAAAGAGCATAGCATAGCCTCACAGGCACAGAAAAAAATATAGATACTTGTGTTCATATATATATGTATGTATGTATGTATGTATGTATGTATGTATGTATGTGTGTGTGTACATAAATACAATGTTTTTATTCATTCTTTAAGAATTTCATATGATATATTTTGATCCCATTCTAAATCTTTTTCATTATTTTTAATTTGCTTATTTCACAGAGTAGCCTATGGAAATTCAACCCACGCATATAATGTTTAATAATCGCATTAGGATAATAAGTACTACCATTTCTTCAGCCATGACCATTTTTTATAAGTTGAAAACTAAAAGCTGAGAGCCTTAGAGTAGCTGTCAAGGCCACAGTGCTTCTCAGATTTCATTTCCTACCCCTCTACATTGAAATCATGAGTTTCTGTACTCAATTGTAATATTGTTTGAAAGTGCAACTTCAAAGTCTCCTCTCAGATTCAATGATTCTTAGTTGTGAGACCCTGTAAAAAATTTTTTTTAAGGGGACTAGAGAGATGGCTCAGGGGTTGGGAGCACTTACTGCTCTTCTGGAGGATCGGGGTTCAATTCCCAGCACCCACATGGCAGCTCTCGGCTGTCTGTAACTCCAGTTCCAGGGGACCTGACAATCATGGCAAAACACCAATGTGAATAATTTTTTTTAATTTAAATTTTGTTTAAAAATCCTTATCATTATCTAATACACAATGCCAAAAAGTAAATATTTCTATCCCAAAAAGGAGAGAGGAAAATAGCCTAGGAAACTTGGACTAAGTCAAGACTAAAACCCAGAATGGTAAACACCAAATTCTGGAGCTCCATGTTCATCATCTGGGGTATGGGACGACATATACAGTGAGCTCCAATGGGCTTTGGCATTCTCGCCCCTAAGTTCTTATTATTTCCAGCTCAGATGCTGCCTATGGTTGTATCTATTCACTTCCTATGTCATTCATCAACAGATGTTTCACATTCCTAGCATTTTTCATTATCACGGAACTTCCATTACATCTCTGTCTCCATCCTGCTTTCTTGCATTACAGACTCGGAAGCTGTCTGCAGAGATCCTGATTTTGCTACATGTTTCCTGGTCGCATTAGTTTTAAATCTTTTTTCTTTTTGAAAACGGATTTTTCTTACATACAATACATCCTGGCCACAGTTTTCCTCCCTGCATTCATTCCAGCTCCCCCTGCCAAAACTCCTCTCCCCCAGATCTACTCCCCCTCCACCTCCTTTCAGAAAAGAGCAGGCCTCCAAGAGACAACAACCAAATAGTACAAAACAAGATACAGTAAGACAAGGCAAAAACCCTCTTCCAGGCTCAGCAAGGTAACTCAATAGAAGGAAAAGTGTACCAAAAGAAGGCAAATGAGTCAGAGACACATCTGCTCCCATTGTTAGGGAGCAGGCTACCAAACTAAGAGCTGTAACATATATGTAGAGGGCCTGGTACAGACCCATGCAGGCCCCGTGCTTGCTGCTTCAGTCTCTGTGAGCCCATAAGTCTGGCTTAGTTGATTCACTGGGCCATGTTCTCCTGGCATCCTCCATTCCCTCTGATTCCTGCAGTCTCTTCTTTCCCTCTTCTGTGGGATTCCCTACTCTCCAAGTGGAGGGACCCCTTGAAGACCCCCGATTTAGACTCTTTCTGCATATTGTTTGGTGTGGGTCTCTGCACATATTCCCATCTGCTGGCCCAGGAAGTCTCTCTGATGACAACTGGAAATGGCACTTAGCTATGATTATAGCAGAATATCATTAGGAATCACTTCAGTGATTTTTTTTCCCAGTTGTTTTGGTTCTACCTGAGGTCTCTAGACTATCCAGTCTCAAGTTCCTGGCCATCCAGGCAGTGTTGGGCATAGATCCCTCTTGTGGAGTGAGCCTCAAGTTAAACCAAACATTTGTTGGTCATCCCCACAAGTTCTGCACCACAGTTGCTCCAGCACATCTTACAGTCAGGAAAGACTGTAGGTTGCTGGACAGGTTGAGGGTTTTATGGCTTGATTGGTGTCCAGGTTTCTTTTTTGGTAGCCTGCAGAGTACCTTTTCACACCAAAGAGAATAGAACATAGGGGTGAAGGCGCCGTAAAGGCACCAGCTCAACTTCTCTACATTCATAGAGTATGGATGTTGCCCTTGGCAATGGGGCTCTGCTGTCAATTTTCAGAGAGTGACTCTCTGTAATAGCATCAGCCTGAGTTTTTGGTGCTTCTGGGGATATATAAAGCTGATTTTCTATGGTTGTTTAAGGCATGATCCTATCTAGCACACACTGGTCCAACTCACTATGCAGTCAAGGACGATTTTGTACTTCTAATTCTCCTGTCTCCATTTTCCATGTATTGTGGGTTGAAGTCCAAACTGACTTCCTTTAGTCATCAAAGTTATTCAATACAACATAGGGAAATGTATATGAAGTGATGAGTCAATATGGAATTTCCTGGTGGGCAGAGGTTTGATAACCTGCCAGCCATCTTCATGTTCCAACACATTCAATATGTTTGATTACTTGGTATTTCCTTCTGCATTTCCTAAACAGGGAAGTTTCTATAATTCAAGAATCATCTATAGAACAATAGACCTCCAGTGGGACATCTGACTCATCCTTATATGTCAGAGCACTATGATTCTATGAATAGTAGTAATACATGGGTTGACAAACCCTTGGGAATGATGAGGAATCTGCCACTGTGCTCTGATGCAGCTGCTGATGCACACCACTGGTGCATGCACCAGCAAGCAAGCAGCCGTCCTTCTGTGTCTCATGGTAGATCTGATATGACCAGCTCTCCCCACACCCTGCTGCTTTGGCTTTGCCACTAGGATGGACTATCCATTGAACTGGGAGCCAAATTAAACACTTTCTCCCTTAACGTGCTTTTTGTCCTCATATTTTATCACAGCGACAGGAAAAAAATAAAAATAAAGCAATGACATTTTGTTGGTTCCTGATACTGCAAAGAATCCAAACCCAGGGGCAATTACAGAAAGATGTCATTTGGCTCAGCCTCCAATATAATTGTCAGGTTTCCTTCTGGTCCCCTGGTGTCATGACCTCCATTTACTCTAACTACAACATGCCTTTCAGCCATGTCTAATGGATGCTTCCTGCACCTTCCTTCCTACAGTAGCCATCAACTTGAAACAACCTAGGGTCAACTGGAAAGAGAGACTCAACTTTCAAAAGATCATAGCCTCCAAGAGGACAGCAACTCTGCTTCCCCCATTGTGAGTCCACAGTGAATTTACAGCCCCGATCAACTCCTGACACAGGCTAGGAGTGACCCGAACACAGTAATGAATGACTTGGCCTGCTCTGAAAGATGGTTGGTTTGGGGGTTGAAATCCCTGCTGGTGAAGCCTGGGATTACATCTCATGGTCACCAACACAACAGTGAGGAGTTCTTTCTCATGTCTTTCCTTATTCTTTTAGCAGCCAGTACCTCAAAGATCTCTTCTGATATGCTCTACTGTAAGCCAGAAATAGATCTCCTTGCAGGCCTGCCTGAACTGAGAGGAAGTGTCATCTGAGTGTTTGCTTGTCCAGCAGAGAGCTCTCTTCCTGTTCTCTCCTAGGGATGACATTAAGATTTCTATGAGGAGGATGTAATCAACATATGTTTGATGAGTGTGTGAATGAAATAATAAAGAAGGAGCAAAGACATAAACAAGAGTGTAAGCAATACCAAGTGTATGAAAGTTAGAGGCCAGCAGTTCTTTTTGGAGCTAACACCTAGGTGCCAGCAGGCCCACACCCCTTTCTAGAAGCTCTGAAGAATCTTCCCTCCTGCTTTCAGTTGTTCAGAGCAGTTCTCAACCCGTGGGTCATGATGCCTTTGGGGCGGTCCAATGACCACTTCACAGGGGTAGAATATCAGAAATCCTGCTTATCAGGTATTTACAGTATGATTCATAACAGTAGCAAAATTACAGTGATAAAGTTGCAATGAAATAATTTTATGGTTGGGGATCACCATAACATGAGGAACTGTATTAAAGGATCACAGCATTGGGAAGGCTGAGAACCACTGCTTTAGAGGCTGACCGCATTCCTTAGCTGTGGCCCCTTCATCTTCAAAGCCTGCATCTCTTTCTCTCCACTCTTCCACAGGCATATTTTCCTTTTAGCCACAGATAAGCAAGATTATTTCTCAATCTCATGTGATTGGCTTGGCACCACTGGAATACTTACTACCTCTGCATCCAGAATGCCATTTCCATCTCAGGTTTTTAACCTTTGTCTGCAAAGTTACCTTTGCTATGAAGATGACAGCTTGTGCACAGATCCCAGGAAGAAGACATGGAATACTTGGAATGAGGAGAGCTCTTCTACTTCATATGTGATCCTGTGTGTTACCCTGTCAAGCTCTGTAGGAAACTAGCGCTCTATTAGTGACACAAAGTTTCAGAGAGTTAAAAGGGAATTTGAAGAGGGAAGCAGTCAGCAAAGCTAGGAGCCTCAGAAGTTCTTTACTGTAGACAGCTGGCAGAGATTCTCATTCACTGGCTGGGTCTGGGAGCCACCACCTTAGGTCTTTGATTATGAAATTAGGGCTTGAATAGGAAAATTCTCCCACAAGTATGTATGTTAAATCTTCAGTCTCAAGGTGAAGAGAGTGTATAGAAACTTCAAGACATGGAGTCTACCTGAAAAATGTAGGTGAGTGCAAAGTGGCTCCTTGGATGTATCTTGTTCTCTCTTTTCTCTGTATCTCTCTCTCCATTCTTTTACTACAGGAGGAATAACCTTGTTATTCCTAAAATATCTTGGTATCATGATATTCTGTCCAAACACTTGGGGTCAAATGACCGTGTATTGAACACCATGAAACTGTGAACCCAAAATAAATAATTTCTTCCTTAAGTTGTCTTTCCTAAATATTTGATGAAAAAAGCAATTCAAAGTTGCTGATTCACACTTGTACTCGTAGGACCTGGCTCTGAAGGAACCAGGCAAGAGATGACAGAACTTTTCCTGATTCTCCCTGCAGTCTGGCCTCCCATGGACATCAAAGTGGTAGAATCACTTTCTAACTTGTCAACAGTCACCAGCAAGCACTAACATGCAGGTGACAGTCACATGGGTGAGTTCCTTTAAGGAACAAGCTGCTGACAGATTTTCTCTTTTGGTGATGTCAGTCCAAGTATGAAGGAAAGATTCAGCAAGGCCTCTTTGGCGGAGTCTGTCCGGGCCCCCCAAGACTGGGCATTTGAATGATATAAATATATTTTATTAATTAATTTTTAATAAAAACATAATACATGAGCAAAAGATTGAAAAATATCAATATGTATAATATAAAAAGATAGCTGGATAGTGGTGGCACATGCCTTTAAATCCAGCACTCAGGAGGCAGAGGCAGGTGGATCTCTGAATTCGAGGTTAGCCTGATCTACAGAGTGAGCTCCAGGAAAGCCAGGGCTACACAGAGAAACCCTGTCTCAAAGAAAAGAAAAAGATAAGTCACCCTTCCCAGTTTATCTCTTTGGCAACAGTGGCTGCAAGGCCTGAATGGATGGTTGAGACTAAGTTACTGCTTTACTGGTAAATGTTAAGAAGTTGTTGCTGGAATTTGTTGTCACAAACATTGCACCATAACCAACTATGTATCCATGTTTCTCTTACAGCTGAGTTTATTTCAAGGCAGATATCTGGAAAAAGATTTTCTGAGATTTACTTACTTAAAAGTTTGACAGGGAGTGTCCTAGAGCTGAAAGAAGCGGATACATGTCTCCCTCTCTAATCCAGAAGCTAGGTCCAGTTGATAACCACTTCCAAATGAAATATTAGTTTTCTTCAAGGGAGTCTCACTTGGGAAACAAACTACCCTTAAGGGTAAGCCACATGATGGCAGTAGATGGCCAACAGAAAACAAACTCAATGGCCTCTTTGGAGGTTCTTTGCCCCATAATGTTAAGTTGTGTATATGTTATGGCTTCTGGTTTGGGGTTTTGATAGGATTCCTATGTGTTCTAATGGTGTATCTCTGTGTCTATATGTATTTCTTGTGCTTTTTCTTTGGCTCTTTTTCTTGTTTGGTTGTTTTGTCCTACTTCAATGTGTTAGTTTCTTATTTATTTTATTTTATTTTACCATTATTCTTTAAATGCCTGTTTATTTTCTAAGGGGAGACAGAAAGGGTGTGGATATGAATGGGAGGGAGGTGTGGAGGAACTGGGAGGAGTAGGAGGAAGGGAAACTGTGATCAGAATGCTTTGTATGGGGAAATAAATCTATTTTCAATCAAATAAAAACCTTAGTGTGTGTGTATGTGCGTGTACGTGCTGGAGAAATAGCTCAGTAGTTAGAAGCACTGGCTGCTCCTCCAGAGGACCTGGATTTGATTCTCAGCACGCACATGGCAGCTCACAATTTTAACTCTGGTTGGGGTCACCAGCTTGGGACCCCCTTCCAAACCCTGCCCTCAGAACACCAAGCAGCAGCTCCCTGAATCTGCCCTTTCCAGACCTCACCCCTGAGAAAGTCCACCAAGCTGTGGCTCCTTTCCTGGAGCCCCCTTGGTGGCCCCCTCCTCAGAGCCAACCTCGTGGTTTCCTCTCATGGCTTCTCCCCTTTCTTAGGACCACTCAGGAATGTTTTGCTCAGATTAAACCTGAATTTACTAATTTGGCCTGATCTGATTTATTACATTGGTGGAGAAATCCAATACTGTGGTATGGAAACTTTTCTACTCCTAAGGGATTTGATGCCCTTTTCTGACCTTCCAGAGTACCAGGAATACATGATACACAGATGTACATGTGATCAAAACACCCATACACATAAAAAGTAAAAATAACGATTTTAAAGATTTGATTGGATATTGCCAAGTTGCTCCCTAAAAGGTTATGGTAAGTGTTCTTTCACCAGCAGACAGGCTAGGAAGTTGATTTCCAAACACCCTATTCTGAGCCCATTCTTAAGAGATTAGAGTCTAAAATTGGACTCTGGTTTGGGAGGTGTCATCCCCATGGGCTCAAACTTTATGAGTGAAGGGGAAAGAGCTTTGAATCTAAAATTCAAAGCTCCCACATTCTGATTCTGGCTCTCCAATCCCCTAAAAGACTTTGGACAAGTTACTTCCCTTCCTGGGAACCAAGTGTCTCATCTTTGAACTAAAGATACATTGATTCTGTGGTTCTGGATCTGAAATCCCCATCTGATGGAGCACACCCAGTCTTGCAATATAAAAGTCTGCATCAGAGAACACTGGTTAAGTCCCACCATGAGCTGGACTCCAATTTTTAGAGGCCCTGTGAGGTACAAAAGAGAAAGGGGGAGTGTCGACCTTTTAAAGAGGTGCTAACAATTCTAAAACAATCAGCCAGCTGTAATTGATTGCATACAATCAAGTGTCCTATTGCATGACATGGACTGTGAGGAGATATGGCAGCAGACACTGAATCCTACAGGGGAGTTCATAAAAGAGATGCTACTCGGGACTAATAAGATGGGCTCAGTGGGGCCCATCCCACTTGAAGGGATGCACTCTGTCTCTGGACACATGGGGAGGGGCCTAGGCCCGGCACAGGAAGATTTGGTGGACTTTGTGGAGCCCCTGTTGGGGGCCCTACCCTGCCTGGGGAGTGGTGGGTGGATGGGGTGGGGGTAGGTTGGAGGTGGGGGAGAAGGAATGGGGGTGAGGGGAGGGAGAGGGAGAGGGGACTTACATGTGAAACAAGCCTGTTCCCTAACTTGAATTAATAATAATAATAATAATAATAATAATAAAGTAAAAAAAAGAAACTATTGAAGGGAAAAAAAAAGATGGGCTCAGTGGGGAAAGATGCTTGCCATGTAAGTCTGGTACCCCTTACCTAAAGGTGGAAGGAGAGACCCAGCTCCACAAAGTTAGCCTGTGACCTGCACACTGTGGCACCACCCCTCCTATTTATGCACACTGTGGCATATGCAGCCACACAGAACTATCACATACACTCAACAATATGCCAATACATACAATTTTAAAGATGCTGTTTGCCTAAGTTGTTAAATACAAATACAAATGTATCTAGCAGTGGTTCTAGAAAGGAAGCTGGGCACATACTGAGCAGCAATAAGCGCTCAGTTGTGAGCAAGTCCAATTAGCATATCAGAAGAAGTTGGAGAGTTAACAAGTCTCTCACCAGGTATGACTGTCCCTGTCATATGTACACACAATTGCACCAGCGTTTCCTGTTTCAGGAGATGCCAGCTCCGTTCTTTCAGTTTCATCAAATCTTCAGACCACCTTCAGTTCATCGTCCTCATAACTCTTGCCCAGCCTATCAAATTCTACTGCCCCCAACTTCAAAATATATTCCCAACTCCAGTCCTTTACTGCTTGCCCCTTGGTCCATCCCTCGTCTCTCAAATAGATCCCTAGCTAATGGAATGCTAGGAATAGCTCCTAAATGGTCTTTTCCCTGGGACTCTGTTTTCTGTGCAGAATGACCCTGGTAAGATAGGTCATTTCTCCAGTGGCTTCCTCTCATTACACCTGAGTGAATAACAGTAATTACAACCATCAAAGTCCTCAGGTCATACCATACCCTGGTGGTGATATCTTCCTATACTACCCTTTCTCCTTTCTTACCTGCTTGCCTTCTAGCTGTCCCAGCCTCAGAATCATCACACTGAACTGTAAACAGAGTCCTGAAACCAGTTTGAGGGGCCTGTAAGATGACTGAGCAAGCAATGGCCCTTGCTGCACAAGCCTGACAACCTGGGTACAATCCCCAGACGCCCCCCAAAGGTGGAAGAAGGCAACCAACTCCTCTACAAACAAACTGTGGCATTCACTTACAAACACACACACACACACACACACACACACACACACACACACACACACAATTTTAGGATGCAAGTTACTCTCACCTACCCTACTCTTTCAAATTTCTCATTGCATGCTTGCTCTGCTTTTCTTTTGCACTTGATTTCTTATATAGTTGTACATGTGTCATTTATCACCTGATATCTCCAGTCCCATTAATTACCAGTTCCATGAATGCAAGAATTTATGTTTCATGATACAGCGGACACTTTGGGGCCCTGTCCAGCTCAGCATATTTGTTGACTGAAGGAATACATCAATGAGGGGAGAGAGGTGTCTGACAGGTGGCTGTGAAGATGACCTGAGCTGGGCAGCCACCACTGAGAAGGGTATTTTCTCTCATTGTTTCAATGCCCTGGGCTCAGGAAACCTGTACATCCAATTCGCACTCTCAGTTGTAACCTGACCTGTTAGGGATTAGGAGAAAAGGAATAGCAAGGCTTCCTCCAGACCTTTGCTTCCTGGCTATCACTTTACCAGTTGAGTTAGTCACCTTCCCTGGATCTCAGCTTCCTCATTTGCAACTTGGGAGCAAAGCACAGACCTCCAAGGAAATGTGAAATGACTCTGCACCTTAGCAGGGTCTAACAGGATGCCTGCCAGTTTTCAAAAGCTCCATAACTAATTAATGCAGTACAACAGAGGCCCCCACAGAGTGACACACCCCTAGAGTGTGTCATAGTCATATAAGCAGCCTGGCTCTAAGGAAGCTGACAGTGTAATGGGAAAGGGGGTAGCAATCTCACACTCCCCTAGGCTCCATATCTTTGCACCTTTTTTTCTCCTTCTAGTTTTCTGAGACAGGGTTTTTCTGTGTAGCCTTGGCTGTGAGGAACTCGCTTTGTAGTCGTTGCAACTTCTTAAGAGGCAAAATAACAAATTAATTTTTGTTAATGCCAACCCCCTTAAAAACAATGATTAAAACCGCCCTCCAACCCCCCCCCCCCCGACTTCTCTTAGGTATTTAGGCAGCCACCTTTCCAGGGCAGAAGGGGCCTCGAAAGAAATGAGGAAAGGGAAATCTTGTCAGAGCTGGGATGCAAGTTCCCAGAGTTAGGGCTGGGGGAAGAATGGACCCGCCCGGTCCCGCCCAGTTCGCTGCAGAGACACTTGCCAGGTACCCGCTGAAGTACCCGTGGTGCTGATTGGCCTGGTGCACATGGGGTGACATCAGGCGGTGGGCCGGCCAGGCAGAGGCAGGGGCAGGGCGGGCTAGCCCGTGGGCGCCATCGCTCACTCGGGACGTGCTTCAAGCTCCCTTCTTCCAGGTGTGATTAGGCAAGCCTGTGAGTAACCCAGACCCAGCAGCTGCCAAGTAGATGACTAAGAAGCCTGCAGGGACGGGTGGAGAAAGTGAACTTAGAAAGAGTGGCAAAGGTTTCCTGTAAGAGATGCAAGGCAACCTTCAAAAGGAGTTCCCCAACTCCTCTCTGCACTTAGACCTGCCAGGCACTGTGTATATAGCAGGCTTGTAAAAGTTGTGGCAGCTGGATTTCACACCCCTACTAAGTGAGGGCTATTTTTAATTCCTAACTCATAGACAAGGAAACGGCATCTTACAGAGGTTTTCAAGTATTCACTCCTGTTGTCATTTACCTAGACAAGAAGAAGAAATTCCTAAGTTGAGGTTTTTCCTTCCCAAGTAACTCTAGTTTGTGTCAAATTGACCAAAACTAACCAAGTCACTTCCCTACAACAATATAATCAGAAAATTGTTACTATTCATAAACTGATATATCCAATTTCCATAATTATTGCCATCTGCAGGGGACCAGAGACCAGAGTGGGAGTGTACTGGACCTGTGTAACAGAGGAATACCCTACCCTAGGAGGTTCACATCTTTATCTTTTGAGCCTGTGAATATTCTCACTGACATGACAAAGAGCCCCTTTGGATGGATTAAGTTAAGTGCTTTGACATGGAGAAGAACATCTTGCAGGGACTATTTCCTAGCTGTGATCAGATGGCAATGAGACAAAGGAGAAATGGGCAGAGGGAGGGAATGGTGCTGGCTGTGAGGATGGGGAAAGTTCCAGAGCCAGGATCAGGGATAGTCAGCTGTCAAAGGGTAGAGAAGGCTAAATCAGAGAGTCTCCTGGAGCCTCCTAAAAGGAATGTTGTCATAGAAATGCAAGACCTGTGTGACCTCTGACCCAAGAGATAATACATTTGAATTGTTTTTAGCCACCAGGTTTGTGGACATTCACTGCAGAGGCAATACAAGCTCAGCACATTGCTCTAAGCTTCCTGAGATGACCTCTGTCCACCAAGGTGCCTGTGAGGCCCCAGGGACTGTACCCACAAAGAGTTACTGCTCATTTTTCTCCCAGATGACTTTTGGGAGTACCTCAAACCTAAGAATTTGTAGTTTGAAACTTCTTTGTCCAACTTGCATGAACCTCCCCCTCATAAGGATGGGCCCACTGTTAATATTCACATCCTTAATCTTTTTTAGTAAAGATTTATTTATTTGTTTTATATATATGAGTGCTCTATCTGCATTATGACTTTATGCTAGAAGTGGGCATCAGATTCCACTACAGACGGTTGTGAGCCACCACATGGTTGCTGCTGGGAATTGAACTCAGGACTTCTGGAAGAGCAGCTGGTGCTCTTAACTGCTGAGCCATCTCTCCAGCCCCCACACTATTAATCTTGTAGGTGACCAAGAGTATGTAGTAAATGGGTTTGGACAAAATCGGGTCTGCCCAGGAGGGTCTTCAGTGTTGGAACATGTGGGTGAGAAGAGGAGAGACAGGCTGAGGGCTGCTAGACAGATCTGAGACAAGACAGAGAAGGCTACTAGGAAAGTTGGGGTTCATTTTTGGGATTCTTATTCTCACTATAAAAGAATTTAGAAATGGACTCAGAAGAAAGTTTGAGGGTGATTTTATTAGATTTGAGATTTAAAAAAAATCCAAACAGACAAAAACAGAGCAGTCAGCTGTGAATCTCAGCAGTTGTCTGCAGGAAGGAGATGTAGGCAGAGAGAAAGAGATCTGTGCCTCTGGAGCCAGTATTCTGGAAAGGTGTCAGGTCCAGCAGTGCAGAATGGCAAGCATCCCCATTGTGGACTAGCTACTTGTAGCAGAAGGCAAGATGGCTTCAGAGAAGGCATGAGAAATCCTAAAGTGTCCAGGAAAGCATGCTTAGGCTTTGGGCCAGTATTTGAGGGAAAAGAATAGAAAGAAGAAAAGGAATAGTTATATTTTAGGAGTAAGAATTCAGAGAAATACACAGGCTTAACTGTGCTGCCCAGAGAGAAGGACTGTAGTTGACTGAACTGAAAGAGGGGCTTTAGGAAACTGTAAGTATATTATTTCATTCGGAGATAATTATGTTTCCCACCTTCTCTGCATAGCTCTAGGTGAATCAGACTTTCAGAGAAGTGGTCTCCTGACAAGGTGATTGGCAGAGACAGCTAAATTAACTGTTAAGAAAAGAGACACCAGGCAGTGGTGGCTCACACCTTTAATCCCAGCAGAGGCAGGTGGGATCTCTGTGAGATCAAGGTCAGCCTGATCCACAGAGCTAATTCCAGTAAATCATGGCTACACAGAGAAACCCTGTCTCAAAAAGAAGAAAGAAAGGAAGAAAGAAAGAAAGAAAGAAAGAAAGAAAGGAAGGAAGGAAGGAAGGAAGAAAGCCAGACTAAAAGCAACAGAGACAATACAAAGAAAGAAAGAGACAATAACATGTAATGTTCTGATCTTTGAAGCAAATCAGAATGTTGTGTCTCTACCCAAGGCCAGAGATATTCCATTCTTTTGTTCAGGTGGCTTAAAGAGGGGCAGGTACAATATAGCAATAACTTCATATGTATGTATGACCAATGTATTTGCAAATACATTCTTGAAAATGGTCCAGATTTTATAGGCTAGACTTTAATATGCTGGCTCTGTGTCATAGACATCTTCCTTTACAAAAGCTGGAGGAAGAGCAATAACTCATTGTTTGATCATTTTTCTAGCATGGGCCAAGCTCTAGGTACAATCCTTAGTACAGAAAGAAAACAAAGAAGGAAGGGAGGGAGGGAGAGAGAGAGGTGGAGGGAGGGAGGAAGGGAAGAAGGGAAGTAAGGCAAGCTATGGGTTTTATGGCAGTTTACTCAAGTGTTGAAATCTGACAAAACACCACAACCTTGGGGCCCATGGGAAATTCTCCTGAAGCTGGTTCTGACTCAACTCCTTACTCTGATGCACAGAGGGTGTTAATCCCACAGGAGCAGAAGTTTCAAGACATCAAAGGACTGAGACTAGCCAGAGACCTCCCTCCATCTAAGACAGCTAAGCCATGGTGAGATGCTGTTCAAATGACTTCTAGCCTTCTGCACAAAGCAAGTGTTTACACTGTAGGCTTAGGGGCCTTTGGAGATGGCTCAGTCAGCCAAATGCCACCCCTGTGAGACTGAAAACCTGAGTTCTGATTCTGGCACCCACGAAATAGCTGGGTATGGACACAGAAGGATTTCTAGCCCAATCTAGGACTTCTAGATTGTCCAGCCAATGGGTTAGTTAGTGGCAGAGTCAAGACAGAGTCTCAGAAAATAAGGTGGAAAGCAATGGAAGATATCCAGTGTCAACCTCTGCCTTCCACCTGCACAGATGTGCGTGTGCGTGTATGTGAAAACACACACACACACACACACTGCACATTTAGTTAATTTTGGTAAGATCAACAGATTAGGCAATTACTGAAAAATGCCTTGTTATTCACAGGTCCCAAAATGAGCAGACATTTCACACCATATGCAAGGCTACATAGGAAAAGGAAGGTTGGGGAGGGGTATCAATGTGCTGATTTGTTGACTCAAAGTAGAATCATCCAGGAAGAGGGAACCTCAATTGAGGGATCATTTGCATCAAACTGGCCTGTAAGCATGTCTGTACAGTGTTTCATGATTAATGATCAACATGGGAGGGCTCAGTCCACTGTGAGCAAGGCCACCCCTGGGTAGATGATCCTGGTTGTATAAAAAAGCAGGCTGAGCAAGTCATAAAGAGCAACAGTAAACAGTATTACTTTGTGGTCTCTGTTTAAGCTCCTGCCTCAAGTTCCTGCCTTGGCTTTTCTCAGTGATGGACTGCAACCTGTAGGTGAAGCCAACCCTTTCCTACCCAAAGTTGGTTTTGATCATGCTTATCACAGAAAGAGAAAGAGAACTAGGACAGCCATGAGAGGCCATGGGTTAGGATTCAAGGGGGATACTGAGTCAGATTGTCTTCTTGAGTGACATATTTATTAAAAGAGTTGTTAAGACCATGAAAAGTCAGTGTGACCAGAACTCTGAGGAGAGACAAAAGGACCACAAGTCAGAGTGTATATGTTGGGGGTAGGGGGTGGGGAATGGTGGGTGTCCCTTCTTATAGGACTCCAAAGAAGAGAAGAGTTTCATGCTTTGTGGTTGATGAGTATTTCATTAAGATTGCTAGTCAGGCTGGAAGTGGTGATGCATGCCATTAATTCCAGCACTCAGGAGGCAGAGACAGGTGGATCTCTGTGAGTTCAAGGCCAGCCGGGTCTACAGAGCTAGTTCCAGGACAGTTAGGTCTACACAGAGAAACTCTGTCTGGAAAAACAAAAACAACAACAACAACGAAAGATTGTTCATCAGGCTCTCTGACTCCTGGTGGTCAGGATATAACAATAATACAACAATAAAACAATAAGGAGAGAGAGTGAGGTCGTGAAGAAACCTTATTAATGTGTGACTTAGAGGATGTGAGGGAAATGGGAAGGAGGGACACCTTTAGTTGAGTTATATCAGTTGTACTCAGTACAGTGGTTCTCAGCCTGTGGGTCATGACCCCTCTGGGACTGAAAACTTTCACAGGGATCACATATCAGATATTTACATTATGATTCATAACAGTAGCAAAATTACAGTTATGAAGTAGCAACAATATAACTTTATGATTGGGGGTCACCACAGCATGAGGAACTGAGTTAGAAGATTTGCAGCATTAGGAAGATTGAGAACCATTGCTCTATTATCTTGGAAGCTCATACCCCTAGCCTATGAACTTCCCCTGGGGAATTGATGATCACAAGTCTGTTATTCTGGAATCTGGGTACCTGAGGAGTCTGTCAGATGGTTATAGATTCAAAGATGCCCACTCAGTAAAAGACTTGCCATGTCCTTTTACCCAACCATCACGAGACAGGGGGAAGGCAGAAGGGAAATGTGGCCAATGTCTTTATTGTGGCTTCATGGCAACAGCTTTGTATGTGACCTACAGACATCTTCTTTTATCCTTTACATTTGTCCTGGAGTACTTATAATGTTCAACATTATGCAAATTTCTGCAAATAGATGGCATACTAAATTATTTAAAGGATAATGACAAGAAAAATCTAGACATATTTTACATACAGGACATTTTATTTATTTGTTTTTCATTTATTTATTTTAATATTCCAGCCACAGTTTCCTTTTCCTCCTCTCCTCCCCTGACTCCACTCCTCTTCCCACCCCCTAATTCACTCCCAGTCCATTTCTGCTCAGGAAAGGACAGTTCTCCCATGAGTATCAACAGAACATGGCATATCAAGTTACAATAAGACTAAGCACCTCCTCTTGGACTAAGGCTGGGCAATATAGCCTGGTATGAGGAATAGGGTCCCAAATGCCAGAAAAAGAGTCAGAGACAGCCTCTGCTCCCACTGTTAGGAGTCCCACAAGTAGATCAAACTACACAATTGTCACATATATGTAGAGGACCTAGGTCAGTCGCATGCAGGCACTCAGTTGTCGATTCAGACTCTGTGAGTCCCTATGAACCCAGGTTAGTTGATTCTGTGGGTTTTGTGTGTGTGTGTGTGTGTGTGTGTGTGTGTGTGTGTGTGTGTGTGTGGTGTGTGTGTGTGTGTGTGTGTGTGTGTGTGTGTGTGTGTGTGTGTGTGGTGTCCTTGACCCCTCTGGCTCCTGAAGTCTTTTCTCCCCCTCTTCTGCAGGATTCTTGAGCTCCACCTAATGTTTGTCTGTGGGTCTGTATAGGACATTTTTGATTGGTCTGGTTTGGGCTTTACAGCGGAGGGGAGGGGCTCAAACCCCGGGGCCTCTAGAAAGCTCTACCACTTAGATACAGCCTCTAATGTGAAAGGAGCACTGCAGTGACTGATTTGCTCTCTCTAGGTATTTGGAGCTTGGGGAGGCTGGCTTAGTTGGTGATGTCTTTGCTTAGCAGGTACAAAGCCCCGGGTTTGATAACATATAACCCATAACCCAGGCACAATGGCACACAACTGTAAACCCAGCACTTAGAAATGGAGGCAGGGGGTGGAAATTCAAGGTCATCTTATGTAATGAGTTTAGGCTAGCCTAAACGACATGATACCCTGTCTCACAAATAACACACACACACACACACACACACACACACACACACACACACACACACTGACTTGTCTAGGGGTAGCAGTCTTCCCTGGCTCAGCAAAGGCTACAAGAAACAAAATCACCAAAACCCAACAAAAACAAAGGCTAGGTAACATCCCATGGCAGTGTGCCTCTGGTTCTAGATAGGCCCAGGGCAGCAACAGGTTTGCAATACACTGTCAAGATCTCTAGCCTCAACCAGTGCTTTCCTGCAGGTGTGAGAGGTCTTGAGTTCTGCTATGTCCTCATTGGACCATAATACCCACTTCCCTGCTTTGTTTACTACACAAGGCAACATCTTAAGTGTTTCCTGTTCTCTAGAAGAAACACAGTGCTCAGCCAGCAGCCACCAAAATAGGAGACTGTGTAGAGCTGAGGCTGAACAGAGCCAGGAGGCTGTACAAAACCAGGGGACTGTGCATAAGAACTCTGTAGGCTGTGTTTTTTCCTTCTCCCTAACTGCTTTGGTCTGTATCTGTCTGTTTCCAGGAAAAGACCACACAGAGTTTGGAGCCTGCTTCCAAATTTTGTTTCCCATTTACATCTAAGCCAAGGAACTATGTACACAGCTGTCTGTGGAACTTTTTCTAAACACTGGGTCACCCACCCCTAACTCTGCTAAACAGTCTGACTGTTTACAGTGGACAAGAGCTCTGACTCTGCTGGTCAAGCAGAGGCTGGTAGAACATTCTTATATGTGCTTCAGGAAGGGTTTGTGTAAGTTTCTCTGAAGTCTGCCATTACCCACATAAGGGTCACAGTTCTATTTCAAAGGGGTTCAAGTCAGAGTCCAGCCAGTAGTTTGCATCTGGAATAGGTGCCTTGAAAGCAACTGAACATCATTGGGCAAGTTAACATCTTTCAAAAGCATGTGCATCACATCTTTGCACGACCAACATTGTGTGTTTCAAGATGCTAAACAATATTTTATAGTTACCATAGCATGATCAAGAATAACATTTCTAAATATTAACAGTCTAATTTTTATTAAGCATCAATTCTGCCTGTTATAGTAGTGGCATCCTCAGTTGATTTTCCATTGAGCATCCTTGGGAAAGGCCTCTGCCCTCTGCCCTTGGAGCCCCAGCAGCATTGTAGAGAGGCTGAAGGGTTATGAACTCTACAGTTAGCTAGTTCAGCAGAGGAGGGCTGTCAAAGCTGCCTTATTTATCAGCTTGACGAAATCTAGAATTATCTGAGAAGAGTGTCTCAGTGAGGAGTTGGTTGGCTTGTAGGCATGGCTGTGAGGGATTTTCTTAGTTGGGTTAATTGAATGGGGATGACATGCTTTTGCGGTGTCTTTAAGAGATGGAACCTTTCTCAGCTCTATTTGTGCTCAGCTTGGGGAGTTAGAGTTGAGTGTTATGTTTGTTGGGCACCCAGTGAAGACAGGGGCTGATCTCTGGAGGTCAGATCTGCTTGGTTAGTATTTGTCTCAACAACAGAATGGGGGTGGCTCAGCAGTAAGGTTGCTCTTCTCTATCTTGAACCATCTAGTTCCTAGAACCCTACTGAACACAGACTGGGAGCCCAGTTACTAAATGGTACACAGCACATGTCCTGAAATTTACCATTTTTCAGTCAGTCTAGGTTGCACCTGGCTCCCATCTTGGTACATTCCTCCATTACAGGTGCACCCCACATTCTGACACCATAGTCATTGATCTCCAGAGTCACTTTGATTATAGCTTTTACTGTCTGACCACACTTCAGCTCTTCCATCCAAACTTTACAAAGGGCACTGTAGGTGAAAAGGAGCTCAGATATATGACAAGCTCTGGCAAAACACCCCAGATGACAGTTTCAGGAACTCATGGTGATCAATTATGCCTCCACTTCTTACCCATCCAGATGCTTTGATGTTTGAACTGGTCAAACAACTGGGAATGGCTAGTCACTGGATGGAAACTTCAAAACCATACCCGACTTGCCATGGATAAGGCATCTTTCTGTTCATGGATAAGACTCTCCACCAGATGGGGTCCTGGTTTGAGAGTACCTCACAGAAGGCTGCCCCTCATACCTGCACTGGTCTGAGACAACCAGGTAGTAGGAGCTATTGCTACCATTACATAAAAGGTACCATGATGACCCCATATTTCAGAGGAAAGAAGAAAATAGAGAGAGTTAATCCTTGTCCAGGCTGCTCAGAGACCACAGCATGGAGTCTAGAACTCCTAAGCTCCCAGAGAAGATCTTATCATCCATCAAGCCCCTCTGGACCTCTCCAGGAAGGTCCAAGAACTTCATCAGGTGTTTTTCCAACATTAGACTTTCTACTTTCCAAAGAGTTCTAAATGACAACTTCAAAATCTCTTCCAAGCACAGAGGAAGAATGAAATGAGCTAGGATAGGTGTTAGGGACCAGGTGCTCTTCCAGCCTGTCACTAGTGGCTCAGTGCCAGCTGCCACGTCATCATCAGCCTACAAATGTGACACATACCCTTTAAAAGGTCCCCACCATTATGGCATGCTTTCTTGCTCTTGCTCTGACTGTCACTCGCTCTGTCTCTGTCTCTGTCTCTTCTCTCTCATCTCTGCTCCGAGGCAGCCTTCCCTTATCCCCACCTCAGTAAATCCCTTGCATGAGATCTGTTATGTGGTGTGATCTCTGCAGCATTCCTTGGCCCCAACTCACCAAGGTATCCTCCCTTCCATTGCATAAACCCCAACAATAGGAAGGCTGGGCAGTTGTATATGGTTTCAGACAGGTAACTTTTTTTATTCCCCAGAGTTTAGCTCTTATCTTTGTCCCTTGGGTTGATAGCACACACACACACACACACACACACACACACACACACACACACACACACACACACACATACACACATACACACACACCCCTCTGAGCCCTTGCTATTCTTTCCAACTACAAATCTCTCCCTTTTGCTGTTCTTCCCCATCAAAGCACAGCTTAAATGCCATTTTCCACACAGCCTCCTTCCACACTGGTGTTCTCCTCTGTCCCCAGCCTTTGCTAACACAGGGCACTGAATCAACCCGAAGAATATCTGGCTTATCTCTAATTACACTAAGTAAATACATAAATAAACAATTAAGAATGCTCTCCAGCCAGCTCTCAGCTACCTGCACCCCTCCTTCAGCTTGGCCCAGTGCCAGCAAGTGGCCCTGGGGACTTGTCCTTTGTCTTGTTCTCAGATATATGGAATTCCTCTCTTCTACATGTGAAGAACCAACACTCAGTGAATAAAGTAAGCCACACTGAGTCTGCATAAGAGAAGTGATCCATAGAACCTGCCTAGATTTCTTGCTCATGTCCATGGATTTGACATTGTACCTAGGGCTTAACATTTTCTGTGGTGTTATTAGGATTCTGAGTGCGTGACATGCATGCCTGAAAATGCAAACACTGATAATGCATAATTTAACTGTCAATAGCTAATAAAATGATGTGCTACTAACAATCAATGTTTATGGGTCAGATATTATTCTAGGAGTTCAGAGAGGTAAGTTAGGAAGGCATGGTTCTCAGCTCGCTTCAGGAACAAGTCATCCAATGCTCATTGCATCATTCTATATGAGCACTTCTGTTTTCTATAGGAAAAACCACAATCATTCTTCCAGTTACCTCAAATTCAAGATGCTATGCAAATCACCCACTGAGCCAACACATACTGCTTCATTTGCTCCACAATACATTCTTTTCTTTGTTTGATTTTGTTTCTCAAGACATTTCTCCCTATAGCCCTAGGTATCCTGGAACTCACTTTGTAGACTGGGCTGGCCTCGAACTCACAGAGATCTGCCTGCATCTGCTTCCTGAGTGCTGGGATTAAAGGTGTATGTCACCAACAGCCTGCCACAATACAATCTTCTTTTTTTTCTTTTAAAGATTTATTTATTTATTGTGTATACAGTGTTTTGCCTCATATGTCCCTGCAGGCCAGAAGAGGGCTTCAGATATTATTGCAGGTAGTTGTGAGCCACCATGTAGTTGCTGGGAATTGATCTTAGGACCTCTGAAAGAGCAGCCAGTGCTCTTAACCTCTGAACCATTTCTCTAGCCCCCACCACAATGCATTCTTAAAAAGGCAACTGTTACTGCTCATTGATACTCTCCAAGGATCTCAAGCAACATGTGACATACTATGGAGAGCAATTAAAAAAAAATAAAAAGGGGACACCAAATTTAATTTGAAGAAAAACAACCTGAAAGTAACTGCAAGAACAATGGGCAAACCAACTCCTGAAAAGAGCAAAGTGGTTACACTGACAGGGCTGGAGAAAAAGGAACATTCCATTTTAGCTGGAAAGGTTGTAAGTTACTGGCAAATGAACTTCTTTGAGGGTGGAGGGATCCTTGGGTCATTTCTGACTATCAGAATGCACATGAGCTTCTCTCTGTGAGTGTTCTGTACATCTCAAGAGGCAAAGTCTACCGAGAGCAATTTAATGCACTCTTTTCCACATGATGCTGTGTGGGTTTGTCCCTGAGGTGGGAAATGGGGAGCTGGGACCCAAGGAGTGAGTGCAATTGCCCCTCTGTTACCTCTCCAAAGAAATACCAGCTCTTTGTCCTCTCCATTTATCTTTACTTCCTTTCCTAAATTACCATAAATCTCCCTTGTGTGCTAGACGCTTCCTTGTCAAGGGCCACAGATTGACTTTATTATTGATGCAGCCAACTACAGTTCCAAGATGTTCCTACTGCTACTTGAGAAGGTTGAGTACTGGAGACTGCAATTCTGTAAGCTCTTGATCCAAGAGAACAAGGACATCCTCCTCAGCTCACGTTGTAGGTGGCTAACCCCTCCGTGGCTATAGGAAAGCAATTCAACTGAAAACAGAGCAAATGCTTTGAGGAAGAATCTCACTCTTGCCCCTGCCAAGATCAACAGCCACACACTACAACCACAATAGCCACTTACACCAAATTAGATAAGCTAAAGGAAAACGAATGGGTGTCATTAAAACGTCCAATTAATATAAATAGGAGGAATGTTGGTTTCTAGTCTCTCTGATTCTAATCCAACCACACAGACCTTCATCTACCCTGATGTTACTTCTTCACCACAGCCCACTATCTCACTAACATCTGTGGCTCTGTTGGATGGATTCCTGTTTTCAAACTTGGCTCTTTCATTAAAGTTGCAGAATCTTTGCCAAAAAATGCTTCTCTTCTGTCTGATTTCAGAGCACTCTACCCCTTCATCACTAGGTCAATTGTTTACACGGCAAGCATTGACTAAACATGCCTGTGTGCCAAGCAGTGATCCCTAGACAACCTGGTCCAGTGCACCGAATACTCCTTCTCCCTGGAACATCTCCACTCTTGTTTTAACTGGAATTCATTCACTGATGGTTCTCAAATATAAATCTCCAGACAGAGACCTCCCAATTAGTTGTATGCAAGCCTGAATATATGCTGGACATCTGCTGTTTGATGTTCAATAAACAGCCTAAACTCAACTTGTTCCAAACAAAACTCATCAGTCACCTTCTCTAAACATGTTATTGTTTTGTTTAAAAAGAAGAAAAGAGAAATTGCTGAGACAGACATATTGACTATAAGTTTATTATAAGGCCCGGCAGAATGGGGAGACTAAGAAGAGGAACAGGGTAAATGGCTGACCGCCATGGCCGGTCGCCATAGAGAGACAGAGCGGGACAGAGGAACAGAGAGACAGAGAACGGGAACAGACAGGGAGAGCGGGAACAGAGAAACAGAGAAACAGAGAAAACGGGAACAGAGAGAGAGAGAGAGCGTAAAGGGGCAGGGACTTATCTTTTAAAGGGGTCCTCTGCACCTGTGTGCAGACTTAGTTCCCATGGAACCTTGGGCTGACCAGGGTACTGCCTGTTTCACCAGGTAACAGGGGCAGGCCAGCATAATGCCTGAACCTTTCATTCCCACCTCTACTTATTATTTAAAAAAGGTGGGGTGTTTAGACATGGCAGGTTAAGGAATAAGGGCGTCGAATTCTTAAGACTGCTTCCTGCTGACGTGGGGGGCGTTGACCATCTTTGGGGGACCCGAGAAGTTTGGGGTGCTGCCACGTCCTGGGGAAGCTGGTTGTTTCATTGTAGTCCAGGCTATATGGAACTACCTGGCGTCTCTTAGACCTGGCAAGGTGTTGACAGAGCAGAGGACAAGGTTAAGTTTAGAAAAATTTTTTTTCTTAGGTCCTGTCATTTGAGGGGAAGATTGTAAGATGAGGGAGGGGTTCCCGAGGAGTCCTAATATGAGGGAAGGGAATCCTGGGACCAGGGAAAGATTGAATATTACCTGGAGTGAAGCTGACCTGTTTGGATCTGAATCGGCTCCCTGGAACTTACAAGAATCCTTAGAGTTTGTGGAAACATAAGTATTAGACATGTTAGAAGCATATTCATGTTAGAAGCAACTTGGCTGAAAGTATTACCATTTAAAAATAGATTTTTTTGACAATAAAAAGCATCTTAACCTTGACCTTGTAGTTATGATCCTATAGTGGTATTGTAGACTATGAACAGTAGCATGAGAAATAGAGAAATCCAGAACATATTTCATTCTTTTTAATGTCTCAACTCATTTTATCATCATTCAAGCATTTTTATCCTCAGGCCTTTGTAATTACATTCTCAGACTTTTATACATCTTAGACTTTCCTATCTTCATATACATAAACCCTAAAATACCTGTTACTGGAATCTGTTTTGCTTTAAGCTGGCAAGACTACCAGTCGTCAAAAGCATCAGAGTTCTTGAGAAGGATAAGATTTTACCTGAATCAATGATTAAAGAATAACAGAGACTTGCCAGCAGGCTGTATGGACAGCCATCCCCAAGGTCCTCCATCCATAGTAGTGGGCTGCAGGACACCTGCCTTCTTGCTGATAGCTTGTGACCTGTGGATTACAGACTTTGGGAAGACTCGCCTACCGTTGGCCCAAGCAACGCCGAGAAAGTCGATTCCATTGTCCTCTTGCCCAAGGTCTTGAATACTTTGTAGTAGTTGAGGTGAAGGGCAGGGTTGCTCAGTGACTAGCGTTGTCACTGACTCGAGATGAAGCTTCTTCAGTGCCCATCAGTCTTCTCGGAGGAAATGGTGTGGGGCCAGCAGTTGGCCTATCTCTCTGTTATAAAAAGCTTTTTAACAAAACATTTTAAATGCCATATTCTTTAGATCTCTGAGCATTTGAGGGCTGTCGTCTGTTTAATATTTTAGCAGTTAAAAGTTTGCCTTTAGTTAGAGAAAAATCCCTTTTTGTAATAAAAGCTGTACCTTTGTAAACGGCTTATAGGATAGACTGAGTGGCATAAATATTTTGTTAGTTTGAAATCGATCTTTATGATTTTAAATTTTCATTATCATTTAAAGATACATAAGTTAAATTTAAGTTGTATAAACTTAGCTTATATTTTAAGTATAGTTAAATTAGACCTTTATGACTTTAAATGTTTACCATCATTTAAAGATATATAGCAATTTAGAAATATGAGACTTAACAGGCTGCTGCAGGCAGGAGGCAGTACCAGGAAAAGCGGAGATGGAAGTGGGTTGTAAGGGTACCCTTGCCTAACACACACCCGCCAGCAGGTCACGGGAAAAGGTATAAGGGCAGGGTATAAGGTATATGAGACTTAACAGATTAATTTAAGCTGTATATAGAGCTAGATAAGTATAAAATTAAATTACAGGTAGAGACAAGCAGGACTGGATAACAGTAAAGGGGGAACCAGAATGTAATCTCTGATCCATACATTGTAGCAAACAGACAGGAGAGTTAAAGAGAGAGAGTAGATTTAAACAGAGGGCCCTGGAAAAGCATAGTATTTAGTAAACAAGCCATGAACAACAGAGCCAGTGAAGGAAGAAAAAGACAAAAAATAAAATAAGAAGAAAAAGACAAAAATAAAATAAAAAGCAAAAAGATCTGGCTGGCAGACAGGTTTGCTGGCAAAGGACACTGGAGCTGGGCGTGCCTACAGGTAGGTCACATGACCAAAACGGCGGCAACCGTAAGCCACTTTTGTCTGTTTACCTGCTTGTTGGATGAAACCAGAAAGGTCCCTCTATGCATTTCCCATGAGTGAGGCAAGTTGAAAACCGGCAAAAAGCTCCTCTCCGGATGCACGTCTACCTGTGGGAGTTGCCAGGGGCCTGGCCCCGAAGGGGACACAGCTGTCCTGAAACTGAAAAAGGACCCAGCGGTCCGAACTGAAAAAGCAAAAAAGCACTGCTCCTGGAGCTGGATCCCATGCCTGACCTTCAGGAAATGCACCCAACAAGTGAAAGAAGAAATAAAGAGCAAGATGTCAGGTGGCAGTGCTTGCCTATGCAAGTCACTGAACTGAGTGGGCAGGCCTAAGCTAGGTCACCTGGTTATGACCAAGATGGCGTCCCCCAGGTTAGCCCACGTGGTTGAGATGGCGACCCCCGTAAGCACATTCTCAGTTGCCAGAAAAGTTTCAAACCTCATTCATGTGGAAAAATGAAAACCAGCAGACAAACAAAAAAACTCTTAGAGCGTCTCAAGCAGACATTGCCGACCAATAAGAAACACAGTCAGAGAAAGAACAAACAGAACAATGAGGGACATTCCCAGGTGAAAGAAAGTTCCCACTGGGAGGCAGAACTCGCTCATTTACCTACTCACTGCCAGTAACCGAAAGATCCCGTAAAAATGTATTTCCCGTGGGCAAGGCCAAAAACTGGCACAGATTGCCCTGTCTGAGAGCACCCGGCCCGAAACCGAAAAATGGACCCAGAGTGAATAGTGCTGCGTCTGCCCCCATGGAAGCGGTTCTGGGTATCTTACCGGATTGCAGCGAATAGGCAGATCAGTGAGTTCAAGAGATCCTTAGTTGGAAAGTGGCGAGTTGAGTTCCGGCATCTCAGGCTGCTGCAGGCAGGAGGCAGTACCAGGAAAAGCGGAGATGGAAGTGGGTTGTAAGGGTACCCTTGCCTAACACACACCCACCAGCAGGTCACGGGAAAAGGTATAAGGGTAGAGCCTTTCCACGTCCGGGCACCAAAATGTTATCGTTTTGTTTAAAAAGAAGAAAAGAGAAATTGCTGAGACAGACATATTGACTATAAGTTTATTATAAGGCCCGGCAGAATGGGGAGTATCTGCCTTAAATGTACCTCAGTTCCCTATGTGATGTTTCCTGTCAGAACTTACTTATTTGCTGAAAAATGGTGTTTTCTGTTGCCCAGCCAATGTCTCATACCCCCTATTCAATCTGGTAATGTAATCATCCCACTTCTTCTGCTTAGGGGGTCTGTGTGGGAGCCCTGTGACTCTTGGCCCAAACTAACCCTCGATGTATTGAGCTCCTCCCATTGTTTTCTATTCTAAGATTCTTGTCTTTGTTAGGGTTTCTTTCACTATGATAAAGCCCTAGGATCAAAAGCAACTTAGGGAAGCAAGGGTTTATTTGGCTTCTATTTCTACATCACAGTTTGTTATCAAAGGAAGTCAGGGCAGGAACTCAAGACAGGAACCTGAAGATAGGAACGGAAGCAGAGGCCATGGAGGAATACTGCTTACTGATTTGTCTTCACAGCTTGCTCAGTTTTTCTTACACAACATAGGACCACACAACAGAAGGGAGACTGCCCAAGGTGAGCATCAGTCATTAATCAAGAAAATGCTCCACAGACTAGTTCACAGGTCAGTCTGGTTGAGACAATTCCTCAACTGAGATTTCCTCTTTCCTGATATGCCTGGGTTTGTGTCAAGTTAACAAAAGCCAACAATATGATTTCACTAGACATTAGATCCTCTTAGAAGATATTGTCTATCTCAGGCAGGTTTAAGAAATCTCTTAATTTCTACTGTCTATATTTGTGTTCTTACAAAATCCCTTGTCTGTCTTAGTTCTTAGGAGCTGAGTATTTAGTGACAGTTTGCTTGGTTCAAACCTTGAATCCACTTTGATTTTCCCCTCTGAAAACTGAAAGCTCTCACCACATAGGACTTCAGTACTTCATATGTGAAGAGTATAGCACAGTGTTGGCATATAGATACACTGGCAGCTACAAACTGGTCATGTCTGTCTGCCTTTTGCTCTTGACAATGACCTCCATGAAGAAAGGGACTTTTTTGTTAATCAAATCCTCCCAATGCACTCTAGCACCTGGTATGTAGTAGGAGTTTAATGAAAAGCTTTTGAAAAGAAGAAGGAGGAAGGGACAGAAGGAAGAAGGGATAAAAGGAATGAGAGTCAGAGGGAGGAAAGATGCCATACAAGAAAAGGAAAGAGAGTAGAGGGAAGGGAAGGAATGTTAACAAATTTTCAGTGAGGGAGGCAAGGCAGTCCAAACAGAAACAGATGCATGGTGAGAAGGCAGAGCCTCTGGGAAGGAGGGAAGTTGGTCTCTGCTGGACAATAGTTTCTAGCAGAAGCTTGAAGTAGTGGTAGATAAAAGCCTGGCTAGGTGGGGTTCCTGTAATCTGTGGCCGCTTGGATGTATTTGAAAGCAATAGGGAGCTGTTGGAGTGTTAGAAGTAGGGATGGCCTGGTGAGATGTACTGTTGAAGCCCATCTGGTCCCCACAAACTATACCTACCTAGCATTACCCAGCTGACATCATGCGTCTTAGCACTTGCTGCATCAAGTATGACGACTGTCGGAATGAGCTTTGGATGAAGGTAGACCAAGGTTCTGTGCCACCTTAGTGTGGTCGCTTGACCTCATTTTCCTGTGAAACAGGCAAAGTATCACTCCTTCCTGATGATGTTGCTGTGAGTCCAGGCATGGAAGGCATTTGGTGTCTACCAGCTCTCTCTACATTTACTGAGTTCTCTCTACATTCTCCAGAGCTTTGCTGTCCTGGCTAAGGCTTCTGAGGGTACCCTGGGTGGCTCCTGCTGAACCTGAATGAGTCTAGTCACTCATCAGAAGCTCCTGGAGTTCCTGGCAGCCTCTGGTATGTAAAAAGCCTGGGGGAGTTTTTCATTATGAGCTCTCAGGATTGCTCAAGTGTCTTTTTATGTCTCTGAGTGAAGGAAAATGTGTTTAAGCTTCACTAGCATGTGTGTACACAGCACGCCTAAAGAAAGACTGATGGTTTACTTCCTACTTCATCCTCTGCCATTGACAGCCTTCAGAGCTGTCAGAAAAGCACAGCCAACACTCCCTCTCTTGCAGATACTACAATGATGTGTTGAGAAATGGCAAGATACTCGTGTATCAGTTGCCAATTGCCATTCTTCAGAAGTCATCAGGCTCTGCCTAATTTAGTTCAGGGACAACACAAAATCACTTATCATGGGACCACTCCAAGTTTTCGAAGTTGATCTCAGTTCTTAATTTTTTAATTGGCTATTTTCTTTAATGAATAGAGACACTCTAGTTTAAGCTACATAAAATTTCTTGGTCAAAATAATAGAATGTTGGTGATTACATATGATTATCCTAGTATGTTTCTGTAGTGAGCAATTCAAAAACTATAAAGAGTAGAGAGGGCTCTCTTCTGTTCCAGCCTTCTGCCTTCTCTCCCTAAAGACAATAGCCATTGATCATTTGAGAAACAGTTAGCTATCACACAAGAACTATGTTACATGCATATTAATTTATAAATACATGGGCAGCATGTTGTTCCCATCTTTACTTACTTACCATATCCCTTTGCAATTGTTCCAATGAATTCATTGGTGTTTCTTCACCATTACCAAAGACCCTGTCTACTATTCCTGGTCTTTTGACATTGTAGATACTACTATAAGGAACATCTGAAACATGGCTCATCTCTATGGAAATAGAATAACATTTTCAGTTTCCACTGTTGTACTTTCCCTGGAGTGATTTCTTTCTTCAGGATCCCAGGGGCAGCTAGCAGTGTCTCCTCCAGAGTTCACAACCTCCAGCCAGGTCCCCTGGCCCCTGGCTCTGTGACTCTTCTACCTTCCCTTGTCTTCCTGTCCTCAGCAGCTCCAGTGATTTTTTTGGGCTGTTGAATTACCTGTCTGCATCATGTTGTCCTGTTTAATAACTGTCCATTTTCAGTCATCTCTATTGGCTTTGAATTGTTTCATCCTGATCCACCTCCATACTGGACATGAACTGTTAAACTCAGAGTGGCGAGAGTAAAGAGAAATGGCCACATTCTTACACGGTTAGTGTGAATGGACATTGCTGTTAAAGTCCTTTGACACGCAGTTTGGGAAGAACCTTAAACATGAGCATAGTCTTATCTCATGCATTGGCATGCATTGGTGTGTTTGTAAATGAAATAATCTGAGGTCTCAGACTTACTTCTAAAGAAACTAGTGAGTGAGGCGGATGGTGCACAGATGCCAGGGGATTGGCCACATTGTGACAGTTGATTAAACTGATCTGCTTATGATCACAGCCATATATTTGTGTATGTCTGAATTTTTCAGTTATAAAATGCATTCTTCCAAAAGCAAATTTAGATGTTTCATTCTTCATCATAAATATTTATCCTAAAGAAAAGTAAATTCCTGAAGGTTTAAAAAATGGTTTCTCTTTGGGGATTTTTCTTCTTCTTTTTTTTTTCTTTTTTTTTTTTTGTTCATACTTTTTTCTTTTTTCTATTAGTTCAAATTAGGAACAATCTTGCTTCACATGTCAATCCCTTCTCCCTCCCCTCCCCCCAGCTGCCCCCCACCCCATCTCCCCACCACTCCCAGGAAGGGTAAGGCCCTCCACTGGGGCTCCCCAAAGTCTACCACATCATCCTGGACAGGGCCTAGGCCCTCCCCCATGTGTTCAGGCCGAGAGAGCATCCCTTCACGTGGGATGGGCTCTCAAAGTCCCTTCTTACACCAGGGAAAAATACTGATCCACTACCAGGGGCCCCATAGAGTGCCAAGGCCTCCTCATTGATATCCACGACATCATTCTTTATAATAAACAATTGCAAATGATCTAATATTCCAGAATAGGACACTCTTATTGACATTTGCAATATAGCTATATATTGCAATAAGCAATATAGGCTTAAAAAGAAGTTGTAGAATAAAGGGAGCAAGAAAATTTGTGATTTTAAAAATTGGCTCATGATATTTTAAATTGAAAAGTCATACAAACCTATTGATATCACACACTAAACTTTTTAGAGACAGCCTCATATATCCCAGGCTGGTCTTGAGCCTCATTTTTTATTGGTTTGGTTTTTGTTGTTGTTTGTTGTGTGAGACAAGGTCTCACACCCAAGACTGACCTGGAACTAGCTATGTAGACTAGTTCCTTGGAGATCCACTCACCTCTATGGCCTGAGTGCTAGGATTAAAGATGTGTACCACCAGGTGTTGAAATCACTTTGTATCAGACGGTCTTGAACTTCTGAATCTCCAGCCTCCTCCTCCTGAGTGCTGGGATCATAAGTGTGCATCATCACGCCTGGTTTTATGTGGTGCTGGGGACTAGCCCTATCCCCAATTAAACTTTCATACATTCCTGATAGAGAACTCAAAAGACATACTCAAGCTAAACAGTTCCATCCAGGTGGAAGTGGTTGTCTGCTTTCTTCCTTTGGTGGCTTTCTTTCTTGGTTTTTTTTTTTTTTTGGTTTTGTTTTTTTTTTGTTGTTGTTGTTGTTTGTTTGTTTTCTATTTAGTTTCCCTCCTGATAACATGCATGTTATGACTCCTGAGTTTTAAAATAGAGTGAGCACATTTCTTTCTCCCTTCCTTTCATGTCTTTCTCAAAGCACTTCTGCCTTGGCAGCTGACGTGCATGTACTGAGTAGACAGATAAGGTCTCACTTCAGCTTCTTTTTAGCAAATGCTATATATGTTGAGCTTTGCAAGGCAGGGATTTAGAGAAAGTGTGTATAAGCTGGTGATGTAAGACCCCCGGAAAGCTCAGGCCTCCAGGATCTCAGCCCAGAACCACAGTCACCCCAATCACCAGGCAGATTTGAAAGCTTGATGCAAACTGCACAAGGCTTTATTGTTGTTTAACGAGATAACCCCATGTTAGCTCGGGTCTTTCACCCACCCACCATGGTGGAAGGCTAGAAAAGACAGCTTGAACCGGCTGCATAGAGATCTTGTAGGGCTGTGTAATGGGAGTGTCTAGGGGTATGCACTGCCTCCAGGCTTGGCCAACTGGTTGTTACGGCTCATAGGCCCTCCCAGGGTGGTTGCTATGCTCTGTGTGACATTGCTGTGCACTTGTCCATAAAGCACACTCAGAGCCGTAAAGTATAGCATCACCAGCTAACTTCTGATTGGTTCCTTGCCATGAGACAGGCATCTAACCTCTTAGTGACTAACGCAAGGTCAGACAAGCAGGTGTTTAGCTGTTATGGCTGCCAAAAGGCAGGCATCTGACTTTAGTGACTAAGACAAGGTCAGACAAGCATGTGTTCAGCTGTTATGGCTGCCGAAATGGGGAGCTGATCCCTTCAGTGGCGTGGGAGGAAGGAAAGTTCTTAGAGGAGTCAGGTGGCCAAACACTTTCTTTGCTCTTCTGAGGTCATGATTAGCCATGTGCAAGATTCTGGGTGACAATGTGCAGTGGGCAGAGGGTGAACCTGTGTGTGTGGCACTTCCCACACCCTGGCTGTCCTTGAGAGTTTGGCCCTTACATTTGATCCTTCATCCCTGACCTTCAGCATGTTAAGGGCTCTAGTTTGGAGGGGTACACATTCTCAGCACCCACCTTCTAGACTGCATACCCAATTTTGAAAGTATGGATTCATCATCACCATTATCATCATCATAATCAATAATAATAAAGAAGCACCCTTGTGTTGAAGGGACCAACTCCTGTTTTGACAGCCATGACAAGAAGACTGTAGGCTCATCAATCCTGAGCCTGTATGTAACCCTAGACACTCCTCTTATGCTGCCCTATAAGATCTCAGTCCCATGGTTTCTTGGAATCTTTCCCCAGCCATCTGCTGTGGTGGATGGATGAAAGGCCCAAGCTAATGGGGTTATCTCGCTAAACAACTGCAATAAAAGACTCATTGCTTTTGCATTGAAATGGGCCTCTTGGTGATTTGGGGGTTCAGAATTTGGACTATTATTCACTTATGAATGAGTACATACTGTATTTGTCTTTGTGGGTCTGGGTTATCTCACTTAGGATTTTTTTTTCTAGTTCCATACATTTGCATGCAAATTTCAAGCTGTCATTTTGTTTGTTTGTTTGTTTGTTTTTACTACTGAGTAACATGCCACATTTTCTTTATTCACTCTTCAGTTGAGGGGCATCTAGGTTGTTTCCAGGTCCTAGCTATTATAAATAATGCTGCTGTGAACATAGCTGCAATCTTTGTGGTATGATTGTGCATACTTTGGGTATATGCCAAAGAGTGGTATTGATGGGTCTTGAGGTAGATTGATTCCCAATTTTCTGAGAAACTGATTTCTAAAGTAGTTGTACAAGTTTGTACTCTCACCAGCAGGGGAGGAGTGTTCCTCTTTCTCCATATCCTCTCCAACATAAACTGTCATCAGTGTTTTTGATCTTAGCCATTCTTTCAGAAATATTTTAAGAAGGGGCTGGGAGGCAGCTCAGTTGGTAAAGTTCCTGCTTTGCAAGCTGGCCATGGCAGTAACACACTTACAATCCAAGTGCCAAGGAGGCAGGGACAAAGAAATCCCTAGGACTCACTGGCCAGCCAGCCTCTCCCATTTGGAAAATTCCAGGCCTGCATGAGTGCTTAGAAACTCAGGCTCTGAGGGCATGCTGCCTAGGGAGATCCCAGTGTCTGCCTCTGAGGAACACAGTGTCCCTGGCAAGGAGCTAGACTCCCTGTAACCCTGCCTTTCGTTTTAAATCTTGACAGTAAAGTATTCATGGATATAAAATAAAGTAACACCATGGAAACACTTGGATCAGGGCCCAGCAGAGTGTAACTCCACCTTGACACCCATGTCAATCACCTGGAATACCTCAGAAATCATTGAGCTGTCCCAGAACTGTTTCAGTGTGACAGTTCTGGTTGTAGTCTAAGTATTGGGATTTTCAAAGAATCCTCAGATGATTCTGACTGGCAGCCAGGATTGGGAGCCACTGCAGTTTGCAAGAAGAATTACCTAATAAACATAGGACAGAGCTGTTTTGTCCTCCCTAATCATCACATTGCCTACTGATGTGGAAAAATGAGTACCCCTCCTTATTCTCAGCACTATCTAGCTTCTGTGAGTCAAGGGCTTCAGCCATAAGCTTTTCTAGTATTACTGGTGCCTGTGCTAGCTCTGGCAAGTTACCCCTGCACTCCAGCAGATGGTTCTTGGCTACGAGCAGCCATTATGCCCAGTTCTAGGAAGGACTATTCCAGAGCTATTGCATTAGTAGAAGTAGGTGGAGAAGAAGGTGGCATCTTCTGGCTTAGGAGATACCTATGTGCCCTGGGCACTCTGGGTAGAGAATCCTCTGACTTGTCTGATTTCAATAAAGAAGGGGGACATTGTGCTGATTTTGTAACCAGTCCTGATGGTAGATTATAGCAGAAGAACCACTATGGTGTCACAGAGAACATGACAGTTGACTTGAGAGGCAGTGCCTAATTTGGTTGACATCATCAGCCTGCATTTAGAGCACACCATAGTTTAAAAATGATTTGTCTTCTCCCAAGCTCATGTCATAATGGAGTCCTATTATGAGAAAGTGAGCAATCAGGTCATTTAGTATTAGGGATCTATTCTCCTTATTTTCCTTACACTATTAATTTTTCAATGGTCAACCAGTTATCTTGATAATGGGATTGCTGTAAAAGCCCATTTGGTTGGGTTTCCCACCTTCCTGCTTCCCCTGAAGATTCTGACCCCTTCAAAGCCATCATCTGTATGACCCCTCAACCTTAAATTAGACCTATGAGTCAGTATACTTTCCATTGCTTTGCTTCACTAAGCTTCTGTAAGTATTATTGCCAAAAGAGGATGGACTAAGGCAGAACACAACTAAAGCAGATCATTTATTTCAAATGAGTGACAAACTACTCTCCAGCTCACGCTTCCCAGCACACTTTTGTTTGTTTGTTTCAAAATAGAGTTTTAGGGATATTCAGCAACTTCTGGAGGTAATTTTGATTGTCCCAACTGAGGAGAAGATAACCCTAGGCTTCTGGTGACTAGGGTTTAGGAACACTATTCTCAACTGCACAATTGCTCAACACAAGGTGTTATCAGCTTCCATTGTAAACAGCACTAAGGTTGAGAAACCCTGTGGCAATCTCTGAGATTTATTGAACAGCTGCTAGGAGCCAGGTGGGTGCTAAGTCCCAAGAGGAGACTGGGAAGCTAGATGGCCTCATTTCCTGCTCACCTATGGCTCACAGCAGGGGCATCCTGATTTCTATCAGTTGCTCCACCAAACACTCTGCCTAAAGGCAACACAAATGGGAGGCTTCTGAAGCCATAGAAGTGTCCCCAGCCCATGAGGATCCACTGTGCCTAATGGTACCACCTTCTTATCTAGAAGAGGCTCTAGGGCGTGAGTCATAATATCACTATTGGAGACTATACGCTGGCTCCTTTTATCATAGTTCTCAAACTGCCGGGGCGCTCCCTGATTGTTTGTGCTCCCTGATTGTTTGTTTTCCCCAAACAACCTCACTCTAAAGTCTTGGTCTAGTAATTCCCCCTGTTAAAGAACCTCCTCTGACTTTGATTGCTGCTTACCTTTCCTCAGATACCTGATGCTCCTTTCTGATCGTACCCTGTCATCTTAACTTTGCATCCCAATTACAAAGTTACATTGGAGTTCTCCTTTTTCACCATCCTTTCTTCCTCCTCTCCTTTCTCTTTTTTCACATCCATCCTCTCCTCTGTCTTCTCCAGTGGTACTGAGATCAAAGCCAGGGACTGTGCATGCTTTCACATGAGCTGGGTTCCCAGCCTTCAGCTTCTTAATGGTGCCATGTGTCTTAAAAACAGAAAAGTTTTTAAGACAATAATGCCTGGATTTCCCTTCTTCTCTGATGTTTAATAGCTTTGACATTGGGAAGTTTCCTATCTTTCTCAGCTTTAGCTTCATTATGAGGATGAAGGTGGCTGTCATGAGTATGCTGTGTCAGAGACATGGATGGATGCTCCTGTGTTTTTCATGATGTCAAAGTTTATTAACTATGAGCCGACAAGGTGTGTCAGGTTTCATTGGCTGCGATTTGTGAAGTGCTTTTTTATTTTGCTTGAGAGACATTGGTAGTCACATGTTCTTTCATTTTAATTGAACTACTAATCTTAACTCTCAGACCTCATATGCTTTATACAAACTTATACATATTCTGTACATTGCAGAATGTCTACAAAAGGATTAATCAGCTGCAGAGAGCAGATGCAGATGCCAAAAGGACTCTTCACTAGCATAGGACCAAAGACGTTCAAGGTTCGGCATGGCCAATGTACATCTCAGTGGCTGGGTATTGACTGTGTCAATTTGCAGTGGACTAAGTGTCTTGGCAAGAGAAATTGTCCTCCAGCTGGAACCTGAGGACTGGAGCAGAGGTCCTTTGTCAGGCGATGTTCCTGAATGAGACTCATGGCAAGTGACCAGGTGATGGGTCAACACAACTGACACATCTCATTCTTGAGGTGCTTCCTCTTTTATGGTCCCAGTGGAGGAGATTCCATCAGATGTGATTCATAAGCTCCTGCTTTTTATCCTCCTACTTCTCCTATGTGATTTGGTTTATTCCCAAGCATCAATATTTACTGACATGAGTAAATCATTTGTGTTTCTTAGTGTGCTGGCTAATGATGGTTTTTCATGTTGTGAATATGTTCACCAGAAGCCTACATATGCTCAAACACTCAAACATGCTTGCTGAGGGAATAAAGTCAAGTCTTGGAGGTGTTAGAAATTATGTTCAGGGTTCACGGAGCCAGGAAGTAGCTGAACCCACACCTCAGTTGCTAGAGGCCACATCCCTGCCTGACACTCCTACTCCAGGGCTACTCTTCCTTGTCCAGCTTTTACGACCTACCTGGACACAATGACAAATACTTGATGGAGCTCTGAATCTCCTAGGAATATCTGGCATAGCCTTTGAATGGGGACCGGAACCTTCTGTTTCCTGCCTTCTGAGAAAACAGACCTCCCAGTCAAGTTCCCTTTAAGGGTGGATGTCTCCCTGCCATGCAGCCCTTCATTCTCCCCTTCCCCTTCTGCCAACTAGGGTCCCTTCACAGTCTTGCCAAACTGCTACTTTAACTCATGCCAGGTAGTGGTGACTGGGATGAGAAAAGCAGAATGGGGCTGGGAACTCACGTGGCTTTGGAGCAGAGATCTAAAAAAGGTGAGAGATCTTTTCTGGTACAGTGTCCAGAAGCTGTGAAGGGATGAGCTGGGCGAGCTTCAGGAACAGCACAGAGCAGAGCAACTACAGAGTCATATATAGGGGGCAATGCTGACAATCAGTGAGAGAAGCCAGGGTACATAGCTTTGTAGCACATCAATACCAAAAGACCTTTTTGGTGTTTTTTCTGGATAACATAACAAAACATTGAAAGGTGTTTAGAAAAAAATGCATATATGTAGGAAAGGTAGGAGGGATTATTTATTTGCCACTGTGCTAAAGTGATCTGTAAGATATAAAACCAGAAACATGGAGACCCATCAGGGAACACACATGAGTATCCTGGTGAAAGAGGATGGGCTTGGAAAAGACTGTGGTGCCAAAGGGTCGTGGCTCAAATCTTGAAGTATGGTTTGAAGGTAGAGAGGACAGGACTTGAAAGTGAATTAGTTTGAGAAGAATCTAATACAACCCTAAAGGGTTTTGGCTGAGCAATTGGACAGTTATGTCGTCATGAGCTGAACAGAGGAGAGACATGTTATCAAGGGGTGGGATCTGGCTGGAGTTGGAAGTGTGAATGTCACCTGTGTGCAGACCACAAAGAAAGCAATGGACTCCTGAGGAGATGTGGTAGGGCCCCCTGGTAGATGGAGCCCTGAGCTCACACTGTGGAGTCAGAGTTAGGTGGGGATGAGGAGGAGGTGGAGGAGGAACTGGTAGACTATGGACAGGAAAGCACAGAAGGATGTCTCAATAATTGGCTTCATAAAGCAAATTCATCACCATCTTGCTCCTAGACAACAGGGACAATAATTCTGTCCCTGGCAGGTGTGAAGGGCCTGCCAGGGACCAGGAGGCAGAGAATACTCAGAAGGTGACTCAGGACAGCCAGACTCAATTCACAGGCAAGAGAACCCAGAGTTTTGCTTTCCTAGAGAATAGGCTTATTGCCTCTTCTCTCAATCTTCTACTCACCCATAGCAAGTTCTTTCTTATCATATTCCCTGTGTATGCTATCAGTGCTTTTGATATTAACCACTTATCTTGCCTTTCAGATGCATTTCTCCTACCCCCATTTTATGGATGAGAACATGAGATGAAATAACATGAACTCCCAAAACTAGAAACTTAAACCCAGTTTTCTTTCACTCTGAAGTCTATCTTCGTCCTTGCTGGGATTTCTTCTCTCATTCACTCATGCAATGTTTATGGAAGACATGTACATCTTTGGTGAGTCTTGCACTGAGTGCCAGCACTATGCTGGTGGGCCAAAGGGACCTGAGCTGTACAATATCACACACAGTTCCAAGAACATTATGAAAACTTTCCCTGGATAGTCCAGATCCAACCCTCCAGGTCCCAAATCAGCCATTTTAGAGAATCTCCCATACTTCCTGAGTCCTGACTTGAATGGACTGCAATAACTATTTTCTTGTATATGTTTGTTGTATGACATATTTATTGAGAAAGACATTCAAGTTGTGCATAGAGACATTATGAAAACCAAGATACCAGAGGGTGGTTGGGTTTGTACTTGTGTGGGAATTTTAACCCCTAACACTTTATATCTCTTGCTTATTCTGCCAAAAGCAATTTAGGGGGGAAGTTATGAAAGAAGGTGGATGGGGAGGTGGCCAAGTGAGCTGTGCCTAATTCCAGCCTTTCAAGTCTGCACTAGTGTTGCTGTGAGTTACCACACAGAGCTGGGATGCTGGAGGGAAGGGGCCCTCCTGCTAAATTATGGGGCAGATAGATACTAGTACTCCTAGTGGCTTTAAGGGATGCAGACATGTCTCTAATCAGCTCCCCCTTCATACCTGAAAGCTTTGCATTTGCTGCAATCAAGGGAAATCATATCTTAAATCCCACTCTATTTCTCCCTGTGTCTATGTCTCTATCTCTGTCTCTTTCTGTCTCTCTGTCTCTCTGTCTCTCTCTCTGTCTCTCTCTCTCTCTCTCTCTCTCTCTCTCTCTCTCTCTCACACACACACACACTCACACACACAGAGAGAGAGACAGAGAGAGAGAGAGAGAGAGAGAGAGACAGAGAGAGAGACAGAGAGAGAGAGAGAGAAGCCTCTCTATTTTTATATCCAGAAAGTTCTCAGAGAACTATACAGTGACAATTTAGGTAGAATCCAACATAAAGCCTGGATTATCTTTTGCTTATTTTTTCTTAAAATTTTAAGACCTTCCCTCAGGATGTTGCATGTTTCACTCCTTCCAGAACCCCTCTTAGCTTCCTTTTCCTTCTCTAACTCCTGTAGAAGTATACTTATCACCACTCTCACCATCAGTAAGAGATATCAGTAGTACAGCCATCCGTGGTACATTACAACACCTGGAACACACCTAGGAGGAGTCCAAGCTCCATAAACCACATTTGAATGAACGAGACAGTGAATGAATAGACATAATTATGGGAGAGTCTTGGCACAGAACTGGGCCCCATAACAAGTGACTTTTTTTTTTCATTTTTAAATTTGTGTTTTTCTTTTTTTTATGAATTCTTTGAGAATTCTATAAATCTATTTTGATCATATTTACTCCCCTCCCCCGACTACTCCACAATCTACCCCACTTCCCTACCCACCCAACACTGTATCCTCTTTCGTTGTTATGCCCATCGAACTCAGTTTGTGCTACCCTTATGCCGTTGGATGCATGACCTTTCAGTGGAACGTGGTTGACACACCAACAGCCACACCCTTCAAGAAAACTCCCCCTCCTTGTAGCTATCCACTGATAATAGCTCCTCAACTAGGACCGGGACTCCCTGTCCACCTCCCTCTATGCTAGGATTTTGTCTGACATGAGCTTGTATAGGTACTATTAGCACATGCACTGTAAGGTCATATAACTCTTGTCAACCTTACAAAGTTGCTGATGTCCTCCTAATGTCACTGTGAGGCCTCCTACATCCTTCCACACATGTCCTGGGGGGTGATAATAACAAAAGCCTATGTTGGCATCAGACCTGCCTTTCCTGTCTGCCACCATCAGAAGTGCAAAGGGTGATGCCTTTTTTTTTTTTTTTTTTTTTTTTTTTTTTTTTTTTTTAACCAACTTTGACTCTTTACTTTCCCTACTGGATGGAAGGTAACAAGGCACTGGGAAGTCCTTTCTCCTCCACTCTGGACTCAAAAATAACTTTACCTTTTTTTTCTATTAACAGTCTTGACTGTGTATGGCGTCTGAACCACCTGACCACTTCCAGCTTCTGGGACTTCCACATATCTTTGCTATAACATGCGCTGTCATGTTGAATGCGTCTTATTGTACTTCATTTCATTCTTCTTTTACAAGAATTAATATGATTTTATTATGTTGTATGTAGGAGTGTTTTGCCTCCATATATGTCTGTGTATCAAAAGGTGTTGGATCCCCTGGGACTGGAGTTACAGATGGTTGTGAGTCACCATATGGGTGCTGGAGATCAAACCCAGGCCCTCTGGAAGAGCTGCCAGTGGTCGTAAGTGCTAAGCCATCACTCCAGCCCCTCCATCTCATTATTAAATACACTCTCCCCAGAGCCCAGCTCTACAGTTGCTTCCCTGTGGAGCTCAATCCACATCTTCCACTACTGCATCTCTGGTTTTCCATGCAGCACTTACTTCCTTCTGTTACAGTCATTGTTACAGGGTACTGCTGAACTGAACAGACCTCTGTCCCCAATGGATTCTGTAAAGACAGTTCTACATATGGTGAATGGGCATGGAGAGTTCTGACTTGACCCTCAAGCTTATGTTCTAAGTGGCTATAATTCCTGGGTCTTGAGGCTAGTAAGATAGCCCAGTGAGTAAAAAAGCTTAGTTCACAGGGCTGATGGCCCATGTTTCACCTCTGGGACTTGTATTAAGATAAAAGTAAACCTACAAAGGTGTCCTCTGACACTCTCATGCACACCATGACATGAATGTACCCTTACAACACAATAATAATAAATTTAAAATATTCTTGGTTCCAAGGAGTTACTTACTGCCTCCCTCCTCACCATCTGTGATACCTTGGCAAGTCACTACATGACACCATGCATAGGGAATCCCACCTGAAAACAGAGCCTGGTGGTTGTATTTCAATAAACAAAAATAGAGGGTAGTGAGTACAGAGAAATGGATTGTCTGAGGGGAGAACTTTGGACAGATGGACCCTAAAGTCAGCCCTCCATATTTTACGTACTCACATCTGGAGATGTGTTGACAATGAGCCACAAGCTCTTTCAGAATAAGAAGTATAGAAAGGAAACAGTAGTTGGTGGTATTTCTGAGAATGCCCAGAACTTTATTATCCTCATAAATACAGCCAAAAATTCCTTGCATGGAAATTAGCATTTGGATTTATCCACTCCTCATATGTGTGTAGATTTGTGGTCCATGGAAGAATACACTGAGGTAAAGAGTCTTTGAAAAATACATCCAAGGATGTGAAAAAACAAGGCAAATTCTAAAGCATAAAAACAAAATTTACAAAAACTGTTTAAATACTTCACTGTGCTCTGGTAGCACAACAGTTTGTATCTTTTGGGGGAACTTGGGGAGCTTTGCAGCAGAAACCAGGGCTCTGACACCTCATGTCTCAAGCTGCTCCCTCTGACTTCATTAGCATGATGTGGCCTGTAACATGTTGAGGAAGAACGTACACAAGGAGCTCCAAGATTCCCCACAGAACTCCAGGGCAACCTTCCTCTGGTTGAGCACATCTGGATCCTCCAGACACTCTGGATCTTTGATGGCCACAGTCTTGGTCACAGCTGGACTGGGGGCGATGTCCTCTTTGACCTTGTTTGGCTCCATGGAGGAAGCTTCTTGGACCTTATTGTGCTCTCTGCGGGAGACCACTGCTGTCTCCTTCCTGGGCTTCATGTTTCCATGTGCATTGGGGTTTACCAGTCTGAGGTTAGACTCTGGAAACTTCTTTCTGCACACTCTGGTCTTGAGGACACTCTTGGAGTTCCCGCAGATATTCTTCTGTTTGCGCAACATGCGGGCAATTTGTTTCCAGTAGATCTGGTCTTTGTCATGCTTAAGGCATCCAGTTGGATCACCAGCAAAAACACAAGAAAACTCATGATCTGCTTGAGTGCACTGGACCTTCAGGCTGATGCCCAGCTCCTCCTCAGTCACAGCCCATCTGCAGGTGGCTTGGTCTTTGGTAACAAACTTGCCGTGGGTCGTGGATTTGGATGTCTTGCTTCGCTCCTTATTCTGGGCCTTGCCCAAGGGGACAGGCGTACCCTCCTCTGTTATACTCTGTGGTGCATTCTTGGCTTTCTTTCTGACCTTTTCTGAGAGCACCTGAGCAGCCAGGAGAAGGAAGGAGAGCAGGAAGAGGCTGTGGATTCTCATGGCTTCAGCTGGGTGGACACCTGTAATGACAAAGGTGGGTGAGTGAGTGGCAGCAAGCAATGGTGCAGGACTGCAGGCTGCCTCCCTCAACACAAGTTTGCCCACTTTAAGGCCTGGCAAGCAGCTTGGCTGCTCTCGTTCCCTCTTCAAATAAAATTTCAACTCACCCATCACCCTCCTCCATTCACTTAGTTACCCCTGCATTTTCTCGTTCTCATCCCTTTCTAGTCACGCAACAAGCATTAAGTACCAACAACATAACGAAATTCTGAACATTATCACAGTGAGTGAGAAAGCCACAGGTATACAAGGGCAGGTATGTAAATAGCACCAATTAAGAACTTTTTCCTTCTCAGCCCTCAGTTTAATCTTGGAAAAGCCACACTTTCCTCTAGAAATTGAATGAAATAATCACTGACCCATTTTCTAGCTCCAGGGAGAGCTGGATTTCTACCCCATAATCTACATGAGCACCAATAATCAGCAATTGTGAAAGGATGTAATAGGAGTCATAGAAGTGTCATGAAAAGGTATATTGACTCAGAGTTGAACATGCACAGGGTTTGACACACTGGGTTGGGTGGAGCTGTGGGACCAGAGGGGAAAATTCATGAGGAAGAGCTCAGAAAGGCAAGAAGGTGGGGGAAGCCATTGGACTTGACGGGGCCAAGAGAAACAGGGTGGAGAGGGATGAGTTTCAGGTTGTATAGACTGCAAGACTGAAGGTAAGGAGCATGCCTTAGTTCGGTGGCGCAGTGCCAGGCACACAGGAAATATCTATTTACTGCTTTCTTAAAACAAAAATAAAATGGTTTTTCAATGTTGCATTAAGAAACATGGTTTTTATGAGGTAGGAAAGAAAACTACAGGTAAAGGCAGAAGAGAAACCCATGTTTATTTGCCATCTAGTAAGTGTTAAGCAGGGCCCTAGCATTTGATTCTCACCCCCTCTTAATCCACAAAAGAACCTTGCACAGAGCTGTTAATGTAACACCCTAGGTAACCACTGTGACAGTTAAGACTCAGACTGATAAGCAAGTTGCCCAGGGTCCCTTCCTGAACAGAGATAGTGGAGTGGGAAGCCAGAGCAAGTCTCCTTATCATCACTTATTTCTTACTTCTTGCTTTTTCACCTTTACTCTGCTCTTCAGAAAATATTAATAAGAAACAATAAAACAATGAACTGTACAAAGTTTGGTATGGAACCAAATGTGATGACTAAGCAGTTCTTATCATTTATACTTCCAAAAAAATAGATTTTTTTTTCCTGAAAAGTAGGAAAAGTCTAGGAAACGGCCATGAACTCATTTCTGCCTAGGACTCTGCCCACCTGTAGAGCTGGAAAGGGAAAAGGCCCTCAAAGAGTTTGGGCTAAAGCCATGAGTGGTTAGACAGGAGGCTACATAAACCAGGGAGAGACCTGTTGCTCATGCTTTGTGATAGTGCTTTCATGGCTCCAAATTGTGATCCAGATCCAGGGAGGATCAGCAGCTGAGAAGTAGGATGGGTAAAGCAACTTTTAAGAAGGGAGCTGACACGATGGCTCTGAAGATAGAGGCACTTGCATGCAAGCCTGATGACATGACTTCAAAGGAGCCTGAGTTTGATGCCTGCAACCCATGTAAAGGTAGAAGGCAAGAACCAGCTCCCACAAGTTATCCTCTGCTGTCAGCATATAAGCCCCCTGCAATCATACACACAATAAATAATAATAACAATATATATATATTATATATATATATATATATATATATATATATATGAGACCCAACCTTACCTTTCTGTGAGTGTGCAGGTTCAGGTGTGCCAGGGAGTGCAGCTTTCCAGTCCTCACAGTCAGAGTGCAGGCTGGGCTATTTATACAGAAGGGCCCAAGCTGGCTGAGTTTTTACAACGCACATACTTGTGGAGCTCTTTATTCCTACTCCTCCCAGCCACGCCCCTGAGAGTGAGCTAGTTCCTGGAGGGAAAGTGCTGGGTGGTAGCCAGGGAACAGGGGTTTGCATTTACCATGAGCCATCTGTCTTGGAAGTCTTTCCTTTCTCACCTAGTGGCCATGATCAAAGTGCAGAGCAGCCTTGCAAAAATGAGGCAAGGATTCCAGCAGTGGCATCTATGAACCCAGCAAAAGGACCATACCATTTAACTGTAGCTGCCAAACCCTGAGCCCATTTCCTCTAGTTCCCTTCCATATTCTGCATCTCTAGTGACCCTTCCCATTTTATAGATGAAGAAACTGGCACTTGGCAATAGTAAATTGGTCTGGGTTCACAGAGCTGTCAAGAATAGATCTCAAATTGAAACCCAGGACTCCCAACATCTGTAATCTGATCTCTTTCCACCTGGCTGTCTCAGAGAATATTTGGAGAATGAGTGACTGCAGTTGCTGAAGCCTCTTTCTGAGGTTTGCTTGGATCCAGGTGGTTTACAGTGTAGGCAGATGGATCTGTGGGCCCCGGGGCTGGTGAAGAGATAATTCTCCATAATATAATTTCATTTGAAAATATTTGCCTTCGGGTCATAAGAGGGAGCTCACATAGGTAATCCTGTCACAGGTAGAGTTTCATTCCAGACACATTTAGATAGGGAATCCTGGCCACAGCAAGCCCTGAACTGTGGTACACTCTGCACTCTCCAGTCTCCTTCTCCAGCCCCCACTCATCCACATTGTTGCCAGTATGTGCATAACAACAGCATCTCACTGCAGGCAGCCCACAGAGACTTTCCTGGAGCTGAGCTGTTTAGGCTTGGGCTCCTAATGAGATCTTACACTGTTTTCTTTAAAAACAGGCATTTGTGTTATTGCACAGTAGGTGTTTTGAGAGTGTCCCTCCTTTTTGAATGTGGTGTTTCTAATTAGATTTGAATTCTAATTCTAGTAATGATTGACTAAACTCATTATCAAAGAGTTTAAATAACAAATGCAACTTGGCTTTTGGTAGAGCTAAGCAACAAACACAATGGATGTTACTGACAAATTGGTAGTTGTCCACCAGTGAAGGCTGGTGACTGAATGCCTTTTTCATCAAGGCTGGTCACTGAGACAGGATTTCAAGTGCAAAGCTGGTTTTGATCATATGCTTGCCAGAGATTGTGTGCGTGTGTTTGGATCAAGCCATGCTCACCAAAAATCACCCCTTCTTCATAAGGGACCACATGAACAGCAAAAGAAAATACTGACTTGCTGCATTGAAGCAATATCCATCTGTTGGGTCAGATAACTACATGGAAAATATATTTGGTGTCAGAGGGAACAAGGGGCTGGCTAAACATCAGTGAAACGCAGTGATCAGGTACTCATGTTGGAACTATGAGGAGAATGTGCATCCCAAATTTTAATTCTGACATCTCTGAATCCGTGTTTAGCAAATCAAAAGACACCTGCTGCTTAAGTCCCTCTTTTTCAGAGCATCAAGAGACAGGATTGATGCCCCAGCTGTGAGTAGGAATGCATACTGCCTTAATCTTCTGGAGAATGAACTTTCCAAAAACATTTGGCATTAACTCCTTTTGTTGTTGCTTCAGATTCTGAATCAATCTAAAAAATAACTTAGTTTTATTTTATGCTAATCAAAAATAAATGATTGTGGTTTTTGTAGGTTATAATGCTTGGAATACCAGTAACTTAAAATAAGACTGCTTTTTCTCATGCAACAGTTAATACAAACACTGCTCTTCTTTTCTGGAAAAGTTTTTGTTATAGTGGAGGTGGTGATGGAGGTGCTTGTGGTGATTAAAATGGTTTTGGTGATGGAGGTGGTGGTGATGGAAGTGGTGGAGGTGGTGATGGAGGTCGTGGTAAAGGAGGTGGTGGAAGTGGTGGTGATGGTAGAGGTTATGGTGATGGTAGAAGTGGGTTATTTGTTAGTTTTACTATTTTGTGGTCAATTTCCCCCTCAAATCAAGCTTTTTAAAAACCATCTCAGAATTTTTAAAATTATTTTTAACAACAAATATTTCTTAAAGGAGTCTACATGTTTTAGTATTTTTTTCATAACCTATCTCTGCATCTAATTATATACATATGCACACACGTGATCTGGTGGCACAGAATACACAGAAACACACATGTACAAAATGCCCACATGCCATCTTATTATCTTAGACTGGAAGGTGGTTCTAGAGAGTCTCTTGTTTGAATTTACCCTCTCATGCATGTGTCACCCAAATTTCGGTTGCTGTCCTAGAAAGGTAGGAGTAGAGACGATAAGTGGCCCTGTCTTTGTGGTGAGACTGTCACTTTACAAGTTGGCATGTGACCATGCTCTTCACATAAACACTGAAGATGTTTGGGTGAGAACCGCAGAAACAACTCTAAAAAGGCTGATAAGAGCACAAGGACTCACAGAACTAAGACACTACCGTGTAGGGTGCCACCTCAGAGAGGAAGGGGGAATAAGAACAGATCCAGAGACTTGTGAGACTTCATTCATTCCACCACTCTATCATTGTTTCCTTCCTTCATTTGTCTAGAGACCACTCAAGAAATGCCTGCTATTGCCTATCAGGAACGTAGTCAATGCTGCTGTAGCCTTAGCTCTTAAGGAAGTGGTGGACAATAAGGGGGTAGGCTTTTATCAGATGACAGTACAGAGGTTAATTGCTAGGTTGGAAGGAAGCCTGGGGTTCGACAAGTGGGGACATCTCTCCTAGCCAAAGGTAGAAAAGAATTTCTCAGGAGTCCATACAGACGGGGCCTGGGTGTGAAAGTTAGTGATTTTTTTTGTCACATAGTAACTATTTTAGGTAAGGTGGAGTATTAGGCATTCAAGGGAATGCCAACATGAATTTGATTTGACTCCTGTTCTCAAGGTCTAGCAGGTTTGGCCTATGCCTGGCTCTTAGGTGTTGATAGCTTTCATATCACACTGGAAAGCCTGGGAGTCATGTAATCTGAGGTTATGTCATATCCAGTGATGAGCTTCTGAGACAGCACAATGTCCTTTGAGATGCCCTTTCCAAGCGAATCCTACTAGAATTGATGGCTGTCTTTGTATTTGTAAAGGTTCTGTTCAGTTTGCTTGTACATCTACAGATTTAACTATTATTTTTTGGTATTTATTTTTGAATTCTTTATATTTACATATTCTGGATTTTAGTACCTTGTGAGATGAATAGTTGGCCAAGATTTTCTTCTACCCTGTAGGTTGTCTCTTCACTCTCTTAATTGTGCCTTTGTTAAATGTTTTGACAAAGCTCTGATGTCTTTGGAGGACTTGGACTTCTGGACTATAAACCAATAAAAGCATCCAAATGAGAAATAATCTGACCAACAGTCAACCAGAACAGTCTGTAGGTGTACTCAGGGTTTTTGTTTTTGTTTTGGTGAAAGTTGAGGTTCAAATAGGTCACATGAGCAGATACTTGCCCGGTGGGCATTTATGATTCATCAGTTCTAGGAAAGCTGATCTTTCTGCTTCGTATGTTATCATTGGATGATGGCAAGATTGAAAACTTATAAAGAAAGGTTAAATACTAGTGGAAAACAGAAACTCCTTAAGGGGTTATTTGAAAGGTCAGAATTTTTAAAAGGAGTTGTCTGCCGAAACCATTACATCCTCCAACTAACCCAGTTTTCTGGGACATAAGCATTGTATTGAATGAATCTTCTTCTGGCAGCTATACCCTTTTGTGTTCTGAGAGTGACATGTGTACCTTGGATATAGTTAGTAATACCTATAACTCCAAAATGAATTAGTAGTACCCTAGGATGGCCTTGTGTTGTCTCCTGATACATGTGTGATTTGTTTTATCTGTTGAGTATCTGGGAGGTGAAAAATTCTCCAAGTTTTTCAACCTGAAGAGAACAAATGCTAGGTGATTATCCAATGGTTTATAATAAATGTCAAGATAGAGCCATTTGCTAGTCTGGTAACCCATATCTAGATGAGTGATTAAAGTTTAGCCAAGTGAATTGTTTCCTGGGTTCTGCCCTTCAAAAGAGACACCGGAGCCAAGGTTCAAAAGCAGCCACATTCTGCAGAGCTCCATGACATATAATGACAAGAAGAACTATTTACATAGTCTGTGGTACCCCATTAGTGTTTTCCAGCCAGTCCAAAGGGCTCATCAGGTAACTGAAGGGTCTAGGGGAAAGGTGACCCCCTCCAACATCCTAGAATTCGGCAAGAGACACAGAAGTCATGATCCTGCAGGTGGAATGTGCTAGAAGGCTCAGTTTCCATTCCATCCTACTTTGAAGACCCTAGCAACTGTGCTGTGTATGGACGACTGGATGGGGAGTGTCATGGGCTGGGTCTGGAACCATCTCTACGTTCAGGATAGTTTGTAAGTAACCAGGTATTAATGTTTTAATGGTCATCAGCATGAGGTATTTTATTTTTGGTGGTAAAGCTTTTAAGTTTTTATTAGTCTATTTAATTATACAAAATAATAGAATTTATGGTGACATTTTCATGTATTCACATAATGTTCTTTAATAGTATTCACCCTCTATTATCTTTTTCTGTCCCCACTTCTGCTAGTAATCCTCCTCTGCCTTAGTAGCCCTCTTTCTGTTTTTGACTTTTTCCTTGAACAGATTCCATTCATGTGGAAGAAAACATGTAATACTTTTCTCTCTGAGTTTGGCCTATTACATTTAACAAGGTAAACTTACTTTTCTGCAAATGACAGGGTTCCATTCTTTGTATCTGAGTAAGACCCCATGTTGACTTATCTGTTGGGGGTATCCATGCTGATTCCATAACTTGGATGCTACAAATGATGTCACATTGCATATGGATATGTGGGTCTCTATCATGTACTAACTGCTTTCTTTGGTGTATACCCCAAGTGGCTGCTGGGTCATGTAATAAATAGGCTTAACTTTAGTTTTGAGAGGAACCTTCAAAGTGATTTGTGTAGTGGATGTACCAATCACCTATCTCACTAACAGAATATCAGGGTTGTTCTCCTTCCTGACCCCATCAGAGCTGGTGTTTGGTTTCTGGATGACAACCAGTTGGATGATGGGAAGACAGAATCCCAGAATAGCTATGAGGGGTGCTAAGTTTCATTTCTCTGATGGCTAAACATGCTCAGCATTTATTCCATGTATTTATTGTCAATTATACTTTCTCTCTTGAAAGGGGTCTATTTGGGTCATTTACCCATTTATTGATTGGATTACTTGGTTTATGATGTTGAATTTTGTTAGCTCTTTATATATTCTGAGATTCTCTGCCAGATAGACAGTGAGGAAAGATTTATCTTCTTCACTCTGTGAATCGCTTCTTTCTTGGGTGTATATGGAGTGTGTTCAGAACTCATTGTTGTTCTCATAGCTTGAAGTGCTTCTATTGTTATGGAGTAGTTTCTTATATCAGAACCATTGGTCACATTGCAGCCATTTGGAGGCATGAGAGGTTGATAAGGCATGTTGATAAGCTCTCAAAAGCTCAAGAGGTACCCCCAACTTTTCCTTTGAGATAAACATTTAAATTATCTATTGCCATCAGAACCCCCCAAACCTCAATAAACTATTCTGTTGGTATGTCCATAATGTGTATGTCCATAAATCTCCATAGAGGAAGATATTATTCAAGAGGCATGCCTAGGGAAAGGTAGAGGCAGTTAACACAGTTAAAGGTAATATGCAATGAGCAAGTTGGTGAAGACCCCGTGGTGGCCTGGATGGTTACACTGTACTCCTCTGGAGGGAGAGGCCAACAGTGCAGAAGATGGCTGTTGAGAAAGGTACTGAGGAGAGTGCATTGGTCAAATCTTCAAGTGCTGAAGGAGCTTGAAAAAGTCAGGAGCCCTGAGGAAAAATGAGGAAGCAGAGGGGAAGCAGCACTAACTACACAGTACAGCCTCCCTGGGGCATCCCTCAGAAACATCTTCAGTCCTTGAATCTGTTATTTTCTTCTTAGTTAAAAAGTATTTTAGGTGGTGAGCATTTCCTTCCTCCTTCCCTCTCTCTTTCCCTTCCTCCCTCTCTTCCTTCTTCCTTCTTTTGTCTCCTTTCTGTACCACTTTTCTTTTGAACATTTACCTGCTAAGCTCCTGGCTGCTCCAGTGATTAGGGTTTGCACCAAGAGGCAAAGTTCGCAGCATTGTGATATAAGAACAATGTAGTTGTAAGATGAGCATCTCAGCACGCTGATAAATGGTCTCAGGAGGCCCCAGCACATTGGTCAGGAGATTGAAAAACTATTCCAAACTAGAAATACTCTCCAGGTGCATCAGAGAGAGCAGGAATAAAAACTTTCTCCCTTTGCTTTTGTTTTGAGGCTCTGGGCCACTGTTACCCAAGGATGTGAGGCCTCTTGGAAAAGGGACTAATGATACTAGCAAGGCAGACAATAACAAAGACAGGTGCCCTTCAAGCCATATGTAAGGTTAGGAGTCTTCATTTTCCATGGGGCGGGTCCGAGAGCAGGCTCCCAACCACTAGTGATTAAATGGGAAATGTCTAGAGGGTAGGAGTGCCAGAGGCTTAAGTCAGAACTATCCCCCAGTGGACTGCCTACAGAAAGGAGACCCCCATTTACCACAGACTGTTTGCCAGCCAGAGAAGGGGAGATTGATTTATTCAAATACAGAATTCGGCTCAAAACAGGATATCTAGCTCCAGAGCCTTCTATGGTGCCCCCTGTTGGTGCTCTATGACATGGCCAGGCCAGGTCATGGCTCACACTGCCCTCAAAGCACACCCAGAGGAACCACTCTGTGTTTCCCCTCTTTCCAGGAAGATTTGCTTGCCAATGAGGCCTAGAAGCCTCTTCACTTTACATGTAATAGGACAATTTCTCAACCAGGCGGTGTCTGACGGCTCCCCAAGTATTACTCATGTGAGGTAAGAGTCTGCAGTCCTCTTCTGGCCTGTCGAGGCGATAAAGCAGTCCTGTCATGTCACAAACACTCTCTAGGGAGAGCTTACTGATGGGTAAGTCAGTGAATGAAGCAAGATCAGACAGACACTGGCCCTTCATGGAAGACTGAGCCACCCTGGTGACAGACAGTCTCATCTCATAATGGGCCTGAGTACTTTATGAGGCTGACTGAAAGGTCCCAGAGACTAATGCCATGAAAATAAGACTCCATCACTTACTTTACAATGAGAGGTGGCATGCCATACCGCCCAGGACCCAGTCATGTATACTTGATGATGACAAGAGGTAGGAGTGGGATAGAGGAGGAATGTTAGGCCACAAGCTTAGTTGTTTCCAGGGGGAAATCAAAGCTGGGGGGAGGGGATATAGATGCTTTAGAAAGGACTGAAGCAGACTTGGGCTTGGGATCTAGCTTCCCTGGGATGACTTAAGAAGGGGGAAATTGGTTTGGATTGTGAGGGTTAGATTGAAAGGGTGGCTGGTTTTCACAGGAGAGTTCTGATCCCAAGTGAGTTGTTTAATCTTCAGGAATTAGCTGACCCTATAGACAGACTATGTACATTCCCCAAATATACCAACATAAGATAGAAAAAAATCAGACCATAATAAAGCTGGAGAGAGGGCTCAGTTGGTAAAGTGTTTGCCATGCAAGCATGAGGACCTGAGTTTAATCCCAAGACAACACATGTCATACAACACTGGGGAGGCAGAGGCAGGTAGAGCCATGGGTTTCACTGGCCTGCCAGTCAAGACGGACGAGGAGCTGTGTGAAAGAGCATGCAAGAGACCACCTGGACTTCTTTCAGATGCTTTCATTATACCAATATGCCCATTCAGACCAGGTGAGCGCTAAGGGGTCATCACAACACTCAAGCATTTAATCAGTGTGAGGGTTCAGGCAGCAGCTGAGTATGTGCATTTTTAGAGTGCACCTGGAACTTGTGAAATAATTACTGGGTGGAGGTTTACTGTGAGTTGGCTGTGAACTGAAACTCCATGGGTCATTTGACCTCTGCTAGCATCTGCTTTGACTCGGAGGAGGGCAGGAGCATAGTGGCATTTGGAATTTCCTGATCACTGTCAGCTCAGAGCCTGTGCCTAGCGGTTCCTGAAAGGACTGGCTTTGTCTTTTTCCCACATGTGGTTACTATAACCACATTTGTTGAGTATATGGATAAAGGATTTTGTGGGCCTCCCATCTTTTTCACTCCTAGAATCACCGTGAACTAATCAGCACATGGGTCATGAGAATCAACTGCTTTTGATCGACTTGTTGCCTCTGCTGTCCCTTGAGGTCTCTCCACCTTGCCTTTGATCACTGAGTGCTGCCTGCTGGTCTGTTTCCCCAGGGTCCGATCACCCCCATTTCTACTGTCTTGCGTTCATTTCTGTCACTATGATAAAATATCCAGAAAAAAATGCAACTTAGGAAGGCAGACTATTTTAGCCCACAATTCCAGTTATAGTATATCACAGTGGGGAAACTCATAGTGGCAGAAACTTGAGGGTGCTGATCCGGTTGTATCCAATCAGCAACAGAGAACAGAGAAGGTACGAGCCAATGCTCCTCATGCATGCCAGCGCCCCACTCCATTATTCCTGTTTTATACAGTTCAGGACCCAGCCCATTAAATGGTGCCCTTACATTCAGGGTGGCTATTCTCACATCAGTTTTTACTTAATTAAGAAAATCCCAATGGGTGGTGGTGGAACACACCTTTAATCCCAGCACTCGAGAGGCAGAGGCCAGTGGATCTCTGTGAGTTCGAGGCCAGCCTGATCTACAGAGCAAGTTCCAGGACAGGCTCCAAAGCTACACAGAGAAACACTATCTCAAAAAACAAACCAACAAACAAAATTCCTCATAGGCATGCCCACAGGCCAACCTGCTCTAGACAATTCCTCACTGAGGCCCTTCCCTGGTGACTGTACATTGTGTGAAGGTGACAATCAAAATTAGCAAGACAGCTGCCCCTGAAGCCTAGAGAAACATTTTTGGCATCCTTTAATAATACCCATGGGAAGAGTGGACATCCATTGAGTGGAACAATACTGGCTGGGGTTATATACCATTATTAGATTAAGTAAAGAAATTTGGCCACTAACACATGAGTCTAAAAATGTGTTTCTAGTGCTTGACCTAGAGACTGAAATACTCTTCTAAGACTAGTGGTGTCTGTCAGTAGTTGCCTTGTTTGTCTAAGGGTAAACAAGAACCCCTTAACTCTGACACTTGCTCCTTATGCCTAGCAAATAGACCATTTGGTGCTCTGCTGCCATCTGGTGGAATGTGGGAGTATGTGGCGCAGGCCCACAGAGTTGGTTTCTGTGAGTGGCAGACGCTACCTGACCACAGTCCTGGTAGCACCAAGACCAAGCTATCTCGAACTTTAGAACATGTGGTTTCACTTACAGTTAGCTGATGCTGCACTGCCCAGGACACAAGATTACCAACAGCGACCTAACGGATAAGACAGGTGTCTCACACCCTTAGCATTCTCAGTGGGTGGTGCCAGCAATTGTTGGAATGGGCTTTGTGATTTGACTGGAAAAGATGCCGGACAGGTGGCACTGTCTCCTTGTGACCAAAGCACCTCAGGTGATGGTGTGAGCACTCTGCAGCTGTGCAGAGATGGGCTCAACACTCAGAGAAAAGGGATGGTCATTGACTCCACTGTCCGGCAGCCACTATGAGAGAAGTACAGAGATGGGCGTTTAAAGCAATTCAAAGGTGAAACTGACATGGCTTCTGTTTTGCCATGTGAGCTCCAGGCTCATTTCTCTGGTCTATGATACACTGGTGACTGTTCATACCTCCTCCCAAGCTCCAAGGCTCCACTGGCTCTCCGAACTTGTCCTCACAGGAAGCTCCGTATATTTAAATGTTACTCCGAGACGTTCCTACTCTCAGTTGCTTTTCAACTCATTCCCTATATCTTGTGCACAGGTCCTGAGGCTTAAGCTCCAATCTGCTGAACACTGCTCTCCCTGCAAGTCAAGCTGCTAAAGTCAAATTTGTCTTTGCCAAATTCCTGTCACCCCAATCCCCTTCTCTGCCTGTCTGCCTGAACTACTCTCCTCCGTACTTGTCTGCTTGTAGTAGCTTTCATGGTTCCTTTAACTGGATTCCCATAACTTCCAGGAGTTGTTAACCTTCACCTGGTCACTGTCCTATGCATTGTGGTATAATGCCATGCTCAAAGCCCTTCACTGTGTATTATTGCATACCTTTTTTATTTTTTAAAGATGCACTTTATTTTGTGTGTATGAGCACTTTGCTTGCATATATGTATGTGTACCATGTGCATGCCTGATGTCCCTAGAGGTCAGAAGTGGGTGTCATGGAACTGGACTTATGGATGCTGTGAGAGAGCATGAGGATGCTGAGAACTGAATCCAGTCCCTCTGTAAGAGCAGCAAGTGTTCTTAACTACTGAACTATTCTCCAGCCCCAGATTTTTATAACACTCTCTACCTAGTGGCCATTATTTCTACCCAGATTAAAAGTGAAGGAAAAAAAACTGATTTAAATGACATCCCTGAAGCCACATGACATTTGTTGCAGACACCAAATTAGCTCCTAACTCTCCCATCTTAGGCACAATGTTAGTCCTTGCTTTGTAGTAAAAGATTAAGTGCTCAACACTGCCCAGCTAAGTTAACTGCAACTGAACGCTTCACAGAGGAAACCCTGCAGAGATACCACCTTAGAACATCCCGCATGGCCTCTGGAAATGGAGAGGACAGAGGATGGAGAGGAAGGAAAGAGACATTTCTCGGGACCTGTGGGGTAGAGGGTGTCAAAGGCTGAGGGGTGGTGGTGAATATATTTTTGCAAGAACTGGTCACCGTCACTCACTAGTTCTTTATCTTTTTAAACTCTAGTTTCTTGCTTTCTCCATTTTTAATTTAAATTAGAAACAAGATGGTTTTACATGTCAATCCTAGTTCCCTCTCTCTCCCCTCCTCCCCTGACCCCACTAACACACTACCTATCCCACACCATTTCTGCTCCCCAGGGAGAGTGAGGCCTTCCATGGGAAATCTTCAGAGTCTATCATATCCTTTGGGATAGGGCCTAGGACCACCCCTGTGTGTCTTGGCTCAGGGAGTATCCCTCTATGTGGAGTGGGCTCCCAAAGTCCATTCCTATGCTAGGGATAAGTACTGATATACTACAAGAGGCCCCATAGATTTCCGAGGCTTCCTCACTGACACCCACATTCATGGGGTCTGGATCAATTCCATGCTGGTTTCCCAGTGATGTCTAAGGTGTCACTAGATACATAATAGCTCAAGAGAAACCTTGAAACCTGTTTCAAGGTTCTTGCTGTTAGAGGAGCAGCAGCCTGACCTTTTGTATGCCCCAGGAGGACATCAGATGTAAGCTGCACAGGTGGGAAATACCTTTGAAGGAATGCTTTGTGTCAATCAACTGTAATTGTCTCCGGGAACACAGATCTGAATATATTTGCTATGACTGCAAAACCTTGCATGTTTGGGCTCTGCTTGGCTCTTCCATTCAAAGCCACCACACTCAAACCACAGTAGGTGCTTTCTTTCCAGTTTCTCTAACCTGCCTTTAAACCAGTGGTTCTCAACTTGTGAGTGGAAACCCCTTTGGGGTTGTCGAACAAGCCTTTTACAGGGGTTGCCTATCAGATATCCTGTAGATCAGGTAACAAGTAATTTTATAGCTGGGGGGGGTCACTACAACATGAGGGACTGTATTAAAGAGTTGCAGTATTAGGATGGTTGAGAACAACTGGTTTAAACAGAGCAACAGTTGTTAAGAGGGTCAACTGTACCAGTTCCTAAACATAAGTTCAAATAGAAACTGAGCTGCTCAATGTGAGAAGGAGATACTTAAATGCCTCAGTTCTATCATACTGACAAATATTTATTGAGTGCTTGAACATCCCAGACAGGCTTGGGTTATGTGACAAGTCCTTCCATTTTCGAAGTGGTAGAGCATATTGTTGTCATGTCAGATAATGTGATAAATAAATAAACCCCAAGTTCTGGGAGCTTAGCACACTAAAGATTTCCTTCTGCATCACATGAACTCCAAAATGGATGTTTATATTCTAAGACGACAGTGAACCATCACCAAACACATCTGTTGTCAATAGCAATCAACCAGACTGTGACAGTGGCTAGGTTGATTGCACAGCTTGGTTATATTCTTATTACTGAATACTTATACTGAAGTATTCTTATTACTGTGGGAGGATGGGTGAGGACATGCAACAGCCATTCTCTTGAGTGATACCCCGCTCACAGGCTCCACCAAAACCCAGGTGACAGACTTTTCAGAGAAACTGCTGTCCTGTAGGAAAACACAGAGGTGACTTCATAGAAGGCCAACCATTTGGGGATGCATAGAGAGTCCCTGGGATGAGGACCAGAGGTTGATTCCTGAGAGAGCTAAGGATGTCATTCACCTGACAGGGCTACCTCTAATACAGGAAGCCTTGAACTTGTTTGGACTAATCAGGAACAAGAGATAAGAGGCACCTCAGGGTGAGAACACTGGATAGAGAGTGTCACAACATAGGAGGAGATTGTTCTTTGTGTTTGGGAGACAGTAAAGAATTGTATTGTGCTTTGACTTGTGCTCCTTCCAAACAATCTGTGGTGGTCAGAAAGAAAATGGCCCCCAAAGGGAGTGGAACTATTTTGAGATGTGTCTTCGCTGGAGTAGGTGTGGCCTTGTTGGAGGAAGTTTGTCACTGAGAGGGTGAGCTTTGCTGTTTCCTTTGCTCAAGCTACTCCCAGTTTGGCACACAGTTCATTTCTTGTTGCCTGTGGATGAAGATGTAGAGCTCTCAACTTGCCAGCCAGCAGCTTCTGTAAACAACGATGCACCAATGAGAGTTGACATCATTATCTCTGTATGCTGGGACTGTGGATAATTTTTTTCTGTATTTTTCTTTTGTGTTTGAAGTGTGTGTGTGTGTGTGTGTGTGTGTGTGTGTGTGTGTGTGTGTGTGTGTGTGTGTATGTGTGTGTGTGTGTGTGTTCACAGGTTTGGGCTTAGGTAGTTTACATTTTTCCATTTTTTTTTACAATTAATTTCTTCTTGTATAAGACCAGCACTGGGGCTATGTAGTTGAGATTTCTGGACAGGTGTGTTGCCCTAGAACTCCCACAGTTTCTTGTTGTGGTACCTTTCTTGTAGGCCCATGGGTTTAGTTAATCTAAAGGATGCTAAAGTCCTGTGAGTCTAAGTCATTGAGATGGCCAGACAAACAGAAAACGAAAACCAAACAAACAAAAATCCCCAAACATAACATCAAAAGAGAGAGGGAAAAAAAATAACTGGGCATGCTATGTGCAGTCAGCACTGAGAGCCATATCTACAGCACTGAGCAGCACTTGGTGTGGTTGAAAGGGACAACCTGTCATCTACACAGAGAGCCCAGCACCAATGGAGTGATAACCAGCTAGGTGTGATGCATATTGTTTCCCATATGGCCTAAAATCTATTTCAGACAGATTTATTTTAAATTCAGATGAAAGGCGCTGAATTTTAATTATGCACCAGAAAAGTGACTTTAAATACTGTCACCATCCTTAAGCAAAAGACATTGAAATGTTTGACTGAGTGTAGAGAATCCTATTGTGCCTGTCACAGTTGTCTGCCTATGAGCCCCTCTGAGGGTGTGTTTATAAGGGGGTATTTAGGTGTGTATAGAGACCTGGTTGTTTCCTAAGAAATACGTTGAAAAGAAAAAAAACTACAACATCATCAGATTAAACAGCCCAGACTGGTCTTGTTGTTCTTTCTTTCTTTGTGCTGAGATTGCAGGTGTGCTCTACCACTTCTGGTAAAACAGTGTCTCCATTAGGTCTGAAAATCTGAGATCCCAAAAGCCAACTGGCTGAGGAGGCAGGCTGCCTGCTGGCACTCTATCACCTCTGTATGGTGGGCTCTGTATGGTGGAGAGTAGTGATATAAACACACAAGAGCACAGCTCCATCACAGGTATAGTGCAGACTTGGGCAACTCAAGGAAGCTGCACTTGGGCCACATTTCCCTAGCTCCTCTATATTGAAATGAATCAGGGCTATGATCTCATATGAAAAAGCCTGGTATAAAGCTATACCTCTAACTTCGGGACACACTTACTTTGGCCTGACCAGCTTTTCCCACTGATCACCTTTGGAAAGGTCACTGCCAACAAGAATAACCCACAACAAATGCAAACTGACTTTGAGCTTGTGTGTATTTTTTAAGGATCAAACTCCCAGGCTCACTCACTCATGCTTTATTTCAAATTTCAGAATCCTGACAGGAGCTCTTGCACCTTAGTTTAGGATCCCAGTGATAATAGTTGACACAGAGGTTTATGCCCACCCTCACAGATCAGAAAGCACCAACAAAGTGTGAACCAGGACTAGTGTCTGTGGAAATGATTCTGCTTCCAGCTGAGCAACGTTTCCTTCTCCCGAGGTCTCTCTGTTCTGAATTTGCCAGTGGTGTCAAGCAGGTAACTCTCTGTCCAACAGGCAGACCAGCAACAAACAGAGAGAAATCCACGAGGAAGGACATGCCTGCTGCAAGACTAACATACTTTTAGTGCACCAGTAAGTCGACCCCAACCCAACGGTAACTTCATTTAGGAGAAAAATCTAGAGTACTCATTTCTTTAAAAAAACAAAACACAACAAAAAACCCAACTCCAACAGTGGTGAAAGGGTATATATACAATTTACTTTACACAAAATACATCTTTTCTGTAAACTGGTTTGTGTTTAGCACACTCCACATAAGGAAATAGGTAAGTTAGGTACCCAGCTATGACATCCAAATGTATCGGGGGGGGGGGGGAACAAGCACCCCCACAAGTCTAAATAGAAATTCAGTATAAAAAAGTTAAAAACAAAACAGGAGAGTCATTCTTGAATAGTGATGGGCACATGGATTATAACCATGACTGTTCATTCCTGACAAAGTGCTACCCTAAGACCAATGGTGCCATGGTGTTAGTGCCTGCCCGAGTCTCCATATTTGATTCCTTCTGGACTTGGAAAGTTCTAGAAGACTCAGAAACTATCCAAAGTCTAGGATCCTTTCCACTTTGATGCTGCAATGGAAATCAAACATAATTTTAGAAACTGGCTTTGAGTTATAAAAGAAAGTAAGAATGCGGAATCCTGTAATGTCTCTGTCAGGAGCCCAAGAACTACAGAAAACATAAACTTAATTCAAGAGGCATGTTTGCTGGCCTTGTGAGCATCATCTCATCATTAGTTTAGAGTTTACCTTCTGACATAGATTAAGAAAATACATGTTCACAGAAGTGTTCTTTGTAAAACAATGGGTTAGCACATATAAAAATTTCTCAATTCCATAACCCTCATGTACATATGAATATCTAGCAGCTTATTATTTTTTATTACATTAAAAATATCTAATTTTATACTTTGTGAATCCAGACATAATCACTGTGTATGTGTGTATATCTACATGCACACATTATCTAGTCACATAGTATAACTGGATTCTATGTAATTAAAAGCAGTTATATGATCTCTATGTACTTATTTAGATTTCCCATCTACTATGTTAGAATCACCTGTGTTTCAATGTTTTAAAAACTAAAAACAGTCCTATAAATTCATTTTTATGAAAGCATTACACTTACCTCAAGCAATTTCAACTTCAGTTGTCAGTAACGAGATGGGCTAAAAACAAAAACAAAACAAGGAGCTGTAGCACTCGTGGCTAGGCTGCAGGTGGTCCCATCACCTCTGCTCAGAAGCAGAAGACGAATACATACTAAACCCCAGAAAGTTTACCAAGGAAAAAGAATGCCAGATAAAGCGAGTTGTTCTAGCATCTATCTGTACTGCATTTGAAAGGATGATGAGGGTAGAGTGAGACAAACTGAGATACTTTCTATGGTTAAAAGTTGATGGTCACTAGGAACATGTGTGTGGTAAGGGTCACTAGGGACATGTGTGCAGTACATTAGAACAGCAAACACCCGATGGCAGCAAGTGACTCTTGGCCACAGATGGCTTCCTGAAGCTTGACTCTAGGATCAGGAGGCAGAAACCAGGGTAAGTTCTGCAGGGGTCTTTCTGGGCTCAATAGGTATGAGCCCAGATGTGTCCGTACCCTGTAAGTAGCTTTCTGATTACCAACCACTACTAACCCCACCATCCTCTCACATTTCTTCAAGACCAGGACCTTTCACCCCCATGAAGGATTTGTGCAAGGGGAGGTAGCAGAACTCCATCTGGAGGGTATGAGTTCCAAGTCTGGCACATTCAGTTCATCACACAGCAGAAGAGCCTCCAGGAACCTTCTAGAAGACCAGCACAGATGGAGCAGGTGCGGGCAGGGACGCTGTAGCCACACTAGCACTTCCCTATGATAAAGTGTGCTTTTCCTTTGGGTAGGAGATATGCAGCAGGTGGGCTCTTCCCACTTCTCTCAGAGCATCTGCAAGCACACTGCACAAAGCATATCTTCTACAGCTCAATAACAGGGACTATGTTTGAAGGCATATTTCATAGAAACAGGACAGTATATTGTCCCCAATGTGGTTTGTTAGCATGAGATGGGAAAAAATCAGGCAGGGTGTAATGGCTAATGCCAACAATCCAGCTCTTGGGAAACTGCTGCCATGTGTTCCAGGCCATTCTGGGCTACAAGATTTGAACCTGCACAGAAAGGATACAAATTATGCCATCTCCAGTTGAGCAGATCCAATACTTCCTGTGATAACAACCTGATGGGACTTAGAATCACCATGGAAACACACCTCTGGACAGGTCTGTGATGGGTTTTCTAGATTTGGTTAGTTGAGGTGGCAAGACCCACCCTAAATATTGGTGGTACCTTGCTACAGGCTAGAGGTCCTGAACTAAATAAAAAGGAGAAAGCAAGCCAAACACTAGCATTCATGCTGTCTTCTTCCTTACCGTGGATCCAAATGTGACCAGCAGCCTCATGTATCTACCATCAAGACTGACTGTACCTTGCAGCTATGAGACAAATCCTTCCTTCTGTAAGTTATTTGTGCCAGGAAGCTTGTTACAGCAAATGTACTTCCCCAGAGGAAAACATCTCTCCTTGGTGCAGACTATGTAGGAGGCAGAATTAGCCCTATGAAGACCACCTCAGGCTTCAATGCTTACAGGAAAGCCCATTGCTTTTTTCTGTAGGCAAAAGCACGTAACCCACCACAGTCCATAAGACAGAACAACTAGAGGTTGTGAGTGTCTGTGTATGTGCATTGAATAGCAAAGAGTAAGGGCGACTATCAGATTTGTTTATGAAATTGAGTATGCCACTAACAATATGCTTTTTGCTTTTGAAGACTTTTCCCTGCCCATCTTCCTATGAGGTAATAGCTTGGCCAAACTGACCCTAGCTTGGTTCAGTGTCAGTGAATGCCTTGACTGTCACAAAGATTTCCTAAAGGGCCAAGAACCTTCATGAAGCACTGACCATTTTTCAGTCATACCTGTCTTTGTCCTGGTGACAGTCAGCATGTCAATGCTTGAGTGGAATCACATTGCCAAGTCCATGTGAAGGGAGCAAATATCCAGGCTTATGTGTGTACAAGGTCCTCTAGGGACCTTCCCTGTATTGCATGGCACTGTGGGTGTAGTGAAGGGAGGCTGAGTGGCACTGGCTCAACTAGTAGGTTAGCGAGGCATCTTTATTTATTATGTGTGACTCACCTTAAGACTCCATCAGAATTATCCATGTAATAAGAGCATCCCCACTATCATGAACTACAAACCCTTAAGTAGAGGATTGTACTAATCTAAGAGTGAACTTTGACCTCAAGGTTTCTAGGCAAGAAGAGCTCTCATTGACCCCTTTTACAGATGTGGAAGCTGGGGCTTCAGGTTGTCATTAGCATTCCATGATGACACAGTGAAACAGTGAAGATTTACTCCAGTTTAGACCCCAAAGTCTAACAGGGTTTGGGGTCTCATTGAGGCTGAATGACTGTGTCCATAGGGCTTCTGAAGTCTCAGCCTCTCATCTTCAAAAATAAATAGGTCTTCTAATCTGTGTCCTCCTGCTTTCCCAGAAGACCCACCAGGTCTCCACAGGACAGTGGACACTCAGGAAAGAGGGTAGGTCTTGGTCTAAGTGTCACTGAGAAAGCTGCTTCTGTGACACAGGAAGGACCCTGAAGTCTTTGGGACTTAACATTATTGAAAAGTTAAGACAAAGCAAACAACACCTTCAACCTGTCTTGTCAACTATCCCACAGAATGCAGAAAGTTCAAAGGAATCTAGACTTCCTGTAGAGAACGGAGGAATGACTTCAGGTACTAACAGTCCATAGCTTCACCTCTCACAGGAGTGTGGAATGCTGTGTCCTTCCTAAAGACAAACCTTCAAAGGTATACCAAAAGCACAAACATCACAAAATCACCCTGAAACATCAGGTATTTAACACTGCTGGAGCAGTGTTCCATCTATTTTGAATTTCAGCATTCACAGTCCCAGATGAACTGTTCATTGGATGGCATCTGTTTTTCCTGTTCTTAATTGCAATCACTTCTTTCTCTGCAGTAAGTCAGACGCAAGCTTCAGGAAGGCTTACTGTGTTCCTGTTACACAGCTATGAATTGTTAAGTCTGGAGAACCACTAACCCAGAGAACCAAGTGCTTGCCGTACAGGCAGTGTGCCTATGGGACTGAGTGGGGCTCAGTTATTTCATCATTATGTTTAAAGAGGACATCTGGCCCTTTTTATACCCAAAGACTCAGGCCAGGCATGGCAGGACAGTTCCAAAGATGAGAATTGGTGCATAACTACCAGATGTGTCCAAACTTTGACCCTCAGGGTCCCAGGTCAGCTAAGATAGCAACCCAATACAAAACTGTAAAGTCACTGAAAGTGTGATGAGATTTGTTGTGTTTTCATTTTGTAACCTTTGTAACTTGTGTGATTTTTTTTTTGAGACAGGGTTTCTCTGTGTAACCCTGGATGTCCTGGAACTCACTCCGTAGACCAGGCTGCCCTCAAACTCACAGAGATCCACCTGCCTCTGCCTTCCAAGGGCTAGGATTAAAGGTGTATGCCACCACCGCCTGGCATATGTGTGTGATTCTTGAGTGCGAACTTTGTGGCTGAGGATCACATCAGTATCAAAAGTTGGACACACCCGTGCTGACTTTGACATCACTTCTGAATGGCAAAGTGTCCATAGCAGTGTAGGAGTCCCAAGAGGCTCCTGGTTCTCAGAGACAATCTTCCCACTGGCAAGCTGAGCCTGCTTTTCCCACTGGAAACACTGTGTGGATGTGGTACACTCTGCCAGCCCTACCAGAGCATTTATGCCCATGTTCCTTGCACTGCAATCTACACTCTCTTCTAAGATGGGCTTGTCATCAGCTGGAGGGCAGTCAGAAGATGACCCTTCCATCAGAGCCCTCGTGCTACAGCTTTTTCCCAAACGTCTACACCAGAGGGCTCCACCTTCCCAGACGGATCAAATTCCACAGCTGAGGGGGGTGAGGTACGAAGGCTGCATCTGGCCCATGAGGGTGACTTCTAATAGGGCACACTTGCTTCAGCGCTCCCCACTGTTGAGTTGAGACTACACCAGGTCCTCCTAGACTTTTCTGCTCCTTCCTTTCACAACTATGGATCCTTGTAAACATTTTCACCCCAAATTCCATCTCAGCATCTCTGCCAGAGACTCGGTCTGACACACTCTCCCACCCAAACAGGCCTCTCTCCAGCACCTTCCAAGCAGCCTCGATGGAATGTCCTGTTTGAGGGCAGGCATTTAGTGATGTCATGACCAGGAGGCCAGTACCAGAAGGCAGTTCTACATATTCAGCAAGTCCTCAGAGAACTGATGGTGGGGTGTCATTGGTAGTAAAGCTCACCTCTGGCCTGGGAAATCTCATCTAAAAATGAGATCTCCCTCCAAGCTCTCCATGCTGGGAGGAAGGAGGTCAGTACACAGTGCAGGCCAGCCATAGCACTGTCTATGGATTCTGGACCAAACTTGGTAAACTGAGAGTTTTCTTGAAGCAACCTCATAGCACAGCATTCTAGCATCCAAGTTCAGCACATTATCAGAAAAATGGATGCTTATCCCCCACTTCAGATTCCTACTGGCCTTCCTTTTTATCATCACTGCTTCAGCTATGGCTTGAACAGCTCCAAATTCGTAAATAGAGATTCTGATCACCTGGATGATGGTATTGTGAATCTGGGGTGGGGGAAACCACTTCGGGGAAGTCATTAAGGCATGAAACTCATAGACCACCACAATGTGAAGACACAATGAAGAGAAGAGATGTCATCTATTAGAAATCTGCCCTATTCAGAAACTGAATCTGGGGGCAGGGGCACCTTGATCGTCCATTCCCCAGTCTTCAGAACCATGAGAAAGAAATTTCTGCTCTTTCTAAACCACACTTCTTATAGTGCTTTGTTAGAGTAGCCAGACATTAAAATGATACATCTCTCCACATATGACAAATTGAAATATGAAGTTCCTATTTTAAGCTTTTAGAATGTTCCAAGTTGTAAGTTGGAGGAGAAAAAAAAAAAAAAACCCTTTTTATCCTTCTGAAAGGAGAAATTTAACTAACTTTCTTGTTCTGTTCCTCTTGAAACCAGCACTGACGGGACATCTGCTGTTTCTAGGCAACACTGCTGAAGATAAGGATGCCCCTGACTAGAAGGGAGTGTGAGTCCTGTGTGGCTGCATCTGGTGAGGAGTTTACACTGGTGACTTCCTCAATGTGGTGTCCATTCTTTTAAGGGGAAATGTCCCACATGGAGCATGGGGCTTCTATGACAGAAGGTTTGATTCCATGTGCATCAATGTTTGTCTCACTCCTTTGCAAGTGGGGTGGGGGCAACACTGGCTGACCATTGGCTTGGAGTCAACAGTGTAGAAATGGGAGGACCATAGAAAGGCTACCCCTGGTGGACATGTCTGTCTGAAATTTTAGAGGGATGCAGCACAGTTCAATTGGCAGGTAATACTCGGAGTTATCTGGGGAAACCAGACCCACAGGAAGTTCTGGGGAACATAAAAGTGCAAGGGTTTTTGAGGAAAAGTTTGAGTACTTTCTTGGTTGATCTAGTTAATTTTCTGGAGAGAAAGAAAGGAAAGGAGGGAGGGAGGAAGAGAGACAGAGAAGGTCTTTAAATCACTACTTCGTGATTTGGGGCAGAGGAGGGCTAGGTAAGGGTGTGCATGCATGTAACCCATTAGGAGCTAGAGTCACTCATAGCATTTTAGGATGGCATTCAATCTAGAGACTACCCCGTTGCTGAGCAATCCACTGGAAATGTGGAAAATCAGCATGGGGGGATGCTATGCAGAACATGACTGGAGCTAGCCAGTGACAGTGCAGTGGCATGCAGAGACAAGTGAAGGGCATCGAGAGCATGCAGAAGACTCAGTGTCAGGTCTAGCAGAGACAAGAAGGCTCACCACAGGCTAGGCATGCACTTCAGGCTTTCTTTTACCTTGTCATAACAGGATTGTGAACACCATATAAATGATCTTTATGATAACCATTACTACCGTTTTCCAAACTGCAACAAAAATAAATACACCAGAAACACCAAGTTACCTCTAGGATGAAGTATTTACGTTATGGATCACAAAGATGACGTAAAGGCTACAAAATGTGTGTCACAGATTGTCAAGTCTGCCAAGAAGGTTTGAGGATGTGTTACATCTACACCTTCCCTCTTTCAAAACCACAGATGGAAATAGTGGCTTTATAGAGCAATGCTTCTAATAAATAAAATGTTCATTCACTCAACAAGCAATTTGTAAGCACCTTCTATGCACCAACCCTTTTTCTAAAAGGTGTCATGATTCATCTTTACCCAGACTTATCTGCTGTTCTTATGTCATATTATTAACATAACTAAAGGTCTACGATGTGGAAACCTCCCCCATCCCATCTGTGAAGATAGTTTTTTTTTTTAAAAAGGCTTACTTTTTCATGGGCACAGTTTCAACACTATAAAATATAAAAAAGGGGAGACAGGGTTATTTACTTGTTTTATCACTATTAAGGCCATGATTTACCCCACCCCCACCCCATAGTGTTTTCACTGAGGTATGTGCTGACAATTAAAATTACAGAGATAATGAGAGAAGATGAGAAGTGAAAAGGAAGCATGCATGTTCAGTGGACACAAAGCAAAGGGCAGGCGGCAGAGCCAGGGAAAAGCAGTAACAACAGTTATCATAAAGTGAAATGCCATGTTCCCGAGACAGACGAGCTGAAACAGAAGAACACTGGTTAAGAAAGCTGAGATTAAAGAAGAAGAAAATGACAGAATCATAAGATTGGTTACAAAAAACAATAAAGAAGAAGAAAACAGAATCATAAGATTGGCTATAAACAAACAAGAACAAGACCACCACCACCACCACCACCACAAATAACAAAACCAGTGGAAAAGGGACAATTTAGTACTTATGCAGAAGTCAAGTTTGTTCTCAACTGGTCTTTGGTAGCTCTCCGAGGACAGTGCTGCATAGAAATGTTGGCTCTCAAGAAACCCCATACTCACTCATCATATACGTCCTCTGAATCCATCCTGCGATAGTACTTGGCCAACTTGACAGCGATGATTAGAGCAGGAAGCAAGAGCACTGTGGCTTTTCCTATGCCGAACCAGAACAAATTCTGGGGATTAAAACAACAACAATCAGGAGACTTAAATGTTTGGGGATAGATAATAGGAAAGAACATTTGGTGGGGGAAAATTCTTTTTGCAATATTTAAAGGTTTTATTTTGTTCTCAAAATCAATTGTGAACCAAGCAGGAACCAGCCATCACAGAGAGGGCAACGTGTTATTGTAACAGAATTAATCTCTCTGAAGGAAAAGCAGATCCTAGGATCATGTTTATTTTGTAAAAGAGGAACAGAAGCATCTGGTGGTAAAACTAAGATTTGGTCTAAAACAGTCAAAAAGCACCTAATCACACACCACCTGGTGTATCTTTGTTAGACTGTCTAACTAACACAGCTGCCAGCCAGTAGGCACAAGTTCCAGTGCCTCCCATATAGTTCAATGTAAATATGGCTAGTTGACTTTTCTGATCTTTTCTGTGTCTGAATAGTTAAGACATTGCCATCTTCATCCCACAACAGTACAGCCAAGAGAACATAAGTGGCGTTCAGCATATACCAGCGCTCCCCAAAATGTACCATCTCTAACCCCTGCAGCAGACTGACCACAGACTAAATTTAAGCATGCTTTCTCAAAAAGAAGTGTTGATATAAAAAATTGTTGCCAATATTTATAAAACAGATCTCACACTTAATCCTGGATTATGCCTTCTTGAAAATGGCAGTGGGAGTGAGGGGGTGAGGTGGGAACTAGAGAAGGCCCAAATGAAACTAAAGATATATGAAAAAGCTACAAGAAAACCTAATATTCTGTCATTCACATTTAAATTTAAAAAAATGTGAGAGTTTGAATGGAAGTGCCCTGCATGAGTAGATAAAGATACCCTCAAAACCTGTAAAGTTAGTAATAAAATTCCAAAGTCAGGGCTGGGCTACCTCCTTGTGAGATGGTCAGAGAGACTCCTGAGACCTTCAAAACAGCACAAGCAATTGCCATTGATGTTGGGTGCAAACCAGATTCAATCATTATCACTGCAGACACCACATACTCTGGTTATAGAACACAGAGAAATCAGGTTGGAACTGGACTAGAACTTAACCCTCATAGTGCCAGAAGAGACTCTGTGCACTGCTGTGGGAGAATTGTCCTCAGTAGACTTACTTCAGCTGTGGCTTCTGTGTGCAGCACTATCTGCAGACCAGGGGAGATGTACTCATAGGTGCAACAGTGGCAATTCTGTGATGGGATAACCAACCTATTATTTCTAGCTGGATTTGAAGCCTGCTTCACAAGAGATAATCCATATCTAGAACTGGAGACTTAGTCAAAGCCTGTGCCTTTGACTAAGTTGTAGGCCCTTATGAGGAAGCTATTGCTGTAACTGTGCTAAATTGACATGATATGCTCATAAAATTACCTTCCAAATAATTACATTGTTGCTCAGGGGTTGGTGCCACTGTCAGTTTTGGTCAGAGAACCTCTTTTTGCAGTGAACAATGGTAACTAAAGATGGTTATAATTGGTCAAAATCACAATATGACTTTTGAATGTCTGACACTAAATGCTGCATCTATATCACCCCCACCAAAGCTCATGAAATGTCAGAGGAAGGTGTATAAAGATTGGTGTTGGGTGCTATGGAATACTGCTTTCCATGCATGACATGTCTGTGACAGTCTTGAACAAAGAACAGCTGTGGTTCCTTGCACAGGACCTGCACAAGTCTGGGCCCATCAACATCTTGTTACAGAGAGGGTAGGGCTCACGAAGCCCAGGCCTCCCTGGGAATTTATATGCAGGCAAAAAAAATTTCTTTGGTGTTATACCACCGGTAAGGGTACCCCCACTCCTCTAAACAACCCTTCAACCATGTTCCTGTAAATGAACCCTAATGAAAACCATTAGATCAAGAGAAACTGGTTATGAAAAGGAAGGTGATCAGGTGGCGGTGGCACATGCCCTTTGATCCCAGCATTCAGGAGGCAGAGGCAGAGGCAGAGGCAGAGGCAGAGGCAGAGGCAGAGAGGCAGAGAGGCAGAGAGGCAGAGAGGCAGAGAGAGAGGCAGAGAGGCAGAGAGGCAGAGAGGCAGAGAGGCAGAGAGGCAGAGAGGCAGAGAGGCAGAGAGAGAGGCAGAGAGGCAGAGAGGCAGAGAGGCAGAGAGGCAGAGAGGCAGAGAGGCAGAGAGGCAGAGAGAGAGGCAGAGAGGCAGAGAGGCAGAGAGGCAGAGAGGCAGAGAGGCAGAGAGGCAGAGAGGCAGAGAGAGAGGCAGAGAGGCAGAGAGGCAGAGAGGCAGAGAGGCAGAGAGAGGGGGGTCAGAGAAGAGAGGGGGACCAGAGAGAGAGGGGGGCAGAGGAGAGAGAGAGGGGCAGAGGAGAGAGAGGGGGCAGAGGAGAGAGAGGGGGCAGAGGAGAGAGAGAGGGGCAGAGGAGAGAGAGGGGGGCAGAGGAGAGAGGGAGAGGCAGAGGAGAAAGAGAGAGGCAGAGAGAGAGGCAGAGAGAGAGAGGCAGAGAGAGAGAGAGGCAGAGAGAGAGGCAGAGAGAGAGGTAGAGAGAGAGAGGCTGAGAGAGAGGCAGAGAGAGGGAGGCAGAGAGAGGCAGAGAGAGGGAGGCAGAGAGAGGCAGAGAGAGGCAGAGAGAGGGAGGCAGAGAGAGGCAGAGAGAGGGAGGCAGAGAGAGGCAGAGAGAGAGAGGCAGAGAGGCAGAGAGAGAGAGGCAGAGAGAGAGAGGCAGAGAGAGGAGAGGCAGAGGAGAGGCAGAGAGGCAGAGGCAGAGGCAGGTGGACTTCTGTGAGTTTGAGGCCAGCCTGATCTACAAAGTGAGTTCCAGGACAGACTCCAAAGCTACACAGAGAAACCCTGTCTCAAAAAAGCAAACCATAAATAAATAAAAGATAAGGAAGGTGGTCAGAGTGATGGGTAAGGGACAAAGGGCGGTAACAGTGGCACCTCTCTGGCCTCTATCTTCAGAAAAGGAATAGTGTTGTCATAAAGCTGTAAAACTCTCTGAACAAGGTTGAAAATGTAGACCACTTCTAATAACACAATATGGGGGTGGGGGAGAGAACACAATTACTTAATATATCTCTTTGTGATATATGAAATTCTTACCAGAGGGTCAGCACCATAGCCACACAGAACACCATTAACAGCAGAGTCCATTGCGGTGACCAAGGGTTTGCAGGATGTCATCTTCTCTGTGATCTGTGGGATGGAAAACACAGGCAAACATTCACTGAGCCAGTCTCACAAAACTTCATGCCTAAAGATGTGCCCCCTGGCTGTATTGACAAGAGCATCCAGAGGTGTGCATCACAAGAGTGTCCCAGAAGCCATGAAGCTGAGAGCTGAAGAGCACTGAGGAGTTCTACAGCTAGTACAAATCCACACATTTATAGGGAGACACTTAGTCCCCATGAGCTGCGGTTCGCTTCTTTGTTGCCTGGAATATGAAGACCCATCCTGCAGAACTGCTTGGGGAATGGAGATGTGCCCAGCCTAGTGCTGCACTGTTCTGTTATCTGGCAAAGGATTAGGCACCAAATGAAAGAAGCCATATTGCAAAGGTGAGCCAAGAGGTGAGGGGACTGGGGAGGGGTGTTCTCCCTCATGGGAAGGCTGCCCCATATAGGTCCTGTCTCCCCTTATCCAAATCCTCTTGAAGCAGGCATGTATAAAGAAATCTTGGCAATATAGGACTCCACTTGGCCTGAGTTATACACTTAGCCACTAACCATGCACCTAGCCACCGAGACCCCCCACTGCACCAAACTGAGCTGTACACACACCCCACCCCAAACAGCAGCAGTGTGTCACTTGACCAAAACAACCTTTCTGTAAACTCCGTGTTCATTCAAAAATATCCTGGAACATACCCCGGGACTTGAAGGAGTGCTGGAGAAATGCTGATTTGGGGTGTATTCACAATACAACAAACTGTGTCCTCTGAGTGAACATCTAGGGAAAACCCCTACTTCTTACACCTATGCATACTTGGGCATATTTATGATTAAAGTCAGACACACCATGGGAAAGGACAAGTGAAGTGAATGAAGACCTTAAGCCTTCAGTTAAAACAAAAACCACCCCCTCACTACCCCTAGCAACTAACTCTGCCTTCTGGACTCCATACAAGGAAGCCTTAACCAGCTCATCTTGTGCAGCCTACCTCAGATGGCCTGCTGCTTCCTTGCAGCATCTGTTTTGTACTTGCACTGTACCTTTAAATAAAATCCTAGCTATTTTGCTGATCGCTTCCTTAGTTCCTCATACAAGACGTGGAAGAGCTGGAACATCAGGTCCAGACAGACACTTTCATTTATCTCCAACTAAAATCACAGGATTCTAATATCCTCCAGATTTTATACTAGAAAATGACTCTTGTGAGAGGTGGCACCCTTTACGTTCATAAAAGACAAAGCTACTTACGGCGTACAAGACCCAATTCAGGTAATGTTCAAAGTAGCCTACTATTGTTCCTCCAAACTTCGTTGTTTCCTAGAAAGAAATCAAAGATTGAGGCTATTATTAAAATAACTAGAACATACTTAATGGGTATAGTTACTTCATCCTGGAATACTCACACAGCACTTCATCTACATCCTTGCTTAAGAAGATAAAACTTACTTCAATAATGATGGAAGAAATGTTATTGGTGAGGAAATTCTGAGCAGAATCCAAAGATTCAATGATCTTGTTCACTTTCTCCTGGAAAACACAATAATTGGAAGGGGAACCATGGACTTAATTAGACAATTTGCAAATCAGTTAGAGTCCTAGGGAGGCTGATTCCAGGATCCCCGTTCCCTTTGCTCAGAATCTTCAGGCCCTGGATGCCCCTCTGTAAAATGGAGTGGTACTGTCATATAACCCATCTGCTTGGGTACATTGGTATCTAGTACAATGCCCTGCTATGTCAGTAGCTAACATACAAAACTCTCTGTATTAATAATAACAAAACCAAGGTTCTTTAGATGTTTGTTATAGACATTAAAAATTCCTGCCTCCTTACCTTAAATACCCTCCCCTGATAACGAGATTGATGACTAACTTATATGCCATCCTATAGCCTTCATCCAGCAGCTGGTGGAAGTAGAAGCAGACACCCACAGCTAAACACTGAACTGAACTGCAATCCAGTTGCAGAGAAGGAGGAGTGATGAGCAAAGTGGACAAGACCAGGCTGGTGAAACCCACAGATACAGCTGACCTGAACAAGTGGGAGCTCTTGGTCCCCAGACTTATAGCTGGGAAACCAGCATGGAACTGATCCAGACCCATGAATGTGGGTGTCAGTGAGGAGGCCTCAGAAATCTATGGGGCCTCTTGTAGTAGATCAGTACTTATCCCTAGCATAAGAATGGCCTTTGAGAGCCCATTTCACATAGAGGGATACTCCCTCAGCCTAGATACATGGGGGAGGGCCTAGGCCCTATCCCAAAGGATATGACAGACTCTGAAGATCTCCCATGGAAGGCCTCACTCTCCCTGGGGAGCAGAAATGGTATGGGATAGGTAGGGTATTAGTGGGGGGCAGGGGAGGAGGGAAGGGAGAAGGAACTGGGATTGACATGTAAAACAATCTTGTTTCTAATTTAAATTAAAAAATGGAGGAAGAAAAAAAACTACTGCCTCCCCAAATATTTTCTTCCTTCCTTTTCTTTATTGGTATGGGTATGGGTATGGAGCCCTTGGCCTGTGTTTTCTAGACAAGTATTTTACTACCGAGCTGAATCCTGAGGCCTTCTACTCAATATATAACTGTTTGAACACATCCACAGACACGGAACTCTCGTTGATGGACAGCTGTCTGGTGACTATGGCCTATAACATCAAGACCTGACTCAGCCCTCTGAGGATGGGAGGAGGAGATGAACGTTCTTGATGGGAATCATTGGCTGCTTTCGAATTCACATGGCTGAAAGGAGGACACTGTTGAGCTCCCTGCGGAGGAGACAACTGACTTCCTTCGAGGTGGCCAAGCTAGCTAGTTTTTTCCTTCTAAAAATATCTAAAGCCGAAACTTGTTGCACCAAGACCCAGTCACTGAAAACCCAAGTAATAGCTTGTTACAAATGGAGAAAAGGTTCCTTTTGCACAGAGGTCTGGGGGAACGAGGCTGGGCAGGTGTATCAGAAAACAGTTCTGTCTACTTCTCATATCCTAGGCTGGGCCCCAGTGGGGGCAACATTAGCATGCAGGTCTCATCCTGGATGTGCAGACGGAGCCAGAAAAGATCATGAGCTCAACAGTAGTCTCCAGATTCCCTTAGCATGGGACACACATGCATGACATGGCACTGGGATCAGGGACACAGGCATGGCCCTGGAGCAGAGCAGATATTCACAGGGACTGTGTCACAATATTTGGCTCCCTTTTTAAATTGTGGGCTTACACCCCAAAGCTCATATGAGCAGTCCTTCCAGTTCAACAAAGATTCTTCTTTCTTATGAATCTGCTGCAGTTGTGTGTACAAGATGAACACAGCACAGCCTCGGGGCTCTGTTGCTGTTCCAGAGCACGTCTTGTGGTGGAGTGATGAACCTTTCAAGGTAACTGGTGCCTTTCCTGGCATAGCTTGCCAGGGTTATTAGGATGGTATATGGTCAGCCCTCTAATCTAGGAGTTTTGAATCTGGGATTCAATTAGCCTGTTTTGTTGTTTTGGTTTTTTTGAGACAGGGTTTCTCTGTGTAGCCTTAGTTATCCTGGAACTTGCTCTGTAAACCAGGCTGGTCTTGAACTCTGAGATCTGCCTACCTCTGCCTCTGGAGTGGTGTAATTAAAGGCATGTGCCACCATCACCTGGCTCAATTAACCTTTTGTGGTAAGTAAGGGAGAGGTTTACTGAATGTGTAAAGATTTTTCTGATCATTAGCCCCTAAATAAAACAGGACAACAGCTAGTTGAATCATGTTTCTATTGCATTAAGTGTTGTAAATAATCTAGAAATGGTTTTGGTACACCAGAAGGTATATCTACGTTAGGCACACATACTGTGCAACTGATGTAAGGAACTTGAGTATTGATGGGGTGTCTTGGAAGCCATCCCCCACCACACACACACTGAGGCAGAACTGTACTTCTCTACCTCATGATGATAACAATGGTTGTTGAAATAAGTGGCTTATTTCAACTGACAGAATGTAAGACAAGTGGCTGTATTCTGAGCATTGGCTTTAGGGCAACCTGTGCTCTTGCTTATGTCCTAAGCATTTGTCATTCTGTTATTGTTTGATAACTGAGATGATGCCCCCTCAAAGTCACAAACAGTAAATCTGTCTGGGGTATCACCTCACAGTGGAGTAAATGAGAATGGCCTCCATAGGTTCATATATTTGAAAACATGATCTCTAGCTGATGGAACAGTTTGCAAGGATTAGGAGGTGGGGACTTGTTGGAAGAAATGTGGTGGGAGATTTCAAAGCCCATGCCCATACTCAGTTAGTGCTCTCTCTCTCTGTGTCCTCCCTCCCTCCCTTCCTTCTTCTTCCTATGCATACCTGTGGATCAGATGTAAGCTCTAATCCACTGCTCCAACATGCATGCCTGCCTACTGCCACGCTCCCCTGCAGCTTCAACAAGAGTCTGCTCTTCCAGGCTGGGTCTTTTAAAGAGTGGGCAACAGAAAAGCCCGTGACCTGCCTAACAGTGATGGTGAGCATGCGTGGTTAACAGTGATGAGACTACCAGTGATACACAGCACCATCTTTACGAAAGCATTTATGCTGAAGCTCACCTCCTACACAGCAAGACCCAGACTTGAAAATTGCATCAAGAGAAGCACTCGGGAGAAGGGAAAACCAAGTGTGTCCCCCGAAAATACTCTGAACAACTCCTTTTATCTTAAACTACTTATGAAAAACAATTCCTCTGGAATTGTAGGTATGATGTTTAATAACAAAATCTCATGAAAAGAAAATCAAAACCCTTACCGGCAACTTCTCGCTTGTGTGCTTAAGAGTCCGGACACTTTCTTTTAAAGTATTCTGGTGGGGAAAAGAAAAAAAAATCAAAATTTGTATCCAAAGCATCAAGAACACAGGCCTTATCTCAGCACCTCTCCCAACACAAACATCAAATCTGACCACACAGTGAATTGGCGGCATTCTAAAAAGTACAACAGACATGAGCAACAATATGGATCTTATACCCCATTGGTGGATAAGAAAACCCATAAAAGAAAAGCAGTATCCTATTCAAAGACTCTAAGGGCAGCACATCACACACACAGCATACAAGAACGCCTTCAAAATGGGTTTAGTCAGTGGAAAAAGCATTATTAAAACAGAGCCTGCCTATCAAGTGTGGTTTACATGAATGGTTTAGCTTAAGGTTGCAAACTTTATCTGTAAAAGGCCACACTAGTTCATGTTTTAGGGGCCATATTCTATTCTTCTCTCTCTTTTTTTGTATTTTGTTTTGTTCTTTGAGACGCGGTTTCTCTGTACAGCCTGGGATGCCCTGGAACTCACAGAGAATTCAACTGCCTCTGCCTTTAGAGTGCTAAGATTAAAGGTATGTGACACCATCTCCTGGCACCATATTCTATTCTTATGGCTAAGAGGGGCCATAGTTTTCTAATAAGCTGTAATGGCTGTGTCCCACTTTTTTTTTTAACTGGCAACAGGCTGGATCAGGTCAGGCTGTGGTTGATAAGGGCCAGTTTTCCAGCCCCTTGTTTATATGATAGATCTGTGGCCAGGCTGTTCTAGGTCAGAAGAGACAAGGGTGTGCTGTCTACTTGAAGAAAAGCATAGATGGAAAATGCAAACAACAGCAATAAGTGTGCTTACTATGTCAACAAGCTTGTTCTAGGTGGTGCATAAAGACAGAGAATTGTAAGAAGTCAGTACACAACGTATATGAATCCAATGGGAGAACCCTGTGGAACTCTAGCAAACCAGAAAGTAAGAAGGAGCATACAGAGAGACAACCAGAATGAAAACTAGATTCAGAAGTTTCTATGTTGGAGAGGATGGACTTTAGTATATCTTCAAACCTGAGCCGCTGAATAGGGACCCACTTTCCACACAGTTCTCCCTTTTACAGCCACAAACAGGCCCAGGAGCGAGCATAACATTGTTTCCCCTGGTTTCTGATTCTCCAAGTTCAGAAGTCATCCATTTCTATGGACCAAGTGATAGACAACCCCAATGTCCCACCATTCTCTTTGCTTCTATTATTTGAAACTTTATTGTTTGATGAGGACACTGGTAAGTCACTATGTTTTAGAGGGACAAAGAGGGATTTGAAACCAGATCTGTGTGATTCCAAACTACAAACTACCCCTGTTACATTAAAAGCAAGGAACAGAAAATGGGGGGTAGAAAAGAGGAGAAAGAGAGCAACAGACATGGAGGGAGCCAACAGAGCTGAAGGAAATAGAGGTATTTACCCTCACCTTCACATATTTCTAAGCAGAGTGTGGAGAAAAAGAATTAGAGAATATGTTAACATGGCCCCAGAGCACAATCACACTGCCTGGGAGGCCCCTTAGCAGAAGTGCAAGCTATAGCAAGGTGCTGGAGACAGGTGTGGTGCGCACCTCACTGCTCACACTTTTATGGAAGGAACAGAGGGGAGCACAGTGAAGGAAGGCAAAAGGTTGTGGTTTTTAAAGCCCAACTCCATATCTGAGGCTGAGGCTGAGGCTGAGGCTGAGAGGTTACGCCCTCCATTAGACAAATGTGTGTCTTTGGGCTATCTGCAAGTTAACTAGATAACTAGATGGCTAGATTTTGCTCAGGCCACCATGAAATGCCACAGGTTGTTGACAGTTACCAGTGATTGCTGCAAAGGAAGGACTTGCTGCTGGTGAATGATTCTAATTTCCTGTGCATCTGTGTTCAAGGCCTGTTTCAACTTTCCATCAGGCTACAAGGAAAAGAAGACAAAAGGATCAATACCATCCTTCTGGACCACAAAAATACTCTTTAACCATAAAGGACACCAGAAGATGATACATGACCACAGGGTCCCCTCTTAGACAATTATGACATGGGTAGGCATTGGGCTGGCTTGCACACAGCCTCTAGACAAAGTGCTTCAAACTACAGAGCCATAGGCTCGTCAACACCTCACACTCAAAAGCACTTCCTAAACACCAGATGCTGTGGTTCCTTTTACTCTGCCCCCAAATGATATAGCTAGTCAATTTCCTTGTTTTACAGTTGAGAAAAACAAAGGCTCAACTGAAGATTGTTCAAGTTAATTCACACTTAAATGATGGTTACTATATGGACTATAACAATCATGTAAGTCAGATATAATTACTGCCTCCATTTTTATAGATGGGGAAAATAAGGCACAGGTGCATGAAATACCCGGCTTAGGCTACTAACATTAGGAAGAGACTGAATCAGGACTTAAACCTGGATCTTCTCTGGAGCCCAGTTTCCTTGTCACCACAGTTTGCTATTTCTTAGATGAGACCATTCCGGCTGTGCAGAAGAGCCGATGGTGGGCAAGTCTATGGGCTATGATGGTGCCTCTGCTCAGTCTTATATGCCTACTGCTGACGATGAAAGGCACAACTCAGTTAATACTCCTTCAGACTGTAAGGAAAATGTGTGTGTGCAAATGTATGTGTGCATGCCTGTGTGTATGAGTGCACACATGTGTCTGTATCTGTGTACACGTATATGTGTATGTCTGCATGTGTATGTTTGTCTGCATGCTGTGTATTCATTTGTGTATTCACATGTGTATATGTCTGTGTGTCCCCACGTGTGCATCTCTCTCTTGTGTAGGATCGTATGTATATCTGTGTATATGTATGTGTGTGTGCATGCATGCATGTGTGCATGCATTTGAAGTGGAGGTGTTGATTTGTGAAAGCCAATGCAGAGGTAAAGCTGTTTATTTAGCCTTCTGAACCACAAAGGGACAGCTGCCAATGGGGCCTCTAATGCATTAGTGAAGTGCTGTGAGACAAGATCAAGCAATGGCGACAAGGACCTCTTTGTGGCTTCCTAAACAATGATGTCAATATTTGCCTTTTCAACTATGATAGAATTGAACAAGACTATTGAACTTACCAACTGGTTTGCCTTTGCTTCCAGAGAAGAGGCAAATGCCAGCAGATCCACTTTGGTAGGAGATTTCTCAGTCTACCAAAAAGGGAATGAAAAAAAAAAAAAAACATGTTACAGACATGGGCTTTTGAAATAAGAACACCATCAAAAAGCAGCATGTTGAGCATGGTGCCACAGCCATCAAGCAACAAAATAAGGCTAGAAACTCCTACACAGGTTACAACATTAGCATTTATATTTATATGTATTATTTTTACTCACCCATAAAATATGCTACTAATACGTACTATAACATTTATAGATTTTAAAAACATGCTCAGTGGAAGAATCTAGAAATGAAACTCACAAAGTGTATGTTGCTACTTATATGAATTATACAGAATATAGCATAGCTGGGTGGCTGCCAGGAATTCGGGACTGGGAAACAATAGCTTATGGTAGAGTGTTTCCTGTGGGTGATGAAAACATGCTGGGACTGGAAGTGCTAACTATAAATATACTAAATACCATTAAATTGCTGACCTTTAAAACACCGACCTTTATGCTATGGGAATCCAGTGTTATGATAAACAAAAGCACAATACTCTAATTTCTCCCCAAAGACCATACATGTGTATCTTGCTCATACCTCCTTCAAGTACATGGAATAATTGATTGCATCTATCCCAGAATGTGCAAAGTCATGCAGGCTTTTCCTTCCTGTTTTGTCCAACAGTTCAATGCCATCAATATTCACATTCAGGTTTTTCAACTCATTCATCATTTTTTTGGTATACTGTGTGAAACAAAAGCATACTTTTATCTTCCAAGAAGGCCACACACTCAATGTCTTCAAGAGGAATGAGACTACACTGGATTGAAAGAGATGCACATATTTTTATTTTAATTACTTCCCTCTCTGCCTCCAAAAGTATTCTCTCTGGAGGTGGAATTTAAAGTGAAGTAAGATTGCATCTCCAATGGTGAAGACCTCGGAGGGAAGAGGCTGAGTTGTAAGAGAGGGTCTCATGAACTCCATCGGAAGACCAGACCGAGGGGATTCAGCAGAAGTGGACTGTAGAGAAGAAATGATGTCTAAGCATCTACTCTTGACAAATGAGGCTAAGAGGAGAGTAGGCTGGCTTTCCAGGGAGGGGACCAGCAAGTACGAGTGTAGTAGGAAAAGCATGGGAGATATCTTCTGGGAGACAATGATCCTGGGAATGTGGTTGCTGATATTGGGTTGTCCTAACAGCCAATAATTAGTTTCCATCATCATACAGTGCCTGTCTATCATTTCAAACTGTTACATAACACAGTGCTGGGGCACCATAGTATGATGGACAAAGGAGTACAAGAAATCTGCTTAGGACTTGGTTATAAGATGATGTTTTGTTTATGGGAATATTTAGGGAACATGCTAGATACAAAATTCATGTAAACCTTTCAAACAAAAGATCTTCACATTGGAAAGCTGTAGAGTCATCATGTTTCCCTTGTTTTCTCTAATTACCTTCCATGATGGCAAAGTGAGCAAGATGTGGCCCAGGACCTTCTCCCTAGGTCTTGTTTGAGATCAGTCTCCTCATTATGGAAGCTAAGAAGGCCAAAGAAGGCCTCCTAGCAGGGAGACTGAGGGCATATAAGCTAATCGCTCTCTAGACCTGGCACAGAAAATATTGCTCTTTCTTCTGTTCTGTGTGCTCTCGGATGGTCTTTCCTTGTCATCTCAAGACATGACAAGGGTATGGGTTGGACCACAGCTAAGATGGGCATTCTTCTACTTTTGATTCTATCCTTTCTGCTTCTTGCCACAGGTAGGTAGGGTTCACATAACCCATTCAGGAGTTCTGGGGTGGCAGTGCTTAAGTTGTAAGGAATGAGGACAGGGCTACAATAGTTCTTTATGCCTGATTCCCAAGACTGGGACCTGACAGAATAGAGAAATTGGTCTTGAAGGATCAACATCCCTGGGAAGTGAGTAGGCTTGTTCTTGTAGAGCATGTTCACTAGATGAAATTAATGGTTTCCCTGAGAAGTTTTTTATGGGAGACCTTTTTGGAGGTTCTTGCATAGTCTATTGGAAAAATTCAAAGTGTGAAAAGAGAAAGACAATTGGTTGTGGGGTGAGAAGGTGTTTTGAGATTAACAGATAAAAGTGAAGGTTGCAAACAGCTTGCAGAATGAGTAGATCCTAAGCAGGAACAAGGGAGAAAGTCTTAGCCCACATCTTGCTCATTTGGTATTAAGGAAGGCCATTAGAGGAACTAAGGGGGGCATGATGGCTCAACAGCTTTCCAATGTGAAGCACTTTCATTAGACAGATACATTTTATCTTTTATGGACTTCATATCAGTCTGAACCAAAAGGAAGGAATGCACTTGTGTCTAGTAGTAAACAAGGTCAAGTTTATGACTGGTTCTAACAACTCACCTTCTCAATGTTGAAATTCTCACTGATGTTGAAAACATTATCAAGATGAAAGGTAGCATATACACCCCGACCTCCTTTGCAATCCCTATGAGAAGGAGCAGAGAAACATGGCCAGATTAGCACATGGAAATCTCTCACCTTCACGAAGGACGAGGAGAAAGGTTAGTTACCCATCAGGCTAGTAAGACTATTTCTCTACCTGGCAAAGGTCATGATGGGAAATGATTACAGTGTCAGTTACTTCAGGGTTAGAAGGAAGGGAATATCACACACTATTTAGAAACTTACTCTAAAAGATGAACTGAAGGCAAAGAAAATAATTTTTCTTTGAATGCTATTAAACAACAGAGAGCCCTCAGGAATGAGATCAGGCCCTTTTATGCGTCTTGTCAGGTGACCCAGAATTTGAAGTACTGAAGCAAGACCTCCAGAAGTCACCAGGTACTTTCATGCCTGTGCCTGTGTGACTGTTGAACATCAGAAGACATTTACTGAAGAAGGTGGAAAGATCCAAAGGGGATCATGAATGTGACCAGGTCTTCCATACAAGAGGGAACATTGTAAGGAAGAAGGGAAAAGATGCTGACAGCTTGGATGTTTCCTCAGCCAACTCACTACCAAGGAGAAGGCAAATGAAAGAAAAGTTTTTAAAAATGAGGGGTTCATTATACTCAAGAAAGGACTTGGCTCTGCCTGCCGCCTGCCGCCGCCTGCTGCCTGAGGTGAGTCTGGTCTCTCCTCTGGCTCCAACTCCCCCCCTTAAACCCTTCCTCCTCCTTCTTGCCTTTTCCTCAACAAGAGTAGACCTGCCCAGCCAGGGGGAGCCCATCCTGAGTCTGGACACACATCATCCTTGTCCCTGCTCCACTCTCTGCCTTCTGCCTGTTGCTTGAGGTGAGTCTGGGAGCTGCTCTGCCCCCAACTTCCCCCATCACCCCCCTCCTTCTTCCTGAGCCTGCCCCTCAACAGGAGTGGACCTGCCTAGACCACCAGGAGTCTGGACACACTTCACTCTTGGTCCCCCCTCCGCCCTCTGCCCTTTGCTTGAGGAGACTAAAAGAGAGGGGGAAACGTCACCTGCACCCACTGGAAGAAGGGATGGGAAGACGACAGAATAAGAATACATTCAACAACAGAAAGACCAATATGACACCACCAGAATCTAGGGACTCCACACCAACAAGAACTGAGAAGCCCAATGCAGAGGACAAAGAAGAGATGGACCTTAAAAATTATCTTATGAAGATGATAAGACCATTAAATAGGAAACAAGAAAATCCCTTAAAGAAATAGAAGAAAAACCAAGCAAAAATTACATGAAATGGAAGAAAAGAGAAACCAAAAAATTCAAGAAATAAATAAATCTTTTTAGGAATCTAAAGAAAGACAAGAAAAATCAGCCAAACAAGTGAAGGAAACAATTCAAACAATCCACAGTTTGAAAGCAGAATTAGAAACAATGAAGAAAACACTGAATGAGGGGGTGCTGGAAATAGAAATGCTGGGTAAATGTTCGGGAACCACTGATGTAAGTATAACCAATAGAATCCAAGAGATGGAAGAGAGAATCTCAGGTGATAAAGACTCACTAGAGGATGTATAGTCATCTACCAAAGAAAATCTCAAGTCCAACAAGTCCCTAACATAAAACATCCAGGAAATATGGGAAAAGACCAAATTTAAGAATAATAGGTATAGAAGAAGGTGAAGAAATTCAGATCAAAGGTACAGAAAACATATTCAACAAAATAATAGAAGAAAACTTCCCCAACTTAAAGAAGGATATGCCTATGAAAGTACAAGAAACTTACAGAGCACCAACTAGATTGTACCACAAAAAGAAGTCCCCTCGCCACATAATAATCGAAACACCAAACTTACAGAATAAAGAAAAAATATTAAGAACAGCAAAAGAAAAAGGCCAAGTAACATAAAGTCAGAACTATCCGAATTACACCCGACTTCTCAATGGAAACTTTGAAAGCCAGAAGATCATGGATAGAAGTTCTACAAACGCTAAGGGAACATGGATGGCAGCCCAGACTACTGTATCCAGCAAAGCTTTCAAACACTATAGATGGAGAAAACAAGATATTCCATGACAAAACCAGATTTAAACAATACATATCCACAAATCCAGCCCCACAGAAATTACTAGAAGGAAAACTCCAACCCAACAAAGATAACTACTTCTCAAAAAACCATAGGCAGTAGATAATCCCACTTTACCAAACACCAAAATAAAAAAGGGGGAAATCCACACATAATAATACCACCACCAACAAATCCAAAACAAACAAGAATCAACAATCAATGGTCATTAATATCCCTCAATGTCAATGGTCTTAACTTGCCTATAAAAAGATACAGGCTAGCAGAATGGATGGGAAGACAGAATCCATCCTTCTGCTGCATACAAGAAACACATCTCAACTTCAAAGACAGATAGTACCTCAGAGTAAAGGGTTGGGAAAAGATTTTCTAATCAAATGGACCCAAGTAACAAGCTGGTGTAGCAATCCTAATACCTAACAAATTAGACTTCAAACTAAAATCAATCAAAAGAGATGAAGAAGGGTACTTCATACTCATCACAGGAAAACTCCATCAAGATAAAGTCTCAATCCTGAACATATATGCCCCAAATATGAAGGCACCCACATTAGTAAAAGAAACATTACTAAAGCTCAAATCACACATAAAACCTCACACACTTATAGTAGGAGACTTCAACACCCCGCTCTCACCACTAGATAGGACCACCAGACAGAAACTTAACAAAGAAAGAAAAGAACTAACGGAAGTTATGACCCAATTGGGATTAACAGACATTTATGAAACATTCCATCTAAACACAAAAGAATATACCTTCTTTTCAGCACCACATGGAACCTTCTCTAAAATTGACCGCATACTGGGCAATGTAGCAAACCTACACATACAAAAAATTGGAATAATTTCCTGTATCTTATCAGACTGCCATGTTTTAAAGTTAGAATTCAACAACACAAATTGTAGAAACCCTACAAACTCATGGAAATTGAATAATTCGCAATTGCACCATTCCAGGGTCAAGGAAGAAATGAAAAAAAAAAAAAGAAATTAAAGATTTCCTAGAATTTAATGAGAATTAAGACACAACATACCCAAACCTATGGGACACTTTGAAAGCAGTGCCAAGAGGAAAGTTCATAGCACTAAGTGCCCACATGAAGAAACTGGAGAATAGACACATTAGCGAATTAACAGCGCAACTAAAAGCTCTAGAATAAATAGAAGCATCTCCCCCTGGAGGAGTAGATGACAGGAAATAATCAAACTGAGGGATGAAATCAATAAAGTAGAAACTAGGAAAACATTACAAAGACTCAATGAAACAAAGTTGGTTCTTCGAGAAAGTCAACAAGATAGACAAACCTTTATCCAAACTAACCAAAAGGCAGAGAGATCATGCTAATTAACAAAATCAGAAATGAAAAGGGGGACATAACAATGGACATTGAGGAAATCCAGAGAATCATCAGGTCATACTTTGAAAACCTGTATTCCACAAAATTTGAAAATTTGAAGGAAATGGACAATTTTCTGAATAGATATCACTTACCAAAATTAAGAACAGATAAGCAGTTTAAACAGACATATAGCCTCTAATGAAATAGAAGTAGTCATCAAAAGTCTACCAGCCAAAAAAAGCCCAGGGCCAGATGGTTTCAGTGCAGAATACTACCAGAAATTCAAACAAGAGCTAATACCAGTACTCCAAGTTATTCCACACAATAGAAGCAGAAGGGACATTGCCAAACTCTTTTTAGGAGGCTACAATCACTTTGATACCCAAGCCACATAAAGATACAACTAAAAAAGAAAACTACAGAACAATATCCCTCATGAACATTGATGCAAAACAATTAAACAAAATACTGGCAAATCAAATCCAAAAACACATCAGAGAAATCATCCACAATGATCAAGTTGGCATCATCCCAGGAATGCAGGAATGAACCATACTATTGGAATCCACTTGTGGAAAGAGAGGAGGAATGAGCAAAGGAGCCAAGATGGTGCTGGAGAAACCCGCAGAAACAGTTGACCTGACCCACTGATAGCATGGAGACCCTTTATGACTATAAAGCTGGGGAAACAGCATTGGACCAAACCAAGCCCTCTGAATGTGGGTGCCAGCTAGGAGGTCAAGACCGTCTATGGCACCTTTAACAGTGGAGCCAGTCTTTATCCCCAGAGCACAAATGGACTTTGGGAGCCCATTCCCTATGGAGGGATACTATTGCAGCCCAGATACAGCAAGGAGGGCCTAGACCCTCCCTGAAATGATCTGACAGACTTTGAAGGTCCCCCATGGAGGGCCTGTTGGGGGGATTGGTGGGGAACATGGGAGGATGGGAGGGCAAGGGAATGGGGGGATGGGGGGATGGATATGTAAATATGAATAGTAATTAAAGAATTAAAGAAAGGGCTTGAAGATTTAAGGTTGTAAAAGGGTTAGAGAAATCTGTGTATCATTTAGTATCCTAGGGATGTTAACAGTGTAAGTCAGGATGTTTTACCAATGTTCTTACATGTCAGGGGTTGAAAATGCATGTCAAAGAACAATCATAGAATACTGTTTTATCATGTTCTTAGAGTGTGTCAAGCACATACGTCTTACCAGCTATAATAACTTCAAGGGGAAATTCCTATTGTTTTTTTTTTTTAAGATTTTATTTATTTATTATGTATACAGTTTTCTGCCGGCATGACAGCAGAGGGCACCAGATCTCATTCAAGGTGGTTGTGAGCCACCATGTGGTTGCCGAGAATTGAACTCAGGACCTCTGGAAGAACGGTGGTCAGTGCTCTTAACCGCTGAGCCATCTCTCCAGCCCTGAGACTCCTATTGTTATGCACCATACTAAATGGAAGGAAATTGAATTGTCTGACACCACAGGAATAAGACTAGTTCCAGGTGATCTGACTGCACATTGCACAGGCTAGCCCTAAAGCTGTCTTAATATTGGATCTCAAGTAATCTGACTTCACAATGCACAGGCTGCCTCACTATTGTGGTGTCTGTGATATGTGCCCCTCTCTGAGTTCTTAAAGGATTTTGCTAATGCATCTTATTGTTAACTTTGTTGGGGAATCTTAGGGAATACCTAGATGGAGGACTGAGAAATCAATGAGACTAGGTCACCAAGGCTTGAAAATGAAACATTTGGGAGAGGTGTCTTTTTATATGACATTTGCTGAGACTAGAAAACAGCTTGGCTCTGAAATTAATTGCAACTCCTTACCATTAAATTAAACAAAAAAACACTGATTCTTATCAACAACACAATTTTCAGGAGGAAAATGTCTACTGCAAGGATTAATACCTGTAAACTTGTTCAAATGTCAGGTTAATGTTTGAGTTCTGGAGTATCAAGCCAGAGAGAAAGAATTGCCATTCTTCTTTTATCAAGTAGGGAGTGTCCAAAACCTGGAACACAAAAGTTGTTTTAAAGACAGTTGTACACAAACTCATACAATAAAAAGTACAGTTAGACTTTTGAGATATTTTATGTTGTGATATTTCTTATTCATTTTAAACCCAAGTCAGAAAACAATAGCACAATTCTAATAAATGGGTTGAGCACTGAATTGCATCAATCAGAACAATTGAAATTGTGTTTTTAGAGCAACTTGAACTTATTAAATATATTAGAGTAAGAATAACTAGACTACTAGGTTTAGAGGAATTAAGAGAAAGTCATAAAGCAATAGACTCAGTCTCTTAGGACAAAGTAAACTAAAACTCATTTTCCAGTCGGGTGTGATGGCACATGGACTTAACCCCGTATTCTGGAGGCAAATACAGGAAGATCACTGTGAGTTTCATGACAGCCAGGGCTACCTTGTGAGACCCTGTCTTAAGAACAAAACAGAGAAAATAAACCCTTACTTTTCAACTCTCCCACACAAGTGAAAGAGATGTATATCTGCATGTGGCTAGGCATGTTCTGTCCACGCACAAGTGCAGCATTTCCCTTCTAGACTTCTCAGGGCCAAAAATGTTGCAGATTTAGAATTTTTTTTCTGATTTTAAAATATTCACACACATATAAAGAGACATCTAAGGGATGGAACCCAAGACCAACATGAAGTTCACCTATGCTTAATTATTTTCCTATACACATAACTTGAAGGTAATGTTCTACCACTGTTTTCTTAGGAAACTGAATAGAGATGATGTGATCCATTGATGCTCTCAATTTAGTAACACTTGACTAATAATAGCTGAAGCTATAATTGGTTACATGTGCAGTCATCACTTGTTTTTATAACAGGTGCCAGGTGGAAAACATACACACAATAAAAGAGGGAAGTAGAGATGCATTCCAAACGTCGGGCTCTGAGGCTGGAAAGATGGCTCTGTGGGTAAAGTGTTTGTTGTGCAGGCATGAAGACCCGAGTTCAGATCCTAGCACCCATGTAAAGAATGACTGTGGGATGATGGGTGGTGGTAGCTCAACCTTTAGTCCCAGCACTCGGGAGGCAGAGGCAGGTGGATCTCTGAGTTCAAGACCAGCCTGGTCTACAAGAGCTAGTTCCAGGACAGCCTCCAAAGCCACAGAGAAACCTGTCTCAACACCCCCATCTGCAAAACAAACAAACAAACAACAACAACAAAAGGAATGACTGTAGGTGTGGAACCTCAGGACCAGACGGCAGAGGAGGGCAGATCCTAGAGGCTCACTGGCCAGCTTGTGTAGCCAACTAATGAGCTGGAGATTTGGTGAGAAACCCTGTCTCAAAAAGTGGAATAGAAAAAGACATCTGACATTGACCTCTGGCCTCCATACATGCAAACACAATACAACACACACACACACACACACACACACACACACACACACACACACACACACACACACACACCCTACAAATTAAAATCTACAGAAAAATACTAGGAAGCCACCTAGAAGCCAGCCGTGTGAACCAAACCTCTATATTAATGAAGAAAGTGAAAGTATTGTCTGAGTCCTTGAGTCTTTGTGAGTTGGTTTTGGGGAAAGCAAACATGAGATCCAATTCTTTGCCTCCTCAGTATCTACCAGGATAAGACTACTACCTACAGTGTGCTATTACAAGCAGAATTTCAACTTGTTGAATGAGAACAAACTACCTATAGTTTTTCACTTGATGCAACCCTCAAAATACAGTGAGGCCCAAGCGTTTGCCCAACCCTCCCTCATAAGAAGAAAACCGTATTTACCTGTAATAATTTCTTGTTTGCATAAGGCTCACAGAGCAATTTTTCCACATTTGCACCAATGACAAAAGTAAGAACCACAAGGATCATCAATATCCAGCAGAAAAGGAAGCTGAATCCAACCCCACTGGAAAAAAACAAACAGCATGAGTTGCCAGTTCTCACTAATTTTGCCTACTCATCAAATGTAGATCTGCAAACTTCAGTGCTTTGTGGGTAAAAATGAATTGACATTCCACCGTGAAGAGAGGCAGTTTACCACTGGGATCATGGCAAAAGCTTATAGAACCCTTACAATAATAGTGTCAGGCCTATCTGTGGTTGTGCATGGTCCAGAGTTTTGATTCCAGGATCAGCTGAAAATCAATTCTTCCTACAAGATGTAGATAGCAGAGAGATACTAAGTAGGAAGTGTGCCTGTGGAGATCCATACTGTCAACCTGACAGGCTTTAGAATCACTTAGGAGATAAGCCTCTAGGCACACCAGTAAGATAGTGTCTTAGTCTGCTCTCCATTGCTGTGATAAAACACCATGGTCAAGGCAATTTACAGAATGTTTTATTTGGTTTGTAGTTCCAGAGGCATACAGTTTGTCATAATGGAGAAGCATGGCAGCAGGCAGCAGCCCAATGACTGGATCAAAAGCTGAGGGCTTTCATTCTGAACCATAAACAAGAAGCAGAGAGAGTGCACTGGGAATGGTACGAAGCTTTTGAAACCTCAAAACCCACCCCCAGTGACATACTTCCTCCAGCAAGGATACAACTCCTAAACCTACCAAACGGCTCTACCAACTAGGGACCAGGTATTCAAATTGGGGCCTGTGTCTATCTTAAGTGTAGGTAGCACCATTCCATGGGCTGAGATCAGAAAGAGAAAACTGATCAGAAAGCGAAAACAAACCAAGCACTCGCATTCTTGACTTCCTGCTTCCTTCCTTCAGCTCCTGCTGCCATGACTTCCTCACCATGATGTGTATCCTCAAAATGCCAAAATACACCCTTCCTCACTTCAAGAGCTTATCAAGTACTGTGTTGCAGCAGTGAATAAAGTAACTCACACAGTACCATTGAGGTTCTGAAAGGGACCAGTGTGGCTCTGTCTCCACAGGGGTAGCAAAAAAATGCCGTAAAGAGCATAGTGGCTGGGAGCTAGGACATCCAGAAAGGAAAAAACACAAGGGGCTAAAGCACAGGAGGAAAACAACCAGTTTCTTTCTTCAGAAAAACACTTTTGGCATAATATGATGGATGAGTTAGGTGTCAACATTGTGCGACACCACTGTGGATGTCCATGACAATATTATTGTTGATGGAGAGAAGTTAGTGGATGAATGAAATATAACATGGAAGGCGATGTTATGTAAGAGGCAGAGGGAAGAGGGACTCAAGGGAGGGAGGTGGCAGGGACACTGATGCTCTGTGCAAGGAGTGAAGATGAAATGGACCTTGGTCATGTTACCAGTGATATGCTGCATTGTGACGATGTAGCAGAGTTCAATGAGTTTGGAGCTCATGCCTGGGATTAGAGGAGACATTAGCAATCAGCAGCTTAGAAATGGCCCTTTAACCACGGGGATGAATTGAAGAGACAAACAGCCTGGGGTTGGCCTGGAGGACTCCAACCTTTGAAGAATGGGTGGTAGAAAGAAAGTCAGTGATAAAAAGCATGGCAGAGAGCCCAAAAAGTAGGTAGAAAACCATGTAGGTGTGAGGTTGTCAACTGGGAGTAAGGACTTTACACTGGGAGGAGACACTTGCAGAGAAGGGAGTGCTCAATTTTGCAAACACTGTTGTCTCCACTGTCCTGAAGAGCAGAAGAGGAATGATGGGCTAAAAAAGTAAATTGGAGTGGGCCTGGAAGCTACCGGGAGATGGGAGATGAAAAAACAGGAAGCAATGCAGACAGTGAAGCTAAGAGGGCTGGTGCATGGAGAAGAGTGCTGGAAGGACAGTGTTGGTGGACATTCTTTCTGCCTAAGAGGACGAAAGGATGGAGTAGTTGCTAGCCTCTGTTTTCCCAATATGTGTACATGTATCAGTGGTGTGGACAGGTGTGTACACATAGATCAGTGGCATGGACAGGTGTGCACACATAAATCAGTGGTGTGGACAGGTGTGGATACATAGATTAGTGGTATGGACAGGTGTGTGCACATAGATTAGTGGCATGGACAGTTGTATACACATAGATCAGTGGCCTGGACATAGGCGAACGGTAAAAACACACTGATGTGTATTCAAAGGCTCAGGGGAGAGGGGGGCCAGAAGGAAAAAGATGATGAAGAGGAACAAGGACCAAAAGGGAAAACAAAAGCAAAAATGCCCTTACAAAGAAGGGCCAGTAATGTAGCTCAGCAGTAGAGCACTTGGCTAGCAATTGTGAAGACCTAGGTTTAACCCTAGTAACAACAAAGAAAACAAAGATGGAGAAAAGGAATATGTAACAAAAATTCCAGTGGTCAGAAATATCCAGAACACCAGTTTTCTAACCCTGATCTGTATGGAATATTAATGCATGCCTAATTTTGTGAGCCCTATTTCATCTTGGAAACTTTTTCTAGAAACCTACAGCAGTCAATGTAGTGCCGACCTGTCCACCTGCGGCTGCACATTCAGACCTTACCACCTCAACACAAACTACAGAAGCACAGCCCTGCTCATGCAGGGTCTTCGAAGCTTGCTCTCCTTTCTCCTCAGTACTGTCCAAGTTGGGAGTCACTAGACAAAGGACCTGATAGTGTCTCTATGGCCTTTGCTAGAGTCTGGTGAACTTTGGAAATGGCCCTCAGCCATGCAGACATACTACTACATGATATCTGTGGCTCTCTTGGATTTAACTTTCCTGAAGTCTACAGTAATGATCTGGACACTATTTTCAAGGGGTGAAGGGGGACATTTTATAATGGGCTTCAAACAAACAAACATACATACATACAAACAAACAAACAAAAGCTTGTTGCCACTGCTGGGTGTCCTAATCTCCTAGGAAGTCTCACATTCTATGCTGTATGTTCATCATTGTATCCCACGAAGTCCCTACCATGCTCTGGGAACCCTCAGAAGACATTGAAAGGACCTCTAGGTATTCATGAAGAGCTGTTTGGGCCATCCAGTTTTTGAAAGAGACCACACTGATGAATGGACAGGGCCACTATGTTCACAAGCATGTGGGGATGTGGTTGCAACAGAACTGGATGTAGGCTTTGCAGTTTGAAAGTGGAAGCTGCAGCCTTCTCATGGGTATGAGGTGAACTGCACTGGGATCCAACCTTCCCTTTGCAACTGCCCAGTAGTCTACCAGATGTGTCAAGGAGTAGAAATGTCTGTAAGCACAGAAAGAGTATCAGCAAGCAGTCAAGCCTGCCATGTGCAGAGAGGGAGTTCAATGGTAAAGAAAAATAGGCATCTGCATCTGTGGCATACCTGGAATGGATCTGATGGCATCTAACATGTTTAGCATTTCTCTAGCCTCCATCCCAAATGTTTCCATGAGCCTTTGTCTCTGAAAAGAGTCTGAACAGAAGTAGCTTGTAGCCTCCATCAACCTGTGGATGGATTCCTTGCTTGCTTTCTTGCTTGTTTGAAGCTAGACATCAGATTGTTGTCGTTGTTGTTGTATCCATAAACATTTCTTTTTTAACAATCTTATGAACAGAATAACTTTCCATAGTAGTTTGCTTCCCCAACAAGCAGTGAAACTGATGGAATATATACGCCACCAAAATGTTTGTCAAACAACCAGTTACCTGGGTTGTGAAAGTCTTAATATCAAACCAATCTACTTGTATCTGTGTTTATTTGAAAAAGGCAAATTAAATATATTTTCCTTGCTGATTTTTTCTTTGCTGTTGGAGATCTCTCCCTCCCTCCCTCCCTCCCTCCCTCCTCCTCCCTCCTCCCTCCCTCCCTCCCTCCCTCCCTCCCTCCCTCTCTCCCTTCCTCCCTTCCTTCTCCCCTTCTTCCCTCCCTCCATTTAGGTTGTTTCCAGAGCTTTGCACATGCTAGGCAAGGGCTCTTCCTTTAAGTCACTTCCCCAGTCGTGGAGTAGAAAGTTTTAAATCTGTGTGTGATCAAATAGGCATCCATGTGGAGCACTTTCTCAGATCCTGTAAGTCCCTAGGTTATTCATTTAAGGCTATTTTTAGACACGTCTACATTAATATTAATAAAGGTAAATGATACTAGAGCCTTATGGGGAAAGCACTTAGACACACAGATCACAAGAAGTCTGAGTATGATAGTGACTCCATGTTTAAAGAGGGAGACTAATGCAGGGCTTCTGCTCTCCAGTCTTCCTTCCCATAGCAGTGAGGGTAAAAGCATATGGCTGATGGTTTGGTTCTCCATCTCCCAAAGGAGAAGTTTCTAACCCCTACTTCCCCTCGAGCCCCTAGCATATGTATATACTAGCACTATTTTCAATAAGAAAACTCGAAGGCCACCTAATCTTCTTGGTGGCATATTCATTGCCACTGCACCTGTATCCCAGTTTAAGGTTCTGGTGCCATCATTGTGCACACTGCTCTTGCCTGCTAAGCTTTGCCTCAATATCCTAGAGTAAAGATTCCCCATATATGTGAACTTGTATATGGATGTCTTCAAAGCAGGGACTGTCATTCCCACCTACCACCAGTGGTTCCCCACTGACAGATACCTACTGTTGTCCCTAATTCAGGCTACTTGTCTAAATATCAAGCAAGGGTGCTCAGTTGGCGAATCTTGCTTTAAATCAAGTTTCTGGAGTTTAAGTTAGCAGTACTGCTAGCAGTAGATAAATGGTGTCTCTGCTTCTCATGAGTGAGCAAATGAGTGAATGAATGATGATAATGAAAGAATAGGTATTAAGCAATTTTGAAATGATTTCCATGACAGCTGGTTTAAAAAAAGAGCCCACCATATGCAAGCAATGTGAACTCAGAGACTTGAAATGTGAGAACAAGAGGCTCCAGGCTCCATAATACCATATCCAGTACCACCACCTCCTCACATTTCTACCTCCAAGTGACAGAACGAAGCAAACACTCACACCATGAGGAAGATGCCTCCCGTGTTGGACACATAGCCTCTTGTGGTGGGGGTGGCACGCTTGTCATAGCCACATACGCCACACAGCAAGCCCAGGAAAAAGAAGGTCACAATGAGGGTCAGCAGGAAGCAGGCAATCAAGCTACCCAGCCACCTGAAGAAGAAAAAAAGTATAGTGTTATCCTACAACTTTTGATTGTGAGCTTAGCCCTTAATGGCAGGACCATCTCTCCAGTCCCGTTATTATACATCAAACAGCCAATGGCTATATTCACTGAGTTTGGGCTAAGGCTAGAGTAGTCTTATTCATCTAACAACAGAGGGCAAGATTGCATGACAAAAGCCCCCTTCATCCGTGCTTCTTTTTAAACATTGTTTTTATTTATTCTTTGTGTCTGACACATCACGCCTCCCAATTCCACCCATTTCTCTCCCCACCCCAAAATAAAACAAAAAATGAAATTTAATAGAAAAAGAGGGGAAAAGGAAAGAAAAAGAAAAAAGGAAGAAGGAGAGTATCTCGTCATGGAAATTGCAGTGTGGCACAGCGAGTTACACAGTAAACTCCTTTATCCATACATTTTTATATGCGAGTATTCATTGCAAAGAATCATTGGTCTGGTTTGAGGCTCCTGATCTCTGCTACACCATCACTGGGGTCTCACTGGGACCCTTTCTGGGCATCCTGTTGCTGCCCTATTTCATGGTGATCCTGGAGCCCTGGATCCATAGGACTCACCCTCCCCCATCCCCACCCCATGCTCCAGCAGATCACAGATGGGATGGATATTGGGGGTGGGCCGACATATAAACCTGATTCTAGGCTTGGGACTTACAGGATTGGTCAGCTTGCCAGCTCTCCCCTGTCTTCACTACCAGGATAGGCTCCCCAGCATTGCCCTGGGTAATTCACCCCTTGCAGCAATGAGCAAAAGGCAGCTACCCCTGCTTCTAAACCCAACAAGGCAATACATTTTCCTCTTGGTTTGGAGGCATCTTCTCTCAGTGGTAGTGGTGGACACCCACAAATATCACATGGGCTCAACACAGCCAAGACATTCAAGTGCTGTCAAGTTTCCTAGTGTTGAAAGCTGTGGCTAGGGTCTGGGTAGATGATCGAGGAAAACCAGTAAGCTCCTCTCCTTTTCTCAAAAACTTCGGGATTCCAAGAATATTCCGGGGGCATCATGTTCCTTACCAAACCAGAAATACTCTGTGTGGCACATAGATATATGAGACATTTAAAGTTTTATGAGCATCCTAAATCAAATGTTACAGAATGCAAAGTTTAATCCTGTAATGGATCTGGGAGACATTTTAGGATAATGGAGCCTCAATTATGTCTTTCTGGCATTCCTGAAATGGGCACCAACTTTCCCTGCAGCTGAGGAGCACTCAAGGCTAAGAATGCTTCCTAACATTATACACATTAAAAAACAGAAGTAACTGCTTCTCTTGGGGGCTCCTGATAGAAGTTACCACTAACACTTCTCATGCAGTTAAAAGCAATTTTGGTAATAACACTAATAGCTACCAGCAGACATTCAGTGGGATGTTTGTTCCAGGTATCAGAGAGGCCAAATTAAATAAACCATGGAGCCCATTCAGAGAACTTTCAGAGTTAATAAATTAAATGATTAGCTGAAATATTTTTTTTCTTCAAAAAATGAAAGCTTTATAGTCCTGGGCACTGGTGGAAGGAAGAAAGAAGGGAAGGAGGGAGGGAGGGAGGAAGGAAAGAAAGAAAGAAGAAAGGAAAGGAAGGAAGGAAAGAAGGAAGGAAGGAAGGAAGGAAGGAAGGAAGGAAGGAAGGAAGGAAGAGCAGCTGGAAAGAGAGGCAGACAAATGTACTGTGTTGTTTCATTTGGGAAACTTGGTCTATAAGGGACATTCTGTCCTATGTCTGGCCAGTGTCTGCTGGGGTGTCCTAGTCTCACTATGAAAATGTGGCCTGAGCCCCTGGATGATTATCCATTGTGTAGCCAGACAGTGTGCCCTTAAAGGGGTCATTTCCCTTTTCTGAACCCCAAAGTCCTTGTCTACAAAACAGTCATGCAAACATAAACTAGCAGATATGGAGCGCACTGTTGGAAGTACTGTGCCTAAAATGCTTAGTGAGCTCATTGAACACCTACCCCTAGGCTACAATTTTAGCATTTGTCTTGTGCCATCATGCAAAAAGTGAGCCAGGTGAGAGGGAGCCTCTAACCTCTCCAGGCAAGTCCTAGGGCTTCACCCTTCAGAGAAGGGTGCTTCTCTTATGCTTCATGGATACCTAAGTTCTCCCTCTCCATTCTCTGTCTAGAATGTCCATCATCACACACCATGGCCTGCATTATTTATGTCCTGGGTACAGCAGCTGCCTGTCAACAGCCTCCTCCCCCAGCTCAGACACCAACTAGAGGCCTCATTGCACAGCTAAAAAAAAAAAAACAAAAACACACAACAACAACAACAAACAAACAAACAAACAAAAAACTGGTCCCTTCAGAAAATACAAGCCTCTTTGTATTTGCTTCACAAACCAATGAGAACACTTTCCAAATACCCTTCTTGATTATTTTTGAGCTCCCAAATCTCAATATACACTTGGCTTAGTAACAATAACAAAGATTAAAGAAACAATTAACATCAAAATTCTAAACTGTTGAACATTTGACTGAAGGATTTCAAGTCCCCGAGTTTTGCTTTTAAATAGGGTGTGTCTTATGAATATGCATGTCACCATTTCTCGGAAACCATACTAACCATCTCTGTATTGTTCCAGTTTTATTCTGTGTGCTGTCCTAGTGTGTGTGCAGATGTGTGTGCTGGGGTATATGGCACATGTTTGAACATGCTTTTGTAGAGCAGAGGTTGATGTCAGCCATCTTCCTCAAACACTCCACACATTAGTTTTTGAGTCATGGTGTCTCACTGAAGCCAGAACTCATCCACTGGCTAGGCCAGCTGGCCAGCAAGTTTAGGGCTTCACCAATCCCCTCCCCATCCCAGTACTAGGATTGCAGATGCCTATTGCCCATTTTTGCTGACTCTATTTTTTTTTAACATGGGTGCTGGGGATCCAAACTCAGGTCCTCACACTTGTACTGCAAGCAATTTACTGCAACACCATCTCCTCAACCCCCTTTGACTTTCATAAATGAACAAAGCTAGAGGTTGTTCACATAGGCCTCAGTCTCCTTATCCCATTTGTTTTTATAATGTTATCCTGGAAATTATGTCACACTTTTACACCCTTACAAAGCAAGCTTCATGCCCCTCATTTGCCAGCTCCAAGGAGGCACTCACCAGTATGAGTCATATTCTTCCACTTTGGGCAGTTCCTGGTGGAAGTAACTTTTGCTGTTATTAATGTAACCAGAGACTTCAAACAGCACCTCCTCAATAGGAATACTTTTGCTCACATTCACAACTTTGGAGCTGATGGAATCCAAGGCCTTTTTGACATCTGAAAACAAAGGGACCCCAGTTACTCACTTTCAAACATAGAAGACAGAGACCTTGTTTGGGGACAAAGAAAAGTCACCTAGGTTTCCGCCATGTTCTGTGTAGGTTTCTAGCAAAGTAAGATTCTTTAACAACCACCAATAGAGCCGAGACCATCTACAAGCAACAGCCAAATGGAGCAGCGAATGCAGTGAATGTAAGCACAGACTTAGCGAGATGGCACTGAAGTCAAGCCAGGCTCCCTCGTCTAGTATCTTGCAAACAAACAAACAAACAAACAAACAAACAAAGTTGGGGATCAGGTGACTAAAATGCAGTGTGCCTACCACGTGCCAAGAACTTCTGTCAATATTAATCTGCTTCCTCACTGATGCAATATCTGCTTTATTCCCACTGTACTGCGACCCAGAGGCTTATGTAGGTTAAGTCGTTCACCCATCATTCTCTTTAGTAATGTACTAGGGTTTTTTTTTTTTTTTTGCTGTTGTTTGTTTTAAGAAAGTCCTATTATACGATTTGGGGAATAGTAAGAATAGAAATCTCCCTACTTAAGAAATGGTCATAAAGAGAGAGGCATGGCTGGAGTGTGTCCACATTAATTCCACCATGGGGAAGGCAGAAGTCAGTGGATTGCAGTCAATTTGAGGCCAGCCTAGTACACAGAGGGAGACCCTTAGTCAAAGAAATAGGGATTTTTTGGTGGGGGAGATGTGAAGAAGAAAGGAGAGGAAGAAATATGAAAGGAAAGAAAAGGAAAGGAAGGAGGGAGGGGAGGGAAAGGAGAGGAGGGAATAGGAGGGGAAGAGAAGCGAGAAAATAGACTAAAAATAAGAAGAAATGGTATTCATGGGCTTCAGACTCTTGCATTGTTTCTTGGAAAAGTGATCTCAGAATGTGTTAGTCTGTCCCAACAGACCATGGATCACAGTTTATACTGTGTCACCTAACCATTGTCCCATAGGTCCAGGGGCTAGGTTCTGAGTCAGATGTGCTAAGAACAAACACAATAGTTAAAAGTCCAGTGATTGCCATGGTCAGAGAAACTGCTAAGCAATGATAAACAGGGCCATCTGAAAATGGATCTCAGGGTTCTTCTGGACTCTGGGCAAGTGGTAGAGGCTGGAGGCTTGGTTCAAAATGTGATTGCATATGAAAATGGCTAGAATCTCTCCTATAGTGTTTCTCACACAGATTTGCAATCTAGAAACAGCTGAGAACTCTGTGGTGCCTCACTGTAGGGGAAGCTGTAGCCACGCCTTCTTAGGGGCTGGCTACAGGAGTACCTGAGGGCTTGTGAGGGTGTGGTCAGAGTGAGTAGGGGGACTGCGTTTCGGTTTCGTTTTCTCTTTGCTTCTTGCTGTACAGACCACCACCGGCTGGCTGGTTCACTCTGTAAGTAAGGCTTTTCCCTATTATATACCCTTATATTTCTACCTGACTCCGTATTGGTAATTACCTACTATACCTCACTGCAAAAGCTTCTGAGGAACTGTGAGGTTTTATCGGCTACTTTGATGGAAGTGATCCAAGGAGCCAGTCTGCTTTGACCAGTTCCTTGGTGGCTTGTCTTGCCCTTCTCATCACACGATGAGGCACAGTCTTGTCAGCTTTGGTGCCTGACAGGTGGCTGAAGCTCCTTCCAATCAAATGTGTTCTTCAAGCTTCAATGTGCAAAATGCCTTTTTTGAGGAAAGCTCCTCCTGCTCTCTTCCCATTGTGGCTACTTTGCACATACTCTGTTGCTACACTGTGACCTGTGTGAATGACTGACTGAAGGGCAGTCAGTGGTCATGCCTAATGCTTCTCACATCCCCAGCACTTGAAAGAACCTGGCACAAAGTAGGTACTTAAAAAATGCAGGCTGAGACTCAAGGCCCAAAGTATGAGAGCTAAGGACATAAAGACAAACTAACTGACATCCAGACTGATAGACAGGCACTTTTGTGGCCCTGGGATAATGCTGACTTGTGTTTAAGCTATGACAGCAGAAACGCTGGGATTTGCTCATGCATGTAGCACACTTACAACAGAGGACTGCTCGTATGGGCAGAAGAGGTCCATGGGGGGAAACAAGAAACCAAACATGGAGATTAGTAAGCATGCAACTATAAGACATTCAGCATGCAGTAGGTAGCCAAGGAAAGCATGAGCTTGCCTTTAGTATCTTTTAATAAAGTTTTGTTTTGTTTTATGTGCATAGGTGTTCTGCCTACATTATGTCTGCACCACATGTATGCAATGCCCAAAGAAGCCAGAAGAGATAATCAGATGCCCTGGGATTGTAGATGGTTGTGAGCAAACTCTCCAGGTTCAAGCATATAATACAGGGTTTTATTTGTTTGTTTAATGATTTATTTTTAGTTTATGTGGATTGTTGTTGTGCCTGTGTGAATGTCTGTGTGCAGGTGTCAGATCCCCTGGAACTGGAGTTACAGATAGTTATGAGCTGCCAAGTGGGTACTGGGAACTGAACCTGTGTCCTCTGGAAGAACAGGCAGTGCTCTTAACCACTGAGCCATCTCTTCAGCCCCATAACACATTTTAAAAACCACTTGGTAAATAGGTAAAAGCAACACCAGTAAGAGGATCTTTTTTTAAATTTAAATAATTTATTTATTTTACATCTGGACTGCAGCCCCCCTCCCCCCACTCCTCCCACTGCCTCCCTATCTCTCTCTCTCTCTCTCACTACCACCCCCAATCCTCCTATCTCCATATTTGTCCAGAAAGGGGTACCCTCCACTGGGCAACAGCAAAGCATGGCATATCAAGCTGCCATAAGACCAAACACCTCCACCTGTATTCAAGCTGGGAAAGGCAATCCAGCATGAGGAAGAGCACCCCAAAAGCCAGCCATAGCACAGGGGACAGTCCCTGCTCCCATTGCTAGGAGTCCCACAAATAGACCAAGCTACATAACTGTCACATATATGCAGAGGGCTTAGGTTAGTCCCATGCAGGCTTCCTGGTTGTTGGTTCAGACTCTGTGAGTTCCCTAGAGCCAGGATAGCTGTTTCTAGCTCCAACAAGTCTTCCTTCCTCTCTTCAGGGGAATTCTCTGAGTTTAGTCCAATGTTTGATCTAGGTTCAGTCCAATGTTTGGATGAATCTGAATCCATCAGTCACAGAATGAAGGCTCTCCAATGACAACTGGGGTAGTCACCAATCTGATCACAGGGGCTAGCCAGTTCAGGCTATGCATTTACTGCTGCTATGAGTCTTAGCTGGAGCCATCCTTTGTAGACTCATGGAAGTTTTTAAAAGAGAATTTTTAAACAAATGTTTTTGGTATTTATTTTTATTTTATGTGCATTGGTGTTTTGCTATGGGTGTCCTGTCTCATGGAACTAGAGTCACAGATGGTTGTAAACTGCCAGATGGGTGCTGAGAATTGAACCAAGGTCCTCTGGAAGAGCAGTCAGTGCTCTTAACCCTGAGAAGATCTTTAAAGAGAGGCTATACTTTTACTCAGCTTCAGACAAATAAGCCCAAGGTCACCCCCTTCTTGGCATAAAGAGTGGCTTACATTGCACAAAGCTGCACACTGACTCCCAAATATCCTCACTGGAACACAGCACAGTAGTTTCAAACCTTAGGATGACCTCAGCATAGGTTGTGTCTCTAAAACTCTAAGCCGTTGTAGAGTCCTAAAAACTATCACCTTAAGACCATGGACAGAAAGAAAATACTTCCCCAAAGACAAACTCTTCTGTAGAGTATTCATAAAAATAAGTAAGAATCATTTTAAGTTCATTTAGGAAATACAATAATCTGAGCGTGGAGCTTTCCTCCCCAAGAAGATAATTAGAACATTACCTTCCAAATTGCAACTGTTGTTAGGCCTAGAAGAGCCTAGCACTGGGAGTCACCACCCAGTGGATACCCTTGCCAGATAGCAACAAACATTAAATATTAGGTTTGGTGGTTTGCTTTCCCTAATCTATATCACCACTGACTAAAGATAAGATAATCAAAATGTTTGATATTCATTGTATAGGGTTTAGTGACAGATTATTATTTTTTAACTAGATCAAGCTATTTCTTTGTATTCACCAATCATTACATTAACAAAGAGAGAAACAGAATGACCTTCAAGTAAGACTCTCACCTTCAATGACAGCCACGGTTTGGTCTCCTACCTTACCAGGTATTTCATCAATCGCCGAATACCCCTAAAAATATTTCAAAATGAATTGAAGGTCAGTTGGCTTATCCTCCATTTTATATCAAGTAGAGAAATAAAATTAAAACGTACTATTTATCTTAAAATTGAAGTTAACATTACCATCAAGGGTCTAAAAACAAAACCCTTTAGAAAAAAGTGCTGGTTTTTTTGTTTATTTGTTTGGGTGTGTGTGTGTGTGTGGTGTGTGTGTGTGTGTGTGTGTGTGTGTGTGTGTGTGTTAGAGACTGAAGTCAGGCCTTGCATGTGCTAGGGAAGTGCTTTGTCACTGAGTTGTGTGCTATGGTTGACACCATGTTTTTTTAACTCAATAAATCAGAGATCATCTTAAAAGCTTTCACCCTATAAGAAACTCCTTTGGATAACAGCTGAGAGACAAGTAATATAAAATGTGCAGAAAACTCAGAAAGATAAAGCCACTGTTTGCACCAAGGAAATAAGAACCATACCTCATTGGGACAACGAAGATGTTGAGCAAAGACATTCAAAGGGTAAATGTATACAATAAAATTAGTTTAGCTTTCTTTAAAAAAGTAAAAGATCAGTGTATGAAGGCTAAAAATACTAAGTGACTTGATAAAGGAGAAGGAGAAAGAATTGAGTGCCAGGCTGAGGGCATAGTGGGGAAAAGCATAAAATTAGGAAGGAAATAAAACGAAACTGGTACAGCAGCTGTTGGGCAGAGTGGAACATCTCTCTGTATTGGGAATAAGGTGAGTGCTACCCTACACCCACAACTAAACCCAAGAAATCAGAGGTCAGGACAGTCACAGAATTTCACAGTTTCCTATGTTTTTGTGTTAGATTGCCCTTGATATGAAGTCAGCTACCTTTCTTGTTCCAAGGAGCATACCTTTTTGACGAGGCTCTCCAGATCAGTTTTGGAGATGTCTTTAACAGTGTTGAGTTCTCCATCCACAGATGGGAGCTGAAGATTTATGAAACAAAGAGTAAGAAAAGGTAATTATCCCCAAGTTAACAGTCACAAAAAAGGGAGCCATCTGATATCCAGATCCCAGGGTGCTGACATTGAAGGACCTGACTTCACTTTCTTTTGAAAACAGTATCCAGTCTGGGAAAATCACACTCTGTACAGAGTGGCATCTATAAGCACTGATTTATTTTTATTGTTATTATTTTTTTAAACACTATTTCTCTGCATAACAGTCCCAGCTTTCCTGGAACTCACTCTGTAGACTAGGCTGGCCTTGAACTCACAGAGATCCACCTGCCTCTGCCTCCTGAGTGCTGGAACTAAAGGCATGTGCCACCATAGCCTGACTTATGAGCACTGATTTTTAATGTTTGTGGGTCTGTTGTAGTCAGCTAATGAGGTACAGATAATGAGGTACACTATTGCTAGTGCTGAACACTGTTGAATGAAGTTATAAACAAACTTGTAAAACTCACTTTTAAAAGTAAAAACTGGAGCTTAGGCTACAGTCTAAATGAGGTAAAATACACGTGCCTGGCTCTGGGTTGGATCCTCAATATTAAACTAAACTAAGCAAATAGATAAATAAATAATATTAAAATTAAATAATTCATTTGGTGATTTCCTTGGCTAGAAGTCTGGGACCAGTTTTCCAAGTCCAGAATTATACGTGAATTCCAAGTATGATAGCTCTTGGCTCCTGGGACCCACACCACGGTACTCTCAAAAGGATACATCAAGGACACAACACCACTTCTGACTAGTTCCTTGGTGAATGTAGAGAACCCAAGCCTCATCATGAGAGGTCACACATAAACCTGACTGAAGGCCACCCTACAAAACATATGGAGTTTTCAAAAATGCCAATCTCACAACAGAAAAGGACTGAGAATCAACCCCCAGACTGAAGGGGAAAGAAAGACACAATACTATGGGCAAAAGCAAGACCCTGAGTTGTAAAGAGACAAGATATTTGTAAGTGCACTTTCATTAAAAACTTGACAACATCTGAAGAGAATGTGTACAGTAGGTGGCAGTAGTTGTTCTGTGTCTTAACTTGGATGTGCATATGACAATTATGCAAAGTTTAGAAACATTTTAAACTATTTAGGTATAATAGGAACCAGGGCCACACATTATCACAGACTTAGTTTTTAAGAAAATAACTCTAAACAATTCATATGAAGATTTGAAGAAACAGATCAAATAAGTGGTATGGATTGCTGAACTTTGGTGTCCTAGTTAGGTTTAACTGTCAACTTGACACAATAGGAACCAAGTCATCCGAGAAGAAATCTCAGCTGAGGGACTGTCCAGATCATATTGACCTGGAGCAAGTCTGTGGGCTATTATCTTGATAGTAACTGATGCCGGAGGGCCCAGCCTACTGTGGGGATCAACATTCCCTAAGCAGGTGGTCCTGGGCTGTATAAGAAAGCTAGATAATCTTATCTCAACCCTTTACTCTGAGGTAATGTCTGTCTTTGAAGTTGAGATGTGTTTCTTGTATGCAGCAGAAGGATGGATTCTGTCTTTGTATCCATTCTGTTAGCCTGTGTCTTTTTATAGGAGAGTTAAGATCATTAATATTGAAGGAAATTAAGGACCATTGAGTGCTTATTCTTGTTTGTTTTTTATTTGTTGTTAGTAGTGGTATTGTGTGTGGATTTACCCTGCTGTTTCTTTTGGCCTTTGGTAAAGTGGAATTATCTATTGCCTATGTTAAAATAATATTTTATATAGAGTGGGAATGGTAAATATAACTAAATCAATATATTAAGTATAATTAATATCATAAATATGAAATTTTTGCATATCAAATGATGGGGTAAATTTTGGAAAATAATGGAATTGTCTAGTCCAGAATATATTGTTAATATGCTTAGTGTTTTGGTGTTTTGAATAGCTTATTTTACTTATGTGTATTGTGTTTGTATACAGAGGCATGTACACGTGAGAATGCAGTGCATGTGGAGGCCAGAAGAGAACGATAGGGCCCCTGACTCTGGAGTCACAGGCAGCTGTGAGCTGACATGAGTTTGGAACTGAGTTCAAGTCCTCTCCAAGAGCAGCAAGTGCTCTTTCCTGCTGAAACATCTAGCCATCTCTCCACATCCCCATGTGTCTGGTTTTACAAACCATTTAAAGAAGAGCAGGTCTTCTGCTCTTCTTTTTCAATCTGAATTTACCTCGATAAGTCATCAATTAGTTTAGTACTTCTCAAAGGTCCCCTCCCCCTTTAACTTCTGTTGCATCCATTCCAGCATAAAGATTCGATGTCCTGAAAAGACTCACAGAGCATTGGAGGTTACTGTTTTCCAGTCCAGGCCACTGTGCTCCAGACAGGTGCATCCAGTCTTAACCCTACTCGACCTCCTCTAGTTACCCTGGCTGTGGCAAGCTCACACTGGCTCACCTGACTTGAGTTGTGGTTGCTCCCCAGATTGCTTAGCCCTGGTCTGATGCTATCACAGATTCTTCTGGCTGGGTCTGAAGCACAGTCGCTGCTGTTGAGTGAAGTCTCGATGTTGTTTCTCACAAAGGTGAGGCGGGCACTGAGCTGTGTGCTTCCATCACTTATGCTCTCTAGGCTGCTGTTCATGCTCTGCAGGGCATCCCTGGTCTGTTTGATGGCTGTAGGAACACAGACAGAATCAGAGTGGACCACACGAGTGCCTCAAAAAAAACTGGAAATGAGCTCAGACAGCTGCAAAGGGAAATGGGACAGGACACACAAAAGAAACAAGTGCTCCTTGCCAGCCCCTTCACCCAGCTTGGCTCCCCATGGTTCTCTTTTAATTAAGCAGTTGAGCATAAACCCAGGAATTTCATGGGAACACCTTGAGTACCACTATCTAGTCAACAAAGCAGTTTAACCCACATAAGAGTCAATTGTATCCTCATAAGGGCTATGACTAATAATAAGAGAGCTAGCATTTACCAGTCAGAAACGGACAGGTGGTGAGGGAGGGTATTGGGAGAGGGCAATAAGTGAGAACAAAGTATACTGACACATACTTAGGAAAAAGCCATGATGAAGGGTGGATCATGGAGTAAAGGTGCTTGCTCCCAAGACTGACAATCTGAGTTCCGTCCCCAAAGTCCACATGACAGAAGGAGAGAACCAACTCTCTCCAGCTGTCCTCCGAAGTCTAACATTTGCCTGCTCCCACACACAAAATAAACACACACACACACAATATACAACTGAAGAAAAGAAAAAAGTCGTAAGAAAACCCATTATCTTTTATACCAGCTTTAATTTTTTTCCCAACAAAAATTTTAATTATTTCTTGGGAATTTCATACAATGTACCCCGATTATACTCACTTCCCATTCCTCCCAGGCCCACCCTCCCATCCTTGTGCCCTCCACCCCCAAAGAAAAAAGTCCATCAAGTAAATTTGTGTTGCCCATATACTCATCTGAGCATGGTCAAATTCCTAGTGGCCAGCCTCTTAGGGATATCTGAGTCCTTCCCCACCCCCATTCCCCATCAACTGCAGAGCTACACTTCAGCATCTTTATCATAACTTTTAAAGACTCTTCAATGATTTTCTGTCTTAACTGTTTCCTCTCTCTCTCCTTTTCTCTTTCAGTGAGGGTTGTCATAGAAGCCTTTGATGTCTCTTATAATTTTTTTTATTTGCTTTTCAAGGCAGGGTTTCTCTGTTTGGCTTTGTAGACCAGGCTGGCCTCGATCTCAGAGATCCTCCTGCCTCTGCTTCCTGAGTGCTGGGATTAAAGGTGTGCACCATCACCGCCCAGCAATGTCTCTTATTCTTAACTGTGAGTCTGTAGTTATCAATACCACTGCAAAAGAAGCTTCCTTGCCCATAACAGCCAGTGGCAGCAGGGATCATGGACTTCCACACGGTTCTAGCACGGACCACTGACATCAAGATGGACTCTAAGGGCAGCACAGACCACACACACATCCATATGGACTCTGGAGGCAACATTGGCCATGGGTGTCAAGATGGCCTCTTGACCATGAAGCAGAACAGACCATGGAGGTCTTTGGGGGAGGCTTAATCCAGAAACTGAACAGTTCTTCATCTCAGATATCTTGTTGCACAGAGCCAGGGTGTTTGTGCAGCTGGGCAGCACTTTTTCATGAGCTCCAGGCTACTACCCAGCACCCTGCCTGCCCTACTCCACAGCTACATTCTCCTTTGTTCACTGCAGCCATGTTCCCACACCCACCCCAAGCTGCTGCTGCGTCTCTAGTTTCCCTTCTTTCTGCCTCACTCCTCTCCACAATCTTCTTCTCCAATTTCATGGCACCACTTTTAGAAAGCATCTTCCCATAAGACCTGCCTTTTAGTAGTTGTTCCAGGGATACTTCATAGTCTGTAGACTCATCCTCTTCCTCATCATCTCCCCTAGAAGCCTCTGAGGGTCTCTCAAGCTTCTTGGAGTGGCTCTGAGGGTACCAGTGGCCACTGCCATCTATCTTGAGGCTGGAATCTAAATGAATCTTAGCCTTAAAACTTTTAATTAATTTTGCTAAGTGATACCTAACCAGAAAATTGACCATGTCCTTTACATTTTCCAATTTTGTAAAGTACAGATTTTCAAAGTATGACCTGAAGATTCTCTGGATTTCCTCTGTATCCATTATTATGCCCCCCTTTTCATTTCTGATTTTGTTAATTAGCATGTCCTCTCTCTGCCTTTTGGTTAACTTGGATAAAGGTTTGTCTATCTTGTTGATATTCTCGAAGAACTAACTCTTTGTTTCATTGATTCGTTGTATTGTTTTCTTAGTTTCTACTTTATTGATTTCAGCCCTCAATTTTGTTATTTCCTGGTCTCTACTCCTCCTGAGTGAGTTTGCTTCTTTTTGTTCTAGAGCTTTCAGTTGTGCTATTGAGTTTCTAGTGTGACTATTATCCAGTTTCTTCATGTGGGCACTTAGTGCTATGAACTTTTCTCTTAGCACTGCTTTCAAAGTGTCCCATAAGTTTGGGTATGTTGTGCTTTCATTTTCATTGAATTCTTCGAAGTCTTTAATTTCTTTCTTATTTCTCCCATAAGAAATGTGGTTGAGCATTGTTCAATTCCCATGAGTTTGTAGGCTTTCTGCAGTTTGTGCTGTTATTGAATTCTAACTTTAAACCATGATGATCTAATAAGATACAGGGGATTATTCCAATTTTTTTTTTTTGTATCTGCTGAGGTTTGCTTTGTTGCTGAGTATGTTGTCAATTTTAGAGAAGGTTTCATGTGGTGCTGAGAAGAAGGTATATTATTTGTGTTTGGATGGAATGTTCTACAGATGTCTGTTAAACCCAATTGAGTCATAACCTCTGTTAGTTCTTCTTCCTTTTTTTTTTTGTTAAGTTTCTTTCTGGTGGTCCTGTCCAGTGGTGAGAGTGGAGTGTTGAAGTCTCCCACTGTGGTGTTTAATGTGTGATTTGAGCTTTAGTAATGTTTCCTTTATGAATGTGGTGCCTTTGTATTTGGGGCATAGATGTGCAGAATTGAGACTTCATCTTGATGGAATTTTCCTGTGACGATATGAAATGACTTTCTTCATCTCTTTTGATTAACTTTAATTTGAAGTCTAATGTGTTAGATATTAGGATAGCTGCACCAGATATTTTCCCATTCCTCCATTTTGGAATAGGATGTATATCCTGTACCATTGTATATTGGCAGTATGAAATTTGTTGTTGTTTTGGGATTTGTTTGTTTTTTTTTTCTTAGTTTTACAGGGTCACCGTTAAGAGATTCTTTGAGTCTCAGAAGACACTTTGGACTTTTGAACAAATGTTCAAAATGTTCAGACTGTTCAAGACTATGGGTGTAGGGTAAAAGGTCCAGCCAAAGAAATCTATCCTAGCCCTGAAACAGAACCAGTAAAAGAAACCCACCCTGACCTTGAGACCTGAGCTAGTGAAAGGAACCCACCCTAGCCCTGAAACCAGAGTCAGTAAAAGAAACATACCCTGGCCCTAAAATTAGAGCCAAAATGCTAAAAAGTGACAGTGAAAGAAATACACTTCAGTCCTGAAACCAGAGCCAAATCTGTCCCTGACAAACTAAGCAGAAAACCAACCAATCCCTGAACAAGAAAACAAACCAATCCCTAAGCAGAAAAGCAACCAATCCCTGAGCATGAGATCTAGCCAATCTGAGCTCAAGAGACTGAAATCTGACCAATTCCTACCCTGAGAATCTTCTCCCCAGAAAAGCTCCACCCTGAAGAAGCCCTATAAAAGCAACTGTTTGATTTGCTGCTGTCTTCTTCCACCCTGGCAGAGGCAGCCACTCTCCTAGACTCTTCCCTCCCAGTAAATCTCTTGAATGAGGTTTTGGTGAGACCTTCTTTTGCTGGAGCAGAGAGGGAGCCTGGGCAGAGTGGAACAGAGTGTTGCAGGGCTGTTACATTGGAGAAACCTTTCCTTGGAGCAGCTTGTAAGCTGCTATGCTTACTTGACCTGTGGTATTCCTTGGCTCCAGAGTGTCAGAATACTTCTCTATCAGAGCTGTAACACTTACAATGGGGACTTTTGAAGTTGGATTAAAGGCATTTTACATTATGATATGACCAGGAGCTTGTGGGGCCAAGGAGTGCAATGTGGTGGCTTAGATGAGAAATGTTCCCCACAATTTCAGGCATTTGAAAACTTGGTTGCTAGTTAGTGGATGGTGTTGTTTGGGGGAAGCTATAGAAATTTTAGGATGTAAAGCCCTTCTGTAGGAAGTATATCACTGGGGTGGGTGGTGAGCATTTATGGTCTTGTCCCTTGGTCTCTGTTTCCTTTGTGGTTAAGACCTGATGCCATAACATATTCCCCGCCATTGTCAAGCCCAAGTTCCATTTGGTCATGGCATTTTATTATAGCAACAGAAGAGTAGCTAATCTACTATTTCTATATAAATGACTGAAAAACAACAAAGACAAAGGATTAGAATTAAGGTTAGAGCAACTTAGGGCACAGTTGTAAATCCAGTCAAGTTTAGGACAAGATCTCAGTTTCCCTACTTCATGTGACTCTAGATATAGATTTACTGAAAGTCTCTGTGTCAGTTTCTCATGTTAAAATGCTGAGGTTCACAGTAGGCAAGTGATATGGAGATTAGAACAATCAAACTGAAACTTCTCAGAGGCAATGAGTCTGGGTTTTCTTTTGTGAGCCCCATAACCCAGTACATAATCTTGTTATTTGCTATCAGGATTTGTTCTGAGGTTAGAGACCCAGTGGGAGCCCCCACTGAAGCAGAAGGAGGTAATAAAATCTCTTTTCTATAGTGGCTTAAAGCCACACAAATAAAAGACAAGAAATTTAAACTAGCAGCCATGTTCTTCTGGCCAAGTAAGTCTTCCTGGACAGGTCTTTGCTCTGTGAGTCACAAAACAGATATGAGAACATCAGGATGCAAATGAATGATACAAAGAATAGGGTGAATTCCCTTTAAAAAATTGTAACTTTACTCTTCTCTGATAAGCTGGTAAATGTGAGTGTTAAAATTGTATACACACACACACACAAATACAGAGACACACAGAGTGGAAGGGGAATTAATACTCTTTTGTCATGGGATCTCACTGACAGTAACCTGGGGTCATAGTTCTACATTTACCTATCAGTATCTGTAACAAACCCTCTCTCTAAGGGCCTCAGTTTACCCAGCTATGAATTAGTGAGCTGGGTTTCCCGAACTCCAAGAGTCTGTGGTTCTTGGCTGTGTTCTCACAGGCAGTAGGTACACCTCAGCTCTTAGGAGATGTGAATTAGCCTAACTAAATGCTACCACTTAGCTTTAAAGATCTACACAGAACCTAGAGGAGGCATCCAGGGCTGGGCTGTACAACCCCTGGTCTAGAATTCTATCACCTTATCCAAGTAGAAAAATCCTGAAATCCGCTTCAATCTTTGCTCTTGACTTGTTCTAAGTACACCTCAATAATATTTAAACTGTCAAAGAGCATATTGGAGGTCAGCTTCGCCCCACTCCTTCCTACCTAGACCCTGCCCTAGTCAGGTCTTAAAAAGTACATATATAAAAAGTACAGAAGTGAGCTCAAGTTGGACTATAGAAGGATTTCTTGCAGCTAGGTAAAAGCCAGTATTCATTGGCTTTTAGCCTCAAAAGGTAGTCATTTTCCTTATCTCTGACAGAAGGCACATATGGCTTTCCATTGACATATACTTGTAATGCCTATCAGCATATCAAGGTCCATGCTAGTCTCCAGGCTCCCTCAGTCCTTAAGTACTTGTTGATTCCAGTGTCCTTTGCAGTAGCATCCTGGCCCTTCTTACCTCCTCCTCTACCCTTCCTAAAACTCCAGGCCTGCCCCATTCATGGGCTTCCCTCCCCACAGCTTCTTATCCTTGTTAAAACCCATGTGATTTTCCCACATGCATGTCCACCCCCACCCCTGTTCTCCCATGTACAGTCCATTGGCCATGTCCCGTCTATTTCCTTTTCTCCCCGCTCTGGACTCTTTCAGATGCCTCTGGATATTTTCTCTCTCTTACTCACAATAAAACCTTCCCCCAATAATGGAGTGGCCATATTGGTAGTTTCTTTACTATACTCCATAGCATACAGAGACTCTGTAAAATTGTTTAACACTAGAAAAGGAAAAAGAGCCTGGGGCAAACAGAGCAGAACACAAGAGGATAATGAGAGAGCACACATGTTGGCTTCTGGGACTGAGTTTCACCTCACTGTCCTATATTTTGATTTCAGCTATCTTGGTTCACAAAACAACAAAAACAAAGAAAGGCAAGTCATAAAATATACTGATGGCCCAGTAAAAACATGTTTATTTGGTCACCATTTAGAGACATTCTGGGTTATGGGTACTATTCTGCTAGGGCCCAGGAAGAACTCAGTAGTTATAAATATATACTTCATAAAAACTTCAAAGCATGCCATGCCTCTAAGATATGTATAGAGTTGTAACTCAGAATCATTTGATGATCCCAGGCTGCAGGCATCTGAAGAAAGTGGAAAAGAACTTTCAGATTCTTAATTTCATCCAATTAACATTTTTACCAGCCCGAAGCTCTTCTTGTGGACTGACCTGCAGCCCACATGTAATGTGCTCATGCATCTGTTATGTTTCTGTATATGTTTCTGTTACATTTCCAAAGTGCATGCATTAGAGATCCCCAGACCTTAGCATAGCTGACACCATGATGGAAGTACCATTCAGGCTTTGGAACCTAGCAGGTAGGCTGCCAAAATAAAATAAAAAGAAGACCTAATCCATCAATGTTCATAGTTCTGGAAAAGTCCCCAAATGAATGTACTAACATAGCTTTTTGGCTTCTGTAGTTCTGCTTCTGGCTGACTGTTCTTCCTTACTGAGGTGTCAGCCTAGGATGTGGCTTTTGTACTTAAATGCTTACTCTGAGAAAAGCTTGGGACTGAACTCCTGTGCTGAACACTCAGTGTAGCTGGCAGCCAGCTAATAAAGATGTTCTATTGGCATGAGCCCATGTCCATGGGGTCTTCTCTACAGGATATCTCATAACATACAAAACACATAAGCTTGTTTTCCATGTAACAGAAAATTGGCTGAAATGCTTTACTGAGCATATTTTAAAGCACATTTCTGGCCACGGTGTAAGTTTAACAAACTGACTTTTTCAAATTGGCTTTAAAAAGAGTTTTAATACTACATGAATCACAATATAACCCACTTCATCTTTCATCTAGAAAGTACCACATAACTCAATCACTAAATATTGGGGGCTGGCAAGATGGTTCTGCGGGTGAGGGCTCAGACCATGCCTGACAAGCTGAATTAGATCTATGGGACCCATATGGTAAAAAGAGAGGACCAACTCCCACAGGCTGTTCTTTGACTTCCATACAAGTGAGCAACTATGAATAGTACAGCAACACCCTATTTCCAAGCTCTCCTCAGTGTTCTTGATGCCAGCCACCAAGACTTGTCTGGGTATGTGGGCTTTTGTTAGACAAGGGCTGAAATCCAACTCTATCACTTCCCAGCCAGCTGATGGCTACAGACTGAACAGTCCCCCAAATTCTTATGAGGAATTCTTAATCCACAGTATAATCATATGAGGAACTGCAGAATGTTAATTAAGATTAAATGGGGGTAGGGACTAAAGAAACAGCTCAGTGGTTAAGAGTGCTTCCTGCAGTTGCAGAAGTCCTGTGTTTAGTTCCCAGCACCTACATGGAGGCTTTCTGTAACTCCAGATGCAGGGGATCTAATGTCCTCCTCTGGTCTCCCTATACATCAAGCACACATATGGTGCAAAAGCAATCTTTCAGGAAAGAACACTCATATAGATAAAAATTTTAATTAAAAAAGTGAAAAACAGGTCTTCAGGATAGGGTACTGGTTGGAATCAACTGATACCTTTTCTAGTAGAGGAAGAGCAACTGGCACAGTAGCTCCGGGTAAGGTGCTTGCCACACAAGCCTGACAGACTAAGTTCCGTCCCTGGGACTCTCTTAAAGGTAAATGGAGAGAATCAACCCACAGTTGTGTTCTGACTGCCACAAGTGTGCTGAGTGGCTCACGTGAACCTGTGCTCACAGCCACACCCCACAAACTGTCTTCTGATTGGCATGCATGTGCCGTGCCTAGTGGCTCACACACACCTGACTCATGCACATATATTCACATACACAACAATAATAAATAATTTATTAAAGAAAGGAAGGGAAACTAGAGACCATTGTTCACCACAGGGAATAATTTTGCAACGAGACAAGCAAAGGTAAGCAAAGAAGAATGGGAGTGAGGGAAGTGGGGAGGGAGGGAGGAAGAGAGGGAAGAAGCCAGTGAGGGAGGGAGGGAAGTAGTAGGCTGGCCTGTCTTTGAGGTTTACATCACTGAGTTTCCTAGCCTGGAAAGGAAATGGTTGGTGATGGGCAGAATTGATATCTGAAGATATCAAAAGGCCACTCCCTTTTAATTAATTAATTAATTAATCAGTTAATTAATTAATTTTTGAGCCAGGGTCCTATGTAACTGCCTACATAGCCCAGGCTGGCCTTGAAGCCATGTTTGTCTTGCCTTTCTAATGCCAGGATTACAGATGTGCTACCACGCCCAACACATCAACAGGTATTTTCTTTGAAACTCCAGATAGTAAATGAGGCTCTTTGAGCCTGGTCTCCGCAACAACCACCAAACTTTGCCACCTCTGCACAAAACCAGCCATAGGCCATACATAAGCATGTGAACAAAACTTTGGTTCGCCATTACCTCAAATAGTGTTTTTTTTTCTCCCATTATCATAAGCTTTTAATAGCACAAGCTTTTAAAAACTTCATACACACCAGAACAGCTCGTGTCTTTGCCAGGCTTGTTTGCTCATAGCCTATGCACTCTTGAGGAAATCCAAGTCAACAAGAGTGACCAAGGGAAGCCAGGAATCTAGGATGGGGTGTTCTTGGTCACTTTTGCTTCCGTGCTTACCTTTTGTCATGGCGCTAACCTCGTCGAGAACAGGGATTGCTTTGGGTTTTAACTGGTCTTTTATTCTGCCTCCCAGCAAGGAATCGATACCTGGATTTAAAGGGAAGGGGTTGATGAGGGCAAGCCAGCTTCCCTTTAAGTTCTTATGCATTCTCCTCACACCCCAGGAGCCTACGCCTGGAAAACATCTTCCCTCTGTCCTCATGTCTCATCCTCCACTCCAGATCATTCACTGTGGGCCCTAATTCGGGGAGATGCCATTGCCTGCATCAAAATCCTCAAACTCACATTCCCAGTGGAAAGTTAGGCTCACGGACACTTAGATTTTGCGTGAAGAACACAGCGTTTGTCATCTTGAGCTGTGTCACGTAACCACTGTCTCCAGCTCATCCACACTAGGGTTTTCTCCACTGTGGTACCACTGGCTTTTGGTACCAGATATTGCTTTTTTTTGTGGTGGACTGTCCTGTGCACTGTAGGCTGAGGAGCAGCATCTTGTACAACAGATAGCAGTTCACTGCCCCACCCCAATCCTGCCAACCATATATTCCTCCAAATGCCACTTTTTGTTGAGAACTATTAACCAAGCTGCATGTGAACTCTAATGAACCATGGTCCATCAAGGAACAGGGACAGGCTATTTCTAAAGCCCATTTAGCAGAGCACTTAGCAGGGCCACATATGCTCTTCTGTATGAAAAACGACAACAGGAAAGTAAAGGTTTTGCAATAAGCAAAGTAAAATTTTAAAACAGATACCCAAGTCCCTCTGCTTGTGAAACTGAACTTAAATGTTGTGTGGCTTTTTAATTTTGGATTTATTTATCAATCAAGGTGTATAAATGTTTTGCCTGCATGTATGTCTGTGCACTTTGTGTACACCTGGTGTTCGTGGAGGTAAGCAGAAGGCTTTTGATGTCTTAGAACTGGAGTTATGGATGGTTGTAAACTTCCATGTGAGTGCTGAGAGAGGATGTAGGTCCTCTACAAGGGCACTAAGTTCTACTAACCACTAAGCCATCTCTCCAGCCCCTAAAATTTGGGGTTTAATCATCCATTGACAAGTGGCAAACACCCACTAGCTCTAGAGCTTTTCCTGTCTGCCTTCTACCTTCAACTGCTCCCTATTTTGTCTGTGATTTATAAGAGGTATCTAAGCCATCTTTATAGGAGGTAGTTAAGGCATCTTTCAAACTATAGCAAACAAAAATGCAAACTAACTTTCGCTGCTACTTACCATCCAGGTCTGAGAATGCCTTGTTCTTGGTCGTGTTGTACTGAGCCAATATGTAGTCAATTTGCTGGAAAAGAAAATTACATGGCACCTGCCCTTTGAGGTGCAAAGTCATAATACAAAGACATCAGAGATTTAAGATATAAGAAATTAACCCCCTCAGAGCACTTTGAAAAAGAAATAGCTAGGAGGCGACATACACACTCATCTTTTCAAGTACTCTGATAGTCACACTCCCAAGCTTTACTAGCCTGGTACCAACTTACCTATTGTGTTTGTTTATTATAAACTTACTAGCTGTGGTCACTTCTTATGTGTCATGGTTCTGTGGACTGACTAAGTGGATCATGGTGGGGACTATATGGATGAGCAAAGGTGGGTCCCTCTATCTCCTGCCTCAGGATCACCAGTAGTGAGAGACTAATAGACACCTAATGCACAGCTCCTAGAATCCGAAGTTCAAAACTAGCTCAAGATCATGTCCACTGTGTCCCTCTGGTCATAAACAGGTCATGAGACAGCCCAGACTCAAGCGGATAGATATACCCCCTAACACAATGAGTTTGACACACAAGTCCATGGCTTGTGTAATCCCCATTGATTACTCCCCACTGGTTTTCTAAGGAAGCATTTATGTACTTATTGACGGTGGCTCAGTGGGCCTGCTTCCTCCTCTCTCAGAAGGCCAGGTTAACATTCTTCTGGAGTTGCCAACCTTCCCAGTGAACACATAGCAGTGTTTAAATTTTCTTTAGTTATGAGAGATAAAACATTTTGCTCTCTTTGGGGACAGTTATATTCCATCTGTCAGTTGCTTATTCAATTATCTGTATAATTTCTGTCTGTTAGTGGTCTTCATATATGTTCACACAGGTAAGTTTTCCCAAAGTCACAGTAATTTATCATCTTTATAAGATGATGAAAGCAATCCTAATTTTTGTGAGCCACTATTACTACTTTTGGCATTTGGGGAGTGAAAAGGGGGGTTCCTGTGGAATCTTCAGGATGTTACAGGAAAAACATTTTGAGTTTTTGTTTATAAGGTGTGGAAAAAGTAATCCCACCTGTACTACACTGTAAAGCCATGTAGAGTTAACTTCTCTACTCTCCACCCTCCCAAATGCTTCCATGACTTTTTTTGATCTTTTGTTGTTGTTTTGTCTTTGTTTTTGTTTTTGCTTGAAGCTATGTGACACACTTCATATGCAGTATTTTGAGGAAACAATCAACCTAGAAAGCCACTTCTTGTTTAAGGACCCAAAAGTGCTGGGGGACTCTTCTCTATGCTGATGCTAAAGAGCATCACACAGTTAAGTCAGCTCCTGCTCAGATACCTTTCAAACCACATTCTGAGCAGGTAACAGATCAACACACTCCTAGGTAACGGACAGAAAGAGTTCCTCCCTGTCCTTGCCTTTTAGTCACTGTTTGCCTTCTTCCAAAATGACCAGTGTGTGTGTGTGTGTGTGTGTGTGTGTGTGTGTGTGTGTGAGAGAGAGAGAGAGAGAGAGAGAGAGAGAGAGAGAGAGAGAGTTCTTCCAAAGGAGACTGACACATCCACACAGATAATAAACAAGTATGCATAAAGCTAAAGAATTCCATCATACTAGTAACTATGAAATGATAACAGGTGAATTTACTGCCACCACCACCAACAACAACAACAAAAATCAAACACCCACAGTGAGACTCTTAAAATTACTAGATACATTTATATGTGCTGTGATTTTGTTACACCTAAATAAAATAATTAAAGACATGTAAGCCCTGATGCTATGGAAACTGCTTTGGTGTATTTGAGAATGGCTCTCTGGCTGTGTTTCTTCATCTACAATACTAAAGGGCAACACCCGTCTATGTGGGTTCACTGGCTTCTTAAAAGGTTTAGCTGACCAACTTGATATGTCAGACTTTGTTGACTCCCCAAGAGAGGCCTTACCCTCTCTGGAGTGAATGGGAGGAAGTGGGGGAGGGAGGAGGAACTAAGGTTAGTATGTAAAATTTAAAAATATTAAATAAAAGATACACAGAGAGCTATTTCAATACCCAGTAATAAAACATGACCAATTAATAATAATAATAATAATAATAATAATAATAATAATAATAATAAAGGTTTGGCTGAACTTCCAAACACACAGGGACTCAGAGCGGCTGACACAAAGTGCCATGGAATGTGCAGGTCGCAAGTTTTTACCTTTGGGGTTTCGCTCAGGAACACTTGCAAGTCTCTGAAATTGCTCTCTGCCAGTTTCTGGGTCCTTTTGATCTGGGTCCTTACCTGGTGATTGGCCACAAAGCTATACATGATGCCAAGGCTGCAGGGAAAGGGAAGAATAAAAAGTGTTGGCCAAGATTCACTGGCATTGGCACCACAGGGGCTGCTTAACAGTCACCTCTGTCCCCTCCCATTGCAGCCTACCCACTAAGGCCACCATTAGCACACCACCAAAATGGGGACCCAAAACAGGACTAAGATCTCTGAAGACAAACCTCCATTTAGGATGAAGCACTGCATTGTGACTCTCATAAATGAACAATATCCACAACAAACGCTGGACGGAAAGTTGCAAAGGTGGCAGGCAGTATCAGGGACATGTGTATATACTCTGTGTGTATGCCCTCATGTGCCCACACAAACACCCCAGTGCACCTGAGCTACCCCCAGAGGAGAGGGAATTGGCGAGATGGTAAGGGGGATTGGAACATTCTGGTGATTTTTCATCTGATTGTTAGCTTCTATATTGTCCAGATTGAAAAGAAATAAGATATTTCAACATTAAAGCACTACAGGAAGGCATAGGTTCATTTCCTACTGCTGTGATAAAATATGCCCACCGTGATTTCCTTCCCACACAATATTAGATTGTGCCCAGGTGCCAATCTTGAAACAAACCATGATACACACTTCATTTATATAAAGCATAAAACCAAAACAAATGATGGTGCTAAAAAAAAAAAAAAACACCATGGTTATTGTGGGGAAGGCCAAGGGCTCTTTAATGACTGGGTATTCTTCATGGAAATTCTTGAATATGTGCTTATGAAAAGGATACTTTCCTCTACATAAAATACACATCATAATGAACTCCAAAATCTTTAACAAAGTCATTTTGCAGGAAAGACTGCATTGTATGAAATTCAAACCTTCTTTGCCACTCATCACAAAAGACTGACTTTAAACATATTAAAATTTCTTAGACTTCTTCTTTTTTTCCTTTTTTCCTTTCTTTTTTCTTTTTCTTTTTCTTTCTTTTTTTTTTTTTTTTTTTTTTTTTTTTTTTTTTTTTTTTTTTTTTTTTTTTTTTTTTTTTTTTTTTTTTTTTTTTTTTTTGCCACCAGCTATCCCTTGATTTGTTGAGGCAGAGCCTCTGAACATTAACATTTTAAAATTTAGGAGTAAATTCCAGGCTTGATGGTGTACCGCTGTAATCCTGAAGCTTGAAAGAGTAAGGTGAGAGACCTCAGAGTTCCGGATAACCTGAACTGTATGAACAGGGACCTTCTCTCAAAATTAAAACAAAACAACCCCCACCCAACAACCTGCAGGGGAGATAAAACCCAAAATACTTTCCAAAATACTTTTAGATATGACCACTAGAGGGCAGCAAGAAATAAATAAATAGTGCAAAAAACATTTTCCACACAGATCCAAAAGACCAAAATTGTTACTTTGTAACTATGAAGCCTACATGGAGATAGATTTTAAGAACAGTTTTGCAAGTAAGAGGTAAAACTTGGGAAAAATGAAGCAGTATACACACACACATACAGATTACATTGAAAAAAATCCTATGTTGCCCAAAATCCCGAGACTCAGGACAGGTATTCATCCTGCAAAACTACTGCTGCATGGGGCTGAAGGGATGGCTCAACAGTTAAGAACACTTATTGCTCTTCCAAAGAACCCAAGTTCAGTTCCTAGCATCCACATTGGGCTGCTGACAGCAAACTGAAATTTCAACTCCAGGGCATCCAATGGCTTTCAAGTTAACTTACACTAGCATGCACATACCTACACAAGCATACACACACACACACACACACACACACACACACACACACACACACACAATCACACATCTGCACATAGACACACGTGGGCATATAATGAAAAATTCTTTTAAGCAAGTAAAAAGTACTGCTGCTTCCGGAGGATGCTTAGTTCATTCATGGCTTCTCTTTCTTAAAGCATGTCTTCCAGTGGCAGTGATGCACAGGTCCTTTAGGGCTCCCAAAGTGGCCCTAACACACCTATGTGGCACATGACTCTGAGCAGTACTTTATTCTGTCAAGTGAGCTGCAGCAGAATGAGTAGGTGAGGGGGAACACGTGACTTGGCACTGGATTCCCCCACACACAACTAGACTCCCCTCCCCACAGTGACACACATACGAGCTCTGCAAACACCCTTCTCTCTGAGCCTCAGCAGCCATCACAAAGGCCAGTTTGGATCTGATGATATAAACCGTTTGGAATTCAGCCTAGACTGTATAAGCTTTGCTCAAGCTGCAAAGGATAGGGGCTAGGGAGCATCCACAAATTCCCTGGGACTTATTTATTTTAAGCTTGAGTCCTTCCTTAGGGCAATCTCAGAAAATGAAGACAGAATGTTCTGTACCATTTGGACTTCATAATGATCCACTACTGTCTGTCCCAAACTTACACTTGTATACAAAGCAGACAGTGTGCCTCAGTAATAATCTTTATTGACTAGCATGACACTCTCATGCTAAGTTAGGACAAGTGACTTAATGATTTTAGAGTTATGTACAGAAGCAAGACACAAATGCATGCACAAATAAAAAAATGTGACAGGGTCTTTATTTAACTAAGTCAGGTTCAAACATCTATGCCATAAGTCAGGATCACTCCTAAATAGACCTGAAATCCACCCTGGGGGACTCTCCCTTTCTCTCCATTGGCTCTACTGGGCTGCAGACCCATTTGGTTACAGAAAAATGTCTAAGTGGACCGGGAAGTCCACTACTTCCTCTTGAACCTTTCCCCTAAATACACCATGGAAGACCCCCCCACAGTGACCTCTGATGGCATGTGTCACAGTGCCTGCTGGAGTTTGTCTTTATTTCTACCTAAGTTCAATGTCCTTAAGATGAGTCAGTAATTACCTAGGGAGGTAATTACTGCAAACAAACTTAATGGCTTTCCCAGCAAATTTTCTGTGTAGATGTTTGTTTATTTAAGTTAAAAATGACAAGTCCAGGGGCTGAAGAGATGGCTTAGTAGTTAGCACTGGCTGCTTTTCCAGAGGACCCAGGTTCAAACCCCAGCACCTGTATAGTAGCTTACCCTGTCAACTTTGCCTAGTAGGAGCCGTCCCTTACAGGGGTGCCTGAAGGAAGTGGTTGGAGACTGAGCTTTTTGCATGTTCTAAACTTGATCTGCTCACACACTATCTGTTCAAGCAGAGTGTGGAAGCAGAAACTGTCCTTGTGTTTTATTATATAAAGGCTTTACTCACAAGATCATCAGTCAGATCAATGAACTGCCATACAACTTTTTGGTCCAACACTGACTGCCAAGAACATAGGTCTAGAAAATCCTACTCAAGATGATCAAAATCATGTTATCAGTAACTCTAACAAAAATCTGTGCTAAACAAAGTCCTGCAAACAAACTTAATGGCTTTCCCAGCAAATTTTCTGTGTAGATGTTTGTTTATTTAAGTTAAAAATGACAAGTCCAGGGGCTGAAGAGATGGCTTAGTAGTTAGCACTGGCTGCTTTTCCAGAGGACCCAGGTTCAAACCCCAGCACCTGCATAGTAGCTTTGTAACTTCAGTTTCTGGTGATCTGACCTTTGTGGGCACTAGGCACAAATGTGATGGACATACATGCATGAAAATAAAACACCCAAATGAAGAAGATGATAATAATAATAATGACAACAATAATAATAATTTTTAAAGTGACAAGTCTAAGACCCTCATGGTCATGCATAGAGCATCAGAGGAAACGGGGTGGCTTGGGACCTGGGAGTTGTCAGGTAGCTGGCAGAGCATTTTTTTCTGTAGTTCTTCAAAGTGCTACCACTAAGTATTGCAGGAACTTCCCAGCATCTACAAACACTGCAAACCTGAGTTTTTATATAAAACCTCCCAATGTGTAAATACTAGCAACTGATAAAAACTTTACTATATTGACGGATACTTGTTTCCAACTATGATCTCTAATTTAAACTTCTCATTTAAACAAAATAGAGAATGAATGGCCCCTTTTGTGTTGATTTAGACACTCTCTGATAGTCACCGTATTTTTAAGCAAATATTGGAGTGACATAAATTAATTTTTCTGCATTTTAACAGTTAACAGTCAATGATAGAATATGAAAACACTGAGAAAAATGGACCTAAGGCAAACTGGCCATAAAACATCAGTGGGTCCCCTTCTCTGTCACATGAAAGCTTTGCTAGGCTACCCAAAGGGTGCTTTGGTGCAGTATAGTAAAATGTTTTCAGATTTTGAGGAGAAGACAGGAATTTTTATTCATAGGACATACAGCATTAGAAACTGTCTGTACATTGTGGAAAATAATTTCCTCCCATACATACTTATGAATAAAGATTTAGGGGCTTTTACAGACTAAATCTTCAGAATCTGAAGACTCTTTTTTCCTATCACTTTCTATGGAAATTGGCCAGTGAAAGCTGAATAAATGCTTTTAGTGGATAACTGATCTCTTCCTTCTCAAATGTTACTTATTTACATTTTAAGCAATCACAATCTCTTATCCCCATCAACAAAGACTCAAGATGTTCAGGTAGGCTACAGTTCAATCTGTGGTTTTTTGTTGTTGTTGTTGTTTTTGCTTTTTGGTTTTTTCCTGAGAATCTTCTAGCCTCCAAGCCAGGGAGTGGTAAGCACATCCTATACTTCGATGAATTTCGGAGGTAGCCAGCTTCCTGAGGGCGAGCCTGATTTAGTCCACCAGGGTAATCATTACCAAAGCTAACTTACAATGATATCCAAAACCTTCCCAGAATGCTAGGTATGGGTAGGTTTTGCTTTTCCTTTTCTTTCCAGATTCATCTTTACTTTTACTTACGTACACACTTGTGTGTCTGTGTAAGAGTGTATGCAACTGAGTACAGTGCTCATAGAGGCCAGAAAAGGGTGTTGGATCCCTAAGGCTGGGATTATGGATGGTTGTCAGCAGCCCAATGTGGGTGCTGGGAACTGAACTTGGGTCCTCTGCAAGAACAGCAAGCACTCTTAAGCACTGAGCCATCTTTCCAGTCTCCTTTTCTGTTAAGTAGCCTTTTGGGCATTCTGACAGTGTAGATGATCTACATAAAGGAGTGGAGTGGAGTGATGAAGAGTGTAAAGGTGAGTAGTACAGTGAAGATGAGTGTAGAGCAGTGGAGTGTAGCTGGGGAATAGGTGTGGATCCAACAGCACAGCCTCATCATAAAGGCTTGTATGTTTCTGGTTTGCCCATCAGCTAGACACTTCTGTCAACAGCAGTAACTACATGGAACAGCCTGGATCACAAAGGGTAGTGCATCTAAAATTTACAAGCAGGAGCAAACAGACAGCAAACTCAAGAAAATCAGGTTTTGAAATGACTAGGAAGTTCTTTACATTCTACAATCTTCACAATTTTACAGGGACTTGTCAACATTCCTTTTGCATCAACTAACAAATGGAGGCCCTGCTTTCTGCTTGTCAGCCTCCACAGAGGTATCAGGAGGGAGGTAAATGCTTCAGGCATTAAGTTTACCAGGGGATGGGGAGATGGCTCAGTGGGTAAAAGTGCTTGCCCCACAAGCATGAGGACTTGAGTTCCAATCCTAGGACACCATATAAAAGCTAGACATTTATCTCATACATCTGCAATCCCAGCACACCTACAGGGAGATGGGAGGTGGAGACAGTAGAATCCCTAGAAATCTGCAGGCCAGCTAACCTAGAATTCTCAGTGGAAAACAACAAAGAGGCCCTGTCTCAAACTTAGTGGAAGGAGAAGGCCTACATCCAAGGTTGTCCTGTGACCTCATACAGGTCATGGCATATGATTGCCTGAATCTACACATTCCAATGTGCCTATACCTCCCCACACACATAAACACACACAATTTTTCAGGATATCTTCAAGAGAGAAAACTACCAAAGGCCAGCTCATGGAGTATGGTAACTTCTAGTGGCAACTTTCTGAGTTGCTGCTAATGTCCCTTTCTGCTTTGTTTCACTTTAAACTCATGTGGTGGGGGCATGCTTGTAATCCCAGGACTCAAAAAGTTGACATAGGCATTACCGGAAGTTCAAGGCCAGCCAGGACTTTTTGCAGTCCTCACTATCTGTAAGTTCAAGGTTAGCCTAAACTGTGTAATGGGATCCTGTCCCAGAAAAAAAAAAAAAGGCTGGGTGTACTGATGCATACCTTTATTAATTAATATTCATTCCAGCACTTTGGGAGGCAGAGGCAGCTAGATCTCTGTGAGTTCAAAGCCAGACTGGTATACATAGTGAGTACCAAGGACAGTCAAAACTATGCAGTGATATTCTATCTGGACAAGAAAGAAAGGAGGAGGAGGAGGAGGAGGAGGAGGAGGAGGAGGAGGGAAAGAGGAAAAGCAAAACAAACTCATGGACTTAAAAGGTAAAAAGAGTCATTCCCCATCACCTTGCAATGCCCTAATAGCTATGGTCCAAGACTTGACTTGCCTCATTAGCAGACAAATCACCAAGAGCGAAACAGCCAAGCATTTCCTCCTATACGGCTCGTTCTGCTTCTGCCGATGGTGCATTTCTCCACCACATTTGTTACAGCAACGGCACATACAAAAGAAGCAGCCCACCAGAGGCATGAGGATAATGAACAGCAGCCCCAGGATGGCGCAGATCAGAATTCCGATTTCATAGTAGGCAATCTGCAATGCAAAGGCAAGACATAGCACATGTCACACAAAACCGAAAGAACATTCCACAGTAGTGAGTACCTCAGTATGCATGCATTTACGTGTTTTTCCACTTAGAAGTGTTCTGTGCTAAAGGAAGTGGAGTGCTGAGTTACTAGAATGCTGGCCAAGAGTTTAATATTCCTTTCAATTGCCTGGAAGTTACCTAAGAACAAGGTCAACTGGGAAATGGTTTACTTTCAACTTCAAAGGTATTTTCTTTTCCAGATGGCTTGAAAATAAGCTCTGCATAGCGAGACATACATGTACAGGGTACTTTATATCAGGAAGACGGAGCAAGTAGAGATTAAGATTTGAGCCATATTGGATGGCATTAACTAGTTACAAACTCAACATTTGCTAAAGAAGATGAGATATGCTGTGACAAAAGGGCACAGAAATTATGAGAGTAGCCAACTAATGACTGATCCAGCTTGAGACCCATACTATGAGAGGGAGCCCACCCCTGACACTGCTTAGGGGGCTAGGACCCAAACATGATTGCCAAAAAAAGAAAAAAACAAGTCAATGAAATGATCCCAATGGTATTCTGCTGTACTCCTAGGTCATTGTCTAGCCCAACTGTAACCAGAGAGGCAGCAACTGCTAAAAACAGGTCCAGAGACCCACAACCAAACCTTAGAACTTGGAGAATCTTGTGAAAAAAGGGGAGGGAGGATTATGGGAGCCAGAGGGGTCAAGGACACCACAAAAAAACCAACAGAATCAACTTACCTGGGCTCATGGGGCTCACAGAGACTGAACCACCAAACAGAAAATTTCACGGGACTGACCTAGGCCCTGAACATATGCTACAATTGTGTAGCTTGGTCTTCTTGTGGGACTCCTAACAGTGGAAGCAGGGGCTGTCGCTGACTCTGTTACCTGCTTTTGGGACCCTTTCCTCATACTGGGTTGCCTTGTTCAGCCTTAGTAGGGTAGGAGGTGCCTAGTCTCACTGCAACTTGATATGCCATTGCTGGCTGATACATATGGAAGAACTGCCCTTTTCTGAAGAGAAAGGAGAAGTGGATGGTTGGGAGAAGAGGGGCGGATGGGGGAGAGGAGGGAGGAGAAACTGTGGTTGGGCTGCAAAAATAAATCAATTAATAAAAATAGGGGAATAAATCCAAAATAAATAAATAAAAGAATTCAAATTTTGAACAAAGTCTAGACATTCTGAGTGAATCAAGCACAAGGAATTTACCCTTTCTGTGCAGACACTAGGAGTAACAATATGGCGCTTATCAGGTCATCCTGAAAACTAGAGATAGGTACGGTTAAAGAGGAAGTGCCTAGGCAATCACCAGGCACTAGCAAGTGGAGTTTTCTATGCCATCCAAGAGGCAGGCCTGATGAGTACAAGGCTTGGCAGCCTGTGTCCACAATGGTCCTGCATTCCCAGAAGCCAACACAACTTCCATACAGAATCACTAGACCTTAATGTATTTTCATTCTCCTTGCTTGCTTTTTCTAGTGTACATGGAACATTGTCCTGGAGGATGAAATAATCTCTCATTCCAGACGAGGCACAAAGTCACTCACATTTCTCTTCTTTGTTTGCTCACTCTCCTGCTGTTTTGTTTTGTTTTGAAGACAAAGTTCCCTATATCCCTGGCTGATCTCACTAGTAATGAATGATGCTCCTGACTCCACCTCCTGGGTACTTCAATTACAGATATGTGTCCCCACGTCTAGTTTCTGAGGATAGAATCCATGGATTCATGAATGCTAGGCAAGCATTCTACCAACTGAGCTACACCCTGAGCCCTAAAGTCCCTCAGATTTCTAAAGAATGCCAATAAACCACAGGTGGACACTTGACAAAAAAGCAAGATAGCAGTGGCTGATGTAGGAGCTAGATGAAGAGAGAAAAACAAAACAGGAACTTTGTCTTGTAGGCTTGCCCTGAGCCTTGATCTCACATCTAACTTCCTGTTTAACCACCTCACCTTATCTCCCCACAGATGGTGTATGTTTTCCTGCATTACCATAGTGTGGCAGTCAAAAAGAGAGCTCAGTGCCACCACTCCCCCTAGCCTGTCCACTGTGTAAAATTGCAGTGACAAAAAGCAGCTGAAGAAAGCATGACCTTTGCTCTTGAAATCTGCGCAAACAAAAAGCATCTCCTGATAAGAAAGATTGTGAACACCTGTATCCTCTGGCCACCTGTTGTGGGGAGTTGCCCACCAGTCAGTGAACTCTTATCAACTGTTCCATAATCACACCTAAATTTTCAGAAAAATGAACTTGGTGACAAACCTGTCATCCTACCAACTAGCTGTCTGTCAACCGTTGCCTTCCTTGCCTCAATGCCAGTCTCTTCTCTTAAATGGCCTGCTGCACAGACAGCAGCTTTATTGGGGTCTGACAACACTGTCAGGGCAAATGTAATGTCTTGGTAGAGAACACTAAAACTGAAGTTGGTTACATCATGCTGGAAGCTCCTGGTCCTCTTACACTAGGAAAATGTCCATCAACATGATGAGCCCCACGGGCAAGAGGGATGAACAATCATGGATTCAAAATGAAGACAACAGCTCACAATCAACATTCAATAGATAGCAATTAACTATAGATGAGCACTCAGGTGTGAACTGGGGCACACCTGACACTTGAATATTGTCCACTTCAATATTAAAATTAAAATGCTATGAAAAAATAAAAAGCAAGGGAAGTTGCCGAGGATGTATATGTGTGTCCTTTTGCCTGTCTACAAGCATCCATTATTAACTGACTAGTTAGCATTTCCTTGAGGACTAATATCATGAGCCAATTAAGAAATCAGCCTAAACACTACAAATTCTCACATACTTACACATTTTGCTAGCATTTATCATCAAATAAAATTATTTAGTACTTAAAGGAATTTAAATATTTTCTGAACCCCAGTAGGTAATAAACACAAATCGAGGAGAGAAGATATATTGAAATATTTATTGTGCATTAGTTTTAGCTTCAAGAAAAAAGTTTATGTTATATAAACCGTCCCAATGTTACTGACTTAATATTAGACAGTGTACCATTTTCTTTCTTTTCCTCCCACCCTGCCACAGCGCTGAAAATTGAACTCAGAACCTCACACATCATACCAGTGAGTGCTCTACCACTGAACTGTATTCCCAGCACTAGGATGTTATCAGAGTTGATTTCTAGGCCACAGGATTTAGCAATTTGTAAATTAATTTTGATGGCTCATGATCTTTGAGCACATTGGAGATTATCTTGACATCAGACAAAGGAAAAATTAAATATGACAGCTGAGACAGAGACAAAACACATAATCTAAACACTACCACAGGGGCGACAGAAAGTGTTGACAGAGACAACGCTACTCATGTACTTGAGACAAACAGCACCTTGGCACAAACAGTAGGCATGCAGTTTACCTTCAAAGCCAAGATTATGTTTTCTGGCTGTGGGAATCAAAGCAGTTGAGGAGTTTGTGTGTAGCAGAGGCAGCATGCATCAAAATAAAACAGAAAAGTCAAATAAGTCATTAACCATAATCATATTCCACATTGGAAAAAATCACAACGGAAGGCTCAACATGAGGAAGAAGTATAGATTCAAGCGTATATTTGAGAATTAGTTTTTGATTGGAGTCAAGTTCTGGAATTCACATTTGGGTTTTTGAAAGGTTCAAAGTCAATATGATCATCAGTTAGGGAAAAGGGAACCACAGGGCAGTTATAGATGCTAACAAGCTTGCTACATGATCTCCATAAAGCAGGTCATGAGGGCTGCTTATAGTCTAAAAGCCAAAATATCCCCTCTAGTATGAAATCTGAAAGTGTTATTCCCTTGTTTAACAGCATCCAATGAAGTTCTGCTCTCTCTCTCTCTCTCTCTCTCTCTCTCTCTCTCTCTCTCTCTTTCTTTCTTTCTTTCTTTTTTTTTTTTCCTTTCTTCCTTTCTTTCTTTCTTTCTTTCTTTCTTTCTTTCTTTCTTTCTTTCTTTTGTTTTTTGGAGACAGGGTTTCTCTGTGTAGTGCTGGCTGTCCTGGAACTTGCTTTGTAGACCAGGCTGGCCTCAATAGCCTGCCTCTGCCTCCTGAGTGCTGTGATTAGAGTTTTGCCATTTCTAATGCAAACTTCCCAGCATGGTCCTTTAGTTTCAAGTCCTCATTCTTGGCCATTCTAAGTTGTCTGTTGTCACTCTGTCAAATTATTTCCTCTCTTCATTTCTCATTCTGACTGCCCAGGTTGTCTCCCTACTCAGGTCATCCATCACTCCCTAGATGAAACTGAAGTTTAAGCATAAATGCTGCTACCTCCAGGAATTCTGGATATTGTATATCATCTTTCCCACTACCCTATAGCCCTGAATTTGCCATTTGAAATAACGTACTCTACTTAGAAGAAATGGCTGCCATATAGCCACCTCCTGTTATACCACCTCCTCGAGAGCAAGCCCACATGCAACAAAACTAAACCGACTGATGTGCTAATGAAATAAAAGCCACAACCCCAAAACAGAGATCAGTGTGGTCTAGAGATGGGGGATCAGTCGGTGATGGTGATGGGTGATGAAGATGAGCCAACCCACAACAATGAGAGGAAAATAAAACAGATCTCAATGAATTCTTCCTTAAGCTAAGTTTTCTTAATTTATAAGCCTATCCCTTTTGGTGGTCTGTGTGAAGGGGGAAAGGGTTGCTATTGTTTCTAAAGGCTGTCTTTGGCAAAATAAAATGAGCTGGCTCTGTCAGTCTTCATTTCACTATTTTGAAGTTTTCTGATTTGGAAATCTGAAGGTATGCAAACTGTTCCTTATCTGGGGCGGATCTTTGTGGCTTTGAAAGAACAATGCGCATGAATCTAATAATTTTTAAATGAAGTGCTGAAAATGTTGGGGGTTGAGGACAGTTCAGATACACATGTCCCTAAGGGTCACCTGAGCATCCTGACAAGTCCCATTCTGTCTTCCTCGGTGAGTCTACATGCTTGATACCACTCACAACTTTGAGTCCCATGTCTGCCAACCGTAAGAACCTCCTAGTGTAACTAATTCCCAAGCTCCTCTCCCCTTATAGTACATAAGTCCAGGACTGGGGAAGACCAAGTATCTATTTTAAGGGAGCCCTCATGTGATGACTACAGATGAGTAATTTGGGGAAGTCTGTCCTCACTTGGTTATTGTGGATGGTCACACTGTATGTAGGAAGGCCACTCTACTCACAAGCTATAACAAAAGGCTAATTCTTTTGTAATTTCTCCAGCCCAAGAGTCAGCCTGACTGATCTATTTGACAGGGCAACAACAAATACCCCCATAGACGTAAGTGGTTGCATTTTTACTGGTCTCTTTCCAAATGAGCTGTTGTACAGGATAAATTTGTTTCTATGTTATACAGCAGTTAAAATCTTAAGGTTTCCACACCTTGCTGTCCTATTAATTCTCTACTCAGTTGCCCATTATAACCATCTAGGGAGCTTTTAAAAAGAGCAGTAACCAGCCCACCCTGAAGAACAATATCAAAATCTTTAGGGAACATCCATGGTATTGCTACTAATGCCACACTGAGTCTCAGTTACCTTATGTGTAGGATAAGTAGAGAGTAGTACCTGACAAAGCTTTTGCAAAAACTTTGCAAAAGGGAAATGGCAGCAAGTGACATGAGGGTTACTTTGCCATGAATGCTTCTTCATGTTTCGGATGAGCTGATACTATACTCATGACGGATACTGACCAGAGCCTATTACAGACAAGAAAACCCAATGATTCCTGCAATCTAAATTCCCTCCAAGATCCCTGGAGTGTACTTTCCTCATGCAGAAATGGGATGTGAGTTCTGACTAGCACTGTGTCTTCGCCCTCTGAAGAGGTGGCAAACAGGTGGCCAAACCACTCCGAGGAGTCTCTAGACCTGGACCCAAGTGAGGTCATGTCCCCATTCTTACCAGTTCCCCGAAGAACCTTTGCCATTTGTGCTATCAGATTAATCAGGCACGCTACTGTTCAAGATACATGGAAAGCAGTAGTCATATTTTGCCCAGGGATATGAGCCAATCTGGACAATAGTTTGGCAATAAAGTGATGTGAGAGCATTGAAGGATCGTTCTCTGCAGCATCCTAGCCGGGTAGTGAGCAGAAGGCAATGTAGTTCCCACTTCACCTGTCCCACAGTCGGTCCTCCTGACAGATGAAAATGGCTTCCAAAGCAGTTTCCCTCTTGGGCATCCCCCCTTTCCTGGTATCACTTACCACAAACTGAGGGTGTGATATGGCTGCTTCTACCTACAAGGTCTGAACTCATTAGCCAATTGGGGCAGTGGGCATTCATATTCAGACTTGTGCTGGCATCTCATTATTCCCCTGGCACCATCCTCAGAGCAGAACAGGAAAGAGCAGCATGCCCTACTCATCTCGCCGAGGGCTAAGAACATGGCAAACACAGTTTCCTGGTGTTTATCACCCTACACCCACCACACAAAGATCTGTCTGCATGTTTCCTGGGTCTTGCACTTGCAACTAACCAAAATCAAAATCAATTCTTCTGTTTAGGTCACAGAAGTAAAGGGGGCGGGTCAGCAGTGCCCCATGGGCTGGACAGAGATCAGTGTGATCCCTCAGTGCTCTCTGCAAGCCCTGACCTCTCACCTCCCATTACCTGGCCTGTGTCACTTTTCTCTCTCATCACTTCCACACCTGACATCAGTGCTCACCTGGTCCCCCAGCACTCCCAGAGCTACCTCCTACCCAGCCCATGCCCTTGTCCGCTCTACTTCTGTCAAGAGTCACTACTTGTAGGCAGGGCTTCTGCTCAGAATTTCTTGATTTTTTTTTTCTGTTTCTTTGAATGTTGCTTCAGACCTGCTTGTATCCTTATTGCCCTTTGCCCTGAAACCATTAAGGTCCTGCTGGGGTTTGTTCAAGAACAGCCTCCCTTATCTCCACCATTCCTCTAATTCAAGCCTTATGCACACCTCGCAGCTGCCCAGCAAACCCAGCAATGAGCACAGGAGAGAAGCAGCTATGGAGCAAACTGTTCTCAAGAAGAGCTTCTTGCCATCTTGCATCTAGCTCCTAAGAATTCTCAAGCATTTCTGCTTAGGGAGATTCTCACCCTTAGCTAAAAGTCAAAACAAAAACAAAAAACCCCTAGTATTTCTTTTCAGGAAATTCTCAAATGACACATAGTGTGTTTTTCCTCAACCACCAATTTTGAAATTTATGCTGCCACTCAAATGGGATCTATAAGATAAAACAATATTCCATAAAAATCCTTAGTCAAAAGAGTTAGCAAATTACAGATAAAATAATGTTTTTTTAAAAACCTACATTCCAGCCAGACATGATTTTTCTCATATTTGCTATTTTTAATAATGAGTAACAACAAAAGGTTACCTCCTTTGAATCAACTGAGAAGTCAAAATTCCTCTGTATGATTTTTCTGACCATTTCTGTAAAGAAAAAAAACACAAAATAGTAAAATTACTCTATCACTAAAAGGAAACAAGGTATACACATAGGTCTACTAAGCCCTTATAAATTATTTTACGTGGACATAGCATCCTTATAATGATAGCCCTGTCTCCTAAGATAGGTAAATGATCAAACTAATGAGTCTAACATTACACTGAACTTGCTAATTTTTCTTTGCATTTATTTATTGAGGGGGTGCAGCACAATGGTAGGATAGGTACACAGTATGGACAAGGCCTCGGGCTCCATCTATCAAGAGCACACTGTGGAGGCCAGAGGACCACTTGCAAGAGTCAATCCCCTCTTTCCACCAGCATGAGCTTTGGGGATCACACTTGGGTCTTTGGGCTTGGTGGCAAGTACCCTTACCCAGAGAGCCATTCCACTGACCCTGAAGTTGCTAGTTTTTATTTTTATTTGTAACCACAAATACAACTTATTTCCAACATTTGCAATATTTACAAATGAGTCCTAAAAGCCAGCCCTATCTGAGAGTTGTTAACATGAGAAATCCATCCTCCTGTCTCTAAGCAGTGTGTGAACACTGTAGAAAAATGTTCACTTTTCCATCAATTCTCATTTGGGGGGCATTTTCTAGCAACAAGTTTTAGACCCAAACTGGACAAGAACCAGGGCTTCCTCAGAAGATCCACCAAGGCATGATTTCAGACAATTGATGCCCACATCATGAGAGACAAAGAATCCCAATGGGAATCCTATGTGGGACAAAGAATCCCAGGGGTTGATGGGAAAGTCAGGGCAGGTCAAGGTCTCCCTTTTAGACAGGCTCTTTCCCATCCCATCACAATGCACAACTGAGCTTTGGTGCTCTGCCTGTTGTCTCACACTGACCTGTACCTACCACTAAAAGATGCCCATGAAAACAAAGATGTTCAGACACTTGCTGGAAAACAACATGAGCTGATGGGTCTTTCTGGGAAGCAATTTTGTCCTGTGCACAGCTGAGACCCAAACCAAGGTACAAAGGCCATGCTGCAGGAAAAGGACTGGGAATTCTGACAAGCTAAGCCCATTCCATCCTACTACCTGTGGGCTGCTCCATCCTGCAGCCACTCAACATTATTCTCGGGTTCCTGGTAGAATTTCACTGAAGTTTCTGTTATTGATGAAATATTTTAAATGAATGGCCATCTATGTATCCAAATATGTTTACCAAGTTATGTTCACTGGGTTCTTGATATAGTTTAGAGGGGAATGTAGCATGATAGCAGAGTGGAAAATGTTCAAATACCCAAGTTCTATCTACAACACCAGAAGAATTAGTCCAGGGGCTTAGGAGACGGCTCATTTGGTAAAGTGCTTACCAAACAACATGACAGCCTGAATGTGATCCCTAGCACTCAAGTGAAAAGCTATGCAGACAGGCGTGCACTTGCAATCCCAAGTCTTGGGGAACAGACAGGACAATTCCTGGGACTCACTAGCCTGACAGTCTAGCAGAATTAGTGAGTCCTTGGTCACACTGAGAAACCTGGACTCAGAAGAGGTGGATGGTGTTCCCTGAGGAACATTATCCATTGGCCTCCATGAACACATGTATGTGCATGCACAATTGTGGGCATGCATGCCCGTGAACACACACACACAGCCTTGCTCACCACCCCAGCCTCCCCACATATACATAGATGTGGGGGAGGGGTGGTCTCAAGCTCTCTCACCTGCTTAGTGTCTAATATTAGGCATAAAACTAATTGCCACAAACAACCTCATTGGAAAAGGGAGATGATGGATAAGTCTCAACTCTCAGAGTTTAGGGTTAGGGTCTTAGTATCAATCAATAAATTGGTATCCTGAGTCTGGGTGTGTGCTATTGTTACTACTAATTCAAAAACCACAGTGTGGAAAATTGCAACAGTGTAACATCCATTCAATTTTCCTCTGAAAACAAATAAAATAAAGTAAAACACTGTCTGAGAGCCCTACTACATATACAAAGATGGGTCTTTACTGGACTAAGTCAGAGGGTTTCCGGGTATAGTTTGGGACACCCTTAGAGTCCCCAAGATATGGCCAGGTTGAAACAAGGTGTGATTTGCCTTTTTGCTAGGTTGACATTTGTACTAAGGTGTAGAAACAATAGCAGATGAAGGCTGGCGACACTGCATAAAGCAAAGTGGCAGTAGCTAACATTCCCAGATTATTACCATTCATTACAAAGCACATACAACATGAAAAGCATTCTTGATAAAGCATTAATATCACATCTATTAAACCCTGATCTGTAAGTTCACATTTTTTAATTACTCTGCATAAGAAAATGGAGACTGTGCATGAAACTCTTTTCTGCACACCACATTATGGTGGTACCAAGTCTTGAGGGCAAAAAACAAAAGCAAAACACTATACCAGCAGTCAGTATAAGCTAAACTAGCCGCCTTTTCATGAAATACCATTTTTTTTGTTGATGTCAAAAGAAAGACTGTTCTGGCAAACCATTTACTCTGATTTGGGCATCTTTCAGATATTTTCCCTAAATTTCAGGGGTACAACCTACAGCTTCAAAAAAACAAAAAAACAAAAAAACTAATGACAGAACATGTTAACAATGATAAAAATGGAGCTTTGAAGCCAAAATTAGAGTTTTACAATAATCCCCTTAGTTGAAAGTTTTCCTCTGTCTCACTCAGTCCCACTGGACCTGTTTCTATCCCACCCTGCAGCCGCTTATGAAATAATCACTCAGAGGTTAGTATTAAATATAATTGCTTGGCTTAGGATTATTACTGGCTAGCTCTCACAATTCAAATTAACCCATATTTACTAGTCTGTGTATTACCACATGGCTGTGGCTTACCCTAATGTTCTGGCATCTTACTTCTATGGCAGTTACATAGTATCTCCTGACTCTGCCTTCTTTTTCTCTGTAACTGTGTTTGGATTTCCTGCCTGACTATATTCTGTCTGGCCATTGGCCAAAACAGCTTTATTCATCAACCAATAAAAGCAACACATACTCACAGCTCACAGAAGGACATACCACATCAACTCCCATTAATAAGCCTGCTTGTTATGATTAGTAGCTATTACAAAAATGAAGTGCGTTGGGAATAAAGAGACAGCTCAGAAGTTAAGAGCATTGGTTGCTCCAGTAGAGGAACTTGGTTCAATTCCTAGCATCCACAATGCAGGTTCACAACTCCAGGGGATCCAATGCCTCCATGTCAGTAAGTGGAGGCATCCATGGCCACATAAGTGGTGCAAAGACAATAAACTGGTTTTTAAATGAGACATGTCCACATCAGAAGACCTGAAACATTCAATGAGTCACTCTTCAGTTGAAAATATAAGTTGTTACAAATCCTCTGTGGAAAAGTGGATGATGGACCTATGGATTTGAATACATTAAAGGAGGAAAAATTAATTCACAACCCATACTGAAAACAGCCTTAAAAGATGAGCATTTATGCCGGTCAGTGGTGGTACACACCTTTAATCCCAGCACTCAGGAGGCAGAGGCAGGCAGATCTCTGTGAGTTCGAGGCCAGCCTGGTCTACAAAGCTACACAAAAAATAAAAGATGAACACTTACCAGTTTGAGTAATGTCAAAGAAAATACCCAGAATCACAGAAATGACTAAGAGACTTTTGCTACACATCTCTGCATGACCAGATGTCCCACTGTCTACTGAGACAGACTGAACTGGAACATAGACACAAGAAAGCAGCTGATTCCCATTAAGCCAGAGGTTAAAGAGATTTGAAAAAAAATGTAGAAGTCAATGTCATTCTCCTCACTTTTTAATTGTTATATATGAAAAGCTGGACATTTTGGTTTGCTTGGTTGGTTTGGAGTTTTTGAGAGAGTGTTACTGAACAGTGCAGACCTGCCTTACAATCATGAGAATCTTCCTGCATTAGCCCACCCTCACCCAGGCTGGGTTTACAGGTATATGAACCATGCCTGGTTTGGAAGGAATTCTTTATACTTACTTTTAAGTTAATTAGCAAATGAACGTTAAGAATTCTCCAGTCTAGTTCCAAACTTGATAAGTATGGACAAATAAAAACAGGAGCCTCTTGGTGAACCAAAATAACCGTTAAATAACTAAAGAGTCATTTGACTCCTCAAAGCGTTGGGACCTCTGAGTTAAGCAGGTTGCATCCCAGCCTTGGGTCAAAGCAATTGCTTTGGACTTCAATCCATCTAGCTGTAGCCAGTAAGTCGTGCTATCACCTCCCTGTTTCTGTGTTGGGGATGTAGGTCAGAAGCCACTATCACAATCTGCAAGGCAAGAGACTAAGAAGCATCAATGGAGAAATATGCTAAATGCATCCTGGGGATACCTGGGAGTTAGACTTTGGACATCTTTCTAGAACTTGTATATGGAGAAGGAGGTGATGATTCAAACTAGAAGCAGCAACAAGCAGGGGCAGCCTGCTCTTGCCCTCAAGATTGTTTCTTTTCCCTAACTGGCTTTTTTTTTTCTATACATACACAGGTTCTGTCTCAAGCTGGGAGCAGTGAAACCCTCCTGTAACACTCCCTTGTAAAGTGCATGGGGAACTTAAAAGATACCATTATGTGCTGTTGATTCATCAGACTTATGATGAGCTTAAATGCTCTTAGATTTGCTGACAGGATCTGTAAGTCAGCATAGTATGTGCCAGTGTGGACAACAGAAACCAGCACCGAAGGCTGTCCTGTGACCTCTGCACATGCCCCATATCACTTGAGCACCATGTGTGCTCAGACACAGGCACACACACATAGGCACACATGCACAATATAACATCTTTGGTGGAGGTCATAGGAAGAGTGCTTACATAGTATGCATAAGATCCTGAATTTGATCCCAAGCACCTAAAAACATAAGCATAAAAACAAAGGCATATTTATGCCACCCACCCCACCTCCAAACCAGATAGACCCAAGGGAGCTGGGCATGACCTCACAGGCTCACCTGGCTGCCATGTCCAAACAGTGTGGGAGTTCAGATTCAAGGGATGGGTTTACTTGACTCTCTGACTTGAGAGGATGGGCTTTTACTGAACTCTGCATTTGTGCTGGTTTGAATAAAAAAAAAATGGCCCACATAGGTCTATAATGAGTGGCACTATTAGAAGGTGTGGCCATGTTGGAGTAAATGTGGCTTTGTTGGATAAAGTATGTCACGAGGGATGGGCTCAAGTCAGTCTCTTCCTGCTGCCTGTAGATCAAGATGTAGAACTCTCAGTTTCTTCTCCAGTACCACGTCTGCCTGCATGCCTGGATGCTTCCCGGCATGATGATAATGGACTAAACCTCTGAACCTGTAAGCCAGCCCCAATTAAATGTTTTCCTTTAAAAGAGTTGCTGTGGTTGCAGGGCAGCAGTGGCTTGTGCCTCTAATCCCAGCACTTGGGAGTAGAGACAGGTGATCTCTGAGTTTGAGGACAGACAGGGCTATACAGAGAAACCCTGTATCAAAAAAACAAACAAACAAAAAAGAATTGATGTGACCATGGTGTCCCTTCACAGCAGCAGTTAACTAAGACAACATTCTTCCACCCTAATCTCCAAACCTGGCAGAACTGCTTGTCTCCATCTGGATTCTCCAAAAATACAAAATGACCAAGGGAACTGAGGGACAGAGATGCTTGTCTACAGATAGAGACAGGAACATGGAGATTAACTTTAAGGTATCATGGCTGCTGGCAAGCCTGAAATCCACAGGACAGGGTGGATGGACATTCAGGCGAGTGTTGATGCTGGGATTTGATTGATCTCACCCAGGAATTTTGATATGCAAAACTGCCAAGTCCAGTTTAGAACTCCTCAAGAAGCCTGTTTTGTTTTGTTTGCTCCTAAGATTTTCACTTGCTATATGATGTCCATCTATATTATCAACTAATTGTAAGTTGAGGGCAAAACACAGTGACCAAGTACATACTTAGCATACTCTAGATCCAGTTTGCTCTCTAGCACCTAAATATAAAGTCAACTAATTTTCAGTGTTGACCCCATCTATAAAATGCACACATGCTAGTGTTAGATGAAGTTACTGGATACCTTGGCCTGACTAAATTGCATTAAAAAAACTGTCTCTCTGTTGGAACTGGCTGCTGGTCATTGTGAAAATAGTTATGTGTGAGGGCAAAAAGGCCTTGTGCTCACAGATAAGCACTGGAGAAGCCAGGAAAGTCAAGCACACAGCTCACCTCTTCAGTGGAATGAACGCCACAGCTGCTCTTCCTGGAATGCCTGGAATGATCTAGTTTGACAACCTGGTGATCCTTTGATGTCTAAAGAGACAGGCTCTGCCTCATCTCCCAGAATTTATGGTTTTACTTATCCAAGACTTTCCCCCTAAATCTTGAGCATTGCTTTTAGACCATAAAACCCACACTTATGAGTTATGTCACTTGTGTTTTTACAACAACAGCCTAAGTGACTCCTGTGTTATCTTAGGGCCAGACTAATCCTGACACCACAGGTGTTATGTTTACCTCTATTAATCTTCCTAGACCCTAAATCTTGGGCACTATTTCTGAGTGAACTGTACCCATTCTTGTGACAGAAGCCAGATGTACTTTGTAAAGAATCTCAATGTAAACATGCCTTAAATTGTTGTTCCCTTGGAGCTAAGTTAATTGTTATTTGAATACTTCTATCAAAAATTGCGCTGTGCTTAAATATGGCTAAAGTAAAAAGATCTGGGCTGGACTCTAGAAGTCCTGGTCCAGCACCAGTTACAATAAAATCAGGCTGAGCCAAGTTTCATTCTGTTCTCTTTATGGATCATTTTTTTCCCCTGCCTGCTGTAAAGCCTGCAGGGGAACCACCACAGTTATCAGGGCAGCAGGTGTGACCAAGCAGAACAGCCCAGAGCAGCCTTGCTTCAATGCAGGAAAGTGAACCATCACTAATAGAAAACTATTTTTTTTTTTACTTTAAAAATTAATATCAGAAGAAGCATTGACCAATCATACAAGAGTTGAGGGATGAGCCTCTGACTTGAGAGGATCAGGCTTTTACTAAACTCTATACTCTTACACCCTATTTTCCAAACTTTGTGAAGAATGTCTTGTATCCATATGGTTTTGTATAGGTGTTCGTGTATGTCCATAAGTATGCATGTATGCTCACTGTGTGCAAGAAGTACCCATGTTGGCCCAAAGGGGGCACTGTACCCCCTGGAACTGCAGTTAGAGATGGTTGTAAGCCACCATGTAAGTGCTGGGTCCTCTGAAAGGCAGCCAGTGTCCTTAACAGCTGATCTCTTGACAATGTGATTTCTCAATGCCAAGGTAAGGGCAGCAGCCAGGTCTCAGGCAGTGCAAGGGTGGGAGGGGACATTCAATTAAAAAAAGAGCTGTACTTGATGATGATATTGGTCTCTGCTTGGAGGCCACTGATTTCCAAGGCTTCTGAGAAGATTTCCATTGGAAATGACAGAGCTAAAGAAATAGTTGCTGAAAGGTTAAGTGTCATTTTGAGAAATTGGGGGGAAATGTCAATATTATCTTCCAGCAATCCTGATGGGTTAAATATGCCTGCCATCACTACAATGATGTATGTGTCTGCTGCTGGACTCCTGAGTCCTGTGGCCAGTACAGTTAAAGTCTGAATTCCTGCGAAGCCTTATTGGACTTTGCAGTTTTTTGTGACAAAATGCCTGGGTGAGACTAATCAAATCCCAACTAAAGTTTTGGCTTGTTTTTTTTATCACCCCCCAACCCCCGATGTTTTTTTTATTTGAATTAGAAACAAGATTGTTTTACATGTCAATCCCAGTTCCCTCTCCCTCCCCTCCTCGCCTATCACCCCACCCAACTAAAACCCTACCTATCACATATCCTTTCTGCTCCCCAGAGAGGGTGAGGCCTTCCATAGGGTGTCATCAGAGTCTATGGTATCCTTTGGGATAGGGCCTAGGCTCACCCCTGTGTGTCTTGGCTCAGGGAGTATCCCACTATGTGGATTGGGCTCCCAAAGTCCACACCTATGCGATAAGTACTGAATTACTACAGGGGGTCCTGTAGACTTCCGAGGTCTCCTCACTGAAACCCATGTCCATGGGGTCTGGATCAGTCCCATGCTGTTTGGCTTGTTTTTTAATGGATTGATGCTTCAGACATTTAGAAGCCAAGTCAGTTTTATCATACTTAGGAAGTGTATGTTCCCACATCTAAGTTCATAATGAAATTAGTCAGGGAGAGCCTCTTTCCCTTTCTCTAAAATACAGTGGAGTGCAACAATGCATACCTGTAGTCCTGACCCTCAGGAGGCTGAGCAGGAAAACTACTTCAGCATAGAAGTTTGAAGCAGTCAGAACAATGTGGGGGTGAGGATAGGGGCACGCCAACAACAACTTTTGACTATTTTTTTCTCCTTTTGTCAGCTCCTGACCATATTTAGTTCTTCATCTTAAACTGGCTGGAGAGCCTCTCCGTGGACATTGGCTTTTACTAGATTAACTAAGATACTCATTTGCTCTCTAGAGGAATGTCTTAGGGTTACTCTTGCTTCAATAAAACTTCATGATCAAAGGAAGTTGAGAAGAAAAGGGTTTATTTGGCTTACATGTCTTGATCACAGTACAGAGGGAAGCCAAGGGAGAAACTCAAACCAGGCAGGAACCTGGAGGCAGGAGCTGACGCAGAGGCTACAGAGGAGCACTGTAAATTGACTTGCTTTCCATAGTTTGTGGAGCCTACACTTTTTAAAGGTTTATTTATTTATTATATATACAGTATTCTGCCTGCATGCCAGAAGAAAGCCCCAGATCTCATTAAAGACGTTTGTGAGCCACCGTATGGTTGCTGGGAATTGAACTCATGACCTCTGGAAGAACAGCCAGTGCTCTTAACCTCTGAGCCAACTCTCCAGCCTCAGATTTTTATAGAACTCAGACCTACCAGCCTACAGATGGCACCACCCACAAGGGGCTGGGCCCTCCCCTATCAATCACTAATTAAGAAAATGTCCTATAGGCTTGTCTGCAGCCAGATCTTATGGAGGCATTTTGTCAGTTGAGGTTCCTTCCTCTCAGATCACTCTAGCTGTGTCAAGTTGACATAAAACTAGTTAGTACAATGGATAATCAAGGAAAACGGCTATAGAGGAAGTTCTGCTTGTGAAATCATCTGGAACCAATCTGGCCCTTTCAGATTCTGCCAACTATGTGCTCACACCAATCCACGGATGGTGATTTACTTTACCTGGGCCCACTCTGCATGCTGTCTGACCCAAGCCAGATTGTTATTAAGCTACACTTCAGTCATTTCCACCCCCTTCAAAGGAAGCCATGATATTATACAGGCCTTTGGAAGATTTCTGGTGACTCCTGGAGCTGGGAATGCTTAACAAAGCTGCTTCTCAGATAAGCAAATAGGACTGGGGGTTCTATTACTGTATGGAGAAGCTGCAGGGGGCTGGTTCCTTCTAAGTGGTGCTGTCTGGGGCTCTAGCAAGGCAGCCCATGATGAGTCCTGGTTGAGGAAGTTAATGACCACTGCCAATGTACTCATGGATTCCTACATGTGTCCACCTCTACACATGCCTTGAGAGGATAATTTCATTTCCAGCCTTTGTTTCTATTCTTCGTGGGGAAAATTTTGTCTGGAGAACCCCTGAAAGATATGTGATACCAGTTAGGTGTTTGACCTCCACCGGAGACCACATGACTTTAATGACAAGGCTGTGCAACTGTGAATCACGTAAATCCATTTTATTATATACAACAAAGGCCTGACAGTGAGAATGGCCTCCTGGAGACAATGTGTATTATGGCGAGAAAAGAGTGGAGGGTCTATAATACTTCCAGGTCTTGTGAAAATAATTTTTAAGCTTTTAATTAAAAAAAAATTATTGGTGGGGCTGGAGAGATGTTCTTCTGTTCTTCCAGAGGTCCTGAGTTCAATTCCCAGCAACCACATGGTGGCTCACAACCATCTGTAATGGGATCTGGTGCCCTTTTCTGGCATGCACTGTATACATGATAAATAAATCTTAAAAATAATATTGGCAGCCGGGCGTTGGTGGCGCAGGCCTTTAATCCCAGCACTCGAGAGGCAGAGGCAGGCGAATCTCTGTGAGTTCAAGGCCAGCCTGGTCTCCAGAGCAAGTGCCAGGATAGGCTCCAAAGCTACACAGAGAAACCCTGTCTCGAAAAACCAAAAATAAATAAATAAATAAATAAATAAATAAATAAATAAATTATTGGCATATTTTTCTATATCCAGACCAGCTTCAGACTGAAAACAAAATATCATAATATAATTCCTGACAAAAAATATGATTAAAATTCTGGTTCCTGTACATGTAAAATCAGATTTACATTATCTTGTGCAAGATAAGTGACCTGGAGCAATCGCCATAGTCTTTCAGCATAAAGAATCTAACCAAGTGCCATTGATAACCCCAGTTGTGCCGAGTAAGAGAAATGTATGCTCTTTAAATTAATTCATATGTTGATGGAGACTGGGGGGGGGAAAGGAGGGAAGGAGAACAGAAGGGAGGGAGAGAGAGACAGAGGGAAGGAAAGAAAGGGGAGTATGTTAACCGTACATCAATACACAAAGTTTTCTGAAGATTGTAAGTGCCTGTCCTGGTGTGCCTAAGTCCCTGTCCTAGGGGACTGATGCTCTTCCTTCAGCTCTAACTCACCCCGAAGGTCTTAGACCCTTGCTCTACACCTCCAATCACCTACCAAGCTCTGTGCATCAGGCAGGCTTGCAGGGGAAGCAGAGCATGTGTGTGACATGACATGAGCCTCCAGCACTAACAAGCTATGTAACTGGTTGAAATATGTGTTAAATGACAGACACTCCCCAGGCTCTGCTTCACCACTTCTAAAATAAGAAGAGACTCGCTGCTACCTTACAACTGTTATCAGAAAGATGCCAAGTAACAGTGGCCATCTCTCATATTCCTCTCTGTAACCTTGCAGATGAAGCTGTCACTTCCCCTTCCAGCTGTAAAGTCCCATACACATACAAAGATAAGGTCCAAGTTCATTCTCAAAAATGTTTGATTGGGCCCCGGAGGAGAAGCTGAAGTCAACATCTAATTTAAAATATTAAAAGTGGATACAAAACTATTTCTGCAATGCAGATAATTAAGTGTGTTGTTGTTGGCGATGGTGCTGTTGGTAAAACATGTCTCCTGATATTCTACACAAAAAAACAAATTTCATCTGAATATGTACCAGCTGTTTTCGACAACTTTGCAGTCACAGTTATGATTGGTGGAGAGTCTTATACTCTTGGACATTTGATGCTTCAGGGCAAGAGGATTATGACAGACTATGACCACTGAATTACCTACAAACAGATGTTTTTCTAGTATGGTTTCCAGTGGTCTTTCCATCCTCGTTTGAAAATGTGGAAGAGAAGTGGGTGCCTGAGATAACTCACCACTGTCCAGAGACTCTTTTCTTGCTCTTTGGAACCCAAATTGATCTCAGAGATGACCCCTCTACTGGTGAGAAACTTGCCAAAAACAAACAGAAGCCTATCACTCCAGAGACTGCTGAAAAGCTGGCTGGGATCTGAAGGCTGTCATGTATGTGGAGTGCTCCGCCCTCACACAGAAAGGCCTAAGAATGTGCTTGATTAAGCAATATTGGCTGCTCTGGAGCCTTCAGAAGCAAAGAAGAGCCGCAGGTGTGTGCTGCTATGAACGACTCTCCAGAGCCCTTTCTGTATGGCTGATGTTATCATCATACTAAAAGCAATGTTTAAATCAAACTAAAGATTAAAATTAAAAAAACAAAAAAAGAAAAATATTTGATTGGCCCAAATGTGTTCAGACCCTGTACTGGGTGCTAAGGCCACAGAGCTGAAGAGACGCAATCCATGTTTGATGGGCTTTCGGGTCTCGAAAGATAGATAAGTAAATTGAATAGCAGGAATGTTATGCAGCGTGTACACACACACACACACACACACACACACACACACACACACACACACACACACACACACACGGCTTAATATGAGAAGGTACAGGAGAAAGATCTGCTAGAGCAGAGGATATGAGAGCCACCGCATCCTGACAGAGAAGGAAAAACCTTGAAGCATGTCAACTAAACAAAAGGACCAGCAGGTACAAGGTTGGCATTGCAGCATTAATGGACTGAAGTTATTGGCACTGCTTCAATAACAAATCCAACACAGGCAATGAGGAAAGGCAAGAAATACTAGTCAGAGAACCCTGGTCCCTCCCCTTAGTGGCAGTAGAACCTTGGGCAGATGGCCTTGAGTTTAATGACTCTGGGCCATGGTTTCCTCATCTGCAAATGTCAAGCTGTTGTTACCAGCAGCACCCAGTTCAGACTTTCATCCAAGCTGGCTGATTTTAGTGAAAACACCTGCTATTTATTCCTTTGGCCTTTCCTCTCCCTTCCACTCCACATAGGGCTCCTAGATACAGCAACCCATATGTAGCCTTGTACACTGTCTCCCTTCATTGTCATTGAGCTGTTTACAGTGTGACCAACTCGAATCAAAGTGAGTATAGACTTTGTGGACGAAGGATCACAAATAGCAAAGCCAGAACTTTGTTCATGCAGACAGTCCTCGTTTACAGCCACTGTCCTGACTTAACCATTGCCAACACTTTCTTTCTCTCTTAAGCTGTGTCACTGCATGTAACAAACTGTATAGTCACTGTAACTGAGTAACTCTGAATTCAAATCTCAGGTCTGACTTTTTGTGTTGTGTACTTGGTACAGCTTGGTAAATTGTTTAACTTCCCTGAGCCTGTCGAATGGAGATGATAACATGCATCAATCATTGAAAACATAGAAGTTGAGCAAGATGCCTAGTTCTTAATAAGAACACAGCAGACTGCTGGGTAGTAGTGGCCCATACCTTTAATCCCATTATTTAGCAGACAGAGACAGGTGGATTCTGAGTTAGAGGCCAGCCTGGTCTACAGAGTGAATTCCAGGATAGCCTGGACTACACAAAGAAAGCCTGCCTCAAAACAAACAAAAAGAACACAGCAGACAGTTGTAACTACATGTCCTTCAAAGCCCCTTTAATCCAGCCCCATCTGGGCCCTCAAACAGACTCACCCATTCCCCCCTCTCAGGCTTGCCTATGCTACACTTCCATCAATTGTACCATTCCAATTCTCCCAAGTTAAATTTGAGGTGTGTAGCTGACTCCTCTAACATCAAATACTTATAACTCATTACACACTTGTGTCATTCGTGTAACACAATCTCTGTCTTACCTAGACTACTTATTTAACATCGATACATCTTGTTTCTGCCATCAAGGAAATTGTTCGTTTCTTAAGGAAGAAAATGTTCTCTCTCCCACATAAATCCCATAGCCCCAACCCAGGACTGTGCATCTGTGCCAAGTATTCCATAAAACTCACATGCCCTAGACAAGACATGAATGAGATCCAAGAAACTAAAGTTTGCTTCTATCTAAGTGGGAGTATAGAATTTTCCTTGAGAACAGCAAGAATCTAGAAATGTAAGTATGGTACTTAAATTTTAGGTTTTCGTTCATTTAGTTTCTTTATGCCTTTCCCCTCTGCTTCCTTATTAAGCTAGGAAGGTGGGTGGGGTGGAATGGATAATCAAAAGCTTCTTACATACTTAAAATACAACTGCAAATCATCATTGACAGTGAAGACCCCGGGCATGCAGCATCAGATAAAACCTGATTTCCTTACTTCTCTGTGTGCTTTCAGGATGGCTTGCAAATGCAGAGCCTTTTTAAAAAAGTTGCATTAATAAAATAATAATAATAATAATCATTGAACCCTCACATGCAAACAGTTCTAGATAATATGCACTCAGAGGAGACATAGGTAAATGGTTCAAAACTTGATCAATACCTTTTTTTTTCCTCTAGGTCATGTCTTAATTTGCATTCTACGTGGGAATATGGTATGATTTAAACTCTGTTAACCAATAACACAATAGTTTGACAAACAGCAGGCCAAATGTTTACAGTTATGTATAGGTAAACATATACCCCTTTTTATTTGTTGCTGTACATCTTACAGGAAATACACTTTCTGTGAAATGGAAATAAAGTAGATCAGTCTGCCAAGCTTGAGATTAATAGCATTGCAAGGAATAATTCAGCAACAAGTTTCTGTAGTCAACAAAGCATTTAAATGTAACAGGAGTTTCCACTGTGTTCAAAGCACCAGGAATTCAGTTGGGAGTGGCATAGGAGATGCCCTGCCTCTGTATGCTAAGAGTCCTCCAGAAGCCAGCATCCATCCCCACCCCTACACAGTTCACCCCCTCCCACCCCTTGTCCTTTTTCCTGATTGTCTTATTAGCTTGGTGGCATGGCCCTAAGTAAACAAGCTTCATCTCCCAGAGCCTTAGTTCTCTTTAATCAACCAATGCTTATGATCTCTCCTAAATGACGAGTTCCCTCACACCAAGTGGCACAATTAGTGCCAGTTCTCAGTGAGCAAGTGAGGCACAGAGTTCTATACAAAGCTCTTCTGTGGAGGAATTGCTAATAAAAAAATTAAAAAAAAAACAACCAAACAAACAAAAACAAGACCTCTGTAGAAGTAGACAAAATCCTTTCACAGATAAACTCCTCAAACGGCGAAAGTAAAAACCCGGGAAAATGCACCTTCCATAGTTATCAGAAACATGTGTTAGAATACATGCATACCACTTACAGCTCAGCTTACCACACTACACGGGTAGCATAGGGCATTGCAGACCTTCTGGTGGGCTGTAAGTCTCTCCAAGCCTTTGAAAATGGTATCTCGTGACTACTAACCCTACTGGGGGTAAATATCTGAAGTGCAAAGAAAAGTTCAATGCATGCATAACCCTAGTGCAAAATTGAAATGAAATGGCGGTGATAAGTTTTCATGTGACCCCGTCCTTGTTCTCTATGATCACTGCTGGTAGAGAGGGGCTTGCGTGAAGATGAAGAAAGAGGAAGGAGGATGAAAGTGGGAGGATGGACGCTAGTGCTGCTGGAGAGCCAGCTTCAGTGTTTCAGGGTACTACTCTGTTTTCTCTTAATTGCATCCAGCGGCTGGCTATTCCTAGAACCAATTACTGCTCTGGACCTGCTTTACCTGCCTACCTCAGCGCTGCAAGAAAGCACCCACCTACTAAGGGGAACACATCATACAGAAGGGCTAGGTTCATGCAACAGCCCCCAGTGTCAGGAAGGAGCTCACACAGCTTCTGGAAACTAAAAGGCCAGAGTGGCTACAGTCCAGCAAGCCAGGACAGAATGGATGGAGGCAGACTCAGAAGTGAGCAGACATGTTTACTGAGCATCCAGTAACACATTTACTAAGCTTTCAATAAATTCTACAGATCATACCAGGCTCCAGGGATACAGGACTGTAAAGTTAAATGAATAAAGTCAGTAGAACCCTTCCCTTAAGTGCTTAGGATCTGAGAAATAAAATGGACAAATCCTATACAGGTATTATCCTTTTATTTGGGGGGATATGATTCAAGATCTCCAGTTGATGCCTAAAACTGCATATAGTACTAAACCCTAGATATACTGGCTTTTGTTTTGTTTTGTTTTGTTTTGATATACTGTTTTATGTGCAATCTAATTATAACTAGGCACAGCAAAGGATAAGCAATAACTAATATACAAAAGAACTATAACACACTACTGCAATAAAACCACCTGCATCACTACTCCTGTGTCTCAGGTCCATTATTTAGGAAAATAAGGGTTACTTGAACACAAGCATTGCCGACACCACACCAATAAATGGGACAGTAGAGATGGCTAATGGTCAGGTAGCTTATACAGCATGGATACTGGATACAGGGATGATTCATGTCCTGGGCAGAATGGATCAGGAAGATACAAGATTTCATCACACATCAACAACATACAACCTGCAAATTTATGAATTGTTTATATCTGAAATTTTCAATTAAAAATTTTAGGTTATGGATAACTGAAACCACAGGGATACCAATGTAAATTAGGGCATATGAGATGAAGAAAAATGAAGGAAGGAGGGTAGGAGATGGTCTGAAGGGATGTAATCCGAACAAAAATTGAAGGGAAATGGGAAATAAGCAAATCCAAAAGAGTGGTCCAAAGGGAAAGACAGGTGTACAAGACCTGACACAGGGGAATGCACTCGAGTCTCAGGAACAGCGGGGAGGCCAGCTGGCATAACCATCACAGTCTTTACTACATATGCTGAGTGTCGACCTGGGCCATGATCCAGGTGAGTGACAGCCTCAGCTGGGAGAAGACAGGTCTGCCACACAGAAGGGGACAGATCTGACACATACTCCTCACTCAGTTTCAATTTCCATGTGAGTGAACTGGCCTGCAGCAAAATTGGGCCCTCCTGTTGTTATATTACGGACTGGGCCTCCTTCTTGCTATATATAGACTGGGCCTTCCTGTTGCTGTATTGTGGACTGGGCCTCCCTGTGGCTGTATTATGAACTGTGAAGCTGTCATTTCCAATGTCAGGGAACTTGATTTGACTTGAATGTCAGAAGCACACACTCATTTCTGTGCTTTATCCATGCACAGGTTGTATTTGGGGAGGAGTGGGGTGCTTCTTTAAAGAAATGCAAGACAATGTCAGTAGGCCTGGAAAATTACCCTCAACATGTCTTGCTCAATTACCCTCCAGATGCTCATATTCAAATCTCATTAGGCTGAGCTTCTGGGTCAGCCAATGCCTAAGAGGATATTAAAGCATACACAACCGCCTCCTCTCCCCTAACCCAGACCATACAAAGAGAGCCTTTGGCTCAATTAACATACCCACCATATTCAATCACTAACAACATCCAAATGAGACACCATAAAGCCATGATCCAGGAACTTATGGATCCCTGCCAGAGAAATATGGAATATGAACAGACCATCATGTGACTAAGAAAGAAAGGAAAGGAAAGGGCAGAAGAGCCACACCTGGGAGTCCCATGCAGACAAACACTAGCCCACCCCAGGGAACCCATCCACATAGACCAGCTGGAGAAGAAATACATGAAGAAGGCCCCAGCAGAAAACCCTACCCCTGTGGTCAAAGGGGACACTGCCCTCCAGTTTCCCAGCAGCAGACACGTGGAACTACCCAGGGAAATTGTTTAAGAAAAACTAAAGACTGGAAAAAAGCCACCTTTGTTCCTTTGGTTTGTTTCCTTCTGAAGCACAGCCAGCAACTGTCTCAATGACATCCTAAGAGCACAAGTTTCACATACAGTTCCAGAGGACAGCAGGAGAGACAATGCATAGAGGGCATTCCAATGAAGTCCAGACACAGCTCATGGCTCAGGACAAAGCCTGTGTGTACTTTAGGACATGATGAAGACTATATTTAGTCTTTAGCACAACTTTTTGTTTGTTTATCTGCTTTCATTTGTTGGTTTGTTTTTTCAAGACAGGGTTTCTCTGTGTAGCCCTGGCTGTCCTAGAACTGACTTTACAGACTAGGGCAGCCTTGAACTTAGAAATCTGCCTGCCTTTTCCCTCCGAGTGCTGGGATTAAAGGTGTGTGCAACCAACACCTGGCTCATCACAACTTTTTTAAAAAAGTTTATTCTATGTGCTTTTTGCATCATGTATCTTGACCCCATTCATTTCCCTAACTCTTCACATCCACCCTCTGCTGCTGAACACACACACACCACAACTAAAACAAAATTTAAAAGAAAAAAGGGGGAAAATTAAAAATCTCACCTTGGAAACTACAGTGTGACACAGTAAGTAACACTGTAGACCCCTTTGTCCATAATCTTTACCTGCAAGGGTTCCTTGCAAAGAGTCATTGGTCTGGTTTAAGGTCTCTGTTTCTATTACACTATTGATGCTGGGTCCTCACTAGGATTCCTCCTGGATATCCTGTTGTTAGCTTGTTTTGTGGGAGATTCTATAGCTTTGGGTCTGTGGGTCAGGTCCCTTCATGTGCTCCGGCAGGTCATAGATGGGGTGGATATTGGGGCAGGCCAAGTCATAACCCTGAGTCTGGGCCTGGGCAGCTGCAGGTATGGTCTGCCAGATGAGAAATGGGGACAGCTCTCCCATGTTAACAACTTCAGGGCTGCCTCACTCATACCTGTGTTACTAGGGTTGGCTTTCTCACTCTTATGACCACAGTACCAGCTCTCCCGCCTGTCCCAGGCGTTGATGGGGGTGTCAACTCTCCCCTACCCATGCTGCCACAAGACAAATGAGAAATGGGGACAGCTCTCCCATGCTCACAACTTCATTGCTGGCTCACCTACACCTCCACTATTGTCACCACAACTTTTTAATAGGGTAAAAGTTACTCAAGTGGCATTAGCACACTAGACAAAAGGGATGATCAAAACAGAAATAAAAAACTACTAGAGAAAATTATCACATTTCAATATCTATAGGATGAAATCCAGATGTTCTCAGGAAAAAAAAAATGACTTACCTGCATTTATTAGGAAATAAGAATCAAATTGAAGTAGATACAATTCAAAATTTATAAAAAGAAATTAAACTTTTAAAATTAGAAAGATTAATCAAAACTAAGCTCAATCCGGCTGGTTGAGGTGGCACAGGATTGGAATTAGAAAGCAGAGGCAGGAGGATCAAAAGTTCAAGGCCAATCTGAGCTATATAGTTGTGGTGATTTGGATGAGAATGGCCCCCATAGGCTCATGTTTGACTACGTGGACCCAGTGGGTGGAACTGTTTGAGAAGGATTAGGAGGTGTGGCCTTGTTGGAGAAAAAGTATGTCACTGGGGATGGACTTTTCCATTTCAAAAGATTTGTACCATTCCCAGTGTTCTTGCTTTGCCTCCTGCTTATAATCAAGATGTGGGCTCTTGGCTATTCCTGGTGCCATGCCTTTGCTCCACCATCATGGACTTTAACCCTCTGAAACTGTAAACCCAGTTATATACTTTCTTCTATAAGTTGTCATTATTGTATTTTATTACAGCAATAGAAACATAAATAAGACTGAGTGAATATAAGACCAGCCAGGGCTGTGAAGGGAGACACTGTCTGAGAAGACTAAGCAAAAGGTGTTAATTTTTCCTTTAAAAGTTATACATTACTGGGATTGTTAGCGTCAGAACTGAGATCCTGGCAGCACTAATAAGCTAGGCTTGGCCACCCATTCTCAGTATGCCAATGAAACAGATGAATAAGGCAAAAGGCATAGAAAGGAGATTTACTCAGTGTGCCCACATTGGAAAGAAAGAGGGACAAAGAAGTCCAGTGACCCCAAAGTAAAGCTTGGGCCCTGACATGAGGTTTGGTTTTAAACAGAAGGCAGGGCATATGTATAACTAATCAGTCTCAGTCACAGTGTGGTTCTGCCCGCCATTGACCCATCACTGTCTGCCCCAGTCTCTACGGCAAGGTATCTGACAGCCTATGTGCATCTTTTCCTAGAAGACAAGTTCCCCCTCTGAAGACCTTGGGCTTCAGCCTTTTCCTTCTCCCTGCTTGAGACCCTTGGGGGAATTCCAGTTTCTTTAGGTCCATTGTTTCAATGATTTGATAGCCAAAGAGAGGGGCACAAATTTGTTTACTATCTTCATGCCTAGCAGGATGGTTATACCCCAGGAGCTAGTAAAGGCCAGATATAAATGATGGGTCTATTCCTGTTTGGCAGGGAATACACAGCATCCTAGATATAGTATTTTCCCTGTGTCTGTCTCCAGATTTGCTCCTCTGAAAGGACAGACACCTCGTGCTGGGGAGATGGCTCAGTGTAAGGATGAAAACCTGGATTTAGATTCCCCAGCACCCAGATAAGAGCCAGGCACAGACCTCATCTGTGACACTAGCACCAGTGAGGCAGAGACAGGAGAATCCTGAGAACTCACTGACCAGCTGGTCTAGCCCAAACAGCAAGCTCTGGGTTTAGTAAGAGATCCTGTCTCAGAAAATAAGATGGAGAAAAATAGAGGAAGGTACCTGATATGGATCTCTGGCCTGTACATATATGCTCACAGATATGAGCACCCACATACATGTTTGCATGTTTGCACACAAACACACACAACACACACACACACACACACACACACACACACACACACACACACACACACACACCCGTCAGCCTACTCTAGTATGACCTCATCTTAACCACAAATTACATCTTCAATGACTCTAATTTGCAAATGAGATACTGGGAGTTAGGACTTCCATATACAAATTGTGGTCAAATAAAAATTCAGCCTATGACACTAAGTTTGCTAACAAGCTGTTTTCTGCTTTTTATATATAATAAGTACAGTTTATGTGTTGTGACTAAATATCACCTGAAGTGAAGAAACATGAATGGAAAGACTTTGAGTGCTTAAAACAAAAAAAAGTCAAAGAGATGAGGATGTGGCTCAATGGGAGGGCACTGGCCTTACATGTATCACAAAGGCCCTGGGGCCCTAGGTTCAATTCCCATCACCACACACACAGACATAAATCAAATATAAAGCCTTAATAAAGGCCAGTGATATGGATATATAAGGAAAAAATAAACCACGAATCTGGAACTCTGAACTGTAAGCATTTTCGCTTTTGCTATACTTCAAAGAAATCAAAACAAAGAAACCTAAAATTATACAGGATGCATTGTGTGATTTATATCAGAAACACTAATTTTGGAACTTCAATTAACTCATAATAAAAACAAAATTTAAGTCTTGGCTACACATCAAACTATTAGCCAATGGGTGTTTTAAATTCCTTGATGAAAAGAAGCTTTTTTTAAACTTAGGAAACATTATAATAAGAACAAGCATGGAAAGATGCATCTGATATGTGAAAATTTCAAGCCACAAATATTGGATTCTTTCTCAAAAGTTGAAACTTACTGGAGAACAGGTTGAATGAATAAGATCCCAGCCATCAGAACCACCATAGGAGATCATTTTAAAAAGACACAACCAAACATTATCTGACTTTTGCTTTGAATGTATGTCAACATCTATAAATTGTTTTGCCTCACATGTGAACCTTGATGTGACCTTTATAAATACAGTCAAGCCACGTCATCCACGGATTCTGCATTTCTGCATTTAACCAGCTGTGGATCAAATGATAAAATGGTTGGAATTCGCTTCAAAATAACAGGAAGGAGCACAGGCTAGGAAAAGCAGAGTGTTGGTGGAAAGAGGTGGGTCTCATTAGATTCTTTCCCTGCTCTTGTATACCTCTCAACTCCAGTAATGTTTTCTTTTTCATGTTTATTGAGGCACATATGTTGGTGTGTTAGTGTGCGTGTGCATGTGCATGTTGAAGCCAGAGGTTGGCATCTGGTCTTTTTCATGGATTGTTTGCCCCATCATTTGTTGAGATGAGGTCTCTCAGTGAGCCCGAGTCTCATTGGTTTGGTACGTGAGATTAAGGAATCGCCCATTTCTCCCACATCTCCAGTTACAAGTGTGTGCCTTGATTTTTATGAGTTCTGAGGCTCTGAACTCTAGTCCTCATGTTTGCACAGCAGGTACCTCACTCAGAGCCATACTCTGAGTCCTTAGTAATTTTTTAAAAAGACTCAGAATATTCACTTGGGAAAACTTGTAGTATTCGTAGGGAAAAATATTCCAACAATTCACATGAACAGAAACGTGTGTGAAGTCACTGAAAGATGTATAGAAAAATGCTCACAGAAACTCTCAAATAACAAGTGAGTTGGGATGGATTAACAAATTTCAATACGTACACATAGTAGAATAGTATATAATGAGAAAGAATATTTACAACTGTATATAGCAAATAAGCTCATAAATGAGAAGCTGGAACCAATGCAGTACATTTGGGGTGACTCTACCAGGAATAACTTATCCTTGCTACTGCAAGTTGGCAGAGTGGCTAGTTATTCTTGGCAGTGACCAGAAAGCAAATATTAGGTGTAGTCTTATGGGAGACAGGTCCTCTCCTTGCTGTGAATGTGTGACATTTGTGACAAGTCAACTTGATAGCTTTCCCATGTTCATCTGTACACATATTTTTACTTTGACATTTTTTAACTGTTTTTAAAAAATAAGAAATTACTATAATTAAGAGTTACAGCTAAGCTCCCAGATGACATTGAAGCTGGAGTAACAATGAGTTAAATACTCCAGCTCATTGTTAAGAGATTGAGTAGAACTGCACACATCTCCGTGGCCTCCTGCACATAGCTATCTATGGTCAAGAACGTAGGTTTTCTTAGTGATCCCTTACTTCCTACTATCTGTGAAACCTTATGTGGACACGCCACAGCCTGTCTGACATCTATCTACCTACAAACCCTGTCCTCCCAGCTCACCTTCCCACCCTCCGGGGTCTTTCCTGAGTTCATATCTCAGCTTGCATCACTCAACCTCTCCCTGCTTCTGGGATTCAACCACATACTCTCAGCTCAGTTCAAACAACAGGCTCTCAGTGGAACCTCCTCTCATTTCTCCACCACTATCAGTCAGAACTGCCCTGAGCACACCAGTCATACTTCAGAATGGCCATAGCCCAGCCTGCCTGTATCAGAGCTCATTTGAGGAGAGGGGAGCCCTAATCAGCTTGTGAGTCTTTGCAAGGTAGGTAACTCAGCCAATGTTCTCAGCCAGATAACACCAGGCTCACACCCCGAAGGAAGGCTTTGCAGAACTGGAATGTGAGTGTTTGGAGTCAGATGAGCCAGGTTACTAGCCTGTTCACTAGATTAGAAATTTCACTGAGAGTAGAAATTGAGGCTTAGCATCATAGAACTGAGGAAGAATGGAAAAGATGTAGGGGGTTGAATGGAGACCATTAAAATGATACATCCAAGTCCCAACCCTAGAACCTGCAAATGTTATTTGTGGAAAGTCTTTACATACGTTTAACTTATGAGTTAAGTATCCAGAGATGAGTGTATCTGGGATAGCAAGGTCCTAAAAAGAGGAGGAACCGATGGCAGTGACCCCACACAGGTCAAGGGATACTTGGCACCAGCAGACCGGAGGAAGCCAGCTACATTCATTCTCTCCTAGGGCCTTAAGAGGGAGCAAAGTTGTGCCTAGGCCTTAATTTTAGACTCTTGGCTTCTGGTTATGATAGAATATTCTAGGGCTGCTGTAAGTGTCCCAGACTGTGACCATGTGTTACCACCACCTTGTAGAGCCAATAAGCAAAGGTCACATAACTGCTTCTCTTGTCTCTGTGAGCATTACATTAACCAATACAAGATTACAAACACTCTAATGCTATTGGATAAACAAATAAATACCAATGAGTGTTACTATCAAGTGTTATTCTAAGTGCTTTATAAATACCACTTACTTAATACTTAAATACAGTGACCCCAAAGTAGATCCTGTTATTAACTGTCATCTTCTAGAGGAACAGAGGGATTAAGCAACTTGCTCACCATCACAGAGCTAGTAAAGCTCGGAGGCTGATCCAGGGCACAGTCTCTTCACCATCACTCAGAGCACGGGGTTTTGTAAATCTAGACCCTGGCCATACAGTGGGGTTCTGATCTCTCTTCATTCTGCTGGGGAGCTCTGACCTGGCACTGCCCTATGCAGACCACACTCCATCCACAGCTGCTACCCCAAGGGCTCAGGGCCTGTCTCCACCAGGCTGGCTTCATCCTGCAGCTGTCAGCCCATGTTTATGCTCACACTAATCTCCTACTTCCTACAGAGGCTGGGAAAAACTCCTGAAGCATTCCAGTCAGGGCAGGTCCCCACAGAGCAGGAAGCCCTGCTTCTAGAGCCTTTTGAAGGACTTTTCCTGCTGCTTTCTAGTAGCTTACAGAAAGACAGGATCACATTTCAACCGGAGAGACTTTGTGCATGATGAGACAAGGCAACAGTTGGCAGGACACTTCTTGCAGCTTAGCTGAGTGGTTGTGCTATGAAGCTGGAGACACAACACACAGCTCTGAGGTGCTTGTCATACTGCAACACACTCACTGCTCACCCAAGCATCAACACACACACATGTGCTCGCACTCAGGAATACACACACACACACACACACACACACACACACACACACACACACACGCACACGCACACGCACACACGCACACACACACACGCGCACACACACACACATGGCACTAGGGGCACTGCAAGCACAGTGTGGATGAAACACTTCTATCCACAGAGTCAGCAACATTGGTAAAAGGTCAGCATGGAAGCTGGCAAGGTGTCTGTGTGGGTAAAGACACTGGCCTCCAAACCAGACAATCTGTGTTCAATTTCCTGGAACCTATGTGTATGTGGTGGAAGCAGGAACAAATCCTACAGGCTGCCCTCTGATTTCCATATGTGAGCTGTGGAAGCAGCAACACACACATAAATAAATACAAAAAAAAAAAAGATCAGTGTGGTCCTTGGGCCATCAGCACCAGGGATATTGAAGCACTCTCTCAAGCCTTTTGAATCTCACTTTCCTTGGAAGCCTCACAGCTGCAGTCAGCTGCTTGGATAGCTTGCAGGTCCTGGACAATCCACTCAGTGCTGTGGCCTCAGCCTCAACTTGAAGGACTTTTCCTGCTGTGTAGAATGAGACACTAAGAGGACTTGTAATCCTGTAAGGTTTCTGGGATGAAAGGAAAAGAGGTACAGGCGGCCCAACACAGAGACTTACATAGGGAGGAAGGAACAAAACACATTAGTTTTTGCCTTGGTGACCTTATTTTTGGCAAGGTCCAGTGCCAACATGAGTCACATGATCTATAAAGGACAATGACTTCTTTGTATGAACTAGGAGGGAACATACAGGTGCTATAATCTAGTGGTACCTAGATGTTAGTACAGGCACACCTGTTGAACTGTTCACTGGATAAGCAATTTCCTGGAACCACCTCTCTCTGCTTCTGATGTTGTAGTGACAGCAATGGCTCGAAGCAGCGGGGCCCACTCAGCACTACCCTGACCATAGTTATTGAGAGGATCCATGGTTGGTTGGCTTCCCTAGGGGGTTAGAATTGAAGATGACCTGCCCTGGGCTTTCTCCAGGAAGCTAATGTGAAACCTGTAGCATGGGAAAATATATTCTATACAGCAAAGACCATGGGAATTGAGAGTAGGGGCAAAAAGGCAGGGCTGGGAGGAGGCAGGAGAAGCTAAGGTCTCTGCGAGTTCTGGGAGGAGGCAGAGGAATCTTGACAACAAGGCCATCTCATGCCTCACTGAGTGCCATGGCACAATCCTCCATCCTGGTGTTCAACTCTTTTGATCACCTCAGTCAATAAGTTTATTTAACTGAAAGACAGAGAGTGTCTACACTCTAAGGTCCTGAGGGAATCCCAAACTCCATGGGAACCTGGCCTCACTCACTCTCGTGCACCAATTCTACCCCCTAGCAATGCCACACCCACCAGATTCCAGGGGCAAATGTCTGGAAATACTTTTGGAAATAGGTCAACCATCCTAAAATTTAATTTAAGAATATGCTAAAGCAGGGTGAACAATTATTTTAGAATATTTCATAAAACTAAAAGCAGACATGTCTTTTTTTTCTTTGATTACTTCCTCAGAATGGCTAAATCTTAGAACAAACTCATTGTTGCCACATATGAGAAGGCTATCGCTTCTCATATTGTCTCATGGTTATTTTAAATCTTTCTTTTTAAAAAAATCTTGGCTGTTGTTCTTCTCATTGTTTGTAGTTTTTGTTGCAATACCCAATCCATGGTTATTTTAAGAGCATCATATCAAAATAAATAGAAAAAAACAATTACCCACAGGAAGCCAAGGACTACTGGAGAAACATTGAGTCTCAGAAACAAAGGTCTCCCAGTCTGTCTTTTTCTAGCAACTTGAACATGTGCTCTTTCTGACTCAGTTTCCCAACCTGTAAAGAAACATATGATTATCACTGACACCCCACCTATGATCATCACCTACCTCCAAAAATTGTAGAGGATTTCAGTGAGTTAACAGGTAGCAAAACAAGGCTTGTGGATTGATTTCAGGGGACAGCAGTAAGGAACAAAGAAGCAGAGAAAGCCCAAGAGCTTATTAGATGCAGCCATCCTTGTGAGGAGAGAAGACCACTCAAAATGGCAGTAAGCCCTGGATCCTGGCACCTGCTCTGATACTGGGAGGCCTGCCAGCCAGCCATGTCCTGGATACCCTGGGAAGTCATAGAACTGCTTCCAACAGGACAATCCTATGTCGAATGTTCCCAAGGGAGCAGCAGAAAAGGCATTTAAATGATGCCCGGGGAGTCATCTCTTTCCCACGTCCCTTGCCTACATCAACTGAAGCATCATATTTGGCCAACTATTCCTCTCAGATAATAAAGTTAATAGCAACCTCAATTATTGATTCTTCTTGGTGCCAATCAGGCATGGTTTTAAACATAGGCTTTGCATACAACATCTCATTTAAACCTCACAAATAAGAACTATAAAGTAGGTTATGATTACAGTCAGAGTCCATCTACAAGAAACAAAGATCTTAAAGTTAACAACTTGGCCTTGATTATCCCTGCAGGACATTGTAAAAGCTAAGATATAAGCACAGTCCTTTGGACATGAAATGGATACTGCACACATTGCATGCATTCTCCCCCTCTCTTACTTTCCATTTCATTATATGTTCATAGTTCTCCCTTTAAATCACTGGAGGAGCATCCTCCTCCATGTGGTCTCCCCTCCAGCACTGATGAGACTCTTCCCCAATCCCAATTCCACTTAGACTCGGGCTCACAACACCCAACAGAGAGAAACACCACAGAAAACTGGGATGTTCAATAATGTTTCTCCAATGATTGCTGACTGTTCTGCCTTCTTTCCAGCTTTGGCTCTTATTGACCTAGGCTAAACTATTCCAGGAACATTCCCCCTTGCCCACTGTGGTGGCTTAAATAAGAATGGCCCCCATATGCTCATATAATTGAATGCTTAGTCATCAGAGTGGCACTGCTTGAGAAGGAATAGGAGATGTAGCCTTTTGGGGGTAGGTATGGCCTTGTTGGAGGAAGTATGCCATTGGGGGTGGGTTTGAGGTTTCAAAAGACCAATGCAGGTCCTGTAGCTCTCTCTTCTGCCTGGGGATCTGGATGTAGAACACTCAGCTACTTCTCCAGCACCATGTCTGCCTTTGTGCCACCATGCTCCGTGTTATGATCATAATGTACTAAACCTCTAAAACTGTAAGCAAGCCCCATTTAAATGTTTTCTTTTATAAAAGTTGCCTTGGTTACGCTGTCTCTTCACAGCAATAGAACACTGACTAAGACATCCACTGGTACGGGCTATCTCTGCTCCTCCCAAATTCATAAGCTAAGCTCCAGTGTGTTAGCCTATGGAGGAATCGACTTTGGGGAATAAACAGGTTTAAATGAAGCATATATGCAGAGCCCTCATGGTGAGATTTGTGTCTGGTAAAGAGAGGAAGAGGGGGTGGTTGTGTGTCTGAGTGTCTGTTTCTATCTCCAAACGTTCATCAAGGAAAAGACAAACACCCAGCAAGAAAACAACTGTTTACAACACAGACTGTGGGCCCTATCTGAGGCTCAATCTGATAGCACCTGATTTCAGACATCCCAGCCTTCAGCACAGTGACACCCAAGATGACACACATGAGCCTTCTTCTCCATGAGCCTCAGGCTAGCATGCAGTCTCAGGCTAGGTAACTCCAAGCCAGGAAGATGTTCATAAGATAGCCACACCAGGTTGTAGAATACATTGTGCCATGGTTCAGTTACCCGTGTTCTTAATCTATTTGTATCTTTTGTCCAAGAAGTAAAACTCCCAAGTCCCAACAGAACAAGGCCGTTTCATCTCAGCCCTCTTCAGGGTGCAACATGGGCTTTTCCCAAAAACTTCAAATGATAATTCAGTAAACTATTTTTGTTGGACATAAGATACATGGCAAGCCGAGAGAGAGAGAGAGAGAGAGAGAGAGAGAGAGAGAGAGAGAGAGAGAGAGAGAACAGACTCCAATATCATTCCTTCTTCTACCACTCCTCAGTCTATACTAAACAGGCAGAAGCACAGACACATGGATAATGCCATCTGTCTTAGGGTTTCTATTGCTACAATGAAGCATCATGATGAAAAGCAAGTTGTGGAGGAAAGGGTTTATTTGGCTTACACTTCTGCATCATATAGTCCATCACTGAGGGAAGTCAGGTCAGGAATTCCAACAGGGAAGGAATCTGGAAGCAGGAGCTGATGCAGAGGCCATGGAGGGGTGCTGTTTAAGAGTTGCGCCTCATGGCTTTCTTATAGAACCCAGGACCAACAGCCTAGGGGTGGCACCACCCACAATGGGCTGAGCCTTCTCCCATCAGTCACTAGCTGAATCCTATGGAGGCTGTAATTTTCTCAATTAAGCTTCCCTACTTTCAGATAACTCTAGTTGTGTCAAATTGACACAAAACTAGCCAGCATACCATCTATCAACATATTATACTTGTCTCAAGGTTTTCTGTTTAGGTTAATATTCCCATGATTTAGTGCCTGTGAAATTTATGGGCCCCAGGTAAAAGCCATGACTATTTCATTCATGTCCTTGGCAATAAAAAGGGACACTTGGAGACTATTATGAAATCTAGCAATTGGGTGGAACAATGTAAAAAAAAAAAAAAAAAAAAAAAACTGGGATGAGAGAAGAAAATAGAAACCCTAAGGTGTCAACTGTCAAATCCAGCATTGTGTTCTGGAAACAATAATAATTTTCCCCTTCCAAGGGAAAACTGTTCTGCTTTGGTGTGCTGCTGCAACTCGGGCATGTCTCACTTTACCATGATGAGACCAAGCTACAGATAGGCTAACATCTTTAGAATGTTCAGATTTACACTCTTCAGCTCTTTTCTAAGCTAACAATGTTGCTGATGGAATTCAAAACCTTTAAATACACCCTCAGCTAGCCTGGTCATTGAAATGAGGGCTTTGAATGTGCATTGTTTTACTAAGCATGAAGAGACTTCCTATGAAATTTAGAGGGAGTAACACCAAACAGAGTATGGAAGAAATTATAGGATAAGCTAATTGTAAGATGTGTCATAGAGTGAGATATGGCCAGCTTCAACTGTTCCGAACTCACCGTAAATTCACACAAAACAAGTGAATTCTAAGCTTTGTACATACATTTTTTTTAAAAAGATGATTGGGGACTGTGGAGATGATACCTCAGTTGGAAAATATCTGCCACACAAGCATAAGGACCTGAGACTGGATTGCCAGCACCCATGTACAAGACATGTGTGGTAACATGCATGTATCTAACTGGTGGAAAGCAATAAAAGATATCCAATGTCAGCCTCTAGCATCCACACATATATTCACCTCCATCCATATGCAAAAGTACATATACAATCACTAGAGATACACACACACAAATAAAAATGTTAAGATAACTAGGATCCAGACTATAGTGGTGAACATCTTTAATCCCAGCACTTGGGAGGGAGAGGCAGGTGGATCTGTGACTTCAAGGCCAGCCTGGTCTACAAAATGAGTTCCAGGACAGCCAAGGCTACACAGGGAAACCCTGTCTCGAAAAACAAAACTAAAAAATGACTCAAAATAATAGGAGTTACCTATTTCTATAGTAACTTTCATAGCGAGTCTATTTTTAAAAAATCAAGATAGCTATTCCAAACAGATATTATGCTATCAACACTAACAGCTAACCTCTCCTGTTTTTTCATTTCATCTTATGGATTTCCAACTTTGTTCTTCTAGTCAGTGACAGAAGCACTAGACAGCGTTATTTCAAGTCTGGGCACTAACGGCCCAGACTGACTTATTTCTTAGAATTGAAATTTGACAAGAGTACTTCAGACTGTGCCAAGCTAATCTAACACAAATACAATAAAAAATGTCAATAAACATGCATTTTAATGAAACTATAAATGGGCCCTGTTCTCATTGAATTTTTACTGCTGTGATTAAAATATCCTCACCAAAAAAGGGGATGGAAAGGGTTAATTTGACTCAGACTTCCAGGTTATGACCTGGCATTTCAGGGAATTCAAGGCAGGATCCCAAGCAGCCACTCACATCACATGCACAGTCAAGAGCAGAGGGAAGCAGCGTGCCCAAGCTGCCTGCTGCTTACCTCTCCTGCTTCCTTGGCTAGCTTTCTTCACTCATGTGAGGGCCTGGCTCCTGAAATAGTGATGTCCACATCCAGTGTGGGTCTTCCATCCCACTGTAATTAAGGCAGTCAAGATAAACTACACAGACATGCCCATACCCGCAGGCCAGTCTGATCTAGGTGATCCCTTATTTTCTGTGCTGGCAAGTTGTCATTTAAAACTTAACCAGTCCAGGCTCAAGAGTTGGCTCAGTGGTTAAGTACACATAGGCTGCTCTTCCAGAGAACCCAGATTCAAATCCCAGCACCTACATGGTGGCTCACAACTGTCTGTAACTCCAGTACCAGGGGATCTGACACACTCACACAGACATACACACAGGCAAAACATCTATACATATAAAATAAAATAAATGAATTATTAAAAATAAAAAAAAAACTTAACCAACATAGCCCCATAATATGAAGTTTTTAAGGCTCCCTTCTCTCTCTCTCTCTCTCTCTCTCTCTCTCTCTCTCTCTCTCTCTCTCTCACACACACACACACACACACACACACACACACACACACACACCTCTTAGAACACTAGCCAAGACTATCTACGCGCTCTTTATTTTATTGTCTACATCTTTTGGACAGCAACAAGTTTTATAACCGATGATAGTACTCAAATTTCTGTCAAGCTTAGGAGAGTGTAATTTAAATTAAGTTCACCAAAAATTCAGGCCATTGTCTCACAGATTGTCCCTGTAATCACACACACCAGGGGGCTTCCAGGTTAAAGAACTACAAGAAGGCCAAAGAAACATCAGTATTGTGTATAGGGAACAATAGCCCTGAGCACAAAGCTCCACCGCCCTGAAGTGACCAACATGCCCTGCCACCTCCCCCCTCCCAATAAACTCTTAGTACTGAAACCTTCAATCAGAATTCAGGTCTAGACAGGTCTGTCCTTGCTTTAAGACTGCGTTTGGTGGTGGGAAGAAAAGAGTTAAACTTTTAAGGGACACAACCAACAGCAGCCAAGTAATTATCAGTCTTCTCATTCCACAACAAAGAACTTGCATTTTTACCCTAATTTTCACTTTGTGTATATTTGTGCTTTGGAACAATGCATTGTTCAATGCAAAACAAAGCAATAGAAACTGAAAAATCAACCAAGCAGAAAGATTTGATTTTGTTTCTCACCTAGCCTAACCAGATACACATTTTTCTAAATTCTATATAAATATTTTCTGCCCCTGGATAGCCAAAGCTTTGAACATCATACTGTACTTACTGCACAGTGCTGAATATCTTCTGTACGGGTGGTGTGGTCATTCAGAAACCAAGAGAGACAAATCCATCTTCTCCGTGGTCAATACTTACCTTCAGGGAAATCATTCGGCTGGACCACGTCGAGGAAGATGTGTACCATTTGGTAGAGAGGGCCAACAATCCCGGCGTTGAATGTGTCTGGGGTCTCATACTCTGAGGTAGGCAATTCATAATTCAGTGCCCCAGGAGTGCTTGTCGATGTAGACTGAGCTCCTGAAGCAATATTTTCACATAGCGCCAGCAACAGGACACTGAATACAAGAGCCATAGTCATCCTGGTCCACCAAGCATGAGGTAGTTACTGGAAGGTCAGAGGTGATGGGCCTTTCCTGAACCTGTGGAATCTTCTGCCTCCTGGCTGGTAGCAAGAGGAGCAGAGGAATGGTCTCCCAGGAGGTCATTCACTCAAAGTATTGCCTGGTAGGGAAAGAAAGAGCATTGGTTACTTAGAGACTGCCTTGCCTGCCCCAGGATTCTACCCCCAGAGGATGTGGCATGGCTTAAAGTTAAACACTTAGGCCTAATTGGGGTGTGTGGAAACCAAGCACGCAGCTGCTGCAGAGCTGCAGGTAAGGACTGTCAGAGCTAGGGAACGGGATGATTCAGAACACAGCCCTTTCCAGGGTCAGGAAACACCGAGCAGAGTTTGTTCTTGAAAATGGACATTCCAAGTCTCTCCATGACTGGGCACCAAGGAGATGAGAGGCAGGGCCAAAGGAGGCTCCTGTTCACCTTTGAAGAGACAGTGAGAAACAGGAATCCTAATGATGGTCACCACCACTATGTCTGGGAAGTGAGAGGGACATAGCAATGATGAGGGGCAACACAGGTTCTTACTATTCTAACAGAAGACATCTCTACTCAGCAGGTAAATACAAGCAATAAAGAACCCACACCAGGCTGTGGTGGCACACACCTTTGAGTCCCGCACTCAGGAGGCAGAAGCAGGTGGATCTCTGTGAGTTCGAAGCCAGCTTGGTCTACAGAGTGAGTTCCAGAACAGCCAGGACTACACAGAGAAACCATGTCTCAAACAAACAAAAAACAAAAGCCAAAAATCCTGACTTCTTCTTACACTATCTCATGAGGGTAAATAAATCAGCAAGCAACCTAGAAGGCTGGAGACTGCACAGCTTACCAGTGTTGCATGAGGTTTCACTGTAGTCTTGGTTCTGAACACACAGCACACATGCTTTGCAGTGAACATTCCATCTTGTCATGCAACATGAACAAACACTGCCAGAAATGCCTTAGTTCAGATTCCAGACTGCTGTACCTTATAGAGTGCAGAGTTTTTACTTACAAGGAGTTCTGCTGGCATAGAGACATAATGCTTTAATTATGGAACACAAGGAACTTTAATATTTTCCTGCCATCATTTCTTGGCATGTTTCAAATTAGTGTATCTTGGAGTTGTATTATGTTAAACAAAGAAGCACATTTACCTTATTGGCATGTAAATTTGCTTTAAGTACGTGGTAAATTATATGACTCGAAATTGTTTTGAAATAAAATTATTTATCATCTATTATCAGTAAATGTTTAATTTGTATGCCTACATTTCCAGATTTGCACTAAAAAGTTCTTGTGTGCCAGATAATGATGGTGCACACCTTTAATTCCAGCACTTGGGAGAAAAAGGCCAGTGGATCTCTAAGAGTTCTAGGCCAGCCTGGTTACAGAGCAAGTTCCAGGACAGCCAAAGCAAACATAGAGAAATCCTGTCTCAAAAACCAAAAACAAGCAAACAAACAAACAAAAAAAAACCCAAATGTTCTTGGGTAAAAGGAGTTGAAGTGCCTTGGTCTAGAAGACAGGCTTTCATTTTTGTGCTAGACAGACACTTCAGGGAAAGCATAAAGTTGCCCTAAAATTCAGACTGGCAAGGGGACATGGGGACAATCAAGAACTGCCTACATTCTAAGTCGGACCCTGCTGAGAGCAGCCAGGGAGGTAACAGCACAAAATGCAGTACAGGATTTATTACTAAAGTTTTTTATTACTAAAGTTTAGAACAAGTTTACATTAAAACCAGATAAGAGGTAGGATTTCTTGAGCAGATTGGATGAAGAAGAAAATTCCTAGCTATAGGAATGCGAATTCCTATATACCCTATATATCTATAATCCCTTCAGATTTTGCTCCTTTCTACCTCCCATCCTGCTCCAATTACTTCTTTACAGAGCTACACACAACAGAATGCCTCGGAAGGCTTCTAGCAAATTACCAGCCACTTCAGTCTACAGGTGGCTCCTGGGATCAAGCTCCATCATAGCCACAATGTGCCCTGTGACCCTGGCGATGGCTCCCAAGGGCTTCTTCTGAACACACACACACAGACACACACAGACACACACACACACACACACACACACACACACACACACACACACACACCCCACATGCCTCAGCTTGTTCTTTGTTAGAGGGACTCAGACTGGATGGATTAAAGGCTCAGGTGCTGAGAAAGACACATTTCCTGGTAATGAGACCAAGCCACAGCCACAGATAGAATCTCCCCTAGAGCAATGAATAAACAATCTTTAGCTCCCTCTGAAAATGAACAGAGGAAATCCCAAAGGGAAGAGAATACCTCTGCTCAGCAAGGAGGTGCCCATCACTTCAGCAGCTAAGTGGGATTCAGTGTACACATTTCCTTACCCGCCCCCCTGCAAAAGGTGCAGATGCCTCTTCAATACTAAAATTTAAGAAAATATCAAAATCTCGAGAGTTATGAAGCAGGCAGTTGATGAAAGTCAGGCAAAAAAAAAAAAAAGATTTTCTCCTCAATGTTAGTAGACATGAAAACCTTAGGCAGAGGCAAATCCCTGAGTTTGAGGCCAACCTGGTCTACAGAGAAAATAGGGCTACGTAGAGAAACCCCGTCTCACAAAAAACAAAAGAGGGAAAGAAAAGGCAAAGTTTTAGGACTCATTCAGGTGCCAAGAGCCACTGCTGAGAGCAGCTAAAGGACAGAAAATAACCTGTATCTCTATAAAGTAGGCTTTGGGGGCTGGAGAGGTGGCTGAGAAGTTAAGAGCACTTGGTCTTGCAGAGGACCTGGGTCCAGTTCCCAGTACCCACATGGTGATAGGTGATGCACAACCATTCAAAATTCCAGTTCCAGGTGATAATATTTTCTGGACTCCATAGGCATCAGGCACCAGCATGATATACATATTAACACAAGCAAAAACATTCACACACACAAAACGAGTATTTTTTTATTTTAAAAAATATTTTAATATTTAATATTTAATTTAAAATATTAAATATTTATTTTAAAATGGGTGTTGACTTAAAATACTGTTGGCAAATCTAACTACTGGGGTGGGGTTTATTAATCTGCACTTTAATTTTTTATTTATTTATTGTGGGGCAGGGTGATGTATATAGTGGCACCTAATTCAGAGGACAACTTTCAGGAGTTTCTGGGATTGGTTCTCTCCTCCTACTATGGGTTCTGAGATTGAACTCATAGCTTCAACAGTTGTTTGTTTTGTTTGGTTTTGCCCCACTGAGCCATCTTGCCAGTCCTAACCAATTTGCATTTTTAACCAGCATCCCTGAAGGTATCAAAAGGCTGAAACAAACACTATTCTTAGAATATCTGCCTGCCTGCCCCAATTCTGCCACTTTCCCAGGACAATGCAGGCTTTCTGGATACAACTTCAGGACAACAGACCAAGGTACAAACACATTGTTTCTGTGGCTTTGACCTGATCTGTCCTGGATGATGTGTGACATTTAGATACTGACTCCTTCAGGTATCCTCAGGGCCTGGTACACAGGAGATAGCCAGTAAAGGATGGCTGAAATAAAATGGAGACAAGGCTGCCACAAAGTCATCATCTTTGCCTCTTCTAAAGCTGAGCCAGGCACCTACCTGTTGGCAATCGTACACCCTTGGGGAGGACAGATCCTAGTCTACCTCTAGGGTTGATTGCTTGTGGCTGCTTCTTCCAAATCAGGCTATCTCTTCACTGTCACCCTAGGCAGGACTACAGATCCACCATTCCATATGGGAACTCATCTCTTGAGACGCTCATGACTGTAAGCTTTGGAATCTGCTTCCTCCAGATCCATTCCCTTAAATGGGTCATAGTTAGCAAAGCCGGCCTGATCATTTTCCTGGTTAATGGGGCACACTGTTGGTTTCCACTCCAAATGCACTATATTCAAACAGGGAAAAGAGCCTGCTAAAGTTAGGCTTGAGCACATACCTCACATGATTCTGAGTCTGAAGTCTGGAGAGCTACATTTCTGCAAGTGCTGCTTTTGAAAGCAAATGGAGTGAGCCACTAACTTCTCTTTCTTTTCTTCTTTTGATGGAAAGTGCTCACTCTCTCTTTTTCAAGGATCCCCGTGATGGATGTAAATGTTTGTCTTCTGGGGTGCTGCTTTGGGGATGAGGGGCTACTTGACTTCTGAGCCCACCTTTATGAGTCCTCTGGGGAGCAGCCCTACCTTTCATTGTGAGGCCAGCTGGGGTGCCCAAATGGGTCCTGGGGTGAGCCTTCTAGGCTGGCCAGATGCTTTCTCTTGGGACTGAGCCTGGGACAGATACTGAAGCTGAGTGGTTTCTAATTCATTCTAGGAACGCAGTTGGCAGTACAGCAGCCATATCCAAGATCTGCTGGGCCCATCTCAATTATATACCAACCAGGGGCACTGTCACCTGGCCTGTGTTGCTAAGACCGACTATCCAATCCTCCTGCCATGTCCTCTAAGTCACAGTCCCCCAAGAACATGTGTTTGTCACACACATGCTAATTAGTTTGTATTATTTTTAACAAAGCTACCTAGTTCTTAAAAACAAGGAGGTGTTCTTGATAATTGACAAGACCTATTTCCCACAAATTATAAACAAACTCAACAATATGTAAAGTATTATTTTTTTTAAGATTTATTTTTATATGGATACTTTGCCTTCACACATATATAGGTGCACCACATGCATATCTGTTACCATGGATTCTCTGAAACTGGAGTTACAGACAGTTGTGAGCTGCCACATAGTTGCTAGGAATTGAACTCCGGTCTTCTAGAAGAGCAGCCAATGCTCCCAACCACGGAGCCATTTCTCTAGCTATTTCCTAGTGTTGTTATTTTCAGCCTGTCCTTTGGTGTGTTTGTTTACTTCACTGAACTAGAACACAGAGAAATAGTTCAACATAGCAATCATAAGGAAGTCCATAAAAATTTTATGGAACACTTAAAAGAAAAAAACTAAAGGACCCTGCTAAATAGCAAAAATCCCACGTTTTCAAACACAGCCGGGTTTTTGGTCCCACTAATACTGCAACAGTGACAGTTGCTTACATTCTCTGCTGTGTAGTGAGTGGGCTTTTGCATGGGGTTGGCGGATTAATATGCTAACAGGTAAAGAGCTTGGCACAACGTGTGCTGTCCATAAACTTCTAATGCTCCAGGCTAACCACCTTGACTCCAAGGCTCATGCAGACAGATGTCAGCTCCGTAGTGATTAAAAAAGGTAAATTAATGAGAAAAGTAAGTAGTTGCACAAGCTGAACCATATGAATTTGCCAATATTCAATAGGCCAATTTAAAAAAAGTTTTTCTTATGGCCCAACGCAACTCATTGTTCAAGCTGTTTGGGTCTCTAGTAAATCGGGGCGGAGGGGCCTGCAAGGACCTCAATCTCTCACTCGCTTAACAAAGGCCAGCAACCACCCACAAGACGCCGAGCAAACCTTTCAGCGCTCGGGTATGAGAAAGTCTACAACTGAACAAGAGAGCAAAAGAGCTGGCTCCCGGAGCAAGCAGGAACTGCAGGAAACGCGGGCACCTTTCTTCTGCTGCCTTTCCCTCCAAGCTGCCACCAGACGGGTGCCCTTCCTCCCTCATTGCCTTCTTCGCAGGGGCCTCTCCCGGGCTGCTGAGCACAAAGGAACCGGCTGCGAGGCGGCGCGCGAAGCTAGGAGCCTCCAGGAATCTGCTGTCGCCTGGGGGCGGGGGGTCATCCCTGAGACCCGCTGTCCCGAGCGCCATCGCGGCGTTTCCCCTTCGAGTCCCCGTTGAGCACGAGCTGAGGATTGGAGCCGAGGTCCTCACAGTCCCTCTCCGACCCCCTCTCGGAAACTTAGCCCTAGACCCTTGATCTTCCAGCAGCCACGAAAGCGCTGGTCTATCCACACTCCTCTTTGTTGTCCCCGGTCCCCGCACTCTGTCAAGGTATACCCGGAGCGCCCCTAGTCTCCATCCCTAGAAAAGCCCAAGTGCGACCCGGAGGGCAGGTTGGAGCCAGGGCTTCCAGCCCCGGGTGCGTGCGCTCTGCAACGGCCGCGGGGAGGCGGTTTGCTCTTGCACCCCGTCGCCCTCCGACTCGGACCAGTAGCACTATGCGTTGCACATAATTAGCAGACGGTGGCTCGGAGTCCCGCGTCCCCCGGGCCTTTCCCGAGGCTTTCCTTACCGCAGAAGAATTCTCAAGACCAGGATGGAGTCTTCAGACTCAGTCCTCTCCTCTCGCCGCCCTTTCCGAGAGCTGGCCGATAGCCTGGAAGTCCCGCCGCCGCCGGAACCCAGCGACCTCCACCCCCTCCAGAGGATGAAAGGAGCACCCCAGCAGAGCAATGCCGCACAGAGCGGGCCACCACGGCGGGAAAAAGTTTGCACGGTCTAACGGGCCCTCCTAGACCCCGGAATCGCTCAGTAGCCCGGACTCTAACCACCCTGCAGCCCCTCCAGTTCCCGGAAGGCAATCTAGGCTCCCGCCACCTGCTGTGGAGGCAGTAGGAGGCGCTGGACGATCTCCTCCGCTCCCCTAATCCCTGCCCTGGGTGTTCTAGAAGAGGGTGCGCTCAGCCGCACTCGGAACTACTCACCTCTCAGCTCCGTCTCCCTCCCGGGTCTCGGTGCTCTCCAGCCCCACGCCTTCCCTCCGCCTGGTTCATGAATTATTTAAAGTCGGGCCGGGGCACCACCAGGGTTGCTGAGTGAGAGACCGCCCCGCTGCCCCGCCCCGTGTAGGCTAGGGGCTCAAGAGGGAGGACTAGGAGACCCCGGGACTCTTGAGAACCTGTTGCGTCGCCCTGGGTTTCCGGGCGGACATCTAGGGATGGAACTAAGCGAATACATCGACACCTTCAGAAATAATACTTACGCAGGTTGAGCTCGAGGCCAAGTGACGGGGTCTCTACCCGGCTCAGTAATTTAAAGAGCACTAAGCCTAGGGCTCTGAGAGCTCTCTGATTGGACCTTCGGAGCGGCTCGGCCACAATGCCCTGGGGACACCCACAGGACAGCATTTATTTCCTGCTGAAATCCCTACTCAGCACCAGGACAGACTTCTGTGTCACCTAATCCTAAATCGCTCCTTGGAAGAAGACTAGCTTCTAAAAATCTTTCGCCTCCACGCTTTTCCCGGCTTCTTTAGACACGGTTACTGGCACCCAGTGCATTTTATTAAAAACAAAAACTAAAGCAAAAAGAAATTATGGGGCTGGCATGTTATCTGCTCCATCAGGAGTGGGGACTACTTTATATCGACTCATACTCCTGTATTCAACCAAATGTAGATGGGAAATAGACTTGGGCAAGAATAACACCATTGGGATATTTCTATCAGCAAAACATGCTTACTAAATGTGTGTGGGTGGTTAGGTGGATAGACCGATAGAAGAATGAATGGCTGGGAAAATGAAAGTTATATGGACAAATCAACTTTTCTAAAAGACTTATTTATGTGTATGAATGTTTTGCTTGCATGTATGTATGCATGTGTACCACGTGGTCGTGGAAGGCAAAAGAAGGTGTTGGCTCCCCTAAAGCTGGAGTTACAAGTGGCTGTGAGCCACCATGTGGGTGCAAGGCCTCTGCAAAAACAACCAGCCAATCTCTCTAGCCCCGACAAATGAACCTTCATTTAGTAAGTCTTTCACCTCAAAATCTGCATAAACTGAGGATGGAAAGGGGGGTGAAAACGTTCCTACAGCTGAAATTGACCTTGAGTGTACATATATCCAAGCCTAGAGATAGGGGTGCAGAAAGATCCCTGAGAAATTCCACAGAGCTATGGCCGGCAATGTTAAGGTATCACGAGCGTTTAACACTGCCAGTTACCTTCATTTCAGTCTCTGGTGTTCCCAGCCCCCACCCCCACCCCCAGCTTTTCTGCTCAGAGGCAGACATTCCACTAAGGCTGGTATTAGAGGGAGACTGTTCTCTCTCTTGAGAGCAGCTAGCTGGCCCTGAGCTGCAGCTTTTAGCAGCATAGAAACTGATGACCTCTGTCCCTCTGAATCTCTGCTCCTGTGTCTGCAAAAAGTCGCAAGGGTAACCTACACATTTTCCTTCCTAGTAACATCCATAAAAAGCAGTGGAATGATGAGGCTCTAGGCCATGTGTTCTGAATGAATTTTTATAGAACCTTAGCAACGAGAGCATTCTGATATCCTATTAATGATTAACGATAATGATGTAGGTTTAATAATTTGACTGAGGTCACAAAGTTAGTGAAGCCCCAAATCCAAACACATGGTCTGTCCTCCAGCACCCAAAAAAATAGGTAAAAAGTCTCTGTTCAATGCTGTGTGACTTTTTCTCAGGAGATGTGAGTAAATGCCTGTTCACTCCAAACAGGGCATTTGTTGATAATAAACCAAAGGAGCATTTCTTCCTAAATCTAGCCTGATGAACAAAATAGGGTTTTTTTTGGGGGGGTGTTATTGATACAAATTTGAGTTGGGAGTTGTTTAAAGGAGTGTGGATAACTCAAAGGTGGCTACATCAACAGAAAAGCTCACCCTAGCATGGGTGCCCCCATGAAAGAGCTACATTATTGAAGCTCAAAGCATAACTTGCAAGCAGCTCCAATGAAGACTAGAGCAATTTGTGTAATGCTGCCCTGGGGCCTTGTGAGTCTTACAACTTTCTGAGTTTTGCTGAGCCCTACCCTCCTCCCTGCAGGAAGGGCTATTTCAAGTCAGAGGAAATGGCTGCACAACCATCTGCCTTCACATTACCTAGGATACTTAATGCTTCAGTAGATCCTTGAATTTTCATATCTAAAATAATACCTATTATACCTGAATCATTGTATATGTTCAACCTGAACAAATGAATAAGCAAGTGTGTGCATGCATGCATGCGCGCGCACACACACACACCAGTAAGATGTAGCCTTGATAGCCTTAAGCAAAAAAGACAGCTCATTAGTTATACCCTCCTACTGCTCTTGCACAGGATACAAATTTAGTTACCAGCACCATGTGGGTGCTCACAACTGCCTGTAACCCCAGCTCTAGGTCTCTTATAATGTCACCTTCTGGTCTCCTCTGGCAACTGCACTCAGGTACGCATACATACTGCTACACGTAATTTAAAATAAAATAGTTTTTAAATGTTACAAGGGTTATGTGGCTTATATAGAAATGAAGCATTGGGTAGGGGGTATTATAGCTCAGTAGACGAGCATGTACATAGCCTGTCTGAGGCTCACATTCTAGCACCACATGAAGAGAGGAGGAGGAGGCATGCAGTCATAATGGTGTATACCCATAATTCCAACACTGGAAAGACTGGCATATTCAAGGTCAGCATGGGCTACAAAAGCAAGAAAGTACAATTCAGCCATTGCCAGAATACACAAAAATCAATATTCAATAGACCTTTCCTTGAAAAGATACTGGTTAGGCCAGTGGTAGTGGCACATGCTTTTAATTCCCAGCATTTGGGAGGCAGAGGCAGGCAGATCTCTATGTTCGAGGCCAGCATGGTCTACAGAGTGAGTTCATGACAGCCATGGTGACACAGAGGAACCCTGTCTCCAAACAAACAAACACAACACAAAAATCAAAAAAAAAAAAAGAAAGAAAACTTGTGGTTTCAGATATTCTTGCAGTCATTAAAGCAAAACATGTTTGGGAATAATTATTCTAATTAACCTGGCAATTTCTACCATGAATGAGGGTGTTCTGAAAGGAACAATGTCACTTTTCAGATTCCCTAGGCGTGCTGCCTTAGGGGTCTTCGAAGACAACTAGTGGTCTCCATGGTGAAACTGAGCACAGGGGTCTAGCAGAGGCTGTAGTAGCTCAGCCTGGGGCCCTTTGCTGTACTCTGGAGGTTACTTTTTTCACTTCCTTGGAGTTTAAGGGGGATGTTGATTCTGAAGTGCTTGAACAACTATTTTGAGCCTGCTCTGGGGATAAAGGACCACCTGATCATCTAGATTTGGAAGCAGTCCTAGGAAGGGACCATAGAAGGCAGGAAATGAAGCTAGAGGGCATAGACTGTGACAGAGTGGAGCTGCTAGGGACATTTTGATTGATTATAGCAAAATGAATGTTTTTTAATAATTGCAATAATGATGTTTTGTGTGACTCAAAAATGTGGCATCATATCTGTAGATAAAAGAAGTTTGCATCTCCATACTGCTCTTAAAATTAAAATTTGTGTAACATGTAGCCAGGAAGTGAGGAAGAAGGAGGTGGAAAGAGAGGGGAAAAGCAAAAAGAAAAGTAGGTGGCACTGAATAGCTTCAAGCAAGCCAACATTTTCCTGTAAATGTTTTCTTGCATGATTTCCTATTCCTTTTGCTTTTCTCTACCTTCTGAACTGGGTGGCCAACAATAACATTACTGTTGTTTAATAACCAAAGGGCAATAAAACATTCCTCTTGTACTTCAGGTATGATCTGTGCCTGATCCGCCAGGCCTGTCCATGGCCTAATTCCAGGGGTGAAAGAGAAAGCTTCCACACAGTGAAAATAAAGCAGATGAACAGCCAGACAGAGCAAAGGAAAGATAGCAGGGTCCTGACTTAAAGATGGGGAGCCAGTGGTTTAATGGGAGTAGTTGTGGAAGTGCTATTGTGTTTTGTGCTTGGGAGTCTACCTTCCAGTCAGTAACTGTTTCAAATTCCTGATCCTTACAAACAGTTCTCATCTTGGATGATAGTAGTATGCCCTGCGTCAAATGGGGCATTTATCTTTAACAATCAATTAATTTACCTTTAATAACCAATGAAGACAATGAAAGCATCAGAAAACCAGAGTTACACGGTGTGAGGGCATCACACCACCATATTTGATTTTGCAAGGAAGAGGCTCCAATTAAGAGAGAAATGGCTACATGAGGTAGGTACAAGTCTGTGTTATTCTCAATTCTAAAGTAGGCAGTTGTCAGAATCCACTTGAAGTTCAGCCAGGAACTCAAAAACCCATATCTAAGTCCCACCTGTGCTAAGCAATGTGTTTCCCTCTTCCTTTAAAGACTTTCTCACTTGTGCTCCGCCTTGACAGCAGAAAGTTGACAAGCTTTTCATCTGTAAAAAATATTCACTTCAGATTCCCAATTGCCCATATAAATGCCATTCTTCAAATCATTCTTTAAACTAGTCTAGTTACAGCCTCTTGGTGGCCACCTCATTAATCTATGAACTCAGCAAATGCTTTCACACTCACTGTGTATTTGCACAAGTGTCGCGTTTCTTTATTCCTTGACAATTATAACTTGGGAGCCCTATTGGGGCTTGTTATCTCTAGGGAGACAAATAGCAAAGTTTTAAATATTATACAACTGAATTTTAAAACTAGACTACGTGAAGGAAACTTGAACCCCATGGTTACTACTAAACAACCTTAAGGAGATTCTAACACAGACCTGGGATTGTAACAGCTTTTTCTTTGCTAGGACAGAATTGCTGCATATACACATTAGAGGTTTGGGTCATGCTTCCTTCTAAGTCTCTCCCACAACCCCATTCAGGACAGTCTCTCACTCAATGTTTGAAGCAGCTGCTCCAGACAAAGGGAAATGGCAGAAGAGCTAGATTCCAATGAACTCCCTTTGACTACTGGCAACACAGGAGGATTTCTTGTTTTTCCTTAGCAAGCGTGACAGATGTTTTCATTCTTGTTTTGCTCTGTCTGTGGAGCTGCAGATTGAAGCCAGGACCTCATCATGTTAAGCAACACAGCACAAGCATGAGGTGTGTCTCGGCTGTGTTTTTGTCAATTTCACACAAGCTGGAGTCATCCAAGAAGAGGGAACTTCAGTTGAGAAAATGCACCCATCAGATTGCCCTTTAAGCAAGCCTGGGTGCATTTCCCTGATTGACAACTGATGTGAAAGGGCTTAGTTCACTGCAGGTGGTATCATCCTTGGGCAGGTGGTCCTGAGGTATATAAGAAAGCAAACTGAACAAGTAAAGACCCCCCCCCGACTTCACTCAGTGACGAACTGTTACCTGAAAGTGTAAGATGAAATAAACCCTTTCCTCCACAAGTTTCTTTTGGCCATGGTGTTTATTGCAGCAGAAAGCAAGCTAAGTTCTTAAAGAAAACTGGTTCTGTTTTGTGTTTTGATTTTTTTTGTCATCATAATATTTTTATTGATTCTTTGGTAATTTTACATTATATACCCTGATCACATTCATTTCCCAGTCCTTCCATGTCTGCCCTTCACACCCTTATGACCCCTTCCCTCAACAAAAAGAAAAATGCAAGTCCAATTTGTGTTATCTCTATACTCACTGGAGCGCTGTCAAAATCTCAGTGGCCTGCCCCTTAAGCAGAGCTGAATCCTTCCCCTCCTGTACCCCTGCCACTGGAAGCCATGAATTATGGAAACCAACACTTCAGCATCCTATCACAGTTTTTAAGAGTTCTCTTCAATGGCTTCCTATTTAGGCTTTTACTTTATTGAGGGGGTGGGAAGTGGGGGTGAGATGGAGGTAGCGGTTATCACAGATGTTTCCATGTCTCTCTTTCTCAACTGTGCATCTGCTGTTATTCATGTCATTACCAAAGTGGCTTTGCACTTTACAGTGAGAGGGATCATGAATCATGGGCTTCCACATGGTTTCTGGCTATAGCACAGACCATGAACATGGTCCCTGGCTGTTGTAGGGCCATGGACCCATTCAAGGTCCCCTGAGGCAGCAGGAACCACTGACATCAACACGACTTCAGGCTGCAGCACAGACCACAGACATCTGCGTGGCCCTTGGTGGCAACACACACCTCAATTGCAGCAGGACTTCAGACTCAGACTTGGTCCTTTGAGGTAGCACAGACCTGGACATCACCATGGCCTCAGGTGGCAGCACAGTTCCCTCACAGCAGTATGGCCCCCTGAGACAGCACAGCCCATGGAAATTGACATAACTTCAGACAGTAGCACAGCCCATGGGCATTCAAATGGTCCTCAGCAGCAGCACATACATCAACACAGACCCCAGCTGCAGTAGGACCACCGACCCCAACATGGTCCTCAGCAGCAAACTGGTTCTTAAAGACCGGTATCCAGTATTTGAATAGACTGGCCTTACCGGTGAAGACCAGAGAGCATCAAACCCAGTTTGCTGGAGGGAGATATTTGTAGAGTCATGCTTGGAAACAGTTACAATGGTTAGATGGCCAGCTGGCCTAGTATACATAGTGGTGAGTAACAAGAGCCCCTGCCTGGAAACAAAATGGAAGGAGAGAATATACACCCGAGGTTGTATTCCAACCTCTTACATGCCCTCCCCCACACCACACACTTGTTATTTTTTTTTTTAAAGAGGATTGAGCAAAGAGGCCCTTAGAACAAAGGAACAGAATTCTTACTGAAATTCCCAGAGGACAAAATGAGATATCAATTAGTACATGATAGGTCTTCAATAAACCCCAGAGGAAAAACAAGGGACAACAGTGAAATGTTAAGCTCTGAAGAAGACAAGTAACTGTGGCAACAATAAAAGCATTCTGAAACATCATGGAGTGTACTGCAGGGCAGCCTGAGGCATCTGTTGCTGTCACTGATTAACCTACTGGCATTTCTCAGGCTCTGAATTGCTTACATTCTCTTAATTAAATCCTAACAGCTGGGGGGGGGTGTTTTATTCATTTTCCCGAGAAGGAAATTGAGTCTTACATGCTCCAACAGTTAATGGAGGCAACCATTATTTTAAGTACTGTACATACACAGTATTTGAGATAATTTTAGGAAGTATTGTCCAACAAAACTAAACAAAAATAGGTTGAGTAGCCATTTGATTCCATGATGGTGCAAAGTGGTGCAGATATAGTCAATGGCCTTTATGATGCTTTTGATCTGGCATCCACAGTTATTTCTTGAGATTGCCACAGTAGTATTGTACAAAGGGTGACTTAAACACCTTAATTGTAGAATTAAGCACTTAAACACTAATTGTAGAAGGTGTGGCTTAAATATTCTGGCTTCTAGCTTGGAGGTCCAAATCAAGCAAGCATCCTCAGGGCTCCTTCTAGAAGCTGTGAGAGAGAATCTGTTCCAGGCATCTTTTCTCTTAGCCACAGATGGTCTTTGATTTGCAGGTAAAATGTCCCATGTGTCTTCACACCACCTTCCCTGTGTACATCTGTTTTTGAATCTGTATTTTCTCCTTTTTGAATAGACTACACCTACCATATGGTCTCTCCTAACCTGACCATCTTGAAAAGATTCTACTTTTAAATAAGATCCCCTTCACAGGCCTAAGGACATTGACATCATTTAAAAGCACATAACTCAACTAATGCTCTGAGAAGCTATCATGCCTGAGGATGCCTACCTAGCAAGTGGCCGACATCAGATTCTGGGTCTGGCTGAGTCCAGGGGCCATGCCTTTAAGTATGGTGTGCAACAAATTCTCAAGGAGAGAAGTCTTGAGGAAAATGATCCAGAAATCACCACCTAATGATTATAAGAACAAATTTACCCATCCAACCAACATCTATTGATAGATAATATGACTGTGACAGTCTGATGCAAGCCCTTGAGACCAATTCACAAGCAAAATGGCGATTTCTGTTTCCTTGGGGCCATTATTCCAGACAAGAAAATAGGCAATAAGTATTAAAAACTGGTAGAAAATGGTAAAAGCTGTAAAATAGAGCTGGAAGAACACTGTCTTGAACATGGTGACTAGGATGGGTCTTAATGAGCAGGAGGTGAGGTGTGAACCAGGTGATCAGGATGAAGGGGACCATAAGGCAGAGGCCATGAACATGAGCAGGCTGGCCTGGCCCGGTTTATCCCATGAGATCCAGTGATAGCCAGAGAGCTGGCAGGCTTGCCCCAAGCCAATGTCAATTAACAACTAATTTTCAAATCTCACCTCTTACTTCCAAGTTGGAGCTTTTAGCACAATAACAGAGACAGAGGGGCGGAAATCTTGAACAGGAAGAAAGCTTTAGCTTTTAAGAAGCACTCAGATTGTATCAGGCAGGCCTTTGCCTTGGGCACTTTGGGACACAGGGGTGACGTCAGCCCATGTTGATGAAAAACTCATTGCTTGGGCCTGGCAATTCATGCACTATAGTTGATCACTTAAGTTCTCTTAAATGGCAGATAAAAACAAACTAATAACTTAAGAGGAAAATGTGGACTGAGGACATATTCAGTGACAAAAGTTGCTTAGTGTGAGCAAGCCCTGGATTTGTCCCCCATAAAAACAAATGAATGTTTTTTGTTTTTTTTTTTCTTCAATCTCAGGATCTGTCTGAAGGCAACAAAGATGGCAACAAGGCTGTAGAACCAAGGCCTTGGAAAACCGACTAAGGTGAGAGGATTCCCGAGATTAACAGAAACACAAGAGCAGAACCATCAATCTGCATTGGCACATGGATGGGTATCTCATTCTGCCTAAGATTTCAGGAACTGTTACAATAAATCTTTCTGCCAAAGCTGCCTGAGCCCTACCGCCATGTGGGAGCTTTACGCCAGCCACCCGACTGAGTTAGGGCCCCAATTAATGCTCAGCTTCAAGGGGTCTTGCTTGATCAAACCACATTAGTCTGGAAGGAATCCATAGCTTTTTATTTTCTGTGGAAACACAAACAGAAATTCTTTTTCCAAGTAGCCTGTCCTTAGACTTAAATTTTGAAGTCAAAGCATTTTTAAAATGTATAAGTTGGATTAATTTAGCAGCATTTATAATCAAATGTATTTTAGTAGCAGTAAGTCTTTCCTCGGCAATCAAACAATTTAAAGACAACAATATGACATATAGTATCCAGATTCTCTGTGTATTTTTCCATCTTTATGTGGCTTTTTTATTACTTTATTTTTACTTTCTTTTGTTTCTTTTTTCCAGAAACAGGGTTTCTCTGTGGAAATCCGCCTGCCTCTGCTTTCTTCAGCAAATCCTACCTGCGTGCACCACCACAACCGGCTACTCTATTTCCTCCTGTTATTTTTTCTCTCACAAGCCTACATATGTTTTTAAACGCAGTGTAAACCTTTAGAGGTTTTTCTTTATCTGGATCTGTCTTTATCATCTCAGAAGTGCCTGAAAGACCCCCGAAGAGGTACTTTCGTAGAAGGAGACCCGTACCCAAGAATCAGCAAGACCACGAACTTGGATGCAAATAGCAAGAGGCTTTATTGGATACACGGGTACCCGGGGCGACTTAGCTTCTGTGAGGCCAAGCGCGCCGAGCCAAGGGAGAGGGGTCCTTATATAGCAAAAAGCGCAAGCGAGAAGCAGGGATTCTATTGGATAATTCAAATGAGGCACAGTACAGAGCTATTCCCATTGGTCAATGTAAATGAGGCGCTACACAGGGTTATTCAAATGAGGCGAAGTATAGAGTCATTCAAATGAGGTGAAATACAGAGTCATTTCTATTGGATGGTTCAAATGAGGCACAGAGCCATTCCAGACCAGCATATTCTCAAGGTCTGGTGTCTGGTACAACAGACTCAATTCCCCCCTCCACGTCCAGATGGCTGACCTTGGGGGCGGAGACCTTGGGACGACGGAGTGTTCCTCATCGGGGCGGGGGGCGCGGGGGCAGGGCCCCAGGCCGGCCCACCTGGTGCTCGCCCTCGGGCCTCCTCTCGGGCTCCTTGCTCGGCCCCAGCCCCAGGGTGCGGTGCCAGGCGGGCGGGCAGGGGGCGCGGGGGGCCCCGCCGGGGTGGACCAGCTTTGGAGGGAACCGGTGGCCGGACGTGCGGCGGCGGGGGAAGTGGAGGCCGGCGGGGGTGGAGATCAGGGAGGCGCAGGAGCGCGCGCGCCCCATCAGCTGCCGACCGGAGGAGGAGGCAAACTTAAGAGCTAAGGGGCAGGGGTCTTTCATGCCGAGTCCAACGCCCAAGAGCGCCAGGACGGTGCGAGCATATGGAAGTTGCTCCAATGTCTCTCAGCCGCCCAACAGGGCAGGCTGTGGTGGCAGGTTTCCCTCTTTCCCTGGGAACCTTGGGGCATGGGGTCATCCCGCTCACTGACATAATTCTGTTACGATCGATGTGATCCATCGGCAAGGGAGGACACCAATGGAAGGTGTCCGATAAGATAAGTCTTATAAAGTATATAGATTTATGATAATTAAGACTGAGCTAACAGATGAGAATCCTAGTCATTGGCCAAGCAGCCTAATATGTCTCTGTATTATTTTGTCCATCCACATGGCAGGCAGAACTCGGCGGCTGGTGGAGACCGCAAACTTGGCTTTGGCGGAAAGATTTATTGTAACAAGGAACTGATTTATTTATTCTTCATGTACATAGACATAAAACCCCATCCCTTGCTTAACTCCAAGAGGTGGGAAACCACAAAGAAAGGAAAACCTATACAGGCTTCTGTAGAGAAGTCCCCTGCTAAGGAGAGGTTGCTCTGTGGGAATGCTGTTGCATACTGTGAGGCAAAGTTTCAGACTCAGAGCAGTGAAGTCACCAAGGATGGCTAATGGTACTTTAGTGGTGCTTTGCACAGTTTTGAAATGTCCCACTATAAAAAGGCAAAAGGAAAAATATGGAAAGTGGGTGACTTGAACACCTAGGAATGGTGGTGCCTGCTTTCCAAGCAAATTCAACGAATTGCGTGGGGGATATGACAGCAGCTGACAGAAGGCAAGAGCTAGGGACCTTCTAGAGTTAAAGACAAAGGCAGCAAGCAAGGAGAGGGCTGTCCTGAAGCTGCTTCCAATTGCTTGTGTTGATACTCTCTTCACCCCTGCTCTCTTCTTTCTCCCCCTTCTTTTGAGACAAGGCCTAACTATGTAGTTCTGACTGGCAAGCAACTTGCTAGGATGGCCTCAAACTCACAGAGTTCTGTCTGCTTCTGTTTCCCAAACAATGGGATTAAAGTGTGTGCCACCATGCCCAGCACATCAGTATTGCTTGTGAAGGAAAATGTCACATGCCCTCCAAGCTTAGTAATAAACCACCTCTCTGTGAGGGGGAGGGTAGTAACATGTCTTTAAATGGACTGACCTGGGACTCACTCTATGACACACCTAGCTTTCTGTGTCCCATTGGGCTTCCCAAGGTGATGGCAGTAACATGTCAGAGGGGAGTAATAGGTGTGGACCCTCTCCTTCTGACCACGGCATGTGGGTGTGCTTATGGTTGTGTGACACATAATGACTCTTTCTCAGGCACTGGTTGTTCTCTCCAACCATCCTACAAACCTGTGACTGATAGACAAAATGATACCAGAAAGATGGTACAGCTCCATGGGGTCAACAAAACTCTGACCTCAGACCAAGGAGGCATCCCTCTTGTAGTACGTGAAGTGAACCACCTGCTCTCCACAGCTATCCTCACCAGAGAAAACAGCCCTGTGTGATTTCTTCTAGCCTTCACATGAAAAGATGGGACCAAACACATTCCTAAAGGTGAAAGCAATTTAGTGAAGTTGGCCTTTCATACCCATGGGCTCTGAATTGAAATATTCAAGTAATTACAGATGGAAAATATTCATAAAAAAAAACCATACTGCTACTGAAGTGTTTCCCTGTGTTGGCCAAGTCTATTCTGAACTCTCTTCCTTGTCATCGTTCCCTAAACAATACAGAAGGATGGCTATTTACATAACATTTACATTGTATTTGGTATTGTAATTAGCTAGAGATGATTATGATCCAGGAGGGAATATGAATATTATGGTTAACTACTACAGCATTCTACATGAGGGAGTGAGGAGCTGAAGATTTTGGTGTCTTAGAGGGCTCCTGCTACCTTCCTCAATTATCCCAAGGAGGAACTGCATTTTTCCTCTGCAAATTTCCACATTCCAAAAGAAAACCCAAAATCTCTATAGAGAATTTGTTATAGAATGTCCTTCCCACAGTTCTTTCACTGGAGTTGTCGATCTTCATTCATGACCTCAACCAGACATTAAAGAGAAGAGTTCAGCCTTTTCTATATTCTTTATCCTTTTTAGTATCCCCCAACTTGACCCTTTCCCCACCTAGAAGAAACTCCTTGTGAAGCAGTAGCTATATCCAGTCCATAGTGGATAGCCACAGAGCCAAGTCATGGATTTTCTTATTCACTCCCTTTTGGGATCCTGCCAATGGCCACTTCTACACAGGACTTTGACCCGGGATGTGTGACCTAACCTGGCCAAAGGAATGGCCATAGTGATCTGGGTGTGGTTAGTAAACAGATACCAGTGGTCAGGTCCCAATTAGGCTGCATCCATGCTTGTTTCTGATCCTACCCCAGTCTCCAGTCTAGGCCCGGACTATCCAGTACTGTTCAGACATATTCTAAGATAATCAAAAATGGCTTTTATTGAGCTTTGATTGACAACCACACATCTCTGACAGCTCTTTCACTTCATTTTCTATTCCTCCCCTTCTTTGATAGTCTCAGTTTGGCAGTGTTAATTCAGTGCTCAAGTGCACACAATGCCTGGTGCTCCTCCTATGTGCTCAATGTCAGGGTCTGGGGCGAGCAAGGGTGATGACATGCAGGTTCAGAGCCAGGGCCAGCTTTATCCAGGCCTGAAATAAAGTTTAGGTATAAATATTTTTAAATATTGAATTAATTACCATTGGCTTTAATTAATGAACTGCTTGGGCACCTCCTTAAATTGTGTGCTGCCCCTTACATGGCCCCATGCAACAGTGGCCCTAAGAAGCACTCAACCACATGCACACACTCATCCACTTCTCAGGTTCTTCAGAATTGTGCTCTATGCTCAACTCTGCTTTGCTATGAAGACATAGAGGTTGTTTGCAACACAAATGCTGTCTGAATGAAAGTGGAGTCACTTATAACAAACCCTGGCAAAAGAGAGCCATGAAAGCCCACAAAGCATGGATCTTCAGATACCAGCCACTGCCTCATAGCAGGAACTTTCTCAAAACAAAGCCAAAACCAGGACTTTGCACAAAAGCCACAATAACCTTGTATACAGTTGCCTCTATGAAGAGGTCCACCCAACAATTGCCTGGTCAACCTTAGAGTGTTGTCTTCTGGGTTATTGATCCTGGTAAGGATAATTGTTTCAAAACAACTCAGCAGTCCTCATCTTACCTTTAAACACCTCTGTCTCCCTTGGCCATTTTGGACACACCCATAATTCACCATGGTGCATGTGATCCATTGCAATTACCTGATTTTCTGATGGGACATTAAAGAGCCTCTCATTTGGTTGTCTAGGTTGACGCAGCCTGACAAGCCCAGAAACATGTCACTGTGTAGTAGGGGAAACAGGTAAGTGCCAGTGTGACTTTTAGGGCCACCAACTGTGGGGGAGGGCAAGGTGACAGGCAGGAGGCTGGAGTAGAAGATTCAGCCTCCAGTGGATCAGCTCCTGAGGACTGTAGTTGGTGGTTTGGTCCTGTAATCTCGGCCACTAACAAGGCTGAAACAGAGAATCACAAGTTCAAGGCCTGACTGGGAACAGAATGAGCAAGGCCAGCTTGAGAAATTTAGTAAAACTGTGTCTCAAAATAGGAAGCAAAAAAGAAGGCTGGGATACACAGAGTATTTGCTAAGGATTGTGGTGATATTTTGTTTATGATCTAACAAATAAAGCTTGCCTGAAGATCAGAATGCAAAACTAGCTATACTAGTTAACCACAGAGACCAGGCAGTGGTGGCACACACCTTTAATCCCAGCACACAGAGACAGAGGCGGATGGATCTCTGTGAGTTCAAGGCCACCCTGTGCTTCACAGAATTGATCCAGTCTAAAAGAAAAGCAGAGCTCACACAAAGGTGATCATTGGATGCCACACCCTTAATCCCAGCACTACAGAGGAATATAAGGCAGGAGCTCAGAAGAGTCTGAGGTTTGGGGAAAGCAGTGCAATCTGAGGAGCAGTGTAGTCTGGAGATGCAATCTGAGGACAGGCTCACCCTTTCAGTCTGAGCATTGGTAGGGGTAAGAACTCTCTAGTGGTTGGTTCTCTGATCTTTAGCTTTAACCCCAATATCTGTCTCTGGGTTTTTATTACTAATACCAACTAGAATTCATGCTACAGTGGATGGCACCATTCCATGGTCTAAGATCCTGAACTGAATAAAGAGGAGGAAGCTGACTAAACAGCAGCATTTGTCATTCTCTCCTTCCTGGCTGCAGGTGGACTCACTGACCAGATGCCTTACTGCTCGCCCTTCTAAGTTGCAAAGAGCTGAAGCTCTTCGTGGCTGAAGGCTGCCTGACCCCCCACTCTGCAGAACATCTTGGTCCTTAGGGTGCAGGGCAAGGCAAGGTGGTCAGTCAAGGATGGCCTTAGAGGGTCTGGGTCCTCCCTCATGTTCCAATTTAAAGCCATTGTTCTTGCTTCCATTGCACATTGCTGAAACATTAAATCATCATCTCTTTTACCTCACCAGAATAAGGTTCTTCGTCTGGTTTTGTTCAGCAGGATATCCCACAAGCCTAGAACTGCACCTGACATAGAACTGGAGCTCAGTAAATCCTTTCGGAATGAATGAACCTTTGGCAAGCAGGAGGCTATGCAGACAGAATATAGTTGACATAAGCACCTATATCAGACCCTCTTCTCTGCATGACTGAATCACTTTAGTCACACCACTTTTCTTTTCTGTGTGTGTTTCCACACTGGAAACGAGCCTTATGAAGCATACAGCCGGACTGAAGAAATAAAGCAAGGGATGAATCAACACAATGACTACAATCATGGAGACAAATGCGTTGCACAGCAGGTGCTAATGGGTGCTTCTCCTCTTCTTTCCTAACTCCCTCCCTTTCTTCCTTCTTCCCTACCTCCATTCCTTCTTTCCTTTTACAAAATCATTTATGGAGCACATGTGTCAGACATCTCTCCCAATGTTCAGGACATACAGCATTCTGACTGAAGAGAGGAACGCTTGCAGATGGTGCTAAGAACCACAGAGGTAAGAGAAGAGAATACATCATGAGGCATGGGTGGGGTCTGCTTCTGTCTGAGCTATGGACTAATGCTGGATGCTGAATGAAGCAGGGACTGGAGCTTTTGGTCCTGACTCTGCCCCTGGTCAGAAACGGACGCTAAGAGAGCTGCTTATGAAGTTGGACTACAGCTTCCTGATTTGAAGGAGGAATAGGGCTTTTATTACAGCCTGTAATTTATATTCCACCCCCACCAGGTTGAATATAACACTAGAGCAAGTCTGTGATACATAAGTAGCTTACTATTTTAATTTAGAAAACCACCATTAAATTACTTAACAGACACCATCAGGCTGTTTGGCATTTTCATTAGTCAGTTTGTCCTGGGCCTTAAATAAAAACCCAAGAAATTTCATGGTGTTACAGCATGTTAATACTGGAATATCACTTATGTGCAAGCTTGTACTTCACTATCCAGCTACCTCTTTCTTCAAGAACTTCCATGCCACTCTAGTTTTGTGTATGTCACAAAGCTTTGTGTTAGCCATGGCCTTGTTGACAATGGTTCAGGGACACTGTAAGAAACTGAATACTCTGGAGGCATGGTTACGCAGGTCCTTGAAGACGTCTTCCTATGACAAGTGTGTATTCTGTGGGATGGCTGCAGGTAAAGATAGGAAGTAGATGTGGGAAGGGTAGCAGAATTTGAGCGCTACACTGAGGTAGTTTCAAAGCTGCTACCTGCGGCATATTGTGTGTGCTTGTACATGTCATCTCATGGCACAGATTTCAGTGTCACCAGCAAAGAAAGCACGGAAGTCCCCACAAAATTTCCACAGTGTGGCTGATTGCTGCACAACAGGGCATGGCTGCCACTCTCAGAGTTGCATGTTCTTGAGCCTCTGTCTTGCCTGGATTCTCCACTCTCCTCCAGCTTTCTTGTCTCTGCCTCCCCCACCCCAGTTTCCTTGATCCAACATGAGCCCTCAAGAACTTCTTAGAATAAAGACATCAGTCATACCTTGATCTTAACCCCAGCATTCAAACGAAGTTTTTCCAGGAATGTTCAAAGTATGTTCTCCAGGCTCCATATGCTTCAGGGTAACTATGAACATGCCCCAACACAAAACTATAAACTTATTTGAAACATGAGATTGGGGGGTCATGTTTTGTTGTTTTGTAACTCAGTTGTGCAACTGAGTATGAATTCTGTAGATAACACAGCATCATAATGTCAAAGGGCTAGGCAAAACAGGGTTATTTAACCTCTTTGCATTTCAGTCCCTGAGTCCATATGTGAGAACCAGCCCCTAATATGGCATAAGATTATGAGTATTAAATGAGTTTATACACACTAAAAACACTGTGCCCCTCTCCTGACACATTTGGTTTTCAATGAATCTTTATTGTGCATCTGCCTTATGAAGGCAGCTTCTTTTCTAATGACACTGCTATAGTTTGGATACTGCTGTACCTAAAGGATGTACTCACCAGAGGGACACTATTGGAAAGCAATGGCATCTTTAAGAAATGGGTCTACAGAGAAGTTCTTTGGTGATACACCATTCTCCTCCTTGGTAGTTCTTACAGCAGGCTAGTTGTAAACAGAGCAAACGTGGGCCCTCACTTTCTCTGTCTGATTCTTATTTTGAATATACTCTTTCTGTGACATAGAGCCATCAATCACCTTCATTAGAGGGCCAAACAATATGGATGCCTGATCTGAGCCATCTGTGGATGAAGATTCATGAGTTGTTTGCCGTGGATCCAACTCTAACTCCTGGGCTGCCCCTTACATTGCTCAGTGCAGGGTGAAGTATAGCTATAGAGATTCTGAGATTGTTCCACCAATGGCTCTCAAACCCCGCAGCACTCTGCACATAGAGTAGGGGAGAAGAATTTCTCCCATGGACACACAGCAAACTTGGGGTACTTCTTTTTTAGGGCCCACCCCCTTCACTGTAGCACTCAGAACACGTATTCCACTTGTCTCTCCCTCCAAAGTGTGATGATGCCTCCTGGGGTGATGATGCCAGGTGCCTTGGGGAGACCGAGAACCACAGCTGGCAGTGAGCCGCTTGCACACCCCCACTGTTCAGACTTTCTCCCAATCACTTCTTTCCACAGGTCTCTTGCACTTGGCCCTTGATCTAGGTGGTAGCAGCAGCATGGGTCATAGACTACTACAAGTAGATTACTAGAAGATGGAACCTCTAGTTCCTCAGATCTCGGGTTTTTCATTCAGCTTCACAATAGGAGAAACTAGAACTTGAGCAAAGACCCTCAAGACCAAGTGAGAGGCAGGAGGGAGAGGAAAGTTGTGGGTATATGGGTGAGTGTCACCATGATGTTAGCCAAATTAGTTGTTCTCCCTGGGTCTCCAGTTCTGTTCTTTGAAATGCAGCACACAGTAAGAACACGCATCAGAAAAAGCCAGTCTTCATGCAAAGTCTGTCAGGCCATCCATCAGCAGAAAGTGTGATACTGCATGTGTGTGTGTGTGTGTGTGTGTGTATTTATGTATATATTCACAAACATAGTATATATTTTACCCACAGTCCTTGGTTTGACTTCCCTTTCCCATGAAAATTCTAATCTCCTTCCATCTTTCTGTCTGAGAGCTGGTGAGAAAGGATTTCTCTGGGCTCCATTGCCCAACAGTAGGTCATAGGGCTTCCATTTCTGAAGGACTGCTACCCTGTACCCTGGAGGGAGAAGTGTCAAGGAGAGTTTGTCCCCACTTACTCTACAATTAGTATTTGTTATCTTCTTGGTCCAGTCACACTTCTGTGTAGTTGTCCAAGCTTCAGTTACACTTTTGTAATGAAGGCCCCCTAGGAACCCCAAAGGACAGGGGTGGCACAACTTGGAGTAGCCTACCTCATAGAGGTTCCAGGAAGGTGGCAGGCAAGGGGGGCTTGGGATGCCGGGCATCTTCTCTGACATCATTATAGACATCTCACCTGTAGTATTCATTATATCCACTATAATAACTAGTAAATTTATTTTTCTGAGTTCTGTCAGCCACTGCAGCAAGTTAGTAGAATCTAAAGAGATGGGGGATCTCTAATGTATAGGACATAATCAGAAGTACAGACCAAGCATGCTGGGATTCACGGGGAATCTCGAGGAGGTAGTATTGGGAATAGGGTCCTCAGTCTGTGAGATCCGATGTCATTGTCAAATGGAAAATGACAAAGCTAAACTAGAAGAGCTCAGCTGGAGCCTGCTGCTGAACTGTTTGATTGCCAATGAGAGAAGCACCCCCTGCCCAAGCCCATGACTTGCATAGTCACAAGAGTTGTGACTATGGGCATTGAGTTGGGGAAGACTGCTTTTTCCCTGTAGCCATAGTGAAGGGCTCACTGAGAGTGTGACTTGCCAGCTACCACACAGAGAGCCCTGGAGAGTAAATGGGAAGTTGTCTTCAAGTCCCATTTCAAAGCAATCAGATGCAGCTGTGTCAGACAAAGATGGTAAAGTCCTAACACAATTTTTCCTTAAGAAAGAAAGTGTTCTGTCACTTCCCTCCAGTTCAGCATTGAAAAATGACTGGCACCAATATAGCCCTGGGCTTGGCTAGTATTCAAGCATTGAAATACAATAAAGAAGTAGCTAAGACTACAGAGCGTCTATCAACATCCATTCTCCCTGCTTTCCTTTTTCATAGACTTTGGACAAAGCAGACTTCCTAGAGCCAAGATTACATTTTTCCAGCTTTCTTGGTAGCTAAGTGTGCCTGTAACTAAATTTGGGCAAGTGGAATCTCTGAGGAAATGTCCTGAGAGGAAAAAAGCCCATCCTGCCCCTGTCAATTCTTCCTTCTATCTGCTGATCCTAGTCTGGATTGATGGCTGCACCTCTAAAAGCCATTGTGGCCCATCAGTTGATGTTGAAAACAGAAGTTTTACACACAACAGCCTATGAAAACTGAAAGTGCCTAACACAACAGAGTCCCTCTAGCCCTGTACTGGCTATTTTTTTTTAACAGCAGGGAACATAAATGGTCCTTCCTAGGGTTTTTAAGCCACTGTGATGGATAGTTTTCTATTACTAGTGACCAAATTTCTTCATAAGTAATGAAATTCTAACATCAGTGGAAGCTGGAAGGGTCCTGTTCACATGTTACACATGTTGATGAAATTATTTTGGACTCATTTCCTCACCCAAGCCACAGGCTCTACACTTGGATAAGGTCCAGCCACAAATGCTCCACAGTTGATGGAAACAGGAGTCTCTGGAGGGACAGAGGATAGAGTTCCAATCAGAGCAGAGTAAGCCATCCCCTCCTTCAATGCATCTGTCTGTCCTGATAAGTCAGCACTGACCTACTCTGTGCCAGGTACTGTTTAGTGTCTGACCTAGCCCTCACTGACTACACCATGATGGGGGCAGCACTTTTGCTTCCAGATGAAAAAGCTGAGGGATTGTGAGGTAAGAAATGGAAGAGTGAAGACGAGTCTGTCTTTGTTGGGCCACTGTTCTAGATTTATAATTATATTTTTAAATTATCTAGCACAGCTCCATTTGATACATTGCATTAAGTTACTCCAACAAGGTAGAAGATCCACAAGTCTGAAAAATGCCCTGTTCCCATGAAGGGGTGAGAAGAGGTAGTATTGGTCAGTTAGAGGACTGCTATCAGTGGTTGCTCTTAGGGTGGGTAGCCACTGATGTGCGGTGGATAAAGCATCATTTGCTGCTGAGCACAGGCTCCACATCTGTTTGTGTGGAACTCCCACTGCCTAGATCCACCCTTACAGTTAGGAAGGGAAAATACAAGTCGGGAACACAGAACACAGTGTCTGCTTCCACCTCTACCTCATTCCCCCTCTGCTCTCCACTCCATGGGGGTTCCCCAAAGTCTGTCATACCATCCTGGGCAGGGCCTAGGCTCTCCCCCATGTGTCCAGGCTGAGAGAGCATGCCTCCACGTGGGATGGGCTCTCAAAGTCCCTTCTTACACCAGGAATAAATACTGATCCACTACCAGGGGTCCCATAGAGTGCGGAGGCCTCCTCATTGACACCCACATTCAGGGGTCTGGATCAGTCCCTTGCAGGCCTCCCAGACATCAGTCTGAGGTCTATGTGCTCCCTCTTGTTCAGGTCAGCTCTTTCTGTGAGTTTCACCAGCCTGGTCCCGACCCCTTTGTTCTTCATTCCTCCCTCTCTGCAACTGGGGGAGGGAGTTCAGTTCAGTGTATAGTTGTGGGTGTCTGCCTCTGTTTCCATCAGCCACTGGATGAGGGCTCTAGGATGGCATGTAAGGCAGTCATCAGTTTCATTATAGGGGAAGGGCATTTAGGGTAGCCTCTCCACCATTGCCTAGATTGTCATTTGGTGTCATCCTTGTAGATCTCTGGAAATCTCCCTAGTGCCAGATCTTTCCTCGGATCTATAATGGTTCCCTCTGTTATGGTATATATCATCCTGCTCTCCTTTATTCTTCCCTGTTGACTAGGTTTTAATCAACTTGACACAAACTAAAGATACCTGTGAAGAAAGAACCTGAGTTGAGGATTTCTTTTTTATCAAGCTCACCAGTATGCAGCCCAGAGGGGTGTACTGATTGATGAGAGGTATGGGAAAGCCCATGTCCCTGTGGATGAGGCTACCCCTGAACATTCTGGGATATATAAGAAATTAAGCTAAGCAAATCAAGAAGCAGCTTTCTTCTGTGGTTTCTGCTTCAGTTCCTGCCCCCAGGTTCCTGCCTTGAGCTCCTGCCCTGACTTCCCTGAAGATGGACTGAAACCTGTAAGCCGAAATAAATCCCACCCCAGTTGTTATTGGTCTTGATGTTTATTACAGCAATAGAAAGCAACCTAGGATAGAAACTTGTACTAGAGAAGTGAGTATTACTGGCCATGCTTTGGGGGCAGACTGTGGAGGAGTTTGGAGCTTTGGTATATGTAGGGGAAGCTGTAGCCACGCCTTCTTAGGGGCTGGCTACAAGAGTACCTGAGGGCTTGTGAGGGCATGGTCAGAGTGAGTAGGGGGACTGCGTTTTCGGTTTCGTTTTCTCTTTGCTTCTTGCTGTACAGACTACCACCGGCTGGCTGGTCGCTCTGTAAGTAAGGCTTTTCCCTATTAAATACCCTTATATTTCTACCTGACTCCGTATTGGTAATTTCTTACTATAGGTATAGAAAAGGTATTTGAGTACTCATAGCTTAATGTGTTTTTCTGTGGGAAGTTGGAAAAATGTTGAAAGAAATGCAGATGGTTGAGGCCTGGCTTGTAAAACTCCAATGTGAAGTTGAGAGTTCCTCAAAGATTAAATCTAGGCTGCTCAGGTAAGATTTTAAATTAATAATCCATGTTTTCTGGTCAGTTGGAATTGAAGAACTGTGATTAACAAGAGACTGTGGCCATATCTTGTTTATACTCTAACAAATAAAGCTTGCCTGAAGATCAGAGGGCAAAGCTAGCCACTAGCTAACCATAGAGTTCTGGAGGTTTGTACACAAGAGATCAGTACCACTGAAGTAACACCTTTGTGTTACTGGGATAATCTATACTGGTTAATGAATGGTTGAAAATTCTGCTATGATTAATAAGAGTCAAGGATTGTTAAGGTGAAATCTTCTGAGGAGTATTTCTCTAGGATCAGGACACAGAGCTGAGCTGTGGTCTGGAGAGTCAAGACTGTATTTCAAGCTGGAAGCTGAACTTGGTAATGCATGAGAGTTTCTCAATTGGTACTCAATTGGTGGCATGGGAGTTACAGGATTAAAGGAGTCATGGAGGGTAGCTGAGGTTTGGCACTGTGTGGCAGGATCAGAGTCCCTCTTATGATTAGAGTCCCTGTAGAGAGGCTAGAAAGGCCATTGGTAATGGTGCAGCCTTAGTTGCAGCAGAGACCCAAGTATATCAAAGACACCAGAACCATGGGATGTCTACGAAGGACAGTGGCAGGTGTAAAGTGGAGCTAGTCTGATCCTACTAGACAAATTATGTGTTGGAATTGGAAGAGTCAGAGAAGTGAACTGCTCAAATCTTTTGGATCCCAGAAAATAGTAAATTCCAGATGTCAGACACTTTTGGACTTTGGTTTTGTTTTGATCTAAACTATATCCTGGCTCTTCTCTCTTGGAATACAAAGTACTTAACTTACTTCAAATTTTACAGAGCTCAAAATAAAGATACTGGATGTTAGAAGGATTAGTTTTTAAAATGTTACAATTTCTTAAAAGTTGCAATTTTTAAAGTTGGACTATGTTTTATATTTTTAATACTTACATGAAATGTTAGGGATAAACAAGAAAGGAAAGGTTATGGTTTAGTATTAATATACTTGTATGTCAAGTTCATAAGGGGTGAGTTGTGCTGGTTAGTCTTTGTGATTCGCGGCCAGCTAGAGTGACTTAGAAAGAGGGAGCCTGAATTGAGGAATTGCCTTAATCAGACTGGCCCGTGGGCATGTCTCTGTGTCATTGTTTTGGTTACTAATTAATGTAGGAAGGCTTCGGAAATTGCCTCCTCTGGGCAGATGGTCCTGAGCTGTATAGGAAAGCTAAGCAAACTGAAGTACAATCCTGTAAGCAGCAATCTTCTGTGGCTCTGCTTCAGTTCCTTCCCTGACTCTCCTGGATGATGGAGTGTAAGCATTAAGACAATATAAACTCTTTTTTCTCTAAGTTGCTTTGGTCACAGTGTTTATTAAAGCAATAGGAAGCAAACAAGGACATCCTTAAAATAATCCATAAAATAAATAACAGGCTCCAGTTACAGAGTTTCTTTTTATAAAGGAGAGAGGACATTGGAAACGAAACTGTTGCATGGAAATAGTCACCATCATGTGTTTTTGCTCCTCCTTTGTTTTCTTCTTTCTCGGGAGCATTCTTCTCAAAGAAATCTATAGACCCAGGTGTCCAAGTTTATTTGTGTATAAACTGATGACATGACCACTCCGTGGTAAGGTTAAGGGGAAGTTTTTTTACTGTAAACATGAGAGAGAGAACAGCCAGAATCATCTGGAAGAGTCCAGAGCAGAGAAAGAAGTAGACTGAACATGGCCAGCAGACTGGATGTGGCCTGGGCTATCTGTGAGAGAGGGTAGAAGAGGAGAGACTAGAGACAGAAGAGAGAAAACATAGTGAGGGAAGCAGGGCCGCAGCACAGAGAGGGTTGGGGGTAGCCTAGTAACAACAGCTGGGTTATAAGGAGAATGAATAGCTGGCGGGCAGGGAGAGAAGCCCAAGAGCTGGAGGGAAGGAGGCGTAAAAGGCACTTCTGATACTGAGGGAGCCTAAAGGCCAGCATGCACTTTGGTATGCTAATAGGCACCACAGGTAGCCACTGTACCTTCTGTCAGGGAATGATAAGGGAAATGGTTCCTTTTGGTGAAGGGGAACTGGCTTCAGAAGTTCTTGAGGATGCTGGCTTTTGGCTAACTGCCAGAAATCCTCCTATAATCCAGACTGAGCTCAATTCTGGATATTTTGACTATCTTTTGGAGTTTGGGGAATTGGAGTCTCCTTTGGACCTAGCGATTTGATGATGAGAAATCACCCAAGGTCAATGATTAACTGAACAAATAGCCAGATCTCAAGTCTGATCAGGAGCCATGGTCCTACAGGTTGGAGTGAGGTCAGAAACAAATATGTATGTTTTGTTTTGTTTTTGTTTTTGAAATTGGGGTCTCAAGTAGCCTAGACTAGCCTCAGACTCATTAAGTAGCCAAGGGTGATATCAAACTGCTAATCCTCGTGTCTCTACCTCCTGAGTTCTGGGATTACAGGTTGGCATCACCAAGCCCAGTTTTTGCAGTATGGAGGATGGAATCCAGGGCTTTGTGTATATTCATGAGCACTCTACCTGAGCCAACCTTCCTAGGCCAAAAGTAAGTATTCTTTGGAAACGTCTTTGGCTGTGGGAAATATTCAGGAACACTTACAGAGCATGTAGCTCGGGAATTTTCATGTTTGGGGAAACTTGAGTTCCAGAAAAGCTGTGGATCTCATTTATCAACTATGGAATGCTAGGGCTAAACCATGGCATGTTGGGATGTAAAGAAATCAGAATCAGACTGTGTTAGGTGACTCACACCTGTAGGATTACATGGGAGGTTGTGGAAGGATGATTTCCGTGAGTTCAAGGTTATCAGTTTCCATGGATTGAAGGCTATATGGTAAATTTCAGGCTAGCCTGTGCACTATAGAAAAAGACCCTATTTCAAAAAAAGGGAAGGGAGGATGAATATAGGGGCAAATAGAAAGTTAGAATCAGAAATTTTATCACTGATTTTTCCTATGACATTGGGCAAGTGTTTAACATTAAGGGTTCAAAGACTCGGGACAGTAAATTCATGAGCCTGGGCACCTGGACTAAGTGCTTCTTGGAACAAAGGGACTCCAACTTGCTTTTGGCAGTTGGGGCACAAAAGGGAAAGCCAGCAGATGAAAGGGACTCTTAAATGTAAGTAGATCAAAATTGAAGTGAGGGACTGCAGGGGCACTGGGCTCACCTGGCCCAAAGCAGGCAGCTCCCCTGAGACAAATGGCTAAGGATGAAGAGACTGATGAGGATTCAGTCAGGTGGTAAGGTAGAGGAGAGAGTTTTGGGCATCAGGGCAAATGTGCAAGGCCATGGAGTTATCAGAAACATTGGCCTCCAGAGAAGTCAGGAGAAGTCTTGTACGTGACAGGTAATACAAACACTGAGAGAATGTGGAGCGGTATATGCAGGCTCTCATGGATACCCAGGCTCTGTCTTCACTGTAAAGGGGGAGGGTACTGAAGAACAGGTTTGTTATGGCGATGTCTTAGATACACTTGTTAATTTTCATCTGAAAATCTGGGTTCTCAGACATTCCCTGCTCTTTCTCTTTGCCCATTTGTGGTCTGAAACTATATACAAACTGCCATCACAATACTCTTAGAAGCCTAATCCTGCCACCTTTTGTCCACAGTCCTTGGGGTTTCCATCTCCTCTCTTACAGGCCATAAAGTCCAAAGTGTATAGTGTGTTTACTGTCCCCACCTCCTACGCCTTCCAGTTAGACACCAGCCACCAACCCCCCCCCACCCAGTGTCCCTGCACCTCAGTACTTTTCCTTTGTGTCTGCACAGAGTGTCCCCATGCCCATACAGCAGCCTCACTCTGACCTTTGCTTATTCTTCACTGTTATTCTTTTGTTTAAAAAGAAGAAAAGAGAAATATTGAGACAGACATAAGATTATAAGTTTATTATAAGGCCCGGTAGAATGGGGAGACTAAGAAGAGGAACAGGGTAATGGCTGACCGCCATGGCCGGTCGCCATAGAGAGACAGAGCGGGGAAACAGAGAGAGGGGACAGAGAGCAGGAACAGGGGGAGAGAGAGAGCGCGCGCGAGCGTAAAGGGGCAGAGAGAGAGAGAGAAAGGTGCAGGGGCCTATCTTTTAAAGGGGTCCTCTGCACCTGCGTGCAGACTTCTTTCCCATGGAACCTTGGGCTGACCAGGGTATTGCCTGAGTGGATTCCACCAGGTAACAGGGGCAGGCCAGCATAATGCCTGAACCTTTCATTCCCACCTCTACTTATTATTAAAAAAGGTGGGGTGTTTAGACATGGCAGGTTAAGGAATAAGGGCGTCGAATTCTTAAGACTGCTTCCTGCTGACGTGGGGGCGTTGACCATCTTTGGGGGACCCGAGAAGGTTGGGGTGCTGCCACGTCCTGGGGAAGCTGGTTGTTTCATTGTAGTCCAGGCTGTATGGAACTCCCTGGCGCATCTTAGACCTGGCAAGATGTTGACAGAGCAGAAAACAAGGTTGAGTTTAGAAAAAATTTTTTCTTAGGTCCTGTCACTTGAGGGGAAGATTGTAAGATGAGGGAGGGGTTCCCGAGGAGTCCCAAGATGAGTGAAGGGAATTTGGGACCGGGGAAAGGTTGAATATTACCTGGAGTGAATCTGACCTGTTTGGATCTGATTCGGCTCCCTGGAACTTACAAGAATCCTTAGAGTTTGTGGAAACATAAGTATTAGACATGTTAGAAGCATATTCATGTTAGAAGCAACTTGGCTGAAAGTATTACCATTTAAAAATAGACAGTTTTTTTTTTTTTTTTTTTTTAGGACAATGAAAAGCATCTTAATCTTGACCTTGTAGTTATGATCCTATAGTGGTATTGTTGAACTTTACTATGAACAGTAGCATGAGAAATAGAGAAATCAGGAACATATTTTATTCTTTTTAATGTCTTAACTCATTTTATCATCATTTAAGCCTTTTTATCCTCAGGCCTTTATAACTACATTCTTAGACTTTCCTATCTTTAGATAAACCCTAAAATACCTGTTACTGGAATCTGTTTTGCTTTAAGCCCGCAAGACTATCAGTCGTCAAAAGCATCAGAGTTCTTGAGAAGGATAAGATTTTACCTGAATCAATGATTAAAGAATAACAGAGACTTGCCAGCAGGCTGCATGGACAGCCATCCCCAAGGTGCTCCATCCATAGTAGTGGGCTGCAGGACACCTGCCTTCTTGCTGATAACTTGTGACCTGTGGATTACAGACTTTGGGAAGACTCGCCTACCGTTGGCCCAAGCAACGCCGGGAAAGTCGATTCCGTTGTCCTCTTGTCCATGGTCTGGAATACTTTGTACCAGTTGAGGTGAAGGGCAGGGTTGCTCAGTGACCAGCGTTGTCACTGAGATGAAGTTTCTTCAGTGCCCAGTCTTCTCGGAGGAAATGGGGTGGGGCCAGCAGCTGGCCTATCTCTCTGTTATAAAAAGCTTTTTAACAAAACATTTTAAATGCCATATTCTCTAGATCTCTGAGCATTTGAGGGCTGTCTGCTTAGGATCTTAGTAGTTAAGTTTGTCTTTAGTTAGAGAAAAATCCCTTTTTGTAATAAAAGCTGTACCTTTGTAAAAGGCTTACAGGATAAACTGAGTGGTATAAATATTTTGTTAATTTGAATAGACTTTAAATGTTTATCATCATTTAAAGATATATAGCAATTTAGAAATATGAGACTTAATAGTTTAATTTAAGTTGTATATAGAGCTAGATAAGTATAAAGTTAAATTACAGGTACAGAGATAAGCAGGACTGGATAACAGTAAAGGGGGAGTCAGATTGTAATCTCTGATCCGTACATTGTAGCAAACAGACAGGAGATTTAAAGAGACAGAGTAAACAGAGGGTCCTGGAAAGGCACAGTATTTAGTAAACAAGCCATGAACAACAGAGCCAGTGAAAGAAGAAAAAGACAAAAAATAAAATAAGAAGAAAAAGACAAAAATAAAATAAAAAGCAAAAAGATCTGGCAGAAATCAAAAATCTGGCAGACAGGTTTGCTCGATAGGCCGCTGGAGCTGTGCGTGCCTACAGGTAGGTCACATGACCAAAACGGCGGCAACTGTAAGCCGCTTTTGTCTGTTTACCTGCTTGTTGGATGAAACCAGAAAGGTTCCTCTATGCATTTCCCATGGGTGAGGCAAGTGGAAAACCGGCAAAAAGCTCCTCTACGGATGCACGTCTGCCCGTGGGAGTTGCCAGGGGCCTGGCCCCGAAGGGGACACAGCTGTCCCGAAACCGAAAAAGGACCCAGCAGTCCGAACTGAAAAAAGCAAAAAAGCACCGCTCCTGGAGCGGGATCCCATGCCTGACCTTTAGGAAATGCACCCAACAAGTGAAAGAAATAAAAAGTAAGATGTCAGGTGGCAGTGCTTGCCGGTGGAAGTCATTGAACTGAGTGGGTAGGCCTAAGCCAGGTCACCTGGTTATGACCAAGATGGCGGCCCCCAGGTTAGCACACGTGGCCGATGGCGACCCCTGTAAGCACATTTTCAATTGCCAGAAAAGTTTTCTCAAGTAGACATTGCCAACCAAGAAGAACCAGTCAGAGAAAGAACAAACAGAACAATGAGGGACATTCCCAGGTGAAAGAAAGTTCCCACTGGGAAGCAGAACTCCGCTCATTTACCTACTCGCTGCCAATAACCAAAAGATCCCGTAAAAGTGTATTTCCCGTGGGCAAGGCCGCTGAGAGCACCCGGCCCGAAACTGAAAAATGGACCCAGATTGAACAGCGCTGGGTCTGCCCCATGGGAACAGTTTGGGTTTCTTACCGGATTGTAGCGAATAGGCAGATCAGTGAGTTTAAGAGATCCTTAGTTGGAAAGCGGCGAGTTGAGTTCCGGCATCTCAGGCTGCTGCAGGCAGGAGGAAGTGCCAGGAAAAGTGGAGATGGAAGTGGGCTATGAGTTCAGATTTTATCTCCGAGATTTCCCGTGCTCCTGGCAGGAAAAGTTACAAAGAAAGACTATCCCACCAGCTAGCTTTGGGAGAGGGTCTACGGAGGGAGCCTAAACCAAGTCGGGCGCCAAAATGTTATTCTTTTGTTTAAAAAGAAGAAAAGAGAAATATTGAGACAGACATAAGATTATAAGTTTATTATAAGGCCCGGTAGAATGGGGAGACTAAGAAGAGGAACAGGGTAATGGCTGACCGCCATGGCCGGTCGCCATAGAGAGACAGAGCGGGGAAACAGAGAGAGGGGACAGAGAGCAGGAACAGGGGGAGAGAGAGAGAGAGCGAGAGCGTAAAGGGGCAGAGAGAGAGAGAGAAAGGTGCAGGGGCCTATCTTTTAAAGGGGTCCTCTGCACCTGTGTGCAGACTTCTTTCCCATGGAACCTTGGGCTGACCAGGGTATTGCCTGAGTGGATTCCACCAGGTAACAGGGGCAGGCCAGCATAATGCCTGAACCTTTCATTCACTCTCTGTCCCTTTGGGCAACTATGTTTTCCTTTAACACAGGTAATCACATACACACAGCCTTCTGCCTCTTTATTATGAGCCCACGTTAGAAGCAAGCTTCAGAGCCAGGGACCTACCTCCCATTCTCTGCTGTTGCCCCAGTGTCTGGTATGGAACCTCAGATGGTATTTGTTGTATCTGTGGCTGAATAATCCCTCAAATGTACATTGAAAAACTGAAAGAATGGAATTGCTGCAGCACTGGGTATGGCAGAGTGCTAACAGGCTCATTTCTGCCCAGTGCCCCTTGTGGACTCCCTGTTAGAAGTTCTTCCCAGGGAACTGTTGACTAATGCTCACACTCAACCCATAAGAGCATGTTGTGAGTCAGAATCATTTTTTAGGTAGAGAAAAGGCTAATGCTCCCTGGATCATCAAATAGTGCTGGGCTTTGCCCTGCTGACACCAACAGGCTCAATGTCCCTTAGCCTGTAGCCCCAGGATAGTGCTGAATGAACCTGCTGACTTCCAACTTCTTATAGAAGAGTCCCAGCTCTGTTTATAGTGGAGAAGCCCCAGTCTGGCCTTCTAAAGTCCTTTCTACTCATTCCGTCCCCCATCCCCTCTTTTGAACTCACAGTGACTTAACTCATAAGTGAGGAAGTACAAGCTTCTGTAGAATGGGATTACTACCTGCCAAAAGGCCTTTTAAAATCTCCACTTGGTAGACTGTTTGTCTGGCACAAAGCTCCATGTTTGATTCCCCAGTAATATAGAAACAATGAGTAGTGACACATATCTACAATACCAGCACTCAGGAGATGGAGGCAGGAAGATCTGAAATTCAAGGTCATTTTTGGCTCCTTCTTTACTTTCTTTTTGTTTGTTTTTCAAGACAGGGATTTCTCTGTGTCACCCTGGCTGTCCTAGAACTCACTCTATAGACTATGCTGGCCTCTAATTCAAAGATCCGCCTGACTCTGCCTCCTGAATGCTGGGATCAAAGTCATGTGCCACCACCACCCAGCAGTCAGGAGAAGCTGATGCATGGATGACTCTTCTTCTCCGTCTTCTGGATTTATTTTTGTTTTATGGGCATTGGTATTCTGTGTGAGTGTGTCAGATCTCCGGAAACTGGAATTACAGATAGTTGTGAACTGTCAGGTGGGAACTGAACCCAAGTGCTCTGGAAGAGCAACAAGTGTCCTTAATCACCGAGCCATCTTTCCAACCTTACTGGATCATTTCTTAATAGGCGTGGCCAGGGCCGTGAATGTGTGAAGCCTGAGACTATATGTGTCTGTGGAGATAGGAACCTTGGCTCCTTTCAGTTTCTCAGTTGGACCAGTGTAAGCTTCTGACTCAGAGATGATGAACAACTCATCTTCTAGAGCACCCATAATAGCTCAGCTTCTGCATCCTGCTGCAGCTTGTATCTCCAACAACAAAATCACTGCTGCTGCTTAGAATAAAGTGACTAACAAACAACTGCAAATGCAAAAGTTACGAAAACCAAGATTAGAGGGAAAGCAGACAAACTAGAAAGAAAATTAAACCACACACCAAATGCCATTCTCTCCGCTCCACAGGGCAATATTCCTTTTCTTTTTTGTTTCTCTGTTATTTTCCTAATTTGCTATGAAAAAGCCTTTCTCTCAGAGAAACAGATAGCAAGAATTACATTGAAGTCTCTCTTCTCAGCTATGATTTTCATATGTTCATACATTTTCTTTTTAAAGATGCTGCAGTGGTTCAAGGTTATAGGTGAGATGTTTTAGGGTCATTTTTCCCCAGGAGTACAGCTGGAAGTTAAACACCTCATTCATTTTACCTGTGTAAGTGTCACCATGGAGGAGTGAATGGAAGGACAGTCATTATGGTGGGTTCTGCTCCACTCCAGGGCAGGCTGTGTCCTTCAGAAAGGTGTTTTTCTTGCATAGTTTTGATGTTTACTTCATTTAATAATATTGTGAGGCCTTTTTTTTTTCCTTCAAGGGGACGGGACAAGACAAATTCAGTGAGCTAAATTTACCCTTAAACTCCCCTCAATATTTTTCTATTCTTAAATACCCTCTGGTTTTCTATTCTTAACTTCAATGAGGCCCAGTTTTAAAGATATTAATTTTAAACTGTTGCTTCAGCAGCTGGTGAGCCCAATATGAGAGAGATTAAGTGTAGTATTATAAGATTTCCCAGAATAATTTTATTCCTAGAATGTAACTGGAGTTTTTCTTGTCCTGCCAGGTCCTGCCACCCTTCTCAACCCCACATAAACACATATATTAGTTAGAAAACTGTTGGCCAATGGCTAGGACTTCTTACTGGCTAGCTTTGACTTAATTATTAACCCATTTCTATTAATCTATGTATTTCCACATGGTCTATCTTACTGGAGAAGGATCTGGACCTATTACTTTTTCCTTGCTACATGGCATCTCTTTTCGGCACCTCTCTCTGCCCACCTTTCCCATGTTACAATAAATCTTTCTGCCAAAAGCGCCTGAGCTCCACCACCACGTGTGAGCTTTAAGCCAGCCGCCTGCCCGAGTTAGGCCCAAATGAATACACAGAAACTTGTATTAGGTACAATGCTGCTTGGCCAATGACTAGGACTTCTCATTTGCTAGCTCAGTCTTAACTATCATAAATCTATATATTTTATAAGACTTATCTTATTGGATGCCTTATTGGCGTCCCTCCTTGCTGGTGGATCACATTGTGCTGCTGGAGCAGGAGAGGAGGGGAAAAGAGAGCCCTTCCTGTTTCTCCTTTGCTTAAATATGAGTCTCCTTGCTATGTCACTTCCTGCCTGGATCAGCACTTCTCTACTACATTTCCCAGAATCCTCTTTGACTTCTAGTCCTGTCTAACCTCCTGTCACATTGGCCAAACAGTATTTTATTTAACAATCAATAAGAAAAATACACAGTACATTCCCCATCATTCCCAGAATTCTCCTTGTTTCCTAGTCCCGCCTATCTTCCTGCCTCTATTGGCCAAATAGCATTTTATTTATTCATCAACCAATAAGAGAAACATATATACAGAAGGACATCCCCCATCATTAGAATAAACTTAACAAGGCACAGGAATAGTAGTAAAGTTGAGTTATATATATTATTATATATATATATATATATATATATATATAAATACCTGAGAAAAATGTTCCTTCAGCATCGGTATTGAGTGACATGGAGCTATATATAATATAATTTGATCCTGTCAGGGTTGTGTCCATGTAGTTTAGAGACTCTTCACACAAAAAGAAGACCATACAAGAGTAATGCTAATCTTGTGGGAAGTGACACACTGTGTTGTGCAGGATGGGAACTGTGACACAGTGACTTATTTACTCTTGGGCACAAGCTAAGCCTATTTATTTGTAGCTATTTTCTCTTGTAAAATTCCATTAATGTATAAGGATCAACTTAATTTAAAGGAATATAGGCCAATTTGTTATGAAATATGTACCTATCTTCAAACTTTGATTCTGCCTCTTCCATGCTGTGTGACCCTGGGAAGCTCATCTAACTTCTCTGACCCAGAAGTGGTATCATATCTGAAAAGACTGTATGGCAGATCATTGGAACCAAAGTACATAATGGCATCAGCCACTCTCTATGTTGCACATGACACACATATAAATTCATTTAGATTTTCCCACTCAATTCTCAGAGAATGTCTGCTTTGTTCAATTGAGCTAATACTATGTTTAAATCACACAAGAGGACTTAGGAGAGTACTATGCAGATTTTATTTTATTTATAGTAATAATTACTTATTCTTGAGCATTCATAGACTTTGGTATCCAAGGTGGTCCTAGAACCAATCCCCATGGATACCCAGGAATAAGGAATGACGGTAGCTGGGGGAAGGGGAAGCGGAATCTCCTCTGGGAGATGGCCAAGTAAGAGAGACAGATACTGAAGTAGACCAAGAGACAGACAGACAGACAGACAGACAGACAGACAGACACACACACACACACACACACACACACACACACACACACACACACACACACATCGGGGGGTGGGGGGGAGAGAGGGAGGCCAACAGACAGCAAACAGAGAAAGAAAGAGACGGAGAGCTAGTCTCTAAAAGGTGAGGTGGGACACAGTGGTTTTTCAGTATCTCCTTCATCTGACCCTCCACAACTCTAGAAACCCTGAAATAGACATATTTGACTTCAATCATTTATTCATGACTGTTTCTCAACTACCTTCTGTGTGCCAGGCTCATAAGAGTCAACAGTGAACTAGGCACCATTTTGCTCTTCAAGGAGCTCACACTCCAGTGGGACAAAAGAGAATAAGGGAAGAAAGGAAATAACATAATGCCAAAGGGAACTTTAGGACATTAGTCTTATTTATCACAGCCACTATGACAAGAGACTGAACTGAGTGCCCTATTTCAGAACTCATAGGTTGAACTCCTCAGCCACAGGACTTCAGAATGTAACCTAGTTAAGGGACAAGGTCTTTAGGGAGGTAATTGTTAAACTAAAATGAAGACAAGTGGGTGTCTCCTAACTTCATAGGACTGCCCCCATATAAGAAAGGACATCCAGACACATAGACAGGTGTGTTCAGAAGAAAGGAAATCTCAAGAGACAGAGAAAAGATGGTGGTCTAAGAGGCAAGGACACATCCCACCCTCACAGCCCTCAGATAGAATGCTCCCACCAACACCTTCTGGTACTTTCTGCTTCCAAAACTAAGAGGCATTAAGTTTCTGTTGCCTAGGCTAGGCACTTGATGGCCATTTCATTTTCATATCTGGCCTAACAAATCCACTCCCTATGAGAGAAGAAATTGAGACTTTGAAAGGTAATATGTCCAGCAACAGGGCCATTCCATGTGGAACAAGCCAAGCTTTTGTTGCTCTGGGGTGTGTGACCTTCTCTCAGTGTGAGGCATCAAAGCCCTCTACTAGACCCAACCCGGAACAAGCTGTAACGTAATCAGAGAAGGCTTTGTAATTACCGAAATTCATCACCCCAGTGTCACCTATGGTAACACTGCCAATTATCTCCCATGGTTCCTACAAAGGGCCCAAGGATATGATTCCCTGCACTTACTTCCTTATTTATGTTACAAAGCCCTGTGTGTGACTTGGCCTCTGTAAGCACAGAGAGTCCATTAGACAGAAAGAAATGTTTGAAGTTCAAAGGCACTGATAGGCAAATGCAGGGTCAGAGGGACCCACCTGCTTCCCAGCATGTATCTGGCCATACCACACCTTAGAAGGCCCAGATTAACCTTATGTTTCCCACTTCACATCCAAAGAAAACTAAGTTCAAAAAAGCAAAGAAACTTGATGTTAAGGAGAGAACCAATTCTCACCCCAAAGGAATAATAATAATAATAATAATAAAGGTTTTATTTGGGAACCAAATACGAGTGACCATAGTCTGGGAACATAGACTTAGGTCTCCCCAAATACCATGTTCCAATGAAGTTGATGTCTCATGAATTTATAGTAATAGAGCAAAGAAGGTCATAAGATAACATACTTTTCAAATACATTGTTGGGTATAACTGGTAGCCAGTTTACAGCAAAACAGGGAAAACTGCTATAGGCCTTCAAAGCTATCTGACAGCATTCTTAACATTTGACTCAGGAAACTAGGAGTCTGTTCATACATTCCAAAGGATTTACTTAATGGTCACAAAAGGTAACAAACAGAGGAGGACAATATATAGGTATTAAGAGGATGGAAAATGTCCCAAGATAATAAACTTTTCAGACACTGCTTCTTTGCAAGAATTCTCATTCATGTTGCTCATGGCTGTCTAGCTAGTGCGTCAAGCAAGTCCTTTGTTGTCTCTGTTTATATCTATCTAGATGGCTTGGGAGGTGACCTGGTGAGTAATTGCCTATCACACAAGCTTGAGGACCTGATGTTGAGCCCTCGAACCCATCTAAAACATAAAGACAGGCAGATCTTCAGGAAGATCCTAGATTCTCACTAGCCTGCCAGCCTAACCTAATGGGAGAGCCCTGGATGCCAGTGAGTGATCAAAAGCAAGGTAGGAAGCTCTATCCAAGGCTGACCTCTGATCTTCACATGCATACACACACACATGCACCTACATACAAACAAGATGCACACACATTCATCTGAGAATGTTCCTGAGTATGTGGAGAATGAGAGTGGACAGCCTTTTCATCCTATCTGGACTCCCCTAGCACCCTGTCAAGATAACTTTAGCCATTGGTTTCCCAACGTTCAGTCGCAGGCATAGTAGGTAAAAGTTCCTGTTGCTAATGAAGTCTGACAACCTGAGTTTGACCGTTCCCTCTAACACCCAAGATCCACATGATGGAGAGAACCAACTCTCTCTGATTGTCTGCTCACTTCCACATGTGTACCATGGTACATGCATATACACACTCACAAGGTGTCAGACATAAGCACTATACATGTCCAGCTTCAGTGAAACAGGCTTTTCCCAAAGGGCAACAGAACACAGAGAAAGTTCCAATCATTAGACTGTCTGGGGATTTCAAGTCATTCCACCTACTTGGATGTCATTGCTCCAATGAGCTCAGCTCTCCAGATTCATGCTGGATTGTAGGGCTGAAGCAGGCTCAAAGGACAGAAGTACTTTGAAGGGAGATGTTTTCTCTTTGACATTCAACACAGGTGAGGAAGAAGCAACAATCAGTTTAGATGCCATCACAAGCATCATCCATTTCCTCCACCCTGGCGACTATAAAAGGCTGTTTCCAGGCTGCAAGTGGGTGCTCTGTGTTGTGGAGCTTCCAATAAAATGGGGCAACAGGGTGACTGGACAACCATGCTTGCCATGACAGAAGCTCTGATGACATATGACTCCTCTTGGGAGCTGAGGTGACTCACAGAATGGTGGCCATCTCTGAGAGTCAGGTGAAACTTTGGAACAAGTTCTTCCCAAAGCTCCCTCAAAGAGTACATTGAGGTCTTCTGAGAGGACCAGGGTTTGGAGAAAGGATGAGCAGTGGGCTTTCGTCCTCTGCTTGTTTTTGTTTTAACTGAAGTTAAATTCCTATCACAAAAAAATAGCCATTTAATGGCTAGGGATGTGTAGCCCAGTAATAGAAAACTTGGTACTATTTGCAAGGCTCTGGGTTTGGTCTTCAGCACTAAAAAGAAAAAACAAAAAACTTTTTTAAAAAGTATCTGTTTAAAAGTGAATAATTCAGTGACAATTAGCATCTTGTAAATGTTGATTAACCACCACCTCCATCTAGCTCTGACGTGTCTTTACCACTCTTAAGAAAGCAGTTGCTCCACGGGGCTACTCCCACAGCCCTCCCAGCCTCTGGCAACCACCAATATGCTTTGTCTCAAGATTTCCCTATCCTGGTCATTCAGACAGACAGTTGCACAACACTCTCTTCTAACTGCCCACAGAGGGTCAGGTTGAGAAGGACTGAATTTCAATTTTCCTGTGGTTTTTAGATGTTTTAATTTATATATTTTTTTGGTGTGTGTGTGTGTGTGTGTGTGTGTGTGTGTGTGTGTGTGTATTTTAAGCTTCTTTAATATCATTTTGTCTATGTTGCCAAAAGTCATATATTTTATTGTTAAAGACAAAACCAAGAAATACTGAAAAAAATAAGAATTATTAGAGAGGCACTCTGCTGTATGACTACACTAGCACTCCAGAGACAAACCTTCCATGCCCCCTAGGAGAATAGAGTGGGATAACTATGCTGCTATGTGTCCTGGGTTGGTTTCTCAACCTTTCTGTCTTGTGTTCTCATTTAAAAAAATGGAAATGATAACAGTACCCTTTGTTTATTTGTGGTACACTGAGTACAAATGGTGTGAACTACTGAGTATGTTAACTCAGCACAACACACAACACTTGATTATGTTTCTTGCTCCCAACTCAATGAAGTGAGGAACATTGTATCTGCAGAAGAAATCAAGGGTCAGAGAGATCAAGTGTGTGCCAAAAGGTGCAGGGAATGGACAGTCCTTTTTGAAAAGTTCTATGTCTGGATCATCCCCATCACCTCATTCTACAGTGAGGGAAACTGAGGCAGTGAGAGATCAAGAATGCCCAGGATCCCAAGCTTTCTGATTAACTAGATAGTAGTCAAAAGAGGTTGTGTGTGTGCTCCATCAGATTCACTTTCTGCTCCCTGGGAAGTAGGTCCTTCATTTGAAATTTAGCATCAATAGACAGGGCCCCTCACCTCTGTGTTTCCAGACATCTGACACTGCCTCCTAGTTGTCCCAGGTTGCTGTTAGAGCTGATGCTTCTTGGCTGTGACTGGAGAAGCTCTTGCTGTTCTTCTAGAAAAGAAGAAGCTTTGCTGTAGAAACAGGCAGCTTGGCTCTTTGGTTCTGCCCAAGTCACTCAGGTGCTGTTGTGACACCATGCAGGGCCTCCAAACAATGCTCTAAGATATTCCTTGGTAGTTCTGTCATTGAAGTCCTTGGAGCAGGGCTAAGGACTCTGAAATTAGAGACAGCAGCTTCAGGGTTAGGATAAGCAATGAAGACACCTTCTTGGTCTTCATCAGAGATTGAACTTGCTGTTTGGTGGGTGGGTGGTTAATGCTGTTACCAAAACAATCCAACAGGCCTTCTGAGCATTAGCACAGACCCACCAGAGAGTTGCAAGGCTGCAGCATTTTCCCAGGATGCTAATTAAAATCATGACTCAACCAAGCCAACATCAAAAATAATCAACTTGGAGGAGTAAGGGGACCCAGGGACTCTGATGTTCAAACCCCGAAACACAGAGGTTTTGCAGTCCTGTCTTTCTTCTAGAGAGATCTCCCAAGAGGCAGATGCTCCTCAACCTCCAGGAGCCCTGGGACCAGAGGCCCACATAGCTGCCAGGTTGCACTGTGACTGGGCCCACAGGCTTGAGTCTGCAATCAGGACCCTTCTCCTCTCGTCTTGGGTGGTGGGGGGAGACTTGGCCTGGACTCATAGAGATACTTTGCTTTCTGAGTTTCCAGGGAAACTTATAACACTAGGTCCTGTTGTCAGTACCTATTCTTGACAGGCTCCTAGAGCCTGGCTGGCATTGCTAGTAGACTGTAGGCCTTATCATTGCCCTTCCATAGAACCTACTGGGTTACCATGGTCCCACTGAGGGATCATGGGTCTTGAGAGGTAGTGGAGAGAGATGCTGGCAAACTTCTTAGTTCTGGTCTGGCTTTCTTTACCATTATTGTCCTCCTTGTTTCCTAGGTTAGCACTGAGTTCTCCCTCAATGCCTTTACTACCTGGAGCTCCTCATATACAACTCAGCCCCTCCTCCTCCTCCATGTTTATAGATATGTGCTCCCAGGAGCCCCATTTCATAGAGATCCACTGTGATTCATACTGGTTGCACATGATGAAGGTTAACTCTGACCCATAGAGACTCCTGATCGGGGATGAAGATTTTCAGTTCTTCACCTTGATGGTGACTAAAAGTTCCAAGTGACAAAGCAACACAATAGCATCCATGTCTAGGCTGCAGTCTGTGGCATGTGGAGGGAGCCATCTGGTTGCTCTTCTAACCATGCCAGCCCTTGTCCCCTGGCAACAAAGCCATGACCAGGCCTGGGGACTCACTCTGACATATGCTCCAGGGAGCAGGTTGTTCATTGGCAATGGGTGACAAGATGAGTGGTGTTTACCCAGAGCCCATGCTTTCTCCATCTTCAGCATCCTCACTCCCATGTCTGTGACAGCTCACTCACACATGGCCTGTAGTGAAGTCTCAGTTCCTGAGATGAAAGGAGAGGCCCTTCAAACATTTCTGGGAAAGGATTTTACCCCGAGAGAAAGGACATGTGAGGAGACACTGCCATTCCTATCCAAGGCCATGATTCCATGAAGCTAAACTACTGAGAGCTTAGGCCATCACCTTATACCCATGGGCCAAACCTGAAGACAAGAGTCAGTAAAGGCAGGGCTGTGTCTGTACTTGGATAATATTTAAAACAGCAGCAGAAACCAAACCTCCTACTCAGCCTGCCTTTGCCTTGTAAAATCAGATAAAGAATCATTTGTTCCTTGACCTTGAAATGCTATTGCATACAGGAACCATTTAGAACTCAGCAACAGCATTGGATTCAGTGGGACCAAGTGAGCCCATGGCTTTACATTTTTGAACAGTCTCTGGAATGATGGTTCACGTTGATGCTGATGCTGGTGCTGGCCCTAGCTTATGCCACACTTCTAGGAGCCATGGTTAAACTAACACTAGGTGCATGCTCTAGTAACTGAATGAGAGCAGTCTATACAAGAAGTGCTTTTGAGGGTATGGGACCCACAAGGCAATTATTTTCCTTTGTATTTAAAAGCTGACATAAGTGTTAGTTCAATTGATAGGCTAGGAGCAGGCTTATTTTGCAGAAAAGAAAACTGAGCCTTAGAGAGTTACACCTTTACCTTTGTGTGACAAAGGTAACAAAAACTTAGCTCCAAAGGAATTAAAGCACAAAAGGGAAGTTAGACCCAATATATAGAAAGAACAGGGCTATGCTTCAGGTACAGCTCAATCCAGCAACTCATGTTACATTGTATAGGGTTCCCTAGCACCGAGCAGCTTGCTTTTTGTGCAGCAGAGAAGCTGATGACTGACAACTCAAGGCTTCCACTCCACAACACCAAATTAGGACTCCAAAGGAGAGCATCTCACTGACTGAAGAGTCTGTGTATAAAACCCACCAAACTGTTGGCAGAGGTTGATAATGGAGACAGATGCCAGTATTAGGAACACTGTATTATCTGTGTCTGAGATAACAATACAATAATGCAGCTTACTTCAGGGTGGAGGAGGTGGGAGAGGAACTGGGTATGTTTCAATCAGAATAGCTTTGTTGAGTTTTACTTAAATAATTCTATAAATCTTTTACCAGAATTCTTTTTTTTTCTTTTGGTTTTTCAATCCAGGGTTTCTCTGTGTAGCCCGAGCTGTCTTGAAACTCAGTCTGACCAGGCTGGCCTTGAACTCAGAGATCTGCCTGCCTCTATCATCTCCCAAGTGCTGGGATTAAAGGCATGTGCCACTGCCATCTGGCTTCAAAGGTTTGAAAAGCTGCACGTTGGTTTTGTGAAGACAGTAATGCAGGACTCCCACAATCTACCCAAACACCCAGAACCTCTTTCTAATTGAAGAAATCTTGAATGACTAGTTGCTGACATGGTTGAAATGGACATTGGCAGGCATGTTCATTGACAGCAGAATTAGTCATATTTCTTTAGAGATACATTTCTGATTCCTTTCCTTTGGCTTAAGAGTGAAGAACTCAGAAGTAACAGCAGGACTGCCCTAGTGTTCTGGAAACCAGGTTGCTAAGAGGAAAGTGTGGGAACCCAGCTGAAGGGGATCCCTTAATGCGAGATGGTCTCAGGGTCTGGGACCAAAATTATCATCTCCATTTCGGATTGTCTCCTGAGGATGTCACCTTCAGGAGAGCTTTATTAACTCTTCAAGCTGTGGTTTGGGAATTCGGGAGGGAGGACCTCTCTATGCTTTGGAAAGGAGTCATTGTTTTAGTTACTTTTCTATTGCTGTGACAAGATACCATGACCAAAGCAATGTACAGAAAAGGGGGCTTATTTGTAGTTTACAGTTTTAGCAGGTGAGTCCATGACCATCATGACAGGGAGCAGTGGCAGTCATCATACTCAAAGTTATGATTTTTACAGTGAAATGACACAGATAAGAATTAGCAACAGGGGGTCAGAAAAGGTGGCTTAGTGGTTAAGAGAACTGGCTACTCTTGTAGAGGATCCAGGTTGAGGTCTCAGCACGTATGTAGAGGCTTCCGTGCATCTATAAATCTAGTACTAGGGGATCTGACAGAAAAGATTCCAGGTGGCCTCTCCCAGGAGAACCATGAGGATAGGCACTGCTTCTCCCAACAACAATGAGTAGCAACACTAATGGAATATTGTCAAACAAGGATGCTCACAAAGGTCCATGATGGCCAGAGGTTTTACTGTGTGTCAGTCATATCGACACAGCAGACTGCCTAGATGCCAACTTCAGTTACCATGCAATGTCTCCTGGGACTGAGATGAGACTGCCTAGCCCCAGGCTTCCACTGTAGCTTACTGCATTAAAATATACAATCAGCCAATGTTTAAGAGTCTGGAAAAAAAGAGAGAATCTGACAGACTATCCCCAGGGCTGAAGGGTCACCTTCCAGATGTACTGAAGCAGAGGACACACATTTCTTTGGGCAGCATTAATCCTTATGAAGGATCCTTTTCCAGTGTTCCCAGTCATTCTTCCATGAGACCTAAGACTTAAAACATTTTTTTTAAGTTTTAAGTGCACACACACACACACACACACACACACACACACACACACACACACACACACACACACACACGTGCGTAGGTACAGGCATGAGAATTGGAATGCTTTTGGAGGCCAGAGGGAATCATCAGATACCCTGTAGCTAGGGTTTGTAGACAGTTCTAAGACACTGGCTATGAGTGCTGGGGATTGAACTTCTCAGACTCTCTACTAGAGAAATACATGCTCTTAACCACTGAGTCATCTCTCTAGTTCCCCTGAGCTCTCTTTAAAGAAGACCTTCTGAAGTACATGGCTGCCTAAGTCTTCTTGAAGCTTCCTGAGGTTGACAGAGCAGACACTGTCTGCTTAGTTTTCCTACTAAGTTAGTTAAGACCCAGAGAGATCTAGAAACATCCCCTCAAGGGCTGTTCTCACGCTGGCATGTCCTGTCATGGCATCTATCAGAATTTCCTCTTTGGCTCCGTTCAACTGCCATGGGCATCATTGCTCCACTGAACCAGAAACTGACCAGGAAGAACGAGTGGGTGGAAAGGCCAGGAGACTGAGGTCAGCCAAACCTCATCTCAAATATTTGGAGACCTGGATGTTTGGAAACCAACAGAAGTTTGCTAGAAACAATGAGTTGGCTCTTCATCAGCACTCCAGAGAGATGACAAAGGCAGTTTCTGTAAATAAAAAGGACTTACTATAGATTTTTACAGCTGGCCCCAAACAACCTGCTGTCTGTATGTTGGAAAAAGAAGCCAGTTTTGTTAGGAGATATGATGATACCAGGGGATACCCTTGGCTCTGTGCAATAGAAATGAGCCTTTAGCATAGACAGGCAGATATTCCTAGGCAGATATCCTCCATTCTACCCCAGAAGTGAAAGTCTTTGGTTGTACATAAGACTCTGATCCTGGCCAGAGGACAACAAACCCATAGCCCCACTGCCAGCTGGTCCCATCTGCTGCCTCAAGCTCTAGGAGAGAAATGATTGCTAAGGTAACCATGAGGCCCCAGGGGTGGGCAGACATGGACACACAGCAGCTGCTGCTACTGGGCATGCAGCCGGGGCCTTGATCTGAAGGGCCCTCTGCCAGCTAAGCCTCAGACTGGGGCATATATAAATGCTTATTTAGAATCTCCTGGTCTTTGCAATGTTTCTGAGGGCCATGGAAACATTTCTCTCAACTAGAGAAGTATAGGTGTCATATCACTTAATAGTGGTTAAAAGACCCACAGCAGCCTGCTAAAATGAACTCAAAGTTGGCCTTCCAGCAGCATTTAAAAAATATTTAACCTTCAAATATTTGATAAGAAGTGATCCTAAGTCCCCTGGAGAAGGGGAAAGGGTCAAGATTTCCTGAGCAAATTGGGAGCATGGGAAGAGGGGGCAGGGAGCTAGGAGAATGAGAAGGAGAGAAGAGGAGGGGTGCAGAGGACATGAGGGAGCAAAAAGGTTGAGTCGGGGAAGAATAGAAGAAAACAAGAATGGAGATACCATAATAGAGGGAGACATTTTAGGTTTACAGAGAAATCAGGCTCTAGGGAAAGGTCTGGAGATCTACAAAGATGACACCAGCTAACAATCTAACCAACAGAGGAGAGGCTACCTTAAATGCCCTCCCCTGATAATGAGATTGATGACTGACTTATATGCCACCCAATAGCCCTCATTCAGCAGCTGGTGGAAGTAGAAGCAGACACCCACAACTAATCACTGAACTGAACTGGAATCCAGTTGCTGAGAAGGATGAGTGAAGAGCAAAGGGGTCCAGACCAGGCTGGTGAAACCCACAGAAACAGCTGACCTGAACATCCGGGAACTCTTGCTCCCCAGACTGACAGCTGGGATACCAGCATGGGACTGATCCAGACCCCAGGAACATGGGTTTCTGTGAGGAAATGTCAGAAATCTATGGGACCTCCTGTAGTAGTTCAGTACTTATCCCTAGCATAGGTGTGGACTTTGGGAGCCCAAACCACATACAGGGATACTCCCTGAGCCAAGACACACGGGGGTGGGCCTAGGCCCTATTCCAAAGGATACGATAGACTCTGATGACCCCCTATGGAAGGCCTCACCCTCCAGGGGGAGCAGAAAGGATATGTGATAGGTAGGGTTTTAGTTGGGGAGGGGTGGTAGGGGAGGAAGGGAGGGAGAGGGAACTGGGATTATCATGTGAAACAATCTTGTTTCTAATTCAAATAAAAAAATCTGCAGGAAAAAAAATAAAAGTCAAGAAGATTTTCTGACAGGAAAAGAAAAAGAAAAAGAAAAAGAAGTGATCCTAAGGACAGCTATAGTACTCCCTCCCTCCAAGGTAAGCTCTTGATGTAGTCGACTCTCCAGAACCTCACAGAATAGTGCTGGAAGCAGCACAGGGAACGGCACAGAAGTATCTTATTTGTTCAGTCAGCATTCACTGAAACTCTACTGTCTCCATTTATTAGGAGCTACTGTAACAAATTACCACAAACTTGGTGGTAATAAAAACTTGTTCTTCCATTGTTCTGCAGCCTGGCACTGCATGGAATATACAAGCAGCATGTTACAGGGCTTTATTCTCTCTGAAGGACCTAAGGGTGATGTCTTCCTGCTTCTTCCACCTCTGCTGTCTCTGTATCACTCCAAAGTCTTCCTTATCTTCGGATGGATGGGTTTCTTCTCAGTATCTCCTCCCATTCTCCACTTGTCAGGATGCCCATCATTGGATTCAGGCCCTGACTTAACCTGGAATGATCTTAATTTAAACCCCTTAACTTGGGTTAGGGTTGTAGCTCAGCAGTAGAGTCCCTTGTCTATCCTGTGCAAGGACATGGATTTGATCCTCAGAGCTTCAAGAAATCCATAATTAAGTTTGCAGTGACCCTTCCCCAAATTTTATTCACAGTTTCTAATTGACATAGCTGAGCAAAGGTGAGAACACCATCAAATCCATTCAATGTTCCATGGCCCCATCGCTGTTTTAAAACCTGGATACAGCAGTCCCAACAAAAAACTGCCTACAGGGCTGTGATTTAATTAGTCTCCCAAACTAAAGACAACGATGATTTGCTCACTCATTTCAAAAGAAGTTGTTAGATACATCTTCCAGAAATGTTCAGGCCATGATCTTGACTCACTGTTCTTTTCAAACTACATTGAAGAGGAAACATTTGGGAGATTCATGGAGAAGACTGTATCTCAGAACTTACAGTGTCTGCTCTTCTGAGGGGAACAGAAGAGAGCAAGATCTCTGTCCTAAATGAGGGGGAGGAGCAAGAGAAGAAAGTGTGGGAAAGGTGAGGGGTAGGTGGCTACAGGCTGATGTCTGATTAGGCACCAACTGCCTCCTGAACTGCTCAGGTGCAGGCCCATAGCAAACCTGAAACCAGACCAGACTATAGTCTGGAAGAGAGCTAGGCTGCAGGCTGCTAAAGGTGCCTTTCCCAGCATGGTCCAAGGTACACAGTGAGGAGAAGTGGGGCCAGCAAGGTGGCAACCTGCATTCCGAGAAGCTGGCTGGGCCAAAGGTGTGTGGGTTTTCTTTGAGGTAAAGGAAAGACCAAGAAAGGAACCAGATGAGAACTACATGGATTAAAAGCCCCTAGAAAGAGGGTTACTGCAGGTGAGGAGACTTCCAGGCTGAGCTCCTAGGGCAAAAATGAAGAGTCCATGATTGGCCAACAGTGACAGATAGGGGCAAGAGTAGAAATAGGGGCAATGAAAAACTGTTGAAAGAGTCTAATGGGAAAGAAAACACAAAGATCTGGTATGTATTCAATTGTGTCCCTGAAAAGCTATGTCAAATTCCTATCTCCTCAATTCATGAAGTTGTGGTTGACGTAGTTAGTTAAGTGAGAAGGGTGGGGCTTTGCTCCATAGGTGCCCTTGTAAGAGGGGAATTTGAACACAGCCATGGGGGATGGCACCGTGTGGTCAATGAGGCAGACTGAAGTCATGCAACCACAGTCAAAGAAATTTTCGTCTCCAAGAGCCACACAAGGTGAAAAAGGTCCTGGAAGCTTTAGAGAAGGATGTTCCTGCCAACATTTTTACTTTGGACCACAACTTTCCAAAACTGCTAGAGAATTAGACTTACATTTCTGTGAGCACACATTCTACAGGACATTGCCAGGCCTAGCCACTAGCTTGAGAGTCAACCTTCAGGCATCTGCCATACAACAGGACCCCAAGGGCCAAGAACTACAACAGGGGGTCAGTTGACATGTCTCATCTTCACAGTCAGCTTCTCAATGCCAACTTGACACAATTTAAAATCACCAGAACAAGGGCCCTTGAGAATGTCTTTGAGAGAGTAACTTGATTACGCTAGCTGCCTGAGAAGACTCACTGACTATGGGTGGTAGCATGACCTAGCACAGGGATTCTGAAGTGCATGTGGGGAGAGAGTGAACCAAGCAGAAGCTGTCCTCTCCACCTCTTGGCTACAGATGCAATATGGCCAGTTGTTTGAGTCCCTGATGCTGTTACTCCTCTGCAGTAGTGGACTGTATCCTGGAACTCTGAGCTAAAACACTTTGTCCCTTCAGTTTAGTTTGTTTGTTTGTTTGTTTGTTTGTTTGTTTGCTTTGTTGTTGTTTTTCAAGACAGGGTTTCTCTGTGTAGCCTTGGCTATCCTGGAACTCTCTTTGTAGACCAGGATGGTTTCAAACTCATAGAGATCCTCCTGCTCTGCCTTCTAAGTGGTGGGATTACAGGTGTGTGTCACCACTTCCCAGCTCCCCTAAATTGCTTTTTATCCAGGATGTTTGATCATAGCAACAGAAAGGAAAGTAAGACAGCAAGACCCTGGGGGAGAAATGGTTGAGGGATACAAGTGGCCTTATCCCTGCAGCTCCCCGGCCTGGGATGAGGGAAGAGAACCATCTTTGAAATGGATTTGAGGACTAAAGATGTAGTTCCATTGATAGAGTGCTTGCTTAGAACACATAAGGTCTAGGTTTGACCCCCAGTGCCATATAAACCAGGCATGGTGGTGCACACCTATAATCCTAGCTCTTGGAAGGTGAAGGTAATGGATTAAAAATGCAAAGGCCCTCAAGTTCCTTTTATCGTTCTGAAAATGACCCAAACAAGTTGTTTTCCACACCTAAAATGAGGGCATTGTCTCAAAGATCCAAAAATAGAAAAGAATTCAACAAGAAACATTCAGCTAGAAACATTGGATGAGCACTGACCCAGTTTCCCCTAAAGCCCCATGTAACCAGAACTTGTCTTTACAGAGGCAGGAGGCAAGAGGTTTGCTTGGATTTCCATAATCTCTAGGACTTTTTTCTAAGTAGAAAAAAGGCTCTGTTGGCTTCAGCAAGAAGGTGACTCTTGTTCTCCAGGGGCAGATAGATGCTTCATCTAAAGCCCAGTTCAGTGAGGGAACTGATCCAGACCTCAAGGAATTTCAAAACTTGGCGGGGCAACAGCTTTCCCCAGAGGCCAGCTTGAAAAGGTACATAATGGCCAGAGCACTATTCACAGCTGGGGAAATGCTTTCAAGGAGGCAGCCCTTTGGGATTAGCCCATGTACTATGTGTGCTGGTGTCCACAGACTTCGTTCCTGGTGGAGGGTGGGACCAGCTCTGCTGGAGTTTGAGACCAGAAGAACCCTGTGAGAATTTGCCCCCTCACCAATGGGCACACCAGGTGAGTTACTTTGCCACCAGAGTTGAGAGCAAAAGTGGATTCCCCTCCCCTCTGTAGGAAGTTTTCTGTCCTGCTCATCTGCTCCCCAAATAACCACATAGAGACAATATGAATTATAAATGCTTGTCTTAGGCTTGTTTTTAGCTAGCTAATGACTATTAATTATTAATCTTTGTGCTGCCCTGAGCTCATTTACATGTACATACTTCCCATCCAGTTCATTCTACATCTCATGGTGTCTCCTCTGGCTCTGCCCATCATTTCCCCAGCATTCTGTCTGCCCTGAAAATCCTGCCTAGCTATTGACCAATCAACTTTTATTTTTCCAACTTTTTTATTTGAATTAGAAACAGGATTGTTTTACATGACAATCCCAGTTCCCTTCTCCCACCCGTCCTCCCCTACCCTCCCACCAACTAAAACCTTATCTGTCACATATCTTTTCTGCTCCCCCTGGATGGTGAGGCCTTCCATAAGGTGTCATTAGAGTCTTTCATTTCCTTTGGGATAGGGCCTAGGCCCACCCCCGTGTGTCTTGGCTCAGGGAGTATTCCTCTATATGGAATGGGCTCCCAAAGTCCACACCTATGCTAGGGATAAGTACTGAACTACTACAGGAGGTCCCATAGATTTCTGAGGTTTCCTCACAGAAACCCATGTTCCTGGGGTCTGGATCAGTCCCATGCTGGTATTCCAGCTATCAGACTGGGGAGCAAGAGTTCCCGGATGTTCAGGTCAGCTGTTTCTGTGGGTTTTACCAGCCTGGTCTGGACCTCTGTGCTCTTCACTGGTCCTTCTCTGCATCTGGGTTCCAGTTCAGTTCGGTGATTAGTTATGGGTGTCTGCTTCTACTTCCACCAGCTGCTGGATGAAGGCTATAGGATGGCATATAAGTCAGTCATCAATCTCATAATCAGGGGAAGGCATTTAAGGTAGCCTCTCCTCCTTTGCTGAGATAGTTAGCTGGTATCATCTTTGTAGATCTCCAGACATTTCCCTAGTACCTGATTTCTCTGTAAATCAAAAATGTCTCCTTCTATTATGAGATCTCCATTCTTGTTATCATGTATTCTTCCCCTGACTCATACTTTCTGCTCCCTCATGTCCTCGGCATCCCTCTTCTTCTCCCCTTCTCATTCTCCTAGCTCCCTCCCCTGACCAATCAAATTTTTATTAACATTAAGAGCAACACATCTTCACAGTGTACAGAAGGATTATTCCACAGCACTCCTCTCTGAATATCAAGGCAAAAAGAGACTTAATAAAGAGATCTGGGTGCTTACCAAAACCATTTGGAAGCTGTTGATGGGAGAAGAGACTTAGACAGGCCCCCAAGGATAATTAATAGCTACCTGGATTTTGTTTTTTTGTCAGATACAGTTAGCCAGAGGTAAAGACAAGAAGGAAGGACTTTTTGTACCCACAGACCCCTTTTGAACATCATCCTGTATACAATATCATGCTGCTGGGGGGAGCAATAGAGCTGTCAGAGGGCAGAGGGAGTAAGAGAATATGCTTACAACAGTTACTATATGGTTCCCATGGGAAGGAACAGATAGGACAGAGTAAGCAGGCATAGGACAGACTGGTTTGGATGATTTCAGTGGACTGTGGAATATTGGGGAAGTCCAAAATGGTCTAGTAGATAGCCTTGGGGAGAGTAGGAAGGAACCATGTGACAGCCTAGGAGAGAAGGTGGCACAAGGATGGCTCTGATCTCCATATGAATAGTGACTACTGCAATGCTCAAAGTGTTTTGAAGTCAGTCATGTGGGTTGCAGAGGCAAAGATCATACTGCTATGTTTGTATTTAAAAACAAAATCCTTGTCATTTGATTATCTCTTAGACTTCCAGAGTTTGGTGCATCACTCTAGCTTTGCTCAGCATCAGACCTCTAACCACACATACATTCTAGTGACACTCACAATGCTGAGTTAAACAGGTGATCTGCAAAGCCTGGGAAGAAGGCAGACACTCTGAAGTCCCTCCCTTCCTATAGGCTTTGGTCTTACTAGATATGTTATCAAAATAGACTGCTTATGCTTGTTATTGTCCATGTTTTTATGATAAACATCCCGATGGGCGTGGTGATCACAATAGATATGGTGTCACAAGGCCCCAGTGCCATTTTCAGCTTCTTCTAGAAATATCTCCCATCTTTATAGCACTTTCTGCTTCCTTCCAGCTTAGGAAAAAGTGCAGCAAAACCCAAACCATGGACAACACTCAAATCCAGCCAGAGAGCCCCCACCCCCTGTGTATTGTTCAGGAGACAGGAAGAAATACCCTGGGGCAGAGAGCAGAGAGAATGCCTTCTGCCTTCTGGCTGGCCACACTGGGTTCCACCTTTGGTGATGTTGTAAGATTGAGCTTGGTATCACAGATGATACCAAGGGTTAAGAGGTTAGTTAGCCCTAACAGAGGTCTACAGCCAGGTCCACACAGGGTGAACCTGACTCTCAGGGTTGGGAGCTTGTGGCCATAATTCACAGCCTCTACAAAGAAAATTGCTCAGGATGGGACAGCTACTGTCACACCTAGGTATCTAGATGGGTCAGGAAATAGTATGACCAGTAGAAGCCAAAGACCACAAGGCCACCATGTCCTTCTCCAGAACCCTAGCTCACTTCGCTAACTAGAACTGTTTTATTTTCCTCATCACTTTTACTCTTGAAAATCCCAACAGTGAAGATGTTTTCTTACTTGCAGTCTATTTTGATAACATATGCTCCACAATTACTAAAGTGATACATCACTCCCCATAAAACAATGGATACAGATCACCACGCCCATCGGGATGTTTATCATAAAAACATGGACAATAACAAGCATAAGCAGGGTGTGGACAACTGCAGGCATCATACTCCAGGAATGCAGGGCACTTCGGCTATAAAGAAGAGCTTAGCTATAAAGAAGGGTTAACAGAGTGCAGAAATTCCACTCCCAGGAATATGCCCAAGAGAAATGAAATATGTCCATGTAAGATGATGTCCATCACAGGGTTCTTCTTTTTTTTTAATTTTATTGACTCTGTGGATTTTATATCATGCATCCTGATCCCACTCACTTCTGCACTCTGCACTTGCAACCTCCCTCCCAAAACAAAACAAAACAGAATAGAATTTCAGAGTGGAAGCTGTAGTGTGGCCACTGAGTCACACAATATACCCATTAGTCACATCTTGTAAGTGTTTATTACAATGAGTCATTGGTCTGGTTCAAGGCCTCTGGCTTTTGCCACCCTATGGATACTGGGACTCCTCTTGGATATCCTGTTGTCCTGTGTCGTGGAGACCCCATAGCTTTGGATCTGCAGATCCAGGCCCTTCACATATTCCAGCAGCTCATAGATGAGGTGAATGGTGGGTTCTGGGCCTGGTCAGAGCTGGGCCTGGTCAGAGCTGTCAAGCTGTGTTGGTCAGCCCACCAGCTTTCCCTTAGCATCACCACCAGTGTGAGCTCCCCAGCACTGCCCCAGTCAGCTCACTCAATGCAGCAAGCAGGCAGCAAGGAGCAGGCTCAGTTTTCCTTCCCTCATGCTTTCAGGCCCAGCTCACCCACACTCACACCACCAGGGCCAGCTCTATTGTTTTGCCTAAGCAAGGTACAGGGCTCGCTCTCCCAAATGTTGCAGTTGATGGTGGGCAAGACTAGCTCTTCTGTTCTCATGTCCTTGAAGCCAGCTCTCCTGCCAGCCACAGGCACCAAGGAATGGGGGGAGGGCATATTTTCCTAACCCATGCCACCACATGGCATATGAGGGAGGGGGCAGAGGCTGCTCTCCTTCTCTCAAGTCCACAGGACTAACTACCTGCATCCCAGTCAACAGGGTGAGCTCTAATATGTTCCCCAGAAGAGGTGTAGGACCTGCCCTCCACAGGGTTATTCTTTTTTTTTTTTTTTTTGTTATATCCTTTTTTTTTTTTTTGCAGATTTTTAAAATTTGAATTAGAAACAAGATTGTTTTACATGTCAATCCCAGTTCCCTTCTCCCTTCCCTTCTCCCCTACCACCCCTCCCCTCCCAACTAAAACCCTACCTATCACATACCCTTTCTGCTCCCCAGGGAGGGTGAGGCCTTCCATAGGGGGTCATCAGAGTCTATCATACCATTTGGGATAGGGCTTAAGCCCACCCCCACCGGGTTATTCTTAACAGCCCCAAATGGAAGCGGCACAGATGGCCATAAGACAGTATGTGTATATTACTCAGCCAAAGGGGATAGGAAATACTGATATAAGTTATGGTGTGGGTCAAACTTGAGAATATTGTGCTAAGGGAACACAGCAGATACAAAAGACCATATGCTGTCTGATTCCATTCATAGGGAACATTTGGAAGAGACAGATTACACTGGTAAGTAGGTTAGTGGTTGCCAAAGGTTAGGCTCGTTTGGTTGTTGAGTGACTGATAATGAGTAGCATGTTTCTTTTAGTATTACAAAAAAAAAATGTGAAATGGATTCTGGTGATCATCACATAACTTTGTGACTGTCCTAGAAGATCTTGAGTGCACACTCTACAAGAATGCTTTGTATGATTTGAGAAGATATTATAAAAGTCATAAAACATATCTTCACAGACTTGTCAAATAGAGGCTAGCAAAGCTTTATTCTTAATCATCAAATTGTTGAGACAACTAAGACATCGTTTCGTCGATTTCCGGATATACTGTAGTGTCCACAGAATATTGAATTTCACTTAATGCTAATAAGTCATGAAAAGATGTGAATGGACCTCAAATACATGGTCCTAAGTGAAGGAAGAAAGTCTGCAAAGGTCTTGATATGTATGATCCTAGTTGACATTCTGGAAAAATCCCCATTGATATTCCAGAAAAGAAAAACCATGGATACAGTAAAAGTAAATATTTCCAGGCATTAGGGAGGAGGGAAGGATGGACAGGTGGAACATAACAGATTTTTAAATTAGTAAAGGCATTCTATATAATGCTGCAACAGTGTGTGTGTGTGTGTGTGTGTGTGTGTGTGTGTGTGTGTGTGTGTGTGTCCCCTAAAACCCAAAGAATGTACAGCATTGGACTCTAATGAACACTGTGGATTTTGGGCAAATGGGCATGGTAAGATAACTCAGGCTTGTTGGTATGACAAGTGGAGCAGCTTGGTGGGTGGAGAATGACAGTGGTAGTGGAGGCTATGTTTATGCAAAAAGAAGACAAATGGGGTCTCTTAGTACTTCATGCTCAATTTTGATGTGAAGCTAAAATTAAGTAGCCTTTTAAAAAAGCTGTTTTTAGGAAATTACATAGATGGGGAAAATCACTTATCATCCTAATTTTGTCCACATACAAGTTCATTCAACAATGTGACTTGTGTGGTGGTCTCTGCAAACACCAGGGTCAGCCAAGTCACAATCTGCATGAGGCACAAAGGACGTCCAGTTCACCATGACTCCATTGTGGGTGTTGGTTCTGGGCAGATTATTGTAGGCATATTTAAGTACAGTACAATTTGGAAAAAAAAAGTTTTCTGCTGTAACATAATCCTGTGTGTACAATAAGACATAATTACATCAAAACTCTTCTCAATGTACATGTTACTTCTTCAGTGAAATGGGTTCTTGAGATAGGCTGCTTGTGTTATCTTAAGGGCCTAGGGGAGGATCTGGTCTCAGTCAAACAGATAGTGTAGAGGTCACCAGGACAATTAACTATCTCTGATCCTGGTTTTGGGAGCTTTGAAGAGTCAGGTATGGCCTAGCCCTAACATAGCAGAGGGGTCACCTAGGCTATTAGCCACCTCCATTCCTAGCCTTCCGGGAAGAAAACAGGTTATACATCTTTTCCTTTGGAAAGGAAAAAGAAAAAAACACTGCGTGCTTAACATTCCCAGTTTCTCTAGTGCTATCTGTGAGAACAAAGACCTTTGTATTCCCAACAGTGACTAATATTCTTGGTGTATTTGTAAGATTGCCTTTTTGTATAGTTTTCAAAGCTGTTCCTTCATCCCTTAGCAACACATTTAAACATTTTTCTATGATTTCCTTATGTTTAGAAATAGCAGCATGGAACTCTATTGTATGGAGGATACATTTGAAGATCCCACACTATAAAGATCACTATGAAAAATAGCCCTTGTTGGACTGGAGAGATGGCTCAGAGGTTAAGAGCACTGGCTGTTCTTTCAGAGGTCCTGAGTTCAATTTTCAGCAACCACATGGTGTCTGACAACCATCTGTAATGAGATCTGGCACCCTCTCCTGGCCTTCAGGCATACATGCAGGCAGAACACTGTACACATAATAAATAAGCTTTAAAAAAATAAAAGAAAAAAAAATAGCCCTTGTCCTTAGAATTGCTTCTTAACCACAATAGAGAGACAACCTTATATTAGGCGCTTAATAAGGGTCTTTGAAGCGAGTGCCTTGCAAAGTGGTGCTCAAAGAGCCTTAGTTCTCAGTTGTTGTCATTTGTTCCATTTTATAGATGAAATCACTGAGACTTGGACATAGTAAATGATTTTCGTGACTGGTAAAAAGTAGAAGGTTTTAAACAAATTTAAGATGATCTGATTTTAAAACTTGAACTGTTAGTTTGGTATTGAATTAGCTTACAGATCCTTTAATTAAAAAAAAAATTCTTCAAATAGCTCCTCAGGAAAGTCACACTAATTTATTGTCACTAACAAAAGTATAAGTATTATACTTTCTTATCTGCCCCCTCTGCTACCTTCCCTTTCCCATCTCCCTCATCTTGCTTTCTCCCTTTCCATTCTTTAACCCCAGTGGTCCCCTCCTTCTGTTTCTATGACACACATATTCCAACACCCTCTCTTTTGCTCCTCCCTGCTCCAATTAAAGGCCTTAATGTAAGACCTGGAGCTGTCAGTCTGTTGGGGGGCAGAACATTTGGAGATGCACACAGAAGTCCTTTCTAAAATGAGCGCTAATCAGCCACAGAGAAAAGTCAAGGCTTGACAATGGGATTTCACAAAACTAAAAGCACAGCAAAACAAGCAGTCAACAGACTGAAGAGGCAGCCTACACAATGGGAGGGTCTGTGCCAGCTAGTCATCTGGCAGGTTAATCTCTAGAGTGTATAAAGAAGTTCAAAAGTTAAATAATCAGACTAAACAATTCATTCAATGAGTGGGCTAATGAATTGAGTAGACAGTTCTCAAAGAAGAAAATGCAAATGAGCAATGCATTTGAAAAGGTATTCAGCATTCTTAACTGTTATGGAAGTTAAAATTAAAATTACCTTTAGATATCACTTCACCTCAGTCAGCGTGGTCATCATAAAGAAAAAAGTGGTAACAAATTCTAATGAGGATTCGGGGAAAGAGGAAAATTTACACAATCTTGGTGGGAGTGTACACTAGTGTAGCTGTCATGGAAGATTCCACCTCCAAAAATGAAGATATGAAGATCAAAAAAAAGATGGAGATTCCTCAAAAAGAAAGAAAGAAAGGGGAAGAAGAAAAGAAAGATGAGAGAGAGAGAGAGAGAGAGAGAGAGAGAGAGAGAGAGAGAGAGAGAATCTGAATTATCATATGCTCTAGCTACACAATCCTGGGTGTATACCTGAAGGACTTCAAACCAACATAGCACAGAGATACACTCATGTTAATGTTGCAATTTTCAAAGTAGCAAAGATACAGAACCAGACAAGAGTTCTGTTGACAGGTAAGTAGGTAAAGAACACATGATACAAAAACACACAATGAGTTTTATGCAGCTTTAGGGGATGAAATTTTGATATTTTTAGGAAAATGGACAAAACTAAACAGTGAAATAATCCAGATTCAAAAAGACAAATATTGCCTGTTTGCATCCATGTGAAGATCTAGATTTAAATGGTTGTATATGGATATGGCATGAAGGTGGAAAGAGGCTATGAGAAAGGAGGAGCAGGTTAATTGCTTTAAGCTACTAGAAGCTTCTGTGTAATAAAATGTTATTCAGATCCAAGACTGTGAAATGTATCTCCCACTCCCAGCCCAAAGGCATGGGTGCTCACCAGTCACAAAAGACTCAGGTCTTAGCTCCACTGGGTGTTGTCCTTCAAATGCTAGATGGTGACAAAGAGGTGGATTGACAGGTGACCTGCAGGAGCAGCCTGGTCTGCAGCTGACCAGCATCTCAAAGAACTGCCCCTGCCAAGCGCTTCTTTGGAAGTGCCACCCACCAAGCCTTACTGGTCCCTAAGCGATACTTTCTAAGCTCTTTAGTCCCTGCACCTTCATCTCATCCACAGCAGTGCTAGGATACTCCAGGGGATGGTGTTCAGATTTTCCTTATAGATACAAGGATGTAGGTCAGTGGTTCTCAACGTTCCCAATGCTATGACTCCTTAATACAGTTCCTTATGTTGTGGCAACCTCCAAACATAAAATTATTTTGTTGCTATGTCATAACTGTCATTTTGCTGCTGTTATGAATCATAATGTAAATAAATATCCGTGTTTTCCAACAGTCTTAGGTGACACCTGTGACTCACAGTTTGAGAACCACTGATATAGACCATTTCCTAGGCCTCCCATATTTTGACCTTTAGGGGCCTGAAGGTGAGAAATAGGAATTAAGGGAGTACCCTAGGCTGTCTTGCCAGCCCGTGGAGTTCCCTAGAGCCCCCAGCAGGGCTCACTCCTAAACAGAGATAGGAAAAGTATTCTGGAGATGTCACCATTCATACCAAGACCAATACAAAGGGCAGTGGCTGTCCCCTTTCCCAAGGACCTCTAGGTATGCCAGTCTCCCCAGAGACCCCTGACAGCTTTCATGATGGTTTAAGTAGTTTCTCTACCAAAGGGTCTACTGGCAGTTCTCATAGACGCTGAGGGCATCTGTGGAGATGTCATCTGCTGTCCTCATTTCCTAAAGTTGTGAGGTGAATGGGGAGAGGATGCACCTGGAAGAAGAAGTCCTAGCTTCATCTTCATCCATCTCCTATATCACTGAATCTTTTTTTTTAAAGATTCTATTTATTTATTATGTACACAACATTCTGCTTCCATGTATATCTGCACACCAGAAGAGGGCACCAGATCTCATAACGGATGGTTGTGAGCCACCAAGTGGTTGCTGGGAATTGAACGCAGGGCCTTTGGAAGAGCAATCAGTGCTCTTAACCTCTGAGCTGTCTCACCAGCCCCTCTCACTGAATCTTTTACTATAGGCTTGAACTAGAACTCCCACCTTTTTTTAATTGTAGTTCCTTCTATGTGTCATCGTGTGTGGTTAGGTGTCATGTTTTAGACTGTAGGAGTCTCAATTAATGCTGGAGAGGACAGGCTAGACTGCACAGCTGTTACCTGGAAGGAAAAACTGCCAGACAATATGGGTCTTGGTTCTTCTTGAGAACAACCAAGGCTCATCACTTTTTAAAGAAAGTTCCATCTGTAGTGATGGAACTTGAGAACTACAGTTCCATCTGTAGTGATGGAACTTGAGAACTACAGTTCCATCTGTAGTGATGGTCCTTGAGAAAGTCCAGGGGTGCTGGGATTTTCCTGAAGAGACTTTGATTCTGTCTGGGCTTGGTTTACACTTCCGTTCACATGACCTGGTTCTTTCTTAGTCACTTTTTATGGTTGATAACAGCTCCACCTTGTGATTGTTGCCTCTCACCCTGAATGGAACAATGTTGTCACCCTACAGTCTGCCACTGGTGTCAGGAAAACTGAGTGTAAGAGTTACCTCTACCAACTCTGCAAGATCTTAGGGACTGCCTTGTAATTTCTGGACCCTAGGCTCCTCAGGAACCTGAGACAAGTCTGTCCTTGATTTGAGGATTAGCACAGTATGGTGCTAACAGCTCTCTCCCTGCATAATGGGCCACCCATGGAAATGTGTTTCTTTTCTTCACTATTTTGGTCCCTGAAGGGCCAGTTAATACTTATACAGCTCCATAGAAGTAGAGGATTCTACACCTTCCTTGGGTCTGATGGTCTTGTCTGACGTATGGGCTGAGCAAAGGGCTAAAGGACCAATCTAGTCGCCAGTAGCACAGATAGGCTGTAGCTAGAATTCATAGGAAAATGAAACTATGGGTCCCAAAGCCAAAGCACCTGAACTTTATTATTCCTGTGCCACTGACCATGTCTCTATGCACTTTTAGCTTTTCTTGAACCTATCTCATCAATAAAAAGGAAGTGAATCTGACAATACCTCTCTGAGAAAGGATGTGTGTGGAAGGAATAATCTCATGTACCTGTAGTACTGCAACAGAGTGTGGTGGTTTGAATAGGTTGGAAAACTTGGAAAAGGAATCAAAGACTAGCTTAGGTTTAGGCATGATGGTGCCTTTAAATCCAGCACTCAGGAGTCAGGCAAGCAGTTCAAGGCCAGCCTGGTCTAGAGAGCTAGTTCCAGGACATTCAAGCTTAGGCAGTGAAAGAAACCATGGAAGCAGAGAGCTGGTGAAGATGCAATTAAACAAGGGGCCATGTTCCAGCCCCAGCAAGCAGCAGAACTTTGATAGCATTGGCTATGCGGTTCTGGCTTGAGAGTCAAGGATAGATGAAAGGCATTATGGGATCTACCTCCTCAACTAAGCTGCTGAGGCCAGGTGTATGGCAGGGGTGTCCCTGTGTGGAGACTAAGAGAGGCCACTGTGTGCAGTTGTGAAGGAGAAACCTGGATTTCCTTAGAGACCCCAAGATGTTAGACATACCAGAGCCATGGGATACCTGCCAAGGAAAGCTGCTAACAGGAAGTGGAACCAGCCCAAGAGAAAGAAAGAAGTGTGTTGCAGTCAACAAAGCTGAAAAGAGTAGGAGATTTGAAGAACTTTTTGGTATCAGACATGGAGATGCAGAGTTTGGAGTTTTCCCAGATGGTTTTCAGTCTTGCTTTGGTCCATTATTTCCTTACTGTGTTCTTTTCCCTCCAGTTTGGAATGGTAATGTGTATCCTGTGCCATTATATGTTGGAAGTGTGTGATCTGTTCTCTAATTTTATAGGGAATTATAGTTAAGAAACTTCATGAATCTCAGAAGAGACTTTGAACTTTGGACTTAAATATTGTTGAAATTGTGATAGACTATGGGATTTTTTGAAGTTGGACTAAATACATTTGGTGTTATGATATGGCTACAAGCCTGTGGGGGGTCAGGGAGTAGAATGTGGTGGTTTGAATAAGTATGGTTCCCATAGACTCATGTATTTGAATGCTTGGCCAATAGGGAGAAGCACTACTAGGAGATATGAACTTGTTGGAATATGTGTGGTCTTGCTGGAGAAAGTATGTCACTGAGGGGGGCAGACTTGAGATCTCATATGTTCAAGCTACACCCAGTGTGGTATATGGTCTCCAGCTGTCTGCACATTAAGATGTAGAACTCTCAGCCCCTTCTCCAGCACTATGTCTGCCTGCATGCCACCATGCTTCCTGCCATGATGATAGTGGACTAAACCTCTGAAACTGTAAGCCAGCCCCAATTAAATGCTTTCCTTTATAAGAGTTGCCATATTGTGGTGTTTCTTCACAGCAATGGAAACCCTAACTAAGATGCAGATTGTAGATACAAGAACAACACCCTAACAAACACAAAGCAATATTGTATGCTGAGACCTCAGGAACCATCATGGGATGGGGCTCTTGGCCAACTATAAACAGCTAGTTAAAATGATACTTACTGTCCTTGGACCATGAGAGGAGATTCAATGTGCTCTAAGGTGAAATATGAGGTTTGGGAGGCTGCATGTAAGAGGCAAGACTGAGATTCTAGTTCCCAGTTAGGAATCACTTCTGCAATAGATGCTGACTCAACTTCCCAATAGGGGCCAGGAGCTTTTTTGGGGGGAGGGGTGATTATCTTGTAGACTAATTAGTAGGAAGTTACAGGGCCTCTGCAAAGTGGACGCAAAGACTACCTTAGGATCATTTATCTATGTTAAATTGACAGAACTAATTACTTCCATTTTAATTAGGAAGTTTCAGGAAGTTAATTTACAGTGACAGCAGGGTGTTCTCCTCAGAGATGAGACTAACCCAGGGTTGTAGGTCAGAGGCCTGCATCTGGGTGAGCTTTTTTGCCACTAGTTTGAGATGTGATAGGATGGGCATTATCTGTCTTCAAAAGTGAGAATCTATTACATCTACTAAATAACACAATCGATAAAACTGAGTCAGAAAGTGTTAGGCCATATAAAAATGCCAGGGGTAGGCATCACTATTCTCCAGAGGCCCTATCTTTGAGGAGAATGGAGATTTTCTTTTCCTCTTTTTTTATTATTTAGTGGTCACTGTTTTCTACACACCTTTGAGCTACGACAGAGAAATAAACATGCTGCAGTGCCATTTCCATAAATACCAAAATGAGTTGCAGATTTTTTTTTTTTCTTGAAACAAGGTTGCACTGTGTTTCTCAGGCTGGTCTCAAACTCCTGGCCTCAAGCCATCCTCTTTTGGCCTGGTAGATAGCGGGTGCACAGTGCATACCACTACACTCAGTTCAATTAGAGTGGTTTCTTTTTTCTAAGTTTTAATGTTTTTAGTTTTATGTATATAAGTGCTTTATGTACATGGAGCCCTTGAGTATGCCCAGTGCCCAGGGAGAAGAGAAAAGGGCATTAGATCTCTGTTGCACGGTGTTTGATCCCACTGTGAAACGCCAAGATTGTGTTAATAAAATTAACCGTGGATCCGGGGTGGAGCTAGTGTCTACTTGACAAGAATTAGTCATAGAGTACAGAGGACCAAGCAATATGGATAGAGAGAAACAGGAAGGAGTAGAGAGGGACTTAGAGACTCAGGGTCTCTTTGGTTTGGGACACCGTGAAGAGACCTGCTCCTTTGTGTCTTTGGTTGAAAAGGAAGTTGGTCAGTTGGTTGCTTCTCAGCTTCTCTAATTTAGCAGGTTTTTACACCAACATCAGATTCCTGTATCTTTATTGGTAAGCGGAACAACTTAGATAAAAACAACATTTGGCGGTCATGGCTGTGGCCTAGCTGGTGATGTAGGGATGGAAAACCTGCCAGGCCACAGTATGGGCAGCTGGGTGCTGACTGTGGGCCACAGTATGCAGATGGTAGTTAAAATATCAGTAGCGTCAGGTGAGGCCAATAAACAGACATAGAAACAACCGATTCCCCAGCACTAGAGTTACAGTTGGTTATGAGACACCATGGAGGGGTCAGGTTAAGTGTTCTCAGCCACTGACCCATATCTCTGGCCCCCAGATAACTGTTTCCTATATACAGTATAGTACAAGTGAAGGGGACCTTTGGGGTTCTCCTGCTTCCCATTGGGTATGTGAATGAATGAATGAATGAAATTAAATTGGGATTTCTTTTGAGTAGGATTCCTTCACTCCTTGATAGAGAGAACATTTGTAGCATCCATGATGACCTATGAGACAAGCCTCAAGATGGGCGCATTACAGTCAAAAGGACATCATGAGACAGAACTCCCACCTTTATGACAAGGAAGGCTGATAGTTTGCACAGGAGTAAGGGCAGGAGCAGGCTCTAGGACTACCATAAGAACCATTGTGAGGATGGGACACAAAAACCTGGTGGAGTACTGCCCCAAAGAAATCTGGAAGATGCTGGCAAAGACAGCTAAGAAAGTCCCTCTTTGGAGGAGGAGGAAGGACCATTTCCCTTAACTGTTGTGTCTTAAGCCTAATGGGGTAGCAACAATGGAGGTGAATGACAGGTGGGTTCAAGTCACTAAAGGCTCAGTGAACCATGGATCATATTTTGGGAGCATCATCAAAATGATCCAGTTCCTACAAGGCACAGCTGCTCGGAGCAATGTGGGGAAACCAGCAGGGATGACTTTCAACAGAACCTCTAGGAGCAGCTTTGGTGACTGAGGTTAGTCATACAGCAGGACCACTCATGCTGCCAAGGGAAAGAAAGCAGAAAATGAGCTGCAGTGGAATATGCCTGAAGAAAGAAGCCTGTGAGGTCTGGTGGAGGACTCTGGAGTGACTGGAGGACTGGAGGACTCAGTTTATAGTCTGTGGTTAAAGGCCAAATCCTGGGAGTGAAGGCCTCTTGGGATTTAAAAGCACCCTGTCTCAGGCTAATGCTCCCTAGAGAGCCTCTGTAGGTTTGCTCTTGTTTTCTGAAGGTGTGTGTTGGCATACATGTTCCTGTGTGTGCATGTGCATACGAATGTTCATGAGCACAGAGCACAGAGGTCAGGGGTCAACTTTGGGGGGATCTTCCTTAATCTTGCCCCCATCTTACTTTTGAGCTAAGGTCTTTCACAGAATCCAGATCCCACCAATTTATCTAGACTGGTTGGCCAGCAAGTCCTGGGAGCCTCCTGTTTCTACCTATGTGCTGAGATTACACGAGAATCCCCGTATCCAGCTTTAATGAGGCTGCTGGAGATTGAACTCAGGTCCTCATGCTTGTGTCACAGCACTTTAACAACTGAGTGCTCTCCAGAGCCCCTGGGTTTTGTTGTTGAGGTAGGAGCTCATGTAGCTCAAGCTGCCCTTGAATTTACTCTGTAACCAAATATAGCTTTGAACTCTTCATCCTCCTGCCTCTACCTCCCAGGTGCTAGGATTGCAGGAGGATTGACAGGGTTTTCCAGCAGGAGCCAGGGCCCACAGTGGAGGGTGGGGCCTAACTGGCTTTCCAGTTGTATCTTCAGACATTGCAGAGCGCAGCTGGCCTGGCATTGGACATGCAGGGGCCCTGTCTTTACACAGCACCTTCACATGTACACACGGCCTTCTTTTGCTGTTCCGTGTCTCTTCCCGATATCTGCCTCCCTCAGAGCCTTCGTTAACAGTTCCTGGTGGTGTCTAGGGCTGACATGTTCCAGGTGGTTGATTGTGCTTGGGATAAGTGAATGTTTTCTGAACTGTGAGACAGGCTCCATCACCAGAGTATGAAATCCATTTAGCACATTAAGACGAGCATTGAAAAGCTACAACAGAAACTATTCAAATAAATCATAGTAAAGGCCAGTATTCCATCTAGGTTTACTTCCTAGATTCAACCAAGTGTGTACTTTGGATTTCACTGAAAATCTTATTATGGATTGTAGTTCAAATTCTTGAAAAATGCTGCTTTAGTCCAATCATGAGGCTTAGTTCCAATTTTCCAGCCCCACTTATTAAGTGTAGCCATAAGATTTCTAGTTAGCGTGAGCAATGTTTCCAGCTGCAGATGACATGCTGGGGGAGCTGCTGCCTTCCTGATTAGAGGAAAGACATGGAGGAAGAAGCAGCGAGTCTGTTTCTTCCTTGTTTCTTGTCTTTGATGGGGTGGGGTGGGAAGTTGGGTGATGGACTTGACCCTGTCTGCTCTGTAACCAGCATGGCCAGACAGCCATGGCCCCTTGCTAAAAACTGCTGTGGTTTGCTCACCTACCACTTGAGGTTGTGCGAGAATCCAGTTTTAAATGCCCCTGCCGAGGGTTTGCCCAATGTGTCCCTACTCCAGATACACCCTCACACTTAACTCTGTCTGAAGGTTCTTCCTGTGGTGACTCTGTATCTACAGTTATAGTGACTTTGTGGCTCCTCATCACTTCTCAAGGCAGTGAGGAGAACACTGCAGGTAAATACTAGTTGGGTGAATTTGACAAAACACAAAGCCAGTCATCAGCTTTGCTGGGTACCAACTGGCAGGAAGGGGATAGACGTGAAGGTGACTCACAGTAATGTGGGTGTTGACTTGAAAATGGCATACTCCTTTCTCCTGCAGCTGCCTTTAGCACTTGGGCTCATATAATGAAGTGCTGTGAAGCTTGGCTGCAGTCCTCTACACAACATGCAGGAAGGCCAGATTCTGGCAAGAAAAAAAACCTTTTTAAAGAAGTTCTGGAAAACTGCCACTGGATGACCTTAATCAGACAGAACAGGGAAAGATCAGCTTGATGCCACCATGTGAACTGTGCTATCCTTGTCCTGTCATAAGCCTGACATCAGGGCACTGACTGTGGCCAGCAGACATTCTGCTGTTAGTTGTGCCCAGCAAGCAGGGAACTTGATGTTCCATGCTATCCCTTGCTCAAGTCAGTTCCTGACATAGGAGATAACTAACAAATCTGTGGAAAAAACCAGAGATGAGACATAAAAATATTGTAATTTAAAGCAATTGTGAACTTAATCTCTGTTGAACTAACAGATGTGGCAGGGCAGATGCTGAGTAGCCAATTCCAGCATGGCTCTTTCAAGGGCTGGCACAAGTTCACAGGGAGCCAGGGTAAATTCATCAATAGCATTTGATATTTTGATCTATAGGAAAAGCTAAAATAGGTCTGGCATATGTTACATCTTAACTAGACTATTTAAAAACCAAAGCACAATCTTGAATGTGATTCCCAAATAAGACAAGTACATAACACACTGTGATGTCAAGATCCCTGTTAAATGCAAACATCTTCATGTAGCAAGAGATACTAAATGGTCTATGACCAACATGCAAGCTATTCTTTCAAAAACAAAAATGCAACTTTTTAAAAATAATTTTGTTTAGGGCAAGAGTAACTAAATATAATTAACACAGCCCCAGTATTGGTAAACTAGAAATAAGTTCTGCACAGTGAGACAACCATTCCATCAACTATAATAGTAATCGTTACTAAAAGAAATTCAGTGACGTTTTTAAAAAAGATTACAAAATTGAATTTATTGAGTTTCACACAAGATGCACTTATAAAATTAGTATTGAATGCCATTATGACAGAAGTGAGTATCATTCACACTCCCAACAGCATCTGTAGAAGAAATGCATTCTTCAGAAAACAACACAGAAACAGGAAATTCAAGCAGAACTGAAAGAGACATCTAGGCCATGTTCTTGTTCTGATTAGGGCTGTGTTTGGCAAGGCTTTCTCCACACTGTTCCTAGTTGCAATGGACACTTTCTTGTTGGTAAAAAATATAGTTTAAAAGTGGGGCCCCACTGAAACAAACATACGCAAAAGAAATAAAATGTTAATTTTAAACTTAAAAACTGTGTCCTGGTTTTTACAAGGCATGTATAACATCTCCAATAGCTATCTTTAGATTCTGTTAGTGCAAATCATTAGAAACCCTCCTGTATTTCAAATGCCTAAGCCAAAGCATCAAGACTAGTTTCATATTTATCCAGGCAAACCATCTAAAACTTGCCATCTGTGCCCAAAACCTTTGCATGAGAGTTGAGTTTCACAAGGGAGACAGCAAAGGAAATGCTGTTAAGAGTACCATCTTCTGGACAGTTCAGAAATCAGAAACAGTCAATTTTCTTTTTAAGAGAAGTGCAGAAAAGGTTTGCAAGATAAAAATAGGGTGGTGAGAACTTGTCCTTGGATGCCGCTAACTAGTAATGAAGCAGGAACAGCATCTTTATCGCAAACAAAAACCCCAAAGCACCTTTTGGCTGCTATTCCCAGTGTCCACACTGTAGTACCCTCTTGTACCCTAAACACCCCCTTTAACTAATGTGAGGGACTCTCCCAGCAAAGGCACCCACTGTCCCTTTCCCACATAGAACACAGAGCCATGGAAGGACACATGACTTCTACAAGCCTGGCAAGGTGATGCTGCTCAACTTGCTGTGAATACTTTAAAACTGTTACTCAGAACAAACAAAACCAACAAACTAGCTTGTCAATAGAAACTGCTTTGATTTTTTTCTATCAATAGCTTTTCAGCCAGTTCAACACCAAATCTTTTGACCTGTAATAATTGATGTAGCTTTAAAATGAAACCAGGTTAAAGTTGACATTGCTCTGTGCTTTCACTACACACTGACTTTTACGGTGTCACTGCCATTAAGTACCACATAGCTCACACTGTTGAGAGTAACTGAAATGGTAGGAAGCATTTCTATGACACATGACCTTCATGAAGTAAACGAATGGGCCAAGAGCTCTTGGTTTCCTATAAGATGCTGTTATTCATCATGTATGTAAGTAGCTTTTGATTTTGCTTAGTTCAGATGTATTGCCAAGGATGATTCTGGTGGTAAGAACATTTATCTGGACTTATATTTAATAATTTTGTTAATGCTTTGGCAGATGGAGTCAAGTTTGGAAAGAGTTTGTGAAAACTGTATGAGACTGGAAAGGTAATCAATTATGGAAAAGCTTCACAGTTTCCCAGGTATGTCCTTATACTGAAGAGGCCTTGAGGAAAATCCAACGTTCTGGAAGCCCAGGCTGACAAAGCAAAGGAGCTCTTGCAGTGCTCTGGCTGGGTGCTGGAAGTGCCACTGCTGTTGGCCAAGCAGGAGGAAATGTTCATCACCCATCAGCATCCCAGAGTTAAGGCCAGAGGCCGGCGCTGTCCCGAGATCTGCCTTTCTGCCAGGCCACATTACTGGAAGAAAGATACTAAGATTTGCTTGCCATTAATAATTTAAGTTTTTAAATAAATATTTAAGTGCCATTTTTAGCAAGTGTGTCCTGGCAGACCAGCATTTGTGGTCTGGGAGCCTGGCATCTTCACCTCATCAGCCACAAACTCAGTCAATCCGGTTCCCACAGATTGTGAACCTGTCTATCTCTAACAAATCTTTCTTTGAGGATCTGTGTTTTAATTCAGAGTTTTCCTGTGTTATGTCCTTCTCATCGCCATCTGGGGTTGTCAGAAACTGATCAGAATTGCTGGTCACAAGTAAGGGTATGACGTTTTCTTTCTGATGAACAGGCTGGCTGGTGATGGAAGTGGACAGGTTTTCTTCTGTGGAAAGACCTGTGGGAAAGCAGATCCACTGGATTAGGAAATGACTTCCATTCGGTCACAGTAACCACTTATCAAACACCATGTTTTCAGGAGTGATGAAAAGTATACGTTAAAACAAATGAAAACTAAAAGCATATTGTGTAGGCTGTAATTTATAATAAAATTCAGAGGCTACCCAAACTGTGTTCATTCAAAATTTTACCCATCCCCATAGGTAACACTACCACCTGATTCTGGAAAGCATCTGTTTTTACACTTCCCTCTTACATGACCACAAACCAACAGGACTACTGCTTGAGTGGAAAGCAGCACTTGCTCTTCACTCAGGACTCTGAAAGAAGGGCTAAGCAGACCTCTGAGAAGGTCGAAGCGCTAACACTGTCTTCAGTGTTGACTTCAATCCCCCTGAATCATCTCTGGTTTGTAGTCTCCTGACCTCGAGGGCACCCTTCACTCCTCTTCCATGTACTTCATGAGACATTACATGACCCCTCATCTGATGGCCAGCCTCCATTAGACTGGCCCTTCTTGAAAGTAAGATGGACATTACTAATTTCTTAACTTAAGTAAGAAAATCAATGCTGATGCACTTTCGATCTTTGCATCACTAACAGCACTCACATGTTCTTACAGTGATGTACCACCTAAAACTGGAGCTTCTAGTTTAGCTTTTGAGGATAGACACATGAGCATGACCTCGAATCAGACCCTGGACCAGCTGTGTCTCCTTTACTCTGTCTGGAATAAACTTTACATGCTCCAGCATAGCTGGGTGCTATCTGAATGCATTGGCCTCTCCCTTTCAAGTCTAAGCCAAGGACTTTGCAAGAGTGACAGGGCGGGCTGGGCGTTGGTGGTGTACGCCTTTAATCCCAGCACTCGGGAGGTAGAGGCAGGAGGATCTCTGTGAGTTCGAGGCCAGCCTGGTCTCCAGAGCGAGTGCCAGGATAGGCTCCAAAACTACACAGAGAAACCCTGTCTCGAAAAACAAGACAAAACAACAACAAAAAAGTGACAGGGCTCTGAAGTATGAGACGTACAGTCCTCCTAGGCCTCAGACCAAGTCAGCTCCATCTACCACAGCAGCCATCTGGCTCTTGTAATCCTTTCCAACACCAAAGTCTTTCACTGGGTGTGTGTCTGCAGCACTTCTTGTTCCTGACTGAACACTGAACTCACTGTGGCCTGCCTGATACATGCTCTACTTGGTGTCCTTCCCCTCCTCCCAACAGTCCAGATGCAATTCACCAGAGCACACACACAGCATTTTCCTCCCCTACCACATCCCCTGGTCTTGACATATAATAGGTGCTCAATAGTCACCAACAGAAAAAGGGATTAGCAAATGTAAAACAGCCCTGGGCCAGGTGTATCTATCCTAGAATAGTACTATGAAGAGACCCAACAGTGAAGCAGAATGAAGCACATCTCTAAGCATCACTTAACTTTGGCTGAGCAGTCATTTACTAGGAAGAATTCAGATGATGCACTCTGAAGCCAACATACCTTGAGAGGGCTTGCACTTGCTCTGGGATTTACTGGAGGGTTTGCCGGGAGTGCTGGCTGGGGGAGGATTAAACAGCTTCTCTTCCATCTTGGCTTCCTTCACATATTGACATGACTTCCCCAACAGCACAATGCTGTTAAGTATTTTCAGGGAGATCAACCTTAGACAGAGAACAAATTTGTGGGAATTCATCTAAATCAGTGTGAGCTGACCTCCTAGCCTGCTTCTGAGATGCAGAACAGGGTGAGGGGATAGGTCCAGGAGTCAGAGGACCTGGGCTGGTGGAATGTGAATTCCTTGCACAAAGCTTGAGTTTCCCAAGGTCCTTTATCACAAAGGAAGACTTCTGATACATTCTAATTCATGACAAATTCTATCAGACAGCAGTTTTTCCTAGTATAGATAATCCAACATGTATTCTTCTACCATAAAACAGGTAAATGCAGATAAGCAAGAAATAAAAGACAATTTCTATTTCCCTATGTGGCACCCAGTATATTATCAACCATTTGTTCTGGGTACATCATCTGTACTTTTTCATTGTGCAGAAATGGGCTCCATTTACAAGGTTGTGGTGGAGGCAAAGTGGGAGCAAGAGGCAGGATTTGGGGTCAGTATGTGAGTAGAGTCCTTTATGGACCTGGGCAAAATCCTCCACAGCTTATCAGAAAGGACAGGACTGGGAGAGGCTTGGAGCCATGCTCAACACAAAGAAATGTTAAGCAAACCTGTTCCTTTATTACTCTGCTGTTGTTAGTTACAACACACACACACACACACACACACACACACACACACACACACACCACACATTACACAATATTTTACAAATATTCTTCTATATCAGTTAATGTGTCTACGTGAAAGAATATTTGTGGTAGGGGCTTCATAAGAAAACACATTTGAAACAGCTCCCATTTCAGGATATCTGAATTATTTCTAACATTTGGCTTCTATTAACAAGTTTATAATTAAGAAAAGTTATCTTAAACCTGTACTTTATTAAAATAAATTGCTAATACCTATAATTACAGACATGGGTGTTTTTGGCCAAAAACTATCTAATATTTTAGAACATCTGCTATAATTCTGGCAAAATGATTTCGAGAGTACAGTATCCCATTGACATCTTCTCACATACTGTGGGCTGTGATTGAACTCTAGGTTACTGGTTTTGTGCCTAAGATGAAACACTATCAATAACATGGAATTATAAGCCATTGAGAATCATTAGAGAGTTAACATGTACAGGAGTCAAAGATGAAACAGATGAGGATTCCTGCCTTGTCCTCAGGCCTTTCACTCAGGGTCTCAGAACACAGCACAGACAGTCTGACAGTCCCACAGCCCCACAGGTACAAATTCACTGCCAGCTGCAGGGGTCCCCAAACCATACCTTTACTCCTCCCTTGCTTCCATGGTTCTGTCTAAGAGAATTCCAAACATACCAAACCAATCCCCAATTCTAGATTCCAGGTGCCCTTTTGTCAGGCAGGCCCTCATCTCTCCACCCCTGAATGCTGCTTCTGCCACAAGCTTCTATCACAGTAACGACAATACTATTTCCTTCACTGCTTAATCCCAGGTTCTATAACCACACTTGAAGCCGTTCCTATTCTCTTCTATTTCATGAACAAGCAATGTGCATCCGGCTGACAAGTGCTAGCCTTCAGCTGCTGGCACTTCCATCTCAGCCTTGGTCACCTTTTCCTGGTGGTGCCACTGCTTCCTGAGTCATTGTTCTTGTTACACTCCACCCCATCCTCCACACAGTTGAATGGCTCTTACAAAAATCCCTCTTGTGAGAATCTGGAGCTATCTCCCCCTGTCAGGGACTTTCTTACCTACTAGGCTTGCACCCTGTATTCCCTGGGTCAACCATGTTTTCTTTCTGCTGTGCTCAAAACCTAAGCAGTCCTCGCATTACTCTCCATCTCTTTCCCCCTCCACAGTTTTTTTTCACCCTGCTTACTACAACAGTCTCTTCAGAATTTGTCTCCTGTCAGTCTGTTTGCACAACACAATTTCAGTGACACTGAAGGACAGAACTTAATCTATCTTCTTTTTAGCTGATCCTCAGAACAGCACAGAACCTGGTAACCTGCTGAATGGATGGAGAAGGGGAGTGGTGGCCACAGTGTCTCTCCACAGCTGACAAGTACACATCCAAACTGAGTTCTGATGACTTCACTCAAAGGAAAATCTGGGAAACCCATAGCTAAGCTGGCTTGTTTGGGGTGCACGAGCATGAGTGTTGGAGAATGCCAGTCTGTGGTCGAGTATAAGCCTGAGTGCCTCCAGAGGAAAAGGAGTGATGTCAGCCCTGACTTCCCACAGTCTGCTTTCCAAAGATATTGGTGATGTTCCAGTTTCATGGCTCAGTACTTTAGGTACCTTCCTGGTCCCATGTAATGCCTGGCATGTGACAGGGTTTCAGGTATGCTATATTTAAGTTTCACTTTCCTGATTCATGGTCAAACTATGAGAGCAATTAGCTTTAAACAAAGATGGGTGGGAGCAGGAACAGCTAACTATGCTGAGAACACCAAAGGCAGGGTGTGGGAACCTGAACTATGGAAGGAGCATCATGATTTTTTTTCTATTTTTAAGAAATATTTTAGTATCTATTGTTATGCAGTCTAACTACAGAGACATCTCCTTAAATATTAATCCTCAAAACAGCACGTAGTTCAAAGTTTTAACATTGCCTTCAGTGTGTAGTTGGAACACGTTTGGCATATTAGTAAGAGAAAAGGCCACTGTGATTACAGTCAAAGGAAGAAACAGCTCAGGGGAAATGCAGAAAAAGATGGTAGAGTTCAGAACATGAAAATAAAAAGCAATTTTCTGGGATGGGAGTTTTAACTCTTACCTGGAAAAGGAAGTATGCAGTAAGATCTCTAATATTGTATAATTTAATGTAAAAAACGTAATATCAAACAACTTAAGAGAGCTGGGTATAGTGTCACGTTGCCAGTAATCCCAGAACTTAGGAGGCAACATGGCCTAAGTGAGATCCTGTCTCAAAAACAACAAAATAAGTGTGGGTTCAGTTAGCAGAGCATGTACTTAGCATGTGAGTTCCATGTCCAGAAGAGCATAACCACAGATACACACCTGTAGTCATAGCACTCAATCAGAGTTACATCCTGGTATGGTCACTGCAATTAGTCACTCACCCAGACACAGCTCTGCAGGAGGAGGGCTAAGACAGGCACTGGGAAGCATTCATGACTTGCAGTGAGTAAGGGATCTCAAGTGCAGCCCACAGGAGTGACCACATCTGAGCTGTTTGGATAGTCTCGGGTACCTGTCACATGCCAGGCATTACATGGGACCACTAAGCACTCAGCCATGAAGCTGGAACATCGCTGGTGTCTTTGGAAAGCAGACTCTGTGGGAAGTCAGAGCTGACATCACTCCTTTTCCTCTGGAGGCGCTCAGGCCTGTACTCTCCCACAGACTGGCATTCTCCAACACTCATGCCCGTGCACCACACACAAGCCAGCTTAGCTATGGGTTTCCCAGATTTCCCTTTGAGTGAAGTCATCAGAACTCAGGCAAGCTATTTATGTTAAGTTCACTTCTTGAAAAAATATCATGCAGTGGCAAAATAACATTAGACACCACCATTTTCTTATTACCATTTATGATTATTATTATAAACTAAGCTGTTTACTTCCTGCCTGTGTTTCCCAAACAGAAATGTAAGCTAGTTGGGATCAACAAATCTGTAGAAGGTTCAGTTGGTATTATTAGGTTGATGTGACACAAGCCCAGTGTGCTGAGTATTAAGCTTGGCAAGCACACAGTAGAATCAAAGGTATTTCTAAATATGGAAAACATATGCAATGAAAGACTCCCCCCCCCAAAATAAAGTAAGGGTGGAATATAAATCTTGAACAAAAAGACCTCACTATAAACTTTGGTTAAAAATTCAAACTTAAGTACATAGAATAAGAAATTTTTTTTTGGATGCCATTAGCTTCTACTACATCTTGCAGTTATACATACTTTACTGTAAAGTCAAAACATATTCAAGAATAGTCAATCTTACCCAAAATAGAAGAGTATGACACAGGCATAGGACAGGATTCCTTGCACTTTAATTGAGCTTGTTACAACTCTGATGAGCTATCCAAAAAACAAACCAAAACACAAAAACACACAGACAAAACACAACCACAGAATTATTAGTTAATACTTTAAAAATATTTTTCTTCCTTATTTTAACATGCTTGCATCTAAATCCAAGAGGCTGGGTCTAGACTTTCCAGTTCATTGATAATCTGCCTCCTACGGCATCTGTGGTGGCTTGTGTTTGCACAGGCAAACCCAGAATGTGGCACACCTGCCACAGACTCTCTGAAATCTCAGGCAGTGGCCTACATCACTGATGGTGCTTTTTATTTAATACCCTACAGAGGTGCAGGAAACTCAAAAGCACAAGGTCTGTCTGAGGAAGCTCATCTAGTTTTTGCTAGAGATAATACCAAGTGGGCATTTTTCTCATGCCTGTTTTTTCCTGTGTGTTGTTCAAATTCCTTAAGAACCCCAATAACTTCCAGGGAACATAGAGCAAAGGAAGACTTACATTGTTTATGAAACTAAGCACACTATTAATTACATAAAAGCCACAAAGCTCAGTCTCTTTGGTTAGCTAATATATAGCTACCACCTAGTGTCTTATGTAACAGAAATATAGACATAGATGTATTATCCCCGGAAGCCTGTGGAATCAGTCTGGTGGACGCAGCTTAGAGGAAACATTTACACATTACAGGTGCAGGTCCTGAGAGCAGTTACATGGAAATGAAGCAGAGATAACTGGCCTCACCCAGTAATGTCAAGATTCCATTGTGATGCCTTAAATATAATTAAAATGCTACAAATAAAAAGAACAGCAGAAATGAGAAAGGGAATGGACTGTCATATGTTCAATCAAGTTTCATTGTGAGAAAACCACCATGGAGACCTTACCTGTGCCACAGCCTCTAGCAGAGGAAGGGCTACTCCCATTTAACTAATCCTTTTATAAAAAAGTTGCACAATTTAGATTTACCCTCATGACTGAATGTATCATGTTTCTAATAGCAAGAAATACAAATAGAAAAATTTGACATGCTATTTTTTTTTCAATTTCTTTAACTTTTATTAAAAACTCTTCAAAATCTGAGCTTCTCTAAAATTTTAGGAGTTTCTTTTCTAAAGCAAAAGAAATTTGTATTACTATATTATAAGCAATTAGAACCACAACAATGTTTAGGATACGGTTATCTGTTAAGTTGTTGAAATTTAACATTAAACCTATCATCACCCACCACCTAAAAACATTGGGTAAAATCTAAACATAGCTACTCCGACTTTCAGCTTTCTTATAAATTTGCTAGTTGATCTGCAGCACATATCTGCTTTTGGTTCTTTGATAAGAAGACAGCTCTACATGTTTTGATGCAGGATCCAGTTGTACAGAAGGTGTAACCACACTGTGATGCTCAGACCTGCTCACCACTCACACTGTGCATTCTGCATTTATTTCCTTAGCATGAATTCCCAGCACTGGATTGATGGCATCCATCACATCACATCACATCACATCACATCACATCACATCACATCACATCACAGTGTCTTCTAGAAACAGGATGAGTTATGCTGTCACCTCCATGTTTCACCTCCATGTATATCCATTAGAGAAGAAAATTCTTTACCCAATAGATAAGCAAAAGAATAGCCTCACTGTTAGGAAAGCTATTTGGATAAGCAGTTCTGTGATGTCACTATTCTGCTGAATAGCTCAAAATCCAAAAGAACAATGAAATTAGAATTTAAGACAAACTTTCCTTATTTTGAAATACAAAGACCTGTTGAAACAAACTTATTGATAATACATAATGATGGCCATCTCATTATGAAAACAGACTTATTGATAATACATACTGATGTTTTATGATGATAGCCATGTCATTATGAAAACAGAAAACATGAACTTACTAAGACAGCTAGTGGGAGAGGAATAAATCCCATTCTCCGTGCTACGGAGTCACTGTAGTCTGTGTATGCCTGCAGAGAAAGGAGAAAAGGACTCACTCAGTTTAATTAGCATCTAGAAAGCACCATTCACTTGTCAGCACACACTCTGAACAGGTGCAGTATCAACAGAAGAGAAAGAACACAGCACCTGCCCCATAACTAAGCAGAAGGATACAGGAACCTAAACCATCATCGCACATTTCAAATAAGAAGTTATATGTTTCAGAAACATATGGTATTTAATGTTATTGTTGTATAAATATTTAATGTCTAGAAAAAGACAAGTTCAAGTGTGAAGTTTTATCGTAGTACATTTAACCACTGGGGTGTTAATTTCAGACAACACCTTTAATGAAATGCTCACATTTTTCTGTCGGCTGCTAACAAGGTCAAAAGCAAGGCTGGCTCTATATTCACTGTAGACCTGAAGGCAAATGAGAAAAGAAGTAAGATGTAGTCTGGAACATACACACCGTGGAAAGGTTTAGACGTTATAGATAAAAATGCTTCTTAACTACTCAGGGACAGATGCTAGTGAGCAAGCAGATACCCAGAGCTTGAGGACAACAATTTAAGCTCTGCTGAGCTGCTACATTCATGGGCTTTGAAAGGATTTGCTTCAGAGAGGAGTAACAGCCAATGCCTGCCATTTCACGATTTAGAATTTAGGAAGAAGTGGCTGTTTTAAGAAATGTTATATCAAAAAAAATAACTCTGGAATTTTGAGTGCACAGTTAAGTACTATAACCGTGTATTTAATTACAACAATTATACCTTCATGAAAAGGATGCTGATAGTGAGAGAGAAAACAGGCTGGACCTCATAAGAACCACTGTGGCAGCCACTAGGGAGGGTGACAACTGTATTCCTTCTAAAAATGGCATGAACTACCTGGGTCAAACCTTTAATTTTAATTTCAGGTAATGAAAAAATGACCCTATGAAAAGAGAAGCATCCTGTATTGAGGAAGCTGAGAGAGAAAATGGTGAATTCATTCTGAGCATTTAGAAAACCAGAAACAGAATTTTGTAACTGATCCTGCATTCATTTTGAGCTAAATAATAATATAAGTTGTCAAATATGGCTGTCAGAAATATAACTCAAGAAAATCAAGGAAGCTGCTGAGCCAATTCTCTGTCTGGAACTAAGAATGAGGCTGTGACATGACACTCTCCACGTTCACTTATCTGTGTAGTGATTTATAGCCACAGAGCTATTTCTAAAGATACTAGAGAAAAGGGTTACAACGCAAATCCCTTGAAACCTTTCTTAAGTGAGTTCACAAGTAAAATGTACAGCTTGTACCCCAGACTTAGTTACATGTTTATATTCACAAAAAAAAAAACAAACCCAATTTTTAAATAGGAAATATTTTGCAAATTTGTCAAGGTTTTGGTGATTGTATTTTAAAAATAGGCTCAGTACGATTTTAATAACTTATTTTTCATAAATACAATAAACCTAAGGTTATACTTTTAAGATGATAAGGAGTCAAGGAAACATTAACTAGGAATTGCTAGAAATACATACATCTGCAGTGATGTCATTGAATTTGGTGATAAACGCGTGCTTTACGATATCCACAGCAATTTCTGATGCGATCACCATACAGACGTCAGGAAACAACACCCAGAGGTGATCTACAAAGAAGGGAAGAAGCAGACAATTAGACTCTTCATTCAGACAATGGAACCTGTCCCTCAAACTCCCAGAAACCTGGAACCTCCAATAGGGCACACTTCAGTATTTTCAATTAATAGGGGAGAACTAGAATTCTCTTAATAATGACCTTCACTACCAGAGTAATGTTTTTACCAAGTTAAAGAATAATCTTATTCAGTAGTTTGCATTGTCCTAGCACCACTTCACATGTAGGCCATTGTCTAGCAGAACCCCTACCTATGAGGAAACCACACACTGGAGAGATGGCTAGCGTAAGTGGGTCCTAAGAATACCTAGTGGATATGTTGAAGTCCTTTCCTCCTTCGTCACCATGACTTGAAGATTTGGTTCATTTATTTCAGAGCCACATAGACATAATTTACTATAGCTGCTAACTTTAACTGCTTAGTAAGACCTCAATTCAGTACTACATAGCTGATTAACATACCCACAGGCATCCTTCCAAGGCCTCAAATAAGAACTGAAGAGTAAACTTACAGGACACCATATTTGATTCAAGAGGCACTTACCTGGATTCCAAGAAAACTGTTCCATGTTTCTTAAGCACACTATTAGCAAAAGCACATAATTTGTGAATCTTTCCTTAATATCTAAAAAAAAAAAAAAAAAAAACAAAACCAGCAAGGAGAATTGAACATTAAGAACTGTAATGTATTAAATAGGGAAATAAAATAATTCTATTAAAACAACCGTAAAAAAATAAAGTTTTTTGAAACCCATGGGTTCCCTTTTAGATACCAAAGTTCACAGTGCCCAGGTCCCTTATATAAAACACTGCACTCTCTATCCGTACATAACCTATCACCTTCTGCCATATGCGCTAAGTCATCTCTACACTCCTCATATTTGATACAAATTAAGAGCAATGTATACAGTTGTTATGATATGTTAGGTAGGGAGCAGTGAAAAGAAAAGTGTTCACATGTTCAATGCAGATGTGATTTCTGTTTGGAATATTTCCTACAGTCAGAGGAATCACAGCTGACTGTGTGTGTTGTGTGTGTGTGTGTGTGTGTGTGTGTGTGTGTGTGTGTGTGTGTGTGTGTGTGTGCATATACACCCATGTGTGTAGACCATTACTTCATTTTGCAACATATTTCTAGCATGGGAATTTTTAAAAATTAAAATGTTCAAACTGGGTCATTAAATGCTCCAACTGTTTTCATTTTATAGGACAAGAAAAATAGAATCAGAAAACAAAATACAAGTCTTTGGGTAATATAAAACTTGTGTGCTTCCAGGAAATATCTATAGTAACGAATGTGTATGTAATTTCTTAAGAGAATACTGGCATTGTAATAGCATAGCTTGGTGACATGCAGAGAATTTCTTTTGTGTGTTTGTGTTTATGTGGAATTAGGTTTCACAGTAGTGTTTGCCCTAAGTTAATAACTAGCTGATTAACTGGAATGAATTTAATGAAAATAAAGAAATGAATTCCTGTCAAAGACAGTTTATATAATTTTTTTTCAGCTGTTACTTTCTCCTAAGAGTCCAAGATATCATGTAGTCAAGAGGTAAGTATATGTGACAGTGAGTGAGGTGTGTGTGTGTGTGTGTGTGTGTGTGTGTAAAAGCATGGGAGCTGTGGTTAGGTATTGTCACTCACAAAGCATAGCTTCCATACCACCTGACTGTGGCACCACCTGTCAGCACACTGCATCTCAGTTTCACCTCAGTGTCCTCTGTGGGACTGTCCTCGCTTCTCCATTTCCTGTTGTTGCTGCTCTACAACATGACTGGACTTTCCTTCCATTGTAAATCCTCTCAGGTGAGCTACTTATTGTTTGTGCCTTCCCTAAACTCAAAAATTCTTCCAGTCAGAGCTGCTACCATCCTCTTCAGAACCACCAAGTGTCATACTCGTAGTGGGTCTGAACTGCATTTTAGCCCCTTGAGCTCAGTGGGCACAAATTCTGTGCTATCCATTAAGCCAAAGTATGAATGCTTACACAATACCATTTGTAAGCTATATAAACAATGAGTTTTGAGGTGTAGAATACACATACACCCCCTTTGAAATGCATAATAAAACTGCAAAAGCCTATGTGGGGTTTTCAAGTGCACAGTCTGACTAGCTCCACCACACATGATTTCAGAGGGGATGTATCTTAAAGTCTGTCCTAGCACAGCTCCTAGCAAAGTCAGCCCAAAGGGAGGACTATTCTCTGTGCTTCCATAGAGATGGATCTGAATTCATGGTGGTGCTTTTCTTAATGAACCTATAACTGGGATTTTATACAGTTATTCACAAATCTGTCTCTATATATGCGCTAAATTCTTTCTATTTTTCATTCACAGAGTTAACAAACATATGTACTCATTTTAACCATCCTATTGAGAATGGCTGTATAAGACAAACTTGGTTCTTAACCCAATTATCTGGAAGGAAACTGAGCATATCATTTGAAACAAGCCAAGCAGGCTTCTGAGCATAATGGAACCAGAGTGAGAGCGAGAGCAGTATCTGACTCTTGCTCATAGAAGCTGTAACATACAACATCTGCAGCCATGCCAGCTGAAGGGCACAGATGGGGCAGGGGAAACCTATCTTCAGGGGACTCTTGAAGAAAACAGTTCAGAAAACAGGTGATTCAAAATATAAGAAAATGAATAAAAACCAACCATTTCTGATGGATAAATAAAATCTATAATATAAAAAATGGTAATTTTAAATATTAAGAAAAGTTGACAAGATAAAAATTAAATTTTTATTTCAAAAATCTATCACCCTAAGTATGAAAATGAAACCAGAGAATATTAAAAAGAAGTTTTATTCTGGTACTTTCTACCTTTTTATATTTTAATATTTTATATACATCTTGAAGCCAAGAATTTATTTATTTAAACTGTAAGCTTGACTAAAACATACCTCAAATCTTTAAAAAGGTTTTTCATAGTAAAGCAAAATTTCACCTTAATGATGCCATGGCTCAGAGCTGTCAGATCCATCATGGACAGCCCCACAGAACTGTCTAGAGCTTACTAATCTCCCATTTGTTCTTTTTATTCCTTGAAGTTTTCAAATCCGCAATTCTAAGGTCTTTGCTTTATTTACTCATATATCATTATTTTTGTCATTATTTTCCATACAGTGAACTGCACAGATCTTGAGTACATAGGCTGGTAATCGCTGGTGCCATTTTTACTAGAAACAAAGGAGTTCTACCATCAAGAAAGTTCCTTTGACTCTTCCTCCAGTCATGTCCCATCCCTAGTAACCACTCTCATTTCTGTCTTCATGAGTTAATTCTGTCTGATCGAAGACCTCAGAAAAACGAAATTAAACCTTTTTTTTTTTCTTTCTTTCTTTCTTTTTTTTTTTTGAGACAGGCTTTCTCTGTGTTGCTTTGGAGCCTATCCTGGCACTTGCTCTGTAGACCAGAGATCTGCCTGCCTCTGCCTTCCAAGTGCTAGGATTAAAGGCATGCGCCACTGATGCCTAGCCCTGTTTTTTTTTTTTAAATGGGAACCCAAAAGTATAATATTTAATAAATTATTATAAGAGTTACACCAAAAGAGAAGTAAAAATAACATGAAGAGACAAAATATCAACATCGCCTAACTGAATTGGTTTTTGGAGCAATGTGAAATTAAACCATACTTTTTGAGGCCGGTGTTTGTTGCTGAACATAAAGCTTGAGATGTACATATTTTTCCCTTTATTTTTATTTGTCTGGTGCTGTGCGGATGTGTTGATGTTTGTATAGATGTGTGTGGAGGCCAGAGGTGGTTTCTCTTTTTTGATGGGGACTTTCACTGTGCCTGGGGTTCCTGAGTAGGTCAGGTTGGCTGCTAGCAGCCTCAGAGATCCACCTGTCTACTCCCATGGCAGGGATTAAAGGTATGTGATACCACACCCAGCTTTACATGTGTTCTCACAATAAGACTCGGGTATTTAGGCTTAGGTGGCAAAGTTACTTTAGCAACCAGGCTACTTCCTCAGCCTCCGTTTCCCTTTACTTGCTAAGTAGTATTACATGGTTTGTATGTATGATCATTTATTTATGTTTCTGTTGATCCTGGGTTGTTTCCAATTTGGGGATACACTGAGTAGAGCTGCCACAGTAACCCCCAGTGCTGAATTACAGGACGGGTGAACACTGACAAAGCTGTCCCAAAGCTTTTTAGAGTAGTAGCAAAGTTCACACTCACCATCAAACATGGAGAGTTAGTTAGTCCCTATCTTCCCAAGTTTGGCACTGTCAGCCTACAAGAGCATGCTGGTGGCCATGTAGTGACATCTCATTTGATTTTCCTTTGTATTTCCCCAGTGATGCTTTCCTTAATAATGCCAGGCACCTTTGTGTGAACGTACTGGCCATACATTCATAAACTTTAATTTTCAAAATCCAAGTCTTCTGCTACTCTAACTCAGATCTCTCTTTCATAATTAACTGACAGAATTTGAAGTACATATTCAGGGATGACAAAGTCCTCTTTCAGATATATTTATAACCTTAACTTTTTTTTCTTAAAGTGATCTGCCTTTTCATTTTTTAAAAATGCTTTTCCTTCATTTTTACTGTATGTGTCTGTGTTCCATGGACTTGCAGTACTCATGGAGACCAGAAGGGGTGTTGGATCTCGTGGGACTGGAGTTACAGACACAGGTCTAAAAGCAGCCAGTGCTCTTAAGTTCTGAGCCATCTCTCCAGTCCCTGCCTTTTCATTTTTAACCAACATATATTTTTTAAAGTTTGAAATTAAACTTATATATTCTTCTTATGGTTAGCAATACTTTTGTGTAGTCTCTAAAAATGCTTCCCTATACAAAACTTGTGGATATAGTCTCTTATATTTTATTTTAGAAATTTTAAGATGTAGTACTTATGTTAATGGAAACAAACAGTTTTGAATTAACTTATTTGGAGGAGGACAGAGGTCAAAGTTCTTTTGTTTAATATTTATCCAGATGTTAACACTACTAGGTGAAAAATACCTCACCATATACTGATTTGTTTTAGAAAACACGATTTTTAAAAGGTTTTAAAATACAACTACTTTTTATTAAAATATTATTCAACAATTATTTAAGGTAATGATTCACTTTCAATGAATGTTAATTACAGCTACAATCAGAATCTAACTACTTACCACTATTTGACATCTGAAAGAGATTGTTCTTCTCAAACTTCTTGAAAACACTTCCTTTAATTTCAACAAACTGAAATAGCAACAAAAACACCGTCTTTGTCATTTTGACAGTTGCAAAAATCACCCCCCTCCACAGAAAGCTTATCAGGCTAAGAGGAAACAAAGAACTTTTTGTGCAGGGTACTAGTGTGTATGCACTTCCTAAACTAACAACAGAATGCACAATTTCGCACTTACATTGTTGGACATCATGATGGTAAGCAGTGACTTGTTATGAGAGTTAAAAGCCACATTGAGAGTCGTTGCTTGAACCATTATGAGAATTGCATGTAGAACTAAGAGTAAGTCAAGGAAAAAAACCTGTTTTCAGAATGGGAGAAATGATCTACTTTCTAAGTCAAATCCGACTGACAAATATTTTATCATCACAATGTTCCTGTAGAACAAGCAGAAGCAGAGAGGAAATCTAAACATCCATTATTTAGAACTGAACCCCTGGCAACTGGCACAGTGCTTAAGAATTAAAGCCCTCAAAAAGGTGTTAAATAAATGGAAGAAATTATGTAAACAATGAGAGAAGAGACTAATAGACATACATTCTGCATTATGATGATCAAAGTTTTAAAAGTGAATCAAAAGTTAGTGTGGCATTGCTTTTCTTTGGTTGCTCAAGTGATAAGGAGACTGAAATGGTAAGAAATGTCTCAGACTGTTCTTCACGCCATGCAGAATTATATCATACTGCACATGGGATAATTTACCTTTTTTCTACTAAAATGGGAATAAGCTTTGCCCTACTTTGTTCCTAAGTACTAATTTCTTCAAAGTGTCACTGACAGTAGGGAAAAGATATGACAGAATCCTGTGAATGAGTCCTGGTTTCGTAGATATGCATGTGAATGCAAATCTATGTGAGTGCAAACACAAGTACAAGTATTCACACATGTACAGGCACACACACGCGTTAGAAAGTATTTGTTATCCAAAAGAAAAACTTGAAGTGACACATATGCACACACAGACACACAAACACAATCTCTAAAACTGTATCATGCAAGTGCAAACTTAAAGAAAACATTTAAGCTTAAGAGTTACACAGCTATGAATATAAACTATAGACAGACATCAACTTCTCCCTATAATCAACCAATCACAAGAAAAAGGAATTGTGAATTCAGAAAGACTTATACTAATTTACAATGAATATTACAACCAATTTTACAAAAGAAATTAGGGATTTCTTTTTAATCTTCATATATATATCATTCCATGCAGGGATAGGTAAACAAATAAAATAGGGTAGAATCACACTGGTACTGGTGGCGGAATGTCCCGCTAAGTCTAAAAGGATACAGACATAGAGAACAGCCATGAAAAAGTGAGGGATGACTCCGATGTGTGCTCTTTTCCGTTCTTTAGGCTCTGTGGCTGTCCAGTAGAGAGCATCTAAGATATCCTGTCCAAACGAGGAGAACAGACGATCGGCTACCTGCAGAGGGAAATAGTTGAGAGGTTTCTTAACTTCTCATTTAAGTATTTACCAGCAATCAGATAAAAATCAAATGTTAGAAACCTGAGTTGTATGATTCTGGAAGGGATGCTGAAGAAGAGCAAAGCTTATTACTTTCTCAAATGCACTTACCCTGGCTCATGCTGAGTACTCAATACACATTAGGGGAATCTGAATCTATTTGGTCAAATTAGACATTTGTAAAAAAACAAAAGAAAAACATTAAAACTTTTGGAAACTTGAACTAAAAGGTTGAAGGAAATTTGTATTTTGTATACCAAGCAAATAATTTAACAGTTAGAATCCTTAAAGTAGTTATAAACAAACAAACAAACAAACAAAAAACCCAATAGGTACATTTGCAATTTGACAGCATATGTTCTCAGAACTGTTCAGGCAGTGGGGATCTTTCCTATTACTGGAGAAACACCTGTCTTTGAGACCCTGCTCCCTTCAAGTATGTTCCAGGACCAGTGGCTCAGGTGTCACGTCAATAAAATCTTAGCTCTCAAGCCCCACTAAATCCGAATCTCACTGTCCCAAGACCCTCAAGTGAATGAAGTACCTTCACCAGAAGCTACAGCAATCATTCTTCTCCTCACTTCCTCTATACTATTAGACCCGAAGTCTTGAGTGCTGACCATTCTGAAGGTAACAGGGCCAGACTGAGCATGGAGGGAACAAGTGGCCTTACCTCTAGCATGTTGTAGATGATATAGAGCTTGATGACAGACTGCCCTCTTATCAGGTGGTACATCATGGAATAGTCAACATAGTGCATCATAAAATAGCAGATTATCAAAATGACACCCTTCAAAATGTCACACACCTGTGCAGGCTGAAGCAAACGCCTGTCCCTGAAACATACAAGTAAGGAAATGGGAGTTTTACTCTATGTGTTCTCAAAGCAAGTCACCTTTACTGGACATACAACAGCATACCAAGGTCACAGTGAAAATCAGGCTGATGTTTAAAAATTTTTAACAACAATGGTCACCCAGACGACTGTGTACCAGGACACTTTCTGCTGCGTACACAATATAAAGATGTTAAACTAGTAGTGGATGAGAACTGAAGAGAGAGGGCAGGCACCTGCTGTTGCTTGAGCTTTAACATGGCAGCTTTCTTGGGGAGGCAAACCTCATCATACTCAGCCTGCATGGCCCAGTGAGTGTTCTATGCACACCACTCTGCACCTTGTCCACTACAACCGTGGCAGGCTACACAGAGAGTCTGAGGCCAGAGCTGGGATTACAGCCATGACTAGCTCTAGATTTTTCATAATGGTTCAAAGGACCTCACATCTTTATGGTAATGTAGGTTCCTCCCTGAACACAAAACTATTAACTTTTCCAGTCCATTCTTGACAAATTTCTATTCTTTTCCAACTGGAAGCTAGCACAAATGTCTTATAAGTAAAAATGTATCTGTATTATAAATCCTAAAATTCTAGGTGTACAGTTACATTCACTTGATATTTTGGTATAAACAGCCAATGTGGCCTCTGTAGGGTTATGTCAATTTACACTTCTGACAGCAACATATTGAGACAGCAACATACCAAGCCTGTAATGAGTTTCAAAACAACACATGACAACTTCTGAATTTTTGCCAGTTGCACTGGTGAAGAATAGAGCCTGGTATAGTTTCAATGTTACTTTATTTCAGGAGTAGAGCTAGTACTGGGTGAAGATCAAACCCAGGGCCTTGCTCACAATAGACAAGTGCTCTGACACTGAACCATACCTTCATTTACAATAATCTTAAAAAATATTTTGAGATAAGTCACATTAAGGTGCCCTGGAAGGCCTTGAACTTGCAATCGTCCTGCCCTGGCCTTCCAAATAGCTTGGATTACAGGGCTATGCTACCATGTCTTGCTCTGAATGACTCATTTATATATTTAAGATTTATTTAAATTTCCAATGAATCTTTTCCTCATATCTTCTCTTTCCTTTTTGGTACTGGTTTGTAGGACAATATTTTATTGCAGAAGTTATTTCTTTGAAACATGACTTGAATTTTTCATAATTAAAAAATGAGTCGAGGGGCTGGAGAGATGGCTCAGAGGTTAAGAGCACTGGCTGCTCTTCCAGAGGTCCTGAGTTCAATTCCCAGCAACCACATGGTGGCTCACAACCATCTGTTATGAGATCTGGTGCCCTCTCCTGGCATGAAGATATACATGGAAGCAGAATGTTGTATACATAATAAATAAAATCTTTTTTTTTAAAGATGATCTCAATGATAGCTGTAAGATGAAATAAACCCTTAAAAAAAAAAAAGAGTCGATTCTTCCCCTGGAGATCACATCATAAAAACTAAACCTAAGTTAAGGAAAGAAACAAGATGGAGAAAACAAACAGAAAAGAAGAAATTTAGGATTCCCTTTTGCTGGACCTACTATTTTTATGACAAGAATGAGTATCTTTGAGTCTACTGCTGGCTTATTCCTCTGGATCAAAGTCCAGACTTCTGTTTTGGCAGCTTTTTACCTACAGCACATTCAACTGTAAAGACCAAGTGCTCTTTAGGAGCTGTAGCCTCTTCATTTTCACCAGCAGTGAAGGGCTGAACTCCAAGCAACAGTGTGAGCTGAACTCATTTGCTCCTGGGCCTCTGGCCTCTGAGCCACAAGCCTACCTCTTGGTAGTTTCTTGGCTATCTATTCTATTCAGTACCTTCTCAGCCTGCCCACATGAACAGGGCTTTTCTGAAAGAACGTGTAAGTCATTAAAATGTTTCTATAACTAGGTTGCAGTGCCTGCTCTAAAAGCAGCTATCACAGGACTGCATTTCCAAGGGTTACCAGGAAGTTTTAATATAATATAGGACACTGCAGGTATGAAAAGGACACACTCAGGAAGGGTTACAAGTAGATGGAAGACACTCCCCAGTGGGCCTACATGGAGACAGGCCTGGCTATGTTAGTTGTATCACATGTCCACCAACAAATGGAGAACTCTGATCTTTCTTGAGAGCTCTGGGCAGAAGCACACCCAGCACACAATTGCCATCATTAGTTACTTCTACTTGGACCTTCCTTTCTCCAGCGCTGATCCCCTCCCTCCCACAAAGATTTTGGCCTCATTCTCATGGAAAACAGTGAAAATTTTATCTTCCACTTCCCACACAACCAACTTAGAGCTCACCTCTCTGCCAAGGGCTAACTGATAATCCAGGGGATTTAACATCTTACTCTATACAAGGCTAGGAACTGGGAGCATTGATTCTGTCAAGGGCAAACACATTTCTAGTTCAAATATCAAGAGGAGACATAATGAATAGTCCTGCATTCCTGGGCTGGGGGTGGTTGTTGCCACACTGATGGCCATAGAACATACTGAGAGACATAAACAGGCATGGCTCTTTACAACCACTGACTTTCAAGACTTTAAAAATGAACCTCCAAACTGATACACATCAGCGATTCATTGCTTTCTACTTGCCAGTAAACTTAACATTATATAATTTATCATTTGGAAAAGATATTGTGTTAAGAAACAAACATAATTCTCATTTTATTAATTTCTAAAATATACAATTAAAAATACATGACAAAATATATTGCACTAGTTCCTCGGCTATCTGTCACGGCCTTCTCTGGCGAAATCTGCTGCTAGCATCTTAACTGGCTGCTACAGTGATTACAGATTTTCAAAATTAAGGACATGTTTCAAAAACAACATGACACTTGTTTCACAGCCCCTGTAAACAAGGATTTTCTTTCCATATGTGCCTGTTAATAAAAAGGGAAAGTAGCAAAAACAAACCAACAAAACCATTTCTCAAATGGCATCTTACAAGACACCTTCATGCATCACAGCTTCTCCAAGACCTAACCTCACAAATGAGTTTATCTAATCAAAACAACTTGAACCAATCACAGCATTTGCTCCTCTCTACAAGGGTATTTTTAGATGACTATCACTAAGCATTACAAGCTCCATAAGAAGCTTATCTATAATGCTGCCAATCAACCTAGAATGGGCACCTGAATAATCTTTCAGGCTGAAGTTCTAGTTACGATGGCTGTTAAAGAGCAGTTATGGGCAGTTCCTTTAGCAAATGCTGGAAATCTCAAGAGAATGCTGGATAAAGAAAAAAAAAAAAAACCCCAAAACAACACACTAATCCAATTTAGTTTAGAATAATGGTTTGATTACATGCTATGACATGACAAGATTAAATAAGGACATAAAATAAAAATAAGATATTCAACACAATTTTTTTTTTTTTTTTTTTGTTTTTCGAGACAGGGTTTCTCTGTGGCTTTGGAGGCTGTCCTGGAACTAGCTCTTGTAGACCAGGCTGGTCTCAAACTCTCAGCGATCCACCTGCCTCTGCCTCCTGAGTACTGGGATTAAAGGCATGCACCACCAACGCCCGGATTTTTTTTTTTTTTAAGATATATGTATCTATTTTTACTTATTTATTTATTTATTTATTTATTTATTTATTTTTTGTTTTTCCAGACAGGGTTTCTCTGTGTAGCTTTGGAGCCTATCCTGGCACTCTCTCTAGAGACCAGGCTGGTCTCAAATTCACAGAGATCTGCCTGCCTTTGCCTCCCAAGTGCTGGGATTAAAGGCGTCAACACAATTTAAAAGATACTCCAGTTAAAACAAAATACTTCCACTATACTTTTGCAATTATTACAAATGAAAAATCTCATGTTACACACTTTACTATTATACATTATATATCCCCGAGCTGTTTAAAGTCTCATAGATCCATGGAAGTAGAATTACGTGGCAGAGAATGATGCTCCCTGGGAGGCATCCCCACCCTTGGTACTGTACTATGAGAGTGAAACTGGTACTAGCAAGATCAAGAAGGAAAGAAGAGGCAACCACAAACTGAGGCAGCGGAGCTCTGATGCCCCAGGTAATTTCAAGCCATGGACACAGGCCAGGTGTCAGCATGACTCATTTCACTGTAAAATATGTGTGTAACTGAAGGGTGGAGAAGGACAAGTACTATTGAAATTTTAAAAACTATGTATTTCATGTGGCTCACATTTTTAGAAGTCCCTTTAAAATCTTAGAGTAAATTAAAGTACTAAGACCAAGAAACTTTGCTGAACTGGGAACTGAATATTTCTCAAGTTTGATTGACACACAGTAAAAAAAACTGATCTCTTAGCACTTTAGACTGGAAGGCTGGCATCTTTTCTTATACCTTAAGTTAATGATATTAAAATGAGGTGACTGGTTTATGAAGCTGTTTTGTGTTTACACAAAATAAAATAAAATAAAAGGTGCTTCTGAAAAACAACAAGCAGCTGGGCTAGCCCTAGGGCAAGGACTGAGGTGTTTGCTGCCACAGAGACCCACAAAAGTCATTAGAGATTACATCACAGGTGATTGTCATGGGGACAGTATGGTCAAACGCTGTGGAATAAATGTGGAAAAAGCTGAGGATACTACTGAAGGTCAGGGAATCACATTTCCTTAGTGTGCTTCCATCCTCAGACGGTTGTGTGGCCTATGGGGGCGCTTTTGCTTTTGTAATGAGGTCACTTTGGCCAAGAATATAGAAGGAAAATCAGGGTTTACTCACCACAAGGAGTCCCTGTGCCACCACACTCCATCCTATAAAGGAAGTGAAAGTGCTCCTCCCTTCGGTCTGATTTACAAGAGAGAAAGAAAGAGAGAAGGTTGTAATGTTGCTACGCTACTTACAGCGTCATGCTGAGGAACATGGGAGGACAAAACCTGATGCTAGGAAGGCTTTCTATGTAACAGTAAACTGCTCTTCACTGGTGCACCACACTGTCAGTCCTGGTAAGAGGAAGTAATGGACGTACTTGTTTCCCCAACCAAGACACTAGGAGCTCTCCATACACTCTTGTGGTGGCATTTATAGTTGCTCAGGCCAGATTCAAGGGCTTAACTTTGTATGGAAAGAGAAAAGCCTATTGATACTGCACATGTTAATTTGAGCATAACTATATTGAATGAAGTAAGGCACACGGAGGAAAGCCAACAGGTGAAGAAACTCAAGAATTTTGAGAGATAAGAACTCTGGGGGGGGGGTCATCTTTCAAAAGAAAAGATACTCTCCTTTCCTAAAACAAGAAAAAAAGAAATCAATGAAGCCTTCGATAAGAGTCATGTCTAAAACCAAGACAAGGGATCGGAAAATTTGTTTGCCCAATTTTATTTACTCTAATTGTTAAAGAAAAATACCCCAGTATTCCTAAATTTAGTACTAACTCACTTAGCAATGTTCACTAGAGCTTTCTTTACTAATAGCTGTCAGTTCTGGGCTCTAGATTTCACCATTTTCCTCTGCAAACTCATTCAACATTTAACTTAAGTATGACAGAATTCTGAAGCACAAAAATAATGGAAGTTTTAGGAAGAGATAGTATTTCCATTGATACTACTTAAACTGACACTACTTAAATTACCCATATAATTGTTATTTTTAACATATTTCACAAACTTGGAATATGTTAAACTTAGAAAGATGATATTTGATAAACCCAGATAACTCATATAATATATCATAACCCAATTGTTTGTATGTTTTCAGTCACTGAAAACATCATCTCATCCTCTCTAAAATACAGCTATCTTACCCTATTCTAGGAAAGGAGTGAACCCACTTCTCATGACCCCCCTCTCCATCCCCCTCTCCTTCTCCCTCTCTCTCTCATTATACACTGGGTAGCAGGGGTTAAGACTACTAATTCATCAGAAACAGAATCTACCAAGTTTTCCTATGACCACTGAGAAGTGTTATAAACTTTCTGCAGGAGCAGTGCAGCATTCTTAACAAGCAGCACCCCCCCACACACACACTCACATCCCACAACATCCTCCAAAGAATACAATTTTAGCTGGTTGAGAGTTGGCAAAATAGTCCACTGACTAGGCAGTCAAAATGAAGACTGAGTTACTGAAAAGACTACAAAATCTTCCTGGTTCTTACCCTTTGTTAAAGGCAATGTCTCTGTTCACTCAGTTGTTAGCAGTGGCAACAAAAACCCAAACCTCAAACCAAAGCCCAAAACCACCAGCAAGATAGCAGAAGATCTAGAAATAGTCTCGAAGCAGAAACTCTGGGTCAGGGGGCATCATTTGCTTTAAAAAGCCTTTCACAGATGTTGACCATAGAGAACTTCAAGCAGATGAGGAGGAAACTCACTCAAGGCATTGATGACAAAAGACAACATGTCCTGCTACTGTTGATTCTCTGCCCTGCTATTGACAGTTACTGTTTCCATGTTGGGATTTAATTAACAAACAAGCTTTCTCTATTTTTAGAAAAAAATTAACAAAGAGACTAGGAAGATACTTTTTTGACAAAATATTGAAGCAGAAGAGATGAGAATGGTAACAGCTGGGGAGAAGCATACAATCAACTTCTTTGCAGGTTTCAAGTCAGACTGAAGGAAAGAGCACTTTTTGTTTGCTGAAAAAGATGGAATATGAAACAGCTATAGGCAAAACAAATAAATAATCTTTAACAGGGGTAGAGAACATTGGAAGGGAAACTATAAGACAGAAGAAATTGGCTATTCCTAAATAATTCTGTAAAAATAAAATGTATTTGGGTATTCTAGAAATACTTGAAAGGTTGTAGGCATAATATTAATAGTTTTGTTCAGAGTCACTTTTCACAGAATAATGTATTTTCAATTCCATTCTTTAAAAAAAATCAACAGAGAAATTGTTTTCACTGTTCAGAGAAAATAAACTGTGGCCCACATTAGTCTAAACACACACTGTTGAACTCAAATATAGAATACTGTAGTACTTCATATTTTCTGTAATCTTGCCTGCTCATATAGAGGTTTCCAGATGGCTGAAATTCTGCTACACAATTTTTACTTCATTCTTGTATTTCATTTGTCATATAAATATGAGTAATAGCATGAAATGTAGCTCTTCAGTTAATCTACACTGCAGAGTATTAGAAGTTATTTATAATAGGCTGCCCTCTACAGTCCTCTTAGCTATAAAACCATGAAAATAGAAAGCCCTTTCAAATATGACTGAACTTAATTTAGACTAAAAAGTGCTTCAAACTAATTTTTTAAAGCACTCATTGTTATGTGCTAAAAAGCTTACTCTACTATTAAAAGGTTGACTATAAGAAGCACCAATCAGTTATGAGAAGCAAACTGGAGTAAGGATTCAAGAATTCCTATTTTCTGTAATATCTGTTAATATTCAGAACAGAAAGGCCATGTTAGATGCTACTTACATGTCCTGTTCCCACAAATTGCCAGAGAAACACAGAAATGACTTTGAGCATAAAACAGTACTAGATGCCTGAAGAACAAGAAGTGTCTTCAAGTAAGATGAATTTCACCCTCAAGAGACTCTTTGAAAACACTGACATGCCATTGTCAGGCAGTGTATATCTCCCACGTGCTATCCATATATACAAAGGGAGGAACCAATCCAGAAGGAAGAGTCTAGGTTACAGACCCTTTTAACTCTTTACTTGAGGGTGTCAACAGCTGATCAGAGCAGGCCACAGGTAGACTATTAACCTGTTTAACACTGCTGACACGGAATAACTAAGAAGTAATAACCTCGCTCACAAAGTGCATGGGAAATCCCTGCAAGACCTTAGGTATTTTATATCAGGTTTTGCATTGGATTAATCTAACTTCACAGTATTCACCCTCTGTATGCAGTCACACATGAAGATTTGCAATTTTGGCAGCATCTTATCGATTTTTTTTTTTTTTTTTGGCTTGTGAAAAGGTAACTAAAATGCCATGATCTCCCCAAGCTCTCAATATAGAAACCAGCACATGAAGGTGAGGCTGTGGCAGTAAAGCACAGTGCCAAAAAGGTCCCCTTAGATGCTTACTAATGAGAACAAGCCTCCCTGAAAACTATCAAAGTAAAAGGAAATACTTGTCAGATCCTAAGCTGGTGCTTAAACTCCTAAGACAATCTCCCCATCTGGTTAACTTGTGACTAATAGAACACATGGCATAATTCATATCATTCTGGAAGATGAGAAGGATTATAGACACAAAAGACTAACTTCTATAACACTGAAGTGAGCTGAACTCTTACAATTGTTTTATCCTCTACAATCTTGTTAAGAGTCAATTTTTATTCTTTTCACAACCTGATCATCATATTATTTCTATTTACATTAGAAGCATTTCTTTCTCATCAAATGGATTAAGGCTCATTTGAAAGGATGGTATTTACTATTAAGGATAGGCTCATTTTCTATTTCAAAAGAAACTTCTTTGTGACTTTAGTCTTTTAAACAAAATTTACAATTTTGAATATCTACTAGTAATATTCTAACCCATCTTTGGTGGTTAAACTATAATTCTAAGTGTTATGTTTCATTAAACATTCACTATGATTAAATGGAGTTTCAAAAATTATTGTCCATTTCATCATTTTAAAATTTCAAACTGAAAAAGAAAGTTTTGTTTTTTAAATGACAAAAGTCAAAAGTGACACTTGTTAAAGTTGTAACTCAAACAACTATGCTAAAGCTAAACAGTAGTTTGTAAAGGGTGGCTACACAGAGTGGAGGCATGCTGACATGACTGTGAAGAAGGAAAACTCTAAAATCAAAACTTCCTACTCACCTGAAGATCAAAAGCACATAAGCTTCACATAGACTTAACGGTCCACCTTTCTGTTTGGTGGAGTAGAAGTGAAATAACCTGGTATTTATTCTTGGGTGCTGCAAGCAGGTACATTATTGAATGCTGTAGTCATGCACTCTGCTGACATATTTTTTTTATCTCCAAGTTTCTGGGGACAGGTATTGAGCTCTCAATATCTTCTTTTGTCAGATGGGAAACAAGCTTAGGAGAGGCAGCCACTCACCATAATCCACTAGCGATGCAAGTTGCTTTAGGCTGCCTTACCTTTCCTATCAGAATGATGCCTTTATAGAGTTCTTTACTGTCACCAGCCAGCAGTGTGTGACTACTACGGATTCACATAGCAATTCTAAAGTGTACTAGAGGAGGAAGCCTGCAGTAAGGGCTCCTTAGGGGATTCTGATATCCACCTCCCCAGACTAGAACCTGGATCTTTCATAAATGCAGCCTTAACACACAGGTGGGTTAAGAACATGGTCAATCAGTTTCTACTCGACCACACAGCCCTCCACAGCAGTGTCAGTTCACTGGCTAAAGCAACGTTTTAGTTCAAAATATCTCTGGAAAACAATGCAAATGTGTAATATTATATAATATAAATTGAACAGATAAGCAGTGTTTAAAGACCTGTGAATGAAACTACATGAGTCATCTTTATTCTAAGAACCCTGCAAGTTATAAAAGTAGCAAAATTGTTTAGACACTAAAAATAGCCAAGATCTAAACTTACCGTAGGCCATAGCAAGGAAGAGTGAAGAGCCTGAACAGTGCCAGGAAGACTCTTAAAGGAAGCAGGGTGAACACATACAGAAAGGCATCGAGGCACAGGAAGATTCCAAAAAACATGAGCTACAATGACAAAGAAGAGAGGGGGAAAAAAAGAAATATTCTTTAAATAGTTGTAGATCCAAAATTCAAACACTCAGGATTTCTAAGCTTATGAGAAATTAATTCACAATTACTTGGTTTAAGAAACAGCACAACAATAGGCTTTCATTAGACTTCCCAGAGTTTTTGTTTACTATTCACAGTAGGCAACTACTCAAAAGATGAGTTGCTTAAACTCAACTGATGGGACTTTCTGGTATTTCTTAAAACATTAGAGAAATTAAGAAAAGTCTTTCTGACAAGCTTCCTACCTTTAACCTTATTCTTCCATGTCCTGTTCATTAGAAGACTGGATAGATGCAGTTTTAATTTGAACAGTTTTTGTAAACTACTTACTAAGTTTAACATAGTCTTGCATGCATGGACAGCTACTATACTGGAAAGCCTCATTCTGATTAACTGCAGAAGTAATTAATTTTTAACCTCTACCCTGTTTCTTATGGATTCAGACTTTCCATTTTCACCCATTAAATTTAGCATGATACTTCCTAGACTTTTCTTAGCTTGAAGTAACTGGACCTAGTTTAGCAAACTCTGCTACTCAAACAGTGGTGATTTTCTGTATGTCTGACATACAAGCATGGTCTGATGGGTATGCTCTCACCATACTACTCTGCATAACTTCAGGCAATAAAGTGTCCTGCCTGCATGTATTATCTAAATTCACCCTGCTAGAAGCAGAAGTTTCTCACAAAACTCATGAGAAAGTTCTAACTTTCAGGACATGGGATCTTTAAAGAGGTGATTTAAGTGAAAAAGTCACTAGGATAGTTCCTGATCCAACATGATTGCTACCCTGGAGATGTCAGTTGTGAGCCTTAGCCTTTAGTGGCTGGACTAGTTCTCCAGGCCAGACTTATAAGAGAAGGGATTAGGACACAGAAACACAGAGGAATGACTAGGTGAGGACCTTTGGAGAAGGTAGCTGCCCACAAGCCAAGGTGAAAGGCTTCAGGAGAAACCAACTCTGTTGACTCCTACATGTCAAGCTTCCCCCTTCTACATCCCTGTTGTTTAAACATTCCAATGTGGAATACTTCATTGCAGTAGTCTCAGTCAACAAATATATATGGATTTAAACAAAAGTCTAGTTTTGTTTATTTTTGACAAAATCTAAGAAATAAATACATTATCTATATGCCAGCTTTTTTCAATAATCTAAACTCATGAACAACAATGAAAGTATAATGTTAACCTAAGTCATGTGGAAGTGTACAGTTTTAAGTCTGTCTTCCATAAGAGTCACCCAGATACCACAGTTGATGGAAAGTGCTGGTTTTTAGTCATTTTTTGAGCTATGCAAAGGAGTACTAAAGCCTGAGTAGTAGTCCTTATTTATGACTCTCCTGCCCTTTAGAAGTCTTTCCTGAAGATTCCAAGAAGAATCTTGGGTATGTCTACACAAGAACACAAAAGAAGAGTAGTGCCTGCCTGTCTGATCATGAGTTCATGCTAGGATGAGCATGGTATTCCCTCAGCTAACAGCCCTGAAACTGAATGTGGGTAGGTAACATGCTCAGCCCAGCAGGTACAAAAACACCAGGAAGCAGAATGTGGCTTCTGCCCTCGGGAAGTGTGTAATTATCAGTGAAGGTAGCGGTCATGATGGTGTAGGGCTAATAGCTGTCATGACAGACCTGGTATGTAGGGGCAGGAAGGGTCCAATGGCCAAACCACCTTGGGAGACTTAGGAAAAGTCCTTAAATAACTTCTGAGGAGATGAGCATGTGCCACACACAGAACATGACTTGGGCAGAAGTATGGCCTGGCATAGGTGACAGGGAGAAAGCCTTCAGAGCCATATACAATAAAGATGGTTAGAATAAAACTACTGTAGCTCAGCAGACTTTGTGTTAGTATCCTCCATGGTGCAAAGCAGTAGCCAAAGTCTAATAACCTTCCTTTCATATTTCAAGTCTGTGCCTTAAACCTAGTGGATGGGGAATATCCCTCTTTCACTATGTAGGCCCTATAACTGGACTACTGGAGCTGGCAAAAGACTCGCCACAGAGACAGAGGAGAGCATGTGGCTGCAATTCAAAGCCATTTCAGCTGAGTGAGGATAAGTAGTCACAAATGTGAGAATACAAATGCAAAGAAAAAGCAGCAGAAAAGCCCCACAGTTTGGAAATGTGGAAATAGGACAGCCCTTACCATTCTGGCATTACATTTTCTCCTCAAAAGCATTCTTCTAAATTTCTTTCAAATGTGAAGAACTAGAGACACGAGTGGAGTGTGAGTCTTGCCCTGTGCAGGATATAGTCTGTCTATCTATCATCTACTTCATGTACATGGTGACTCAGGATGCTGTGGTCTCCTGCCAATATCTGCAGTGTTCCAGGAAAGTGGTAAGTGTAGGTGTTCAGCACTTAATGCTCCTATCAGCCCTTGAGGAAATGATCACCTCTGCTTGACCCATTCAGAAGCCATGGATGGGAATTCTGAATGCTGGCCCAAATATGTACAACAGCAAGGGAACTAGCAAGTCTGTCTAGTCAGACCAAAGGCTCTGTTCTCGCTTCCTCAAGCAATACAAGCAGAACACATCCACTATTTTTACTAGTCTTATGGGTTAGGTTGGGTTTTCTTTTGGTTAATTATCTTGTAATCTGTTTACTGTCTTTAAAAAATACAAGAATTTAATGAATCACATATTTAGACTGGCAGATAGCTTAAAAATGTTACAAATTAAAAGCTTTGAGAACACATCAACATAAATAATGTATACTTTCAAATCTAGTATCTTGGTAAGGCAGGTAATTTCTATTTCCTTTTCATTTAAACTAACTAACTATAAATTACTTAGCCATTCATAAGTTACTGTGAATGAATTCCTTCTCCAGCATACAGGTATGCCTGTAAATTTATGTCACTTTGTGCCCTCCTTGAACAATCACTCCAAATTTCGAAACAAATGCAATACCACCACAAAAACAACAGTGATTTTTGTTTATTTTGTTTTTCAAGATAGAGTCTCCTCTGTGTATCCCTGGCTATCCTGGAATTTTCTTTATAGATCAGGCTAGCCTAGAGCTCAGGGAAATTCACCTGTCTCTGCCTCCTGAGTGCTGGGATTAAAGGCGTGCTCTACCACCACCAGGTCTCTAGCAGTGGTTTTGAATATGCCTTTAAGGCACAGACTAGTGGATGGTCACAGGGTGTTCATCAAATTCTTGATCCTTGCCACTTTCTTCTCATTTTCCTTCTTTAGCCCTGCTATGGCTGTCCAACTTCACCTTGCCTATCTTAAAAAAATAGAACTCCTACTTTCTCACCTTTACATGGAAGGCATTTACAACAATCATGCCATCTGTTTGCACTTGCATATAAAAAAAAAAAAAACAACCAAAAATATACCAGAAAAACAAACTCCAAAAGTAACATGTAAGGACAATACATCAAAAAGAAACCACATACAAGGAGTCTGGGCTTTTACCTCTTTGTATTCAGTTGCTCACATTTTTCCAGAAAAAAAGAGACAAAAGATGACACAGGTCTTAGGTAAATACCTTCCCTGGGCCAGGTCACTCCTTAGTTTATACCTTTACTCTTCCTTAATCAAACGTTGCAGATACTGCCCAGGCATAGATTTTGACAACTGAATAAAATACATGTCCATGCCAGGCACAGTGGTGTAGCACTCAGGAGAGTGAGGAAGGAGGTACAAGACCAGCCTGGCTATGTATTAAATTCCAAGGACAAAGTTGGGGCTGGAAAGATGGCTCAGCGGTGAAGAGCACCAGCTACTCTTTCAGCAGCCGGGCTCCATTCCCAGCACCCACATAAATGCCCACAACCATCAGAAATTCCAGTTCCAGGGTACCTGACACCCTCTTTTGGTCTCCACGGGCTCCAGGCATCAAGCAGTACACAGGCATACATCCAATCAAAGCACCCATATGTGTAAACTAAAACTTAAATAGAAGTCTTTAAAGGAACTTACTGCCCAAATAAAAGGCTTCAAATTTTGGCTACAGCTCACAGCTAAGGATACACTTCACATGGTATTTCACTGTGTAGATTCATATAGATAAAAAAAAAAGAAAAAAAAAAAAACCGGGAGAGAAACCTCAGGAAAATAGTATTTGCTTTTGGAACACAAGCTGATGTTTTCTATTTCCCCCTTTAAACCATGACACCTCGAATCCTTAGCACAAACTGAAAAATGTTGTCAGTGAGTCCACGAACCACTAATCCATGATGGCTCACAGTGTAAAACTCAGCCTACCAAGGCAGGCAAGTTAAAGTCTGGCTCCTTCTGAAGCAGATGCTGCAGGCCTGAAGACAGTGGGCTTTGCCGAGGGCAGTGCTGGAGCACAGTGGGAAATTCTTCTTACAAAGGTGAACTACAAGTTATAAGCTGCAGGTAATTCATTCTCAAATATCCTCTTCAGTCTTATTCTTAGAGCACAGACTGATCAAATGTACATTAAAAAAGATAACTTAAAAACAACTGTGGGTTTAATTAATGAGGTAGCCCCTGCAATTGCTTGAGTGAAAACAGTCAAGGGACAGGTATGTTTGCAGGTCTGACTCTGGGAGATTCTGTCCCTCAAGCCTACTGAGGTCTCTAGAGGTACAGCTCCTTCTTACCACCACATTCACAGGCAGGTTACAGAACCTAACTCTGCAGTGACACTAAGGATGCATGCTTGAGCAGTAGAGACATGGCAAAGACATTGGTCAGGCTGCAGAAAATTGCATGTTCTATGTTCAACCTCACTACTGAATTCCTAGTCTTCTATACTGATTCACCGTAGGCTTTAAATACCCGATATTCTGTGTTGAGGATATTACAGAGTGGTAATGTTTCTGTAACCCTGCTGGGCAATAAACACTTGTGAAAAGTTTTACAGTTGCTCTGAAGCATTTACACAGAACCTACTAAGTGCTCCTAGCCATCTGAAAAATATTTGTCTCAAAACACACAAAAAACACAGCTTCTACCCATGGGGATTTTAGTTTTAAGTTGAAAACAAAAAATCTCCAGGGCTTCTCCCTTAATGTCTTTGAAACTGCAAATAAATAAATAAATAAATAAATAAATAAATAAATAAATAAATAAAACTATGGCTAAAAAGCAGCAAAAAACCAAAAAACCAAAACAAGGGTGGTGGTGGTGGTTGCGGAATGTATTTCTTCACAGCTCATCTGAGTTCTGAGCACTGTTTCCTCTACCAAGGTCAGCAAACATCTACTTTGTCAAAGAGTTATAGCCTGGAGTGCTGGCTGGAAAATGAGGGTAAGGAGCCTAGAAGAGCTCCCTCTCTAGCCCCAAATACTTTTTATAAAGATCTGCTCCTATACTTGGAGTAAAGAAAGAGGTCCTTGGGACAGAGGCTCCACAGGGTGTTACTGATCTTGGGAGCTGGAAGGAAACAGTGCAGTGAGTGCAGTATAGTTGGTGGGAAGCCAAGGAAGAGTCCTAAGCAAGTTGGCTAAGTGTGCTCCCTGGAATATAGCAATGTTCAACAGCACAGTAAGAGAGGCCAGAAAACCTTGGGATCATTCATTATGCATAATGTTTCTACAAATTAAGAACTAAAATAACTATTTATTTTGGAAACCCCAGAGAAGGATCAGGTTTGTGTGGTGTTTATGTTGGGAGTGGAGGGGGTGCATTGAGGCATATGCACAAGACAGTCAAGAAAGCTTTTCACAGGAGACAACACAGAGACTAGACCTTGCCAGACAGAGTCAAGAGGAACAGAATTCCACACAGAAAAATGTGCTTCATGCAATGTGGGGTGTAGGCTGTGGATGCAGTTATATAAGAGGGATAATATCATCTTCAGTTAATAGCTAAGGAGCTCAACTTCTTATCCAGCAGTTCTCAACAAACCCACATGTAGAGATCTGACTTTGAAAGTAATTGCTGCACATTCAAGGACATCTTCAGAGTAAATAATTTTATGTACCTGAACTCAAAAATCATGTCCCTAAGAAGTCTATACTCAGGTGGCCAACAAAAGGATTGCTGAGTCAGGTTCTTCTGTGATGGATGAGTTTATATACACATCTGTAATCACAGAAAGCAAAGGAATCTCAATCAATGCATCACCGTTATCATAATCTGCATCTGGTGTACACTTAACAGTAGACATATTTCATGAAAGGTAAATAAACTGAAGAATTTAATTTGTAGAAAGATTATGCACAATGAATGACCCTATTATTTCCTGGCTTCTCTTATTTGATGGTATGTCCTGGCACTCTACTTATGCTAACTAGAAGATTCTTTACAATACACAAGGCAGAATTACTACTTGTTACTCTTAATGGGGCAAACAGGGCAGGGAATGTAATGCTTAGAGGCTAGCCAGATGCAGGACAGTGAGAGTGCCCTTAAAGCTGTAACAGGATGAAAGTTACCAAAATACTTGAGGCCTTCACAGCTCCTGCAGATGAAGGCAGCCAATGCAACATGACAATACATCTTTTAGGCTCAGATCTACTTTTCAGGAAGAGATCAGCCTTCTTAGGCTGGCAGTAAGTAGTCAAAACAGCCTGGGTAGGAGATCAAAATGTCATCATGTAAGATGTCCAAAGCCAACAAGACAAACAGCACCTAAGTTGTAAGTTTACACATAGCTGTTTTTTAATTTACTGGATGGTCTTATGTGCCCAGCAGCTAACAGCAACTTTACAATGTGAGGTAGCCAAGAATTCACTGGCTGCTGTCCCATTATATCAAGCCTTATTTCTGGTGTTGTCACCATTGCCTTGGGCAGGAATGATATACCCTGCAGAGAAGGGGCAGAAGGCCTGCCAAAATGCTGCAATGGCCTTCCATCTTCCGAGTAACTCTGTAAACGGGGATGGGCAAGGGTATGTTCCAGACAAAGAAAGGCTGCATCCCAAGATGGATTTAGAGGGATGTTTGTATAAATGCATTCTCATGGAATTAGAAACCAAGAGGATAACCAAGAAGTCACTGATACCAACACGGCTGAGTAAGTAGTTTCACAATTAAAATTGAGAGCTGTTTCACTGAAATAAAGTGAACTGATAGCTACTACTAAGTTTTCTTTATGTATGCCTTGTGATGAAACAAAACAGCTTTATATATCAAATTAAGTTCATTACTATGAAATGAACTTCTGAATTATTCTGTTTAAATGTTAACCTTGCTTACCTCAAAAAGGGGCAAGAATTAAGTTCTCCTACTAGATATTGAAACCTTCCCTTTCTTGGAATTTTTCTGTTACCATCCATTTTCCCTGTTCTTCAGAAGCAAACCATTAAAGGGTTTGTGGTGGTTAGACTGAGAATGGCCCTTATAGGCTCATGAAGTTAAATGCTTGGTCCCTATTTGACAGGACTGTTTTTGGAAGGATTAGGAGGTGTGTCACTAGGGGGGTGAGATTTGAACTTTCAAAAGCCTACACCAGGCCCAGTCTCTGTCTCTACTTTGAACTTGCAGGTAAGGTGTAAGGTCTCTGCTACTGCTCTAAAGCCATACCTGCCTGCCAGGCTCCCCATCATGATGGTCATGGACTGACCCTCTGAAACTGTAAGCAAGCCCCCAACAAAATGTTTTCTTTTATAAATTGCCTTGGTCATGGTATCTCTTCACAACAATAGAAAAATAACTAACAGGTTCATGTTAGGCTTCTTGAGATAACTCTGTCAACTTTCCCATCTTAGATGAAGAAAGTAAAGTCCTAAGGAGACTCAGATGAGCAGGCAGCTGATTCTAGTTTACACGTTTCTAGTGTGCTGGGAACCCCCTCTTCCTTTTGGTTAACAGTCCATGCTTAGTAATAACACAGCTCCACACCTCTTCTAAATGAATATGAAGGGTCTAAAACAGGCTCATTCATGGACCATTTGGTTCCCTGGTGATACTATTTTGGGAGACCCTGAGAATTTCAGGGTCTAGGGAGTCTAGGGAGTAGGTAGGTTATGGAAGGTTTATCCTTAGGGGCTGTATTCTATCCTAGTCACCTTTCTGTTTTCTCTTGCAGTTTCCTATTTGCCTCTGACACCCACTCCCTCACCATCTACCTCACCAATGACTCAAAAACAAGAGTCAAAGTCTATATATGCACTTGAACTTCTGTAATAATATGAACCAAGTAAATTTTATCTCTCTTTGGTTGTTTATGTCAGTGTCAAAAATCTGAACAACACACATAACTATTAATTTTTATCCTACAATCTGATAAATTTAAGGCTCATAAAAGATTGTGAGATTTGCTAGAGACAGGAAAATCTCAATTTTGAGGTTGGTCTAGGCTATACAATAAGTTCTAGGCTAGTCGCTAGTCTAGGCAATTTAGTGAGATTGGTTTTCAGGTGACAAAAACAGGACTGGAAGTGGTTCAGTGGTAGGGCACTTGCCTCATCACACCTCCCTATGTTTAATCCTTAATATGACAAAATATACTTACTCATATGTGGATTTTAGACATAGAGTAAAGGATTACCAGCCTACAATCCACACTGCCAAAGAAGCTAGTAACAAGGAGGAGCCTAAGAGAGACATACATGGTCCCCTGGAGAAGGGGAAAGTGTCAAGATATGCTGGGCAAAGTGGAAGCATAGGAAGAGGGGGGAGGGAGCTAAGAGAATGAGAAGGGAAGAAGAGGAGGGATGTAGAGGACATGAGGGAGCAGAAAGGTTGAATCAGGGGATGAATAGATGATAACAAGAATGGAGATATCATAATAGAGGGAGGCATTTTTGGTTTACAGAGAAATCAAGCACTAGGGAAATGTCTGGAGATCTACAAAGATGACACCAGCTAACAATCTAAGCAACAGAGGAGAGGCTACCTTAAATGCCCTACTCTGATAATGAAATTGATGACTAACTTATATGCCATCCTATAGCCTTCATCCAGCAGCTGGTGGAAGTAGAAGCAGACACTCACAGCTAAACACTGAACTGAACTGGAACCCAGATGCAGAGGAGGAGGAGTGAAGAGCACAGGGGTTCAGACCAGGCTGGTGAAACCCACAGAAACAGCTGAACTGAACATCGGGGAGCTCTTGGTCCCCAGACTGATAGCTGGGATACCAGCATGGGACTGATCCAGATCCCAGGAACATGGGTTTCTGTGAGGAAACCTCAGAAATCTACGGGACCTCCTGTAGAAGTTCAGTACTTATCACTAGCACAGGTGTGGACTTTTGGAGCCCATTCCATATAGAGGAATACTCCCTGAACCAACTCACACGGGGGTGGGCCTAGGCCCTATCCCAAAGGATACAATAGACACTGATGACACCCTATGGAAGGCCTCATCATCCAGGGGGAACAGAAAGGATATGTGATAGATAGGGTTTTAGTTGGGGGTGGTGGTAGGGGAGGACGGGTGGGAGAAGGGAACTGGGATTGTCATGTAAATCAATCCTGTTTCTAATTCAAATAAAAAAAGTTGAAAAAAATAGGTGATTGATAAAATTCCTTAAAAATGCATGTAAGCTGCATGTAAGACTAAACAGTGGGGTTTAGTTTGTATAAGATGCATTTAAAAACTATAATGTACAAAGTATGGTAATAGTGAAATACTCCTCAAAGCATAAAATTACAAGGTTAAAAAAATACTTTCATTTAGGTTAACTTTACATAACAGGCAACATTCATAAATGAGTAATTTTTGTAAAAGTTTCACAATAATAATTATTGTAGCCTATATTTAGTTTATGGCCAACATGAGGAATAAATGACATAGAGGTAAATAAATCAATTATAGATAATGCTTTATAGAAAGATATGAAACATAAGGAAGGGTCATGAGCTTTCTTTGCGTATTTCCAGTCCACACCGACTGTTGCTGTCCTAGTTTTTCAGAAGCAGAGCTCTGAGGCTAACTCAGTAACTGTTCTCATTCCTTTTCTCTGTTGCTAAAACCCAACATTCAGCATCCTAGTGCCCCGTACAGTTGTAGGTGGCTATGTGCTTATTTAGCCAATAAGACACAAATGGAATGTTGAGAGTTCTGGGAAAGCTTTAATTCTCTAGGAAGAGCAGGCAAAAGGTGGCACTACCAGCCTTTCTTTTTTTCTTTTTTTTAATCTGATTAAAGTGCAAATTTAATAATTTGTTGTTGTCAACTTTCTATTTAAAATCAATAAGCAGGAAGACCAAAACCTAAGTAATGAAGACTGAGTGAAAAGAGGTGTTGGAGAAGGGCACTAGCCTTCAACTCCATTTGCTCAAAGGAAAGGAGAGAAAGTGTGTTCGAGTAAACTTCTACTAGCTTGATTTTCTATTCCACACAGCTAGAACACTCCTAAAGAATATATCTTGGGTAGTCTCCTCCTGAAGTCTACATTCTAAACTCTTTAGCCTAACTATAAGACAGAGTCTAGATGAAGCCCATCTTTCAGTTCTTGGTGGCTCACCCATGTGCCCATCTCTGACTCTTTCCAGCACCTTCACCCACAGCACACCACCTGGTGCATGTGTACACACCCTATGTTGCTTGTTCACAATCTACCTCTTTCTTTTCCTAGCTTTGTCACATGAATTTCCTTCACAGGCCCTGCCCAAGTCTTCTGCAGCTCACCTTCTAAGCAAACTTTCCCTTCTTGAAATTCTTATCAGCATTTACTTTTACAAGTTTACCATTCTATATCTTCTATATCTTTTATAATTTACTTCTGTATCCAATACGTCTCACCATGCTAAATTATGAGTTTTATATTTATTTACTTCCATGCTACTACAAATGCCTAGGATATACTATAAGTACTTAAGAGAGAACATAAATTGGTCAGAGAATTTTAGAAAACACTATGAGGACATGTTTTTTGTAATTTTATTTTTTTGTAGAATTTTAATTTTTGCAAAATTATTTATTGCAATTTTAGGTTCAAAGAAACAACAACATTAGCCCTTAGGCAGAGATAATTGCATATGTGACACACAGTAAATCATCCCCTAGTACCTGCTCCTACCAAAATATGGATGAGAAGTGAACTCAGTCTGGAAGTCAGCATAGAAACTACCCCATAGGGCTGAAGACATGGGACTCTTGTCCTCAACTAGTCTCCAGTTGCATCCCACTGAAGCTAAACTTCAAAAGCTGTGAACTATGAACCAACTGTAGGCCATGTTACCTAGTGTGCCTTTCTGATAAATCCTTCATGAACAAGATCAGGTTTACCCAAGAGAGCTTGGCTAAAAGGAAAGTGAGAACATTCGGCTTTTCCTAGGTTCTATTTCTACCTGTGGTTAGCAATCTGAAAAAGACTGATAGACAATCATCTTGCACAGTTGGCAAAGCCATGTTTAATGAAAACAAAGAGGGGATAAAGAAGGGCTCCCGGGGAGCCTCAGAACCAAATTTTTCCAAAGCACCTCCTGCTGTGTCCTGAAAGCTTAGGAAAGAAACCTGTGGAGGAAGGTTGAACAAGAAATTCATCTTGTTCCGCAGAAGGACATTTCTCAGAAGGAGCTAAAGTGAAGGACTGGTAAAGATTTTAAAACACTTCTACAGGATTCAACATGTAATTGATCCAGAAGCAGGAAACCCAGGCACAGGAAGGTGAGGGAATAACCCAGGAGTCACAGCTAAAATCTGTGGGGCTGGGATTTGAAACAAGCAGCAGCAAGCAACCTGGTTTGAAAGCAACTGCACTTATTCTGCCTCTTGCTTTTTCTCAAAGAGAATGCCAGTCTCCTCAGTTTCATGGGACATAAAATGACACTCCCAAAGTGGACCATAAGTACTCAGGAACAGAACTCAAAAGAGCACCAAAGCTGGACAGGACTGGGAGGCTTGTGTGAAAAACAAACACACAAACAAAAAATAAATCCCCACCTAGACCAAGGGAGTACTCTAAAATGTCAGGGCCTTATGCCATAACAGAGGTTTGAAGAGGAGTGTTAATGAGAAGCTGGAAGCACTGTCTGAAACAGAGGATTTACCTTTACACAATGTCAAGTGTAAAGCTGTTAATCCACTGACTTATCACACAGTTTCTGGGATTAACTTGTTCCACATTAGTTCACAGGTTTGGTAAAAGATGCTAAACTGATTTCCCTTGACCTTAAAGGATGAACAGTGATGTTGATAACCTTTGCAGACTTCAGAGAAGCACAGAGCTCTCTAATTGTCAAGTACCTCTTCCAAATAACGTTATGTGAAAATACAGCATTTATCAAGAAATCAGCCCATAGGTATTATATGTTGGTATAGACAATGTTAACTAAAAGGGAGGAAATCATTTAGAATAACCTGAATGCCAAAGGGTCTCCCAGGCTCTAAGGGAGCTCCTACTTCTATGTTAGCAGTCAAGGAGAAGTGTACTCAACAGAAAATATGACCTCTTCTGAAGCATTCCTGGTGTTCCTATAAGACCACAGCCAGCAGTCCCTTTCATGGAGGGCAAAACAAATGAAAAATGAATGTTAATTTGAATTTGGGATGCTAGACTATTAACCTTCATAGAAATAAATGCAGTTTTATAAACATTACTAACTCCTGGAACAGACTATTTCCTTAAAAAGGCAAATCCTAATGGCAACACACCACATACATTACTTAATACAACAGTGGTCTCACAGTGGACCCTAGTTTAAGAACACTTGCTTGTATTAAGTCTCATCAAGACCTGTGTGTATTTCTTCACCAGGAAACATGACATCTGCTTGCCACTTCAAAGTAGCTATGAAGGAAATGATGTGTACACTGTGCTTGCTCTGATGAAGAACTGAATTAATGGATGTTGTAACAAAGGGATCAGATACATATGGCCCCAGTGTAAAGGAGACCCTTGCTGCATTCATGAAGTTAGGTTGTGTTTGCAGATAAATCCCTCCTTGTCTTCTCCAGAGAAAATCTGGGCCAGGGATTGCTCACTGAGAGAAAAACCTGCCCCACAGGGAAGGCTAAGGCTAGGTGGGAATATGTTGTTTTTATCCCAGAGAGACTAGATGTCAGCAGATTTTCTTCCCCCTCTGTCTGCATTGTGTCCAAACACTTCTAGCCCATACTTTATCACTGGAAAAAAAAGAAATAATGAGATTTAAAAAGCAACCTAACTGTTTTCCAACATAAAACTAGTTTCATCTTCTACTTTCTTCCCATAACAAACATCTGTCTCACCTTGCCAGCCCCAGACACAATTTTAGCTGAATCCCCAAACAGAAAATGCAGCTACTCTGGTGCAGATGACGGGAGTCCTCCCACTCTGTGCATCTATCAGTCCCTCAGGCTCTTCCATGGGATCCTCATCCTCCTTAGAAAGATCACTAGGCATGCACAGGGCCCATGCCTCCCCCTGAGCAGTCTTCTGGGCCTCAGTACTGACTCCCTTAATCTTTAGCAGGTGACACTGTACCAAAACCCTTAACAAAGTACAGTTGCTGAAACTGGCTATCTACACTTGCTTCTCCTCAGCCACAGTGACTGGGTGGTGGCTTCCCACTATGTACCACACCTCTTACTTCACAGTGCACCGAGAGAGCAAACTGGGAAGTTTCCCACAGCCATTCTAATACGAAGCATAGTTCTGAGGAAGCAGCTAGACTTGACAAGCCTTCTGTTACTATAAAAGTCCACGAGTTAGCTCATCTTTCCTTGTAACAAGATCTAGAATGTCTCAGGACTCCTAACCAAGCAGCAGCAGAGGAAAAGGGCTTTCCTGTCCTCTGACTGACCTTGCAAAGAACTACCAAAGACTTGGTCTTGATATTTCTGTGTTTACCTTAGATAGGACATTTTCTGTGACAAGAGTTAAACAAGTCATCCTTTTCCTTTGAAAATTTGTCACTTATGTCTTCAAACGTGACTATTCTAAGAAATTGAAACCTCAGAAAAGGCTGAAATTAAACACCCTAAGTGAAAAAGAAAGTGCTATTCTAGAAACACACAACTGAAGGGAGTTAGAAGAGCTCAGAGAGGAGAGTAAATACTGGGATAAAGCTGTTGGGATAAGACGAAAATACCGTAAGTTTAGTAAGCAGTAAAGCTAAGGCATGGAGAGATTCAATAACATTCCCCCTCATTCTAAAACTAGCTATCATAAGCTGCTTCCTATAAAAGCAATCTGATATTGCCAAACATATTCAATTACTTACCAGGTTACTTCCAATATTTTTTTAAAAACTCAAAGAAAGCTGTTCTCAATTTTTTTCACAATTAAAACTTTCAAATAATATTTGGAAAGAAAAAAAGTACCTTTTCCAATTCTCTTGGTATTCGCATACAAGTGTACACTCTTTCTCTTCGCTCTGTGTACTTGGCCTCATTATGTTCGAGGAAGTACCCTCTTGTTAGTTCAGCACTGAGGAACCTCAATAATGAAAGTTCTACAGAAAAAAGAAAATGACAAAACAAAAAGAACAGTGTTTATTAAGGAACTCACAAGTGAGTTGGGGCCATAGGTATTACACATAGATAACACAAGTCCAAGGTCTATGCCTAGAAGAGAGGGACACCCAAATGACTGGAGGGTATTGTTGAGGGAATGGTTGTTATTGCATAAACTAAAAACACCACAGGAGCAGAAGGGACGGTTACTGAGAGCCAGAGAAGTCAGAAAATCTTTCTGACCAGTCCTGGGTCTCATGGTGTTATAGGCCTGGACGGTGGTGACACAGAAGAAAGAGTAGCTGTGAAGACGCCATCAGAGGTATTCCAGTAGCCCAGAGCCTTGGAAGGCACTGCTTCCAGCCCAGCACTATGCCAGAGCAGCCATGCAGACACAGGTCAGCCTCCTCCTGCTCAGGTGAGCCCTGAGATCCTACGGAAGTGGGCCAACAGTAGTACCTTTCCCCACAAAAGCTTATTCCTGCTATGTGAAAGTATCCTACTGCCTTTAAGTCACTCACTATACAAAGTGGAACCTTCCTTTCCTAGGGTTGGTCCATTTGTCCATGTTTCCTCCACCCCTCCAACATAAATTCATCCAGACAGTTTATATCACTAGAGGAAGGCAAGGCCAAAGTCTCTGATGGATTTGAGGTAAGCAGCTGAGGTGGGGATGTTCTTTCTCAGGTATCACACTTTCCATGGCACCTCAGCAATATCTCCAAACCCCCTATGTGACTGTCACTGTCTCTCTCTGCAGAAGGTCAAAAGTTCTCAAATTCATCTCTGAGCTTATTCTGTGATCTAACAAATGTAGTACTGAAGCATTAGCAAATGGGGGCAGTCAAAAGGAGCCTCAGAAAGTCCTTGGGAAGACAGAAGCAGGCTTTGCTGGGGGTCTGAACAGTATGCCTTACAGACCTTACTTCTGTCAGCACTGGAACTAACCTCTGGCTCCAGGAGTTTCACATCGAGTGCCTGGTTTATTTTGCTTAAGTGGTATGTTCTATGTAAGTACACACACATGCCTCTAAACATCAGACTAATAATGTATTTGCAGAATTGGTCATATACTGAGAACTATCTGGGATTGAAATGGGCGAGAGTAAGACTTCATGGGGAGAAGTGCCACCATTTCCTCATAGGTGCTTGGCACAGGTTAGGTACCCTGGGCATCCTGCTTTCCCTTTTCAGGGTATTACAGTTAAGTCATGGGGTGAAGTAGACACAAAGATACAAACGCTTCTGCTTGTATTAATAAATGCTCCGAGTTAAAGACACAAGATAACCTCATGCAGAGAGTAAAACATTGGGCTAGAAACTTTCTATAACTATGTAAAATCTGAAGAGAGAAAGAAAGTCTTATGTGCTGCATGAGAGAAATGCTAACACCCAAGAAATCTATGCTTATACTGAGTTCAGTGTCAACTTTGGCATCGTTCCATCTACTCTTATTTAACAGTGACTTTACTTAAAGATGACCAATATGAACATAAAAGTAGGATTAATCCAAATGCTTAACATAAGTGGTACTTAATAAATATCAGTGGTATACTTTTAAAAGACAATCAACTCAGAAGTGGAAAGTGAAGAAAATATAAGTCCCTAGAAGAGAAGAGCTGCTGGGTACTGGGGCTGGCACTGTTCTGAGACTGGAGAGGTGGCAGGGAGCAAAGGCTCTCCAGCCTCAGCCTATGGTCCTCGGTGATCATAATTATAAATGACAGCTCAAGGGGCCTGGGCTTAACCCCCCAAGAGCAGTGCCAAGGTGCCATTGCAGGGATGGGAACCTTCCTGTCCCCAACAAGAGACAGAAGCTGGGCATACCAGGAGTCTGAAATCTGTGTTAAAGAGACACACAGACAGGTCATTATATAATAGTTTTATATTTTAAAAGGGCAAACTAAAAAAAAAAAAGGTTTGGAAGTACCTTGCTTATTGAGTAAATTCTCTGCCAGTGTGGTGTCTTCCTTGATAACTGCAGAGGTTAGTTTTTGTTCAGTGTTTTGTTCTCCTTCACAAAAAAGAATGTGGGGTCAGCTGGAGAAGGGGCTGACCCACCTTTGAGGTGCACGATGGTCAAGTCACAGATCTCAATTCTCAAAAGCGGAAACTGAGCCTGCTGCCAGTTCTGTAACACCTGTTTCTGTCTTGCCTTCCACACAGATCCCTGAAGCACTTGAGTGTTTGTGTGAAAGCAGATGAAAACCACAAGGTATAATGCAGTGTCATGTCTACATACTAACTGAAATATTAACCATTTCAGGTATGGTTGTCACCTAGTATCTATTAATACTATTTATGAAGTCCTAGTTCTATGGTGAGAAGCACCACAACAAGTACATTTAACAAACAATATAACCTAACTTAATTACATTTCATAAACAGGTTGTGTCATAAACAAAAATGTTTCAACTATATTATAAATACAAAAGAGAACTGTGTGAGGAATCCACCTCTAGAAATACAAGTACTTAGTGATAAGCACCAAATCAGATTCTTAACTGCTGAGCTATCTCTCCTATCCCAAATTAGATTCTATAATGCTAAAACATTAAACATTAAAAGAGTATTCTTTAATTATAAGCACTCAAAACTATAAAACCAGTTCTATAGCTAGGACTGTCTTGCAGATCAAGGAAACCAAGGCACAGAGAAGCAAAGGTGTCTCCAAGGTTGCACCAAAACCAAGTGATAGACCAGATTCAGAGTTCTGGCCAAGTGGGTGCTTTCACTACTAGATTACACATTCTAGTACTGTTCTTTCTTGAGGCAGGGACTTGCTATGTCTGGCTGGTCCAGAACTCACATACAAATCAGGCTGGCTTCAAACTTGCAGTGATCTTCCTGCCTCTGTTTCCAAATTACTAGAATTATAGACATAAGACACCATGCCCAGCTCTCAAGTGCTTTTTAAAACAGACACCAATACTTCTGAAAAATCTAGTAACCCATCAGTTCACATTCTCTGTACTTCCATAGAACCTGACTTCACTTTGGGCAGCTACACTAAGCTAGCGGACTCCCTTAGAAGACCATAAACTAAATACCATGTAGCTTATTTTTCTAATGTCTATCCTGAGCAAGTTCTAAATGTAACAGTTGTCTTTGCACACCACTAACACCATGCTAATAGGCTGGAGAATGGTTTTCAAAGGTACAGTAAAATAATGCTGACTAAAAACCCAAGCTTCGTGGTATAAAATAGCTTGAAGGCCTTATCTTGCCTCCTAATCAACAATTCCTGGAGATAAGACCCTATTTAAAGGGTGGAATCCTACAAATGTCCTGTTCACTGCTTCATATAATTTTCATAAGAATTATAACTAAAAAGGGAGATAACAGTATTCATTACTGTTATAACATAATACAAATGAAGAAACTGAGAAAATTAACAGACCTGTCGACTCCCTTAAAAGTACAAATGTGAGGGCGAAGTCCAGAACTCTGACCTGCAAATATAGCATGCTATCCCCTCTCACCATGATTATATCCAATCGCTCACTGTTATTTTAGAGAAAAAGACCTGGCCAGAATCTCTTTTTGAACCATGTCAAAGGAAGGGGCCTCCACTGCCATGAACCTGACCTGTCATGTTGGCCTTGCTGCTTGTATAACATTGTCCCCGCTTCACTCCCTGAAGAGGTCTGTACTTCCTACTGAGATATTCAGTACCCTGTACTGTGGCTTTGCTAAACTTTCTTTAGCGTTCTACAGACCTATCTGAGCTTACTTGTATTATGACTTAGGGTATACTCTTTTGAAAATAGAGCTATTTTACTATTCAATTATAAGTGTGCTTATATTAGAAGATTGTGAACATTAATAAAAGTAAAATAACACCAATCATAAATCCAAATCAATTCCACCAGTGTATTTTAATCAATAGTCACCTCCTATCGCAGAAATGCTCTGTAATCCTGTATTTTAAATTGAGAAATAAATGTATAAATTCTTTTTCTCACTCCCGACACAAGAATTATTAGTCTTGCTCATCAGAGACAGCTCTCTTTAGAAACTAGATCAAAAAGTATTTATTAAAAGTAATGAGTAATCATACATATATTTATATGTTCAGCAATATGTCTAAATATATCTTTCTTAAAATAGCAATGCACATTAAAAAAGCAAATTGGAAAGTGGTTGACTGTTAAGAACCTAAGTATGCACGTCTCCAGCCTTAAATAAGGAAGTGTTTATAAAGTTTCAACAGATACCTGAAATAGTAAACATACCTTTCTTACACACAGGCATACTTATGGACAGGGAAACTAGGAATCAACTTTTCTAGGAGACAATACAATAGGAGTTTTGCCCTCCCTAACTCAAATGTAAGAAAAAGAATCATTTTTCCACACTATATTTAAGTTCTTGAAGCTTTTTGCTTGCTTGTTTTGGAGACATGGGCTCTCCATGTAACCCAGGATGGCTCTGAACTCAAGATCTTCTTATCTCTGCCTCCCACCCTTTAAAAAATGTTTATGGTCCCATGTAAGAGAAGAGCAGACGTATGTCTAGAGGTGGAAGAGGTACAAAAATGAAAGCAATATCTTAACATTAACCAAGTAAAGGATTAAAAATGTGTGAAGTATATTAATAATCCTGTAGTCAGCTTAAATTTTCAGGTCACAAACAATAGGATGCAAAGAATATGAATTGTTTGAATCCCATTGACAATCTTTGTGGGAACTGGTAACAGAAAACCAGTTGGCTTTTCTTTCTTCTTGAGAAACAGCACAAAGTATGAAGGCAAGGAGATAAAACAAATCAGACAAGGGTGAGTTGCCTAAGTCAAGTCACCATTACAAAGAGAACAACAGTCAAAGCACTGTTCCATCACAAACAACACTGCTGACCACACCTGACATCAGGATTCTCATTTTACAAGCAATGCTTATCTGCGCACCTCCTACCCTTGCCTTATTGGGAACTGTTTCATGCACCTGGGCAGGTGTCATGTTTATCTTACACCAAAACTCTGTTAAGTCTCCATGGAGAGTAAAACAGCTAAGTTAGATACTATTTAGTAGTGGCTTGATGAATCAGAGCCAAGTGGATTAAGCAAGCAGTCTAAACAAAAGCAAGTCAACAACTGAACCAAGCTCAGAACACAGATTGCCTAATTTTTAGTCCAAAGTTGATTTGCTGGGCAGGCATCAATTCCCAAAGGCAAGAACAGCTACATAGAATCTCTCTCACTTAGAACTTTGCGGATGAGTCAAACAGGGACCAGCACAGGAGCAGGATGATACACACTACTTACTATCTGGTCTATGTCCAAAAGTGCAACATGAAATGGCAATAATTTTAGAGTATGTAAAAGGAACAAAGTGAGACTGCAGTTCTTTGATCATTATTCCCAGAGTTCAAGGTCAGTGACCACATATACATACAGAAATGGTGAGTAGGTTATCCATTTCTAATTGTGTTAAAGTGTGAGGATTAGCATCTGTCAGACAATATATATAAACATGCTGTTGAGAATCAGAGAGTCTGTGAAGAAACAGAAAGAAAATATAACTCACAGATAAATGCATATCATATTTATGGCTATACACACATACACACAGATACACATATATATAAAATCAGACTATTATAACAGAAAGAAAACATAACTGATATAGGTGAATGTATGTCATATTTATAGCTGTATATACTCATACATATATATTTTCATCAACAGATAAATTAGCAAGGGCAGGAATACAATAACAAAACAAACATTGACCACTATACTTCATTTTATTTTACTCAAAGTATGGATAATCATCTTAAGTGGATATTCATTTAAAGAGAATAATAGAATGTTAGGACTGACCAATAAATGTCTTGTAATAAAAGCCCTGAAATCCTTGGGAAAAAATGTTAAAGGGGGCACCGGAACTAAGTGATAGTTAGGGTCATCAAGACACCAAGATTATTACTTTCAAAAGGAACAGCAAAGACTGCCCTCGCTTGCAGAGGGGAGGACAGGGCAAAGCCACAGCAGCCTTTACAGAGAATGAACAAGTGATACTTTAGTGTGAGCACCCAGTGACTATGATTCAGGGAGAGATATTTCCAGCCAGACACTAGGTGGTGCCCTCTGGCCCAGCCAACAAGTTTACCATATCTTGGAAAGGAGGCAAAGAAAGATAACAGAACAGTGGAAGGAAGGAGAGCTGGAGGTGAAACAAAGAGAGAATGCCTAGATTTCTACTCTAGTGGAGATGTCATCGACAAATGAAGTCCCAGTCACAAGTGGGCAGGCATCAGCAACAGTGAGAGCTGCTTGAATCTTAGAACACAGACACCAGGGGACAGAAGAGGGTAGTTCACATGGGACCCAACAGGAAAACCACTGCTTTCAGTTAGAGGCTGGTTACCTCTAACTGAATGGTCCGGGGGGCTTGTCTAGCCCTAATGTCACCTACCAAAACAGGAGCAACCACTGTCTCTTCCCTTATTCAAGGCTGATGGAGCTGAGGAACAAGAAGGGCCATCCCAACAGCTACAGTTTGTGTGTCTCCCTAGTAAGGACCTTCTGTCACCAGAGGTTGAAAACTCCAGCTTTTAAACTGGTAAGATACTGGTGAAGAACAAGTGTGTGCTATGATTCGAAGTTTATGCAAATCCAAGTATCCAGCTCCATCCCAGAAAAGTCCACTTCTTCACAAGTTCAAGGTCTGTGTTCACCGAAAGCTCTTCACAGCTTCATTCTTTTTTTCCTCATGCAAACAACATAAGGTTTCAATAGTAATGGCTTTTCCGAAGCTCAAAAATATTTCAAAGAAATTGTACTGAAACCTGGTCACATCTGTTTGCTTTCAATACTCAAGTAGTCTAACTAAGCAAGCAGCTGGGAGATTGAAGACTTTGTCTTACTTAGGACCTGCCAATTCAGAAAGCAAATACTCTTGCAGGTGAGTGTTTAACTGACAACCAAACCAAATAAAGAATGCTGGAAAAATTTTAAGAAGCTAATCAAGAAAGACCAAACAAGGCACAGCCTGTGCTCCAGTTTTCAAAGATATGGAGACTGATGCAAAATTCTATGTTCAATTCTGAGAAGCAGCAACTCTATCAGGATCTATCCACCGGTCTTTTGGTACTCCTATAATTTCAACACTCATAGTGAATGATAACTTGAATGTGTGTTTATATAAAGCTGCATGACCTAGAGGCTAACACAGCCCTTATTCCACCGCATTAGTTTGAAATCACTTGGAAGAAATGCTATCAAGTTGCTGTCCAAGATCTTGGACTTACTATGAAAGAATTAAAATGTAGTCAGTTTTATACCTAATGAAATTGACATGTCAAAATCTTCCTTTTTCTTCTGGCTTACTACAAATCTTCAGTATGAACACCAAAGCTATTAAAAACTCTTTTAAAATAGTAAGACCGGAGAATACACAGGAATTCTAATATTTTAACAGTTAAGTTTTACAATGTTTATGGACGGTGGGGCTCCAAAGTGGTACATATTTTCTTGTGTGGCAAAACTGTTTCTTCTGGCATAAGTTTCAGTTTTAGTAAAAGTCCACATGTAACAGTTTAAAGGGTGCCGCACATTTCTGAGAAAATTACTGAACTTCACGGTCTCGATCACACGTACTCGGAGGGCAAGTTAACAGGTTTCCGAGGTTCAACTTCGCATAAAACACAGGGGGTAAAAGTCACCTTGGCATGGACATCATCTAGAAAGCCCCGCGCTTCCCATTTTTGACCTCTTTCGGATGTGAGAGGCGCCTGTCACTGTTGAGCCCGGCCGGGAGCAGTCGGTGACCAGGGACAGCCGAGCTCCGGGGTGCACCTGGCTCGGGGATGGCCGCGGGAGCGTCGGGCCGCGCGCACAAGCCGCCGGGGGAGCTGTCACCCGCCACGGGGACTTGGGAGCCACCTGAGCCGCGGCCGCTCCGCGCGCGGACTGGAGACAGAGGCGTCCCGGCCACCTCAGCCCGCATCGGCCTAGGTAGGCCCGCCGCGGCCTAGCGCCGCCCGCCCGCCCGCCCGCCCCGCCCGCCCGCCGGTCGCTTCGCCGGCGCCCGCCTCCACCTGCGCATCGGCCGCCGGCGCTTTTCCCGCCGCCGGTCGCTCTCGTAGAAGCCCAGAGTCTCGGTGTGCTGAGGCGAGGGCCCGTGGCCGCCACCACCCGGCTGCTCCGTCTCGCCTCGGCCGGTCCGCTCGGTGCCGTCCGCGCCACCACCGCCGCCTTCTCCCGGGGCGGCCGCGTCGCAGACGCCCGCCATGTTCCGAGCGCCACACACTGTCCCCGCCACCTCCTCCAAGCCGCCCGGCCGGCCTCCGCCTCCGGCCGGGCCCCCTCGCCCGCCCTTCGGCCCCGCCCTCGCCCGAGCCGGGGCAGCCGCCATTCACGCAGCCCGCCGGCCGGCTGCGCGCTCCATGGCGTCAGGCGGGCGCGTGGGAGGCCGCGCGTAGGCCGCCGCCACCGGCCGCCGCCATTCTGTTCTTCCTTGCCGTCGCCGTGGGCGCGCTGCCGGGCTCTCGGGCTCGAGTCGCAAACGCGCCGCCGGCTCCATGCTGCCGGGCTGGAACGCGGTGCGGGCGACGGAGGGGCGGCGGCGGGGCTCGGCGTGGCTGTCCGCGCGCGCCCGAGCCCCTTGTGCCACTGCGGTGGCGCCGAGTGCGCCGGCGCGACCCGCCTGGCCTTGGCAGCGCGGCGACCGAGGCCGGGCTCCAGCTCCGCGGCTCCCGCCGGCGGCGGCCCGGTGGCTCTGCTGTCTTGGCTGCATCTCTCCTGCATATTTATGATCTTCTGTCACATTCCCTGTCCGTGGACAGTGTCCAAAGCCTAGCTCGGGGGAGCGTGCCAACAGGTGGGGGACTCTGCCCGATGGGCAGTGTTCTTGATGCGCCTAACGCGCCGGGGACATTCTGGGCTGCCTTTCGGGAATAGGGTTATGTGACAGCGGATGGCAGCCAAGGTGGCCTGGTTCTGTCACTTGGTCACCGCTTTCCTTGGGGGCTGTGACCATAACCCCTCTCTGATAGCCGCAATGAGACAACCCGCTGCGGGCTGGATGGAATTGATTTCGCTTTGCAGACATTCACCCGGGCTTCCCGAGTGATTGCTGTGTGCTCCGATAACTGACACGGTGGTCCCTCTATTGCCTTCTTGCCCGCTTCGGAATTTACTTCTTAATGAGCAAAATACAAATACCTTTCCACGTACTAATCTGCCCTACGATGAAACAGGTCATGGTACATCAAGGAGATCCCAAGGGGTAGATGACCAGATACCTTAACTGTAAACTCCTAGTTTGGGGGACTGTGGGCAGCAAGGCCATTTGACAGCAGGCAGGATATGGGGAGAAGAAGGGTCAAAGAGGAACTTGCAAAGTTCAAGAAATCCCAATACTAATCCATTGTAAGCTTTACCTTGTGGAAACCCGAACAATGAATGCAATATTTTTAAAAAGTCAGTTTTGGCTTTACTTGATCAATTTTAAATACAATGCCCTTGACAAATCTTCAGAATCATGAAAATCAGAAGACACAAAGTTTTATTGCCTGTAAGGTTCCTTCCAACCTAGATTCTATTATGCTCTGATACTGTACAAAACAGCGCACTGTTTTATCTGCTGATTGTTAAAAGGGGAGCCGGTTTTATTGCTTGCTTTTGCCAGTGTCTGTGTCCCTCAGCTATCTGCTTATTGCCTCCGCCACTCGATTGGATTTTAGAAGGGAACTAATCGCAAATTTCATTTGCTAAGGGAGCATTTGTAAGCATTTGGGTTTCTCTCATTTTGTGTCTCAAACCTGAGGAAAGACGCTGTGTTCCAAAGGCTGTTCCTAATCTTAAATAGTCAAAGAGGGAGATGCAGGCCCTGTACGGGAGTTAAGCCCTGTCCAAGAAGTGAGGGTGTTTTGGCCTGATGGACACATGAGAAACTCAAGGGTCTTTCGAGCTCTTATTGGGCCTTTCTGCTAGGTCTACATCATTGTATCTGACATGTGAAACTGCATAATTTCAAATTTATTGTACAGACAAAAATGCTTTAAATTGAAACAGTAGTCTTCCCTTGTATAGATATCCATAATTAAATCAACAAGTAGACTGTTGTGTATACAAAGGATTTTTCATTTTATTTATGGGGGTTGGTTTTTTATTTTTTTAATAGGTGTTTCTTTACATAGCCCTGACTGCCCTGGAACTCACTATGTAGACCAGGCTGGCCTTGAACTCACACGTAACTGTTGTTGCCTCCCCAGTGCTGGAACTAAAGGTATACACCACTATGCCCAGCTTGTTTTTTTTTTTCCCATTTTAAAGATAATTGGACCTGTGACAGTTTATTCAGAATCCAGGAAATAGTGCTTCTAATCATATACGTGTCAGCCAGGTGTGATGGTACACACCTGTACTCCTAGCACTCAAGGTCAAGGCAAGAAGATTAGCAACTGCAAGTGAAACCTGGATGACATGAGACCTTTCCTCCCAAACCCCAAAATAATTAGTAAGCACTCAGAACCCTCAAACTTAAGTTACAAATAACTTCTATAGTACAGAACCAGGAACCCCTGAGGACCATTTAACTAGGATTATAGCACTATCATTTAAAAACAAGAGTTTTTAAATAGCAATCCTCTCCAGTAAAGAATCAAATACTTTGCTTTGAGTTATAGGACTAGCCTTGGATGATAATGAGCTATAGCAAATTAATTCTGCAAGCAATAAGCATGCTGCTGACCAGGTGTTAATGAATGGGATTGCCCAGCCAGGGTGATGGTACAGGCCTTTTCATCCCAGCATCTGGAGGCAGAGGTAGGTGGATCTCAGAGTCTACATAGTTCCAGGACAGCCAGGGCTATGTAGTGAGA